>NC_138783.1:20644661-21844661 GCF_965178545.1 Coloeus monedula
TCCCCCTGCTACCCACATGAATAGCCACTTCCAAATACATAAACCAAGGCACAAAGGGGGAAGAGTCAAACTTTTTCAACCTGGCCTGCCTTAACAACATAGCAGCCAAAATCCATGGCCAGCTAATTTCTGTTTGTTTTGGCTTGAACAGGACTGTTTCGTATTAAATTTCAAGAAACATACAGGTATGTGTAACATTACATATAATGTAGTATATTGCTGTTACTCACTCTTACAAAAGCCTGTTTCTTTAGCAGAAGTCTGTCATTGCTGACTCCCCCTCAGTCAGCTTGACTCCAGCACCAGGAATCACATTTACCTGCAGCCTGGGAGGCATCAGTCACTTTGCCATCAATACCCTCACAATAGGGCCTTGCAATGGTTGAAATTGTTGCTCAATTAATTGCTGGCTAGTTCCTGCCAAATTGCCTGCAATAGCTCTTCCTCTGGCATGGAAGGAAAGAATACGGCCCTTTAAAGTGCTCTGAGGTCACATTAGCCTCACACACACTCCATTACCCACGACCTTGTCTCTCTGGCAGAAGCTGGAAGCTTCTAGCCTCATCTCCCAAGCCCCAGAGGCACCAGGACTGAGACTAAAGGGTGTCTTCATTGGGAGATGTGGGGTGGCCAAAAGGAGCACAGGGTCAGAGTTGCTGGAAATGCTGTTCTCAAGCTCCCAGCAGGGGCTTGTCTTAAGATACCAACACAGCCAAACATGGAAGGGCCTCTTTATTAAGAGAGTGGAGCCAAGGGAGAAAAAGCTGGCTTACTTTACGTGCTACCAGGGTCACATGGAGGCTGCTCCATCGGGAGAGTTTAGGAGGTTCAGCGGGAGAAGACAAGAGTGTATTTTCCATATGAAACTCATGGGAGATTATGCATTAAGGCCGGCCTGCCTTCCTTCCTTCCTTCCTTCCTTCCTTCCTTCCTTCCTTCCTTCCTTCCTTCCTTCCTTCCTTCCTTCCTTCCTTCCTTCCCTCCTTCCTTCCCTCCCTCCCTCTTCGTGAGCTAGGAATAACAGCACTGTCAAAAAAGCGTACCCAATTTCTTGCAGATTCAACAGCAGAGGAAGGTGACTGCCCATTCTGCCTGGGGAGCAAGAGGTGCTCACTGTCCTTGCCAAGAGAATGAAAGAGAAGCACAACTCCACAAACCCTGGAAACCCAAAAGTCTGTCTCTGTCCTATCCAAGCACAAAACTGGTATCTGGGGTTATTCTGCAGTTTACCCATGAATACACAATGGAAACAAAACCCCTGAAGTTAAGAAAGAAGCTCATTAAATGTGCAAATATGAGGAACTGTTGTTGAAAATTATCACAAAAATACTGACTATCATCTTGGGTTATGGAAGATTTTGAGTAGGAAGCTGTTCTGTTGCATGTTCCTCCGAAAGCTTTTCACAATTAACTTGCCTTACTAGAAAATGAGGAACTGAACACAGCAAAACATTCTGTGAAGCCATGATCTTTGCAAATTTTCATTAAAAATGTTTAAAAGAAATGACATTTTTCATAAAACATTTCAGTCTTGAGTCTGGAATAGCTTTCAGCTTTGAAATGCAATTTCCCTTTTAAGAATGAGAAAAACTGAACACTGGAAAGAAATCTTTTGATATTTTTACAATCCCATGTGACAAATGAGACATTTTTCACATTGCCAATTTGCTGAAAAATATTTTTAAGAGGTCATTCCAAACAGATTTTTTTTCCCAAAATACTGACACTTTAAACAACTTTCATGGGCTTTTGGGTTTTTCTACCTAACTCAGTTAGGACTACATATTTTGTGATTTATGAGTTTTTTGGATGCAGTTTGCCACAGATTCCAGTCATCCAGATACTCGTGATTTTTAATTAATTGATTTACCATTCCTGGCTCTAAAAAAATGTCAGAAATATAAATGAAATGTCAACTAAAACCCTGCATTCTACTTGTTTTCTAGGGAAAAAAATAAAAGAAAATTGAACCTTGGTAGGTTTGAGAATCTGCAAAGAATATGTTCTCATTTCTTCTAAAAGTTATTCCACTTTTCGTCACCTAACAGGAATATCTGAATACTGTGGTTGCCACACCCTTCCAGAAAGATGTTTTTATCTCTTTTCAGATACAAAATTATCTCTGTTGTTTCAATTTCAAATATCAGAGCTTCCCTCTTACCATTCTGCCTACAGCATTTTCCACAGGTAATATCCATGGGGCAAAAAAGAAGAGAGAGACTGAAAAATGGGGTGAGGGTGGTATGGAATAAAATTTAATTCTGTATTAAAACATGAAATGCAAAGAGGTTCTAATTTCTTTATTGTAACTAACTGAGTAAAATTCTCTATTTTTGTTACCATAAGTGCTGCCTTATTTAGTGTGTTACTTAAGTGCTATTTCTAGTGTGGCCCACTGACACGAACGCTGGGATCACCATACTGATCTGTCTAAATATAGCACCTGGGAGCTGACAGTGACAGGTACCAGATGCCTGTTATTAATCTACAAGAAGATAGCAAATGATGAAACAGTGAATCCTTATGGAAAGCTGAGCAGCCTCCTGCTGCCGTGGGTTTGAATGGAGCCAGATTGCCTTGGGGTGGTGAGCACAGTCCTCCTGAACCTCCAGGATCTTAACCTTCCAAACAGAAAGGAGGGGTCAGGACAGCAGGGCACAGGACCCCTGGTGCTGTGCACACCAGCCTCCTGAGAGCCTGTGTCAACAGCTCCAAGAGTGGCAAGAAATGGACTTTACTGCACTGAAACAGTGGCTCTCCTGGCTATCTACAACTTCGAAAGCCAGCACAGCCTTCAATTGTTTCCCTGCTCCTCCAGGAAGTTAAAGAGCTAAGACAGAAGGTGAGAAACACATAAAGACAAAACATTACTGGAATCTGCATAATCTGCTGGGAGCAAAGCATCACTATATGGCCCCATTCACAGTAGCATTATCTGTCTGTCTCTCCCAGCTCACCCACTGACTTGAAGCTATTTCAGTTTTAATGAATGTTTAAATTCAAATACCATCACGGAACTATCCAAGACTCTGCATACATATATATGTTTATACCTTTTGTGCAAGGTGGCTTCCTTTTCAGCCTCACTGGAAAGAAGCCTAGCCAGAGCTTCAGTGAGTACAGCAGAGCCAGCATTACCCTATTTTAAACATTTGTTCAATGCACACTAGCATCACAGGTAGTTCTGGTGCCTCAGTTAAGCAGAGCTCTGCTGGAGATGAAGCTTACAGGCAATCCTTTCCTCACCAGCGGTGGACTGAGGCATCCAGCAAGCTCTATATACCAACTGAAAATTCAGATGTTTCTGGTTTCAGTGCCCCTGTTTGCTTTCCTCCTAGAAGAGGAAATAATAGCCCTCAGTTATCTTTTTTTAAAATTGATTACTTTACCCTCTTTTGCAGCCAGCCTCAATAATCTCCTCTAAAAAATTAAATAGTCTCAAAGCCAGAAGGATGAAAGTTTTTAGGCACCTTTGAATATTTCCCCATCCTGTGAAAAGCTGGGGCATGCTGCAGTCACAGAGCACGGGTATAACTCGTGCTGCTCAAAGACAAGGAGAAAGAACATAGAAATTACATTGACGGATTCACTCTCTAATTGTTCATTAAGATAATGAGAACAAGCTATCAGAAGGATTTCTGAAAGAGGCATACTTGAATGAAAGAGAGGTAGCTAGTGGGCCTGAAAGCAAGAAATTTGGAGACTGGGGAAAGAGGCAGGGCAGGAGATGGTGCTCAGAGGGCTGCAGAGGCAGGGAGGGAAACCACCCACCTGCCTGCTGAGAGCAGTGGGGAGGGAAGTGTCTAAAGAAGAATTTTCTTACTGATTTCTTATTAATAGAGTCTGAGGAGACCTGTCCCTTGGGTCAGGCACCACACATCGTGGCTGTGACCACTCCTAGTCCACCCATCAGTGTGTGGGCAGAAGGAAAAGGAAAAAAGAGGGGCAGAACCGGGAGGGAACACAAGTTCTCTCAAGGTGGGGACAGCCTTGGTGATAGAGGGAGGTGCGAAGGCAGCCAAACAAGAATAAAGGTCCGCGCTGGGGAAGTGCCTCTGTCCCCACCAAGCTTTTACTCGCCGCCCCCAGCCCTCCCTCAAGTAAAGCCTCACTGCTTGACAGAGCTTGAGCAGAGATGAATGAAGGCGGCGCTGCGGGCCCTGCGGCTGCTGTGGCTCAGGAGAGGGGGCTGCCCGCAGTGCCCGGGGAGCGGGGTAACTCGCCCCAGGCGCAACACGCACTGGCACAAACCTTCAGTCCGCGCATCACCACAACCCTCGTCCTGCCCGTGCTATTCCCACCCTTCCCAAGTGCCACCTCTTTCGTTCAGAAGCACTTCTCAGCAGCAGGAGGCTGTCCTGTCTACCCTTGGGTCCCCAGCATCTCGGAGGGAGCGGGGAGGGGGCTCCCCCGCCTCCCCTCCCCGGCACGGTCAAGCGGGTATTTCATGGAACACCACAGCGGATGGCAGCGCTCGGCTCTCGTCATCTCTCAGGCTCCCCGCAGGCAGAGCTCTGCTCATGCAAGATCTGTTGGCAAGGCACCGGCGCCTGTACAAACTCCTCCTGGCCCTCCAAGCGAGACCCCCGCCTGAGAGCAGCTATGACAGGCTGCTCACGAAGGAGAAAGCAGCTCCCTCATCCTCCTCGGCACAGCAGCTCCCCAGAGAGCAGGACAGCCCTGATTCAAGTCCCCTCTGCAGAGCAGGTGTGGCGGAGGTACTTCATTATTTGGATGTGCCGACCCCGCAGCCGAGCCCCTGGAAGCCGGAGGAAGCAGCAGCACACCATGCAGAGACCTGTCACAGCAGCACAGCTGCGTGCCCCTGACACTTCGTGCAGAGACAAATGAGGAGGCAGCTGCTGATGTGTTCCCACAATACCAGCTCTACCAACTTTTAGTGTCTCTCTCTGGCTGGGTTTGAGCTAAAAAACTCTCTCTGGGGACTTTTGAAGATCCAGGCTCAAGCTTCATGCCTGAGACATGAAGCTGGTTCTCACACTCGTTTCCTCATCTAACCAGACTACATAATGCAATGAAGGGTTTGGTGCTTTGGCTACAATCCAGAAATATTGCTCTTTGAAACTACTCAGGCCTGCGATAAATCATAAGACATGACAGCATCCTCAAATTTTCCTGGAAATGAAATATTTAAAGGAAGCTCTGGAATATTCAAGTGAAGTTTCCAGTAAAGGAAACTAGAAGTAAAAGTGGTAGGTGAGAGGATGAAGGGACCTGGGGAGACTAAAAGGAGCAAATAAATAAAAGGATAGTGTGATTGTTCCTGAGAACAGAAGGAGCAATTAAAAGAAGGGATGAGAAAAAAGAGCATAGAAGTGCTAAGCCAAAGAAAACCCCTGAGCAAGTCAAAGTAACCTGTAAAAAAAAAGGTCACTGACCAACAAATACATATTGTTACATCATATCAAAGGAAAGGGACAAGAACATTAGCAAAAAGTACAGTTTTATGGTGAGGGAAGGGAAAAGACAGGAAAGGGAAGTGGGGCAAATGTGAGTAAAAATCCGTGAGGCAACAGGCAGTAAGGACAGGTAATGCAAAAGGAGGTCAGGTTTCTCCTAAAGATAAAAGCAGGACCTGAAATGAAAGGGAGGGACCTATTTCACTGCAAAGTGGTGTATAAGCAATGCAGAGCTCTCCTTTGGGACTTGCTATTTCCCTCGAGAGTGCTGGTGAGACGGGTAAGTGCGGGCAGGAGATGCTCTCCCCGTACGCAAAGAGCAGGATGTCATGGCTGGCAGGGGTGATAGCAGGTGCCACTGTGGGGCAACACTCCTGCTCTCTGTTCTTGCCCCAGCCACATACAAGCCTGACTAGCAGCCAATAAAACAAAGGGAAAAATCATTTTGTCCTTGACATGAAAGTCCTGCTTCTCAGTTTTGAGGCCACAAGCTCAGTTCTCACTGATGACCTACATTTCCCTAATAAAACCAGATTAATACCAGTACCTATGTGACAGCCATTTCAGACATAATCTTACCTTACGTTGAGGGTCATTACATTTGCATTAGGGCAAGTCTGAAACACTTCCATGGTCCTTTTTCTACATCTCTGAGGGAAAAGAACAGAAAATTATTCAAGCATTTTCTGACAAAATCACTTGTTGTCAACAATGCTATGTTTTATCAAGGATCTCCATTGTGAAACTCACCTATTATTGCAACACCAGTCTGTTATTCCTCAGCTCTGCTTGGCCACTTTCACCAGCTGGAAGCAGGTGAAAGACCATCCAAGACTGGGGTGAGAACTTTCTTTACTAAAACCCACCAACTGGGGAGGAGATAATCTCCTGCTTTTCATCTGGTTTAGAGAGTCTTATAGACCAAGTGAAGATATGACACCACCGCCCATGCCTGACATCCTCACCATACCAGGGAGGAGTGATTTCTGATTCCTCTTCTTTCAACAAAGGTGACCCTCACACAAAGGTCAGTTGAAAAACCTCTACTCGAAGGGAAAAGCACAATTTCATTTCCAAATTAGTCAAAGCAAATAATCCTGCCTAAAAGAGAAATCCTTTCAGAAATAAGCATGTTCCACACCACAAAATAAAGGACTGAAGGAAGGGAATGGTCACCTGCAAAAAAGAGGTGCTAGCAAGTAGGAGATGGCCAAAGGGCAGTTTGAATGATACAAAGAAATAATTAAAAGGAAAGAGAAGCACACATCTGGTGGGAAATGCATGAGAGCAGAGGTTGTCAGATGCGAAGAATACCCACATCTATAGACATGATTAATTGTGAGAATAACAGGTTATTTGCTCATCTAGAATGCAGAAGAAGTGAAGTGTTGTGTAGAAATGCCATTAATCTCCCTTGATGGGTACATTATTTCCACTGAATTCTACCTGACATTTCAAGTTGCTTTCAATATATTTTATTGTATATTTTTTCTTATTTTCAGTGCTCTATTGCCAAAGATTATGAATCATCAAAATTAATCAGCTGCCTGGAACAGAGCCAGATACAACAAATAAGGAACCAGGCGCTTTTGATATTCTCCCAGACCTAGATGGATGTATAACTCACATTTATTGGTATGGGAAGATCTGGGGCTGCTCAGAGAAGAAAAAAAAAAGAAAAGAAAGAAAAAATAACACCCATGGGCATCGTTGCAAGAAACTGATAGGTACTCTTGATAAACAAATGGCTACTGCTTCTGCTTTGAAGCATTTGTTTGGCTCACTGTTTGGAAAACAGCAGAGAGAAAGGAGAGCCCAGGACACACACCTCTCATGGTGGGTAAATCACCAGCAACTGCATCAAATGCAAAGGTGCTACACCAGTCTAACTGAGGGAGGTCTCTGAGGATGAGTGAAAATATACAGACTCTGTGCAAGAAGCCTACCCTGAAGGCCTGGCTGCAAAATCAAAGCTACTCCTTCAATGGAAGAAGAGTAAGAAACACTTTTCCTTAATTATCCCTGATGGGCAGCCTGATGTGATGGAGTAAAGCTTCCATGTAATAAAAGTAAATGAGAATCCCTACCCCTGCTGCCTGCCTTAGATTGCCAAACTTCACAACTGGAAAGCAGGTGTAAGGAATTCCCTGTTACCTGACACTGCCTGTGCTAATTCCGCACCAACACCAACACCAAGCCAGATGGGAAGAAGCTAATACTGATGGGAATGAGAAAGAGGCACATCAGTTCCCACAAACCATCAGATATACAGAAGAGAAGCTTCAGTGGAAGGAGAAGTAACTTTTTCAGAAAGACAGTGTGCTTTCCTCCTCCTTCCCATTCCCCTTTCTCCCAACAAGGGAACGGTTCTTGAGAAGTTTTTGGTAACAGAAGCTGAAGTAGTCTAGAATTTGAGCTGGGCCTCCTCCGCATGCTGACTCCAGTGGGGGTCCTTGTCTGCATACCTCTGCATCGAACCAAAATTAAAAATTCTCTTAAGAGAAGAAGTTTCCTGCCAGCTAATACCCCTAAGCTGAGAGAAATGCTGCAACAACAAACACTGTGACAGGAATTTCATGCTGAGCCCCAGCACCAGGAGGACACTATCATTTTTCCATGTTATTTTGAAGTGATGCAAAGATGTCAGCATCGAGGGAACTTGAAGGACCCATTACTGCAAAGCTCTTTGACAAATAAATAAAACATGAAAGTAGTTCCCTTTGCAGGGAGAGCAGTGGAGAAGAAGGATAAGGAGAGGGCTAGGAGTAGGAACACCATATTTGCTATGGATGTTGAATGTTTAAAAACCTGCCTCTGAAAGCAGCTTAGTAATTAGCAGCAGCTTACATTGACAAGGGTATTTTTGCACAGCTCCATTGCACTGGCTAATTGACAGACCTTCTTTGCCAGTGAGGAAATAAGGAATGGTCTTTCTTGCTGACATACCTCAGTGCCCTGGCTAAACATTTAAGAGCTATCTCCATTCCCACGCACAAATCTTCAATATATATATACTTATACAGTAAGTATATTCACAAACACTACAAATATTTGGCATCTTAGAAAAGCTCTCATGGAGACTTCTGTTTTCTCAGAGTACTTAGCATAAATGTACCAGCTAGTAAGCAGAAATAAGGCAACTGTTTGTTCTAAAAATAATTGAAACCGTGGCACAGTAAAATTACTCTGAGATACACTTGCCTCACGTATAATCATGTATAATCCTAGACTGTTATCTACACTACCTGTTGCAGGGTTGGACAAATTAAAATACTATAAGATCTTGCTATCTATGCTGTATTTACCACAATTGGGTCCACTTAAATAAGGCAATTCTAAAAGCAGTTGTTCCTGAAACCAATATTGAGAAGCAAGAATCCTGTATTTGTTAGCTGTGAGCAGCAGTGTGCTGGTGCATTTCACACACTCAAAAACTTTTCTCCCTGACTTCTGAGAAAGAACAGACAATGGGCTGGTGCTTTTTGTTTCTAAAGGGGAGCCAGAAGGAATCAATACGATTATTTTTGGCTTCTACACACAAGCTATGCTGCCAGATAAGCACATAGTAATTTGTGTTTCTTAGGAAAAAATCTTTAAAAAACTATTCTGAAGAATTTCTATCAGAATGCATTATCTTTATCAGTAACTAATACAAGCCAAATGCCTAAAATACGGGATGAAGCCTTGGGTTTACCTTTTTCCCCACAGTGAATAACAGTTTCAGCATTATGATTGAGGACACAAGCCAAAACATTGTGTGTTTGGGTAGCAGCATCCATTAAGTCTACTAATCATGTCTGCTTTGGCTTCATCAGTGCTGAATTGAGACCTTTCTGTTGGCTTCAATGGACCTGGGATCAGCCCTTGTACTGATGCAATTCATGAAAGCACTTAAGCAACTGCACTTAATTTCAAGCTTGAGGCTAAGCTCCACTAGGCTGATCCGATCAGGAAGTCAGCCAGAGAAAAAGTAAAATCATTCGTGGAATTAGTGAATCAAAAGAGCATAATTTCCTTTGTGATGGCTGCTTCAAAAATCCTTCCCCTGCTCCAGATCTGCTCCTCCCTCCCCATCGCTGTCCCACTGAGCAAGGCAGCTGCTTCCATACTTCCTTCACTCCCATATGGCTGTGGCTCTTCATGAGTGGCAGGAGTTAATTTTTTTTTTCCATAAGTAAACAGCAGTGTTGTGCCATTATAATATTGCTAAGCCTGCATTTTAGCAAGTTAATCAATAGAGCCTCTATAGAAGCTTGTGAAGGCAAACTTCTACACCAGGTCAGCCCTAGAGAAAAAAAAACGCCTATGCATAAATACTTCTGCTCATATTGACCTGTCCAGCACTTTTCCTGAATAAAATGTATTCTCTTCTCTTTCTCCTGCCTCCTGCACTGGGGCCCATGATTAAGCAGGGAGGCTTGCTCCCTGCACAGGGAGCACTGACCTCTCGAAACAGGCGTGTGCAATGTTTCCCACTGCACAGAATTTCCAACACGTTCTTGCTCTCAGATCTTCAACAGGGCTCCTGGTGTCACCCCACTGTACAATTTGTGTGGCTCCAAGTGGCTGAGAAGCTACCTCAAAAGGCAGCCAAGGTGAAACTCCAGGAAGGACAGGCACTCTGACACTTTGCATGATGATGTCCAAGCTCTTGTTATTGTGCATATGGGAAGAATTGTAAGGTGAGAGAAGACAGAGAAACACCTAAAAGGGCAAGGTTACACTTTTCCTCTATTCTTCATCTTCAATATATATATTTGTATAGCCAGCCACTGTTTTAACACGCCTTTAGGACAGCCAGGCCCATGACCAGAGAGGCTGCAGGGGAAGCATTATATGAGACATTCACACAGAGAGCAATTTCCACAGAGGCTTCAGGTGTCTGAGAGGAAGGTGGCCTTTGCTGAAGTACATTTCTCTAGCAATTAATTGGGGCAAAAACCCTTCCACCAAACACTGTTTTTAAACATAACTGCAAGTTTTCCTTAGGAAAAAAAGGCTACTGTTGAAAAGGACAGTGGTAGCCTTTGAAGCTCAGGCTTTAGTAACCCGTGGCAATAACTGTTAACTGTTGGCTCCACGATTTTCAGTCTTCGTGCAAGTTTCCTGTTGTCTCACAATGAGCTCCAGCAATGGCTTTCCTTTTGCACTGCCTACTGTGAACTAAAAACACTGTCAGCTTGATTTTGCTTTTTGTATTGATTCTTCAACAATCTGATCTGACTATGAAGCTGGCCCTGCTTGAAGCCAGAGATTGGACTGGGACAACCTAAATGATTCTTCATTTATACGATGCAGTTGCAGAGGAATCTCTGTGATCACAGACAGCCCTACTGAGCCAGGACTGCTCCCTCAGCAGATGATGCAAGGAAAGAGAACCAGCCTAACTTCAGACAGGTTAGAAATTAAAGCCACGCAATGGGACAGTAGAAAATCTGCAACTTCCAAAATCCCAATTTTTCACATTGAACCCATCACAGTGCCAGAATAGCTTATTCTCCAAGTTTTGCTGTGTGGGAAGTAGTGCATACCACGACCCTCTCTCCTGAAAGTCAATGGGAAGCAGGCACATCTGTGTCTCCCATTCAAGCTCAGTGGGATGATTCTCACCCCAGTACAAGCACATGCTTGAATGCTTTGCTGAGTTAAACTGCAGGCACTGTTCTGTCCTGTCTGTAGCTATAAGCCATCCTTCCACAAGCATTCATTCTTTGCTACAACACATGGAAAGGTTCAAAAAGCATGTAAAAAAGTTACCTTTTTCTATTAAACCCTATAGTGCTTTTCTGTAAGGCTAGTAAATTCAGTTTATTGAGCAGTATGACTGCTTGAACATTTTTAGTATGCTATAATGCAGAGGAGATACTGTATTATACAGTATATTTCAATCTTTGAAAAGTTTTTTAAAGACTGAAATGCTTGCAATTTAATTTTAGGAATGTATTAGAACATATACTATAGCAAAAATGTATTCATTTTCAGCCAGCATTATAATAATTTCTGTTATCATAAAGGAATCTACTCTATTGGCATTAAAACTGTACATGAATAAGATGGACTGCATTCGCCACAATTATCATTACCATTAAGCATTTAGAAAGCCTGAGCCCATTACAATTTGATGACAGTTAACAAGAGGAAATTTTGTTATTAACATACTAAACACCAGAAGCAAAAAATCCAGTATGACACTATTTGCAGGGAAACACCAGATTCAAAGCTTTAAAATAGGATTTTAAATTATTTAAAATATTATATTTCTTTAATGAATAACAATGCATGCCTGAGTAGGCTTTTCACTACTCAGTGCAGGAGTACAACAGGAAGGTCAAGTTACACCAAGAGCTCGTGTATGACGAGGTTGTTCACTTAGTATTGGAACTGACATTTAAGGGCTCTGATACAATATTTGAATGGCTACCAACATACAGTTGCAATTTAATACAAAGAAAATGCTGATACTTTAGGAGAGAAAACTATTAGGCAGCCAAATCTTGAAATTGATAATGATGCAGTAGGTTTTTGCAGAGGGAGGGTGAATTAGGCTGTACGCTATGACTAACAGCGCTTGGACCAGCTGCCATAAACACAGGATTCACAACAAAAAATCTGACAGCTTGTTCAAAAAGTTATAGTAATATGGAAGAGTAGATAAGTGTGTCTGTTGTGTCAGTGACACTACAGATTGGTCCTCTGTTGTACATAGGCTATGTACAGTTGAGGAAAGCATGAATGTATCTTCAAAATGGAGCACTTCAACCATTTCTAGTTATATTGTGGTAAAGTTTGTTTGCAGGATTAAAGAAATGCATATTAAAACTACCAGCAGTGAAATGAACAGTAATATTTATGCAGCATGTCAACACACAGAGCAGCATCCTCTAGTGCAGAGGAAAGTCCCTGAAAGGTGAGATTTGACACACCAAAATGATGTTAATGAAACTTGAAAAGCCATGCCACAGGCTTAAACCATCTAGGCTCCTAGCAATGCTGAGCAAACCAGTGGGTATCCAGCCACAAGACAAAAGAAGAAAGGGTAATTGAGCAGTTTGGTTCCAGCCTCAGAAGCAAGTCTCTTTGTTATCCCATCCACCCGGAGCTGGCAGAGCTGCTGCCAGCTGTGGAAGACTCAGCTTTGCAAGCACGGCACAAGTGACATTTCAGGAACATTTTGTCTGAGGACTCAGAGAGGCACACAGAGCAGCTTTGTGCCTCTAGGCATGAAGTAATCTCTTGGGTAAAAGTATAGTGTTTATGTGAACTGATCAGCCAAGAATTCTACTGAAATATAAGGCAGACAAAGCCTTTTATATTTGGAGGTCTCCTTTAAGAGGAGTTCCACTGTTATGAATGACAGTGTATTTGCATTGGGACTGGGTGAGCATCACCAGCACATTCCTTGCCCCATGAGCTTTTCCTTCTCCCAAGCCTCACCATTTCTGCACTGCACCTTCCCTTTACTGTGGAATACTTGTGGCAATGCCTCTTTGCAAAGGGTGTCTTCAACCTAGGGATGTCTAGCTCTACACACCCACTGTAATCGTGAAAAAACATACTCCTCACTAGGGTGAGTTGGAGAAGAAACTCAGCACAAGTCATCAGTCACCCTTGGAAGAGTTAAAATACTTCACTGGCATAAAATAGACCCTCTTCTGAAAATTGTCCTTTATCAGGCTCCGCCATGTATTTTAAATCCCACCTATCCAAACATGGGATGGAGCATTACCTTGGGCCATGTGAAGTATTATAACTTCAGCTGTCCATGTGCAGTCTTTATTCCCTCTCTACTGTTAAAACCTCCTGCTGGGGAATGGAGGTCATTCCAGATGCACATGGATGAAAATTACATGGAACATTAGCAGGAGTTCAGCTTAAGCAAAGTCTTCATAAAAAGTCCCCTGAGGGCTCAGGTAATCCTCATCACATTTATTAGGAGTTTCTTGCCCACTGGTATTAGAAAGAAGCAGTCCAGAGCAGTGGAAATGTTGCCTTTTCACTTGGCTTCACTTTCTGTGTGTTTTGATTTTATTTTTTGGATGCATGGATATTATAGACAACATGCATAATGTCAGGGCAGAGGTGATTCATTTTTGTGACACTTTTTCAGCAGCGCCATGTGAGCTATGAGCAATACTGTGTCAGTTCCTTTGGCTCACATTTGCATCCAATCGTCAATGAGTAAAATGAAGTCTCATAGCTGCCAACATTCAATTCCTGAGGCTCTCAGGATTTTCATCACACATCCACAACAGACAAAGTAACTTGCAGGTGACTTTTACTTTAAAGTTGCAACATTATATCTGTTTTTAAGGAAAAAATAGAACTGGGATTACTTCCAACAAGTCTTTGAAACTGCATGCTATGTACCATGATACAATTATATTGAATGCACTTAACAAAAAGGTTATGTTTGTGTCAAAAATGCCAGGTAAACACATTCATTTGCTGTATATCAGTCTAAATTGATTGCAGTTAACATGGCAGTCTTTCCACTGAAAGCATCTCCGGATGGATTGCCAAGTTATACTGGCAGATATATGTTAGAGGCCTTCTCATACTCGTGCTCCAAAGCATAGCAGATCAGCTGTCAGGAAAAAGTTTCCTGTTTCTATGTGATTTATGAGTTCTCATTCAACAGATCTCAGGTAGCCATTTCAGCTGATAGCTGATCTTAAGGTAAGAAAGCTTTCAAAATATTGATGGATCTAGCCTTTCAGGCTTCAGCAATTCTGTCCTCTCTTTCTCAACCCACTGTATGTATTCCAAAGTCACCCAAAGAGCTTATAGAAGGTTGTGAATATGGCACCTGATCCAGACCTCAGGGAAGTGGAAAAGATTTGTAATTACTTGAATGTAGTTGGACCCAGAACCACAGAGGTAACATATAGATGATGTCTGTATTAGCAAGTCTACAGAGGAGCAGACCTATAGAGAGAAAGCTGGTACCAACACTTCATACCTCTTTGGGGTGAAGGGTTTAGTGCAAAGCATTTACAGTCTGTTGCCATGCTGAATACCATAGCTCCTGCAGTGCTGCAGGAGTGACATTCTGGGTTTTATTCACGTGAGAGATGCCTGCTTTGTGCAACCCAAAACCACTCCAACAGGCAGGTCAAGTTGTGGTAAGTGAGGGTGGACAGCTTCACTTCAGAAGCAAGTTTCTCATCAAGCCTAAAATGCTTGATGAGTCATAGCCACATTTATCCATATGTTTCTTGGTGTTTTGTTAAACATGGAAGTAGTTGCAGTCCCATATTCTTGAATGTGAATGTGTTTAGTCATGACACCATGAAGCCCCTATGGCATTATCATTAATTGGCTAATTAAATAGTAGGCTTTTTCAGATTAAAGATTCTGAATGATGTTGGGATAGAGTGAGTCAGAAGTCTACCTTATACAGACTTTTACCTGTGCAGCAGCCAAGATCAGGAGCTCCTGAATCGTCCTTCAAATTACCCTAACCAGAAGTGCATTATCAGTGATTTATCTCAGTTAGGCCTTTGTGTTTAGATGACAGCAGCTACTCTGTTCAAGCCCCTTTCCATAGCCTCCTCCACAGCAGAAAACTAAACAATCAGATAATGAAGCATGGCTTTGTTGCCAGAAAGAGAAGGAGCACACCTTCTTATGTGGGAGAAGACCTGCGGTCTTGAGGACACTTTTTGGCCACTATGGCATGAAAACTGTGAGATTTTGATCCATGTGTTTGGGATACCAGCTGCCATAGATATTGCCATCAGTACAGACTTTAAACACAAAAAAAAAGCTAGTACTATTCTTTCCTGGAACTGAAAAGATAGTGTTAATCTTCTGTGTAACACGCTTTCTGTTATCAGCGCTCAAGGTAAAACAGCACATGGCAGTCTTCCATACCACCAATTACATACATATTTATAAAATAAATTAAGGCTTTTGTCAATCTCAGTTTAAAAAGAAATTAAAGATGTGCCTACCCTCTTCTCCTCAAAGTTTATCGTATTACATGAAAAATTCTCCCCATCAGCAACATATCCTCAATGGCTTTTAAAGATTTTATAAGCATCCCTTGCAGGGAGTTTTGTTAGAGCCTCACTGACAACATCCCACACTTCTAAAACACTGTGTCTGTACAACTGATCTCTGAACCCTAAGCTTACTCACAGAGAATCTGCCTGCATCCCTAATGAGCACTTATCTCTATTGCATTAACTCATACCAATTTGGTCCACGCCATCCTGCTCAGCTGTGAATCCTCAGTGGAGAGGAGAAATGCCCAAAAAATCAGTAGCTTCCTAAAGTACAACCATGCCATAAGAAGTGTTCACAATTTGCTTCTGTGAAACAGCACAGGACAAGCCACCTTCATTTGGATACTCTTAAGCATACCCCTAAGTAGGGAAGAGAGGGAGACACAAAAAATTCACCTCTTTGTCTTTACATTGCAAGGGTGTTCCCAGGCAGCTGGGAAAGCTAGCCTCTCCCATCTCTTAGCTACTTCATGCCAAGGAAAAATGCAGTGACTGACTGCTGGTGAGCACCTCCACTCCTCCAGTCTCCACTGCAGGGCTTTGGTCTTTTTCATACCTGCTTGATTTGAAAGTGCTTGCTCAGGAGTGGACTTGCACCCTGGCCCTTCTGAAGCATTCCAGTTTGTTTGGCAGACGTTTCACACTCTGGGCACTGCACAATGGCTGCACTGCACAGCAGGGTGCTTTTCCTGTCCTAAAGTGTCATTGAAAGGACTGCACAGCTCTCCCTTTAGCCATTCACAAGGATATGCTTGCAACTCCCACAATTTCTTCATGTGCCTAATGGCCATGGGCAGCCTGAAAGGTCCTCCTCTGTCATCAAAACAAAAGATGTGGGCATTTAAAAAGGCCAGAGTTCACATTACGGGATGCAGTTGCTTTACTGCAGCAGTGTCACTTCTGTGTCCATGCAGGTTTTGGATCCATTTAACTTCACCTTGCTCATTTACGGAGCCTGTGCTGTGTGCAAAGCCCTCCTGAAGGGTCTCTGATTCATCCTGTCAGGACAGTAGTCCATGAAAGCTATTTTTGTTTTTTATTTTACAGGAAAAGCATAACGCAGTTTTGTTTTACTGGAAAGACACTGACACAGCCTGAAATTCTGTACCTTAAAAAGTCTGAGTACTTTCAGGTACAAGACTGTCCCCTGCCAATAATTCTGGTTTTACAATCACCTTCTACTTTGTTCTCTTTTTGTTTTGCAATAAATTAGATTCCCCACTGCTGAGCTAAAGGTCTGGACAAACATTAAGGGAAACTGCCTTTACATAAATTGTTGTCAAAAAAACAAAGGACAGACAATGCTTCCCACTACAAGGTGTGACAAGACATGAAAACAGGCAAATAAAATTGCAGCTTAGAGCATGATGCTGTACACTAACCCTATCTCTTCCATCCCTGCCATGAAGGTGCCCTTCATCTGGAATATCAGGGCTGCTTATGGGGTGCAGGGTTCCATTTCACCTTTATCTGTGCATCTGTGCTGGCAGTTCAGGGTGTTGTCTGCATTTCCTGCACTATACGATCCAGGACAAATGCACTCACAGAGACCTTGCCCACAAAAGCTAACTGAGGAAAACCCTGCTAGGTCTGAGGTTCGGTGTTGTTACATTAAACTCTGGCTCTCTGTCTGGCCTCAAGGAAAGCATTCACAAGATGAAAGTAAAAGGGTTTGGGTATGTTGGGGTTTTTTTTGTCTCTTCTATGTTTTAATCATTCTCACAACCTTGCCCTTTGCCTCTCTGAATAGCAATGAGAGCTCATCAAATAATAATTGTCATAAATGTGAGCTGGTGGCATTATGAACTATTGAAAATGTTAGGAAATATTTGGACTTTGTCACTGTGAGCATTGCATAGTGTCAAAGGTGACATCTGCTTTGGAGGGGTCTAGCTTAAGGTGCTAATTGGCATTTATTGAGCAATATTTGTGACTTCAATCTATAGAGTGATCTCTGACTCGTGTTTCAGGCAACTTCGCTGTATTGGTTAAAATATGCAAATACGTTCTCAATATTAACAGAAATCAGATGCCCTTGCATTACACAGTTATCCTTTTTACCACTTTTAACAAAGTCTTTAGAAGCAATTATCTTCTTATCAAAGACTTTTTACAACTTCATGGAAGGTGGGGTATTCCTTAGCACAAATACAGGCTAGGCAGAAAATGGATTGAGAGCAGCCCTGAGGAGAACTTTGGATGTTGGTGGATAAGAAGCTTCCCATGAGCTGACCATGTGCCTCTGCAGCCCAGAAAGCCAAACGTATCCTGGGATGCATCTCAAGCAGCGTGGCCAGCAGGGTGAGGGACAATATTCTGCCCTCTGCTCCACTCTGGTGAGACCTCACCTGGAACACTGCATCCAGTTCTGGAGCCCCCAAGGTAAGAAGGGCTTGTTGGGTTGAGTCCAGAAGAGGCTACAACAATGATCAGAGGGGCTGGAGGAACTCTCCTATGAAGACAGGCTGAGAGCTGGGGTTGTTCATCCTAAAGAGAAGGCTCCAGGGAGACTTTAGAGACCCTGCCAGTACATGAAGGGAACCTACAAGAGAGCCAAAGAGGGACTTTTTACAAGGGCATGGAGTGATAGGAGAAGAGGGAATGGCATCAAACTGAAAGAGGGTAGGTTTAGGTTAGATATTAGGAAGAAATTATTTTCTGTGAGAGTGGTGACACATTGGAACAGGTTGCTCAGAGAAGCTGTGGATGCCTCATCCCCGGAAGTGTTCAAGGGCAGGTAGGATGGGGCTTTGAGAAACCTGGTCTGGTGGGAGGTGTCCCTGTCCACAGGAGGTGGGTTGGAACGAGATGATCTTTAAGGTCCCTTCCGACACAGACCATTCTATGATTCTCCAATTCAAGATTTATACAGGAAGAATAGTAAGAGAAATTGTTTGTAAAGTTCATATACTTCCTAAAGGCTTAAATCTTTTCAATCTAGCATTTTGGAAAGGATAGAGATTTAAAAAGGCTTGATACCCTGTGGAAAAAAAGAGAAACCACTATCAAAGCTGTAGACTCAACATACTTTGGTAATAAATCTTGGCTGTCAACATGCTTGTCTTTGTTAATTCATGTGCATCAAAGTATTCTAACAGAACTCAAATGATATACTTAATCCAAATTTTAGTAGTGTTTAGACCAAGCAAGGACACAGTCACGTACCCGATTTTATGGATCTGTGCAGTATGCAGTTTTGTCTCTAATTCATTGACTTTTTATTCTGGGACCCAAGGTGCCCCACAATGAAGGCTGAATTCTGTCTGCATTCTCCAGCCTTAGAACAAAATCCTTTTTTTATTCACTCCAGCCAGGTGCTGTCTCTTCTCTAATGGAAGGTATTTCCCTGAAAAAATAAGTTATATATTACCAGCATTAATTTTCTCTCCATGACATTACACTGTCGCAGGCAATGATGTGGCGAGAAAGAAAGAGTTCTGGCACATGGAGCACATGTGCCGGAGGCATGTGACAAACATCTTGTAGAACTGCACAGCCTTAAAAATATCCAAAGGGGTAAGAGACAAGCAGGAATGTACAGCAAAGCAGGGTAATAGTGCCAGCTAATTTCTGGTGTTGGTATGATGAGTTTAATGAAGACACATAAAAGCTAGCTAGCAGGAGAACATGTGTTTGTTGTTAAGAGCCTGCCAACCACACTGTGCTTACAAAACAGAAGTGTGGTGGCCTTTGCTCATTTATTTTATTGTGTTGTGGTGAGCTAGGTCAACCCCCATGCTGGCAAAGGTGGATTGTTAGAAATATGAAGTACAGATACCACAAATGAATGGGAAAATGTAGTTATCAAGACCTCCTAAAGTGGACATCCCTTAAAGATATTAAAATGTTTTTCTAGGAGAAAGGCTTCATAAAGGGAGTAGAGAAGAAAGCAAAACGATGAGAGAAACAGGTCTGCGTGGAAATATCCTAGCTAAGGAGATAAAGCACAAAGAGGGAACACAGGAAAAACACAAGATTCAATCAAAACTACACATCATTACTTCTTAAGGAAAGAAATAGGTTATGAAGTCTACTTAATGATGCCAGAGAAAAGCTTTGCTTTTGCTACTCAAAAAGAAGAGTGACTCTAAAGAGGATGTTGCTTGACAGGGAGACATAGTACTGATAATTGTTACTGTAAAGGACACAAACTGGGTCAACGTTTTATTCTCCAGACTTGCTTATTGCAGGGATTTTTAGGAATCAATGCAATGGAGCGCAGAGCAGTTACTGGCAGGGATGGCTAGAAGAAAAGGTGCCACTGCACCCAGCAGAGCACACCAGGTGCCAGTGGCATCCGTGGGGAATCTAAGGTCCAAATGAGAGAGTAAGAATTGCCAATATCTTGTCTTTTATATTACAGTTTATTTTACAGACTGTTTAGTATTGGCTATGCCAGACACAGATTCTATGATCCCTTCTGCAGTTATTCAATCCCTTACTGAAGTTTGGGGTCTCCAGACCTCAATGTGTGCTCTGCATTGTTTCAAGAACGCAGAGAACAGCTTTCCCTGTAAGGGGTTATTGATCATCTGAAAAACCTACATCAATAGCAAAAATCATTAGTTTTCCCTTTTTTCCCTTGAATTTGATTCTTCATTCCAATTTCTTAGACTGTGGATGGCAGTTTCTTAAAATTGGCTGACACCAAATTTTGTACATGAATGTTGAACTTTCTCAAATGCTTCTACCCACTTTTAATACACTAATAGTAAATTCACCATGAGATTCTTTCAGAGTTTTTTGAAAAATGAAGCTATATGACCCTGACCAGCAATTTTCTGGAAAAGATAAGCAGAGACCAAAAAAAGAAAAGAGATAACAAAATCAATGAATTGTACTATTTGAGGAACAAAAACTTGAAAATTCACAGTCCTGAATTGGATAAATGGCTGGGTGAGAAGGAGGAGGAAAGATGATGTTGTCCAGTAGCTTTGCCTCTAGTCTTCTTTTCTGAAAAAGGGATGATCAAAAGCTATTGTTAAAGTTTGTTACCCGTTCTGCTTGGAAGTTTCCACGTGTATTGGAAAGCAGAAAGCTGGGATCATCATTCATATGTTTTGTACTAGTAACCCCTAAAAATTTTCAACTGGATGGTCATGACACCCACTAAATCTGTTTTTTAATGCCTGTGTTCTTGGGCAGTAGCCTAAAAACTTACTTCCAAGAGCACATGGAAATGCCTAATAGTTCTTACCATTCTGCAGTTGCATTCATTAACAGTTTAACTTTCTGAAAGCATTATTATGATTTATAAGATTCAACAACACTGACACCTACTGAACACAAAATACTGAAGTCCTGGTACAGCACAATGTGCTTACATATAGGAGAACATTGCTTGGCTGCAGTTCAAACTTAGTCTAAGTATTTATGCTCTTGTTCCTCCTTGGTTTATCATGTAAAGTTCTGACACGTCCTCTGAGAAGGTTGTTCCTTGGGTGGTTTTTTTTTTTTTTTTTTTGCTGGATAAGATACTAGTCTGTTTGAACTTTTTATTTTGAAGAATCAGAAACAAACATAAAAGGAGAAGACACTGACAACTCTACAGCCTTCTGTAGCAGGTTAGATCACTCAGTGTCTCATGCCTACAGCTGCAGTGTCTGTGATGGTAATATGTGGTGATGACCTGTGTCTGTGGTGAGAGGGCTGTTGACTTTCATAACTTTGGAACATTTCTCTGTGAAATAAGGGTCTATTTAGGCTCTGCCTTTGATTGTGCTCCAATAACAATAAATGGTGGCCTCTCCCATCCCTATCTGCTGGGTTGCCTAGAAACACATTGCCAGAGCAGAATTTGAGAGATCATATCTATTGCTTTCTTTTGCAGGTAGGCATATCATAATCACACTCTTACCAAGATCCATCTAACAAGCCAGCAGATGTCTTCCCTTTACTATTCCTTGGGGAAGGCTTGCTCCATGATCCCATATTCCCACATACCATGCTAGCACATCATGTCTTTGATCACACTGGTGGCCTTTCCTCACTTGTGCTCCAGCCTGAGTTACTCTTTCAAACACAAGCCACCAATATTTCAGGTGACCTAGGTGATGTAATATTAGGATTCAGTGGCATCAGGATTTGTTTTTCTACTACAGCTGTCCCCCTTTTATGTTCTGGCAGACTGTGGGACTGTATTAGACTTTCCCATCATGCTATGGGTCACAGGCATCCTCTATCCATTTTAATTTTTGTCACCTCTAGCTGATGAGCCCCAGCTTAGAGACAAAAATCATATTTAATCCCAAGAGCTAAATGTCTTATACATTGCACTACTAAATCTGACCCCCTCTCTTTGTACTCCCAGACCCTCAAACCATCAAGGCCATTCAGCTTTTCCATATCCAAATTTTGTTTGCTTTAATGACATACACCAAGCTTTTTAAATCAAGGGCCTAGTGAAAATATTAATATGTATCTGCTTCAAGACATATTATTTATTAAAAGGAAAGTGCTGAAGCTAGAGAAAGTTTGATCCTCACCACCACTGCTTTCCTTTCTATTAGCTTTTATGTGCCATATGATACTTGAAGTAATCACACCTCTCTAAATACAGGTGGATTTTTTTCCCCAACAAATGGGCAGTAACAAACATTTTTGATATCCAAGAGATTAGATCTACCACATTTTTTTCAACTTATCTTCTAGACATCTTAACAGAAATGCCAGAAAAATCAACTGGTGCAACCCAAGCTGACTTTCCACCATGCCCCTTTTCCCATTGAATTTTGTTCCATACTTGGTCTTAAAGATTTCCAGACTCAGTTGAAAAAGTCTTGCCTATATTTGAGGTCACATGACAGGATGAATGGTTGTTCAGATTCCTTTAAATACTTTATTATAAAAAGAGGTATTACACTCTGTAGAGCTATAACCTTGCTCTTGTGCTTTTCTTTCAGGGTCACAGAGAAAATGTTGAGTCTGGAATTGTTGTCTTTTGCCCATATACCCTAACATTTCCCTTCTTTAAAAATGTAACAGTGTATTTGGGGATGAAAGGAGGAGAAGGGCACTTCTTATCTTTTTTTTTTTTTAATTCTGTGTCATCCCAGTATTTTATGAGGGAAATATGGGCTATGTGTTTCTCTCACACCTTTTATATTTTTAAATGGTTGAAGAATGCTTTCTGATTTTTATCCTGAGCAAGCTCCTTTCAAGCTTGTCAATTCTCAAGACAGTCCTATGTTTCTCAATGATCTACAAGTTTTTCCATTGCATATAAATTTTCTGCATTTCCAGTATATCTCCTCTGAAGCATTTATTCATTCAGTGAAATCTGAAACTCTTTCCAAAAATTATTTACCGTGTGCTCAAGAAACAATTTCCATCTTATATGTTTTTGTCTCTTTGCTTTGAAATTCCCAGCCTCTTACACACTCATTTAATAACGACTTTATATTTCAAGAGAAAACACAAGACCGTTTTAGCCATCAGTTTGGTCATTTTTTCAGTGATTTTAAACCACAGCAACTTGGGCTAAAGCTGTTTTCCACATGGAGCTTGATCTGTAGGCTATTGCACATCTGAGCCCTACTCCTAATGATTTTTTTTTCCCATCGGGATGGCAGGCACTCATAATCATGGACTCATAGAATAAATGAGGTTGGAAAAGGCCTCTAAGATCATCAAGTCCAACTGTTAACCTCCCACTGCCAAGTCCACCATGAAACTATGTCCCTAAGTGCTGTATCTACATGTCTTTTAAATACCTCCTGGGATGGTGTCTCAGCCACTTTCCTGGGCAGCCTGTTTCAATGTTTCTTCTCTAGTAACCTGTGTCCAAGGACAGCTCTCTGTTTTTGTCTCTTGGCTCTAATCATTAACGTGACATCAATATTACCTTTTTTTATTCCCTTCTAAGACCTAACAGAAAATTATTTATCTTCAAGACTGACTAGAGAAAGGTAGGAAAGGTAGAGAAAAGGTAGGAAAATGATGTCTTGGCAGTAAAATTAAATTGAGTTGATATGTAATGCTGTTTCTTTGCTCAAGTCTCTGCCCAGACAGATAAGACCCTTTCATTCCAAGGTCTAGAATATTTGATTCACATGGCATTGTTTTGTATTGGTTAAAACTCTGTGGCTGCTCTGCGAAGAAGAGACTTTGCCTCTAATACCAAAACAGACTACTATGCCCTTTCTAGATCAACACAAAGACAGGAATGATTTTGCACAGAGTCTCAAAACATGTTTGGCTGGACCTTTCCAAATTCTTTCTATACTTCATGCACCCTCTGCACAGCAATGTCTTGCTATTTAAGGAGGTCAAGAAGTGCTTGTACACCTTCTAAATTTATTCTTTCAGAACATTTAGCCTGTCCTCTATAGTCTCTGTACTTGCATGCTGTTGCTACGACACATATACTAACTATATTCATATTGAGAAAAACCTTCTTATTCAGAATACTTTACTTATATATCTTGCAATGACAAATCTGGGGAGAAAAACATCCTCCAGTGTTAACCAGGATTTTAAAATTGGAAGATGCTGCTGAGGGCACAGAAGGAGTGCACTAGTCCAATCTTCAGTCACTCTTTGCACCAAGAAAGGTCTTTCTACCAACTTAGCCTATGCATAAGGACAAGTAGATGCAAAAGCACTGTATAGAGATTATGAAAGGACTAGCAACCTTGTTCCTCATTTAACAGAGTGCAACAGAATCTTCCTGCTCTTGCGGTTCTTTGTATATTCTTAAGATTATTACTACTGACCTTAACAAGAAGAGTTTTTATGAGGCCTTCATTGAGTTTTTCAACTCAAAATAAGAACTGTTTTTCTAACCTGCAAGATAAATGCAATTAAAGAAAAACATCAAACCTATAATAAGCACCTATAAAATTATCAACTTGGTGTCTCATCTTGGAATTTTGAACAGTTGTGTAACTGCATGTTACCTTGCATTTAATTTTCATTTGGAATTTTTACATCATTTTTCACTGACATTTTAACTTTCTGCCATTTTTGTGTCTTGGGAGAAGCGCTTTTAAGTATGAAGACTGCACTTTTATGTCTAAAAGACTAAATAAAGGAAGCAGAACACTAAATGATATGTAAAGAGAGTTACCTGTATCTTCCCATTTCATAAAAGAGAAATAGATATCACCATTATAAATAGGCCTATGAGTAGCAAATGAATAGAGCACAAGATGGCTGCTGCTCACTGCTGACATCTGTTAATACCCAAAACAAAACTACAAGTGTCCCACAGCCAAGTAATCACAAGGCTGGTTTTGAGATTTGATTTAAAGTGTTAAATGGGGGACTAAAACAAACTTTGGAGGAAGACTAATTACTTCCTTAACTCTCCACTAACTTGAGAGACTTATATAGTATAATATGTTGTCTAATACATTATAAAATTGAAAAGTGCAAGCAAAAACAAATTATAGGTGTTTGGCTCCAGACACTGAATTAATGCAGATCTACAATAAATCAAAATATACCAAGGTCAAGCAATCTCTGTTGTTGTTCTGGCATCTTTCAAAAAATGCTTTGCAAACATAAATATTTTACATGCTTCAGGTAAATAATACAGACATCTAAAAATATTACTAAATTGGTGGGTTATAAGCACAAACACATATTGCATTATAGAGGACAGACTCAGACATGGCCAGTTAAAAAAGAGAAATACCAATTTGTCTCAGAAATACAATAGAATCTCAGAATGTTTTGGGTTGGCAGGGCCCTTAAAGATCATCTCGTTACAACACCCCCCCCCCCACCTCACACCAGACTAGGTTGCTCAGAGCCCCATCCAACCTGGTCTTGAACATTTCCAGGGATGGGGCATCCACAACTCCTTCTGGCAGCATGTTCCAGAGCCTCACCTTTCTCACAGTAAAGCATTTCTTCCTAATATCTAACATCAACCCCTCCTTTTCCAGTCTGAAGCCATTCCTCCTTGTCCTATCACTCCATGCCCTTATAAAATATCCCTCTCCAGCTCTCCTGTAGCCCCTGTACATCCTGGGAGACCACTCTAGTCTCCACAGAGCCTTCTCTTCTCCAGGCTGAACAACTCTCTCAGCCTGTCTTCATAGGAGAGATGCTCCCTCTCTCTGGTCATCTTTGTAGCTCTCCTCTGGACTCACTCCAGCAGGTCCATATCCTTCTTCTGTTGGGGCCCCAGACCTGGATGCAACAGGTGGGAGTACAAAGATGTTAAACTGTGCCAGTCCCAACACTGACCCCTTAGGAATGCCACTCGTCACTGCTCTCCACATGGACACCAAGCCACAATCCTTTGGGTGTGACCATCCAGGCAATTCCTTACCCACCGAGTGGTCAATCCATCAAATCCATGTGTCTCCAGCTTATAGACAAGGATGTCCTGTGGAAAAGTATGAAATATTTTCTGTAAGTCTGGGCAGATGACGTCTGGTGGTCTTCCCTTATCCACCACGAAAGTCTGCATCATATCGCCTAGCAGAGAGAGGAGGGACAGAGAGAATAATCTAAGGGGTTCCTTTCAGTGTTGTCACCTAGAATTTTTTGGCCTGATTCTTCCTTTATTGGATAAAGATTGCATACCTGAAAATGTAGAATTCTGGAAAGAATTTGAACACTCAGGTATTGGAGCATAAACAACCTCTTAACTAGTGTATGAAGGAACTCATCTCAGTAGCAAGTCAATTTGTAAGCACCCAAATCTTGCCTCTCATGGGGAAACATCTGGTACCAAAAAGAGGATAATTTCTTCTTCCTCTAGTTAAAGCTCACACACCTGAGGAAAAAAGCAAACACTGAACACAGATGGCACCTCACATTTTACTCTTGGAAAAGTGTGAAGTTGTGAGGATTATAGTGTTACACCCACCTACCTGTGCTGCTCTCTTTGGCCAAAAACGGCCAGGATAATCCAGCAGCAGCAATCCAAATTGAAAATTACAATCTTTTGTTCTGACAGTGGTTAGTGACCTTTACCATTGACACAGGACTGTCTTCTTCAGGTTGGCCACAAAGCTCTAGGGAACAGTGAATGTGGTGAAAATATTCCTGTTTAAGTCTTGTAAAACTTATCTGCCTTTTTGTTTTTTTGAACCTCTGACCTCGATAGCTTCTCCCTCTGCTCAGGTACCATCTGTATCCACTTACTATGACACTGCAGAAATAACAGTATTTGGCAATTTTCACCTGATTGAAATGTATTTGTGTAGCAGAAAGAGACTGGGGATTTAAAGTCAAAAGAAAAATAAATTTCATTTGCAGCTGAATTCTTGATCTTGTTTCTTCTATCATTAAAAGAAAATTGTTAAAAATTTTAGAACTTTTTCAAGTGCTTCTTCCACTTCTTTTCTACATGACCTGAATATGACCCAAACTTGCAAAACCATGTTTATCTTTCCAAGACTACAGTTTTAATGTAGGCTTCAATTCAATTCACTAAAAATTTTTTTTTAATATTCATTTTTGTCTATAACTACCCAACTCCCACATAGTATTTTTGCTAGTCTTATCCTAGTGTGATAGAAAAATGTGATTCATCAATATTCAGTGATTCTTCCCACTGAGCTGTGAATCCTTATTTCCTTTCCATGTGTGGTTCTCCACAAAAAACCCACATATAAAACCATCCTTAAAATACATATATTCCATCTTAAAAGTTGTGATTTTACTTTCTACCTGGCAATTCTTTGTGAAGCATGTATCTATTTTATTATTTTTTATTTCACTTTAAAAATTAATTTAGGACACAGATAGAAATCAAAAACCAGACTAGATTCCATGAAAATCGTGCAAAACTCCCACTGACTTCAACTGACCCCAGATTTCATCCATGTGTTGAAGTCATTTGGAAGCAGTTCTCTGTCTAACAGAGGTGAGCTGCTGAAATCAGTGTGTTTCAGTGAGGTTGCTACAGTCTGTCTACACAAAAAACATTCATCCCATTTCATCTGATGTTTATCAAATTCCCCTACTCTAGAATTTCTTTCTGTCCTGAAAAATTTTCCCTGCCTTGCCCACATGAGAAAAAAAGTTTCCTTCTCATCAGGAGTGCTATACTTATCCCTCCATATTTCTTCTTTAATTTCTTCTTCCATACCACATCTAATCAGATTTGTGGCAGAAAAGGGTCACCTTAGTTCTTATTACACTAGGAAAGGTTAGACATGTGTTCTCAAAACTCACTTCAGGGTAATTAGAAAAAGAAACAGAAAAAACCAAAGAAACCACTGATAAACAAAGGGACAAGGCATAAAAGAGACAAGATGCATACCAAATATTATGCCCATCCAAAAAAACCACTTCTGTTCACATTTGAATGCAGAAGTGAGAGTAAGATAGCTGCCATGCAAGTGTGCACAAATATATTTTACAAGTCCCAAACATCTACAGCACAAGATCTTCCCAATAGATTTTGTAGAATATATGCAGCACTTGCTTATACAAAACAGCAATATTTTGGAAGTAAATGTAAAATCAATGTCCCTTTATAATGAGTGAATTTGTAAATGAGGTTATCAGAACTGCCTATTAAAATGTGGTCTGTAATAAAAAGATACTGCATAATCTCCTGACAGGAAGACAGAAATACAGTATGAAAGCTGTCATTTGGCAGTTTGCTGACAATGCTGTCTTTTTCCCAAATTGTTCTCTGCATCAGGCAAACATTTTCAGGAATAAGTCCAATATTATTTTCAGTTCCTCCAGTTTTTCGTGGATTTCTTTTACGGCAACAGATATTACCATACAAAAAGTAAAACTACCAATCATGCTAACTTAAACACATCACATAAAATTTAGCTGGCAGAGGGAGTAAAAAAAATGGAGAGGAGATGAAGCAGGGGGAAATAAACAACTAGGAGGAAGAGGGATCCATGAGAGAAAGATTCATAGCACTACCCCACGAACTATCCCTGTATCCCAGACAACGTCAATGATCAAGGCTACATGCAGAATCAAATTTAAATTATTTACATGGGTCTAATACATACTTCTGGTAATTTTCTGTGAAGGCAATCAGATGACTAAGTCATAAGAGATATATCGTGGTTTTTTGATTGAATAGTGTGAGATGCCAGTAGTTGGTAGCTACACCGATGATTGGATTTTTGTGTAGGTTCTGGCTGCTCATGGCACTTCTAATCCTGCTGAATGGGGCTACAGCACTCCAGCAAAAAGGGTTCTGGAGGATTCAGCACAGTGGCAATATTTGATCCCAAATTGCCCTCTAACTGTATGCTTGAGTTTCTCTCTCTCTCATGTATCAATTTCCTGTTGGACTTCAGTGCATGTTTCTCCCTGAGATGTACAAAAGCCATATACTCATCAACTTCCATAAGGCTTCTAGGACTTTCTGTGCCAGTTTTCCCACAGCAGAGGTGGCTGAGCAGCACATATTTGCAGCTTAACCAAGCTGAAAATTCTACCGGTGAGAGAGGACATTTCCAGCTGCCTCCAACCATGGCAAATGTCCTGGAGAAGGCAAGTTATCAGAATGCAAAATGCCCCATAAATGCAGGGAAGATAGTAATTTTCTCTCTATTACCACACTGAGGACCCTAAAAATAATCATTTAGCAATCAAGCCACCTGCCCCCACGATAGCAGGCATATAATGCAACATAATGTTGGGTAGTATAAGGTTCCTAAATTTCCTTAATGACTTTCTTTTGTTTCTTTCTTTCTTAATCCCCAAGAACTTGAAACATATTAAATTTCAAAAAAGTAACAAAAATCAAACAGATACTGGTAATGTACTCAGGGTGGAAAGAAGGCTGGGTAATATATTCATTCTAATTGTATTAACCTTCCCCCATAATGAGAGGGGGAAAGCCTACCATCTGTTTAAGTCATTAGTCAGTTCCATAATTAAAGGATTAAGATTAGCTCTAACAATTTCATTACTTTTCCTAGGAAACTGAACATCTGACTATTTATAACTAGTCTAATGCCATTGAAAAGTGCTATTGATTAGCTTTGTCTTTCTTATACTTTGGGAGGTTGCCATCAACCCAAATTCAGTCCAATTAATTTATGCCAAGAACATTTCCTAAAGTTGAATACCATTTCCAATACATAAGGAAAATTTTTTTGTCAATCTGATATAAATAAAAGTATTTCATCAGCATAAAATAATAGTTTAACCTCACATGTTCCTGATCTCATACACTGCAGTTTATGATTAACCCTAATTTGTATTTCCAACCATTCAAGAACAGTGATAAATAAAATGAGTGAAATGGGATGCCCTGCTCTTTTGCATAACTTTTAAGAATTAAGCACTTTGCCTCCTTTTAAATCAAAGTGATTGTGGACTATAATAAAGCAACAAAATCAAGGTGAGAAATGATGGCACAAGCCAAATCTACTTAAAGGACCAAATCAACCTAATCTTGTCAATTGGCTTTTCCTCATCAGGGCAACAGGGATTTACCTGAGGATCTACAGACATTCATTAATTCCATCGGTAATCTTGTACTATCAATGCCCTATCATTATTTATTAAATTCATCTAATTAGGATGGTAGACAGCATCTATCATTTTGTTTGATCTTGTAACCAACACTTCAATGAGATTTTTAGGTTGACAGAACCTAAAGAGTTGTAGCTCTTTGCCTGGTTTAAGTGCAACTGAGTAAGAGCCTCAGGAGAACAGCCTCCTTCAACATGTGCTGCTGCTTACGAGGTCTAAGGGATAACATTTATATAAAAAGCACTTCTAAGTTCTGGTATCTTTTTTAACAGTGCTTTTATTCAAATCTTTCGTCACATTTCATAGTAGAGCAGGTGAGGAATCCTGAGGTTGCCACCTGCCACCCATCCCCAAGGCCCCACACCGCCTGTGAGCTGTGTTCTGTGTCACTGGATACATCCATAAACAATCCAGGGGGCAGGAAATGTAACAGTGCTGATATTTGCCAGTAACAGCAAGTAATTCTTGGCAGTAAAGCTTAAAACCATCAGTGAGTAGTTCTGGAAGAATCTCACAATCTTCAAGTGCCACCAAAGATAAAGTGGCAGGTGAAGCTCAGGGTTCTTAAAGGCAAAGTACTTGAGATAAATAATCTACCTTATCTATAGGTAGATAATGAATGGGTTTACATTAGCTATGAGCAAAAATTCAATCACTGTGGATACCTTTCAGAAAATGCAAGCAGAGTGGTCTGAGTCCAAACAAGGAAAACCAAATATTAGCACTGTGTAAAAGGGCTTGAGAGAAAAAAGCATTTTGCCATTTCCCTAAGCCACCACATGTTCTTCCCACACACAGCATGTTGCCACAATCAGACCATGTCCAACAAAAGACTGGGAGAAGCTAAAACAGCATAGAGAGAAGGATGACAGAAAAAGACATGAAGTTGGTTCAGCCAGAAAGGAACACACACAGATTAAACTTTAGCATGGAAAAGACTAGTTTGTTTGAGGGAATACGAGAGAGGGCAAGAGAAAACTGGCACTGGCTGTTGTCCAAAAAGGTGCATAGGGAACAATCATTTTCTACAATACATGGGTTTTCTGAACATTGGCAAGCTACCAGTTTTAAACAAAAGAATTGTTTGATTTTGGGGGATAATGTGTTAATATATGGTAGAACTCAAAGTAGTAGGATACTGGGGTGGTTAAATAAATTTACAGCCAAACTCACAAAGGCTATGTGACTATTAAGTGACTATTTGGATGATATTTCTAATGCAGGCTCTGGTTTAAAGAGTCCTTAAATCACTGTTTGTCAGAAGCTGAGACAAAACAACAAAGAAAATATTCATACTTTTTGAGGGTGTAAATGGCTAACCTTGCTCAATTTTGATTATCAGGGTTTGGTTGTTTGAATCTTCACTTTGATCTAAAACCATAATAATATTTTTCTCCCCCTCCTGATCACACAAAATTCATGGTTTAGATTCAATATCTAAAGCAGGTATCAAATCTTAAACAGGTATTTTTTTTTTACTATGTTCTTTTTCAGCTATAATGGGAGCTTAAACATTCCTTTTACACTCAAATACCGACACCTAAGTATCACTTATGAACTGAATTCAAACCCTAATAGAGCATTTATCCAATTAAATGTGTTTACATTCAAACACAAGGCAGACAGCATGACCACTTGTACTCAATGGAGAAAGAAATGGTGTTGGGGTTTCCTCCCCCCTGCCATGGGGTCCAGGGGGAGGGGACCCTGGACTAGAGGCATGGCCTACGGGGTTTCCCTACTCCCTGGTCAGTCCTGTTCCCCATTGGTTGTTTTGTGTTCCCCTGCACAGGGAGGACCCTGCTTGTCCTGTGATTGCTCAGTTCTTCAGCAGTGCCCCGGCCATGCGGCTGGAGAATAAAGATCTCTGAAACTTCTATCAAGAATCGGTCCCTATTTCTTTCCACGGGCCTCGCTGTCTAATGCATGTTGCAGGAGACCCCACTGCCACAAAATGGTACTTGTAGAGGCCCCTCATTTGAACTTCATACATGAACAAATCCAAACAGACCGTGTCTTAAAGCCCCCAGTCCCCCACACCCCAGGATGGAGGGAACAGTGTGGGGAGGTCAATTGAAGACATCCACAATGTCAGGTTTAAACACTATGTCAGCTGAATGTTACCTTCAGTCATGTTTACACAATTCAGAACAGGCAAAAAATCCCACCTCCTTCCCAAGAATAAGGTATATATTACACCTGTAAAGTGACAAATACCATAAAAAGGCGTGAGTGTGCACGTAACATAGCAGCTCCTGCGGGTTGGGATTATTTTTCCTGCTTCACCAGGAAATGGAAACAAAACTCAATGTAATTCTAACATTAGTTTGCTATAAATTCCTAGTCTTTAAGCTAATGGCAAAATAATGTTCCTCTCATTAGTTTAATGATCATATCGTGCTTAATACAAGCATTCCCCCCTCTTTTTTCCCTCTTTCATTAACTCAGTCTAATAGTCACAGACAACTTTCTTTCACTATGAAGCTGTCAATCTTTCTCTTGTATGTAACATGTCAGTCTGTTATAGCACAGAATTAATGCAAAGCATTTATCAGACTAAGACCTCTGTTCATTTACTCACTCAAAAATTATTTCAACCTATATGTAACGATGCATATTAATGGAGCAGATTTTAAGAAGAAAACATTTAGATCATTTACAGATTTTCTTTTTTAACTATGATATGTGCTTCCTTGTCAGTGTTTGACTTAGAATAAACTAGCTGACACTTGGAAAAAAGGAAAGGATGCTGAAACTGATGCAAAGTCCCTCAGCTCATACTGAGCTGGCTGTTCCCCTGAGACACACAGAAAAAGGTTTTTACTCATGGCAGTATGCAGCAATATAAAGCAGCAGCAAAGTTTCCTTCTCTCATAATGATGCCGACTCTTCTTAGGAGTATGAAAAATGAAAATCAAAGTTATTTTTATATGCTAGATTTTAGAAGAAATCACCAGCAATTTCACTGAAGGGATAAGGAAAAAAAGCGATAACAAAGGATGTGTCCAAGGGCTGCCAGGTGAGACCCATTAGATGCTTAAGACCTCAGATGTATATGGCTTGACTGGAAATGTGGGGACACTTTATTCTAGGCATGTGACATATTCAGCCTTTCTGTTGGGATCTCCTACATTCAGAAGCATCACATCATCTAAATTGACACCTACTCGCTGTGAAAGGGCAGCCCTGCATTTCCATCAACACTCTGAGTTTGCATTTCAGGCCCTCAACTGTCTCTTACACCTTTCTGTTTCTTGCTCATGTTTATCCCAGCTTCTTCAGAGCTCATACTGCTTTAAAAGAGCAAAAATTTATCTTTGCCCACAGTCCTGCCTCTGGTCGGCTGCAACAAAGCTGCTGTTCTTTTCTTCAGTTCTTTACAATAAAAGACTTTATCAAATGAAAACCAGCAGCTGGTGGAAAAAAAAAAAAACCCATTGCTTTGCCTTAGTGAAATTTAAGGGGTTGCTGTGCTTACCCCCTTTGTTCTTCTCAGAGTCTGGCATTCCCACACAAATCTGTTTGTTTCTTCCCTGTTTCCATGAAAGTTTATATTAAGACTATCCCATTTTAACTTTCCCCATTGTTTTGTTTTTTTTTTTTCCCCCATTTAAAGTATAAGAAATGCTTCTAAGTGTCCATACTTCAAGCAACTAATTCAGACATACTGTACCAAGCACAGTGTTCAGTCAACCTGTCAGTAATTTTATTACATTTTGGCTTTATAAAATGAGGTGCTTATGAATCACTGCTTCAAAACTGTTTTTTTGAGAACTAAAACACAGCATTAAGCAAACTGAGAAACAAAAAACTTTGTAATTCTGGACTGTGACTCCAGTGGTTGTCTACCTTTTGAAACAAGAGCCACTCTTCATCCCTGAAATACATGCTAAGGGCCAAAACAATACTTTTCAAGGCTGTAGAATGTGGAAAGAGGGATAGTAAATGGAGTTCATATTTCACACTACACCTGCTCTGTCACTTACATTGGGAAAAGGAGCAGGGCGGGAGACTGCGGTGACCTGAGCCTGGCTCACTGATCCTAACATCAAAGCGTGCTGAGAAGGGTTCCACAGGAAGGGGAATAACAGGCCATTTAGCTGGTGCTGCCATTAGTCTCTTAGGTAGATTAGATAAAGATGCCCCAGGGGAAAAGATGCACGGAATAATCTAGTTGCTCATCCACCAAGACACCTTGTGCACTTATGAAATGGGCCAATGACCCAGGTGCCTTGTTCGCTGGTTGTGAGCCTACTGTCACCTCCTGTCATTTCCTAGAGCATAGGCAGCCTTTTAGCTTCCCTCACGTGGACAGCATTGATATTTTCTAAGGCTGGGACCAGTGCCTTTGTTACAAGGTCAGATGTTTGTTGCCCTAATAGCACACAAGCAAACCACCAGCCAGCCCCAAACACCTCTGACTGAAAGGAGATCAGAAACAAAGATCAATAGCTGCCAATAGCTCTGCCATGTGAAATGCACTGAACCCAAATAGTCATATCTACCTCTCCCTTTGCAAAGATTGGATGAAGGTTCTTCCCATTTCCCCAGACAACACACATGTATTCACACTGCTCTGTCTTTGTGTAGCTCAGAACAGATCAGGCCATTCTCTCACACACTGTTTCAACCAATCTGATTCTGAAATTTTCATAGGGCATTCAAGGACAAAGAAGGGGGGAATTAAAAAGAAACTACTGGCTGGCAGAGCTGAAGAGCCCTTTCAAGACGAGTCTCCATGACTCCTCCTTGACACAGAGCTCTGATGGTTATAGCAAGGTCTCACAGTCTCTGAGATCAACTAACCTTGCCCTTGCCCTTCCCTCCAGATCTCAGACATTCCTTTCTGTCCCCTCTATTGTAAGAACATGAGCATTTTGGATGGAAGTCATCTATTTCCTAATTTTTTTGGTTTTGACTTGATCCACCAAGTGTCACTCACATGGAGACTGGTTTCCAGCAGGGTCTGGAGGAGCTACTCCCATTCCTTCTCTTTAAACTGGTATCTCTCACTCCTCTCTCCCCTCCCTTTTTCCAGGCTTTGAGAGAGCATAGGATTTCCTCTGAAAGCCACAAAATTGTCGTTATCTCATGATGTCACAGAGGCCAGCAAACCTTGGCTCTGCTTTCACTCTGCTACATGTGCAGTTCTCTCCAGCCACAGCCCTTCTGACCCCCTTCTGCCTCCACCCCAAACCAGGGAGTCCCAAAACTAGGATCCAGCTCCCACAGAGGACCTCCCTGAACCAGACCACTAATACACAGTTGGTCAGAGGAAGCTCTCCAAGCCTGATTTTATCCCGTTCAACGCCACGTTAAGTACCTGTGGTCTTATTTCCTGTGTGCAGCCAGTGACTGGAAGACAAGAAGCATTTGATGGAATCTCAGATTATTTCAGACACACAGCGGCAAATGAAACACACAGCAGGTCCTGCATGGTTCCCCACACCACACTCAAAACCAGACAAAACTGGGCATGCAGTGTAATCCACACTGCTCTAGGCACTGGTATTCAGAGGTGCAGAATACCAATTCAAGGTATTTAAATACCACCTTTTTTTTTTATTTTCTTGCATGCATCTCTATTTTTTTAGCCTGCCTTTCACACTGCAATTCACTCATGTGCCTGTTTTCCTGAAACATATCACATTTGGCTTTTCTCAAATGGCTGTGTAAATACATTTACTTTACCAAGTCGACATGTGTAAATGTCATTGTCTGTCACAGCTCACTGTTTCTCTTTCTTTCCAAAGAAAACAATGTGTGCAATGAGAAAGGCCACAGGGCTGGACAGCATTGTGCTGCACCCTCTATGTTTTCCTTTCAAACTAAGATAGACAATAAATGAATGCCTGCTCCTGGTGTGAGGAGTCAGTAGAAGAACAATGAATTAAGCAAATGTACCTCAACAGCTTTCAAACTCACAGTGCCAGTTCCCAAAGCAGCTGAACTCTGACAAGCACTGTCAGAGTAACCAGCACTGAATTAAGAGACAAGTTGGATGCCTATATTTTCATAAGGTTTCTCTTAAGAAAGCAGATACTGAAGGCACTTAGGAGGACTTGCTTCTGGATTCATACTGATTTGTTCCACTACAAATTAGTGTTACTCAGGTATTACTGAGAAGAAAGCTGAGGATGAATCAAAGAAACTGCTTTTCATCACAGTGCCAGAGCAATACAGCCTGGAGCACAGCAGACATGAAAGTGCACAGTATGCTTAGTGAGATATTAAAAGGAAACCCTGTATGTTTCTAGTATTCTTTCTTCCTTTTACGTATGTATAACTCTCCTGGAAGCTTGAGGAAGAATGATTATTTCCCCAAAAAGGCACATACACAGTCTGCAAAACATTACAGGAAATTTGTGACCCCTCTGGACAGAGCTACCCCCCAGGGGCAGAAAGCACTCCAATCCTGTGGGGATTGCTTTAGAGCAGAACTGTGGTCACAAAGGTCACCATGCCACAGCACATTACCTGAGCTGTTAGCCACTGCCATGAGTGATAAGAAAAATCAGAATAGTGTGGTGGCACTTCACTATAAAACAGGGTTAGAGTGGGAGGCTCAGCTTCTGGCAGTGGATATAAGGGGAAGTTTCAAGAGAACACAAAAGAGAAACAATGTTTGCAATATGCTTTCTCCTGAGCGTAAAAGTGATTGCTCACTCCTTCTAAATAAGCCTTTTCTCAGAATTTCCAATAAGGCTTAGAAATGATGGAGTTGCATGCTATTGCTTAAACCAAGGTTGAAGAAACTTTTGATTTTCTTTTCTGACGTAGTCTTTTTATTCCATCCCTTCTCTAGTTGAAATAGTGTTACCGGTCTGTGACCAGCATGCAGTTCTGCCCCCCTGCTAATGCCAGGAACCCATTAAACTGACTGTGCTCTCACCTAATGCCATCAGATTGCTGTGTTTCACCCACATCTGCTGCCAGAGAGAGAGTGAACTCTTGATGCAACTCTGCCCAGGAGATGGACTGAGAGGCAGGGATTGCACACCTGGCAGCTAAAGAAAAATGGGCTTTTCTGCCCAAGAGCAGAAGGTTTCAAGGCCTGTAGCACTGAATGTTTGCCATTTGATCAAAAAAGGGCTAGGATATGTTCAGGTCAATTTAAAATTACTATCAAGCAAGTACTTGATAATACAAAATGCCTGAAGATATTGTTTGCAAGAAATCCTACATACTTGATTTGAAAGCAGTGTTGCATCATCTGTATAAAGGCATGTATTTCCTACCTGAAATCTATACCATGGCTAGCATATTCCAGCAGGAGATTCCATGTATGGTGCAGCTTGATTGGGAAGGAGAAGTCAGACTGGAGAGCCATGAAATGACAAGAGAAGAAAAGAAATTTCAACAAATGTTCTGTATGGTGAAGCCTGGAAAGCAAGGAAAGAGATTCACACGAGATTTTCAAGTAGCATTAGAAAATCACTCATTGCCTTCATCTAGCAGATTGCAGTACTTTAGAAATGACTTCATCTCTGGTGAGAAAATGCTGAAAGAATCCTTAACAAGGGCAGGTTTGCAAGGCCTTTAAAAACTCCGGCCCTTAGGAACTCAGAGTGGATGTTCTCTGCTTCTGTAACACGCTTACCAATCACCCTGTGCTCTGCAATATTTTTCAGCCACTTCGTGCTTAAAGTAATCTAATGATCTTAGCTGCAGGAAAAGTTTTGTTAATGCAAGTGCTGGAGGTCAGCACTCATGACAAGCAGAGGGAGAGTCAATGTGAGGCTGGCAGATTGCTTGGCACATGCACCAGAGACATGTGAAGCCTGAGCTGAAGCAGCAGGGAGGGACAAAAGCTGCTAGAGGAGGCTCTGGAAAAAAATCAGAACAGTTATTCCTCCTTTCTTGTACATGCCAAGGGACACAGTTTTGAAAGTTGCCTTTCTCCAATCCACCAGGATGGCTGCTTTGGGGAAAAACACATTTAACAAGTGTGCTCAAGTCACATCTTTTAAGCCCTTTTTAGCTGGCAGGTCTCTATTCCCTCCCCACTGCCAATTCTCAGACAGGTTTTTAAGCAGCTGTTTTTAAACTTTTGACACTTCAGGTTTCTCTGCGAGATGTGATGAAATTTCTGTCTGTATCTTGCACTCATAGTCTGGTCTGCCAGCCCAGCCAAAATTATGGACAGTTCTTGTCCTCATGGCAATCCTTTATGCTCACTGGGTGTTGTCCTAAAGGCCCTGCAGAAAAGAGATGCCAGATACACAAAAAGGCACAATCAAAGAGCACTGTTCATACACCAGCTAGGTCCCTTTGTCCAGCTATCTCATAGCATTTCTTTAACCATCTGGTCTCTTTGAACTTGTCCACTCTGTCAGATTAGCTGTATTCATTTAAATTACATTTTTTTTAAGAGCTAAATTATTAGGCATTGATTGAATTCCACGAGCCAATGACTACTAGGAGAACTCTTTGCAGTTCATGACTTACCTTGTTTTGTTCCTGTTCATAAATTATCCACAAAGGACTTTGATTTTTACTAATCTCCTCATTATTCAAGGCCCTTCAGCAAAAAATTAATGCAAACATATTTCAACATATGGATTCTGTCTGTGGGCTAGTCACTTCTTCTAGCTCTTCGACTAACTGTTATTTATGGCCTGTGAGTTGTCAATTGAACAACATGGCATTCCCATCCCTTGGCTGGATGGTTCCTCCAAACTGTCGAGACTTTCTGAGAAATACCATTCAGCGTTATCTGACACTTCTCATTGACTAAGCTTCAGGTCTGAGTTATAATTATGAGGCACTTATGGAGACCAGAGCAGTAAAAAGAGAGGGTGGTTCTTGTTACCCAGTTCATGACATGAGCATAACACAATTCCCTGCCTTGCCTGTGTTCACCAGCCAGAGGTCTTTCCCACAGCTTCCCAGATGATTTATTCCATAACTTGCAAGTCAATAACAAAATTATGTGTAAAGGAAGACCTGACTAAACAAAGGTTTATTGCTCTTTACCCTACTGCTCTCTTTCTTTGTAGTCTTCCTCACCTTGTTTGGATGTAGCTTGGATACCTGTACATGAATGTGCAGATATATCTTCGTTTATTCCAAAAATGAGAAAAAGACAGCAGCAGTGTTTTGTTCATTTAGAACAGAAGAGGCAATGAACTTAACAAAATGAAATTAAGCCACCAGGGACAGTTTCCCAGGGCACGGTACAAGGCTGGTTCCAATAGGTGCCCTCTGCAACATCCTTGTCCAGCCCATCCTCAGGGCTACCTGGACACTGCTCTTTCAGTCTTGGGCAGCCCTCAGTGAAGCCTCCCCAGCCCTCAGACTCCTGAGTGCCTTTGGGCCAAATAGGGATTCACACCAAAACTAAAGCATCTGTCCCTTCATAAAGTTATGATTTCTAAAAGATTTTGAGGAGAGACAACTGCTATACCACCACTTTCTGGGAACGTTTTATATTTTATTTTTTCAAATTAGAAAAGTGGAAGAGACAGCCAAAGGGCTTTTATTCCTTTTTACAGAGCAGTTATAAAAGCCACCAAAATCATAATAGCTGCCTGTTTCTTGTTTAAAATGCTCTTGCTTGGCTTTAGGAAAGAGAAAACAACTCTTTAGTGTCATTTTGATCAGCACTGCCACCCTCTGCACAAGTCTCATTTTCAGAGGAATTTCAACCAAAGTGGCACCCACAGTGTGTTTTCAGAGCTGACAGAATCCAAAAATAAGGAGTTAAACAAAGGGATTCACTGAGGATCTGAATTGGTTGACCCATGTTGCCAATCCATCCCTGCAAAGTCTTACACAGAAAAGCCTAATGGGAAAAAAAAAAAAAGAAAACCACAAATTAGAAAAAAAAAGTTTCCCCAACACCATCAGATCTGTCCAATGTGAAAGAATGAGACAGAGAAAGCATATGTATTTATCTGGTGCATTGTGGAGATGTAACTCTTTTTCCAGACTCAGTCAATAATTTTTCTCTTTAAATTCCCCCATCCACTGTACAGGAGTCAGCTATGTTTGTTTACCAGCAGATAACCATCTTAATTAGACTACTGTATTGAAGCCCTGTTCTCTTCAAGCACAGAAATAGTTTTGTTCCCTCTGGCATTGTTTTCCTTGGAGGTCTCTCTTGCTAAACGGAATCTTTTTCTGTTTAATGAAATGGACTAATGTAAATGCCAACCTGTAATTTTTGTGCTCGTGTCACTCCCACTCAAGTGAAACTAGACAGCACCCAGTTAATTAGTAAAAGCCATTAAAACCAAATAAAAAACACTGCTAATGGCCAGCTTATTTATTTCTAAGCATCTTATTTCCACAGCACCAAAAACAATTGGAATCAGGTAAAACGACAGCCAATTTTTTATGTTTTGAGCATGAAACCTGTGCGCACTGCAGGCAAATTCTTGCAGAAGCCATAGCAACTTGAGAAGCAAGTCCTGAGTTACCAAGCAAGCTTTTCCAAGACCAGCTCATGCACTGTGCAGGAACCCTCACAGCACAGAGCCCAGTGCCTTGTGCTGCTACTAGAGGTCTAAATCACTGTCCACAAGCGTCATTGCAGCCTCACAGCTAGCCAAGGCCAATTCCCAACACCAGCCATGCTTGTCAACCCCCAGAGAATTCAGTACAGATTCTATAAGAGAAGGCAAAACCTGACCCCACTATGTCACATCCTACTGGAGAGCTGTTACTTCTCATACACAGGTCCCTGTTTTCTGCCCCTCAGCATGTACTGCATGCCAATCCTGCCCGAAACACAGGGCATGTTAGGGGCACGGCAGCACCGTCCTTTGCTTACAGTTCACGCCTTACACAAACCCCTAGTAAGGCAAGAAACTGCTTTTGAACCTATGAGAATCTTGCTTTCCTGGAACAAATTTTCCATGGTCATAGGGCCAGCACAATTGTGTCCTTCTGAAGAGGGCTATGAATAGAAGAAATTTTCAGTAAAGAAATCTATATCCTTCCTCACTCTCTTTTGGGATAAAGCTACCAAAAGTGCAGGGCCACATTCCTCTTCCAATGTCTTCCATCTGCAGGTTAAATCTAGAAGGAAGGACCTTCTTCATGAAGAAGCCCAACTGTGGTGACCAGACAGTTCTACCCCTCTTCAGCAATAAGGAGCAATGAGCAGCAGTACCAGGGGAAGAACCATTCCAAGAGACCCACCAAAAGAAAAATACTTTTCACAAAGTCAGTGACTGGGACAAGTGACTGAAGGGGAAAGGAGTGGGTTAGATTGACAAAATATAGGACTATGCCCATGTCATGCCTTCTAAATCTGGGAATTTCTGTGTGCAGCAAGGAGTCAAAAAAGCTAGCAGAATATTTCTGTTCTGAGCATGCTTTGATGGCTGCCATTTTTTTTTCTCAATGTTGTGCTCTCGCAACCTGAGAAACTGTAGGCTTTCAGTGCATGTAAAGAAGATTGGCAGAAATTCTAACTCTGTCACTGGCTTTTTGTGAAAATTGACTCCAGCAAACCGTTAGCTTTTTCATAGTCACAACCTAAAAATAAAGTAAAGCAGATTAAGGAAGACATCATATCTAGTTCTGCAGAGCCACAGACAAAGATCCAGGTTAAACAGCTATTGTGGTGCATACTCTCCATCACTGCTCAACTCAGCAAGGGTAGGAAATATTAAGATGTGCATAATACTTTTCTACACAGTTTTAGCATCAACTGAAGCAGGATGTGATGTCAGAAAAGCACACATTTTAGAGGAGACACACTCCACAATGTCTGCTCATTGCTTGTAACCCAGGGCTTCCACTGCACCCCTCCACAAACCTCTTGTACCACATGCCAATATTGGAGACAGGAACACAACCTCCCCATAGCCAAGAGTTCTCCTTCCCCACCTTGTGCTGATGACATTCTAAATGTGGGCATTTTTCAGGTGCACTGCCTATAGATGTTGGAAAAGAGCAAGGAGGACAATTCAGTGAACTGAAATGTCAAACTCTGATATGCTCATTATAGGACCTGGTCATTGTAGTGTTTATTTGGACCTGATCCAGCAGCCCTATTGTTGTATTGTATTTAGTAAGGCCATTGTGTACTAATAGCAAGAAGATGGATAAACACATCTTTGTTTAAAAAAGGCAGATTTCATTTTCTCAGCAGCCTTGAAACTGTACAGTTAATGTTCAACAATTCAGACACAGCATTTACTCATCTGTCCTTTACTGCAAAAAATTATGATAATAGAAATAGTTGGATATTCTTCAGCTGCTTCCCACTCCAATTTGCTTTTTAATTAGTACTGATTCCAGGAAATTATGTGGCTATATTTTTCAGTACTGTGTGCTTTTATGTGATGTGACATTATACAATGACATGATCAACAAATGCCCCGTTCTGGCCCTGGAATATTGCACCCACATCCGTCATGCTTGCCTTCCACCCATGGTCCAACAAATGCAATTAGAAAATGAGTAAGCCTACTTCCATCCTAATCACATCCGTGGGCACAGATGAGGTATGGAATCTAATGCTGAAGTTTAAATGAGATCATATACGACTTACAATAACTTGGTCAAAAGCTGAATAAAGGTAGCTTTGTTCTCAGACATAACCCGTCTAAAGAAGTTCAGTTCCACTGTTATCCTCCTACCCTTTCTCACCTGCTAAAGAACTCCCCAGCAGTTCTTCAAAGTCTTGAAATTGTGCCCAAGCTTTAATATGGTGAAAGTCAAGGGAATTTTACAAATTTGAAGTGGGCACTGCTTTAATCCCATAGCATTTTCAATCCACTTTCACAAAAAATGAGATTTCTCTCTATTTTTTTCCCTCTTCCCTACACACGTGCTAAAATGACTGTACATTAGTCTAGAAGCTAGTGTCTAGACCTTAAGAAGCCCTAGAGGTTAGATACAACTCACAGCCATCCAGCTGTCTCTGGACTCCACACTCAGGGAGGGCACTTCCCTCTGACTCACCCCTGTGAGGGTCCAAGCGCATGCTGATTCTCTTGTCTCCACACCGGCTTGTGTGACACAGCCCAGTAACAGAGAACATGACAGTGCATAACATGCAGACCTTTTAGACTTTCAGTGGATATTTAGTTAGGAATAGTAAGTCCTTTTGAATGACAATGCACACAGAGATCGTGAGGATTTATTGAGTAGAACCTACTGTAGTCTATCCATCAAAGTGACACTCAGTTACTTACAAAGTTCCTTCTCATCCTGTACCTAATGAACACTTCACAAATTTCTGCAGTATTATTTTTGCCTAACAGAGAAGTCTCTTATGTGATTCTTAGGGAGAACTTCCCCAAGGAGTAAAGAAATCTGCCTAAGCCCTTGGCAATCCTAGCACATGCTGATGTTTGATCGATGTTGCTCATTTATCATTTCCCACTTGCTCTTTCCACAGTGCACCACATACTTTAGAATTAACATTTCCGTGGCTATTTTGCAGTGGAATCTCATTACATGTTTCAGAGTAACAGGGGAACACAATCCCCTGTCCTTCTGACTGCCAACTTCCTTTGAGTGGGCATCAGAAGAACAATTCTGTTTTGCTTGAAATGGGAATGACAGTAATGATTTAATCCTTTTTTTCTAGGGGATGAAACCAGTGTCTTGTCATTTTCAGCCATGTTTTTATCTACAGTCCTATAAATAAACAATAAGTAATGTCCTCCTGGAGTCAAACGACCAAAACTAAGAAAGTGCTTTTCTTCCCTTAATCTTTTATGCATACCATTGAAGATGTCTTTCATCTTCCCTTTATTATTTTTCAAGTTCTCCCAGCTTGTCTCCATTTTTCTTCTGAATGAGTGAGTCTGTGACCACCTGTTCTCCCTCTTAGCTTTGTCATAAACCAGAAGTCAACACTTCTGCACTCCCTTACTCTTATGCTTGCCACCTCTTCTTTTCATTATTAGCAAGACAACTCCCAGGCCAAGTCAAAAATCTTCCTGCCTACAAGTCCTGAAAAGCAACCAAAATGTCCATGTTGCTTTTTCTCCAACTTATTCTCAACATGCAGATGTTGCCTTTTGGGACAATGTGCCAGCTTCAAAAGCCCTTGTTCAAATTTGAAATCTCTAGCAATCCCCTAGTAGAGCCACACTGTCCCTACTCCAGCAAGGGACAGTGACCCTGGGAAAACATGGACAATGACATAGTTCAGAGACACTTTGAGGAGAAGTTCCCATTTCATCTGAAGCACATACATCCCCAAACACCTGGAGAAAGGTGGTCAGTTACCACACTGCTGATTAGTCCCAGAGGTTGACAAGCTCCTTTATCCTCGCCAACATCCTACAAGTTCAAGACAAACCCAAATTCTCCCACCACAGTCAAAATACCATTCTCCCGAGGAAGGAAAATAAGCCTCTTAAGTTTAAAATTTTCTCCTCTTTCAAGTTTTTAGCAAATCACAACAGCTGTCTTGCCTTTTTAATAAGACAAAGGTTTGAGAGGCACAGATCACCTGAGAAAACAGCTCTATGGCCCTGCCCACATAGCGTAGTAATTGACACTTGCTGGTGATGTCTCAGCAGCTTCTCTCTGTTGAATGCAGAGCACAGGCTCTGACAAAGTTGTCCTAGTGAAGAGCCTAATTACTGCTCATATTTCTCTGGCATCCATACAAAGCAGCACAGCTGCAACAGGGATGTTTCTTCCAGACTGCCCTATAGCCTCTGATCTAAATCAGGCAAATGTGATTCGACCTCTCTCCCGTGTCCCCAAGTGTCTCTGCCTACACCAGTAGTACAAGAGCACATGCTGCCATCATTATTGCCCTTCTCTGAATGGCATCTCTCTCTCAGGGCATTCTCTTGTAAAATACAGATTCTTGTATTTGATGAACATAACTTAAGTTTGTGCCTAGCTTCTAGACAACTGAACTGGTGTTTCCCAGTTAAAACCCACCAAAAAATAACTCGTCCAAGCAACTTCCAAATCCTCTCCATAGCTGAGAAACAGGGGAGATAACACCTTTATCTGCTGAGAAAGGTGTGGGCCACTCAAGTCACATAAAAGATGCCAGCTAGAATAAGAATGTGCATGGCCTGGAAATACTTGTATGTAGGTCAGGGAGTCTTTAAATATGCATTGAAACCATATTAATGTCACTGACCTGTCTGCTCACAAGTGCAGCTGCTGCCTAAACCATCTCAAAATTGTTTCTTCTGAGAGCAAGTACCTGCTCCCCCTCGGATCCTTCCTTTATCTGTAGATGGGTGGAGGGAAATTATTTATTCTCAGATGTACAGCTATATTTACTGATTTTAATAAAAAAGGAAACTTGATAAAGGACACTTTGTTTCCAGTTAATGGCCTGCAGAAGTTTAGCATTGGAGACATTTGGCACCAGAGTTGAGAGGAAGTTTGTATTGCTGCTGTTCAGCTGTGCTTTGCCTTGGGTTAACTCATATTTTGTGTTCTGGTGCAGCTAATCTCTGGTTTTTTCCATGAGCATGAAATAGTTGCTTTCCTTGTGAAAAAAAATAAAGACCAAAAAAAAAACCAAACCAAACCACACCAAAAAAAAAAAAAAAAAAAAACAACAAAAAAAAAACAAAACCAAAAAAACAACAACAAACCAAAAAGGCCTATATATACAGAGATGGCAAGGATTACTTGTAACTGCCATAATTTGAGGGCAAAAAGAATCCTCTTATCTCACCTACAGAGTGGATTTAAAAAATGAGAGCAGGAAGAGAAATTACTTGCTGAAAGGAAGTTTTGAAGGGCATTATTAGGGTCCAAATACAGATTTATGTAGCCTCCATGCTGTACTGTGATATCTTTCATGCACTTTGGCTTAGACAGATATTGAAAAGGAACTGGAGCAGATATGAGTTCATCACTGACACACATTCTGTCATGATGTCTCTGTTACGTGTTTACTCACTGCCGGGTAAAATGGTAACTTCTCTCCTGATTAGGGTCCTAAATGTACAGCAAAAAGGCCAGGAAATTATTTATATAAATATTTGCAGCAGGGAAGAGATGCACACGTGTCTGTTGACAAGCACGCTACACCTGTGTTGGTAGAAAGCATGCTGCAAAAGAGAGGGCCTCACTATCAACAGTCCTTTTCTTCTGTGCCAAAGGAGAGAAAATACCTTAGTTCAGAAATGGTGGTGCTTTATGTAGGACTATTCACCCAAGTATCTCCAGGTACTATGGTCTCTGTGTTAAACTCCTTCTCAAGGGCATGAGCTAACCTGCCCCAGTGCAGACACGCCAGTTCAATCACACTGCTAGTGGTGCAGACGTAGGAGAGCAGCAGTGTTGGTGCACATGTTCTTCTGTAAGGAAGATACCTCACAAGAGCAAAATTACATCACAGCCACTACGTAAAGAATTTCTGTTGGTAAAATAAACTTGTGCTCATACACACACACACACACCCCTGTATATGGCCTGTGGCACAACAGAACAATTTTACCTCCAAGTATCCCCAGAAGAGTTTAAGCAAAGCCACCTTTGTTCATGTTCCTAATCCTTCATTAGGAAGACGCCAGGCTATGATATCAGCATGCAATTAAGGAAGGTGGTAATCCTGCTCATCTAACTCTGTAATTAAGATAATGTCATTTTCTATTTCCACTTCGTAAAATGCTTTGAAATCCTCAGATGAAAGCTCTGTCCCAGTGCAAAGCATTTATACCTTCATCAAAGGAGCAGATGGCAGGCAGTAGACTCATTTGTGTGTGAACCCTGTTGTCAATGCTGTTGTAATTAGTTAAGAATCATCCCTTCTGCTGTTTGAAAATGCTTGGTAAGGGCTGGCATTTCCACAGGAGCAACTGTGTCTTGGTGGCATATACTTAGACAGCTTCCATCACTGTAGTAGCAGTGTAACTACATTTTGAAAAGTATTGTGCCTATATGGTTGAAACACAACAAAACAAAGGTGTACATCAACTAATGAAGACTAGAGGAGACGTGGAGAGGCAACCTTGTTCATTGCTCCGCACAGAGCACGGTCAAGTACTCCTGAGCATTTCCCAGCCAGTTAGTCTAACCTGTTTTAAAGACTGTCAGTGGTAGAAGCCCACTGACTTCTTAAAGAAGCATTAGTTTGTGCTACATGTGAGGTTATGTAATATCCAATCTCAAATCCCCTTGGGGAAATATAAGCCCATTATTTCTAGTCTTTCATAAATCATTTTTTCTATCCAAGGCCCTACTCTTTGCAGCTATCTTCGTATACTTGCAGATTATTGTATCTGGTACACTGTATTCTTTTTCATTGCTCTGAGAAATATGCAAAACCTGTCCTTCTCTGCTCCCTCCATCTTTCCACTGCAAGCCCATGTCTGAATAAAAGGAACACTGGGAAAAAAAAAAAAAAAAGAAATATAAAATGGACACAGGAACTATCTTTCAAAGTAATTGCTGTTCAGCAGACCAAGGCTGGAAAACAAGCATAAATGTGTTCTAATTATATGAGCCCCTGAATTTTGTTCGGGGTTTATTCACACGAATGGGAGTTTCAGAGATTCTGCCTTTGCCAACAGGAATAAAGCACCTTGAAACAGGCATGGATACGTCTAGCTAAATAAAAGTAAAAATATTACTGATGCTGACTGTTGTTAATTCACAAATAAATGCAAAAAGGGAATTTGAAACAAATTTGAGTAACTCATGTAAACATTACCACACGGAAGGCCAAGGAAGAGGGCCAGCTGCATTCCCTCATGGCACAATGCATCCATGAAAAACACTCTTCTTTTGCATCTTAGAGCACCCATACCCTGTAATTAACTTCTAAATTATGGAGATTTTTATATATTTGGATTGTTCTCAGACTCACTTACAGGAATGTTACCTGTATTTGCAATTCACGTTCTCCAGTTGCAATAATTACTTTTCTCCTACAAGGAAAGAAGCAATGCCTAAGACAAAAGAGAAGTGGCAGGGCTTTGCTCTGCTTTGTGCTTTACTGGATTCCTACAAAAGAAATTAATTGCGGGGCTGAATCACACAATAAGTCTGTTATGCTCGTATCTTGTCCCTGACAGGTACCAACAGCAGGTGCTCCAAATCCTCATAGACAGTCATGCAGTAATGTTACCATAGAGGATGTTTCTTCCAAAACCAAGGTGCTTAAGTCTAGTTAATGTCTTGAAGCAGAAGGAATCAAATCTTTAATATTATACTTCATCCCAGCTAGTGCAGCTATAGACATTCACCTGAGTGGAATCCTCTGCAGTCAAATGCAAAACCTCAGTAATAATGTCCAAAAGACTGAGTTTCGTAAATTTTTTAAAAAAAGGAAGCAAAAAAACCATCATATAAATTAATGATACTGTCCTTCATTCTACCAAGTTATCTTAATCTCTGAAATTACAATAAATGGTAGAAAGACAAGTCAATATTAAACCTTTAATTATTTCTTTGCTTTATATACTTTTATTTTTCATTACAATCCATTGGATCAAGTCCTAAAATTTCTACTATTTCCTTAAGATATTTTACATCTTAAATCTCTAAACCTCTGTAAAGAGCTAGCCTTGGTATCTTGTGGATAATTTATTTGAACAATTTTACTAAGCATCAAGACCTCAGGAAACCCTCCAATCTATCCTCTAGACAAGTACAGTTCAAGTTAACCAAAACCATTCTTTATTTATTTGTTCCTACATTCTTTAGGAAGCAGAATTTGAGAAGGTCTCTGGATAGATAATTCCAGTGCTGCTCTGCTGGAAAACTTGTCTCAGTATTTAGTCTAAATTTCCCTTACTGCAATTTAAACCCATCCAGATTTCCCTATTTGTATGTCCTATAGAGCAAACAGCCCCTCCTAAACCAGATTGTCTTAGACATCCTTGTCCTGAGTATTTTGGACATTGAGTGATTTCAAACGACCATTAAAAGTGGAGTGAGCAGCACAGAGAGAGTTGCAGTGTCCACAAGCACAATGTTGGCAGTGATGCCATGGCTGCAGAATTAAATATGCACCATGATATGACCTTCTTCCAAGTGCAGCTTTGTGCACCAGATCCATCTTCCAAGATGATCTCCAGAGATCCACACCCACTGGACAGTGAGGGACAAACCCAGGCTCTTCAATGATACTCAGTAGAAAGCCAGACTCATTGACCAGAGTAGTGAAACAAATACAAGAGTATCATGCTTGCCTGGATTGTTCTCAACTTATATATATATATATACTCACACGCACACGTATATATATAAATATATATATATATATCTCATGCATCTAATGGGGAAAAAAATTATCACAAGGCAAAAATAATTCTTTCAGGATGGTGTCAGAAAGGCTTATCCTATTTTAAGTTTCCTATCTCTTCAACTCCTCCTTATTTTTCTAAATAAATATATCAAAGTGTCAAAAAAGAAGTTGCTTGGGATTAAAAGATAGCATCTTCTTTCAAGAAACAACATGTTCCTTAGAGAATATAAAAATAAAGTACTTGGACTTTCTCAAAGTTTTCTTCAGAAATAAAAAAGAATGACAGGATGGTCACAAAAATGTAGAAGATCCTTTGTTACCAAACATATTCAGATGCAGAATTTAGCAGAAAACATGTGTTAAGAAAGAAGTCTGCCAAGCCTTCACGCTGTGGCTCAGGCTACCTGCTCACACTAAGCAGGTGACTTCTCTTTACAAGACCTAGATCGCCATTCAGCAAGGGGAACAGATCCCAAAGACAGTCACTTACCAGCCACAGCCACTGTTTTACTGGAGTGTTTTGGTTATCCATGTAGGCATGCCCAATCTAGATGGCATTTCCATGTTGATCTTTCAGCCCAGTGTTAACTGGCCTTACACAAGTTCTCCATGCCTTTGAGTTGTCTTTATCTTCTGTGTGGAGTAGATATTCCCCTAAGAAGCTTTAATCATCATCCAGAGCAAAGCAAGGTTAATGGCTGCCCAAATGCAGCAGTGTTTTGAAGTGTGCTGTATTATTATTTATGTATATACATACCATGGAATGGTTTGGGTTGAAAGACACCTCAAAGCTCATCTAGTTCCAACCCCCTGCCATGTCAGGGACCCCATCCCTTCCCTTCCTTGCTCAAAGCCCCATCCAACCCGGCCTGGAACACTTCCAGGGATGGGGCATCCACAACTACTCTGTGCAAGCTGTTTCAGTGCCTCTCTACACGCACAATAAAGAAATTTTTTTCTGATATCTAATCTAAACCTACCCTCTTACAGTTTAATTTATGTATTATTGGCAATTTTATGGGAGAGATGAGCACAGATCAGAACAGGAAAAAAAATGCCATTAAGCTCTCCTCCTGGGAAACTCTGAAAGTCTTCAGAAGAAAGGCGTTACATTACACTGTAATATCATTAATTTTTCAACATATTCCAAATAGAAGTGAGACATTGTCAAACACCTGATAAGGTCTTGACAATTACATAGCTCCTTAAATATTGATGTGAATTGAGTGGGTCATTTTATTTTTTGGCTTAGCAATATTTTACCTCCTATTACTTTGAGAGTACTCAGACATGGAAACGGGAGCAGGATGCACTATTAAATGGGTAAAGTGCCAGAGAGAGCAATATGAAGAATAAATTGAAATCCAAATCTCATACACAAATTATTATTAACACTAATTTCCGCATATTACAAAGCAGCTTCTTTGCATGTATGACATTGCCTTTTGCACCCAAACATGACTTTAATTAAGATCTAACTTATTCATGACTATAATTCAGATCTAACTGCTACTCTAGTCAAATGAGTATAATTAGTCCCAGAGGGTAGGTGTAAGAGAACTAGGGTTTCCTTTTTACTCTACATTCACGCAAGCACAATAGATGTTGGACGATCCATCTGGGAACCTGGAAATGTAAAGAGTTTTACGGAGCTGGTACAGAAACTCTAAACAAAAATGTTGTTAAAAAGGACTTTCATAAAGGCTCATTTAGTTTAATTTATTCTTGCAGACTACACAATAGAAGTGAAACAATAGAGGTGATTAACCAAAGTAAAGCTGATAAAGTTTCCATAATGATTTCCTTGTTTATTAGGAAATAGAGCCACAGAAGTTTGTTTAGCCCATCCACACATAATTTTAAAAGGGATTAATGAGGTAGGTATTCATTTTATTCCTGTCCTGCAGAGAATACAAATCAAAAAACTCCTGCGTAAGTTGTCGCTGGCATGACCAACTCAGAAGTCCTAAAAAATACTCTATAATCAAGCATTCAATTATCCTAGTGTCCCCACTCACAGCATACTCCATCCAGAAGGTAAAACTATGAAGACAATGCAGTCCATACGATTTGTTCTTTCTTCTAGTATGTCATCCAACCCCTACAGCTGCTTTTCTTTTCACCCAACTCCTCCTCCCCATACACTTCCCAGCACCTTTGTCCCTTGTCCACAAGGCGTTAACTTCACCTTTCCCTGCCAAAGCACTCCTCATCCAGTGCCCCTGTCCTGAAAGAAGACTGATAGAAACTGGTTTTGCAGCAAGGACCACCTCATTTTCCAGCTGTCCCAGTGTCAAATCAGCTTCTAAAACAGATTGCAAGGAAATACTGCTCAGGCCCAGCTTAAATTTTTATGTGCTCTGCCATGACACTGTGCTTGGTGACCCAGAGAACTATACTTGCATTGTTGTACCCTGAAACTGTCCTCTGGTTTGGTCACTGATCATGTCTGAACTGCAAGGAGAAGTGTGAGCTCCCACACACAGGATGCTGGGGATTGGTGCTCTTCTGACTTTCACAGCTGGATTTTAATCTGTCTGTAGCAGGGACTCCACAATGTGTGTGAGATCTCCAAGACGTGTTTGAGAAAAACCAGACTCGAGAGACCTGCTGGTGGAAAACACAATCACGTGACAACCTCTTGTTCAGCCAGAGGACCAAGAGCTGAGGCTCTGAATATTTTGCTGCTCTTACCAGAGATAAGCAGCAGTTCAGGTGCTACCTTGTGCAGTCAGCCAATGTTGGTCTTCAGAGTGAGGTAGCCTTGGCCATCACTCTGTAGGTAATGGTAACTATTTTTCTTCCTATATTCAGTACAGATTAAATTTTGCATTCTCCAAGAATAAATCCATCAACTCAGTTCCCAAAGCTCAGTGACAGACAAGCACTTCTTTCTAGAAACAAGTGCACGTTCTTAATATTCAATTAAGGTAAATAGGGCTCAGTATACGCCTAGTTTAAACCATATAGTAATTGCCTCCTTAAACCAAGACTTCTCTTAGTATCTGTAAGTGCAGCTTGTTTTAAAATGATTCCCAGAGTGAAGGGAAAAAAAATTACAGGCACTTTCACAAGGGAAGAGGACAGTTGAATTTAGAGTGTTATGATGGCAGCTAATGCATGAGGCGTGTAAGGCCACGGTCAACTGGTGTGTGCCTTTATGGAAAGCAATATTAAATGGGTGTGAATGAACTCAGACTTCTTTTGACAAAAGTTAGAGAGGTTCTTTTAAAACTGTATTTCAGAATAAAAGCAAAAACAAAAAAGACTCTGTAGTCAATGTTTTTGGAGTCAGCTTGCTTAACCAGGTGATAAAAATCAGGGTTTGATTCTGTTCTCAATATGTTTTTCCAACTGTGTGTTTCCATCATTTTCACTAATATTCACCTTTGTATGCAAAAAGACAAACTCTCACAAGTAACCATGTCTTTAATCTGTTTGCCATTTCTCACAAGGTCTCTTAAGAATGACACAAGAATGTTCATTCAGTGACAAACACAAGACAGTTACTTTTATCCCACTCCCAACCCAGAGAAGAACACTCAAAGTTTAAAAGGGAGATGGAAGGTTTGTTTAATTTTCAGAGGCGTTTCTGAATTTTTACATCCCACACAACCCCACCAAGAGTAGACAACGTCACTTTAGGAGGAGGTAACTGGATCGTCCTTGCTAAATTGGTTTTGACTCAATCAGGTCTTAAGGCAGTGTACTGCTTCAAATTACACAAGTATTTTTATCTAAGAAATGTACTGAACAAAGCATGTATGAGATTCTTCATGGTAATGGACCCTACACAGTGCCAAAGAAAAGCTAAATCTGAGCCGGGACTAAGAGGCTGAGAGATCAGAAATGCAATTTACATTGCCTTGCAGCAGGTTCAAGGCAAAGTTGTAGTCAATGCACCCTTTACCAGGTGCTGTATGACGGACATGTGAGTGCATAGCAGCAGTAGTGTTCTGCTGGATTTGCAAGCTTGAACAGCTTGTGCTGCATAATGAAAGACAATGGAGAGTCAGCTCAGAGAGGAAATAAAAACCTGTTAGATTGTCTATTTCATCCCCTTACAACTATAGGACTTCACTCTATAATAATTTCATATCGTTTATTCTTTTCCAGTTTAAAGTGCCTGGGGTAAAGAAGCTTCCCCTGAGATATTATTCACAGCTTGATAGATCTCAGTATGTGGAAGCATTTCCTAATACACAACACTCTTGTTTCTCTTTGAAATTTCATCCCATTGTTCCTGGGCATCCACCCTAAATCCATATTTCTTTTCCTTCCATTATTTGTCACCTTCAAATTTCAGCAACGCACCCCTTTCGCTCCCATTTAACAATCCCATAATACGCAGCAGATTTAGTCTCTTCTAGGAGCATAAACAACTCCTCAGAACCTCTGTTACTTGTGCCTTGCCCTCACAATGTTTCATACCTTCAGCAGAGGACAGGGCAAGAGGGTCTCTGGGAAGCCTTGCCCTATGCCCCTCAGCCCTGATTCACAACCACAGTCAGCCTTGGCTGGGCTCAGGGTGCTTCGTCTTGCAAACGTATTCTGCTCCTTTGCATAATGTGTAGTGCAAAGGTATAAACCCATGTGTAAGTCCTTGATTGCTGTTTCCTTTTTAAAATGGGTATATCGGCCACGTAGCAATTTGGGCAGTTAAACAGTACAATTAGGAATGAATTCCACTTTTTTTCCCATGCGTTTCGCTTAAAGGCTGGCAGGTGGCAGTGCATCCTTAGGAATTAGCCATGGAAACGTGGCCACTGCAATTATCATTTACCATTTTTGAATGTGGGAGGTGGTCTGTTTTTCTTTTTTCCTTCCTCTTTCATTTCACATTTCTTCTTTTTCATATTTATTTTCCTTCCTTATCTCAAGTAATTGCTCTCCCTATTCCTGCATGGAAAACAATTTAAAACAATGTGTTTCGCATCCTGTCTGCACATGTTCAGGTATGACAACGTTTTTGGTTTATTCCTAAAGTTCCTCTATTCTCATGACATTCGAAAAAGTTAACCTGCAAGGTCAGTAAGAGAGACACTGAAATGAATCAAGCTGTTTTGGGCAAAAGCTGAAAGGAGAAGAAAATTTGAAATAACAATCTTGCTGATGCAAACAATATCGGCCAGCTAGCTCAGTCTGCCATGGAAATATGCATTGCTGGTCTTTATAAAATAGCAAAAACTTATCTGGTTTCTTCAGGAATCCCAGATGAGACTAAAAACACTGCAGAAGAGGAGAAAAAACAACACTGATACCATTTGTGTGTTGTGTCACCTCAGGCAGAGAAGCAGTCTGTGTTTCAAGTAACCATAAACAACACCTTAGGGACAACGGTGGGGCATCCCAGCAGCATCTCCTGAACCAGAGACCACTTCCATGCACTGCAGGCTCTGCTTCTGGGTGGTGGGATGAGGAAGAACTCATCACACTGTCACCTGAAAGGCACTGTATGGACAGGGCTATAGAGCAGGAGCACTCCTGCTGCCCTCGGTCCAGCCCAGGGGAGATGTGGGAAAGCAGAGCACTAAGCAGCTTCAGATGCTGCCCCCAAATGATGTGACTGCAGTGAACTCCAAGAAGCTTCTTATGCAGGTTTAAATCACCTTGCTCTTCATCTTCCCCATCCTGGCTTTAGTGTACAAAGCAACTGCTCAAGCGCTGGGCTGGCCACTTGAGAGAAAAGAGCAAAAGGATGTGGGGCAGCAGTTTTGGGACAGGACAGCTCAAGAGTGGCTTTCTGGCAAAAGAGGAAGCCAGTAGGATCATGCCCAAACAGGAAGATGCTGGAAGCAAGCTAGGCACAAACAGGAGAAAGGCATACAGCTACATGGCAAGAGGTGCTCCATGCTCAGATGGAGAGGTGAGACCGGAGCAGAAGCCCTTGAGAAGATGTCAGCCCCCCTCCTCTGAATGCCACACCCATGGTCAGACAAGTTAGCACTGCTTGAAATAGCAGCATAGTGGGAAGGAAGAAGGCAGGACACTCATGACTACTCTCCTGTAGGCAGTCTCTTCCCATCTCTCATCTGCACAGCCTTTTGCTGAGAGATTCCCAGGAGTGACTCTTGCCCCAGCACCACAGAAGCAAACACCTTGTTTTTCAGGAATGCTGGCCTAGTCCCCATCACCTGCCTTTCCAGACACAGCTGTTTCCTCCCCATACTCAGGGGCAGGAGTGAAGATTGGCTGATTTCAGGAGCAGAGACAACCCCCACCAACCCCCTCATCACAGTCACAACCCTCCCAAAGCTGCTGAGATCCCACCAGCACTGCAGACCTCTTCTCCCTTTGCTCCCACCAAACTCCAACAAAAGCAAAATGTTGTCACACTGTGTCAGTCTGTGACCAAACCCGTCCAGTCCTCAGGAAGCCCCATGGCTCCCCCCCCGTCCCACAGCCCTCACAGCTCTCCTCTCACCCCAGAGCGAGAGGGAGCACTGCCAGCTGCACTGCTCCTAGCCCACCACTGCCAAGTTGAGCTCTGCCCAGCCTGCCAAACATCTTCAGCCTCCTCCAGCCACAAAAATTACTCTGGCCATTTATTTTTTTTTTTTTTAGGTTTATTAGCTAATTGCTGTTGCCTCTTGGTTATGGCTGTGGAAGACCTTTACCCTTCAACTATTCAGTCTTTGCACTGTGATGCAGGCTCACATTTCAGTGTTTTAAGTTATGGACCATTATCTAATTCCCTGGTTCCTCATTATGGTACTGATCCAAAATCAACGGAGGCTTTCCTCTGGCTTCAGTGCTTTCTGGATCAGGCTGACAGCCCTGGCACAGCAGCATCTGGCACATTGATGGCTGGTTTGAGCGAGCTGTTATCCAAAGAGAGTTCAGAAGAAAATGGCCAATAATTTGGAGGCAAGGGCAGAGTGTTATGGAAGAGATCGGCAGTGGGCATTTAAAAAGCACCATGAGGTGGAAAGCAATAGCTCCCTGAAGTGGTTCAGAAATCCCTTGCAAGAAGATGCATGGCTAAAAATATGCCCAGCTGGGCTGAATAAGCACACAGGCCATAGACAGGTAAGAACAGAAGAAGAAATGCAATGAAATTTCAGACCAAGCACCAAGAAAAAAGTCCCCAGATTTTTAGGTCCCCAGACCTCTGCTTAGCTTCTGGAATACTCTCCAACAGAAAATAATGCCAAGCTATCAATTGGTATATTTAAATGCAGCTTTGACAAAGCACCAATAAATACTCTATTGAGAACAATTCTACAGTGACAAAGCCATGGATGGTTTTACAAAGGCTTTTTTCAGCGCTAGGCTATGTGATTTTTAGGATACTAACTGGAAAAATGACAGTCCTTCTCTCCTTTGAGATAAAAACCAAAGGAGCCATGCCAAATTACTGTACCATATATGCAAATGCCTGAATGCAAATTATGTTGTTATCCTTGTATATACTCCCAAGGAGCCATAGCATCTTTTAAACCCTTTCTTCTTCACATACAGTGGATGTAGCCATCCATGACAAATTTGTGTTTTCTTTTCTGAGAAGTAATATACTGTATTCCTCAGTGGCAGAGAAGTGAATGGAGCTGCCATTTACAAAATTTAAATGTTTACACCCAGAGGGCAATTAAGTCAGTTTTATATGATAATGTTATAAATGAAATGCTAATAAGTACTGTAAATGGCCATGTAATCACATCCCATCATTTGCCAATTATTAGCGAGGGGGGGGAAAGAGCTGAAAGCCAGAGCAGTAGAGCTGAAGATTGTGAGAAATGAGACAACTCTTAAAAAGATTAATTTATTGAAAACAGAAAAATTGAAAAATTACAGAAATCAGAAAAATATAAAAATTTGGGATCCTATGGCTCGGTAGATGGTATGCCCCAGGAGCGCAGGGATTTGAGATCTTCTGGCTGAGACAGCACTAGACCTCAGGTAGAGAAAAAACTTGCAGTGCTGGGTTGACTTAAAAAAATTACTAAAAGCCCCTTAAAAGGGGTAAGGCTTTTAATGCCCAGCACCGATGTCTCCCACAGCTAGTCTGGAGAGAGCAAGAGGGGAAGAGAGAAGAAAGAAGAGAGAGGGAAGAGGGAAGGGAGAAGAGAGAGCCCGCCTCTCGGCTTCGTCCTTTTTATAGTTTTTGCTCCGCCCCCAATCCGCCCACAGCCCGCCCCTTCGGTCCAAGGCGATTGGTGCTTTCCCTTTGATGGATCATCTCTGTCCACCAATGGCTCATCGTTGTCAAGGGGGGTGGTATCAGTTAGAGATAAGGGAAAACAATACCTTCATTAAAATTCAGGTATTCAGGTTGCCATGGAACTTGCCTGCAGAGTAATGGCTCTGCAGCTAGAAATAGCTGCTGACTATCAAGACTGGGTGGGGGGGTTTTGGCCTTGGAATCAAAATGCAAGTGAAACACCTACAAAAAGTATTAAAATACATCCAACACACCTCAGAACACTTGTAAAAGTATACAGTAAACACAGGAAAGGTAACTCTTATGGTGTACCAGTGGTTTGTAGCTTGAAAAGGGGCAAGTTTGTGATTTTTAACTGGGAAAATTTTAACTGGGAAGGGGGCAACTCTATTAATAAATTTTAAACAAATAGAAACACTGATAATGGAATTGGATTTTTGTACCTGGGCTGATGGGTTAATTGTAACATTCAATTTAAAAATAATTAACTCAAAATTAATTATTTAAAGCACTTAATATGCAAAGACCAAGCACAAATAGGGATTTCATGTATGACAAGTCCCCCCTTTTTCTCTTATGCTCGCATCTTTGGTCTTTGCATTTAAGTGAAGGTGGGTAGCTTCTTCAGGGATGGATTCAAGCTGTTTAAAACTGTCCCACACTTGCTTGGCAATTTTTCTTTCCTTTTTGGTTTTCTTATTATTATTGATATACATAATCTTTTGAGTGGATGGTGGATGCTGCTGTTGTCCTTGGAGGTCTTGGATCAGTGGCATGCTTTGGACGACAGTGGTAATTAAACGGATGAAACAAGGGATTAAACAAGGGAGAAAAATAAGTCCTGTAAGGGAAAGTCCAACAATAATTAAAGCTTTCTTCCACCATTGTCCTTGGAAAATATTTTCCCACCATTCAGAAGTGATCAAGGGCTGCCATTTCTGCACTGGAACATGGGCTAGTTTCCTGATGTTTTGGGTAATCTTGGTGATGGCTTCACCGTGATCATCAATGTGGATGCAGCAGTCTGAGGTGTTAAACTTGCCACATACTCCACCTTCTTCTGCTAGTAAATAGTCCAATGCTAACCGATTTTGGTACACGGCTGTTCGAGTTTGCCCTTGCTGTGTGTTAAGTAGTTCAAGAGCAAGAGAGGTCTCATTGGTGATTACCTCAATTAGTGCTTGCAGTCGGATGATCCGGTTTAGCATGTAGATGGGAGTTCGGTACCCCCAGCTCCCATCCTGTGCCCATGTAGCAGGTCCATAAGTCTCTAGGATCCTCTCAGCTGGCCATTCTTCCTCTCCCCATCTCTGGGTTCCCCCTATTACATGTCTTTTGGTACGGGAAAGTTCGTCATAAAGGGAGATTCCAAGGTGGGCTCCAGCGTTTTCAGCAAGTAGGAAGAAGTTTGGCTGAATGGCTCCAAGAGTGCAGCTCCCTTTCCAGCGAGGTGGTAAGCTGGAGTAAGCTCGGTTACCACAGATCCAATAGAGGTCTTGTGGTGCTTCCCAGAAGTGGGGTTGTATACTTGCTGCTGTGATCCAGTATTTGGAAATTTGTGGCAGGACAGAGTATGGATTTCCTTGATCCCAACATTGCCAGAGTTTTTTAACAGGATTAAAAATGCAATTTTTGTTTTTAATCTTTTTTGCAGACCAGAATACATCTGGTTCTTGGGGTATCCACCAGTGTTTTTGCCCATCAGTTACCAGGTACCTTTTGCATATTGTCTCACCAACTTCTTCTAAGAATTTTCTTCCTTTCCTCCAGATGCATTCTTCTCCAATAACAGAATTGCTTAGCAGCCAGGTTTCATTATCATGTCGGGTTGTGGGGGAAAGATTACTCAGTCGGAGTAAATCGGGGGGTCCAAGACTGACTCCCCGCCAAGGCCAACTTTCCGATTCTAAAGTTCCTCCGCACACCCAGCAATTTGTTAAATTTAGCTGTTTTCCAATCCTTTCTGCCAGGTCAATAAATAAGTTTTTCCTTGACATCAAAGGATTGTTTTCTTTTTGCTTTTCTTTTTCTTCTATGACCACCTCTTGGATCAGGTCGGTGTCATAGGTCTTTCTTTTTAACAAATCTTCTGTCCTAGTTATGTATTTAAAATTGAAACAGAGCCAATTGTCTTGGGAGGGGCACTCTCCCTTCTGCTTATGTGTTTGGGTGCCAATGTTTTTGCCAATCCAATACTTGTGACCTTTTTCTGAGCAGATACCTAGCTCTGTTATGTTGTAACAAGATGGATTAACATAAGTATGTGCTCGGAAAAAGTGTCGAATTTGGAATGAGCTTCCTTCTGCCTGATACACCGTCTTGTAACATTTGTTACAACGGCTGTCAGCTGCTTGTGTGAAGGGAGGCCAGAGGACCCAGAGACAGATGACATTTAGTAGCAGGATGTTGCTCACTTTCCCCTTTAGGCAGACCCGGAAGCAGTTGTTAGCATTTGGGTTGCCTCTGCTGGTGGGGCTTGTCATCTTTGCTTCTTTTGTCCTTTCTTTAGGCTTCTCACCTTCAGATGGTTCTTCTTCAGTGATTTCAGGCTTCTGGAAACTCATGGTTATTTTGGGGTTGGCCTTGTCAAAGATTAGAGTTATCATGCCCATAAATTTGGAGTCTGATTGGTCTGTTATTGAAAGAGAATGCTGGCTTCAAATGGAGCCTTACTACACAGCTGATGTGACAATATGGTTGTGTGAAGGCAGACTCTATAAAAGGGAATAACAAGGAACAAAATTAACAGATAAACATTTTCAACTTAATTTAACAACTTGTAGCTAGCACTTATTACTGAGGTATAACAGGGGATAAACTGCACTTATTAACAGGGTATAACTGGGAATAAACTGGGAGTACAGGGTTTTATTAACTTGGACTGAGGGATGCTGAGTGGAGCTTTTAAACAGGGTGTTCAGTTTGATGGTTTGTCCGGAGGTTTCTTTTCTTCAATTGATGGTGCTACTGGACCCTTCACTCTCTTGACATGCGTCCAGCCCTTTTCAAATGTTCGGACAGCTGTTTCGGTGGTTAGCTGGACTTGAAATGGACCTTCCCAAGATGGGGTTAATGACTTTTCTTTCCAGGACTTTATTAACACCCAGTCACCTGGATTAACGTGATGTAAATTAAAATCAAGTGGGGGTGTTTGTGGAAGAAAACCTCTTTCCCTTAGCAACCCCAGATTTTTGGCAATTAACTGTACATATTGTTGTACATTGGTGTTTCCACACTCTTTTGCATTCAGCTCTTGTGGTGTAGCAAGGTAGGGCAATCCATACAACATCTCGTATGGTGAACAACCCAAATCAGATCTTGGCTGCGTTCTAATTCTAAGAAGAGCGAGTGGAAGGCATTTTACCCAGGTCCATTTTGTTTCCAGCATTAATTTTGTGAGGGTGTTCTTGATTGTCTGGTTCATCCGTTCCACTCTCCCAGAGCTTTGTGGATGCCACGGGGTATGTAATCTCCAATTTGTTCCTAATTGCTGAGCTAATTGTTGTACAATTTGGGAGGTAAAATGTGTACCTCGATCTGAGTCTATGCGGTGGACTATCCCGTACCGTGGGATAATTTGCTCGAGGATCACCTTACTCACTGTCTGGGCTGTAGCGTTGACAGTTGGAATAGCTTCCACCCAGTGAGTAAGGTGATCAACAATTACCAATAGGTATTTCCACCTCTGGACAGGAGGCATTTCTGTAAAGTCAATTTGAATGTTTTGGAAAGGCCTGATTGCTAATTCAATTCCTCCGCCAGTGTTCTTTTTCATTACCTTTTTGTTAACTTTTTGACAGATGACACAGTCCCATGTTATTTGGTTGGCTATTTCATAAACACCAATGCACCCAAAAGTTCTGAGGTAGTGGTCCGCCAGAGCCTTTGAACCCCAGTGATTGGTTTGGTGGATATTTTGTAGAATTTCTCGGGTTAAATTTTTGTTTAGAATTTGGCGTTTATCTGGTAAATACCAGCGGCCTTGAGAATCCTCATTAGCTCCAATTAAAACTAATTTTTGTTTTTCCTGATCAGTAAAAATGGGCGTGGGTAAAGTGTTAGTTTGTGGAATAGTGTCAGTTGTGGTGGTGCTGGTTGGAAGTTGGTTCACTTCCATCACTTTTACCTCTTCTTCCACTGCTGCTTCTTTTGCTGCCAAGTCTGCTAGGCTGTTTCCTCGGGCTTCTTTTGTGGTTCCTGATTGATGGCCTGGAATATGCACCACTGAGATCACCTGAGGCAGTTGTAGTGCTTTTAGAATTTTTAGAATCAATTCCTTATGTAGGATATCTTTTCCTTTGGTGTTTAGGAACCCCCTTTCGGACCAGATTTTTCCAAAGGTGTGGACTACGCCATAAGCATATCTCGAGTCGGTGTAAATGGTCCCAATGCTTCCGGCTAGTCGGTGGAGTGCTTTTTCTAGGGCATAGAGCTCACAGACTTGAGCTGACCAGGTTGATGGTAATTTGCCTTTTTCTAGCACGCACATTTGGTGTCCATCAACCACTGAATAGCCAGAGCACCGTTTTCCATCCACCACTCGAGATGACCCATCAATGAAGAGGATTTCCCCTTCATTGAGGGGACAGTCCACTAGGTCCTCTCTAACTTTTGTCTGGATGTCAATTATATCAATGCAATTGTGTTCTATTTCATTTTCTGAAGGGGTCCCATAAAGAAATTGGGCTGGATTTTGGTGTGCACATACAACTAGCCTCAGGTGGTCTGAGTGCATGAGAATGGCTTCATATTTGACCATCCTCGGGTCAGTTAACCACTCTGCAGCCCTGTGTGCCAAGATGGTTTTTATTGAGTGTGGTGTATGTACTGTCAAATCTCCACCAAAAATGAGTTTTTGGCTCTCCGAAACCAGAACAGCTGCTGCGGCGATGGACTGGATGCAGACTGGCCATCCTCTGGACACTGGATCCAGTAATTTGGAAAGGAAAGCAACTGGCTTCCTGACTCCACCCCACTCCTGGGTCAAGACGCCATAGGCAATTCCCTTCTCCACATTAACAAATAGATCGAAGGGTTTTTCTAGCGAAGGGAGGCTTAGAACGGGTGCTTTTGTTAATTTCTCTTTTAAATTTTGTAATTTCTGTGTATCTGAGTTATCCCAATTAAAAGGTTCCTCTTCCATTAATTTCTCATATAAAAATTTGGCAGATTGTGAATACTGATCGATCCACAGTCTGCAGTATCCGAATAGGCCTAATAATTGCCGAATTTCTCGTTTTGAAGTTGGAGGTGGTAGATTTAGGATCCCTTCTACTCTTTCGGCACTGAGTTTTTTTGTGCCATGGCCAATTAAGTGTCCCAAATACTTTACCTCCTGTAGCACGAATTGTAATTTAGGTTTTGACACCCTCAGCCCATTCCTCCCTAGAAAATTCAGTAACTGAATTGTAGCAGTTCTTATCATAGACTCCTGTTCCCCAGAGAGGAGCAGGTCGTCTACATACTGAGTTACCTGAACCCCTTCGGGTGGAGAAAAGGAACTTAACAAATCTTCTAGCGCTTGACCAAAGAGGGTGGGTGCCTCGGTGTAACCTTGAGGCAGGCGAGTCCAGCGCAGCTGCTGCTTCCGTCCAGTGTCTGGATCCTCCCAGGTAAATGCAAAGATGTCTCTGCAACGAGAATCTAGAGGACATGACCAGAAAGCATCTTTAAGGTCAATAACAGAGAACCAGGCATGTGTTGGGGGTACCCGACTCAGGAGTGTATAGGGGTCCTGCACCAACGGATACCTGGTTTGGACTCTCTTATTCACCTCACGTAGATCTTGTACCAGCCGGAATGACTTATCTGGTTTCTGGACAGCCAAAATTGGAGTGTTGTAGGTGGACTTGCAGGTCTCGAGAATTCCATCTCGTAGTAAGTCCATGATAACAGGCTTCAAGCCCTTTCTTTTGTCCTTGGAGAGGGGATATTGTGGTATGCGTACTGGCTGGCTGTTTGGGAGCAACTCAATTGTTAGAGGTGTGATGTCCATTTTTCCCCGGTTGCCAGGTCTGGCCCACACTACCGGGTCAATGTGTTGCTCATCTACTAAAGACAAAACAAACAATTTAGTAGTCATTTTTCCACCTTGCGGTACCACCCCCACTCTCAGAGGTATTTGGAAGTCACGTCCTAAAAGATTGATCCCAGCTTGAGGTAGATATAGAATGTCTCCTGTATGGATGCGCCCTTGTATGGAAAAGGTTACATTTTTAATTACAGGAACAGGGAAACTTTCACCATTAGCACCACATATGTCTAATGTTTCTTGAGAAATAAAACATCCTGGAGGTATTTTAGTGACACAGGTTCTTTCAGCACCTGTGTCCACCAAAAACTCCACTTGCTGTCTCTGGGGTCCAACTTCTAATTTTATCAAGGGCTCTTTAAGATGTTTTTGCCCCAGAGAATAGAGCCCCTGACCCCTTCAATTGTTCAAAATTTGTCCCTCCATTTGGAGGACTCCTTGGTCTCTCTGCCTTTTAAAACAGTACCAGTGCCCGTGGCCTTGTTTATTACAGTATGTGCAGATTAACCTCTTAGGTCCTTGAGCAATTGAGGTAGATTGTAGGGTTGGTTGTATATTGCAGGTGCAAACTTGTGGCTGTTGGTGAGAGCAAATTTGGGTTTGCTGTTGTGGGATGCCCCCTTGGAAAGTTCTTTGTGTAGGAGGGTTGTGGATTGGGATATTACTGCTGTTATTCATTATTCGGCTTTTGGCCTTCATCCTCTCTTCATCCCTTCTAACAAAGACCTTTTGGGCTTCCTCCAGTAATTCATCCAGTTCCCTCTCTGGCCATTTTTCTAATTTTTCCAATTTTCTCCTGATGTCAGGCCAGGAGTGAAGCACAAAATGTACTTTTAGCATAGTTTTGCCTCCTTCACTGTCTAAATCAATGACAGAATAAAGTTGGATGTTGTTCCTTAACCGAGCCATCCAAGCTGTTGGGGACTCATCCTTTTCTTGTTCCCCACAAAATGCCTTTTTCATATTATTAACTCGGGGAACGGCTTCTCTGATACCTTTTACAATTAGATTTCTGTAGTCTTTCATGTTCCTCCTACCCTCTTCAGAATTTGGATTCCATTCAGGATCTGTCAGTGGTAGTTTTTGTTCTCCAATTGGGCCCTGATTAGAATTATTTTCTCTGTCCCAGACTGTCACTCCTGCGGCTCTAATCAATTTTCGTTCTTCAATGGTAAATAAGGAATGTAGGATGGATTGTATTTCTCCCCAATTATAAATATTAGGGCCAAGGAATTGATCAAATTGATCAGCTAGTCCAATGGGATCAGTCATTAGACTTTTCATTTCTTTTTTAAATTCTCGTACCTCAGATGAAGCAAGAGGTACAACTACATAACCAATTCCTCCTTGAGCATTTCCCATGGGTACCTCTCTAAGAGGTAAAATTTTAGACTCATGGGGAGTGCTAAGGCAGGTGGGACAGTCAGGTGTTTTAAATGATTTCTTTCTAGTGCAAGATGCTGGGCCATCCTGACTAGAAGAAATCCTTTGTCCGGTTGTCTTTTTGTGAGAGCAGGAAGGAACAGAAATCTCTTTTTCAATTTCATTCTCACTTTCTGAGTCCCTTTCAGTTGGGTGACTTGATGAAGGAAGGACCCTCCTTTCTGGAGGAAGGTAGTCTAGGGGGTCCCACTTTGGTTGATTTAATATAGTTTTTTGTTTTTCTTTTTGTTTTGGTTCTTCTGCAATGGAAAAAATTTGGTTTGAATTTTTATTCAGTCCAATTGAATTAGATTTTGTTTCCTCTTCCAATTCTCTTTTTTTGTCTTGTTCTTCATTTTGTTTTTGCCAATAATTTAACCAAATTTTAGCATAGTCTAATTCATCAGAATGTTTTGGAGCTTTGTAATGTACATAAGAATGCAAAGCTTCACAAAGCCACTTTTCAGAAGACCCATGCTTGGGCCATTTAAGTCCATCTTTGTTAATTTTATGTTTTGGCCACTTAAAAACACAGTATCTAATCATTTGGCATTGGTCTTTTTCTTTAGTTAAAAAATTTTCTTCCCACTTTAGGAGCATTTGTCCTAATGGACTCTCTGGGAAGATTTTATATTTCTTCATTGGGTCTTTTCTTTTGCTATTTGCTTGTCCCATTTTGTTACTGGGGAACAAACAAGTAGCTTGTGCAGAAGAGGATTTTTTTTTTTTTTTTTTTTTTAAATTATATTAAATAAACCAAAGTATTATATTGTATAAAACAACCAAAATACTGTAAAATAAGATAATATTATGAAATAGCTTAAAATCAATACACTATCACAATATAAAATAATAACGGTAGTAGATTTATAAGCATAAAATACAATACAACTAATGTAGAGAAAAGTAAGTAGGGATAGTAGATGTAAAAGAGAATTAATGACGGTGAATCTGTGGGAAAATTGAATATGATAGGCTGTGAGAAAAACAAATATGGTGTACCAAAAAAGTTAATTTTAATTAAAATAAGAATAATTAATATGCATTTAAATTGTTTAAAGTATTATTGGAATTTAGACAGCTTTATATATATATATGAGACAAAAGTTGTCCTAATTAGCAAAGGAGAGGTAAATTTAAAATATTTATAATCGAATTAAAGAAAAAGATTATAATGAATAACACAAATAATAAGCCAAAATACCAAAGCGGTATCTTATTATTAAAGCAGATAAAGCAAATTACAACTATAATCCAATAACTCAAACAATCTGAACTAACAGAGAGTATAAAGGTGCTAGATAGCACTGACTAAAAGAGTCAAACTAAAACAAGTTCAGAACAACAAAAGGTGCAGTTCAAATTACAAGGACACAAAATGGCGGCCGCTGCCGCTGAAAATACAAAATGGCGGCCGTTCGCGCCGAAATTCAAAATTGCAAAATGGCGGCCGTTCGCGCCGAAATTCAAAATTACTAAATGGCGGGCGCCCACGCCGAAAAGAAAGATTACAAAATGGCGGGCGCCCCCGCCGAAAAGAAAGAAAAGAAGGGGTTTAAAATGAGGTTTCTCCTCGGTTCTAGACCCGAGGAGACTGAGACACTGAAAAAACTGAATTTGGGGCTGCGCGCACCCCTAAAACGTGGAAACCCCCCCCCAAAAAGGCTGACCACCACACTCGATCTTACCCTCTGTGTCTCTAAAGGGTGATCCCTCGTGGTGCCCCTTAAAAATGAATCCTTTCAAGCACACTCACACACACACTGGGGATGGCCAAACCCACACTCACTCTCACAAAAGGAATTCCACCCGGAGGTTTCCCCAAAAGCTAGTTGCCCTTAAACAGGGTAAGTCCTAACTAAATTCCCCTTTAAGAAGGGTTCAAGCCTTACCTCCAAGTCCTTCTCCACCGGAGGTGTCCTTTCTCCACTGCAGTAATCCTCGTGGCAGCCCGGAAAATCCAAGGGGAAAAAAAAACCCCAAAAAAATCGCAAAAAATCAAAAATAATAAAATTAACCAAAAAAACCTGGATTTTAGGGCAAAAAGAAGGATCCCGGACGAGCCCCCAAAAGAGTTGTGAGAAATGAGACAACTCTTAAAAAGATTAATTTATTGAAAACAGAAAAATTGAAAAATTACAGAAATCAGAAAAATATAAAAATTTGGGATCCTATGGCTCGGTAGATGGTATGCCCCAGGAGCGCAGGGATTTGAGATCTTCTGGCTGAGACAGCACTAGACCTCAGGTAGAGAAAAAACTTGCAGTGCTGGGTTGACTTAAAAAAATTACTAAAAGCCCCTTAAAAGGGGTAAGGCTTTTAATGCCCAGCACCGATGTCTCCCACAGCTAGTCTGGAGAGAGCAAGAGGGGAAGAGAGAAGAAAGAAGAGAGAGGGAAGAGGGAAGGGAGAAGAGAGAGCCCGCCTCTCGGCTTCGTCCTTTTTATAGTTTTTGCTCCGCCCCCAATCCGCCCACAGCCCGCCCCTTCGGTCCAAGGCGATTGGTGCTTTCCCTTTGATGGATCATCTCTGTCCACCAATGGCTCATCGTTGTCAAGGGGGGTGGTATCAGTTAGAGATAAGGGAAAACAATACCTTCATTAAAATTCAGGTATTCAGGTTGCCATGGAACTTGCCTGCAGAGTAATGGCTCTGCAGCTAGAAATAGCTGCTGACTATCAAGACTGGGTGGGGGGGTTTTGGCCTTGGAATCAAAATGCAAGTGAAACACCTACAAAAAGTATTAAAATACATCCAACACACCTCAGAACACTTGTAAAAGTATACAGTAAACACAGGAAAGGTAACTCTTATGGTGTACCAGTGGTTTGTAGCTTGAAAAGGGGCAAGTTTGTGATTTTTAACTGGGAAAATTTTAACTGGGAAGGGGGCAACTCTATTAATAAATTTTAAACAAATAGAAACACTGATAATGGAATTGGATTTTTGTACCTGGGCTGATGGGTTAATTGTAACATTCAATTTAAAAATAATTAACTCAAAATTAATTATTTAAAGCACTTAATATGCAAAGACCAAGCACAAATAGGGATTTCATGTATGACAAGATGATGTACTACTTCAAATGAGAAAATGCAGGTACTGTGTAATGCACAGCCATGACAGTGGCATTTTTATAACAGAAATTCAAATTTCTAAGCAATGTATGATTTTGCCTTGTATTATCATGTCAGTAGTAGTAATAAATTGCTCTGACAGAGGTATTTTGTTACAAGTATTGCCAAGAGATTTATAGAGATGAAAATTGGAATTTCAAAGGAACTGGAGGGCACACCTACTTCAGGAGCTGCACTATGCCCAGAGGTGGCTTTGCCTGGGCTCCAAGGCTGTCATATAACATTGTGCTCTAGAAACTGTTGAGATGTTTTGTTGTGCAGTTGTGTCCCAGTGAGAAGTCTGTTTAAGACATACCTTGTTTGCTATACCCCTGTGCCAAAATGGTTTCTGGATGATCCCTCTTTCTACCACCTTGAGGTGCCGTTTTAGCCAGCTCTCAACAGAGTGAGTAGGAACTTACTTTCAGTAAGGGTTCAGTCTTAAGTCTGAGGGGATGCCAGTAAAACTTTTCTGAATGTCACAGATTAAAGCAAGTCAGGCTGTGAGCTACGTTGCACATAAAACCTTATTAAACAAACCAGACTCTGGTCCCTGAAGATCTATCTCATGGAAAAGGGTGTGAAGCACCTAGCAAACTACCAGGAAATACTGTTGACCCCATTACACATGTGACTAAAAAAAAAGCCCACAAAGACCTCTTCCCAAATCAAGCCTTCTCCCAAAGCGTCATGCAGGATTCAGAATCACTTCTGCCCACACCAGTCAGATGCCACAAAAGCTGCTCATCAATTTGATGACTGAAGGTCAGAATTTCATTTGTTCTGGAATGTTTTCCCAGACAGTCTCCCTGGGAGACAACAGGGAGGGAAATTGTTGGGTTAGTGAAATGAGAAAAATAGAATCAAGATACACCAAACTAACAATTAAAGGAATATACCTCACCATAGTTATTACAGCACAAGGTCTTAATTAGAACAGAAGGCTCCCTGTCTTAGTCCTAAGTAGAACTATAGGGTTCTCCTATGTGAAGATACCATTTCCCAGAGCCAGTGCAGCTAGTGCAAAGCAACCAGCAGAACACAGAGGAAAACCCTTTCACATTGATACAGAATGGTTTCATTCCACAATGTCAGCACACACCCATTTTGCACCAAAAATGCAGATTCAGGTGCCTAGCTGCCAACCCTTTTTTCTAAAGCAGCAAAATTATTGCCTTTTCATCATAATAGAACTGTGTTAGATGCTTTAAGGCTGTAATGCCTTTTTCAAGCCACAAAAAGCTATATCAGATATCAGAATGCATAAAATCTAAAAGTAATACCTCTGACATTCATTCTTTCAGCCTTTGAGCCCTTAGAGATCAAATTTTCAAAATCCTCTCCATGACTAAAAGAGATCAGGAACTCTCTAAACAAAGCCTGAGAATCTAACTATGCAACTCCAGAAAATGAAACTATTTTTAAAAGAAAAAAGGATCAACGGACATACAGCAACACAGAGCTGGCAAGACTGTCCTTAGGTAAAGACTAGGAATGAACAGGGTGACTCATGTTCAGAGCTGCACCAGAGGACAGCAGGTGAAACAGGAATTACAACACTATCCCAAGAACTATACCAATTTTATAGACTTACGCTATTTCACAAAATAAAAGGCCTTCAGGCACTCAAGGGAGTTTTGTATCTGAGAACCTAGGACAGGATAACAAAACTCACAATACTACCATGTTATATTTCTTAGTGTGAACTTAACAATGGTACTTCTGACTGGGCTTTGCAGGTCAGACCCTGAATTTTCTACATCCTCTTCCTTAATGGGTATTGATCATAAGCACTGGCCAGAAGACTATAATAAACAGGCATAATAAACAAATATAACTACTGCATAGGAGAAAATTACTTGACATTGATGGTAATTAGTGGGCAATTTCCATGCTTATATTTGGTTTTAATCAAGACCATGAAACATTTTTTTTGTTCCTATTCTGATAGATGAAGCATGACAGACAAAGCAAGTCATGAGCTTCACCTCTGACTCGGTATAAGAGATGAGATTTCTACAATTCACTGTGCAAAGCATGTTGTTATATTTTATACAACTCAGCAGCTTCAGCGAGTAAGGTAACAAATGTTCTAAAATTCACAGAAACTACAAAGCACAACAGAAGACTAAGTCTGTCTGCCCAATGACACCTAGTGGGACATCAGTACACACAAAGCCTCACCTATTTTTAGCAGTGATGTAATCAATTCTGCAGCACTTGTTGTCTGGAGGAGTAAGAAAAGAGTGAGCAGCCCTCTGGCAACCTCGCCTGAAGTCTCAGGTTGCTTTTGGACATCACCACCCCTATGGGTGGGGTAAAGTCAGGGGGAAGGTTTAAAATTGGCTTTTGCTTTTTGCCTGTACTTGTGCAGGATGCCTGGGCAATGTGCAGGCTCTGCGCAGATTCTCCATCACACTGATAGGCAGTGCTTTGAGCACACATTTGATCTTTGGGGTTTGCCTTCGAATGCATAAAGGAAAATATTTTCTTTTTGATGGACTCTCTACATTCCCTTCCCTACCAGTAACCTAGATGAACTCAAATCTGTGAGGACCATCGGAAGGACTACAAGCACTACACTGGCATTTTGTCTTTCCTTCCAGTTCTGCTCCGCCTGCTCTTCTCATCATAGGGAGTAACACAAAAAAAGAAAAAATGGGAAGCTCAGGCAAACATTTAAAAGAGCAGCACCACATTCATTACCCTTCTTTTAATGACCAAGCCAGACACCAGGACCCATCCATACACTCAACATGCTCTCCACTGGCACACTTTGCTTACCTTTATGGCCCACACTCTGGCCATACTTGTAATGAAGAGCACCATCCTCCATACACAGCCAAGACTTCTTTAGCTGAGTGCTCCTGGCTGGAGAAGAGCACCCTCTCAATGTTTTCCCTCAGAGCAACCACCAGAAAAGAGCAAGACTACTGAGGAGGGGAATGCCACATCTATACACCTCAGCATAGCCTGGAGAAATGCCCTGACAGCCAGGAACTCATGGGTTCCTGGAGGACTACCTGAAGTAGGCACAGTAGGGAAAGGTACAGGACAAGGAACTGCAGTGTGCTTGATCTACTGTGTTTAAAGCTCTCTGAAGGTGAAAATCATGAATTAGAAATGGGAAATAGCAGTGCCAAAGCTTCCCCTGCACAATGTTTGCTCACTTCCCACTCAGGAACAGCTTTTTAAACCCTTTCTCCCACTGGAAAAAGAACTCCACACAGAGGAATTAAAAGAAATCACTAGCATTTCTTGAACAGTGTTTAAGACCCATCTTAGACTAGGTGATCGTGAAGGTCTCTTCCAACCTTCATGATTCTGTGATTACTCTGCCAACATGTAAACTTGTTTTCTACTTGAAAGCTTTTTATTTCCTGCGTGGAACACTAGTAAAGTTACAGGAGGACAGAAATCCCAAGGAGTTTACATGAGCTGTGCATATAAGGGAAAAAAAGAAAAAACAAACCAACTGAAACAGGGAAGCAAATAACCTAGCAGGGATATCAAACAACTGATATTCTTAAGCAGCAGAAGACACATAAAAGGAAATTTCAAACAGGCGAAAGGAATGATGAGCATGGATTCACAGAGTTAGGAAGCATGGCTTAGAACCTCTCACACAGATGGGAAAACTGAAAAATTGTATAAGATTTATGTACAAGCCATTCACATCTAAACATGATTCACAAATTAGACATGACTTACAAGATGAGAAAGCTCCCCGTTCACCAGTTTCCCTGTCTTTCACAGCCTCCTACCAATAGGCATCAAACCCAGCTCAGGACCCAAAGGCAAGCAAGCTGTCCTGGGCTACTGCATTCTCAGGGAGGATCCTGGATGCTGAATACAGTGAAATGGCTTAAACCAAAGGAGAAGGGATGAGACAAGGGTCTGGCTCCACATCCATGTGGGTGTTTTCTGGAACATTAGCTGCAAGTAAAAGAAATAAAAGTCACAACATTCAGTTTTACTTACAAAGGGGTATAAGTATGCCTCAGTATGCCCGAGGAACAGAACTGCTGCATAGATAAATGCTATGTCTACATATTGCCATTTCTTTTCAAAACACAGGTTTTAATGGAACAAAGCAGAACAGCAAGATATGCATAATATGCATAAAATGCATAACAGATTCACATTTTCAGTGGTTGAAAAGCCATTCAAAACTACCTCAATTTCTCCTGAAAACATTTCTAGAATAACTAAAAAATATTTCATGCAATCAGAATACATCTACATTCTTGTAATGCAATCTGCTCTAGGTATAAGTGTCAGAAGGAGTTATAAGGTGAGCAATTATAACCGAGCTCCACATAGCCAGTAGCATAAGTACAAAAAATATTCAAGACTACAGGGGTTTAGAGTGAAGGGAGAAATATATTGTTTTTATTAAAATGCATTAGGATCTCATTTGTCTAATTCCCAGTTTAATGATGCAGCCTCTTGGCAGAAAAATAGCTTTGCCATTAGTTAACTTGATTGTGTTGAGGGTGGACTTTTTTTTGTAAACAGAAAAGCTTTAACATCAAATTGATTTTTTTCTCTATTCAAATGAAAAAACACAAACAGAAAGATCTTTTTGGAGGATGTATTTTTATTGGGGAGAGACATTTTTGTCCGTTCTGTTTTGGGGAAAGATTTTGTGGAATGGATCATCACTAACCTAAGTTGCTTCTAATTGTAGCAGCCTATTTTCACAAAATTATTCCTGAGTGAAATGTAATTTCAATGGAAAAATAACTGTTGAAATGCCTCATTTGTTCCTATTGATTTGAAAAACAGCCAAAAGATCATTGTCCTGAACCTTTTGCAGATTTGTTACTTTCCAGAGCAGTAACTTATTGACATAAACAGCCTCAATATTAACCAACTAAAAAGTTAACTCTAGGAAGACCTATTAAACACTATTTGACCAAAAAAAGAAAGTAAGTTGGCAAAGTCAAGATATTATACACTTAGATTTTCCTTTTTTAATTTCCCCATAAACTATTTAATACATTATATCTATTTTGTCATGTTTAAGAGGAGCAAGTTCTAGAACCCAGTTTTCATCTAAAAATCAAGACCTGATTTGAAACTATCAGTAGAGGTTTATAGATTCACCTTTACTCTGGGTTGAAAGAAGCAGGGAAGGCATAATGATTACAAGAGAAAAAAAGGAAGAAAATTAGGGAGTGGGGAGAACGGTGTGAGGATCAGAGGAAATGCAGGGAACAGTACCAGCAGGTAAGCAACTTTTCCAAACCAGAGGCAGAAGATGGAGGTACACAAGCAATCTGAGCAAAAACAGCATGCCAAGCCACAGACGCACACACTGCCACCACCCCTACACCCTGTTCCAAGTGGGAGTCCCTTGCTGTTGCATTACAGCATTCCTCACATTTTGGAATATCAGTTAGGGCTCAGTTTCTGCACCATTTAACTCATTACAAACTCAGTTTTGCAAACTGACTCACTGGAAAATATTTATATTTTTACATGTTTAGTTAGATACAAAGGGGCAGAGATGAGATCAAAATTCCCACGAAGCAAATATTTTTGAAAGATACGGCTGTTCAGAAGCACAACCCATTGTGCAGCTTCTTGTCAAGGCATTACGAGAAGTAGGTCACTGCAGCTTCAACTATTCAAATGTCACTCTTTCCTTCCAAGAATCAGCCACTGCTAGGTCTTGGCTAATAAAAGGCAAATCTCCAGCAAAGAAAAAAAAACAGAGAGAAGCAATTTCCTACAACATCAATGGCAACTCATGAAATGGTACCAACTTTGCAGTATCTGCTGGCAGAAATTGTTGTAAGAAGTCGAAGGAGTGTAACTGGGAAGACATCGGTCTTCAAAATACACTTCTGAGTTTCTCGTGCATCATTTAATGTTGAGGGAGTTTTGTTAGCTTGAGTAAGCTATCCCTAAGATGCTTTTACTTTTTATTGTATAATACCCTCTATATTCCTAGGCATAGATTGACATCATGCTGAGGCTTTTTGTTCTCCACTACTTCACCCCCCAACCATCTCACACATAAAACAATATTCCTGTCTTCTCTAGTGTGGAGAGAGAGGTTGCTCCCTGCTTTGCGGAGAACATCTGATGGTATTAACAAGTTTCTGCGCACAGTTTCCCTCCTGCCATTATCACACAGGACATCAACAATATGAGAAAAATGTGAAACGCAATAAGCTCATGTGTGTGTCATCCACTGCCTTTCTAGCTAGGGCAGACTAACATCAGAAACAAAAACAAACCAGAGACTATAACCCAAAGCCTCTGAGGCTCTCTGCTTATGCTCTGAGGAGCTCAGGGTTTAGCAGTTACTTACTCTGTGTAGTGCAGTGATGAGTCCAGAGAGCTTCTTTGCTACAACCGTAGCTGATACAGGGTACTCAGCTTTCTGTGAGTTGATGCTCTGTGTCAGGACAGTAACACTTTTCTTTATCAGCTGAAAGTTCATCACTTTAAGTAACGGTTCTGCTTTAAGTATCTGCCCTCTCTGGAGGTGCTCTACAACACACTACAGGTGTGCAGGTTAAAGAGACCAAAGGCAATCTAGTTGGCCCTGAAAAAAACAAATATGAGAGGGGATAACAAGGAATGCTCTTCTACCCTCTCCATGTTGTCATTACTGGCAATGAACTATCTCCCCTGTTTCCTCTAAAGTTGAGGGATCTTGGGTGCATAGTAAATAATTTGAAAAATCAGGCTAGTGACAAGCTAGACTGCTAAAATCTGATCTATAAACAGTTAAGTGAACTTTTTAATGGATACAGAAGTGCTTCCTGTTTAGACTGTAAGAACTTCCTTCAGCTCTTTTGCTACGTTAACACATCCTGAGCCCCAAGAAAATGAATCACAGAAAAGCAGAGGCAAAAGGTAGTTGTAGGAATTCAATCTGAAAGAGAATGGCCAAAAATCTCCTGGATATACTAGGCTTCCAGCAGTTTTGGTTTTAGCTTATAGCACAGCAGCAACTTTGAAACAACACTAAGCTAATGGTGGTGCTGCATCCCACTTACCCTCAGGTAGGATGTCTTACCTGAAAACCGTGGCCAGGCCTGAGCTCCAGGAGAAGGATGCTAGCAGAAGCCACCTGCCTCACTGTGGAACAAACACAGGACTTTGCCTTGGCCAGTAAGGATATTATGAAGTCTGAAATTACAGCCTTTAAATCCATTCCTTCAGATGAGTGTGCAGAGCACTGCTTGGGCCTCACTGCCCTGGGACGTCCTCAGTACCACACAAACCTTCTCTGTACTGTACCACTTGTTTATTGCCCATACCTGCGTGCAAGCAGAGAGGAGCCAAACCCTGAGGATCCTGATTAGGAGGTCACTGAAGCAAAAGAGATTTTTTTTTTTTTCTTTTCTTGTCACTTACTGGTATTTGACAGTTAATCCAAAGAACTCCAGCTCCAGCAGTGGCTTTCCTGCCTTTCCCCAGAGCCTGGAGATCCATACCTTGAAAGCAGCTTATTCCAGATTTAATTTTGGAAGGACAGGCCTTAACATGAAGACTATCCTCCTCCAGACACATAAGGATTTTTAGTCAAAACAGTGCTAGGCTCTTCAAAACTGCAATTTGCTTCATAAGTTTGTCTCTCTTCTACAGAGAATATAATTAATTCTTTTATTTATATACCCTAACTCTTTTAATATAAGAGGACAAATATCTCTTTGCATTTTCAGCTGGCTTTTTAATTGCTCAGGCAATGCTCATGAAAAACCCAACTTATTCCTTCCTGCCACTGCCACCAAGGAGTTTATTACACATGCAAAGGGCATCTGGATGGCCTTTGTCCATGGAAAAAGGAAATAATGGCACCAGATAACAAGAAAAAACAATCCTCTCATATTGCAGTACAACGTAGAGCATTATAAAAGCAAAACAAGATATTACTCTGCACCACAAAATCATTTTCTCAGAACTCATCTGGGTGATGTGAAATGGCCTTGTACAGTAGTGTAACGATTGACAAACCTGATATAAAATATCAAGATAGATAATATGAGCTGCAGGGCTCTGATTTCTCTCACCATTCACAGGATGAACCAGTAGCAATAGGAAAGAGGTATCGAGCTGTCATCAGAAGCCAGAGGACAGAGGTTTCCTATCTTTCAAAAGAGGGCAAGGGAGAAGGTCAAGAATTTTAGTTCTTTATGTACAGATATATAAATTCCCAGTAGATACCATATATTTGTATTTTTAAACGTTCATCTTTATTATCACTATGTGCCCTCTCTCTATTGTTAAATAGAGAGTGTGACAGCTGCAAAAGAAGTACTTTTCCCAACTCTACTCCAAGAAGCTCTCTCGTATAGCTGGTGCTATCAGCAGTGCTACTCTGGGCAGTTTTTGATCTTAGATGAACATCACACACCACAGCATTAATTGTACTAACCCAAATGATTCCCACTGACTCCTCAGTAAATTTACTAACATTACCATAAACTGAGAGCAGCTGCCCATCAGTCCCTCATGCTGCCTTGACTGACTTGGAAATGTGCTAGCTCAGAAACAAATTTGCAAGACCTGATCATATCTCTGCATCTATCACAGTGTTTGCTAACTTACCTGTGTGACTCCTTAATCCCTCATCAGTAAAATAACCTTCAAAGCATTGCTGTCTGGAGCCATACTCCATCTAGCTGATGTGCTCGTACACGGAAGGTGCTGCAATACACCCCTAAAACTCCAGTCTGGATTGAAGGAAATTATTCAGGCTTGACACATTTTCAGTTTTCACATGCAAAACTTCTTTTCATTCTTCCTTCTTCATCTTAATTCTGCCTCCTTGCTGCTTTTCCATCATTATCCAACCACAGTGTTAAACATCGGGATATGCTGTGAGAAAGTTGCGCTACAACATATGTAGGTGTTGTTTCAGCATAGCAGGAGATGGACACTCTGTACTCCAAAAAGCCAGTGGTTGTCCTCCCAGTGCTCCAGGAAGAAGTTACACCCTAAGTTGGGCATGCATTTGTGTTTTAGTTATCTTCTGGTAGCCACCCCACATCAGCAGATGATCGTTGCCCAAGTACCACAACATAGTCCACAAACCACAACTTTGTACCTCAGATTTCCTCCCAGTCACTTGCTCAAGACAGATGCTACAATATCAATGAATAATCCTTCAGCTGAGGACTGTACAGGATTGTCTCAACAGAATAGGACTCAGAACACTACCAGGTCCCCAGTCAAGGAAATGCACGAGTTCCAGCTAACTCATGTTCACATTCTTCTTGTTTGGATTGCAACCAAACCTTCACAGCACCATCACATCCAAACAGCTTGTTGCCACCTCAAAATCACAGAATCATCAGGGTTGGAAGAGACCTTCAAGACCATCTAGTCCAACTGTCAACCCAGCCCCACCATTATCAGCCCTAAACCATATCCCCAAGAGCCACATCCAGACACCTCTTGAACAATTCCAGCAATGGTGACTCCACCACCTCACTGGGCAACTTATTCCAGTGCCTAAAATATCTAATCTGAACCTCCCCTGGTGCAACTTAAGGCCATTTTCTCTGATCCGTTCACTTGAGATGTGGCAGAAAATTCCCCCACCTTGCTACACCCTCCATTCAGATGGTTGTAGAGAGCAATAAAGTCCCCCTGAGCCTCCTCTTCTCCAAGCTAAAGAACCCCACCCAGCTCTCTCAGCTGCTCCTCATCAGACTTGTGCTCCAGACCCTTCAACAGCCTCATTGTCCTTCTCTGGATATGCTCTAGCACGTCAATGTCCTTTTTGAGGTGAGTGCCCCAGAACTGGATACAGCACTCGAGTGGTGACCTCACCAGTGCCAAGTACAGGGACACAATCACTTCCTTAGCCCTGGCTGGCCTCTCTATTGCTGATCCAGGCCAGGATGCCACTTACCTTCTTGGCCACCTGGGCTCATGTTCACATGGCTTTTGACCAACACCCCCATATCCTTTTTCAGTGGGCCACTTTCCTCCAGCCACTTTTCCCATAGTGTGGAGCAATGCCTGGGGTTGTTGCAACCCCAGTGCAGGACCCAGCACTTGGCCTTCTTGAAGTTCCCACCATTGTCCTCAGCCCATCAATCCAGCACATCCAGATCCCTCTGCAGAGCCTTCCTGTCCCCCAGCAGATCAACACTCCCACCCAACCTGGTGTCATCTGTGAACTTCATGAGGATGGTCCCCATCACCTCTTCCAGATCACAGATTAAGAAGTTAAACAGGACCAGTCCCAGTACTGAGCCCTTAGGAACACCACTGGTGACCAGCTCCCAGCTGGATTTAGTTTCATTCACTGCCGCTCTCTGCGCCTGGACATCCAGCCAGTTTTTTACCCAGTAACAAGCATTCCCATCCCAGCCACGAGCAGCCAGTTCCTCCAGGAGAAGGCTGTGGGAGACGGTGTCAGATGTCTTACTGAAGGCTAGACAGACAACACCCACAGGCTTTCTCTCATCAGCAGGTCATTTTGTCATAGGAGGAGATCTGGTTGGTCAAGCAGGGCACATGACATTGAGAGGTCTGTTGTATCTCACAGGAATGTCTATCCCTTTCCTCCATTTTACAGTGGCATAACTCTTCAGAATGAATAAAATGGTAACAAATAACCTGTTTTGTAAGCTCTCCTCACAACCTTCACAGTTCATGTGTGGAAGAAACCCTAACCAGCCAAGCCACCCAGTTACAATCAAAAGCAGATAAAGCATTCTCTATAACCTAGGGAGACATTGGAGATATTTCCTCCAAGCTGGAAGGATACAAAGACCTTTTTTTTCAAAGAAAAGCCTACCCAAAGGCTACTTTGCTAATCCTGACTTTCATTGCAACACCTCAGCAAATACTTAATCAAGGATATCTTACAAAAATGAACTGAGAAAAAAATTCAGATTGCTGTTTATTATTTTCCTCTGTAGACACCTTTTCTACTGTCCCTAGCAGCTTTAAAAAGAACAGAGAAACAGGAACACTCTAAATGTAAAAGACATTTTACAGCAGTGTGTTACAGCAGAAGTTAGAGGGTGAAGGACTGTTGTAACAATGCTGAGGAAGGTGTTGAAAGATAACTATTAGAGAAGGAAAATTTTCAGAGAGCTTCTGAGATAGGAAACCAAAATTTCAAAGGAAAGGGAATCATGTACAGAAAGAAAAAAAATATTTAGGAAAAAGAAGCATGCAGCTCACACCACAAAATTTACCTCTCTCTGTAAAATACACCCATGTCACAGAATCTCAGACTGGGTAGGTTGGAAGAGACCAGAGTGCACCACCTGGTTCAACCTCCCTGGAGTACATGGCAGAGGACTGTGTCCAGATGGATGTGGAATATTTCCAGTGAGGAAGACTCCACAATTTCTCTGGCCAGTCTGTTCCAATGCTCAGTCACTGATCAGTAAAGAAGTTTCTCCTCATATTCAGGTGGACCTTCCTGTGCATCTGTTTCTGCCTACTGCCTCTTGTCCCATAGATTGGCACCACCAAGAGTCTGGACCTATTCTCCTGAAACCCTTCCTTCAGATACTCGTAGACATTGACAAGGTCCCCTCTCAGCAATCTCTTCTCAAGGCTGGACAGGCTCAGCTGCCTCAGATTTTCCTCATAAGAGAGATGCTACAGTCCATTATCCATTTTTGTTGCCCTCTGCTGGACCTGCTTCAGGAGCTCCATGTCTCTCCTGTCTTAGGGAGGCCAGAACTGGACACAGCCCTCCAGATGTGCCTCACTAGGGCTGAGTAGAGGGGGAGGATCACCTCCCTCCACCTGCTGGCAATGCTCTGCCTAGTATACCTATTTCAGTGTTTCTTTCAGCAATTCAAATGGGAACTGTTTGTGAGGCAACTCTGTGAGAGGCCAGACTGTTTTTACCAGATTGAATCAGATACAGATACCATTAGCTATTCTATTGTATATTCACAGCCTGGTAATCATTACAGAGGTATTCTTCACAGGAGGAAGCTCTTTCCAGACAGCAAAACAGCAGCAAAATTCAGCTTCTCTACCTGCAGGCAGGGAATGACAAGCGATCTCCAAACCTACCTTAAAAAGGGTTATTGGCTGCTCCAACACACCTGGAAGCAGAATTAACCCAGTCAATCATAGAAACAGAAACAAGAAGCAGGATATATGTCTCTGTCCTGACTTCTTCCATGGCAAAACATGTAAAACAATAAGAATGGCAAACAGCCTCTGTAGCATCAGAGCAAACCTGTTCAAATTCTATGGACAAAGAGCTGAGAAAGTACTTAAGAGAGAGTACTTAAGATGCCCTCCAAGAACACAAGTGTCTTGCTTATTTTATTAACTCTAGAAGCCCCTCATGGTGTATTCAAATCCATGTAAATCAGAATGTATCAGTGACATTTTTTGCACAACTCCAGTCCAAAATGGAATAGACCGAAAAAGCTACTGAAGCACATAGATTTCAGTTTACTTTTTAAATATGAGCCAAGTGAAAAAATATTAGTAAAAGGTGTTGCTGTTGCTTAACATGTTTTCCTTCATCTTAACACTATTAGATCTTCTTTGCAGTATGACAATGGCAGCAGACCATGCTGAATATATTGAGCATCAAGATTTATTTCCTTAAGACTTACCCAGAGGAACAGTAAGTTTGACATTTACCAAAACAAGAACTCATTTTCTAGACTGTTAGCCACTGTATGCTTTCATTACTGTAACCAGAGGTCTCCTGTGCCCTATCCCAAGTAAATGGAAATTGAAAAGGCAACAGTCACCTAAGAAGAGTTCGGCTTAACCACCTGGAAGAGGAACACTAACACTCAGAACCAGAAATACAACGGAGGCAACCTTGACATGGCTCCTGCGTGGTCCCAGCTGGGCTGGCTGGACAGAAGCAGAACTGCAGTCAAGGCAGGCTGGGGCCAGGCATGAGAGAACGCAGGCACCCACCCAGTCGGGGACAGCAGAAACTATGGCCTTGGGAGAACGCAGGGGTTACAGGCCCAAGAAGTCCTAAAGCAGCAAGCAGGGTCAGAACCAACTCAGTGGTGGAAAACTGTCACAGGAATCATGCCAAGGACTAAGGCTTTGGCTTGAGTACATAGGAACTGGGGAGAGGATTAAGAATTAAGGTACAGAGCATGACTTCAATTTAAACTGTCATTCCAGCCATGTCCCACAAGAGACTGACCCAGAAGCGCTGTTTGACTGGGCAAACCAGAATCAACTCGTGTTTTCATTCAGCCATTATCTTTTAAGCCATTTCCCTGCCTTATTCACTGGAAACTTCTTCAGTAAAGGAAATAGGACTCCATAGACAGCAACCTCCTTTTCAAACATTGCTTGAAACTCCTTGAAACTACCCTGATTCAGCCTGTACCTAGCAAGCAAAGTAAGGTTCCTAGGAAAATGAGTGTCTTTCCAAGAAAACACAGCATGCCTGAGCATAACTCCCCAGTGCTTTATTTTGTACCATTAGTCTTCTGTCAGGATTGGATTTCTGATGTAGTTTCCTGATTAAAAATAAATAGTGTAACAACTTCTGCTGTGTAGCATCATCACTGTCTCTATCACACAAGATCAGCAGAACATGAACCTTGAACTGACAGCGACAATCTCTTTCAGCTGGACAAACAGAGGAATGATTTAGTTCAGCAAGTAGTGGTCATTGTCTACCTGGATACCAGCAACAAATGGAGTACTGTGGAAGTCTACTTGAGATTGTCCTCTTTAATACCTTTATCCATGATCTGAAGAAGGTGACAGAGCAGACTATAGTCAAATTTTCAGATGACACAAATTGGAATCACCACTGAATACCCTTGAGGGCAGTGCTGCCATTCAGAGGGGCCTCATCAGACCAGAGGAATGGGCTCACAGGGATGAGATGAAATTCAAATACAACTGCAAAGTCCTGTGTCTGGATGGGATTAACCCCTGCAGTGATACAGGCTGGGGACTGACTGGCTGGGGAGCAGCCCTGATGGAAAGAATTGGGGGATCTTGGTGGACAGAAGGTTGCACAGGAGCCAGCAGTGGGTCCTGGCAGCAAAGCAGCTCAACAGTGTCCTGGGCTGTATGAACAGGAACATGGCCAGGAGATTGAGGGCAGTCATCTCCCCCACTACTAACCACTTTCTGCACAAACTCGATATACAGTGTCATTTTCTGCTCCCCACATTAGAAGGAAAACATCAATAAACAGGAAGAAGTCTGGTGAAGGGCCAACAAAACAGTCAGTGGCTAGAACACCTGTTGAGGGAATGAAAAACCTAACAGGCTTAAAGAATTTGAAGATTTGAAAAAATTTAAGAAAAGAGAAAACACCATCATAAGCTATTGGCTATTTTCACTCTAAGTATTAAAATTAAGTATTAAAATTAAAAAGTATTAGTATAAAAACAGGAGCATACCCAAAGCATGTCTGAGTTTCACATTAGGATTCAAGGCACAAGTCACACCCAGAGTTTGGGCCTGACAGACCAGAAACATTTTTATTAAGTGAAATTAATTTAATAGCAGCTCCCAGGCAGAGTTTCCTGTCTGAGCACTGTACCTGTGCAGTACTCTTCAAGCACTGATAAAAAAGCTGACAGCACTGAGAGCACCCAAGGGCCACTGAAGCAAAACATGCATTGCTGCTGTAAAAGTGATCTGCACCAGAGAAAACTAGGTGAGTGCTTAAGTTTTCAATCTTTCCACCTATGATCTTGATGTAAGCTCGGTATCAAAGCAGATTTCTCTAGGATGACTCAGCCCTTCCTAGTTTATATCACAGAGCCTACATTTATGCACTAACTGCCCTGGAGCGTACTAGGCCAACAACAGATGTTTGGTTGCCCCGTTGACACCATAAATTAAAAATTCCTGCCACATAACACATGAAATAAAGCTCTTCTCTTCCTTGCAAACTGACATCTCCACAGCACGCTCTGCAGGGGCTGCTGCCCTCACACCTGAGGCCGCAGCACTGCCACCTCCCCATCTCCCTGCCCTGCCTTCATTTATGGAAACAAACACAATTATCCAGAAAGGGGCTTATTCAGTGATTTCCCACTAACTCACACACTTCAGTTTGTGTATTTAGCCAGTGTTCCCAGCAGAGCAAGTCTGTGTGGAATTCACGTGTAGCAGTACAAGCTGCCCAGCAGCGTCCATGAGCAGCTGTACAAACAAGCAGCCCAAGCACTGCCAAGGCCATGCTCTCACTTTGCCAAGTTACAGCACACATGGAGAGCACTTCCAGAGTCTGACCTGCAGCCTGGGAAGCACCAGAACACAGAGAGGAGGCTGACTGGGAGAACTTGTCCTGGCCACCAGTCTCATGGTTCTGGCCACAGTAATTGCAGTGCTGTGTTGACAATACGCAACCCAGTGCTCGGTGTTTTAGGGTGAGGGAGGGAAGCCCCAAGGCATCGCTCCACCACCTGGCATTGACTCAGCTGTGCAGGCCCTAACATCCAGAAACAGGAGTTGACTCTGAAGTGAGATAACACTCAGTCTACTTAACTCCTGACCTGTCACTGGCTCCAAAATGGATGTAAGCCTGTGCAGCATACATGCCTGCTGAGTGTGCATGATCCTATGAGTCATCCAGTACAGATCCTACAAGGAATTTTTGCCCTAAAAGTCATTTTCCATTAGCATTTAAAATAACAGGATCATTACTTTTATCTATTAGAATCTGGAGAGGGGAAAACACATCAGAATATCTGCTCTATAAAGTAACTTGTGATTGTACTGTGTGGTCCAGTTCACTAATTCCACTTCATAAAGTTAAAAAAAAAAAAAAACAACAAAAAAACAGTTTAAAAACCACACTAAATCTATGCCTGTCCCTCAAAACAGCTGCTGAGCAGAGAGATATTACCATCTGATAAAAGTAATAAAATTGCCTGAATAGAGCTTGATTCGACCTCAGCTTGAATCAAGAAACAAGGGGTTACAGCACAGAGGAGAAAACAGTCACAAGAGCAGATTCTTCTTCACCCACTTTGAAGAGTGTCTGTAATGGATATCATTCAGCCTCTCTGTCCAGATGGGAAATATAGCAGACTGCTGGCAGAAACACAGGGCCTCTCCTGATTCAATCTTCAGCCCAGAAAATGGGGTTGAAAACATGCTGAAGCAAAGCTACTTTTATTTTTTGTTTCATTTATGCAAAACAAGCAAGTTTGATAAACACACTTCAGAGACCTAGAGTCTATACACAAGCAGTTCATGATGTAAACAGAGCATCTGATGCCTACTCCAGTGAGGATAGTGAATGCCTATAACTACCATCATTTTATGAGTTCAAAAGAGTGAAGATTTCCCCTTTTAGCAGGTGATTGCAGCAAACATTTCAGCTATGGCTGAATGGTATTTTTTGGTTATAAGGACAGGAGCAGATCCTGCTTTAGCACAAAGTACTTTTCACACAACACCCTGAGGTCCAAAAGCAGAAGTTACAAATGCAGTAGCAGCATTTGAAATCTGGCTGGCCAGCACCTTCCTCGGTTTACCAACAGTGATTAGTTTACCTTCTTCACAAAATAAGTCACTTAAACAACTTTTCCACCTTACATTTTCTATTTCTCTAATGCCAAGGGTGTGCTTCCTAATTGCACAAGCATACTCTTTTTAAGACCAGGAAAGAGTTAATTAACTAATAACAGTAAAATTAGTAAAACATTTCAAAAGAGACATTATGGCAAAGAGCCATGACAGTACTGAAACCACGGGTGTATCAGACAGTCCAGTCTGTGCAGAGCTATTCTCTGATGTCTCCTCCACTTCCATCCTACCTCTTCCTTCCCGAAAGGCATGGTGGAAAGTCCAAATGGCATTGAAATAAAACCTGGGAGTAAACTGAGGAAGGAAAAGTCTGCAACACTTGGAGCATTTCCTAGTTTTCCACAATACTCCTACCTATGTCTCCTTCAGATGAAGAAACCGGTAGCTTAACCAGGATAAGTCTGCTTCTTCTGGGACATTTGTGGAGCCTAAGAGATATCAAGAGTAAGAAATACTGTCTGCTGAATAAAGCAGGAAATAGATTTACTTCCACATTCCTGGGCCAAGGCCTGTTTCTCAAATATCAACTGAATTAATCCCAAGCACTGGTATACACAGCTCCAGTTGGATATGCCATTTATCTCTTCCAAGGATGCACCCAGGAAGTGTTTTCAGCCTTTTATAGGTTTATTAAATTCTACTGGATTTAGAACTGAACTTAAAAATTCACTTTCTTTTCAGTCTGATCCCCAATATGGGTCACGGACCTGTACACTGTGCTTGCCTGCAGAAACCTGACCTCTGTGCAAAAAAAGCATTAAAGCACACATAACAGTCACCCCTAATAGAAGTGCTTGCATTATCGGAGCCACTATTCTTTTAGCAATTCTGTTCCACTTCACCTACAAGACCCCCATTTTGTATCTGGCCAGAGCTCCTTCATACAAAGTGTCTTCTTAGTTTCAGTGCTTCATTTAAAACTTGATCTTTTGAGTGCCCACTACATGAAATTTACATTTTCAATCCATTTCCCATTCCCTCTCACTTGACATTCTGCCCTTCAAAAAGTAGGGTATAACCATCATGCACTCAACTTCTGCTTACCTGTTACTTGAAATTTGTGAGGTCACAAGTTATGGGTTCCACGTGTTCCTTAATACCTGTATGTTTCTTTCAAAGAAACCAGGATGGGGATATTTTTATAAATTCAGTCAGTCCTCACCTTCCTAAAAATATTTTGCCAGCCTAGCTCAAGTTTTCAGCTCTCCTACAATTCATAAATCATACCCATGTCAGACCTGTAAATGGATAAGCCTTGGTTTAGGCATCATCTTCCACCTGCAACTCTCCATGTTTCTTTACCAATGAGGAACACATATTTATCTCTTTTAATGAAGGATGGAGACAAACACATTCACAGTCCATAGCAAGCGCAGCAATGACTCCTACAGATGACTGTCGGAACTCTGTCCACTAATTTCTCTAGAGGGAGATCACCCTTTGGTACCTAGGAATTTCCACATGAGGAAAAGTTACACAAATATCTTACCTGTTTCTTCACAAAAACAAACCACTCCAGAAATTTTAACAAACTTAAGAATCACATTTTGCATATAACATTATTGAGTAGCAACTCCATTTTTGTAATTGGTTTCCCGAGCCTCAAAAAATTTGGTCAACAAGACTTTGTTAATTACTATGAAATACATTTCTTTACAGAAAAACAACAAACTGTCTTCCAGAAACACTGAGAAATCAAATAGGACAAGTATGATATTATATAAGCAACTTTTTTTTTATTTCCGACACCATTCACTTTCTTTTTCTGTGGCCTTAGTCAAACCATATGGGATTTGTGTTTAAAAAAGGGTCTCCCTCTCTCTCTAGCAGATGTTAGCCTGACAGTTTTTAATGGCTGGTAAGTTAAAATGGCATATTCACATTAGTAAGTCTTTTAAAAAGTACTGAAGATAGCAATTAACTGCTGAAACAGCTTTCTAAGGATGGTAATGGCTATCTCCATCACTGGAAACTTTCAGCTAAAGATACTCCTTTACTAAGTAGTAATTACATTAATGGAATTTTTGTGGTTGTCTTTATTAGTAAATTAAAATAGATTATCTGAATTTATTTGTCCCCAGGCTGGAATATAAATCTCCAGAGTTTACCACACTCCTTTAAAGGTCAGTAAATCTATAATTATATTAATTTATCCTGTATATTGAAAGCTTTTACCAAACCAACTTAAAAAAGCAGGTCCAGTTTTCATCTTTGTAGAATGAGGTCCCTGGAAGCATGTACAAAACTAGCAATTGGACAGGGGGAGGAAAACAGTTCAGACAAAGCATCCATTCTGAAATGTTTAAAATAATTTTATTAAACAATCGTGTTTTACATGTCATCAGACCTAACCCCTGAAGTGCAAAAATGTTTCTGAGGTATTAAGACTGGAGGAAAACAGGCACAGTATTGGTTGTTAGGGATACCGCCCTACAGCACAGTGGAATTTGCAAACAACAGGCCTTTATACAGCATTTACAGGATCAGAGAAAACTGAGAACAAGATTGTATTTGTCTTTAGCCTTGAGAGCCAAAAAGCCCTGATCACTAGCCAGTTCTGTCACATCAGTGAAGACACAGACACAGTTAACACAGGATGATGATAAATATCAATGAGGTGTTTCTAGGCCAATATGTACAGTACATGAAAAATGAAATTTAACTGCTGTATGTGTGACCAAAATCCCAACTGTCTATCCAGTCCAGCTTAATATGTTGTGCTTATGGTGGCCTCTCTAGTACCAGCATTTTTGTCTACTCTACACAGCTAAGCCACTGCCTCGTGCTCCTGTTTGAGGGCACCTGCCACTCACACTCACTTCAGGTAAGTCTGATGTTTATCAGATTAACTACAGTCAACAGTACAGTACTGCTTGTAGTCTGGTATCCTTCTAGCTGCCCTCTTCCCCTCATCCATGCAGTGAACAAGTCTAACTCACGCAAAAAATCTGCTGAAGAAACAAGAACTGATTTTGATGACTCTTCATGCAGAAATGAAAGCTTTATCTCAGAACTGAAAAACTCATGGGGCAAAACTTGCCCTTACCAATTAGTATATTGGTGAGAGTTTTACTCAGTTGAAAAATTGTGCTCCAAAAATAATTTTCTGTGAGGAAAGTTTGGGCAATATTCAATACATGATATCTCCACAAGTCAATGGAAAATAAATTTAAGAAAATGTTTCTGAATTATTAATAAGTAAAAGTCACTTGTTCTAAGTTTCTCTTGGGTTATTTTTAGCCAATACAGCTGAAAACAAATTCCTCCTGAGACACATTTGTTTTCATGAAAAATGTAATGACAAAAAAGAAGTTATCCTTATCTTACCAGGTGTTTATGAACTTAAGAATTTTTCTGAATGTGTCAGGCTTTGTGTAAAAATGGCATACTTGGAAAGGTTCTCATCTGCAGCACCTTCAGCTTTTAGACCTTACTGAGAAGATGAAGACATGAGCTCTATTGTCAGCACATTCATGGGCAAATGTCATGCAGTCTGATCACAAACACAATTGAGATTCTCAACATTTTCTAGGCTTGTTACCAACATCACTGCTGCTTACCTACACAACAACATCTAGCAAATCTACAAATACAGAATAGCTGGAATAGAAGCTGGATACCACTGGAGTGTTGCCTTAATATTACTTTTTAATGGAATCATATTTCACAGACAAGAAAGGCAACCCCAAACAAAAAGTGCAAACATATCACTTTCAGTTGAAAACTGGGTTCCGGATGCCACTCAGGGCTGAACTGTTGGGCCAGTTTCTGTGCAGAAGGGTTAGAGAACATACAAAAAAGAAAATGCTTGAAATTCCTAGGATGACAATGCCTGAAATCAGCGCACTGGTGACTGTGTTCATCTGGAAAGGAGGTCCGTTTGGGTGAGCTGTAAGGAGAAGAAAAATGCTCAGGTAAGATCTGGTTATAATCTCTCAGCAGTGCCAAACACTTCTGCCTTCCCCTTCCAACACCCAATACACAGTACAATTGCAGTGAAGGAACTAAAACTGTACCTCAGACTGAGCACCCATCTACTTGGATAAAGCTTATCCAAGTACATTTTGAAAAGTTACTGATTCTTTCAATACCAGTCATGCTGGGGGATAAAGACATATGCCTTCTAAGGCATTATCCCTCATCTGCTAGTGACCAACCTTGACCTGTGCTATTCAAGGCAAGACTATCATTATCCAAGGGCTAGCAAGGTAGACATATAAGGATTTGTGGCCTAATCAAGTTAATGAAAGAATTTCTCCCCCACTAGCATTATCTACATCTCAATTCAAAGTTTATATAGATGGGCAGACATATCTGGCACCAGATATCAGACATTCTTGAAGCTTGTTGTACACCTTCAGAGAGGGCTTCTTCATATGCTTATCAATTGTCAGATAAAAAGGTGACATATTTAATGCTTATTGCAGTTCAACAAGCTGTTCACAGACCTGTTCTGAGATAATAGGCCACGTACATCTACAGGCAGTACTGTCTTTTCCAGCAGGAGGGGAAAAAACCATTTGAGTACCAACAAGCATTTGCCATTACCAGTGGTGGAGAGTGAGGTGAAATGACAGTACAGTCTGTATGTGAGAAACCAGACTTCTCCTCCCAGAAGCAGCCACCTGCCCTCAACACCATTAATCCTACCCTCCTCACCATTAATCCTACCCTCCTCATCCAAGCTGAAAGGAAATCATCACTGTTGATCTGGTTACCCTCCCCTTCTCAACACTGTTCTGCTTTCTGACCACTACAGCAGTAATCTCACCTCACTCTACCTCTGTGCTCTCCACTGGGACAGCAACAGGCAAAGGAAGGGCTGTTGCTCTGGGATGGACAGACTGCTAACTTTTGTTGGATGGGAAGGAAAGGTAGCAGCCATTAACACAGCAAACTGTACACAGCAAATAAAGAATTTGCTTTTTATTATTTTAATTATATCCATGGGTAGTAACACACCAGGGAGCAATTAATTACAGGAAGAACTTTGTTTCCATGACAGGCAAGAACAGTAGCTGCTTTTATACATTCTAAGTTGAGAAAAGAAAGGAATAGTGTTAGAGTTCAGAGGACAGGATAGATTCCTTGTCCCATTCAGTCCTCTTATGAAGAAATTCAAGGTGGAATGACCCAATGATAACCTTGATCATCCTTTGTGGATACAAAAATGCTGCTAGCAAGGAATTTTCCCACTGCTTTCTAAGCCCATGGGATACTTTTCTCTCTCACAAAGAGATTAGCAAAAGTTCTATAAACTATGAACACCTGCAACCTTGTAGAACTTTGTTTATGGTACAGTAGAAAAATATTTTGACAATGGATGTTTAGGATTTCTAGCCAATCAACTGAGGGGGTGGCTGATCCTTTGTCTGATTAGACTACGAAGAAAAAAGTCTATAAAAGAGTTTGTAAAATAATTAAATAAATCAATCTTGCTGCACAATTCCTGCCTGCTGGATCTTCTCTCCTCTCCTCCCTACGGCTGAGGGATATGGTAATATTTACTATGCTAATGATCCTTTCTTAGCCATCAGCCACTCCTTATTACCCGGAGAGAACAGTAAGAGATAGGCTGAAACAAGTGTTCCAAGTGCCCAAAGGAGAAGCAGCCTAAAACTTAAGGAGCTGATCTCCACCACAGCCTATTTCCTTCACTGCCCTAGCAGGGCACAAGTTCTATCCAAGTTTCTCCACAGCCTCTTTGTGTGGTTAAATGCCAGGAGAACAAGAGCTGAAGCTCTGACCTTCTGGCTTTGAGATGTGAACTGATCTGGACTGCTCCATAATAACCATTTTCCTGCTCTGCTCCTGTGTGGCATGAGCAAATTTTACTGCTTAAGTCTGGTTTTGCATCTGGTGGCTGTAATGTACCCTTCACCCTCGTATGCTGTAGCATCAGATCTTCATTTCTATTTCATCATAGGCATTAAAAGATGCAATGTAGATGGTGATGGGTGCACAAATTAAAGTGAGAATTCCAATTGCTCACCAATTGCTTTTTTTTCAGCATGTTAGTATCGACTCATTTAAGCAAAAAAAAAAAAAAAAAAAAAGGCAAAAAAAGAAAAAACCCAGTGCATAGATATTAATCAAAATGGTTCATCTCCTCGGTTCTGCTTCCCTCATAAACCCTCTTTTATGTTTCTTGGAATTCTGATTAACTTACCAAGCTGTGAATTGTTGGTTGGCGTCTCATCTATATAAAAAAAAAAATGGCATGTGTTATATTTTTAAAATACCTCTGCCTACCTCCTCCCCTCTTGCAACACAAAAGCCAGTAGTCATAGTTTTATTTTAAAAATACATCAGCTCTACTTGCCACATTAACTAGCAGCTTTTAGCATCTCTGTTAGAATATGGACAATAACATTAATTGCATGTTATTGCTTCATTTTTAATATTAAATGGATAATAAAATATTAACTAATATTTTTAATGTCTAGTGGAAAAACAAACCAACACCATTATTAAATCAGGAACCAGTTCTGTTGTCTCTCTCCGTAAAAATACAACCATAAGCACCATGTTATATGCAAGTCCCTTCACTGTTAATCATATTATAAAACAGCTCTATAGGAAAAAACTTGAGTTTTACAAGAAAAAACATGTCAGCGACTATAAATTATTACCAAAAAGCTCTTTTCGCCATGTTCATTTTCCTCTTGGCAGTTCCATAGTGGCTTTATATTCAGGGTAACATTTGTATTTTGTCTTCAGTTTTTGCTTACTTACCAGTGTCCATTTCAGAATTACATTTCTTGTCACTATTTTGGAGTTTTTTGTGCAATTTGTAAGCACAGCTCACATATACATTTGTTTTGAGCCGCTGTCTCCTAAGCTTAAGTGAGACATCCATCAAAAGCTACATAACTTCAACTTCCCAAGTAGGTAGCTGCTTTGTTTCCATACAGAGACTAAAACATTTTCTTCTGTGTACGGCTCCCGTAATGACTCATTTTAGATTAACAAAAAACATGTAACGTTTCTCTGGAAAGAGCCAAACGTTGGAAATATGAGTCCAGAACTACACAGGAGAAGGACCATCACTCCTTTGCAGCAGCATTATTCAGTTCCTACCAAGGCAGCTGCATCAGCAGCTCCATTGCCAGGACAGCTGGTGACAGGATTTGTGGGGAGGCCTGGCTACCTTGAGGAGCCTCTGCAGGCACTGATGTGCACAGGCCAGCCCCAGGACAGCTGCAGCTCCACCCGAAATGAGGGAAGTGAGGGGCTGCACATCTGTGCATCTGCAGTCCTACTACTGGCATATGGACTGTAGTGAGCCAGGTGCAACAGGTTTGATGGGCTCAGGACAAATGTATGTCTGCTAAAGCAAGACCTGAGCTGGCTTTGAAAATAGTGTAAGCACTTCCATGCATCACCACTACAAACCAGGGCTACACCCTGGCATTCCTCATTGAAAATTTAACTAAATTTAAAAAAAAATTATCCAAAATTATCCAAATTTATCCTAATTTATTCATCATCTAGATAGTTTTAGTCAAGTTCTCTCACGATCTTCCCCCTTTTATTTTGTTAATTATAGTATTCATAAGCCTCCTGGGTTTTATGAGCTTATTTTCACAATGGGAAGTGACAGCAGGACTAATTCCCTCTTTCTGCTCCCGAAGAAAAAGAGAAATGCAAATCATATTGCGGGACTTGCCCAATGTCACTCATGAAATTCGTGGCAGAGTTTAGAATTGAATTCCATTTTTGTTCAAGTACTTCTCATTAAACCATCCTTCTGTCATCATGAGTGGAATGCTTCAAAAGCATACTATGAAGATAGAGAAATCAAAAAACCTTTACCCACCCACTTTTAGAATACACCTAAAAAAATAGTTTCCTTTTTCAGTCTTATTCATGATTTCATTTAAACAACCTCAACTGTTGCCATGAAATTACAAAATTGTTTATCCTTTCTTTGGGACCATTAAACATCCATGGGCAGATTTCTTTGCTTGAAGCTATGCAGTATTTAAAGGTAATTGATAAGTATCCTTTTTGTTTTGACTTGTAAAAATAGCATTCACAGCATTTGAATCATGAGCTATATTACCTACCAGGGGTTGCTCATATAACAAGCTGTATCTAGTTTCCATTCCTTGCCTAAGGCAGCACTACTGCAGCATGTGTGTTTGGCTGAGCCAATCCGTCACTCATTTCCCATATGTACTCATGTGTGCAACTTTGAAGTTAGTTCTACTTTTTCTTGACTAATCTGATAGCAGCAGCTCAAATGGACCATGTATAATGCAAAAAAATTACGCATTTTCATTGCAGAAATGCTGCTTTTAATGGAACCTATTTGTTCTAAAAGGTGGTTCCCCATTCTGGAGGGTCAGTTGCTCTCTTTGTGGATGGGGACAACTGCTTGTCATTTAAAGAAGAATTTTATTCTAAAGTGTTTAAATTAGTTTTCCTAGACCAGCTTCAGTCCTACTTTCAGCATCCTAAATCTAAGAGGGCTGAAATCAGTTGCTTAACTGCAACTACTTATAAATACCTGTAATTTCTAAAATTTAAACTGCAGTCACATAAATTATTTCCAGAGACTGCAGGTTGCATTTAGAGCTGCCTCTTTCTTTTTCCTAAAAGCTTCAGCAATAAAAATGAAAATCATGGAATTTTACCCTCAATTTAAAGCAGTGGATTTTAGCCCACTGTTTAAAATTTACAATGGTTTTGTCCCATTCCTTTCTTATAGCTGAAGGCTAAGAATAGTGTGCATTAATTTTAGACAAAATGTAGATAAAAACCCAGAGGGAAGCTGGAAGAAATGGTGAATAGAAAGTGACAGTGAATATTCATTATCCATCCAAATTAAATTGTAACACTGAACACAGTACCTTAAATTCTATTATCTTCAGTGAAATCTGACAAAAAAAGAAGTCAATCCATTGAATTTAGGCTTTTATAATGGCCTTATATGTATAACAGTATCCCACCACGATTTTATTGGAGGAGGAAGCATGTGAGAGCCAAGCATAAATACTAGCTCAACATTTCTGCCAAACAAAGTAGTAAAAACTATAGTAAAAAAATACTCAGCACTTGTAAAAAAAATAAACAGCAATCTAACAGAGAATTAGCCCTTTAAGTCACTGCAAATTTACATTAAACTACAAAACATGTCCCCAGGTTTCTGAAATTCCTGCATTCCATAGAGAAAGATTTTTTTATTCCTACCACTCCTTGTAATGATGGGGCCAGCAGAGATTACAGCATTGCCAGATGTGCTCTGAGGGCTCCAAGTTGTCCTTCCACCAGTGTCTCTTCTTTCTCTGTTACTGCAGATCTGAGTGGTCAATCAAAACAACCACAGATTCAGAATGGAACATAATTGTGGCCTTTTGTGCTTCCTTCTTTAATATAAACTCTTTGATAAGTAATACTACAACTTTGATTTTATTTCTTAGTATGCATTAAATTACTTTGCAATAAAAACATCTACAATATTGCCTAGAAGTGTATTTTATAAATGCCTGGCTTCCCATTGTATTTTGCCTCACTTTGTTTACCAAACTACATTGCTCTTGCATACAAGATCCATCTTATAGTATATTAAATTTTCAGTAGTTAATTTCCCAAAGCTATGTTTACAGACAGTTTTCCCCAACAAATCTGTTTTGCTTGACAATCCCTATTCTAGCAAGCTTCTCGAGCAAGGGTTTGCACATCTTCCATGGAGTTCTAAATAGCAATGACTCACACTAAATCCCCAGCACTCTCATCTGGAATCCGCCTTTGACATCTGTAACCTATCATCTACCTTAATCTAGGGTACTCTAAGCACGCTTCAAATAAGAGCATTTATTTAGTTTCAGCTTCTTGTGAAAGAACTTCAAAAACCTCAGAACACAAATTGAATACAAAACAAAATGTGTTATGTAAATGGGTAACATCATATGAAATAATGTACAAAATTTCAGAAGTATACTGGACTGACAGCACTTTAAAATTCTAAATGGGGAGTCATTCGATAAGAAACAATGCTGTGTTCTGAAGACATCACAGAAGTTTGTGTTTACATGTTTATTTAAATGTTTCAATTTTCAAAATATATTTGTTGTCCCTGATACTCCTAAAACTAGTTCATTTTGGAGACATAACCTCATGAACTTCAACAAAAGAGTAGTTTCCAAATGGTAAGGGAGATGATAATAAACTATAAGGAGCATAGTATCTTTTTCACTATGAGAAACTTTCACAGATTTTTCTTGTCAGTATAACAGCATTTCCTATCGCTTTAAGTTTTCCATAAATTCTATTTTAAGATATTTGTCCTCATCCACTGTGATGCTGGATACCTTACTACTAAGAATATCAATCTGAAAGCCATCTCAGAATTCTTACTTTTAAAAACTAAACACCACAAGGCAAAGCAGTCATTTCTCACATATTCAGTAACCTGTGTTTTGCAGGTCTAGTATTATTTTATCTCCAGATAAATGTTCGCTCCAGACAGTGTTCATTTCCATATTCTTCATTAGTTGTTCCACATTACTTCAGACACAAAAAACATTCTTACTTCAGTCCCTACCAGTCGCTTTCATTCTGTGCCATCCAAACTTCCATAAAACTTATACGTAGAACCCCAGTGTGCCTATTTTATATCCAGATAACTAAGAACTTACTGGCACAAGAAAGGGACAGTCATCTGCTCTGCACAGCTTCGTCACACAGTGAAGGAAGACTGTCGACATCTTCTGGTTCTTGTGCTTCACAAAGCGGAACACCTCAAAGGAAAACCGGCCCATTTGACTCTTGCCATTTTCAATTATGGTTGTCTGCGGATCCTTGTCACAGCTAGTTTTTGCAGAGAAGAGTAAAACTGGGATGAGCAGCTCTGTTAGTATTTTGAAGCTGTTAGCTGAGAATAAGATGACTTAAGCAGCAAGTTCAATGCTTTAGTTCCTTGGAAAAGAACACAGCGCAAATATCTGCAGACACAATCTGCCTGTTAGGCTGCAGCTCCCTGTGCTGAAGCGCATTCCTACAAAAACACTATGCTTTGTTTTGCAGCACTGCAGCTGTAACCAAGGTACCATTTAATTCCAGTGCCCAAAGAAACTTGAGACCTGAAGCAAAAAGCAATCAGGTATGCTAACCAGTATAGACAGGTAACTCCAAATGAAGACAGTATCGCTCCAGTAGGTGTCACAGATAAAATTTAATCTGAGATACTGCCAAGATGTTTTTCAACGCTCCAATTCAAATAAATGTTATAATAGGAAGTAGAAGCAGGAGCATCTATTTATATTTAATCATTTGTTTAACTACTTTCCTGGATTGGAGTCTCTGATGTTTTATATCACTGTCATTCACCACATTTACCTTTGGTAAAATAAAGGCCAGTTTAGCCATTCCCTTTGAGAGTTTATTTTATCTCTATCAGAACTATTTTGGTTATATACTTTTCTACCTTCATAATTCTTATGACTTTGCACTTGCTTCTATGTTTACGTTCACACACAAATAAGTTCTGACATGTTAGCTATAAACCTAGCCCTTGGCCTGCCTGCTAATAATGCTTAAACTTTCCAGGCAGCTTAAGACACCACTATTGAAGAGATTTATAATTATTCTTTTTAAAGAAGGACCAATAAAATATTGGATTTGCACAGGGCCTACCTGAAGAAAAGATCATATCGAAGATCATCACTAGGATTGCCAGATGGTGTGGTGTAACAGTAGTCCATCAAAACATTCCACCTGCACAGGGAGTAAAGTGATAGATCAGGGAACCGGCAATGCAAGACTGGGGGTGTGAGTGAGGTGAGATGAAAGGACAGTACAGGAAAGCATACAAACAGTAATGCAGGCTGTTATAGAGAAACTGTATTAAACACATCACATACAAGTCATCCTGTTTCTCCAATTACTTAGAAAATTAAAGAGCACAACACAGCAGCAGAATTGTATGAACCAAATCATTTGGTTTCATTCAAGTCAACCACCATACCAACACACATTGTACACCTCCTCTCAGAAATCATGGCCACATAGGACTAGAAATCAAAACCAACCCACTAAATTAAAAGCCCTGGATTTTCTCATACAGAGGCCTTTTCTAAAATAAAAAAACAATATAGGATTTAAAGTATCATTCAGGAAAACTTTCATATGAGAACTGAAGCAAAATATGCATTCACTGTCAAGGACCTGACACCCTCCATCTGAGAGCAGTGGTTATTGAACACCCACCATTACTTTGAAACACAAAAGCTATGAGGAAAGACAGATGCTTCTAAATCAGATAAGTAACAAGAGCTGAAAAGCTGACAAGACAAGAAATAACACCCTTTATGGTACCTGCCATCAAGGTTGGTTGCTCTTACAGCTGCATATATTTTGGTTTTCAAAGGCAAGCCTGTACTTGGAATAATGAGTTGCTGGCTGTAGGTTGAATCCTGTAAAACAAACATTGCCTCAATTGTAACAGAATTTCCACTGTAACAACCCATCTGCATCCACAGACTGAGTTCTCATCAATTTTTCTGACCCTTCTGTGTAGAAAGATCATTTACTATGTCCTCTGTAAGGGAACAAGCAAAAAAGCAGTGCTGGAGCACTTGCCTACAAGTTTGTCTGTAAAGACTGGCTTTGCCCCATGCAATAATTTGGGAGAGTCTATGATTTAACAAGGTAGTTGGATCAGTGAGTAAAGAAAATGTATCATTCATTGACGCTGACAATGACATTCATAGACACAAGTCTAGCAGAACTTACAGGCAAAAATAGGAGCTACTCTGGTTTTCTAAAGAAGGAGCTTTACTGGGTTGTCACACTGTACTCTTTCCCAGGAATGTTTGCTAAGTTTATTTGAATTAGGGTAGACAGCAATGCCATGAGGTGTTATATATTTTAAGATATCGTATGGGAGAACAGAGACATTCTGTTATGCAAAAATGTAGTTTCTGTGGAAGCTGGCTTCTTGACAACTATCACTAACGAACATTTCCATTTAAATTCTAGTATTTCAAAAGAGCTGTTTCAAGAAAGTTGTACTCAATGTAAAATTTGGGGATTCCACATATACTACTATTTCAATATAGTTGTTTTACTGGGGGGTTTTTGTTCAAAGTCTGAGCCATTAATATCACTTTAGCAACAAAGCCACGAAACAGATCTGTGTGAGAGATATTAATTCAGAATATCAAAATGCACTATCTGGCAAAATCACTTATGTCAAACACGTTGCTAATGCAGATAGCACAGCAACTCTGTTGAGACCTCTTGTGAAAGGTCAAAACACTTAATATGTATGAAAAAAATCTGGTAAATAGGATTTCGACCGGGTTCATTGTGGCAATCGAGACCATGGCAAGCAGCAGCTGACAGCAACAAGAAGTTTTACACCAGAGATCAAGTGATTTTTTAAAGGTAACAATGCCAAAATTAACAGCATGCCCAATATCCAATCGGTGCAGTATCAGAGGCCTTCCGGTAGGTTTGCCTTCTTTCAAATTAATTATACATTTCTATAACACATAGCTCTGCCACATTTTGTAAATGATCAAGAAGTGCAAAATCTTCACTATTACATTCCATAGTTGCTCTTTTATTCTTTAATAGAAGTTTTTATTCATTTAGACAGATGTTTGCAAAAAGGCATGAAAGCACATGGACACTTAGGCTTTGTGAAAGCCTATTAAAGCCCATTTTGCTACTAAACTCTACCAGAACAGCTCTTCTTATCTTTCCAAACAATGACATGTACCAGCATCACAAAGTAAATGTAAACACTTTGTGAGGGAGCACAGAGGTGAGCTGAGAAGACGATGAGTCAATGTTAAGAAATAACACCACAGATAAATTTGGAAAAGACAGCTGCTTGCAGTCAAGAGACACATCTGTACACAACCCCTCACCACTAGGAAGGCTGGACATGAACCTTGAGGCCTCTCCCAAAACCAGGAATGCTAACAGGGATGAAGGGAGCCCACAAGACAGCAGGTGCCCGAAGAAGCACTCCCCACAGGAAACAATGCAGGCAATGCACAATCCCCCCATGCATTTATCCAGCCCTAGGAAGCGAAGCACAAGGGCATATCCACCACTGCAATCTGCCAGCCTTGGCAGTATTATTCATGACAGTGCTACTCTCTAGGGCGAGTAATATGACTGCTATCAGAACAAAAACCAGCACTGTTCATGGTCAGTTTGCAACCTTACAGGAGCAGGGAGGATGACAGCACATTTTGGCATGGGATACTTAAGAAAAAGAGGTGTTCACTACGAGCATCAACAGCATTTATTCCTGACTCTTTTGCTGAATTGGGCCCTGAAGGGCAGTCAACATTTGGCAGTCAATGCTTGGCTTGACTGAGAAATTTGCCCACCCTCATTCTACCCCATCTTTTTGATCCAGGTTTATTTAAAAATGAGAGAACTATAATCATCATTTTAACAGATTATAGGTTGTTATTTGGAGCTGTGCTCTTTCAAACAAACATGATTTTTTAGAGCATGCCATTGAAAAATGCCCTGTTGCAATATTTATAGCTCATTATGTTCAAAGCATAAAGCATTGACTTTTAAATCAGTTGCATGAATTATAACTCAGCAGCATGATGACATGAATAATAATGCAAAAAAAATCGGATTCATAATTTACAAAAATGATGCTTGATAGATTGAAAAATTGATATTTAAATCAGGTATTTAAAATGTATGAGTAAAAATTTTAATCAACACAAAAATACAATTTTAGGGATTAATGTTAAGTAGAGGTCCTTGCATTTTTCATGTTTTAGTGTCACCAACCCATTTTACATGGTAAAAGCTTTTACAATAACGCATATTCGAGTTAAATTATCTAAAACATAAGGAAGAAGCATTGGATGAAAACTGTAATAATTATTAACCCTTAAAATCTTTAAAGTCCACACTGTAAGGCAACATATGCATCAGGCTATAGATTTGAAACAGATACATCCTTCACTACAATCACAGATGATTGAAACACTCTGATGAGGCTTGAACATAAAAATAACCCAGCCAAAGGGCTACAGTTTATTGCTAAGGGAATAGGCTTGGAATAATTTTACAGAATACTACAGAGTACTCTCTGTTTAGGCACAAAGCACCTATACACACTCAGAAACATAATAAATGCAAACAAAAGTATGCACTCTGGAGTATGATTGTTATTGCTACAATTGATTAGTCACATGGCACTACAAACTAAAAGCCAGAGCAGTAAATTGAGGAACTGTATAAATACGGGACAAAAAGAATGTATCTGTCCTCAAAGACCAGCCATATAAATACAAGACAGCAGGTACATGCAAATAGAAAGGGAAAAGGGATTCAGAGATGAAAGATGCCTTGAAGAAGGGCTTGGTTCATGGGAGGAGTGGGAAGGAAATAGCAAATTATGAAGAGGAATCTATACTTTGGTCTGCTAAACCAGTTTGTACCCATATAGTGCAGAGATTAATTTAGTCCAGGTCATACTGTGTTTTATACTCACATTGTAAAGCAACAAATTCAAAGTGCTAATAAATGTACCATTGTTCTCTCTTACAGAAATAGCAGCTGATGACCTACAACAAAACCAGAAACCAAAAACCATCATGAAGAAAGATACTTTATTTTTGGTTTTGCATACTGCACTGGGTTTTATTATTAAAAAACTCAATGAGTCATATCGCAAGGAGTTAATTTATGCATTTGGGTTATAAACTTCAGAAACAGGAATTTATAGTGGAAATACTGACAGTCTTAACTATGCAGAAAATAATGGAAACACGAATCAGAAAAATAATTAGCAGAGAGGCAAAGTGACAAAAAGGAACCCACCTTACATGACGTACAAGGTTTACTCACAGAAATATTTTCTCTTGCATTCTATATTTACAAGCTTATGAACTATTTCTTGAAGAATTATCTCTTTTTTTTTGCTGCTATAATTTTTCAGGAGAACATCTGAATTTTAAAGGAAGTTTTACATTATCTAAGGGTCTCTTCATAATAGCAGCTCTTCATAAACTATGTTATCTCATATAATGATGCTACAGAATTTTCTTTTTCATTGCAACCCCTCTTCTTTTGGTGTTTTTCTCCTTTCCCCTTACTCTTACACAGCTAAAAATTGCTACATGGTCAATGCTGTTATGGTATGCACATATACATGCTTACACAAACATGGGGAGGAAACAAACAGAAGTGAAAAAGCACACTTACGAAGCGAGCTGGGTATTGTTAACCAAGTACTCCAGTGGGTAGCTACAGCTAAATTTGTACAGAAGCCCAGGCAAATAGCTGATAATCGTTGGTGGGTCTGGTGTGTCAATGTAGCCTGAAACATTACCTATCTGTACCACTGAGGTATTTCCATAAGCATTGATACCTCGAGCTGAGGATACCTATTGAGGAAGACAGACAATTAATATTAGCTGGAAGTTAACTGTGGAACAAAAGATCTTAAGGACACTGATGGTTTAGCCCATAATTTATCCTGAAATATCGCCACTAAAACCTTCAAAAATTAATTTAGTTTAATAACAGCTTCCCTGTGTTCTATTTGCACCTCCCTGGAATCATGCATATACAATTCACAAGCTGTATCCCTGTTCTTAGAACAGACTTGAGCAACACTTGAAAAAAATTATGGATCTTGGAAGCATATCTTTTGGTAGAGAATTTTTTTTCTCTACATTCCCAATGAATTCCTGCGACTTATTGGGAAAAACTAAAGGAACTTTTCTATTACAGTTAAAAAGTATTATCTTACAATGAGCTTCCTTATGCAAGAAAAAGGTAAATACACAATCAATTTCATTCACAGAAGCAATGTTCTCTCACTGTTGAGCTTTGGTTTGGACCCATCAAAAACAAGGTACATTATAAGCAGACACAAGCCGAATAGCTGAACTTTGAGTCTGTGTTTTGTTTATATTATTCATTTCTAAACCTTAATTTTAAACTATAAACTGCCAGAAATTACAGAGCTGAAAAGTAATACAAGCTTAACCACAATGCAACCTAAATTCCATCCATGGGCATGTGCTATTCTGTATTGCTCAGCTCACAGAGTGTGCAGAGCCTGCAAGAACACGCAGCTCTCAGGAAAACTGAGGGACACTTTCCTCCTGGTAGCAGCCCAGCTCCACTCCATCTGTAGCTACTGATCTGAGTAAAAGGGTGGTCTGAAAGTAGCTGAGAAGCATCACAAATTCCTTTGTCAGTAGGCATATACACAATGAGGTAAATTAACATGGCACTGGACTTCTACGGTAGCATTTCTGCTGTATAAATGTATTAGCAAAACAGATGTTCTCAGTAGCATTAGAACACATGGTTTCTTAAAAAAAAATTTCATTATTGAAGAATCATCCTGAGGTGCACATGAGTTGCAACATTTTGCAGTAAGTAGCACAGGACACACAGCAGGAACTTGTCCACAGAAAACACACCTAAAAGACAGAAACAGGCGAGCATTTTGCCAAAATAGCATACTTTGTAATTTGCTGAATGGCACAAAAATGTTGAAAACAGAATTTTCCAGGATCTGAGTTTTGCCTAAGTGCTATAGGCTAAGGTAGTACAGTCAACTACAACTCTGTTAACTTCCTCACCACCCTCCTCCCATAAAGTAAAAAGTTGAGTCTCTTGTATTACAGAAAGACCTGGTTTTTACACAAGTTCTGCCTGAACTGTTGTCTTTCCTTTACTTTTATTGAAAATTAGCTTGAAGGTCTTTGCTGTGAAACACTGCCAAGAAATGCAGGGGAACATACTATTCCAGTGTGGGGAACATGATAAGAAATGCTCCCTGCTCCTGTTTTGTCTTCATTTCAGGGCACAGCATGAATAAACAGACAGGATGGGGGGAATATTTTTGGTTATATTTTTCGCAGCTGCTACTTTACCTGTATTCAGTGCAGCCTGTTGGGGGACTTCATGAGGAGCTACAATTATTTGGGCTTGTCAGACTGGGGGCTCTTGTTTTGTTTTTTAGACATCAAGCTCTTATGATCATAACCAAGAGCAAGTCCAGGGAGTTTACAAGGTGACCAGCTACACAAGAACAGGAAGAAGTGGCTTCCTGGAATGGTTTTCTACTACAAGTCATGGAGGTGCTACAGTTGGAAAAGAGAGCCTTGAATTGTCTGAACTGTTTTTTTGTTGAAATTTTAAAAGAAAACTCAGTCTAAGGCAAAGAGGTCACAGAGCATATCAAACATTTCAGCCCAGTTTCAGCAAAATTATTAACAACAAAACAGGGGGCTTGTTATAAAAACTGACAGGGATCAAGTACAAGAACTCCAGAGAGAATAAAAGCCTTAAAAATACATTTTTCCACTTGTTTTCTTAAGTTATTCATAGGTACTTTGATACAAGTCATCACTGCTTACTCAATGTGATACACACAAACTGTGAAAATCTCCACTTCTGCAAGATCCAAGGCATGGTCAGCAAGAGTTTCAGAAACGCCTTGAGAAAAAAATTAAAATTATACTTTCTAATCAGAGGACAAATGTGTGTCCCACCATATTTTCTCAGTAGTAATCAAGATTATAAGTTACCAACTTTCTCTGGTTTTCTTTGATATATGCAATATGTTTCTAGGTGGGTAAGACAAAGTAAATATTATCTATAAAAGATACAATGCTGTGAAGAACATTCACTTGATCCTAAATAGCTATGCTACTTTGAGTTGGTCTTACCACTAAAGTGTTTCCACAAGATTCCAAAGTACTTAGATTGATGATGAAAATGACCACTGCTGGAAAGGTGTTGTTATTGATGAAGCCCCTGCAGTGGGCATCCCCATGTTTCCCATTCAGTGCCAGATCTGTCTCAGAATAACCAGAGAAAAGAACGGTGCAAAAATTTATCTTCATAGTAATTGTCTGTACTCCACAGAAAACATTGATGTCTCGCTCAGCTGCAAGAAGAATACAGGGGAAGACACTGTAAAAAGATTTGAAGTAATCATCATATAACCATTGTAGCAGTTAGTCTAGCATTGTGACTTCCAATCAAATAAATTTTTACACTTCAGTCGCAGCAAAATATTAGAATATAAGGGTAGGAATTGCAAATCTGAAGAACAGATTTGACTCTACCACCTCACTAAAGAAAAAACAAGAATTAATATAGTAACATAGTGTAACCAAGCAAGAAACACATTAATCTAAAATCCCCCAGCAAACCTTTTAGTGGCACATTCATAAAATGAAACACTGCAACAGAGTAGAAAACAGCAACTGGTTAAATACTTGGAGTCTGATTAAGCAGCCTCCTCTGGAACAGAAATTTCTGGCAATTTTGAGGAATTGAGGAGGCCAAGCTCTGCCTCCCAGCCCGCTCTGGCGTGGAAACTGGCATGAAAACATTTTTCTGATTTATCTGGCGTCCACTTTGTATGAGATCACAGTCTCAGGCTGTGCAGACTTTGAAGTACAATCAACAGCACATCAGAGCAATTTATTATGATGTCTCTAAAGTTGGTTTTTCCTGGGTTTTGAGGGTTTTTGTTAAGAACCATCAGCTTGAGCTTTAATTAAAAAATCAGTTGGCTCTTGAAAGACAATGATCAATACTACAAAGCATCTTGCAATCTTTCATTCTGTGCGTTATGACAACACAAAAGACCTAGAAAGCAGCAGCTGTTAAAACTGATCAATTTTTGAACAGCAAAAGCCATCTTTGGACAATTTGACCTTCTATTCAAAAGTTCTGAAGATTTTTATGTACTGAATGGGAAAGCATCAGGTTCAGATACAGGCGCAAGCAACAGACTGTTTTGCTTTACAGCTCTGATATTGCTCTTCTTCAAGGTCTTCTTCACCTGTAGAAAACTGGGGTGTTGTTCTGGTGTTTCCCCCTAGTGCTTTACAAAAATACATACTATATTGTGTTAAACACAGACATTACTCCTTTACATAACAATTAATTTATTACATCTGCTTAAAGATTAAGTGCTATTTAAAATTGTAGAACAACTTCAGTCAATACTATACCATTAAGCCTGCTGAAATGAATTGTTTCACTGCGTTGTCACAGCAGAGAGGAAATGAAATCTCCATTCTAATGAACTAGTTCTTCCCCCACGGTACAGGAGCACAAGCAGTTTAATTTAGACAGCTTTAATGGTGGCTTTCAAGCCAAAACAATCAAGTGCAGGAAATAACAGGCCAAACTCAGTCCTGCACTAATGCCGTGATAAATGTTACTCACTGGGTGTAAATTTGGGCAGAAAGGTACTGGAGGAAAGACAGGAGTTGAAGTGATTTGGCATGAAATTCTCCTGGTTTGTACACAATCATAATCCCACTAATGTAATGCACAAAGATGAGGAAGCAGCATGCCTTGGTTTTCACTACAGGAGGACTATTATGATCCATTTAACGAGTGTACTAAGGTAGAGGGACCAGTACAGAAAGGCAAATGGTAAAGTGAATTCACGCTTCCTTGGACAGATGCACAAAACAAATTGTAACAAATTGCAGGATGTAACACAAAGCAGTTCAGTTAATTTTATAACTCACTTCAAGCCTTTTCAACAAGCAGGATATTAACTTCACCAATTAAGTTACCATTACTGCTTGCAAAATTATCATTTGACACTATGGGAAATGAGACCATACCATACAAAAGCAACTTTTGTGTGATACAGGAGGATAAACAATCTTTCCAAACTGAACCTTTTCTGCCCACTACTTCATGAGGAAGTATTGCTGCCAAATTAATCCATTCTGGAAACAAAACATTTTTTGTTCAGAGATTAATCTTAAGCCAGTCCCAAACAGATCTAATGCCCCCTTAGATGTTAAATATCTAGCTCATTTCTTGACAAATCAAGAAGTTAAATATTATTCCTATATAAGTTAAAGGAAACAAATTAACAAAAAAAGTATTTGCATTCCTGCATTAAAAGCTTCTGGTTTTCTCAGTAAGAGGAGCGATGATTTGAAAGTTACTGTACCCAACTGATGAAGCCTTAAATGTAATGACCTCTCTATCACAGAGTTTCCATACAGGCAAACCACTTGGTTTCTTTCTGACTCAAATCACACAAGCTATCTCTAGAGCCAGCAGTGCTCATTAATGTGTCTCAAGCAAGAGAGTAAAGCTCAAGAGGTACACAGATCCTACAGTAACAGAGACCATCTTGAACTATGGGCAGACTCATGGTGACAAATGCTGGGAGCTCCACTGACCACTTCTAGGCCGCACACATTGCCAACTCACCCCAGGACAGGCAGCAAAAACCCTCAGAGAACAAGAGTTTTCCACAGAACACCATTGATAAAAGTCATTCCACCAGAACAGGCGTGAAAAGACCTGTGTCGTTCAAAACCATTTTCTCTGCATGAACCTCCTCTTTGATCAAATCACTCCCTTGATATTGAATTAAAATGCATAGTGTAAGTGAAAAAGATGCCACATTTCTTCAGTCCCTACTAAGCTCTCAACACGTACTTTAAACAAGAACCCCCTGAATCAGAACTGCACTTCCCAACTGGAGACAGACTGCTATGGCTCTATGCCCCAAAAGCCTTCTAAAAGCTATGCTTTGCCACAGTGCAGAACTAAAGTTCTTTCCCTAGGTAAGCTCTCTGAAGGACAGCAAGATCTAACTTAATTATATATTCTCTAGAACACATCTAGCTTTTAGTATAAAAAAAATCACTGCATTTTCAGTCTACCAAAAACTGGGCTATTTTTCCTTCCTTCCTGATGACTGCTGCATATCAGCACTCTAAAATAAACCTGCAAACTGCAGAAACAAAAGTTCTGTCTGATTGTCATCCTATTTATGCAGAACCATTCCTATTCAAGAAGTCACCTAAGCAATGAATGATAAAAGCACAAACAAATGAAAAATGGATGAGCTCCATGGTTCCTCTAGGAAGGCTTCTTTTCTCCTCTTTGTTGAAGACAACTTCTGTTTCTTAACAACATTTAAAGAAAAAGAAGAGACAACTTCAAGACCCAATGGCTTCTTCAGTATCTGCACACCCTGCCTGGAACTCCAGCTGACAGCAAGAAAGACTCCTTGTGTGGAACAAATGAGGAACAGGAAGAAATCCATGACCAAGACTATGAGTAGTATCTCAGTCTGGGAGATACAGGTTTTAAAATGTTCTCCTTTTTGACGTCTCTCTCACCTCTCCCCTCACATTTGAACCCCAAGGGCCCTGATGCAGCACCCCCAAAGCCACAGCCTCAGCCAAGTGCTGGGGAAGCCAGCACATGAAGAGTGAGCCCCTTCTCCCTGCAGAGGCTCTCACCCATCCTCAACAGCCTCTCAGCTGCACAAGCCCCAAACCCTTAGCAGACCCTTCTGCATACTGAAAATAGCACCTGTCAAATTTGGGGACAAAAGGGGTTTCTGGCTTTTACCTCCATTTCAGATGCACAACTAACAAACAGAATTTTCTTTCCTAGCTCTCAAAACCAACAGTAAGACTGTTGATTAAATTCCAGCCTTTGAATTTTTGCTGTCTTAGACGTGAAACAAGAAAAAGCAGGACTCTGCTCTCAGCTCCTATGGCCAGTGAGGGATGATTAGAATTTACTTCAAAAAAATCTGTTTACTTGTAACCTAAACAGATTTTCTCCCAAGTAATGAGATTTGGCAGACATGGAATCTGATATGACTCATTTTTACGAGGCAGAACTGCAAGAGGCCCCTAAATACCCGCAAAAAGAGATGAATTGAATTCACAGGTATCACATTGCAAATAAACATTGGCACAGAGCAGGTGCAAAAAATGACCGCAGAATAATTTTAAAACACAGAAAGAGGAATATAAACTTCCCTCTAGCTATCGCAAACCTCTCAAGAGGCCTGACAGGGGCCAAAAAAGCCACAATTACATAAAAACTCTAAAGGTAGATCTGAAGCAGGTGGGCAAAATTCACTCACACTTCGGAGGCAAGCCTGTAAAATTTGGTGCTAAGAAGAGGAATATATAAGTAGTTTGTGAAATACTCAGCTAAAATGTGATTTTCTCAGGAATGGAGACAAAATATTTGATCATCTTTGCTTGTCTTATTTCTCTGTTCTTCACGTTCATATTGATTAAGTAAAAAAGAATCAAACCCGCTGTTGGTCTTTATGTCAACAAAGCACCTAGCAGTGTGACAGTAACACAAGAATCAATAAACAGACTTTCTGACGACTTAAATTTAATAAAAGAACTGATCCTTCCTGGAAAAAAAAAAAAAATCAAAACTTTTATCATTCAGAAAGCAACAACAGGAAAGGTATTACAGTGTAATACTACACTGAGTGTTCACCACTAAACTATTCAATTCAATTGCTTTCTCAGAAAAACAAGATATGAGAGAGACAGTATTCACAGCCTTCTTTTTATTATTATTATTCTGCCCAAGATACAGCTGAAGCAGGAAGGATAAGCAATGTAATAGAAACTAAAAGGATCCTTTGCCTAAGTAAACCCTGATACCTGCCACTAAGACTGACATTTCATTTCTATTTGTCATTGTATTAACAGTTCTGAACATCCAATGTCCCCAAAATTATTTCATTCCCATTTTCTTATAGGAGGGACAATACATCATACATAGACATATCCTATTGCTTCACCTGTTCCTAACCAAGGACTTAATGTGGAAGAGAGGCACTAAATTTTTCCATCAAGTCAATTTTGCTTAAAATAGACACACATTTCTTTATTTTAGTAAAAGGATATAATTATATTCTCTTACCCAGAGAAAGAAAACTATAAAACCCAAACATGAAAGAAAACCCAGTTAGAAGTGTGAGGGTGTTAAATCCAGAGGGAACATTTACCACAATATGAGCTCTGGTGAATGTCTTGGACAGTTTAGAGCTCTGGCAAAAGCAGGTCAAGCCCCACTGATGTGAGGGGGATTGTGTGCATTGCTACCAGGCTGAATTTGACTCATCGTGCAATTAAGAAGAAAGTAAAGTGCAACATTAGACAAGTTCATTGTCACAAAGATAGTTAACACTCACTTAATGTGGACTCCTACCCCCAGGCTTTAGACAGATTTAAAGCTCTGTATTTAAAAATAAGCACGGCCTTGCACCAAGACAATAAAGAAGCCATTAGAAAAAAAAGTCTATTAAATACTTACCAGGAAACCTGCTATGGAGGTTAGCATCACAGTTGTATCCATTGAACTGAGCAGTCACTGGAAGCACTTTAATCGTCAGCAGGAGCAGCAACCATACCTGTTCCATTGCAAAGCCTAGCAAAACATTAAGTGGTTATTACACACATCTGTTCAGTGCACTAAAGATGCTTACTGCAAACATTCTATCACTCGGGAGGAGATGGTCTCCAGCAAAGGAAAGGGGGATAAAGCTCACAAGCTTGTGGGAAACAGGTCACAGACAGCAGGGCCCATTTCTCTGTTCCTGAATAATGTGTAATTTCTCTTAACTTCTACAACTTTTAATCATAAATTTTATTTCAAAATAAAAGTTACTCAAGGAAATAGAAAATGTAAAAAAAAAAAAAAAATCAAAACTAAAATATATTGATAGCTTAGAATTGCTTGAATATTTAAATTCCAACCGGTTTTTGACATTCCAGTGTAAAAATTCCTTGAGAAAGACATCTTGGCTAAAATAAAACTATTGTTCCAAGTTGTGGAAAACCACAGAGATAAATGGCTAGCTCTGCAATTCTCAGGGTCAAGATCCCAGAATAAAAGTCAGTTCATATCTATTTGCCAAACATTTGTTCTTTGCAGCACACATGCAATTAAATTGTGCTTACACAAAGAGCTGGTACAGACACTTGCATGTGCTTGAATTGTATCTGACAACTAGAACACATGAATTTCTAGTGTTCTCAGTAATTATTCCTTTTGCTACGAAAGCTGCAAGGTGTAATACTTGTGGTATTTATCACAACCAAAAAAAAAAAACTTCTTATACATGTCTGTCAAAAGCATCCCAAAATATTGAGATTTTTGTCCGTGAATCCAAGTGCACTGATTTGTTTAATATATATATACAAATAAGATTTTGTCATTCTAGAGAATATAGCTGCTGATGTAGACCCCAAATGTGGCAATGCTCTCCATTTACCTAGACAGGAACTCAGCAATTCTAAAATTTAGGAAATTACTTTCTCTAAGACTACAGATCACCTTTCTCCAAGTGGATAAGGAAACTTCAGTGCAAACTTCAGTGATGTAGCACACCTAAAAGCAGCCGTACCTGGCATGGCAAGGGGCTGTCATGCATTGGTGAGAAGAGATGGCCACAGCACATGGAGAGAACATTTGAGACAAATCCTCACTCTTAACTGTATCTTTCATGGCTACCCAGCAGTCTGAGCTACTTCTCCTCAATAATGCAAAGACTTCCACTAATTTTCAAACCATGCTCATCTAATGCTCTGTGTTGAAAGAAAGACCCTTAGAGGACACTCCCAAGTGCTTTGTCAATAAACAGATCAACTCCAACACAACACTGACCCAAATTCTTCTAAAAAGTCAAATGTATGTCCAAGTGTACATGGAATAAAATGCAGAATTGGAAACACCAGCTTCCAGCTAAGCATGAATGTTTGGGAAGTCAGATATCACTTTTGCTGTTATCACGTCCAAAAGCAGCTCTGCTACCTAGTTCACAATTTCCTGAACATGTGAGTTACAGCAAAAATGCAACCTTCTTTTTGTTTCAGGTGGATACTAAATTCTAAACAAAAGCACTCTTTGTCCCTTTACTCTTTTTCCATTAGGTTCCTTGGGAGGTTGACAGCACTTGCAGCTAATGTTGATGAAGAATTGTGAAAACAAAAGAAAGAAAATAAAATTTCCAACTGGGTTGCTATGAAACCTCTGTATTCTCATGATCTCTTCACCCTGTCCATTACTCTCAGATGGAGAAGTAAAGCAGTGTTTTGTTTGTTTGTTTACTATGAAAATTCACACTTTATTTTGAAATAAACACTTTCACCTTCAGAAAATTGACATTTCTCCAGTGTCCTGGAGCCTTAACTCTGCTAGTACAGCAGTTACATCAATAAAGTGGCTCCTACTGTTCTCTTGTATATGGGCTAGTTTCTGGTGTCCATTACAATGGGATATATCAAGGGCAATTTACCAAGATCTAAACCCAAGTTTAATTTTCTAACATCTGCAGTGGTTTTTTGCTAGCAAAAAAAAAAAACCTGTTTGAAAAGAATTTAATGAAAGATGCCACTGACAAAGCTGTAACTATTATTTTAGATGAAAAGCAGAACTTCACAATAAATTCTAAAATTTTAATTATTAAACATAATTTATACTGCTGCATTTTGGAGGAAGGATAGATGATTGCTAAGGAACAAATGTGAATTAAGACATTAAGTATTTATAGCTTTATTTCTCTAGCTGTATTCAGAACAATTCAGATTTTAACATAACCAATAACATCCTACTTGCTTTTTGGCTATTAAATTATTTGCATATAGATCAACATGCAGATCCACATCACCAGTTGAGCTGACTCCTGCTGCTTTTGGTTAAAGCAGTTAGGAACATGCATTATTTTTCATTTCTCAAGAGAACTGCAGGGCTAGAAAGCACCCTGAAAGGCCAGCATCGCTGATCTGCCCACCCCAGACACAATTAAGGCAGCCATTCCTACTTTTCCAGCCTGGCCTAAAAGGCCCCTGGCAAGTTATTTCTCAACAGAAATTTCTAAACATCAGTCCCCCCAAGTGTATAAGGCATCCTAACTAAAAGGTTTGTACCATACTGATATGGCTGATCATTTAATGCAATTATAGAAGCATAAAATTCTTACCAAAATAGTAACAGGAATATAATATTATTGCTGGCATATGAATATGAAATTAAAAATCCATGTACAAAAATGTAAAATAGAATGCAAGTGTCAGGAATGGGATGATTTATAATCCAGGCGTGAAAATCATGAGGAAGATATTTGCCTTTTTTTCTTTATTTAGTAAGCAATTCCAGTATGCCTTTTTTGAGGAACGTAACCCTTGCTGGTTTCAAAAAAAAAGTGATTCTTTGATCTAGCAGCAAATAAATTTGGTTGTTAGGAAGACTTCCAGGATTAAAAATATGCCAACACATACTGCAAGGGAAATCTGACCCTTTCTATTCATTAAACTCTTAAACGACAAACCCATATCATGTTTCACTGATGACCCAAGACTCAGGTCCTTCTGTTCTGTGCTGCATATCACTGAAGAGCAGAGAGGTCAGAATTGCAACATGCAGTCCTCACTTTAATTGTTATCACTTTACAAAGCCCTCATCCCTGCTTTGATAAACTTCACCATGTCAGAAAACCTGCAGAGAATTCCCAAGTAAAGATGTTTGTGATTTAAACAAGACAAGCTTTTGCAGTCAATTTAGGAATTTAATTCCACTGAGAAGCTGTAGTTTGATTTAAATTCCCTCTTCTTTCCTCTGTCATACCTGGTATCTATTTCTCTTCTTTCTCATCCCCTCTAAAAAGATCTTCAAAAATTTTCCATTGTCAACAGCATTCACTGATTCAGCCCTACATTTTTATTGAAATGCATTTGAGAGCCAGTTGTGACTTCTGAGCACATTATTATTTCAAATATTCTTCCTGTATTTTACAAGAACTTCCTATAATCCACTCCTTATTCTCTATTTTTAATTCACAGGGTGTGGCAGTTCAGCAGAATAATATGGTGATCTTTATGCCTTCTGACTGGATAAGTCTTTCAAAAAACAGTTAATAGAAATAATGAAACCTTCTGAAACAAAATTATAGATGTGATGAGCACATAATAAGCTGGTGGCACATTTATAAGTGTTTTCATATATATCTAGTAACTGTCTAAAGGTTGTCTAGCAGCGTACATCAGGTGTCTACAAGTAATGGAATAGGAACACTACTTCTGCTCATTAAAATACTTTCAAATTATCATTACATAATTCAGCAAGTCCATCTCGGTCATCTCATGACAAAATAGTTCCTCGTCCTTCTGGCTTGCATTCATCTTGCTGCCACACTTTCTTCTGCATGTGCACCCAAGCTGTGAATAGTTGTGAAGTGCATTAACTGTGCCACTGTCAGGTCCTCCAGAACCACTTTGCTTCTAAACACACACGGGATCATTTGCAGTCACTTAAAAGCAACCCGGTGAACAAAAACAGAAGAATGCCTCTCTACCTCAAGTTCTTCAGTGGAACTTTCTCTTTTAACTTGTACATCCTATTGAAATTAATTATCCAGATCGTTTTCACTGTCACCTCCCACCTTATATGCTCGGGTCTTATGATGAAGATAAAACAGGACATGGATCTCTACAACAACTGTTTTAAAGATAAGCCTATCAAAAGGTGACAATTGCCTTTTTTCAAATGGTTTGTTACAGAAACAGAGCACCTGAAATGCAAAGAACTTTAAGACACATTTCTGCTATAAAATTTCTCTATATTTGTGGATAATCTTTGGTTCTGAGACTTTGAAACAGGCATATCTTTTTTTAGAGCATTCTGTGATTTTATATTCCATAGTAGCATCACATTTCTGACACCTAGCAAAACCTGCAAAGCAGAAAAAATAAATATATGCAGACACGCACCTATATGATAAATGCATACACACAGAGGCACACACATGGACCTTGAATTTCAACAGTTTTCTAAACAGAGGACTAAAGCTGATGATGGAGCTAAATCTGTGAACAGCCTGCATGTTCCCAAAATCACAGTATTTGAGGGCTCACAGCAAATGCAATAATTTGTCATATATGAGGAAATAACAAAACCAAGATCAGAAATCAGTGCACCTTGGAATGTACAAAACCAGATGGTTTTTCCCACGCAGACAAAATGTGAAAATATTTTTGTTTTAAATAAGTAAACTAATCTCTCTTGGAGCTATTCAGAACACAGCAGTTGTGGACTGAATGAGAAAGACCATGTTTTAAAAACACACATTAGTCAGGCAGCAACTTGCCTTCAGCATCAATTATTTGGCCTCAGAATCACCTGTACTTATTTTCTAGTCCTATTTTTTCCTTCGATTCTTGAGATTTATAAACCAGAATCCTGGATTAGCTCTATAACATATCAGATTTGTAATTAAATAATGGGTCTGAGGTTGGAGCACCTCCTTAATCAAAATCCTGCCAGAACCAAACAGCAGCTTTCTCATACCAAGTCTAAATCATAGCTAAAGGCTCAAATGCCAAGTTGCTTTGTGAATCAAGCAAATGCCCATACTGTCCAAGGAAAATGAGACTGAGGAAGAAATTTTTGCAGTTTTTGCAAAACAAAGCTTTTGCTTTGGTTCAAATGTTTAAAAATTCTAGTGTAAGTTAAAAGAATTTTGCATTATTTTCAAGTCTTTTTACAATAATCTCTTTCACAGAATAAAAAAGCAAAACAGTCTGAGAAAGACAAGTTAAGTTTCCACAAAAGGAAGCCACATCAAAATCATTAGACTTGAATCTGAAAGACTTCAAATTTTGACCAGCACACTACAATGGGCATCTGATGTTTAAGATCATAAAATATTTATATGGAAGCAATCTATAATGTGCTTATGAATTGATATTAAATAATAGTTCTAAACCCTGCTGAACGTCAAAAGGCTGAAAACCTACATCTTCTTCCAAAATTCACAGCTCAGTATTTTTTGCAAACCTTATTACTGTAGTGAGAAATAAATCTATATGTTGGGTAAATAATAGAAGCCTTATAGCCATGCAGAGCTCTTGAATCAATAAAACCAGGTGTGTTTAGAGAGAAAGGCACTAGCACAGGTCCATCTGGAGCTTCATCTCAGAGCCTCAGATAGGCAAAACTCCAGCTGAGATGGTTTTTCCCCCTGCCTAATGACTAGGGAAATTTAATTGGTGTACCATACTGCCAGTAAGCTGTTAAAAAAAAAAAAATCTACATTTTAACACTTCAAAACATTCCTAATAAACTTTTAAACTTTGTACCTTAGTATATATATATGCCTTCATTTTTACAACCAATCGTTGGATGCACTGAGGTATTTTTTAATCTAGTCAGAAATGAAACTAAGTTAACTGCATATTTTCAGTGTAAGAAGAGAACGAGTGATCAAGTGAAGACTACACCTTTATGAAATATTTCCAAGAGATTTATATGAGGATGCACAAGGAGGATGAGGATGCACTCTTCTTTCAAGGAGACAGACTACTGGAAAAATACAATTATTAAAGTATAAATAAATCTAAACAACTATCTGTTGAACAAGCCAGAGATCTTGACTTACTAGGTCTATTTAAATTTATTCACTTGTGAGTGTTGAGGTCATGGAGTGGATTGTTTAGCTGCTATTCTGTGCTAAATAACAGATTTATTCTAGTGTTTCCTAGCTCCACTAGGGAAATAATATTCTTCGAACGTGGTATCTTCCCCCTACACTGTTCCATATTATTTTCATTATAGCTCTGCTTAGTGATGGAAAAGTTGAATTTTAGTCTAAGTATTGCCAGAACACTTGCTTTGCAGTCCCACAAAAGCAGCTTCAACACTATATTTATATCTCTCTTTCAGACATTTATTTTAACAACCTAAGAAAATGCTAGCATTTTTCAAATCATGCTAATCATATCATACAATAAAACTACATAACTATGTGTCTGAGAGATAAACTAAAAAATTTAAGTCTCTGTTTGAAATTATGTTTCCAAATGCATGGTTCACAGATACCTCAATAAAGTGTGAAACCACAAATCAGCTTTAAGTTCCACATATAGAAATGCACAAAATGACATCTCCTGAGCCTCACAGAAAAGACTCATTTCTATTCTATTCTTCCAACCTGCATGAACTAGCCAGTGTTTCCCACAGGACATTTGTGCAGATACAAAGCACAGAGTTCTGCCAGTGAAAGCAGATTTGCCAGAAAAACGGGTCTTAAGGAAGTGATTTATGGTCAAGGCCTTGGACCTGAATTAAACAATTTGGAACACATTATCCTCTCACTTTCACACTCTTCATATTGTCTACTGCATCAGAAAAACTTTGACATCAGCAAGATACCTGAGAAAAAAAGAAAAGAAATTCAGTATAAAATTTGGAGACTATTGCAGTGAGTGGCCTGAAAAGATCCTTTTAGCTCAAATGTGGATGTTCTTGACAAATCAAGATCTCCTTTTAATCACTAAAATTCACATCATTTGACTTGTTGCACTCTGCTTTTCTTTAATCTTGTGGTTTAGAGTTAAATTCTTTAGTGCAATTTCAGTGGATTCAACTGAAATGCCAAGAATATAAACTAGCTGAAAACATTGATAAATTCTCTATTGAGGTCCCTGCATTTCTGACTCACATCATAAAACTAAAAAAAAAGTCACGTTGGCTTTTCTACTTCTTACTTCAGCTACAAAATGTTATAAACAAACTGATTAGAAAGCAAGAGCCGTCAGATAACCACCAGCTGTGCTACATTCACTTGCAGACTGGCAAGCACATCTAGAAGTATTTATAATGAACACAACTACAGTGTTTAAGATACTGTCTAATTAATCCAACAGTGAGGAAAAAATGGCACGATTTAGCTCTATTGCAGCTGGTTTGCATCGTGTTTCTCTTTCGCTTTTAGTGGAGACATTGCAATTTGACAATCACTGAGAGTAAAGCAAGTCTGGGATCATCTTGGACTGAAACACAAAAGTAACAGCTGTGCCATGTCCCCTGCACAGGGAGTGTACAAAGACTGTCCCTAAAACCTGGAACTAAGGGACCGTTCCCAAGCTTAAATACATGCTCCACACATGCACATTCAGTCTACAGTTTTCCTTCTCAGACCACTGATCATTATGGGGGTTCCATCAGCTTGCAAATTTACAGAAACTATCAAATCATCTGCTATAGGCCCCTGAAGTGTTATCACATTCTACTGGCCTTCAGTTGCCTCTAACCATGGTCTGGATTCAAACACACTGATCTAGTGATGAGGTGCTCTTAATCCTATTGCCTGACCCCGGAGCCCTGCAATCACATGGGCAGATGAAGATCTAAATGAGTATCATTCTACTTAATTACTCTTTTTATGCTTTTGAAGAGAGCAATATAAATATAAATCTTCAGTAAAATAATGCTTGATGTCACTAACAAGCAGATTATACTGCAGCCATCTGTTTGCAGCTTGAAAAGGTACCAGTAAAATACGACTTCCCTGACAAAAAGCAGCAAGAGTTTATGCCATCATGATTGTTTCAATTTCCTCACTTTCAGAAACAACAATTAAGCAGTAAGGTTGTAGAATAATGCTGCAGTAGAGTACAACCTTATCCAACCCTTGAAAGTTAAACAAATTTGCAGTAAATAATGCTGCTAATATCTTGGTCAAATAAGGTGTGCAATACCAGAGATTTCATAAACTGTGAAATCAAAGAGATTCTGTTCTCAGACCTATATTTAAAAAGAAAAACTATTTCTATTGTGAAATAGAAGAGACTCACTTATGGCTATTTCTTTCATCATATTTCAAGTCTGTGTTGTAGCCATTTGGGAGTTGAAAAAAGGTTTGAAGTAATATTTGAGCCAACCTGTAAAACAAGCCTGAGGGGTACTGCTTAAGATCTAGGTGAAAGAAAACAAAGCATCGTGCACTGGTAAAACCATTCTTTGATCGAGAATATGCAAGCAGGGCCAGCATTCCTATCTTCTGCAGCTCTTAAGGTTTTCCCCCACAGTCCACAAGGCAATTATAGTAACAATGTCAATTTGGACAGTATCAGTTCATCGGCTTAACCAGAAACTCGATTTCAGATCCCTACGATCTTCATTGAAGAATATATTGCCATTATTATTACTTTAAAAATCAACAAAGGTGGTGCAATTTCCATGTCCAGTCAGCTTTGTGACTGGAAACAATGTAATTTCCAATCAACAAACTCCTGTCATTCAGTGGCAGTGGAGCCAGATAAGAAGTCCTGCTTATCAAAATTTTCCTCCATCAATGCAACGATTGTGGGAACAGGCTGACTGACACCACAAGTTGGATAACATTGTCTCCTTCAAGCAACTGATTGTTTCCCTCCTTAAAGCAACATGAGTGGGTTTGACATACATTGATAGCCTCCACATTGCACAGGGTTTATAACCGTCCTCCCCTAGCATTAATAGTGCGAGTCTGGCCTTTAGGTAAAGGCTAAGTTGCAAAAGTCAATCACAGCTGGATGCTAACACCTTCATGTTTTCATCAGCCATTCCCTGCATACTCCTTCCCCAACAAACTACCATTGAGATTTCCTCGTGAGGTTACATTTGTCTGACAGGTGATAAAGTAAGAATTTTCTTTTAAAAGTAATGAATACTGTGATATTAACCAATATTTTAGTAAGTTCTAGTTGGCTGACATGGTGGGCACTTACCCAAATCCCCTGTAGCTGTTGAGTCAGCTGTACTCCATCTATCCCGTGCTCCTGCATGTGATCAACTGTTCAACTCCTCTGCCCTGCAGAACTTTTTTACAAAATACTCTGAGCCTGTGGATGGAGGAAAAGAGATACTCATTATGAAAATTCTTTTTAAAATAGGCCTGGATTTCAGATGGGAAAATTTGACAGGTCTCAGAATACTTTACAAGCCTGTTCATCATCAGAATGAAACCTGAGTAGGTTCTTTATGGTTCTTTCAATCCTCTGCCTGTTTTTTTCTTGCAGGCTTTTGATCTGCTTCTCTTCACTTGTATGAAGATCTCCAGAGGACCATGTGGGGCAAACAATCAACCTGGAGAAATTATTCTGTCATCAGCTTGTTGAGGGAAAACCTTGTCTGCTTAAAAAGAGGGGTGGGAGGAAGGAGAGAGATGGAAGCATTGAGATAGGATCAGTAACTAAACTGCAAGGTTATCAATGTACCGTTGTGTGTTGTAAGAAGTGTCTATTTTTTTTTTTTTTCAACTCTGGGCTAAACTCATAGTACTAAACAAAACAAAAGCAAAAAGAGTGACATTTCACACTGTGATGAAAATGTGATATAGGGGTGTCATCATGAATACAGGTGTCAACAGAATGATAATTACCAAGAGGACATGAATGCACACAAAGCCAAGTGCACACAAAAGCAAAGATCAAACTGCTAGAAACTAAGCCTGCTTCATAATATCTACTCCTCTATTTCTGGGATTTGGAAGGGGGTGTTTAACTCCTGTTTCTGGCATTAGACTTTTTTCCGCCTTCTGCCCCCTCCCTTCAGTTTATATTGTAGCCATCTATGGCTGGAAGCTTTTGTTACACCTTTGGCAGGGAAAACAGTAGTTTGTAGGCTTTTGCATCATAGAGATAGCTTTGAGGTGCCTGGATTTGTTGGAATGTAGGACAGTTTTTAGAAGAGAAGAGCCCTGCCTCTGCTGTGCCTTCACTTTGGGCAGCTCCTCTTAAACATCAAACTGCTGCAGAGCACACTATTGTACATTGATGGCAACCCAGGCAGGCCCCACAGAGCAGACATGGCAGAACCAGCACTGACATGATGCACTGACTCTCCTCATCCTCCTGTGTCAGGGCAATGTCTGAGGAAAGCAGATTTTCCTCTTAACACTGAAGCCTCTCACAAGTCCAAACTGAAATTTCTCAATGTAATATCAGTTTCACAGACAAGTGCATTTAAAGAACAGTCTAACCCTGAGTAGGTTTCCAAAATTAGAATTTCTGTTTATGTTGGTTTATTATTTAAGACATGTCTAATACCAAAAGTCATCCCTTGCTGTTTGGTCTTCAGATGAGATTACTGAAAACATCAAATCATCATAAGTCACGGTGCAATTTCTGTTTCCACTGACAGCAACCACAGCTTCTGCAACATCTGGGTTTCCTCCCTCTGCAGGAGTATGTACACAATGAAATCCTGACAGCTGTCATCCCACCTTTCCATTGCTGCAGACTGTTTTTCAACAAATAAAGGAGACAAAGCACAATACTGTAGGACAGGTCCTTATAATGTGAGACTTACTCAGGAAGCTGGTCACCAGAAGCTGTGCATGAAGGAGTGGTGGCTGTGCACTTCTGGGACACACAGCTCTCCCCAAAAGCTGCAGGAGCAGCTTGGCTGAGAAGAGCACACTTCTACCTGCCCACAAGTGTGAGCAGAAGTGGGTTTAAAGCTGGCTGGGCAGCACAGCCCCCAGCAGCTGCATTATCTTCATCCTGGGAGGTCACAACATGCACCCCCATGAAAAGCATTGCGGACAAGCGCCTCTCACCTTATCCTTCTCAGGGAAACAGTGATTACTCTAGATGTTCCCAACCCCAAGCAACTTTCACCATCTGGAAGGGCAGCAGTTTTCCCCTCAATCTATTAAAACCCCACAGACAAGGTGAAAAACAGTCCAACATGTTCCATCAGTAATTAACTGCTCTTATTTATAGGAAGCAATCAATCAACATATCTCTGTTCTTAGTAAAAGCAGGCCCTTCACTGCTATAACACTGTACCTATAAGTGACCTGAAGGATATAGCACAGGCCCTCAAATATCCAAGTTTCTTTTTCAAGTCCTTTGTCGAGAATTCAGTAATTCCACTGTTATATAATGAGTTATCTCTCTATTTTTGCATTTAAAATAAAAAGAAATTCCTGAATTCTTTGACAGGGAAAAAAAAAAAAAAAACAAACCTGACTATTTCACCACTAACCCTTGAGAGAATGTGCCACCAAATATTTGATTCTCTAATCTAAGAGCATATTCATCAGGAAAACTATTTTCACCCTGTATAACATTCAATAGTTTTGTAAGTTTTCAGTATGATTTCAAACAGCTATTTTGGCCAGAACAAATGTAAGACCACAGTTCTGTGAATAGATCACAATAAGCTTTCTAAATGTACCCATTATGAGTAAGAGACATCTTGCACATTTCTGAATTAAAAATCTGTCTCCATCCCACAAATCCCTCTGCCCATCTCAATCATAATTTATGTAGAATTTGAAATCAGACAAGCTGATTCTTCTAAACCATAATTTTAGAGGAGATTTGGATGCAGTTTGATTACTAATTTTATCAATTAACTTCTAAGGAAATTGCTCTTTTCATATAAAAAGATATAACACTTAAGCAAAAACATTTGGTTTTCCCTCTTCTCCAGGACTTAGAAAGCCCCCACACCTTGCTACCCATATTTAAATACCTGTGAGGAAACAGAGAAACTGCAAGAGAATAGAAAAACTCAATAGAAGAGAACAAATTTCAAATAAAAGGTCATGTCCAAAGATTATTAACCAGTCCACATGCAAGCCAAATTCTACTGCCGATTGGCCCATAATATAACTACATATTTTGCCAGATTTGCATTTCTCTTCATAAAAATAAGATAGATAATATAATCCTTTATTATTAACCAGAAAAAAAAAAAAAATCCTGGGTTTTATCACAAGTATCTTCTTACAGAGAGCTCTGGAATGATCTCAAACTTATTTTTACCAGAGACCATATCAGAACTTCACTGTTAATGTGAAATTCTACAAACCTCAGCTAGATTGCCAGCTTTAAGCACAGAGGCTATTTCAAAACAAAATATTCATCAATTTCTTAAGTCATATGAAATTCTCATGCTCATTTTAAAAGTGAAATGCTTTACTCTATGAAGAAGGATTTGGGTTTTTTAGAAATGAACTCTGAAGGTACACAGTGATTGTCAGAGCGCTCATGAAATGAGTTCTGAAGCCTAAATGACTTCTAATGGAACAATTCAGCCAAAGCACATCTCCATTGTTTAGGAACAATGGAGGAAGTTTTTCACACAATTAGATAAGTAATTTTTCAAGTCATATGCTTTTTGTAGAATATCAAATGTTTAAAATATGTCATTAAAAAAAAAAAAGGATCGTTAAAAGAACAAACTCAGCTGTCAAAACACAAACAAGCAAATCTTTCTGACAAAAAAACCTGTCAAAATTTGGCATATTTTTGGGACATATATCAGTCTATATAGGCTCATATTTGAGAGTATTCTCATGGATTTCTTCCCTAGACATCATCATCATCCACATACAGCTATTATGTCCCCTGTTACATACCTCTTTTGCAATCAGGCCTACATTAGTACACTCAGTTCTTCTGACAATTAAATTTTGGAAGCCTCCAAACAGCCCCCCACTCGTTCTCCAGTTGCTTTGTGTTTCTCATAGCTATATTCATGTACATTTAAACCTCACAGACCCTTGCTTTTCTAGGCATATCTCAGTATTAAGTCCACATTAAGCCCCTTGATATAAGCAATTCACATTACTACCCAGGTTTCTTTTCTAAAAGATCAGATTTAATTCAGAACCCAGCTAAACTAGATTAACAACTTGTTTAATTCTTACTATACCTAATCAATGTGCGCTGTAGCCACAAGGAAAAAAAAAATTTAAATCAATACTGCATGAGAGATTCCTCCCTTGCTATAATCAAATATACTCACACAAACACATGGCTTAAACATTGTCATGGCTGTTTACATTATCGGCATCTAGAGAAAGTGCACACCAGTTTTAACTGAACAGTATTCAACCTCAAAATCATCTAGTTCACTATCTTGCCAAAGCAATTGTAATTTAAATCTCTCTAATGCAAACTATTAGCAGAACAGGGAGTACAAGTGAGAAAAATGATCATGAAATTATACTTGCACTGAAACATCACAGAACCCAAATCCAGTTCAGGCAAAGTTTTACCGACGGCAAAAACGTGGCCTTAACAGATTGTGAATAACCCTGGCACCAGTTTCATTTGGGTACAGACTACAGAACGGGGATAGACAAATCCCTGTTAGTTTTACTAGCACACAACAACATACATCAAAAGACCAACATGTTTCAGTATTAGCAGAGGTAAATGTGAATTAGAAATGGCTGTGGTTACAAATTGGGGATTGGAATAAAAAAATACACGCTTCTCTGGATTTATGAAAACCTGCCTGCTCCGTGGTAACAAATACATATTCCCTATGCCCTAGAACAGCATTAAAACCAGCTCATTTCTTTATTAAGAATTCCTCTTTATTTCACAACTCTGCTTTTTAATTTTAGATTTTTAAGCCCCTACTGGCAGAATCTACATCTGATGTACATCAACACCACAGATGACCTCAGTTCACCTGTGGGTGTTTTGAAAATGAGTTTTCATGTTGACAATTACAGACTTGACAGCCCAGTGTGAAAATAAATCTGGAATTCAACTTCCTCTTGGATTATACAGAAAATGTTTATTTTGTCCCAAATCTAAAAAACCAAAAAAAAAAATCACCATGTTACCACTTGCTCTCTTATCTCCAGTCATAGAGAGTTACACCTTTCACGCACAAGATGCAAGTTTGTTTTTAAGGCTACAATTTCCAAATATGCACACTCCTTGGTAGCATTAGATGAATCCTACACACTGCACAATTGTATGTAATAATTGCACCCTCCTTTATGAACACATTTCCACCTCCCAGCCAAACCCACAGTCTCTATTCCTGTCCTAGATTATACTTAATTTCTCAGTAGTTAAAGCATTTTTCTCTTCTGCAGAGGCCCTCTCATCCCTCAGATGAGAAAGAGAGGGTGTTTTTGACCTGAAAGGAACATTCACCTTGTTCTCTTGCTTTACAGCATAGCTTTTTTCCTTGTCTCACTCTGCCATTAGCTTCTTCAACTAAATGCAGATCTCACCAGCCTTTCTTTAGCAACGGGAAATAAGTGTCCCATTAAGTACTTAGAGGAGTGGACAGATTCTCCCATTCAGCTGGTTCCCTACACACTTGCTAGTGCTGAACAGCAAATCTTCTATTTCTGAGAAAGGGCTATCACAGAGAGGTCATTTTCCTCTAAGTGGTTTCCTTATTTCATCTGTTCTCAAGTTTAGTGTTAAGTTGCTGAAAGATCACCTCATTCATATGATTGGGAGCCTGTTTGCCTCCAGAGTGTAGGGTGAATGAGGCAATAATTATTTGTCAGAAAAATACAGGTAGTTTAGAGCTTGCATTGCAAAGAAATATGCCTGAATTTGTCATTATTCCAGGGACGAATCCTGAGACCTTTATTTCCTTTTCAGAGAGTCAGGCTCTGCTCACAATGGTGAAAAATTACATGAGGATAGTCCTAGCTGCTGCTCCTGCTCAGGGAGAGCCCAAAGTGAGCTGGGGCAAAGGGGCTGCCTGACTAAGCACTGCTGCAGACCATGTGTGCTCCCACAGCCCGGGGCTTCTCCAAGCGGGAAAGCAATCACCAAGTAAGGTAGGATGAGAGTTTAATGTACTTTATTACACCAGTGAAGTTCCCCAAGCCAAATGGTTTCCCCCACCTCCTTTGGTGTAAGTGGGGCTTTCAGCTTTAGAGCCTGGTTTACATTACACAAGAAGCTTCTTTGGGGAGTCTCGTACTTTTGGGGCCAGGGGGGGTTAGGCTACTTTTTTTTCAAGAAAAAAAAAAAAGCAAGTGCAGCATTAGTGGAATAATTGCAATTTCCCATGTTTAGTCAATTCATGGACAGATTTCTAAGACCACTTTCCATGAGATTTTTCCCAGTCAAATACAATCACTGTTACAGTTGTTAGGACAATTTTCTATAATTTAATGCAAGATTAAAACTTCAAAACAATAAGACCATTAAATGTCAGGAAACGCTAATAAAGAACTGAAAAGAGTGACAGAGATCAGAAAGACTTTTTCCACAGAAGAGTCTTGACCCATTCCTCCTAGGCTGCACCTGCTCTCAGAATACAAAAGCAGTAAACTGCCCCTAGGAAGAAAAAAAGCTTACTACACAGCCTCTACGAACTGCATTTAAGGTGCATGTTCATTATTTTGCAGAAGGAATGTTGAGCAGGATCAATATGCCATCAAGATAAAAGAAGAGCATAAATTGTCCTGAGAGCTGGTCAGAATTTTCTTTACTGTCAGACAGGGAATTAAAAACAGGGCAGGAGGCATATTAAAACTGTGCTTTTATAAGCTTAATCAGTAGGCTGGAAAATGAGTTTCACAAAGAGATAATGAGCTCCCAAATCATAAATTTGCCAAGGGTGCATCGATTTTCACTCATCTTCAGATCATTTACGAGCACCCAGCACAAGAACACCTTTCTGCCCCAGGCTCCCACCAAGCAGAGGCATGTGCCAGAACAGCTCTCCCAGTGCAAGGAGGAGTTACCAGTTTAGTTGTCCTAAAAAGGACAGGAATTTGGATCGACTCAAGATGCATATTTCATGGTCATTATCAAAGCTGAGAATGAAAGCATTGCTGTGCCCTGTTGAATACATATTTACTTCCCCTCTTGGGCATCCTCACAGATATAGCAAAGAGCTAATCCTAACAAGTTGATGACAAAATCAGTTGTGCTGTCATCACTGTGGCTTTACCAACCCCACAATCTGTGTTCTCATCCCACTCCATCCCCAGAATTATTAGGGCATTTACCCAGTACACAGGAGAATAGACTGAATGTCCCTCCTCAGTTCCACCTTGGGGAACACTCCATTGGGTCAAAGGATAAATTTACACCCGGGTTAATGGCAACAGGTTTTGTCCCCACTAAGTCATACTGAACTGGTTATATGAAGACTCTAATGTCAATTACAGCAAATGAGAGAATAATCCACTTTAGCATATGCTCTAGATCAGTGCCTAAAGCACTGTCCTGAGAAACAAAGTTGAAATAAAGCACTCAGACTAGAGAGACATTAAACCTAGGTCTTGTACATCTTAGTCAAGCAGCCAGAAGACTTGATTAACTGAGAGAAGTTACTGCAGAGGCAGCTTTCTACCATGGCAACCAAAATTTTTTACAAATAACATCACAAGAGTGATAACATGGTGTTTTCATTCAAGTTGACATTTAATTTCTTCTTTTAAGGCAACACACAAAAGCCATATACATATCTACATTCTTGCTACCATGAGTCAGGCTTGTTTTCCTCTCCCACCCATCCACATCCTCTCCACCAATCCACAATTATCCTATGCTAAAAGAGCTCACTGGATTTTTTTCAGGAGAAAGGTTGGAATCTGAGGGAAAAGTCTTGTCATCTGACTCCTCAATGCATTATGTTCTTTTAATTCCTCTATAATTTGTATTTAGAGTTAACACCTATCTGTACAAAATTCAATGTTAACTCCTCACTTTTTTCACCCTCTAGTGCTCCCATTTTATTTGATTGCACCCTGCTCTTGTCAGGGATTTAGACTGACTGGGTATTAACTGTCTGTTACATCACTTCTTTGCTGTGTAGCAGGCAAAATTTTCTCTTGTAAGGAGTTATCTTCATCCCTTGGTTGGATTCCAAGGGAGCTATTTGTTTGTCAGGGGAAAGATCAATAAAAAAATGTTGTTTATCTTCAGGAGCTATTTATCTTCTGCTAGAGAGTAGAGTAATTAAAAAATGGTATAGTTTGGGGGAAGTGAATAGGTTGCTGAGTTGTTTTTTTCTGTTTAATCTGGTGTTGCACTTCAAAATCCATTTCGCTCTAGCAAAAGGCACAGAACTACAAGGGGGAGGAGCACACCAATCTTCTGACATATCCTTTCTCTTTTCCATTCTGTCACACCTCTGAACAAGTTAGACATTCCCTAAGTTATCATTTCAGTGGATAATGAGGATTAAGGTCCCTTACCTTAGCAGTCAGGCAAATAAGATCGGGGGGAGGCAGAGGGGGGGGCAGGGAAGGAACCTCTTACTCTCTCTCTTTGATTGTTGGAACACGCATCTTTAATAGCACAGTTTAATCTCACACTGCAGAAACAACCTACCCCACATTCTTCATTGAGAGAACACAAAGCTGATGCTTCCTTCCCTTGTTCATTAGCTGAACATGCCCCACCCCATCACCAGACCTTAGCAGATGTGTCTGAACTGGTAAGACTAATCCCCACTTTGAACTGCCCTTCTCTGCAATACTCTGAACTTCTTTACTGTGCAGTGGCCGAGCACTGAGCAGGTTGCCCAGAGAGGCTGTGGAGTCTCCCTCACTGGAGATATTCCAGACCTCTCTGGATACAATCCTGTGCCCTGTGCTCTGGGATGACCCTGCCTGAGCAGGGAGGTTGGACCAGGTAACCCATTGCAGTCCCTTCCAACCTTGCCCAGTCTGTGATTTTTTCCCATCTTTGCTGTTACATTACAAGGCTCTGCAAGGCAACATCTCAGAACTGAAAATGAAAACATACTGGTAGTTCAGCATTACACACCTTAATTTTTATCTTCCTCCGTGCAAAACCCGTGCAAAGAGCTACAAAGTTTAAGCTCTAAACTTCATATTCATTTCCTAGGGAAAACATAGAAGAAATGAATGCTTGCAGATCTTCATTAGTTTGTACACTATGGAAAGATACTGTAGGCTAAATATCAGAATTGCTTATTAAGTTCCATAGCAACAGATCAAAGTATATGTTAGTACACTAAATGAAAACACTGCAAAAAAATCCAAAAAACATTGTGATTAAATATATGTTAAAATAATCCATAAAATCAAAAAGTGAGGAAAATATAACCTCAAGAATTACAGCTCCACTTGATCTATTTCTTTCCTTACTATTAAGTCCACTGCATTATTTATTCATTCAAGTGCTTTAATCAAGATAACCACTCACAAGTCATTTGATTTAAAAGTACTGTTACTGCTAAACACAGCAGTTACAGATCACAGCAATTTGCAGCCCATGGTTATGTGTGGCAGCACAAAAAGCTTGCTGTACTGAGGACACACTGCATGGCTACAGCCAAGAAAGACATTCTGGGGTGTAAAAGGAGATTTTTATTTTTCTTTGATAGAGAAATACTGTTGTGAGAGACAGCCCTCCCCCATTTGCTCAGCCCACAGACCCACACTTACCACACCAAGCATGGTTTGAAGGTTTTTCCCCACAAGATGAGACAGTGTGTAACTTCAGCACGTTTCAAGCATACAGCTCTACCCATGGGAGGCAGGCTACAGCAGCAGGGGACCCCAAGCATTTTTTAAAATCTATCCAAGAAACAGGTAAATACCCAGCACATTTACATGGACAAAACACGCTCTGTTGTGCCTACACAACTTGCACAAGTGCTGTCAGGCTTTTGAGTGCAGAGCAGCAGTGGCTGAAACAATGCAGGGATAGCCACAGACTCTCATATTTGTTACCAGCTACACAAGGACAATAATTCTTCCCAAAACATGGTCTTTTAGACAAAGCCATGTTCAATAGATGTTTTATTTCTTTTTCTATGTATTCTCACACTGCAGCTGGAGAGTCTCCTGTACTTTATTGTGTATAAAGCTACTTACTCTTTTCTCTACACTTTTTTGAGCAGTGAAAAAAAAATCGGATTAAAAGGACCAAAACATTAGCATGTTGGTCGTTGAAAACATCTCAAGTAAAATGTTAAATAAATCATTAAAAGAGCATCAGAGTTTGGGGTTTTTTTAGCTTGATACATCTGAAAGTTTTTTTTCAGAAGCTGAATTTCACAGAACATTTGGAACTGCATTTCCATTTCAAATCGGGGTGCTGGAGAAATAAAGAGATCATTTTCCTAAAATAAGTGTTGGGAAGTTCTCCTGTGAAATGGAGAAATCCATTTCTCAGCCAGCTGGCTCCATTAGATCTCCTTCTGAAATCAAACCACTAGGAGATACAAAAACTTTTAAGTAACATAAAAAGGAATACATTGAACACTCCAGCTAAATTGGAACACAGACTGTTTTAAAATTAGAACAGAGAAAAGAACACATGAATAACAATGGGTCACAAAACAGAGAAGAAACAAGAACTTTAGCAAAACTATTCCTGAATAAAATACAAATCACAGCTTCAAGAGCATCCTTGGAGCAATGGAGAGTTGCAGACCTACAATTAACTTAAAAGAAATACTGGAGAAAACTAGCAAGCTCATATCAGGTTGCAGACCTGCAGAAAATGAAGATCACGTTTTAAAAATCTGCCTAACACACACACCCTACGTATGTAATAAATCTTTTTACACTTAAAAAGTTATTCTTCCCTCAACAGGACCCATGTACAACCTCAGACAATCACATCTGAGGGAGAGAATCAATTTTTTGATGTCAAAGTAGATGGAAGATCGTGGCAACAATACCAATAGTAAAAAAAATGGAACCCAAGTAAAGTAGATGAAAACTCTTGCAAAAATAATCTACAACTGTAACCACTAACAATTATAATAATCTTTAAAAAGATGCATCAGGATGTTATCTTGTATCTGTTTTAAAGCAGTATATCCACAGACCACAACTGTACTTGTAGCTTATAGCTTAAGCTAGCACGTAGGAAGGGAGATCATAAACAAAGCCTACTGTTTTCACACTTTTTCTACAGAGCCCACATCGTTTTCAGCTTTACTTCCAAACAAAAGTAACTACTATTGCTTTTTGTAACTACTATTGCTTTTTATTATTCTGTGCAAGAAGCTGCTCTCTTGAGATGAAAGCATGCTACTTGCAAGACAAATACATTTGGGAAAACAATTGTGCTTTGGAGAGTTTACTGTCTAGTTTAATGCCAAACACTATAAGTGGGAATAAAAATAATATATGGAAAGAATATACAACATAATGCACAAGTTAAAAAAAGCCCACACTTAAATTCATTTTTCTTAAATAAATAACATTTTCAATTCTCTTTCAGCTTTGTATTTCTATTTTCTTTCAGCTAAAGCGCTGCTTAAACAACTTTAACTAGATAAAGCACTCTCTATAAAATCCATTGATTATTATATATTGTTTCTATTGTAATAATCCTACATTTGTGCCAGAGACTGCATAAACACCAAGATGATAGCATCTGTCCCAAAAGCTTAGTAATTATATTTGCAGTACACAAGAACACAGGGATACAGACAGGACAGCCAGTGAAGCAATGAGACCCCACCCAGCAGCATGAGGAGTTGAGGGCCTTGGGCCCTTCTCTTGGAGCAGCAGGGGAAATAAACCAGATAAATTCCTTCCCCAGCCCCTCCCTCCCAGCCTTTCCATGCTCTTTCCTGTCACGTTGAAGCATCTCTTCTGGGAATGGAAGAGAAATGACTTAGACCATGAGGATTCCAGCCAAGATGTGTTCAGGCCTTAACAGGGAGGGGAACAGGTAGATTTAGAGAAATTTGCTAGGATTTCTTACCTGGCATGAGAGGAAACAAAATGATGAAGATACTCTTTTAAGTTTTAAGCAGGAGATATCACTGATTACAGGGAGAAGGGAACATTACCAGTACTGAATGAGGAAGGAGCTGTAACATCGGAGGCCACTAAGCACCTTACGGAGAGCACAGACAGAGGTCAGTGCAGAAGAATGCAGCACCAAGTCAACAAAGAAACAGGCAACACTGACACAGCCAGCTCAAACCATACTTTCACATCCTCGAGGAGTACAAGCAGAGCATGGATACACCCAGCAAGCCAACAGACAATGATGCAGAGCCCCCATCTCTGCAACAAGACACAGATTGTAATGACAAGAGCAGTCTCATCTGCTTGCACAACACAAAAGAGCAGCAGTACTTAGGCACTGCCTAGAGATAATCACATTAACACAGATCAATACACTGGGTATGCATACCAATGTTGGAAAGTAATTATTTCCAGAATTCACTTACTTCTACTTATACCCACATTGTTTCTATGCACACAGTAAACTGTAGCATTTCACTAGTTTATTTCAAAAATCTACATTAACATTACCAGACAAGGATCTCAGCTTGTAAATAACTCAAATGCTCATATTGGGCTAAAATAAGGTTCCATAATGCCATTATTTAAAAAATACTATGAACTGTGAGCAAGAGAAGAACAAAACTGACTGAGCATAAATACCTGGGTCAGATTTATAATCCATACCTTTGCAAGGACAGATGACCTTGAGTGCAGGTTCTTTTACAGTAGAGATGCTTGTTCTAGGGATATAAAACATCATTCAATTAATGATGTGGACAGACTTAGCTTTTAATAAGTTTCATCTGAGTTCATTTATTGACTTAAATTAGCATGGTAAATTTATGAAGAAGTATGGGACCTATAGGAGTAACAATTAGGTCACACAATTTTCCCGTGCCCTAAAGAAAAAGGTTATCGACCAACACAACAATTCAGGTCACTTAAGTTTTCTATCAAAATATTTATATTAGGAAAAATTTAGGCAGAGACCTAGTTGAGACTTCAGCCTATTTTTATGCATGTGTGTTCTTAATATCCTAGTAAATAGTTGATGAAGAAGATTTAGTGGCTCTACTAAATTAGGGTGTCTTATATTTACATGATTATTTTATCACCTGTACCTTTAAGTTATTTATCTGGGAGAAAAATTACCTCAGCTTAGATCCAGATTAAGGCCTCTTTAAGTAGGAATACAGTAGGCTGGAAGTGCCTATAAGTCTTGCGTACATCAGGACAGAAGGATAAGCATTTGGCAGCAAGCATAGAGGGCAAAAAAATGTATATAATCTACAAGCAGCACTGGTACAGAGAAGCTAGCAACATAACCAAGTACTTTGAAAAGAAGGAAGGAGGGAGGTAATGCGGTATAGGCTGTTAAACCAGATTGTAACTACTTTCCTCAAAATTCACATTTCCCAACAATTTCCATATTTAGCACCTTAGCTTTGGTCACTGCCACAAGCATCTCCCTTCTTCCACAAGAGAACACAAAACAAAGGATCCAGATAGGAATCAAGCTGAGTTGTTTGCAGAACTCACGTGGTTTGTATGCTTCCCTGATACACAAAAGCTTGTTGTACCACTGACTTCCATCAATTTAGTTTCCCATTTTACTGCAATACATTATGTAGCTATTCTTCTCTTCTCCATTCAGGAGATGCATACAGGAGACTTCACTGAAGGGTGAGATGTTGCCTTAATGTGGGTAACATGAATAAAATTTGCACAATTCCTCCCTAATTTTAAAGTTGTCACAGAAAAAAAAAAGGTCCCACTGATGCCTTAGGTTTTAACTTTCATATTTTTCAAATCCTGTACTCCCTAGTGTGTATCTCTGAAGTTCCTTGTAGCCTGTTAACTTCTGCTCTCTAATGCTAGGTAGACATTACAAAGCTTCTGTAGGCCTGCTCTCCAAGGACACCCAGACCGTCCTAGGCCCAAAATGTGTAAACCAAAGCCTCTAAAGGGGGAGCAAGCTTGGGGAAACCACATCATTAACTGAAGCTTTAATTGGAGAATTAACCCTGATATGCAAATGAACCAAACCTATAAAAGTGTGAAGAACCCGTGACCTGTTTTCCACCTTGGGGTCTGTCTTGAGAGTAGCCTCTGGCTCCCCAGGGTGCACCTTTGAAGGCCCTTCAAATAAATACCTACCTTTATTCCCTTATTCTTGTCTAGTCTCTGTTTTTAGGTGGCCTCTCAAGGCATCACCACCAGCCGAAACATTTTGCAAGATCATAGCTTCTCTACACTTTCAAATGGCTGAACTCCAAACCATTCCCAGCCTTATTCCAGCACCTCTGAAACAGTCCTGCAGCATGATGACCCCAAACCAAACCACTGGTTCCACTGTCTCTACAGCCAAGCTTTCACACAGCCACCTTCTTTCCTCCTGTCACAAAGGAAAACATTGCATATGCTTCATGGTTTTTTACACGTAGAACTGTTGCAAATACCTTTCTGGATGGCCTGGCTGGTACCCACATTCACTATATTACACTAACATCTCACTACAAATCTTTCATACCAGCAGCATGTTTCAGGTTTGTAAAGTAGCATTCAGTAGTTGAAATCCCAGATTTTTCAAGTGCTGCATGTCTGTCAAAAGAAATGGCACATGTACCACGTTCCAGACCCTGCTGTGCAGAAAACCACAGTTATTATACTACTAAAGGTCTTGGGCCATCATGGCATTGTTTCATTGTGCTCTGCAAGCAAGACGTCAAAGAGATATTTTCTGTCACAAGCTACCAGAAATACCAACATTAATTCCCCCATAGAGGGGATAAACAACCAGACAAATCAAACCCTGGGGTTTCCAGGGCCTGACTCCTCAAGAAAGCACTGACAAAGACACACAGTGTCTTCAGAAACCTGAGTGTGGGGCAGCAGCAAAGAGCCAGCTGCTCACCAGGGCAAGGCAAGCCAGTAGCCCTGGTGGCCCTCAGCACCAGGTCCCAGGGTCTGGGGACAAGAGGCAGACCTTGGTCATGGGGTTCATCAATGCCCCCTGACAAGACAAAAAGGAACCAGATCCAAGGTCCCTCTGGGAGCCACAGGCAGGACCACACATAGCTCTCTCCCAGACTCTGCTGTGAGCCAGGCAGCAATGCCACCCTCCTCACCCAGCCAAGCAGAGGTGGGGCTGGGCTGTCACAGGTGGGGCAGGGTGATTTTCCTCCCACAGATCTGGACCTTCCTTTTCAGGAACATCCAAGGAAATGAGATTGGCTTCCCACTGCCTTTCACTGCAGCTGCTACCCATGCCTCCCTGAAAGGCAGCAGGCCTCACATGCCCTTGATGCATGGCTGGCTGCTCATGCATGGGAGATACAGGAGCCTGCCATCCCATGGACTGAGCACAGCACAGCAGCTGGTCTGCTCCCAGACTTAAGATGCTTATTTCTCTCATCAAGAAAATACATAAAGATGTACCTCTGAGACAGTGACTAATGTTTGGTTTTATCAATCATCCAAAAGTCAATTTTAAGAATTAGCTACTCTTAATTTATTTTGATTTCTTAAGCCAGATTACTAAATAATCAGAAATATTCTTACTTGTCATGTATACACCAGAAGGATATAAACACATCAATGTCATGGACTCCTTGTTATGCTGACTAATTATCCTAGTTACCAGCCTCCAGATGAATATTCTACTCCATCATCCATTCATTTTCAGCTGCAAAATACCTGTGCCAGGGCCCTGGAAATGTACTCACAGGAACCAGTTAAACAGGGACATTGTACCATGTCTGTGTAAAGTGTTCTTGCTGAGGCATCTCCTTGCTGGAGTTGTCACTAAACACCTCCAGGAAAAACAAATACCAGTGAAGCAAAGGCACAGTAGAGGGAAAACACCACCAGCAAAAATATCTCATATGAAAACTGGTATTGTTCCAAACCCTGCAAAGTACCAAAGTGTAGAACCATCTAGGCAGTGGTAGAGAGAAAAAACGACCAGCATCAGATTTTACAAGTGCCAAAAGCAAAGTTCTGAGTTCTCTGTATCATGCTCCATAGCATGAACTCAGTTACTGGTATCTCCACCACAATTCGAAATGTTTGTATGTTCCCTCTCTAGGCTGCAATTCAGTCTCAGAACAGCATAAAGCTGACTTCTAACTTCAAATCAGTATGGAAAGCCAGAGGAACCCCTGTAAAGCTCTAGTCTGAGCTTTTGCACAACAGAACAGAAAGCCTCCTCTGCTCTTTCTATTTCAGGTTCTATCTCCTACTTGAACAACGGTTGGGTTTCTTTTATTTTGTAATCTTAGTGCTGGCAGAGAAAAATTAAACAGTAATCAGAGCTTTGGATCAAAGGCCAAAAGTGGGTTTGATCTATGCATTCCCTATCGCATTCAGGAATTTATTCACCTTATATAAATGGCACAAGTACAGAAACAAATGCCCTTACTTTCATACAATCTTTCACAATCAGCTTTGAGAACTAGAGTCCCCTTAAATTGCTATCCCAAACAGTACAATATTCAAACAAATACTCCAGTGATCAAAATCAAATTTGTAATTAGATGAACACTAATGAACACACAATGCTTAGTCGTACATTATTAGTGGGGTAAGGCACACAACACTTAGTCATACCTCATTAGTGCTTAATTATTTCTCTGGTTTAAGTTCCAAATCAGCAGAGAAGCTGAGTGTGGCCAAAGATAGAAATGGTAGAACACAGCACATTTGACCAGAAAAAATAACTCTGTTTTGAAGGGACTGAACATGACACTGGCCCCCAGAAAAAAAACAAAATAAATAAAATCAGTTGGCATCAATTAAGATGGAGACAGGAGCATACTATGTAAAGCAGTGGGAGAAAATTTTTTATTTCAAGGCAAAAGTTAGTCTAACAAAGCTCAGACTCTAGCAATAAGTACAAATTCTGTTTGGAACAGCTTTCCTTTGTGAAAGGGAGAGGCTTAAGCAGGAATGTCTCCCTACAGTTTTTGCTTCTGCCCCTAGAATCTGACACTAATTCAGAAGCATTATAGGAGAATTTAATGCATAGCCTTATTTAAATTTACTCTGTAAACCACAGAATTACATTTTCAACAGCTGAGAAACTGATTATAAAATTGATTGGTCTTTACTGCAAGAGAACATTGTCTGCTGGATCTAGCAGCACTCACTTATTCAAAATATTTTTCAGGCACCAGCTCTATAGAAGAGATAAGTGTTCAGACACATACAAAAAAAGGGAAATAATTACAAAAGGAAAGCAAAATTCATGTTCTTAGAGATCAAAAAGACAAGATGAAAAAAACTGATTAAAAAAAATTGTAGTCCATTATAAAATACCAAGACATTTGAGGCTCAGATAACCTAAATATATTATGAACAAATACCCTGAATTTTGATACACTTTATCTAGAAATAGGATTGGGAAAATTAACAAGAAAAATCTTACTGCATTTGTTCTTGTTTAAATTCCATTAACTTCTAGGAACAACTGTGCTTGCAAGCAGGCAGAATACTTGAAAAAGATAAGCTTACAAAATACAAAGAAAAGCCCTGCCAAGCCCCAAAATTAATTCTGTAAGCCCAAAAGCAGTTGTCAACACATGCCTAATTTATAATGCTATACTATTTTTTCATTTGTAAAATTGTACTTAAAAGACTTCCATATGATAGAAATACTGCAATTTGCACTAGTAGCCTCACAAGAGAGGGCAGATATTTAATTCAATTTTCCTAAAACAGGATCTTCCAAACACCATTAGAGTCGTGCACACAATACCACATGTGCAATGAACAGCAGCAACTCCAGACACAATTCTGACAGCTGCATTAGCTAGAAGGATACTATTATCTTCAATTTAAAGTTCTTGGATAAGAATCACCACATTTTCCAGCAGCTATTTTGAAGGCCAAGTTCTTCATACTCAGGTTCCTTTTACAATACCATCTATTGGAAAAAACCTAAACTCTGCTTGGTAAAGAGCATGTATTTCTTTACATACAAATATATGGTTGAAAATAGCCAACTACATAAATTGATTAGCTATAAAATGTAAATACATATCAAGTACAAGCTTATACAAATAAATTTACACATGTTCCTTATGCATGGCAGCCACTGCTCACACACCCTTGCCATTTCGTAAGGGTATTTGCTTTTTCTTCTTTCAAAGAATAAGAAAGCATAGAATATCCAGAGAAGCACCAGCCCACCCATAGCAGCTGACATAGGACTCTAAATACCAGCGGAAATACATTCAAGTAGTGAAATAAGCACAGAAACATACCCCCAAAGCGTTAAACTTCTGCTGAGTAGCAGATGAGTGTGGTTCAGTAGCCTGATATTCCTTTAAACCCCACATCACTGGGTTGGAGATTCACTCCTCATCTCTTCCTCTCCATTCTTACTTCACAGCCTTAACACCCTTTTAATGTAGTTGTTTGTTGGTGCTGTGAAAAAAAAGCATGTGTGCATTCAGCTGCTCTGAGCAAAAGATTCATACCCCAGGTGAGAGACAACTTGAAATTCCATTCCCACTTCATAATTACAGCACACATAAATGGAACAAAACATGAAGCAACTGCCCACCCCACACAAGACATGGCAATCCTATAACATCAAAATGTATTCAGGGAAACAGAGCACTAAATGGGCTGAAGTACATTTCCATTTGTCAATATGTTTACAATGCATGCTCAACAGGAGGGCCCATCGTGCTCTTCTAGCAGCTCTTTTATTTTGATTGCTACTATTATTGTCATTATTACAATATGTGTTTCCCAGCCTGGACAAGCAGCACAAGCACTGATTGATGAGACAGCCCTATCCAAGCAGAGAAATGATAGCTGTGCCACATGCTAGCAAGAAATGACACAGACTATATGTCTATAGTCATAACTACTTGCTTCTGTGAAGGCTGTATTACAGTATTTGCACCTTTACAGGTCTTTTCCCCCTTTTTCCTTAGGAGTAAAACAAAAAATGCACAATGCTGTTTGCCTGCAAGATAGGCAGATAAGGGTGTTTATGTCACACCTCACCGAAGTGCTCTGTTTCATTATTCATAAGCTGCATTCCCCCTCCAAAAGTCAAAGGACAGCTTCCTTCCCCTCCTGTTTCCTACTCCTAAACACAGGAGACAACGCCCAACATTTCCAAGGTCTTTCTCAAGGCTTTTCAAGATGCTTGCAAAGAGAGGACAATATTTCCTTCCCAAAGCTTCTCTCTAAGTAGGTTTTCACAGCTCTCCCACTCTCCCTGCTGGTCTCCTGCAATTCAGTGCAAGTTGAGTGCAAGCCAAAGCAGATGCAGACAGTGCATTGCTTCCATGGGGAGATCCTAGTCCCAGAGACTCAGAACTGGGAAGGTAACTACTGGGTTCAGGCAGGAACTCAGAACCTGAATCAACCTGAGATCCATAGACTGCAGTGTCTTCTTTCCCATTAGCTAATGGGAACTGGGCCAGATGCATATCTTCAATCCACAGAGGCATCAGGCAAAAGCCCCGTCAAGAAATTGGCAAGATGGGCCCCTCTGCAAGCTCTCACATGGAAAACAAAAAGCAAATAAATGAGAAACACTATCTCTAACGCAGCAGGGACCCTGCAAGGCAAACCCCCAACTATGTTTTCTCTCCACTGCTGATTTTCAAGCCATACTCGTGCTTCACACTTGGCTTGGATGTGATGGTCAAGTTTTGGCCTGAAGCACAATCCTCACGTCCATTGATTTCATCAAACATTTGGAAAATAAATATATGCTTTCATGTCTATCAACAGGGGCTTATACAAGCAACATTTCAAATCAAATCTAGACAAATTCAAGTTACAGAATGTCTGCTATATACTCAATCTGTATTAAAAGTATTGTTCCATAAAACCTAGCAGCAAGGTGAAACAAGAATGCCATTAAATGTAACAATCAACTGTGGGAATTCATGCCTTCTGATCAATGAATCAGTATGATTATGCAGAAGCGTCTTATTGTTTAAAATACACTCCACTCACACATCTCACAACTTTGACATAATACCTTACTTATACATTCTACCTACCTATACATTTCACTTACCTATCTTATACTACTTATACATATGAGTCATACATTTTCTTACTTACACTTTTTACAACTTCTACATAACACAGTACTTATGCATTTTACTTACTTACACATCTTACAATCTTTACATAATACACTACTTACACATTTTACAACTTATCCATAATACAATACACGTACATTTTGCAACTGCTGTGCATGAGATCACACATTGCTTGATTGGTTTCTCTATTTTGTCCCTGAGCTCTGCACGCACTTTTCTGATAATATGATTGGTTTTAATCCAGTGGAGCACAGTCCTTTTTATCTATTCCTTGCTGTCTTGGTATTTAGTTTTTCAGCTTTTTCTTTCCCAACTCAGCACAGTTTACCTTTCAGTCCTTGATGAATTCCTGAGGGCTCTAACAGGTGGGGCTCCTGAGCCAGGCAAGCAGCGTCAAGATGATGACAGCAACAAAACCCATCCAGTGATCAGCAGTCAAGTTAATCCAGAAAATCCAAGCAAGACAGCAAAGACCAGGGAGCAAATATACATATACCTATCCCACCTCCCTCCCAAACCTTCAGACTGGAGCTTCAAAACCCTTTTGGGGCTGATGTGCTGCAGCTGAAGATGGAAAGGTCAGGTGAAGCCAGTGAGGGTAATTCCAGCCTGGTCCCACTCTGAGGGCTCTGGTAAAAATAACTAAAAATGGTTTGGCTGGGGCACACTATCAAGGTTCAAATACTTTACAACAATCAACCACTTTGAATTTGAAAGAATACAGCACATAATTTGTCCCATTTGTTCCCTGAACCAGTGGTGATGATTGTACGCTATTTTTTGTTTATTTATTTCAACATCTCTCATGATTAACCTCCATATGTTCAGGAAGTTCCAATCTCTGCACACAAAAAAAAATACATTAATCACTAATTACATTCTGCCTACAGACAACATCATCTCCCCTAGCAAGCTAAACATTGACACCCATCATTTGGCTACTTTTGGCTACTGAGAGCAATGCTTTAGCATTTCAAGATGCTTCATTTGCTCTGAATATTTTTTTTTTTTGCTGGGTGAAGAGTTGAAAATCTTCAAGATTCAACTTTCAAAATCTGGGTGTTAATCAGATGCATGGAAGGTGTTATGTTGCAAACTATGAAGATGGAAGAACATGAGAGAGAAATGAATGCTGGCCACGGGGCCTTCCTTTCTTTCTTTGTGTTAGGATCTAGGCTTCACATGTTATGCATGTCTCTAATTCCTGTGAAAGCAAATAAAATGTGAAGAGGAGGAGAATTCCCTTCATGAATGAATGCTACTCAAGCCAACATATGATGCTAAAGGAGTGTGGCAAGTTTTCACTGACTTCCTTTAAGTGGTTCCTAATTAATTGCTTAGAGAGCCCCAGATAAGAGCCAAGATATGAAATAGTGACAGTATCTTAGGACATAAGTGGTCTACTGGGAATCAGAATGAACCCCAGATATTTCCATTTTAGCCAAGTCATTGTATAGCAAGAAAGTTAAAACCAGGAGCTTGCAAATGGCTGGTATTCAACTTAAATATCACTAAAATGCCAGTTTTAGTAAATCCAATAAAGTATAAAGTAGTTTAGAAACAGCATCATCTTAATTTTGAAGTAATCCAAGAAAAGACAGAACTAACTGAGCAGGAAGACATTGAGTTACTTCAATAATCCTAATCTTTTTTACTTCTTTTTATAAATACAACAGAGGACACCAAGACTTCCTTAGTTAGAAACATCAATCTATTTGGAAAGCAAAAAGAAGAATAAGACTAGTTTTAAAGATAAATCTGACTTGAATTATCACATAGAACAACTCTTATGGTGGTCTTGGATTAATACAGTGAAATATTTGGACAGCATTCTATCATTTTCTTGTGACCAGTGAGGGGAACTGCTGTTGTGTCAAACTCCTGTCATGTAACCTATGCAACCACAAAGAGTGCTCATGGCACAGTGCTGCAGTCCAACTTCTTCCAGAGCTGCAAGGGCACTTAAAGACAACAGGATTTTGGTACCAAGGAATTGGGAAGACAGGTAAACGCAGGGCTTTTCTTCTCAGTTCCCCCCCACTCCTGTGACCTTCAGTCCCCACTACACACATGCATGACACACACCCACACTCCAACCCTTTACATTGCCCATACTCATTTAGGCACATCTGCATCAGCTGGAACCCTGGAACGGCAGCACTGCTGAAGTATCCATCTTTGTCAGTGTCATGACTAAAATAACACTGGACAACGTAACACAACTGCACCCTGCTGCTAGACTGACAATTGACATTGCAAGTATTCTTGTTCCTGTGCTTGTGCTCCCCTGGTAGCATTTATGGGACTGACAGCAGTGCTGAAGAAAAAACTATGAAGGTTCAGAGGTTCAGAGCAGCACATTCTCTGGAGGAACTGGATAAGATCAATAAAATTTGTATGTCCTTTGCAGTACATGAGCTGGTTTTGCTGCTACCTATGGCAGTCCATCCACTTGGCACAAAAAAAGGTAACTAAAATAAATAAGTATTCCTAGAAACCCTGCATTATTGATTAGGAGCATTCATTTAACAACTGTTTCTTTGGGATTGTCAAAACTGATGACCTAAAGAGCTCACTTCCAAGGCACTATTGATAAAAGCATAAACCAATAATGCTATTTATATTTCTGTTTTCTCTACAGTGCTATTTAATGACCCATGGTAATCCTTAAAAAGGTTATTCTAATTATTCAGATCTTATTCCTTTAAGAAGAAATGTCCCTTGTTGGCAGCTCTTATAGGTTGGAAAGGTGGAGAAGGAAGATAAGAAGGAAAAAAAGACAGAAATACACCCAGTCCATTTGTGGAACTCCATGGGAAAAACCTATGTCAGTACAGTATATGATTAAGTATGCCATTACATTGCCTATATGGAAAGTAATTTTGCATACAGAACATTCCGGGGAGTCAGGACTGTTCTTAAACAACTTTAAGCAAACAATGATCAGAAGTAGAAAAGAGCATCTAAATCCTTTACCTGTGTGTTACACAGAAAAGCTCCTTGGGCAGCTTGTGCCAGTGCTTCATAACCATCTGATTAAAGAACTTCTTCCTAATATCTAGTCTAAATTTCTCCTATTTTGGTTTAAAATTATTTCCCCTTGACCTATCACTATCTGCACATGTAAAAAGTTGTTCTCCCTATTTTTTATAAAGCACTCTCTAGGTACTGGAAGGTCACAATGATAGCTTCTTGGAGCCACCTCTTCTCCAGACTGAGCAATCCCAGCTCTGTTTCACTTCATAGGAGAGGTGCTCCACCCCTCTAATCATCCAACCCTCCTTTGGACTCACTCCAACAGGTACACATCTCTCTTGTGCTGAGGACCCCAGAGCTGGGTGCAGTTCTCCAGGTGAGGTCTCACAATGACAGAGTAGAAGGGGAGCGTCACCTTCCTACATCTGCTGGCCACACTGCTTTTGATGCTGCCCAGGATATGGTTCACTTTCTAGGCTGTGAGCACAGTGTTGGCTCATGTCCAGCATTTTGTCCATGAAAACACCCTAGTCCTTCTCCACAGGGCTGCTCTCAATTCTTTTCCCGGTCTGTGCTCATGTCAGACATTGCCCCAGTCCAGATGCAGCACCTGGCACTTGGTCTTGATGAACCTCATGAGGCTCTTGTGGGCCCACTTCTCAGGTTTGCCCAGGTCTGTCTGGAAGGCACCCCTACCACTCAGAAGCAACAAGAGGCAATAAGGGGCATAGAAAATACAACTGAATGTGTATTCTAAGTATAATAAGGAGTCTGTTTAACTTATTTGGTTAAAAACCCCACATACCTGGTATTTTTGATCTCAAAAGAAACCAAACAGCAAGACATATCCTGATCACCACATTTATCCCAAACAAATACGCTTTGTTGCCTCAGCCAGTGGCTAATTGCCAATTTGTTTCATGAACAAAACCTGACATAGAAAACAGAACCCAGCTACTAAGTATAGAGGGCTGCGAAAGAATGCAGGTAGCTTTAAGCTTAAGGCAGAACTGCTCTGCCAGCCAGCATCAATGTGCAAAGCACAATCCCACCTTCTCTATCTCCCTGTCTGACTCTAGCTTTTTTGCAGTAGGTTATCTCCCTCAAGGGCAAATGTATTCCAAACATTTAAGGGCTCTTACAAAAGGCCAGCACTGATCTCTGTGCTTGAATAATATCCCAAATGGACCCTCATTGGTAACATGATAACAAAATCAGTGTTTCAGTCAAAAGAGAAGAGTCTTTCTGCTCCTCTGTTCTTCTCTTTTTGTGCATTGATATAAAGATCAGAGTCATCAGCATGAATAAGATTTAGAATTCTGATGAAAACTATAAGAGATACTAAACACTTTCTGGCCCTCCCAAATTTGTATTCAACCTCTCCCTTTGTTAAAGCTGTAATCACACTCCCATCGGTATTCAAGGGATTTATGCAAACAAGGTCTCTTCTGTCAAAAATCACAGCAATTTGATGCAGTCACAGCCTGTTGAGTTGTGTAGATTACTGGCACCAAAGACACAACTTAGTATTCTGATGTGTGTCAGCTCTCTATAATACAGATCAGATGGTCATAGCAGACTCCTCTCAGCCATTCTAGCATAAGACACTGTATCTATATGCAACAGAACCAAGGGAAAGTAACAGAAGGTGACTTGAAGCCACACAGGAAATAAGGAAATTTAACAATTAAGCTAAAACTCAGCCTGTTGCTTAATTGCAAAGACAGTATTTGTTGAATATCTTCATTTTGCTCTCCATGCTTATGGATGCTTTCACCCATTGCTTAAGGATGGACTTAAATAAATAAAAGCCTGCTGTCTTTACCTCTGTGTGAGTGCTGTTTGTACCTATTACACATCTACCTTATACACCCAATACCCAAAGGAGGAAAAGGAGTCCATTATACAGGTCCTAGACGCAGGACATAACTCATTAAATCCAGCTGAAAAAAAAACAACACTTAAAGCTCCAGTGGCTTTCTGCCTGACATTCTTATATGCAATACCAGCTCCTCCATCACTCAGGGCCATATCCTGCCTCCTCTGGACAAGCCGTGCACTTTGTTTCAGGGGGCACAGTTTAATCCCTTGAAGTGAAATGGACACAATTTAGCCATGACCTATCCCCATCATATGAGCTATAGGCAAATCTGGCCGTGTTAGAGAAATTCTACCTGCACTTGCACAGGGGATCATGTCTGTGCTCACTGTCACCCTTTCAAGAACAAAGAATGGATTTCTCTTCCTGGCTTAACACTTTTTTTCCAAAATCAGTTTGATGGTCTGAGAGAAAAAGAGGGGAGCGAGAGTTGATTAAAAGCCGTGATGAAATGCAGGCAACAGAGTGGAGTACCTGCAGTTCTCTGTCACCTCCACCCACTTTCTCCCCAGGCAACCAATGGCCATTACATCATCACAGCAATCTCTAATTGGCTGCATTCTGGATACACTTTCTGACCCAAAATATACAGGTTAGATAAAAATATGCCATTCCCAAAGTATTTTTTGATGAGGCATATTACTAAACACCTCGCAGACATGCAATAACTTCAGCAACTCCCCTGAGTAAAAGAACAATGAGTAAAGGTCTGAGTGAATACTACATACAAAATTTTAATACATATATATATTTAAGTCTCAAAATATGCAGAAGACATCCTTTGACCACATGGACCTCTTTTGCATTCACTTTCCAATATGTTTATGCCACTGAGTCACACTAGAAGATACGGTTGAAAAAAAGAATTTAAGGTGCTTATTTGCAAAAAGCAAGTGTTACACTTAAACAGTTTTTGGTGCCAAGATGACTGCACTGCTCACAGATTTTCCAAAGCAGAAAAACAAGATTCTATTTGCAGGATAAATCACTGATTCTGTGTTATTTACTCAACTGTAATACATTAACAGCTAGTTGCAAATAAGGACATTGAGGTATATATAGCACAGAGCCTTAGTATATAGGGCTCATTCTGCCAAGTGAATTGGGGCCAAATACTTGACTTAATAAGTATCATTCAAATCTAATGGGACCACAAGTAAATCAGGTTTTATTCCTTACTTCATTCCAGCCCTTATCTCCTCTCCCCAAACATGACATGCATAATCCAAACACAGCATTCTGCAAAAATGAGCCTCGTTATGTATAAAAAGAGCCACATTAGAGAAATCCACAGAAGTGGATAAAAAAAGGTGATGCTCATCCTTCTTTCAGGTTGACTTACAGCTCCTTAGAGCAAAATTCTCATCTGAGTTCAGTATCCACAGGCTGCATATTAGTGGCCCTCTCACTGTCAGCTCAATGCACCAATGTGATCTAAATAAACCAACTAGTAAAATACAAAACATAACAGCTGGTCTCTGTCAAGAGATGCTATTTGGCCTAACAATATAGAAATACCTTCTTTAAGGAGAAATAAAAAGTTTAGCTGATTTTTCCCTATATAAGTGCCTTGTCTAGAATTATAAAACATGAGTCAAATCCTGCAAACTTGCATTCTCTTCGCGAGTGTAGAGAGAAGGCAGGAGCTCTGCCTTACAAGTGCCCTCATCACACTATATTTATACTGCCTTCAGAGGACCCTGACACCTCAATATTCATCTGCTTGGCCTCAGTTTAGCTGCAGCAGTTCCAGCTGCTTTTTAACATTCTGTCTAATTAGGAAGACAAAAGAAGTTTCCTTAGATGTGTAAGTTAGCTTTAGTGGTGAATAAGATGTTAGAGTAGGTGATGGACTCTTTAAACAGCTTCTCTGATCTCCCTCACTCTACCAGTACTCCTTTCAAGATCTTAGCTGGTCTGCCCCACTATTAACCTCCCTTCACACTGAGAATTAGCTATTTATTCTCAGCCTTTGTTCCTTCTCTCAAAGGGCCCCCTCCTCTCACACTTCACCCAAGAATTCTCAGCCATCTGCTATGAATCTGTATAACAAAAGCCTTTTGAAAGTCAAAATAAATTATATCCACTGGTTGGGATACAGAGAAGTCCCTATTTTGAGCATTTACAGCTCACTTTGAAAGACTTGATGCTGATGCAATGCTGTTTTTACTGCAGTCTTATGACTTAACAGTGGTGTTAGGAGCATATCCAAATGACCTCTCCAATCTCAAATCTCTCTCTCTAGCAAAGAGCAAGGTCTGTGTCCTTGTGGTGTCCCAGCAAAGCAGCATTGTATAGCTTCGACCTTTAGCACAGAGCATTCCAGTAATTCATCTTTTAATTGAGAAATAGTTCCTCCTGTCCCAGGATCTCTATCAAGGAGGTACGAAAAGGAAAACAAAATCAAAAAACATAATTTGAAACCATTTAACTCTATACCTCCTTAAAATATGTGTAAATGTAGGAATCAAAAAAAAAAACAAACCAAAAAAAACCACAACCTTACCAAAACATCCAAAAATTGGATGCAGCAAATTGCGAACAAACCCAACAAAGTAACCACATGCAACACAATCTTTGTTAAAATTGGCAATGTCCACAAAGAAAACAGCAAACTACCTGAAGTGCAGACCCTTCTACACCCACAGGGTGTGCCTGTGAGGAATTAAACAAACTGGACACATAGGTCTTGGGTGTTCAGTAAACCAGGACTGAACTTTATTGAGTGCAAAACAAATGTACCAGTTAACTAATTCAGTGCCTAAGGACAAAATCTCATCCCCAGCTCCTGCACATCACAAAATGTCACAACATTTGGCTGCCTCCTATCAAGAAAAAGCAAAATACCATGACTTCTCTCAGGGCAGGATTAAAGGACAGTGTCAGTGCTTTGTTAGAAAGCTGGCAAATGTCTTCTTGTCTTGCTCAAAGTCACCCTGCCAAAGTAGCACAGTGGTAAGAGGCTGAATGGAAAAAATTGGCACAAGAGAAGGAAGAAACATATTCCATCTGACTATCAGTGTCTGAGAAATAATTATTTCATAATTGTGACTTTCTAACAGAAAGATATATTGTGTTTAATACAGCAAAGCACTTTGCCATCTTTCTACTCCACTAGAAAATATTTCACTGATCATTAAAATGAAGCCAAGGGACAATGTGAGAATACCTGATAAAAACCTTCATTTAATTAAAAAAAAATTTAAAAAAAGAAAGAAAAGAAAGAAGTGAAACCACACGAGCTATTTTAATGGCTCAATATTTGGCGTGAGTCTGAGCAGTACATCACACCTGAAAATGGAAACTGCATCAAACCTTAACATCCTTAGCCCTATCTCAGAAACTTTGGTCCAGTTTAGACTAAGCAGGGATGATGGGTTTGGGTCACCAGGACTTCTCCCTATCACACAGAAATCTACTCCAGAGGTTCCACCCAAGCACTGCTGCAGCATAGTCTGTCAGCTTTGATGAGACAGGAGGCCACAGAATTAGAACTGCTCAATGGGATCTGAGGGCAATCAGACTTCCTACAGCATGACACAGCATTACAGTAAAGCAGTGCCATGGAACATTGCACTCAGGCTTGGTAATCAAATAAAACTGTCATTCAAGACTTACTATACTCCTGTGCATAGTTATCCATTATCTGTAACAAAACCTGAACTTATTAAATTACTTCATATTTTCAGTATTATGCTGTTGTTTATTACAGAGCAATATGAAGGAATGCAGAAAGAGTCATTTTCTACTAATACTGAACAAGGAACATTATTAGATTAAGGACAGAACATTACCCTTGAAGCTTTTCTCTCAGCTTTGTGCCATTGCAGAACATGCAGTTATATACTTCTCCCTGATGCCTCCTGCCACAGATTTAAGAACCAAGGCAAATCACTCCCATCACTCTTCTAATGCTGAGGAAGAGGCAGAGAAGGAAATATGTTAATTTTGGTAACATACCAGAAAAGTACATTGGTGTCATATTCCTTCCATCTGCAGAAAACAAAAGGCTGGTTGGTTCCCACCACACACCTATAAGGTGAGACAGGCAAAAATGCCCAATGATAAAAGGGGGTTTACAGAAAGAGAAAGAAAGATGAAAATTGATACACATATAATAGCAGTACCTGGGGAACGGACAGGAGGGAAATCATGTTTCCCACAAGGCCCCAGAAATCCCTTTTCAGTGTTTCAGAGACAATGCGTAAGTTGGGGGTGGGGGATGCACAAGAGCCCGGAGTCTCTGCTATTATTCCTCCAGTTCCAATCTTGTATGAGCAGAAGCCCCAGGGTAGGAGTTTAGTTACCAACCTTTGCCCACTTCTGGTTGTTCATCAGTCTGTCACAACTAGCTAGTGCTTGCAAGGGCCAGGTTCAGAGGCACACAGAGAATGGACAGCGGTGCGCAGGCATTGCAGAAGGAGCTTTGCAGGGGATCTTATCTCTGCTACCTCCTACAGTCACACCGAGAAAGCAACAAGTTGTGGTACACCGATTCTCTGGTCCTCTCAGCTTAACCCTCTGAGGCAAATGGGAACACAGTAGAAGAAGGGCAGAGAAGCCCAGCCACATCCACCCTCCCAACTGGAAACCAGCAAGGTCATCTCAAGCCCTGACAAACTCTTTTCTACTCTCCTCTGGGAACTCTGTCCATATGTTTATTATGAGGAAACAGCTCTGCATGCAGCTGCCAGTTATTTTCATTTAACCCCATCATTTGGCAATGCCCACACGTGAGACTGTGCAAATAATCTTTTTACTCAGTGTTTCCATGTGTTTAGAGGGTCATTATTCAGAAGATTTCTGATCAGACAGCATTGGAAGTTACATCATTTGCCAACAGTATTTGGAGTGCTCAGTATCTGTGAAGAACAGATACGAGGTATAATCAAAACTCCACAGAAACAAGGATTACTTTTCAACTTTAAATAAGCTTTTTTTGACTTCTGGCCACTTTGATTGAACAATGAGAGAGTTCTGCAGTGAAAACCTCCTCCAACTTCCAAGTCCTAATGAGGACTTGTCTTATTCCAAGATCTTGGATCAGGAGAAGAGAGGCATACCCAGGTGAAGGTTGCCTGCAGATGAACACAAATTTACACTGCTTTTCTCAATGTGAAGGGCACAGGAGGAAGCCACAAAGACAGGCTAGCAAGGGCAAAAGTCTGATCAGCCTCTGATGTGGATAACCTAAAAAAAAATAAAGACTTGGATAACATTTTAGCCTGCAGGCAGAACAGGAGGTTTATACGGCTAAAGGATCCAGAATTAGATTTAACACACTATAAACACAGCCTGCAATGTGGGCAATACATCTTACCCTTTTTGGTACTGACTGCTGCCACCAAAGTACAACAAAGCTGAATTCAGACAACAGGGCTCTTACAAGACTTACAATACCCTCAGCCTGCCCTCAGTCCCTTAAGCAAACTCAGAAGTGAGGAAAGTCCATCCTTCCAAGAGACCTTAACAGAAAAAAACTATTTCTGGCTTTCATGCAGGGAAAAAAAAAAAAAGATCTTACATTGTTTCAAAAGCTAAAACAAGGGACTGGAGACAGGCAGGGAGATACCTACAGCTGCTGAATTAGTATCACAAAGAACACAAGAAGGTAAAAACTGAAAAGAACAGTGTTTCTGGCAAATGGAAGTAATGTGAAACTGTTACCAACTTCTAACCGTAATTGGCAAGAAAAGAGATGGGGCATTCCAAAGCAGCAGACAGAAAAGTTGAGAGAGTTGCTCTATGTGCTATCAGTGTGCTGCAAACCCTAATAAAATATGGGCAATGTGTACTCTACTGTCTTCTGGACTTTTCTGATTGCACCATATGTTGGAAGTGCACATCTGCTCTTTACATAAAATGGATAGTACGTACTTTAAAAACAAATGTGAGAATCCACAGGGTAGAAGCGGATTAACATTGAGCTGGGCACATGAATTTGTTAGTCGATTGTCACGTGCCTGACTCACAGAGTCATGCTGGTGCAACACTCTTTAACTCCATTGCTGTGAGCCTGGAAATGGAACATCCATTTAGTGCTAACAGCAACAACATCTCCAGCAAGTAGTTCTTGGGATGAATGAACACTTTGCACTGAAATATTGGGCTCTTAGAAAAAGCATTTCTTCCCTTTTACCAGGTTATACATATCTCAGTCTCATTTGTATTTAATAAAAAAAGAAATTTGGATTGTGCAAGAATCTTTAAAAAAAACTGTGTTACCATTCCACAGTGAAAAGCAGATGCATGAATCTGTGATGGGCTGATGATCAATTTTTGACAAATTGATACTCTCATGACAGATTAAGAGGGCATACATTGCACAATTTATAGCACTCACAGTATGCACACATAACAATAAGCACTTGGGGCACAGTCTCCTGCCTAGGAAGTTTTTTACATAAGGCTTTTTAAATATTTTCTATCAAATTCTTTTAAATATTTTCTAGTTAAGTATTTTCTTGTCAGTAATATATCTACCTCCTTAATGCTGAAATTCTCTAAAAGTGGGTGTTTCAGCAGATCACCATTATGCTCAAGTTTTCCTTGCCTCAAATACAAATAATTCTACCTCAGGGAAGAGGAATTGCCCCATTTCTGGAGAAATTGTAATAGAGGTTATCATTATTACTATTAAATAGAGATGCCAGACAATAGAAATCCGAACATGATAGCAGACACAATGTGTCAGGGCTTTGGGGTTTTTTTCCTCATTCTGGGATATAATCCCATGACTACAGTGTGTCAGGAAACTACTTCAAAGAGCTACATGAAAAAAAGCAATCCCCTCTCTTTAAAAAAACCCAAAAACAACAACAAAAACCTCAATATTTTGCAGAACTATCATTCCTTCCCTTCCTCTTTTCAACAAAACTGTTTGGAACCCAAGGATAAATAAAGTTAGTCACAATTATGCAGCTCCTGTTTTTCAGCTCTATTAATTCTGTACAGAAAATGTTCAATTGTTTCATGTTTTCTATCTATCTACAGTTGTTTCTAACACACACCTAGATTAATAGCAGCACCCTCTTTCTTTGCACTTCTCAATATTGGATGCAACATTTCATTTTAGGAAAAGCTCTGGGTCGGGACAGCACTGAAGAGACAAAACAGTCTGGCTTTCTGAGCTCTAACCAACTTCTGAGAAGAAGGCTGGGTTGAATAAAATCTCCCATGCAGGAAAACTACCTTGAAGTCTGGAGCTGAACATTCAGAGAAGGAAATTAATGTGTAGACAATAAAGGAAAACTACCTCTCAGTAGTCTGACTCACATTTTGTGGAATATAACACAGAGGATTTGCAAAGTATTGCACAAAAATATTGCTTTAACATTTAAAGAGCCAACAAAACAAGATTTTCTAGATAGAAGTTCTCTCTTGAAGAGAAACAGGTAGCTAGAGGCATGATGGGGTGGGATAAAAAGGACAGCAGGAGCTGCCAAAGATTAAAATGGCTAGAACCACAGCACCACCATATTAAACTAGTTTTATTGATCTAATTCCATCCTGTACCATGACAAATATGAAATAATACCAAATAAGATCCAAACTTAAAGCTAATTTGACTTTTCAAAACATTCTTTCCAGAATGTTATACCTACAGAAAGTCTAGTAGAAGATGAACTGCCAGGATGATTAACAGTGGAAAAGATAGTATTTCCTTTCTTATTATTGACATTTTTAAAATGCATTTTATAGAATTACCTCAATATTTTTTGTTGTATATGTACATATATCTGAATACAGCACATGTAAAGCATTTATATCTACATCATTTAAGTTATATTCCTATTTAAGTGTTATTTCCTATTTAAGAGTTGAATTAAATTTTTTTATGCAAAACACAATCACAGAGCCTGTGTTTGTAGGCTGATGGGTAGATAAGTAGATGCTACCAACTGCAAAAAGAGGAGTTTTATTCATTTCTAAAAACATGTGAATTTTGAAAGTTACAGGCTATCCTAAGAGAGAAAAGAGTCAGTCCAGTTACTTTTTGTGAGTAAATGGTCCAGTGTTTCCAAATATATTTTTACTTTGTTGAGTCATTCATGAACCAAATCCATTCTCTACAAACATCCTTGCTGTTTGCAAATTACTCACTGAATAATTTATATGAAGGAAATTCACCTTAAGGGTTTGCCTGCAAGCTTATTTGCTTTTACTGTTCGCTGCCTATTATCCAATGTGTTTGAGCAGGTTCCCAAGCCACACAACTTTATTTCTACTCCGTGAGTGAATGAGTGAAACTTGAAGCTGCTATATCCATACAGGAGGAATAACAAATCACGAATCAGGAACAGCCAATTTTGTTTTCTAGTGAAAAGCCATCTTTACCTAGTTGTTTAGGAGCTGACAATATTCCCTCAGAAAGCACATCAAGAAGTGTGACTCATGAACCACAGCAGCAGGGCTGGCAGGGTGCTTCATCAGAAGGCAAATCCCATTTCAGACACCTACAGCAGGGAAAATGCTACAGGAGGCTCTCAGAATGGCTTTGCTTTTGTTTCTGAAGCCCAGAAGGACCCTTCAGACCACTGACCTCCCTAAGACAATGGCAAGACTACATGTTTTGCAGACGTTCCTAAAGCAGTTATTTGGCATCGCTGTGACCCCGTGGTTCTTTTGTGCCATGTTACTGCTGTACTGTACAAACCATGACTTGCAAAAGCCCATCCAAAATAAATTGTCTTGGGGTAACTTTACGATGCTGTATCCCCTATCGCCGCTCTATGCCCAGACACGAGTCCTGCGCCCTTCTGTGTTTTTAAACCTGGGTGTGAGACAACGAAAAAAGCCAGATGAACTTTTCAAAGCAGTTTGTGCTCCAAGGACACAGAAGACAGCTGCTGCTGCTGCTGCTGCAGAGCTGAGGCAAGCACCTTCTGGCTTTTCCCAGCTCTTGGCTCCTTGTCTCGGAAGAGAAAAATGGAGAGTTAAACTCCTTTGTTTTCCTGGGACTTCGGTTTCCTCTTCTTCTCCTCTGGACTGTTCAACAATACCAGAACACACCAGGAGACCTTACACCTTGGCCTGGAGGGGCCCAAGTTGTCTCTGCTCCGAAGAGGAGAAAGCCACACCCACAAAGGACTCTGGAAATTTACCAGGTTCTCTCCACAGTGACAGGTTTTATTAGTTAGCATTATTCTTTTCCCATTGTGCATTGTGTCTGTCAAATAAATAGGGGTTTTTGTCCTTCACTTTCCTCCAAGGAATTTTTTCCCAAACCTGGTGGGGAGGGACGGCTGAAACCTGCCTTCTATCAGAGGATGTTCATTTTGGATGTTCCTCCAAATTTGTCTCAAACCGGGACATAAGTTCTCCAAAAGCTCACCACTGTTTTCAAATGGCATGGCATTCAAAACTATGGAATATTCATCAAGTTAGCTAGTTTCTAAGATTTTTACCCAAGCTGAGATAGAGATGGATCAGAGAAGAACTGAATAGAGACCATGGGAGGGACAAGCAGGGATCAAGATGACACAAAAAAAACATGCATTGCTCAAAACCATGGTTCAGTTAAAATTCAGGTAATTTTTTAGGAAGACTGACCAGAAGACCTGGTCTGCACAGACCAGTTTACCAGCCAGCTTTAAGGTAGATCCTGCCTTGCTGTAAGAACTGTGGCTCTTGAGAAGCAGCAAGCACTTAGTTATTCTGATGTGAGCAATGGCAGCAACTCCAACAGTCTGCTGCATTAAGAGGGCAATATTTAGCACTTGTCAGGGTTATGGCCACCAGGTAGAAAAAACACTTGGGCAGTGTCATTTCCTTCTCACCCTATCTCACAGCTTTCCTTTGCTTTTGATCCAAATTCAGACTGCATCACAAGAAAAAATTACATGTAGAATACTATTATTAAAATAATCAACTTTTATGACCTGAGTGCTACACACAGGGTCCATTGAAATAGCTACATTACATTTTTGGATTATCCTTCCTCTTTTCCTTTGTGTATGCATATAAAAGAAATTTTTACACTGGAATCAGGTAATACCACCAATACTGACTTCCTTTTCAGTCTACAGAGATTAACAGTCCCTTGAGGATTGTATTGACCCTAGCTTTGCTCTCACCACTATTTACCTTTCAGGTCAATGAATCTTGATGATGATTACAACAAAGTCAATACCTGCTTATTACAGTTAGAATAAGAATCACTGAGAAGGCTTATGAACACTAGTTTGGTGTCTGCCAAAGCTACCCTAGTTAAGGAGTCTGTCAAGGTTTCATTGTGTCTGTCTTTTTTCTAGTGCAACTTGTCTCAAGTAACAATGAAAAAATGCCACTTGAAGACTCAATAATCCAATCTGTTCTTATAAAAGGAGCCCTGATGAGCATATTTTAATATTTAAGACATATGCATGTATTCATTAGTATACAAATTCAAACACATAAGCCCAGACTTTCTACCAGATAATTATTATTTGAAGGTTGTGTGTAGCTGTTGTGGGTTTTTCAATAGTTACTGCAACTTTTAGGATTTAATTTAAGTCTTCTTTGTATTTAATGTCAAGAGCTGATCCCCAGGGTAGGTAGTACATTTAGTTCTCTGTTACTATTTAGTTTTATTTTTATGATAGATTTAAAATGAACTCCAGAGCTCAGTTGTTGGTCACAACTTTCCAAAGAGAGAGCTCAGTAACATCTTTACAATCCTAACACCAGAATCCACAAAATCCACACATACATCCAAATCCTGAGGTAGGAGGAAGCAAAATGATAGGAGTTTATTTTGGAGGGAAAACATCAGGGAAGAAGTATAGCTCAGTAAACCTTGAGAAGAAAGGTGTGATGACCATGCAGCTTTGACCAAATCTGTGGCAAACATGCAGACATCCTCAGTTATGCAAACTTGGGATGCCCACCCTTCCTGCTCCTGCTAGCAAGATCTGTCCTTATTGTGCAGTTAAATTTACTGACAAATTTATACTTGCTCATGTTTTATTCCATTAAGGTATCATAAGTGTCTCAGAGCCATAGACAACAGTTAAACCTGCATTAGACACACTACTTCTATGCATTCACTGAATGCAAATTCAGACAAGCACTATCAAAATTCTGAAGACCTTCCCGTTTTACTCATCCCACAGGCATGTTCCCCTCCATTGCATTCAGCAACTCATCCCTGCCCACTCAGCCAAGTGACTGAGAATTCCTCTGCTTCACAGCTGAGCTTTCGTGAGCAGTAAGATGTATAAGACATTGAAGCTTCAAGCAAAGGTCACCAGCCCACCTTCAAGAGAAAGATTTCAAATATTTTCTGATTTCCCACTTCCTAACTGCCTTAAAAATTTGAGAATCCAAAGGGAAGGTGAGGTTTATGCTTAGTCTTAAGGTCCTTGGATAGGCAAGGACACTGAGTGTGGTTGGGCTGCATTTTTCATGAGGTCCAACACCTTTCCAGAGGTTGCAATGTTTCTGCAAGGACTGGTGTTTGTCTTTTGCTTAATCACCTGCCCAGTCTTCAGTTTTTCCTAGAGGAAGAAAAGGGTGTTCCTAACCTGTTTGCTATAGTTAAACATAAAATTTCAGAATAGATTTTTCTAGTCAGTTAACCATATTCTTGAGGGAAAACATAAGGTAGTATAATTATTAAAGAGTACTCTCAGTAATAGCCACATCTTTACTGTGTCAACCCTTTGCCAAAAAAAAAAAATAAGATTTATAGTAAAAGCCACTTACATTTCTTCTTTGCAGAACCAAGCCATCTGCCTCCAATATACCATCAGCCCCTGCTAGATGAATTCACACATATTTTAAAGCCCCTGAGTAACCATTAGAATGGAAATTGGACACTACTTGTCATTTGCAAAGCTTTCTTAACTGGAGAGGCTTCCCATTTGTTCAATTAAACATTTGCATGTGCAATACACTTTATGAAATTTATCCCAAAACAGTGAGGACTGAAATAATATTGGAGGCAGATGGCACAGCTGTTCCATTTAGAGCTATCCTCAGCAATATATGAAGTGATGGACAGGACGGGGAAGTGGGAGTGAAAACTTGGGATGATGAAGACTATTATCCATGGATATCAGCAATAAACAAACCATTCCAGTGCCAATCTTCCCTCCCCTATCGTATGTAGCTGCATGACTCACTTGAATTTATCCAATTAGAAAATACTCATGTAATTCAAGAAGTCAACCACTGAAGCCATGTAAGGGTTTCCCCTAAGAGAATCCATCCCTCTGCCTTGAAAGCTAAGGGAGTCTGAAAATGTGTCCTTCACACAGACACAAGGAGGCAGGTATTTGTATGGGCTGATGAGGCAGCGTGCATGCGGAAAGATACCAGTAGGAATAGGGAGCAAGTTTAAGCTCCTACTTATTTGCATGCCTCTCACAGAGCAAAAATCATTGCACCGTGCTCCAGATGCTGCAAATCTCAAGATGCACATCCAGGGCTCATAATTAAAACTGGCAAACATTTTCACTGAGGAGAGGGAGGAAAAAAAACAGAGCCATCCCAGCTACTCTACATCTATTTAGAGATTTCTGGGGTGCTGATCTGTTCTACCACCTCAATATTAGGAAGTTTCAAAGGAAAGGGCATGCAAAAACATTCCCTCACAGATAGAAGACTTGAAAGAACCTGATGAGAGCATACCTCTTTCTGTACAGCACCTAGACTGGGGCCAGACGTTCAGTAAACTAAATGAGCAAAGTAATCAAAAATTTCTTCAAAAAGATTTTTTAACCCTCATGAAAGAAACCTGGATAATATGTAGAAATAGATTTAAACCAAAATAGGTTGGCAGGAAAGGTTTTTATCTCAGAATGCACTGCTTTACTAGAAAACAAGGAATGAGGATCACATTGTCCATTGCAAACCAGCACATACTCCACAGAAGATTTTCCTTAGATGCAGAACAAAAACCACTTGGGACAAGAAGACAGATCCCAATCCTTATATCCACAAGCAGGAAATGACACTAGCTCTGTGGGACCCCAGTCCCCTTTTCTGTAGATTTATTATAACACCAACAGTCAAAAGAAGTTACAAGACCAAACTCAGTTAAGAAAGAATCCTAGAAACCAAAGGACAGGTCTCACCACCTCCTTTCCTCCCCACAGCCTACTCTTTCCCTGCTTTCCTCTTCAATCCTACAGCCTATTAGAGACTTTCACAGCTGGAGTGCTGCTGAAAACAGATAAAATCTGTTTTGTATGGACTGTCAGAGAGATGAAGAAAATTCTCCATGGGTGCCATGTGACAATAAACGGCCAGGGGAGAGAATGCTGAAAAGCCAAAAAGTACATCCCAGTGCACCAGAACACCCATGTTTGAATAGGCTCAGCTGGAGACTCTTATGCCTAATGCCTTAAGAATAATTGGAGGGAAGAAAATACTGCCAGTGCACAAGTAAGGGAGGTGAGAGGGCACTTAGGAAATGAATGGCACTCTGCCTAGCAAAGGATTTCTTTGTGACAGTGAAGGGACACTAGATTGTACATTCAGTAGCATATTACTTCACAAAATATTTCCTGACCTTGCTGTTTCAGTATAAATGCTTCCCTCCCAACCACCTCTTTCCCAGTGCTAATACTATAAAAGATGTGCCCCAAGGGACAAGTTTCTAATAATGTTCTAATCTTGCTTTCCAAGCACTTACAACAACTGCAGGAGCAATTTTAAAATAAAAGTAGTAAATTCATAAGACTCAACCTCTTCTTTATTTGCAGGAAACTTTGGCTGTGCTGAAATTATTGCAAACGGTACCATCACAGAGAAATAGATTTAGTTTCTAATTCTCACACTGCTGTAAACAGCACAATACATGGAAACAACTGATGAAAAGTAAGTGTCCTGATTTACTGGGTTTGTACCCTGTTTCAGCTACATCTTAAAAGGCCAATATCCACATATGATTCTAACAACTCTAGTGACATAAAACAGCTATTCATAATTAGCTATTTTCCACCAAAGTTGTAAATATGGAAGTCACCACAAGGGCTTGAAGGCACAGCTAATCCAGAAGTAATCCAGTCTCTGCAGAATACCTCTACAAAGCATCAGTGAGAAGCAGAGGGGATTGGTGTACATTCTAAAAAGCCTGCTCTCTTCGAATCACCATTTCCATACGAGCAGTTGTTCCACTCTTTCCTGCCACGCCTGCAGCCTTCTCATCCTCAGAGGGGCAACCATGGAACAAGTTACCCTCAAACACAGCACTATGATAATGGCATCTGCCCACTTTCAACTGTTTGTCTTGCTCTACCTTGACCAGGTGCTCCTCTCAAAAGGCTTCTGACAAGCTCCAGGTCCCTCAGTATATGCTAACTACTACTCACCAGCTTCTGCTCCTGATTTTTGGAGAAGGAGTGGAATTCAGCCCACATCCACACAACTGCCACCCAGTAACACTCCACAGTTCCCTTCTTTAGAACAGCCAAGTAACGATGAGGGGCAGAAACTTGGCAGCTACAGTAGACATTACACTGATGGCCTGGGAACTGAAGGACAGTAGGAGAAGGTTCTCAGCTAAAATCTTGAATTATTGCAAGAGGTAGGAACCAGGCCACTGATACATCCAGGAGACATGCAGTGGAGCACTGACTTTTGCTTACCGCCCCTATATCACGGGGGGGAAACTTTTCACTTTCTCCTACTAGAAAATGAATGAATTGCAAGTAGCTAGAAGCTCTGCAGGTGATGGGGCTTTTTTCCCCTCTCCACTCCAATGATCTTCAACCTGCGAGTTACCACAGTGACAAAATGCATTTCCCTTTTTAGGGTTTTGGTTGCTGGGGAGGCTGCAGGGGGACAATAGGGAGATGCAACAGCTTGGTTGGGGTTTTTTCATTGGTTCATTGATTAGGTTTTTTTAAGTGACAACTAAGACAAAGGTTTGGCTCTTCAAACAGAACAGAAATGAGCTTTTTACCATAAAAATTGTAGATATCAGAAACAAAGAAAGATAGCAGTTACATTTTTTAACTCCCCTAGGGGTTCATGAGCCCTCTGTTGGAACCCCCTACTCTCTTCAGGATGAAGCCTCATTACCTCAGGAGATGGATGTCCTATTTCTAAAAATAACCAAAGAAACCTCAGCAAACAGCCAAATTCCAGCTGTACTCCTGAGGTCTTCAGAGGAACAAGGCCATGCTTTTACAACAAACCCCTTTCTGCACTTCTGGGAAATCTAACACAAAGGGAAACAGTAAAAAGAAAAACTGAAGATGGCTCTTCAATTTACTGATCTCCTTCTACCAGAGAAGTCACTGGTGGCATGTGGATGCTGTAATTATACAGAATTCAAAGAATATCAATTTGGTCAAGGTCCCAAAGCCATGTACTTAAGCCAGCCGTAAAGGCTGAAGCCTGTGTCAGTAGGACTCCTCTCCCTCTATTTTACCTTCTGGGAAATTTTGCAGCCTGGCTTTACTTTTGTGATCACTGCCTCTGTTAAAAGGCTACTTCCAGGTTATGTTATTGTTGTTCCAGCAGCTGAGAGTGATACATTAGGCTCAATTTCAGCAACGCTAAGAAGCTGTGTCACCCAAAGCACAAGGTAGAATTTCTTCTAGGCTCTGATGACTAGTCCAAACCCCCTAGATTAAACTACAGGAGAGTCTACCACACCAGACTACACTTCTGCATGGTACTAAATAATTCCCATTGAAACACTTACAAGTTGCATAGTTTCTGACTTAACAAAAAAATATCCATAAGAAGGATCAGGTCTATTAAAAATTTTACAACCTTTAGGCTGGCAGTAGCATTATAATGGTGCATTAAAAAGGGACAGACTTGCATGAAGGGTGCTCCACCAGCAGTGAGAAATAAAGTTCTTTATTGCTCAAATCAGAAGTGTGCAAACTTACATTTTCCAGCATTTACTCTTAACTATATCATAGAAAGGTCTCAAGCTGGGGACCATTGAAATCAGCCAGAGGTCGAAACAACTTCTATATCCTGCACTTCTCATAAATGATTATCTCATTCCTTGAACAATGAAGCCGCATGAATTTTGCATGTTACCTCGAGCACTTTATTTTATTCCAAGAATAACAGCTCCACTTCAAAGCACGTTAAGCTGAATCCCCATTTTATCACCCATACAAAATGGCTGCCAAAAGATAAGATAGGCAGTGAACAAAAGAAACAGACATTAATACTTAAAGCACTGTCCATAGGAAATCCCAAATTAATTTCAAAGAATATATCCCCCTACTAAAAAAAAAAAAAAAATTAAAAAATTCTAACCTAAAATGAACTTCTTGCACCTATTTTAGGTGTCAGTGGAGCATTTCCATAAAGTTAGGAGGACACTCAGTATATATTTGAACCTTTTAGTCTGCAACTTTTAGTTAAGTGAGAGAATTTACCACGGTTGCTGAGATAAGGCCATGCTTAGAAATGAGTAGCTCAGTGCACCAAACTATTAGAAACTTGTCTAACCAGCAGAATCAAAAACTTTTTTTCGAACAGCACAAAAATGCAAGAACAAAACTGACGGTGCCTGACCCATGATGGTGTGCATCTGACTCCCATTTTTCACCTCTTCTCTCACTAGTCCTGATTTTAATTATCTACAAAGTTGTACTTACTCAATGCTAGCACCTAATTTATCTATGGAAATTCAAATCATCCCATGTTAAAATAAAGTTTCTAAAACAGACAGGTTTGTCAGTCCTTAATGAGATCGTTATTATTCATATTAAGTATAGTTGAAAGTGAATTAATAGCAAAATGCTTCCTTTCGTTCACAGGGAACAAGAGGGAAGACACCATTTGCACATAGCTTTGCAGTGTGGGACCAGTTTGCAGTCAAACCAAAAGGTCTTTCAGCCACGCAGAATCCTGCTCTTAAAGACCTGGAGTATATCCCAAATGTTCTTCCTAAGATAAAACCACTTAACAAAGCAAAACGACATAAATCTTGAGGATTTGCTCTCAGCCCCTGAGAAGGTGATAGGACTTGAAAGGAGTCACACAAAATTACATCTTCTCATAATACTGAGCAATAAGAGTTAACCATGTCACATTGCATTTGAGGTTGTCACATGCTACTCAAGTGCTCAGCATTAAGAATTCAGAGCCGAGGTGGCCAGTAAATAGGGCAGGTTTACTCTGTCAATAGTAAGTTCTCAAATTCACCTAAGGGATGCTTCAAATTTCGCTCCAAAGAGGACAGAAAAACTCTGCAACAAAGGTGTGAAAAGGTGCTCAAGTGCCTAAAGTGACAGCTATGTAATACTCAGAGGCCTGGACAGCTAATTGGAAAAATGGGACTAGCATTCATAATGAACTTTGAATCTTCAAGAAAAAGAAAAAATAAAAATAAAAATAGTAGGGCTGGGAAGGACCACCAGGAGATCATGCTCCTGCTTTCCAAGGCTTGGAAAGTGAACAATAATTGTACACATGCTGACAGAAATCAGCAAACCTTCTCTTACTGATTGAATACGCCTGTCAACACAGAGCGCACCACATCCCTGCCTCGGGAAACTTCTTCCAGCGGTTCCCTGTCGGGCACCAGCATGGGTTCCCCACCCGTGACCTTCACACGAGCCCCCGCTGCGACTCAAGCCCCGGAGGCCGCTTCTGTCCTCCCCCGGCACCGCCCCCGGGGCTCCGGCGGCACCGCCGCTCCCGCCCCGCTCCCGCTCCGCGTTCCTGGTCCGGCAGCGGCCCCTGGCGCCCGCCCCGACTCGGGAGGCTCAGGAGGGCGGGGAGCGGGGCAGGAAGCGCAGCCAAGCCCCCCAGGGACCGACAGCAAGCAAGGAGCCCCCCAACAGCGGCACTCGCAAGCTCGGCGGCTGAGGAAGGTCAGCGAGCAGCAGAAGGCAACTGTGCGGGAAAGGGATGGATTGCACAGTGTGAAAGTGTATTTCCAAATGGAGAGAGGGAAAAAATATCCAGCAAGTTTTAAAAAATGATGAAAGATGAAGACAGCACTCAAATAAAAAATTATAGAGGCAGCCCAAATAACAGGGGGATCGTGGGTTTCTGGTGTCACTCTTGACAGGGGCTTACTCTGTTCTTGAAGGCCTCGAGTTGCTGAGTGTGCTCTCTGAGCAATAACACTGGTTCCTCTTCCCATCCTTTCCATCTTAACCACTGCTGCAGCAATTCAGGTCCATCAGGTCTTATCGTACTCACCACAGAGACAGGAAACAGATCACTGCCCTCCTCTACAACACTCTTGGCAGGTCTAAAAACATGACCCTACTCTACAGAGGAATACCATTTTCTGAGCCAAACACCATCAGTTTGCTCCAAGCTGTCACAGGCTGTGTTTGCCAGATGGCTGAGCTCTCTGATGATGCTCTCTGCTGGGGTCTCCCCAGGAGGTAACATCTTTCCTGAACACTCCATACAGAACAGCTCACAGAACTCCAGCAGTGCCAGGGTAGCAATGTGAAGCAGTATGTCTGCTCAGCACATCTGACTGACTGTAATCCTGTCTACTATGTCTACGATACACTTTAGTAACATATTTGCCTGTTTTCTTAATGTCATAACACTACTGATGCATATGCTACTTGTGATAAATTACCATTCCCTACCTCTCCTTTTGTAGGAGAGACTAGATTTACTCCCCTCCCTGAGTTATACCCACTGAGTTACTCCCCCATCCTGCTTCTGTGCAATTCATTGTTCCTGCTTAAGCAGAGTATCTCATACTTGTTCTGCTGAGTTATATTTTTCTTCTTTCCTGCTATTCTATGGTATTTCTCTCTACTGCACGTGATTTTCCTGGTTTCTCAAGCTATTTGTCGTTTCCAAGCTACCTGCAGATCTTTCGAGCCCAGGAAATTTAACATCCAGCATCAGTACACTCAATGACCATCTTCTGTAATTTCTCAGCAGTATAGGCTCCAGAACACACTTTCCAGGTTTACTTAGTTCTCCCATCTTGGTGGCAAACCACTGAAAATAGCATGAATTCCATTTTCATTCATCTCTGCACCCGTTGTATTACTCTCTTCATCTAAAACACACTTTTCTGGCTCAGAGAGCTCATTCTCTCTTCACCCAGATGGCCCACATGATCTTCTCCACCTTTTGTAACCTCCACTCCTACAATGGTCCTGCACAAAGATGCTGTGCAGGGAGAGGTAGAAGAAAGGAGGTTCAAGAGGAGATCCTGAGGTCTTCTGGAAGCAGTGAATACTCAGGGAAGTCCCATTGTCTGAAAAACTTTATTGACAGTAACTCCAATGCTCCTTGCCTCAGTGCCAACCTCTCCTAGCAGTCTGTGCTTTGCTAGAAATTGTCAGTAGTGTTTTTTCCAGTCAACAGTGCCTGAATTGACAGACACACATCACAAACAAAATCCCACCTAAGACAGAGTTCTTGCATTGTATGCCAGGCTACAGGGACAGATACCATCGTTGTTATGCACTATGGCACATCCACATCTCTGCAAGGTGCCATATCAGCTTGTTGTCTCAAGCCAAGCTAACACGGAAAATGGATTTTGGATGAGAAGCAGCTCAAGTCAAGCTGCTGCAGCATGTGAGCAACACACAAACACAGCTGACCACATGGGCAGAGCCCAGTTTCCATGAGCTTCAACATGAAAACTAGCTAAGCATCTGAGAGCATTCAAGGAACGTATTTCAAGGCCAGGGTCTAAAATGAGGGGAAGGAAGATGGGAATATTATTTCAGAAATATTTCCAAAAACAATCTTGCAAAGGTCACTCACTTAACACTCCATGCAATCCATGGCAAGTCAACCACTCCCCCCTCCTCCCCAGCTGATGGCCACTTTTAACAGAGGCAAAAAGCTGAGCTTAAAAAATTAAAATATTAAGATTTTTTGTGACAAAGCAATGGTTCAGTGTGATTTCACTTGCATAGCCTAGGGTGGTCCAGTGCTTGGAACAGTTACTGAATGCAAAACAGCCAAGCATCTCTGGGTGTATGGATCGTCGTGACTAGATCAACTTCCAAGAGAAGTGCCTGACTTCCAGCTAATGTACAGTGGGACCTGCCTTCTGTCCTTTCTGCTGATCTTCTACCTTAAGCACAGAATTTTGGAGTCCTTTATCAGAACTAAAGTACAAATCCAAATATTTCTCATGCCAAGAAGTGCTGTCACCACTGCAGATGTCATTCTCTCAAAATCATAAATATTTTAAGCAAAACAGATCAAGATCAACCATAAAAGACTGCTGGTGGCATCTGGTGACATCCTTTAAGCAACAGGTATTGTTCTGAGATGGTTCTTTTTTCCAGGCTCTACCCAAGTCAAACCTACATGTTTAAACTCTACATGTCTCATATCACAGCTGAATTTTTGTACTGGGATCCACTCTGTTTGCCCCTACACACTGGTACTGTGACAGCCTTAAGTATCACACCAACTTGGATCAGGAAACCAATAACTCGATGGCACTGAGACTCACCATCCTTCATTTGGCTAAAAGTACTTGACTATTTTGACTTGACAGTGCTGCAGAATATCAGGAGCCAGATGAAGCTTTTTGTTATTTAAAACAAATATATGGGGGGAAAATATATCCTCCTAGCTGCCTGTCTAGTGCTCTAGAGGTCAACAGGGCAGGTGGTAAACACAAAGCAAAGCACCCATCCTGCTGACCCTTACGCTGAAAGCAAACTCCCTTTTGAGCTCATTTTCAAGCCAGCAAGTACTACATCCATAACTTATTTGGCTACACACAAGTTCACTGAGCTGTGTATTACTGCTCAACATGCCTAATAAACCCTATTATATAGAACACTGCCCTTTTTTTCAATTATTATGGTGATTGTGAGAAACCACTACCAGAAACATGACTGCAGACAAAAATGGTATATTGGCACGATTTCTGAAAAGAGTGCAAGTACACTGTTTAATTGCACATATTCCAGAGGTTATGTACTACCACCTGCATGTGTATAAAAATACATAATAAAAATGCTGCTGAAGAAGAGCTGTGTTGCATGGGCAATAGCCTTTTCTCATAGCAGTCTTATTTTGATTGATATCAGAACACTAGATCCATTGCTGGGAGGGCTTTTAATAACAGTAAAACATACCAACAAATAAAATCAGCCATTATTATACACAGTAAATGGCCTCTTCAGCCTGCTACAATGATTACATTCACCCACAATAATAAATAATCGTAACAGACACCCAGAGCTAGATCCTGGCACATAAGCTAACCATGCAAAACAGGCTCATGACTAGCTTCAGCAACTGGCTGAAGATTTTCCCAGAATAAACTTCACCCTGGGAGTGATGGAAATTCAGAGCTGAAGCCTGCCTCCCACCTTGTAACATGTGTGGGAGAACAGCTATGAGGACGAGGTATATTGAGAGTCCTACAGCTTTTGCAATTCACCCTTTAGCCCCAGCAGCAACAGCCCCTGCTACTCAACAGTCAAAGAACCAATCATGATATTACTTCACCTCTTTTTCTGTCTGAGGGCTTCTGATCTCATGTATCAAGGGAGAAATTGTTAAATGTGAAGTTAGAGCTACTCTGGAAGTAGGTTTCTCCCAGTCTATATTGGTACCCTGTTTCCCTTTGCCAAAAGCATCCCTGAGAGCTCAGCCTAGGAACAAAAGCATTCATCAAAACCACAGTTAAGAACCCCATTATGGGAAACAGCACCTTTGTTTGAGTTCCTTTGTCAGTATTTACTCAGGACAATAACAGGACACACTGACAAGATATCACCTTATAATACATTATTAGTATGTACTTTGTGTTTAAGGATTTCTGCCTCTTTACAGTGCACTTTCTTCCAAAGTGTTATTTTTTGTCAGCAAAGCGTTGAACTCCAGCACCTTTGCACACGGTTTGAATATCTGAATTCACCGCCCTCACTCTTCAGCCTCGCAGTGAGGGATTCAGTGGAGAATGTCTGAGGTTTTCCATCCGAGGCAGAGACGGGGATGCTGCTGCACCGGGCGGACAGGGCTCTGCCTTCGGTGCTCTTCTGCTGCCATCTGCAGGGCCTGGCTCCGCTGCAGCTCTGATTTCACTCGTTTCCCCTGGCACTCAGCAAGAGCCATCCCAGGGTACAGACCAACCTGGACTTGAAGCGTCTGCCAAAACACGCTGACAGTCACACCATGTGTTCCTGATCTACCACGGTAGTAGGGATGCTTCGGACCAGGCACGCAAGGGATTTTGTTTTTAAAGAGACCAGCACACAACAAAAAAAAACTGTATTTGAAAGCATTCAGTTCTACATTGCACTGGATCAGAACACAAAGACCTTCTGTGGGTCCCTTATCCCACAGCTACTGTGAAAGCAAGTTGTGGGGTAAAAACAATTGCCAGCTTGGATGCACAGAACCAGATGCACAGAATCTGCAGGACTCTCTGCCTCTGGAAATTAAAGAGTACTATGCTACCTAGGAAAGGCTGAATCATTTTATTTACATTAATAATGCTTTCAGCTCCACAAGCTACAATAAAGGTTGGAATAAGATGATAACCAAATTTCGTGCTTCACTGCACAGGCAGATCACCCTTGCAGACAAGGAAGCATTTCTCACACATAGCTCTCCACACTTTATACACTTGTGTTACATTTTAAGATGTTCATTTTATTTCTTTGCTTTTCCCTGAAGCATCGACTCATATAGAGATTAAAATACCAGATGAGCAGAAAACAAGATCTGAGCTAGCAGAGAAAAGGCAAATGTAACAAAACTTTCTTCAGTTAAAGGACTTCAAAGGTACTACAGCTTCTTGCTATAAAATAAGTTGTTTATCAAGTTTAGGCCTGTGAGGAAAAGATATGCTAGAAAACATTGTTCAAAGGTCAACTTTCCTGTCCTGTATCCTATTTCCCTATCCTTTCCCTTGCAGAGATCCTTCTCCTAGCCCCAGACTGATGGTGTTATCCTGCACATGCACCCATAAAGGTGCATCCTGCCTCTCCTGAGCGTGCATTTGCACACAGAAGGTGGTGAGAGCACAGTCTATTCACCAAGAAAAGCAGCTCCATCAGGAAGGCTAGACAGAGGGACAGTTTTTCCAGTTTGCCAGTTACTGACACTTTTTAGTCAGCCATTTAAATTCTTATTTTTATTCCAAGTGTTGTTGCTTTTTCCACATATGAAGAAAACATGATTCTTTACAGTCAATCTCCTAAGCTCTGTAGGAATCAGGTGGAGAAGACTTTTGTGTCTAAAATACAGTTTACCAGTTTTACCCAAGCCAGATTTTGCCAGCCATATCTTTTCAGGGTTATCTGAGACATCACCACTTCCCAGTCTCATTACAAAGAAAAATAACACTCTGCAGATGTTAACACTAAGATGGTTTCTACTGTATTTTTCATGCAAACCCTAGAAAGTTCTTATTTTTTTGGCACAGCTTTAAAAAGCAGAGATGAGGGAGATTCTGTCTAAGGAGAAAGCAGGTGTTGAAGTCTTTGCTCTGCCTCAAACAGGAGGGAAAAAAAAAGTCCAAGGGTGACTAACCTCACCAGTGAGAGCATCCATGTCCCTATTAGACAAGTACAAAAAATTGATTTTCAAATAAATCAAACCCTTTTTATATTAAGAAAAAAAGTCAACTGACCTGGTAGAAAGCCTTGGTAGACAGATACTCAAGAGCCAATTTTTAGAAACACTGTTATGGGTTCTGTGTTACACACTTCTGAAAACTCAAAAGTACCCTAATGATGCTTGCAATGCTCTAGCAGGCATGTGTTGTTCAGCACAAATCACACGGCAGAGACCACTGCAAGCAGGTTAAGTTGCAGCAGACAGAAGGGGAGTTAAGCTCTTTTTTATTTCCCAGGTTTCTCTCTCTTGCAGGGTAAAAGAGGGCTCTCCCCAGCTGCTGAAGTACTGAGATGACACAGGGCTCTGGATGGAGAAAGGAGGAGCATGAGTTGCAGCATGCCTGATTCCCAATTACCTCAGACTTTTCTGGCCAGCTGCAGGCATGACTCAGCTTCTGACAAAGTAGCTGCCTAGCTGCAGCATATTAATATATAATCAGTGCCAGTTTCAGCTTTCCTCAGTATGCCAGGCTGTTATTTGTGCTGTACAGTGCCACAAACAGTTGAGTCACTGCTGAAGCAGGGCCAGATACCTCAGAGGGAAATAACATCTGAGTCAGGGGCATGATGGATGTCCAGGGAAGGCTCACTTCTCACAAGCACAATTTTACAGTTTACTCATGTTTGTGAGTCAGCACCACAGATCAGAAGTACAGAATTGTGAAAGTTTCTTACTGCAAGGAATGTTTTGTACTTAACAAGTGCTAGTAAAAACTTTCTTCAATGTCAAGACATCTAAGCACCTCAAAGGGCAAGCACAGATGTGAACACATATGTGGCAGAATGCTATGAAGGATGGGAAGAATATTCCGCAAGCACAAAGCCCCCAGAAACTAAAAACAAAACAGAAATGCCACTTGATTTACCTTATCTGCTAGATGCTTATACTCCTTGGGATTAAAATGAAAGATAGCAGATAAACAAATAAGCTGTTTGATAGCATGGTTATTGCTTATCATTTAAATCTGTCCTTTAGGGAATGGATCCTGTTGAGCTAGAGCTTGCTTCCATTTCTAATAAACTCAGAGTGAGGAGTTTTGCTTCTGCAGTTCTCTTGTGGAGGACAGTAGAACCTGCTATATACCAAGTGAGATGGGCTGGAGATGTTGAAACTACATCCTCGACACTCAATCCAGATGTCTGCTGCTAAGAAACTACTGCACAGCTTATAGGAAAACATATCTGATATACAGTGGGCCAAAGATCCTACAACAGAGCTTTGCAAATTGGAGAAGTAAACATTAATAAATTAGAAATACTGTGACCTAATATTTACTTTGTCCTTGTCTAAACATTCTCATCTATTACAGTGACCTACAGCTTTTAGGTTACTGAAAGCTTCTCCTGTGTATTTAACAGAAGTACCGATGCTTTGGCAGTGAGATCCGGTTGCGGTGCCAGTTAAAGTTTGCACATGGATTATAGTGGCAGCTCTTTTAGTGCAGTACTGATGCCCACAGTGCTGTTTCAGCTCACCTGAGCAGGTGCTTGATAGCAAGCAGCCTCCTTATCCCAGCTCTCTGGTGGTCTTTTTTTTTGTCTTTCACAGATTTGCAGATCTTAATTAACACGAAGCACCAATGGCCCAGTACATGAGCAGCCCAGAATGCCCTGACTCTCAGTATCTGATATTAACAGACCACTAGAGGCCACACTCAGCTCGCCTGGTACCTTTGCACCAACAGAGACAAGACCTTTCCCATTAAAAGCAGGGCTTAATAACTAGTAGAAGATACAAAGCACAGGCAGTTCTGGCTATTGCAAGATAACACTGATATGCACCTGGGTCAGGTGGCTGAGATCTGAGCAAGAGGAAAACCTTTGCTTGCCCTCCCTGTTATCATCCCACTCCACGTCGTAGCCTACCCTGGATCCTGAGGGCACTTCACTTCCCCTAGCCCAGCAAACCCCACAGGTATCCTGTCATCCCCCACGGCAGCCCACTGCCTGTAGCAGGGATTCTGGGACAGCCCTGACCTGAGTCCTGTAGGACACTCCTTCTTTTAGAGAGGAGGCCTGCTAGGATGAAGCAGCAGGGAAGTGGTCCTCAACATCTCCTTCAGATATCAAATGGTACTTGAACAGGAGCAAGATGATTGCTCACCATCTTCCCTTGCTTTTTGGGGGGTATCATAGAATAGCTTGAGTTGAAAAGGACCTTTACAGGCTGTCTAATCCAACCCATCTGAAGTAAGCAGGAACTTTTTCAACTAGATCAGGGTGCTCAGAGCCCTGTCCAACCTGACCTTTGATGTTTCCAGGAATGGGGCATCTACCACTTCTCTGAGCAATCTGTTCCAGTGTTTTACCACCCTCACTTTAAAAACTTCTTCCTTACATCTGTTCTAAATCAACCCTCCTTTGTTTAAAACTGTTACCCCTTGCCCTATGCTGAAGCAGCACATGCTCTGAGGTGACCTTACTGTAGCCTTTCAGTACCTGAGGGGACCCACAAGACACCTGGAGAGGGACTTTCTACAAGGGCATGTAGTGATAGGACAATGGCTTTAAACTGAAACACAGTAGATTTAGATTAGATATGAGGAAGAAATTATTTACTGTGAGGGTGGAGAGGCAATGAAACAGGTTACTCAGAGAGGTTGTAGACCGCCCCTGATGCCTTGAGGTGGCCACCTGAGAACAGAGACTAGACAAGAATAAGAGAACAAAAGCAGGTATTTATTTGAAGGGCCTTCAAAGGTACACCCTGGACAAAAGGCTACACCCAAGATGGACCCTGGGTCATGGGTTCTTCACACTTTTATAAGTTTGGTTCATTTGCATATCAGGGTTGATTCTCCAATTATAACCTCAGTTCATTATGTAATTACCCCAAGTTTGCCCCCCTCTCTCAAGGCTTTAGTTTACACATTTTGGGGCCTGGTGTTCTTGAAGAGCAAACCTAGAGAGGTTTGTTATATCTAACCAGCATGAGAGAACAGCAGCTAACAGGCCACAAGGAACTTCAGAGTTACACACCAGGCAGTACAGGATTTGAAAAATAGAAAAGTTAAAACCTGAGGCATCACCCCATCCCTGGAAAATTCAATGGCAGGTTGGATGAGGGTTTGAGCAAAAAAAGTCTAGTGGAAGGTGTCCTTGCCCATGGCTGGGGGGTTGGAATGAGATGAACTTTCAGGTCCCTTCTAAGCCAGGCTGTGCTCATTCTATATTACTTGGGTAACAAGAGAGGTGCCAGCACTGTACTACAATCCCTCCCACACAACCTGCTGTAAAGTTAAAAAAGAGGGAAGAGTCTTTTGTGAGGTGCAGGGAAATTACTCATAGTTGATTTAGCCTGTGGCCCTACCACACTAGACAGCCAGGGGCTTCACCAGCGGTGCTAAAGTGGTGAGGACATGACCAAAAAGCAGTGTCAGGGCAGACCTGGGCCTCTGCAGAGTTGGAGCTGCTGTGATGGTAGAATGGAAGAGCACATCTGCTAACCCAAGAGGACAGTGGGCATAGGTGAGAAAGCCCTGAGGGCCCAAGCTCTGACCAGTTATGGAAGAAGCTTTTGGTAGCATGGAGATCCACAGCTTGAACAAAGTCATGGCAATGTGATTCAGACAGAGCATAACCAGAATGCATCATCATAGGTTTTCCTGTCCTTGTATTCCTCCCCAGTCATCCACTATCCATCACTGCTGCAAGTCCACGAGCTGGACCTTTTCATGAACTCCAGATGTCCTCCTTTAGCTTTTCTGAAAAGGACCCAGAGCAAAACCACAAAGTGGACAAGCCCATTCTGGTGCCTACCTCCAGGGAGTTCTTTCTTTAAATCTCCTGCGTCCTTTTTGCAGTCACAGAAGGCTAAAACAGCCTGGATTTAGATAAGAGAATGCAAGAAAAAAATCAGCTACATGACAGGTGCTGAGAGAAAAATCATTGTTAAAACCTGGTTTCTTTGTGTGACAGATAACGCTCGTAAGGAAGAGCAAGTGCTGAAGTTAATGGCAGACAATGACTGGAAATGTCACTTAGCATCAGCCATTTCAGCAGGCAACAGGGTAAGACTGTTTAATTAAGAAGGTGCTTATTAATCTAAGTTGAAATTTATTATTGGACAACACATCATGGACTTATGTTGCCAACACCCTCTTACATCCTATAGTTGCATTTTGGTCCATCTAACAAGCTTCTGAACATACATTGTAAAGTTAATTAAACACCAAGTACACAGTTTCTCGTTCTGTTATTTTCTGTAGCATTTCAATTAAAGACTGTCTTGGGCATTTTCAAATCACTACGAGAAGAATTCTGTGTTTTGGTTTGATTAATAATACAATTTGTTTTCATGGATGTATCTTCCAGCATTCAACCTTTATGTTCATTTAAAAAAATACCCAAGAGTATTCCACAATACCCAATTAAAATACTGTAGAATGTTTTTATTACCTGGGTAAGATACACTGTATTGAAGCTATTGCTATAGATTAGGGGTATTTTTCTCATTAAAAACACTGAAAGGGTTGAGTTGATTATAAATTACAGACAGCTCAAGCATACCAAGGAAAAATACCCAGATTTCTTTCAGGGATGTTAAAAGAGTTCCATGTCTCACATGTTCAATGATCCACTCCACCTCGTAAGTTTAAAAATCCCATGACAGCTTTGATATATCTTATGATATATATTTGGGAAAGGGAATATCATCAGCAAACTCAAATTTAGTTTCACAAACCACACTGCAGCAGAGCAATTGTGTGGGGAACAAGCAACAGTGCCTACAAAACTCACAGTGACTTGCTCAAAAGAGCACATGCCATGGCAAGGACACAAAAGAAAAGTTTAAATATATTAAATATATTGTAAGGTGGGAATGAGATAGAAACACGGCTAAGGCCGGGAAAAGAAAAGAAAGGATGTGTTAAGCAGACAAAATCCTGTGTGCCTCTAACAGACAACCAGGGTGGGTTTCTTTTATACTAAACTCTGCTTCCAATTACTTTCGAAGAGCACTGAGTCAGTCCACAGACAGGATCCATAAGACACCTGCTACCCTTTATGGTATTGCCTGTTTTCACTTACTCTCAAGCCTTACCACTGAGGCATAGTTCCCACACTCTTTCCCTCAGGTTGGTACATATTTTACATTTTACAGAGCAGCCCTGCAAGCTTTTCCATCAGCCTCCAATCCCACAGACCTGATCCACCTGTTGAGGCTGTGCAAGGCCTCACTGGTAGCCAGGTAACCAGAAGGGCTACCAGAAAGTACCTGGCCCAAGCCCTAACATCTGCTTGCTCTTCTGCTCTGGAGCAGTGCAACAAATGCACAGGCATCATGTCCCTGCCAGTCTCTATCTAACACATGAGATCTAAAACCTAGAGCCTCTCTAAATGACTGCTTAAGGTCACACGATTCCCTTGATACTCCTTTCCTACCCACATTCCAAAGCTGAGGGAGTATCTCACTATACATTGTCTCCTTCTGAGCAGGCAGCGTTCTGCAGCACAGTGCCAACCTGAGTCAAGTGCAATCCTCCCTCCTGCTGATTCTCACATATATTGAATCAGGGCTGTTATATTCTCCTGACATTTAACTAAGCACTAGCTTCCTCCCTGTCTGTCCTCGAACTGGGTAGCAGCTGGTACAACCCAGGAAAGTAGGGGCATTCAGCCTGAATTTAGTAGCCACAAAGTTATCTTTAAAGAAAGCTTTGATCTTGAGTTTCTAACACTTTATCCACTCTTCCCCAAAAGGTAAAACCCACAATTCCCGCAGCAATGCAGTCTTACAAATCCTGATTTCTTTGGGTTTAGAGTTTTGTTGTTGTTGTTGTTGGGGGCTTTTTGTTTGGTTTTGGGGTTTTTTTTGCAAGAGCAACTTCACTCTCCTACCATTACCAGGGTGATGACCTCTCTAGAAGTTTAAGGAAAGAGTAGTTTATTTTGGGGGGGAATCTGACATCATTTCCAGTTCAGTCAAATTTTCCGTGGGGCATTTGAGCTGATTACTCAATCTGTACTCTATTTCTTGTGATGTTTCTCATTCACAAATTAGGGCTGAAACTTCCCTATGTGAGGTTCTGTCACCAAACATATTTGGAGTCACACCCTCAAAGGCCTTAAAACTTTAACAAAAGAGGTAGGAAACCATGATCTGAATTAGCTAAGAAGGTCTCCTCCCTCCTCACCCTGAAAAGAAAAAAAAAAATATTTAGCATGTTTTCTTCTTTCACTGAAAATAGATTTAGATTTGAAACCAGCTACAACAAACATGTTAATGCTGTTTTTTCTGGCACATCCTTTTATATTGCATGCGATATCCCAGTCCTTCCTGCAAGGCATACTCACAGAAAATATTCTGAAGAACATAAGTATGCCTTGCTAGCAAGTTTAATGGTATCTCTAGCTGTTACTTGCTCTGATTCCACTGAGAAACCAGACTGAAATGGGGAAGTAACAGTTTAGAAAAAACCCTCAACCAGCTCATTATTTTTCTTTCACAGCCAAAGTTTCTTTCTGTGGCAGAAAGAGGTGTAAGCCTGTTTGCCTTGTAAAGATGCACTTCACTTCCACATGCCAGTGGTTGTTCTCTATGGCTCTGGTAAAGCTACACAGATGTCAGCAATACAGTGGCCCAAAATTATTAAGGTCATTGTAAATGACACATCCCACCCTTCACCCACAGATCTAGGCAAAAGCCTCTAAAACATTAAGGAATTAATTTCTTATTCTTCAAACCAGGAGAACTGAGAAGGCCGAGCTACAATTAAAGAAAGCATAATCTACCAAAAAGCTCACCTTTTCCCTAGCACCACATTAAAGCAGAAGAACCTGTTCTGTCCTCCCCAGCCACATTTACTTGCTCATTTTCCTTTTTCAGCCATTTATATCCCTTCAAAACACTCAGAAAAATTTATTTAATAGCTTCCAGCAAGTCATACTCCCAACAGTAAAACCTCTACATACTGGTGAGTTCATTGTGCATCCAGCCCAACAACTTTTAACAATGCAGTCTCCTGCTTAAACGGCACTGACAGAGCACATAAAACAGCACACACAGTACCTTAACTGCCTTTTTATCAACACATCTAAGAACAGGAGCTGAAAAAGCAGTCTTTATGAACAAATGGTCAAGCAAGCCTCACATAGAATAGGTATGTGCATTTGTTACTTTTGTATTTAGCCATCTATAGCCAAAGAAGCAAAAATATCTTCCCTTTTGGATAGAAGCTGCAGAAATGAATCTACCATAGAAAGGCAAAGAGCCTGCATTCATGGATTTGCAGTACTAAGTTCAATTATTCTGATTCTCCTGGACCTACTCTAGATGGAGAAAACTTTCCCAGGAGACTGCACTTCTATTCCAAGTGATAAAGGAGAAGGAATTTAGAGATCTGCTTTGAATTTTCACCTAGATGCAAAAACATTTAACTATCTATTTTAGGCTATGTAAGGCAGATGCCCAAGTAACTCTATTATCATGGATTATGGAATTTTGTATCCCACTCCCTGCTAGTTTTGACAGAATCTAAGGTAGATATTTTAACAAAGAGCAACCAATCTGAACAGGATTGAACATTAAAACTCAACCAAGTCAGATTAAAGATTTCCTGTCACCTAAACACATAGTAAAAAGTTCATAAAAGCCATAAAGACAGAGCCATAATTATAGTCAATATTTATTTAAACAAATGCCTGCATTTATAGAGCAAGTACTGCATACTTTAGAATGAGGCATGTGTTTCCTAGTAACTGACTTTCCACTTGCTGCTATCAGGCATCCAGACACCTGACACTTATTTGTGACTGAGACTTTGGTTTTATCAGCTTTAACAACTCTATAATTCATTTTACATTTATACTTTCATTTCTTTTTCACCTGTATGAGGTTTTTTAAAAAAAGCTTCACAAAAAGGAATGTGTCTGTGCATATATAGATATACACAAGTGTTTATAAATACAGAAACGTATACAAGCATGCACCACTCCCCTGTACATATTACTTGTGTGCAATTATACATGTGCTCTGTCTTATAATAAATGCAATATTGCTGCATCATCTCTTATACAATCTGAAACTTGGTTGGGAGAAACACTTTTATGCCTGTTTATGTTTTTTGCCAAGTTGTCCATTTTATCTGGATGTACAGAACTTTCAAAGAGGAAATCCTCCGATCAGATTCTGTTCCTGCCAGGCTGAGATGCTTGTTAATAAGCTGTAAGTATCATTGATTAAAGCTACTCTACCCAAGCATTATTTACCTGAGCTTCAGGAGCATTTCTGCAAAGTTCTTTGAATCTGGTCTGTGTAAGAGAATTCTACTTCAGGTAGTATTAAATGCTGTCTCTACTCAGATTTCCATTCTTCAAAAATACCAGTAGAATTGCTGTAAAAACACTCCCATATAGCCTGATTTATTAAAGTAATCAGCTCAACTCAGGATTATATGCACAGTTTTCTTCTCCGTAGCCCAGCAGTCACAGAAGGCTCCTGTAAGATCTTTAAACAGGATACTGCTCCTTTACAGAGAACACATGAAAAGCATCGCTGCAGCTCTCTTTCCTCCTTGTTCTCACTCCTTTTTTCCATGTGTGGGTATGTCCTGGCCCCTGCAACATCTGCCCTCCTCCTGGTCTTTCCAAAACAAGCTTCACCTCTCCTCTTGCACCCCATATTCTTCCTGTTTAGGAACAATTGCTGCTTCAGTTTCTTTCCCTCCTTGCAAACCTACTGTCCTCTAACACTGCTCCCCCTCCTTACAAACATCCCTGCAGTGGGAAAACACTCCCACCACAGCCTGCCATGCACTTGGCAATTTCTTCCTCTCATTTAGATTGAAAAGCCAAGCACAGCTAAAAACATGTTCTGTGAGTTAGAGGAGGCTGACTGATCACTGTAAAAGCATGATCAATGGTCAGAAAGTAAAAGACCCCAAATGACCAATTTAAGAGTCCTTGTGTCTTCTAGAAAATGGAGAGAGTGTCACAGGACATCCAGGCAAGGCAAGCAGCTGAGTTTAGTAGTGACAGAGTCACAGGATATTCTGAGCTGGGGGATCATTGAGCCCAACTCTTAGCCCTGCACAGGACATCCCCAAGAGTTACACCATGAGCATTGAATTGAGTGTTCATGAGGTTGTTTGGTTTTATTTTTTAATTGGAATCCCAATCAGAAATTACTGACAAAGAGCAAAGATTTTTCAGAAATATTTTAGTACAAGGCAAGCTAAATAAAGTGGCCACATGATGCCAGCATTGTCTGGGAAACGGGAGAAGACTCCATTCCCAAATATATGGATTAGTTTCTTTTTCATTCTAACCACATTTTTTACATTTTCTTTAGTGTGCACACATCCACCCTCTCATTTCTCATTTTGCTGCAACCTTTTTATCAAGAATTTTCATCAAGACTTTTTACAGCCTGCTTGCATCACCCCATGAAGAGCATGAAGCCCCCCGCTTTATATTCTTCCAGTATTACCGAGTTTCAGCAAACCTGTGCTTAGCCATCTCATGATTCTCACCCCCTCCACAGCTTGTTTCTCCTTTCTGCTTTACATACCAAGCATCAGACTTTCTGCTGTTGCATACAATGAAATCCCACGGAATGATGCATTGCCACCTCACTGCTTGGATTTGCTTTTAGCATAAGTCTTAGTGAACATTCAGGTCATTACAAATTTTGATCTGGATTGCAGGAAAGAAGAGAATAAGGATTGGTTTTTTGCTCCCAAACAGAGTCCTCCTGCCCACCACTGTTTCTCAGTTCAAAATTGTCTTGCAAGAACATCCAAGGTATATTCTTGCTCCTTTCCATGAGATCTTGCTTTCAGCTTTGAGATGTACACACACTTCCACAATTTTTCCTTAAATGTTGAAAACATTCAGAAAGAGCATAAAACTAGAATCATAGAATCATTTAGGTTAGAAAAGACTGCTAAACATCATCAAGTCCAGCCATTATCCCAGCAGTGCCAAGTCCACCACTAAACCATACCCCTAAGTGCCACATCTACACATCTTTTAAATACCTCCAGGAATGGTGACTCAACAACTTCCCTGGGAAGCCTGTTCAAGTGGATTACAATCCTCTTCATCATTAAATGTTTCCTAATATCCAATCTAAACATTCCCTGGTGCAAATTTAGGCCATTCTCTTTCATTCTTTCATTTGTTACTTGGTAGAAGAGGCCAACCTCCACCTCACTACAGTCTCAGGTAGTTTTAGAGAGTGGTAAGGTCTCCAGTAGCCCACTGGCTGAGCCACACTCTCTGCTTCTAGCAGAGCTAAATCTTTCAGTAATTAGGTCCCTCTGCTCTGAGACCATAACCTAAAGAATTCTGAAGGCATTGTGACACTGTTAAACAGAGGTCTTTTTCTGTTATTTTTTAATAGAAATGAAAGACACTAAGCCCTTCTGGTTTTTACAGTGATATCCAGTAGATACACACTTTTCCCCCAAAGCTTTTTATTTCTCTGTGTACATGTCCACACTTCTATAACAATTTCTAGTTGGAAGAGTTCTATCTTACATTTTTTAATGCATTTGAGATACATTGGTTGGCAGGCCAGTTGCACACCTTGACCTACCCAAATAAAGTCACTCTAGGGTCTGAAGCTGTAACTTGAACTCCAGGCAAACCCACACTTGTCTCCCCTCTTTCACCCTTCAATAGGGTCTTGCTTTGCTTGCCTTCACTTCCCACGGTGGTGCACTGAAACAGAGCAGAAGTACACACACACACACACCTGCTCTTCTCAGGAAAAAAAACCTTGCAAATCAGATCAGCAGCATTTCAAATCTCACATGTTTTAAAGGAGAAATACACAACACCCAAGGTCAGACATATCAGGTACAGATATTTTGCACAAGGATAAAAGCTTCCCTTTGAAAATCTTCAGCAGAGATTAACTGGAATCTTTATTCAGCTCGACCTGCCATACAACTCTGGTATTCATCTCTCCTCATACCAAGTAAAATATTTCCAATGGCTCACAGCCATGCTGATCTCAAGACTCACATCCTGGCACAACAGAAGTTGATCCCTATTACCTCAGACTCAGGGGAATTGTGTCAATGCAGATTTCAAAAGTGCATTCAAATTCCCTTCACAGCAGCAGAAGGATGAGTAAAGATATATTTACCTGGTTTGTTTCCTCATTATGTCCCCCCAGTGCCTAAAAAAAACTGGTTATTTCAAGGAGGAAGGTGCAAAAGAGAGTTGGCCAACAGCAGCCTCCAGCACTCCCAGCCTGTTAGCCCACCATGTGAGGGCAAAAGGCATCTGCTTTGGTGGAAAAGCCAGAGCTTTAACCCAGCTGGATCTCATTCAGTGTTACTACCACTTCCAACACTCTTTTTCCTAGTGCCACAATACTTGCCATACCTTTGAAAATGCAACCACCACATTATGTTCTATTCCTTCAATTAAAAACATCTATTCTTTCTACAAAGTGGGATAAACCCATATTAGAAGACGATCAACATGAATTCAGGTAGAGCTCTTTGTGCAGAGTCTACTCCACAAGCTGAGCATTTGATGAGGTGGAAGAGCTGGGTTAAGCGACACGAGGCAGGAGATGGCCAAGCCTGGGTACTGCTCATTAACAGGACCTTTCCCTACCTATCCCACCAGGATGAGTGAGACATAACAGCACAGCTGCTCCTGCTCTTTCAGGCAGACCAATGAGAACAAGAGAGATGCCCACGTCCTGCCCACCACCGCACAAGTGACAGCTTGCATCTGGAACTGAACCACAATCCTTGGAGGCTCTGGGTGCCGCAGTGTCAGACTACCCATTGATCTCAACTTTACACAGGGTTTTGGAAAGCTGCATCCTTTCCCTGCAGCCCCACCATTTCTCAAAAAAACAAGCTAGCATGACTAATTTCTGCAGTTCTGCAGCAACAGGCAGGTGTACTTTCCAATAGATGAATGGCATCTGCCTTGAAGGCAGATCCCACATCTCCTGGAGAGCCCCAGTATACAATTATGCCCTAGACAGGCAATAAAGCCAAAGGATGTTTCTTGGCCACTGCTCATCATTCCTTCGTATCAGAGGACGCCCAACAGCTCTTCCACAAACATTTTTTTAAAAGGTAGAAACACAACTGACATTCAGCTTTCACATGCTGAATTCCTTCTGCCCCAAGAGGTACATGCTGTGAAACTGGGGCATTTCCAGGGTGATGGGAAAACGACCAGTTTGTTCATGATACAAGAATCCATCACAGTTTTATTCACTTCATGGATAAATAAGGCATCTCTGCTATTTGATTTACCCAGACATCCTTGGTTCAACATTTGGAGCACTTGAAACAAGTTCACCTTTTAAGAAAAATTTTTAAATGCTGTGAAAGGGAGGAGGATGGCTCTTCAAGCAGACTGGATGATCCTGTTCCACATCAGAAATCTGAAAAAGGGACATAATTGAAGCGTCTGGAGAGTATTACAATCACTTGAGGTTCATTGTCTAGCACCCAGTACCACATAAAGGAAGCTGCCAGTTAAGTAGGGAAAGAAAATGGGTTTGCATCAAAAGGTGCATCAGTATAAAGATCATAATACACAAGTGTCAGATTCTGCCTTTTATTCAGACAATGAAGAGAGCAGAGAGCCTATCTTAATGTGAAAAGTTATATGCTTCTGTCAGAAAGACAGCAAATTTGAAAGTCACAAAATAAAAAAATTGTAATACTGACATTCTTTGCATGAACTGAATTCAGTTACACCTTACAAGATGCATATTTGGTTATTCTAAAAATCCCAGAAAAGCATATTAAGTAGTGCGAGAAATTTCAAGTGATTTTTTTGTCCCCACTTACTAACATCAGTTGTTGAAGGAGATATAGCTCTGCACCTCTGTTGTTCTTTTCATTTACCAATCTATTCCTTTAAAAAAAGAGCTAACTGCAGAATTTCCAGTCTTCACTGAATGCTATGTAAACTTATATAAGCTGACAAAATGCTGATCTTCAGTACAAAGGGGATCACTCTTACTTCAAGAAGAGACCAGGGAAATAACAAGAATATCATTATACAACAGAGATCTTTCTCTTATCTGTAAAGCTAAATATTTAAAATATTCATATCTTGGCTACAATACGTCTCTCAGCAGCACTGAAATGGAGAATACTCAGAACGTAGTTGAAGTGTTTTTCTAACAATTATTCTGGTCCAGATAGCTACATATTGTTATATTCTTAAGGTTATGACAAGTATCTCTCATCCGTTACACACAAACATTTATTTGATGTGTATCTTTTCATACAGCTCTGTGTCAGCTGGCTATGTGTTCACACTATGTTGACCCTGAAAGGGAGTTGAGTGTCCTTTGCCATATCATGCTATTGCTTCAGTTTTCTGGCAAAGATGCCTACTAAAATATCTGCCAAAGCAGGTTTGCAGAGTCTCTGGAAACTGTTTCACTTACATAAGTGACTTGGCAAATCTTTGCTAGTAAAGCCAGAGAATGTATAGATGTCTGTTTGGACTCCAGCCTGAGTTCGTGGCAGAATTCTTTTAGCTTACAGAGTGCCATGAGCTGGGACATTTGTTTGTGCATCACTTAGCACAGCGAGGTCCCAGATCTATGCTGTGGAGCAGCAGCAACATCTGAGAGCAGAGGTTTTCTCTTTATCTGTCCCAAAGCCCACCTGAAGGCACTGCATCATCTGCAGCAGTGGGCTTGACTGAACCACTTACACAGCCCATGGCCAGCCTGCATCAGAGCCAGGAGCTGAGCCTCCTGTCACTGCCAACCTGGCTCTGAGGGCTGGGGACACAAAGTGAGGGAGAAGGGAAGTGCGAAATATTGCACTGTTCATAGAGGTTACCTGCTGCTTTAAACCTTGACTCATGGGGAGTTCCCCATGCAGGCAGAGAAGACTATAAAACCATATGATCACATAATATTGTAAAAACCCTGAACACGTGCGTGACAGAAATTCTTGGGTGACTTTCAGGAAGTTACTGTGAACACCCCATCACGAGGGGAGCAGTAACATGCACACCTGCCTAGCTCTGCCTTCTGCCCCAGTGCCCATTTACATGGCCACTCCTGGAGAGAGGATGGGGTCCAAACAAACTAGTGCAGCTGTTCAGGTGTGCTCACCCTGGCACTGCTGGAGATAGTTGCCCAGAAGTGTTTCCAGTCCTGACATTCAAGTGAGCTCCTTATGACCAACTTGCACACAACACATGGATAAGGCAGGTTTAAACAGTACAGTTACATGAGGCTCCACATTTAAAAGGGTTCCATCTCTCCCAGATGTACCCAGGCCACAAGGTAGTGGCACAGTTTCTCCCCCTACCATGTGCTAGGTAACACAAGCACACACACAGCGCATCTGTTCTGCCCAGAGCTACCTGGACTGACAAGTCCATCTGCCACTGAGAAGGGTATGTTTTCACTCCAGACCTAAAATCAGATAATATTCTCATCATGGTTGAGCTAGCACACAGATTTGTGTATTTTGGTCCCTCAGTATGCTCACCCAGCACTGAAGCATTTCGACTGTCATGCATTAACACAGTGAATGTCTCTTAGACATGAATGTGTTGACACTGTTCAAGAGAATTAAGAGGCAATATTGATTATTCCTGCCAGAATCAATTCTTGTGACTGGCAGTAAATCAAATCAGATTCAAATTGTGACTTGGATACCCTGAAGCATGACCCAGTTATTTCAAGCTCAGATAGAATTTGTTTCTATAATTTATTCCTCCATCATTTTTGTGACTGTGATTATTGGTATGACCATGTAGCCAGAGTTGCTGGCCCAGGAGCCCACAAAAAGAACCCTGGGACCACACTACCGTAGCATCATATAGGCACACCACTTGCTCACACACCCTCCTACCCACCAGCCCTGCAGCAGGTAAACTGGCCAGTCTCAGACAGAGGCAGCCAGAGGGACTTTGCTCATAGCCAGTGACAGTGGAGTAGTCCAGGTGATGTAACAAGGATGACAATGTAACCATTTTATGTGGGTGCAAAGCTTTTCTTGTTTCTAGAAACAGCCCTGTCTCTGCTTGGTTAGGAGCAGCGAAAGGAGACCCCTGAGCCAAGAGAGCTCCAGACACTCACATGGCTCATGCCTGGCTGGGATCTGAAAGCCATCCAGAGTGTAGAACCAGCACCCCAGCAGTGCCTTGCTAAAACAACAGTGCTTCCAGGGCCAGCACCCACTCCTGCAAAGCCAGCCAAGGTATCTCTGCACACACGGCCCCATCATGCCTGTAACTAGGCAGGTTTGTCCTGCATTAGATGTATGACACAACAATTCATGAACCATGACCTCTTTCTGAAGGTTATGGTCAGAGATAGGCCTACAATATTTAATTTGGATGTCTCCAGACCATCACTGGTGAACTTTTTGTTAAGGAGGTAGCTGGTCCCTGTTGGAACAGCAAACCCCCCAGAGCCCCACCAGCACACAGCCAGCAGGCAGCTGCACTGCCCTAGGTGGGTGTAAAACCAGGCATGACCTGCCAATGTGGCCTTGCAGCCTAGAAAGTCAATCACGTCCTGGGCTTCATCAAAAGTGTGGCCAACAGGTTGAAGCAGGTGGTTCTGCCCCTCTAATCCACTCTCATCAGACCCCTCCTGCAGAGCTGCATCCAGCTCTGGGGTCCCCAGCATAAGACAGGTCTGGAGGAGTGTCACAGAGATGATGCAAGGGCTGGAACATCTCCTGTATGAGAGAGTTGGGGTTGTTTCGTTTTTAGGGAAGAGAACGTTCCAGGGAGGCCTTACAGCAACCTTCTGGTACCCAAAGGGGGCCTGGAGAGAAGATGGGAAAGGACTCCTTATGAGGTAGTGTAGTGATAGGAGGGAGAGTAAAAATTTTAAATTGAAAGATGGAGTTTCAGATTAGATGTTAGAAAGAAATTCTTTACTATGAGGATGCCGAGGCACTGGAACTGGTTGCCAGAAAATTATGGATGCCCCAACCCTGGAAGCATTCAGGACCAGGCTGGAGAGGGTTTTGAGCAAGCTAGTGCAGTAGAAGGTGTCCCTGCCTATGGCAGAGGGGGTTGGAATGAGATGATCTTTGAGGCTCCTTCCAACCCAAACCATTCTATGATTCTATGACATTTGCTCCTTGTGGGGAGCAAAGGAGGAAGCAGAAGTGCTGACTTGGTCAGGAAAAAAAAACCAACAAAACTGATGTTGGTCACTTCTTGGTCAAAGATAGAATTTTCTTCTATGTCACAGTGAAACCAAAGCGTGCTGTGTGCGTCAGCCATATCAGCCACGTGTATAGTGAGGCAAACAGCAAATTCTTTCAAAGACCTCCCAGTCCTATTCCCTTCATATCCATAAATACACTTTCTCTAAACCAATACATACACTAGCTTCTATGCATGAGATTAGTAAACCATTAAATATTTTTGATTTTAGTGAATAATGAAACAAGTTGTTCTGCACTGAACACAGAATTTCCCAGTAGGATAGTCACATTTTCTTCTGGAGTAGTTGCTCCAACTGATATTTTTTTTAGTTCAGGACTGAGTCATCACAAATAACAGCCTAGAAATTTCTTTACCAGTGAGTGGAGCTCCTTCTAAAAACTACATCGAAAGCAAATTTCAGCTGGTGTGTAGAGTACAACTCATTCCTATTGTCACAAGTATTTAGCCCTCACATTATCTATTCTGAGAAATATCAAAATCTTAATTACGGCAGATATTTAAGGGTTTTTTTAATTGATTAAGTGAAAATTCTAAAGAACAACAATTTATTCTCGCTCGTTTTATGGGTATGAGTTGGTTGACATCAGCCTGCAAAAACTAAGATTTGTGATACTCTCTACAAGTGCTGTACAGCAACTGTTTGGTGTCTGTAGAAGGCTGGATTCTGGCAAGCTTGCACACCCTTTCACACCAAGGGGGAATGGACAACATCCCTACTCATGCAGCCCACAAAGGCAAAACAGATGTTTAAAATCATGGTGTCATCTCAGAGACATTCCCTATAAGGTGAAGTATTGCCTCAAATATGGCAGTTAAGCAATGCAAAACTCCTTTGTGTCAACACAAAAGGCCCAGATTAACCCTTCTCTTCCCCAGTGACACAGCAGTTCAGGTCTGCCCCAGCAGAGGAAGGAGCTCTGGGTCTCACTGAGCACCTCCACCTCTGTCTCCCAGTTTCTTCCAGCCCCACTTCAGATTCTGTGCAAAGGCCCATGCCCCAGCAAAATTTGAGTAAAGAGTACTTCACAAAGAGTTCACCTGCTCTTCACATCACCCCTATGGAAGTGGCCATATATAATGGCCAAAATGCTGAAAGCCCAAATTTCCTAAAACCAAGGAATAACACGAAAAATGCACAGACTTGCTCAGTGCTAAAGCCTGTGAAAGAATGCCAGTCAGGGGAATCATTTGCAACTCTATCACAGATACAGACCACTACAAATCACAACAGATATGATAATTCAAAAATAAGTCTATGAACAGACTTAGTTTTGTCCAAAATCTTTCCATGATGATACTTTGGCATTCAGAACCTGATGTCTTTTTTTGGTAGAGGACTTCAAAATATATCTAAACTTCAGTATGTCCATCAGGCTGTTCCTTTGTCACCTTCAGAGCATTAGGCTTTGAGCTGCTTCTCTGACATTGTGACAAGGAGGAGGCACGGATAAGTTCATGAACTCAAGTGGGCAGGAAAAAAAATGCAGAAGTGAGATATCAGGGTTTGCTTTATCAGTCAGTCAAAGAGCTAGACTGCTTAATGAAGCGAATTTAGGATAGCATCCCATTTTAAGCAATTACCAAAAATAAGATAAAGTTTCCAATCCTGTGGACATCATAAAGTGGCATATCCAGCCTGTTCACATGGCTTTAAATCTCCAACCAACACAGAGGATTTTTTTGGGCATTTCAAAATGCCTGTAGCTCCATCTCTGCAGACCATCTCCAAAAGATCTGGAATGAACAAAAGAGGAGGTAGACAAAAAAGGTGAGAGGGAATCATACCCTTTACTGAGCAGATATGAGCTGAGTGAGGCAGCGCTTAGCAGGGATCACCAGCATCCTGCCCCTGGGGTCAGGCACTCCTGGGAGCAGCTCCCTTGCATCCCCCCAGAGGTCAACCTGTGCCCTCCATCCTGCACCCTAATCACACCTCCCTAGCTTCTCACATGTGCTTCATCAGACTCCTGTAGCTCCCAGCCACCTATTACCAAGATAATTAAATATTATTACATTTAATTAATAAGTTCCCTCAGAAAACACACGCATATGTGTAGGGTTCCTCCTGCAGCCCTGTATAGGTCAACAGATTACTGGTCTGGACTGATTAGACTTTCAAAACTTGACGCCTGATGGGCTGTTCCTGGCAGGGCAGGAATAGGCAGCAGTTACGGGAATCCATGTCAGCAAAGCCATTACTTAACCTGGCACTGCTCACACCCTTGGCTGGCTGCCTCGGAGGTCCCTCCCTTGCCTGCCCTCCAACAACACCACCAAAAGGAAAAGAAAACAAAGACAAATCCAAGATGCAGCAGGCAAGAAGGCTTTGTGACCCTGAAGGGTCCACTCATTGACCAAGTAAACACACTGGGAAAGCTCTTTAGAGTAACTGACATCTGGGGAAATATGAAGGGTCAGAGCATAAGAGAAAAACTTGACTTACAGGCAGTGTTTCTCACTAAAGAATGTGAACATGGGGGTTGGTGTCTTTTGTGCTTTTTTGAGCTTTTTCCTCTCTTTCCTTCTGTGCAGGGATGCAGACTTAACCAAGCCAAAGCTGGTACAGAGATGTTAAAGCCATGATTCAGAAATACTGGTTTTGAAGTGCTTGGCTCACACAGAGATTTCCTGCGTGACCTTGGGCAAGTCATTTGTCTGTGCTGCACTTCAGCTTCTAATCCATAAAGCAAAGACAATGCCTTACAGGCAAGTTATGAGGTTATTAGTGACTGCAAATAGCCATGATGATGGGAGGCAGAGAAGCAATCAGGCAGATAGGGAGATCCACCCCCTGCAGGATCCTGATCCCTTGAGGATTCTGTCTGAGACCAAACCTCCCACAAGTAAAATGGCCGCTGTCTAATTAACACTGATTTCCAGGCATGTTTCAGCCTCTCACACTGAAACTGCATATATTATTGGAATAGGGCTAAATCAAAGTAAGATGGACTGTGGGTTCCTCCATACACAAAAAGTTCTCCAGCTGACAGGGAGGGAAAATATCTCATCCAGCTCTTTGGTCTTTACCTTCCCAACTCCACACTCACTCTTCAGACTTGCCTCTCTCCCTCTCCATTCCCCCTCCTGCTAGAAGGGACACAAACTTTCATGATGTTCTGGTTATAAAGGGCAGTTAAATATCAAAATATGCAGGCTAGTGGGGAAGCAGATAATCTCCCAGTCATTTTCACCTTTAATATTCTGTTCAAGCTGCACAGCACTGTTTAAATAAAAGCACAGAAAAATGTCTGTCATCACAAGCCTCTTGAGGGTCTCCCATGAGGGCCCCCACCTTGCCCAGCAATTCCTTGGCCCTCCAGGGTGTGTCTTGGTTCAGCATAGCTATGGCACCACAGCCCTCACCCACACCTGGAGTACAGTCACACTCACCTGGAGGGAGCTGCATGGAGCGTCCCTAATAAGGACGCAGCTGATTTCTGGCCTGATTGTGGGGCTGCCCTTCAGCCCCCAGCACTGCAGCCATGCCCTGCTCCAAGCATGGGGAGCACACCCTGGCAGAGCTGACTCTCCTCCACCACTGAGGGGATTCCTCTATTTTATTAAAACAACCGAGAAGTTGTTCTTTCAACAAAGTGTTTTGCTGAGTAAATTCTGACCAGCTCCAGCCAAAAAAAAGGGCTCTACTAATTTGTAGCTGCTCTGTTCCAAACTTTTTTTTGTCAGTTCATACAGTACAATTACTCAATGGGCATGTTTATGATGTTTTACCGAAAGAGTTACAATACATGAAGTCATAAATTAGGAAGAATCCAGTAAGTATTTGTTAATTAATAACTTCAATCCATTGCAGGTCTTTGACCTTTTCCCCCTTGAGCTGGAACCCTGAAAATAATCATATTTGCTTTCTCTATTTTTGTTCATTTTAGAAAACATCCCAACCTGTGCTATTTATGTTTAAAAATTAAAAATAAAGTGAGTGAGTGGACTCCAACCCTGCAATCTAAAACATACAATGTTCTGTGCTGACAAAGCATCCCATTTGGGAACAAAACCTGCTGTAAGTTACTGGATCATGACTAATTTAATATAATTACTTCAATGATGGTGTTGACTGAGGCAAGAAAACATTATGCCAGGTTATAGAAGTATGTAAGTTAGATGGGATGGCTGAAAACACTCCCAGGTGCGAAAAGGTCTTTCAGAGTTTGAACTCCCAGCCTTCATTTGACTTTAAATCTCTGTTCAGCCAGTTGTAAGGCAGAAAGAAAACACGCAGTAGCAATTCATGTCTCCACTCTGAAAGCTTAGTAGCTAATCAGGCTAACATTGAAATAATTATGGAAGATCTCACCAGAAACATGAGCACTGCATGTGAACAGTACTTGTTTTTTCAAGAGAGCATCATAACATAAGTTGTTTGCATTTCTGTGCTGCCTAGAAGACTGCATTAGAAGCCACAATATAGCTGTCTTTCAGACCTTCATATCCTCTTGGACAGCATATTTTAAATTCATAGGCCAAGCTTTTGGGAACAGCTAACGCTTTTGCTGCTCTTCTTAATGTATCTTTGCAGGACACAGGGGAGCTGAGTACCTGCTCTCTGAGAAGGGAGCTCTCTCTAACTGGAGTAATAGGAAGACCTAAAATTCCATGGCTAATTTTTGAAGACACACCAGCAGAACAGCACTGTCTTATTTAGGAGCCCAGAAAGTCATGCATCTCTTTAGCTTCTTTTATTCAAGGAATCGGAAAAAAAAAGTGAAAATTTAAACAGAAACCCAACGACTTTGGCTTGGCACATTCCTGTAGTGTTTGTCAGTGAGGAGGGGAGGAGTGCAAGAACTGGAACCAGCGAAGCACACAGGAGGTGTTGCAACAAGAAGCATTTCAGTGCCCCAGGCTTGCCCTCGCTGCCAAACAGCTCCCATACACACCACGGTGACTCGAGTATCGGTCAGGGGTGGTGCAACCAGCTCCCAGGCTGGGCTCCATGAAGAGGTAAGGAGGGAGGGAGAAGAGGAACAAAAGGGGCTCAGGGGGCTCCCAGACACAATGCTCATGTTGACAGCACTGTCAGGAGCCTGGCACGGGGGGAACAACCTCCCTTCCAGTGCTGGCACGAGGCACCCTGTCCCCACGGCTGGCTAGCAACATCCATGTGGATCCACACTCTTCCAACGCAGTGGTGTTATTCGTTGGAGTGGTTTTAACAGGAGACCTGTAGTTGGCAAACATCCTCTTTCCCTCTTTCACAGCATTATCTCACCCTGTCAGGTCGTGTGGGGGCTCTGCACTGCTACCTGCCATCGCAGGCTAAGAGCGCACAATTCTTCCTCCTGCCCCCATCTCCAGATCACAGACAGATAAAACGAGCCAAGTACGTGTCAGCAATAAATGGAGGTCATTAGGAACAGCATGCCACAAGCAAGTGCAGGGTAACCCTTCAAAGACATGGGAATACCTCAGCAATTTAAACAAGATGCTAAACACGAGGGTGACCTCTCCAGAAACAGACAGCACAGGCTAAGGGAAAGAAAAAACAAAACCACCCCAAATCAACAGTTCTGCCACTTGCTTTTGTGTTTACATCTTGGTTTGGATCTCAGGCTGAGATCATACTCCTAGGATAATGAAAGCCTTAGGCAAGCAAACAGCAGCAGGAGAGATTACACTGGAGAAGGGAGGAAGAGCACTTGGGAAACAGGAAGGAACAGCCACCTTTGTAAGCACAGGCACTAAAGCAAGTGTTCTCTTAAGCTATGTACAGCAAGTCCCGCATGCCAGGGCTACATGCCTTTGATAAGAGACAGAAAGCCAAATTCACTTTTGCTTCAATTCCCTTCTATTCACATTTAGAGGGACAGAATTTCCTTGTGACTGCAGCCAAGCAGCACACAAAAAACTTATTTCACACCTGCATTTATGCTATACACACACTGTATTTGGTGTCTAGACCTGAAAGATTTGTTTGCAGATCTGTGGACCTAACAGATCTGGGAAATCAAAGTGGTTTTGAGGGTCAGTCCCATTCATGCTCCTGTCCATAAGTTAACAGGCTGATGAGCTCAGCTCGCTATCCAGAATCACATGCTTTGTCTTCCCGAGGCTCCTACCAAGTGCTAACTAAGGCGTATTAAAAGCACCCCTCTTTTGTAACAGAACCAAAGCCCAGGCTTTAAACACTTATTAAACTGGGCTGGTTTTGTCAGAAGGAAATAAAACTATAATTGCTCAGGGAGGGCCATTATGTCTGTCCATAGCTACTACCAGTTCAATGGGTACAGGCAAACAACAGAGGTAGCTTGAATTAATTAAATATTCCTTTAGAAACCACACTGGCATAAATTCGTTTACCTTGTCATGGATGGATTAGAAAAAAACAAGGGCATTAAAGAAGATGAAGCTGAGTCAAATGATTCACAAAAATCAGGGAAAAAATAAATAAAACCTCACTAAAATTTTGCACAGCATCAGCACAAGAAAAGGTACTTGCTTACTGGAGAACACATGCAGAAATTAGGAATAATCACACCTTTTGGGTTAGGTTTTTGTCACCGTGTGCTCTCTTAGCCAATAAGAAAATTAACATACAAGCACTCTCTTAGCCACAGCCATAGAGGGCAGGTCCCATCAAATCTTCCTGTCTGTTCCACCCCTCTAGACAGGAAAATAAAAACATGGTAGTACATTACCAGGCCTTTTATAGCCCAGAGGCACCTCTGAGCCCACTTAACTCTACTTCACAGGTGATTCTCCCTTTTACAGCACATTGATGTAACTATCCACAGTCTCTCCCAATTTCCTCAGCCCTACTGCTGCCTCTCCCTCCCAATGAAGCCCAGATGGACCACTTGACATCATTCACCCTACTTCCTTTAAAGAAGTACCAGTGACTTACCAACAAAGGGGAATTACACTGGAATAATGGGAAAGAGAGCCTGGAAATACTCAGCCCTGCAGAAAAATCTCATGGCATTAAAGATGGGGCCAATTTTGTCTGAGCTGGAGGTGGGTCAGCCTCCACAAGCTGTATCCTGTGTTGCTGGAGTCAACAAAGCCAAGCCCGTTAACTCCAGCAGGCGCTGAATCCAGCTCCAATGGAGTATGGATTATTAGCCCGTTTCTTGACACATGCTATTATAATTCAAACAGCACAAGCTTTCCAGTCCATGATTAAATATCATTTCTGCGTTTCCCCATCTCTCAGACTTTGAACTAATGAATGGAGTAATTAGCGTGGGTTGGGAAGGAGAAATCTGCTAGCAGTGATGCGTACCCACAAACACACGTGCTCACGCGCATTAAATGAACTGGTGGGGCTTAGCACCATGATGATAAATACTGAGGCAGTCAGCTATGACAAAGCAGTTTTTCACGTTATCCTTAAAAAATAAACAGAACTTCCAGGTACCGTGTGTCATATCAGATGTAGAAAACAAAGTTACACATTACTAAAGTTCAGGTCCACTAACTGGAAAGCAGTAATAGCCAGCCACACCTGAAAACTGGGCTGGAGAATAACACACATAAAAAATTACCCACAGGTTCTGGTACACCTCTGGCAAATATCAAAGGTCTTATGATTGTTACTGTTATTCTTAGCAGTGCCAAGTATCATGCAATTAAGAGGATCTGGACTCTCATTAAAACAAAATTAAGTTCCCTGAGCGCAGAAGTGCTTCAAAGCAGGTATCTTTTAAGAATCAAAACCAAAGGCAAGTGAAACCTGAGTTTGTAAAAACATGTATGTTCAGATCAGTTTTAGAAGCCCAACTGCTAATTTGTATATGTGTGTGTGTGTGTGTGTGTGTGTGTGTGTGTGTGTGTGTGTGTGTTGGTGTTAGAAATACTGGGTCATGGTAGCATTGTGGGATTCACACTGCACTGATAAAGCTCAGAGCTAAATATAGACATGAATGAGAAAGTGTTTATACAATCACAGAAGAATTTGGGTTGGAAGACACCTTGTCATCTCATCCAACCCCCCTGCAATAAGCAGGGACACCTTCCACTGGACCAGGCTGTTCTGAGCCCTTGAATGTTTCCAGGGGTGGGGCATCCACCACTTCTCAGGGCAACCTGTTCCAGTGTCTCACCTCCCTCATTGTAAAAAATCCCCTGCCAAACACCGAGGCCTGAATCATTATAGAGTTTGTTTTTCTAGCCCATAAGAACTGGCCAAATGCAAGAAAACTGCTCCAAGAAGCATCATTCTGAAAGTCCAGTTGTGCTCCCGTACTACTGGTTGGACATCCTGGGCACAAGTAAAGGAACACTGGAAACAATAACAAGCCTACAACATACTGATTGCTTAGGAGCTGTGAGTCAGCCAGCATGAAAATTAGTGTTAAACAGTATATGTGCAGAAGCATAAGCCCTAACACAGGACAGCTAAATCCACTCTAATCCTAGGTTTGGTGCTACAAAGTGCTCATGCTTGCCCAATACTAAAAAGCTCCAATATAAATTGGAGCAAGACATTGTGCGCAAGCGTTTTCCGGTACTCTTTGTCACATACAGACCATTCACTTTTCTAAAACCTCAGCCACGCAGTTTGCAGAAGCAGGACATCTGCCCACACTGTCTTGTTGCTCTCAGCAGTGTGACTCACTGGTGCTGTGGAAGTCAAGGGCTCCCTGACCACTGCTAGACGGCTGTGTCTTGCCCCATGTGTTGGGTGGGCAGGTCTCTGTCCCCTCATCGGCTCCTCACCACCAGGCTGCTGGCACACCTCCCCTCGCACAGCCTGGCCCTGAAAACCTTAAATTCAGGAAAGTCCTGGGAACAGACAAGCACACAGCCAGAGTGTTGGCTGACAAAAAGCCAAGGACTCTTTAGTTTTGTTTCCAGGATGGATTTCTTCAGTTCAGCTCAAACATTGACACAGCCATTAAAAGCACAGAAATAGAAACTCCGTCTTGGGTCATCCTGTCCACTCTCCTGGAAGCCAGCTCAGAGAAGGGCAGCGTGGCCCATCTAACAGCCGTTATATTTATTAGTTATTTACATTATTTGTTTATTTATTTATTTATTTTTAAAAAAGGATTCACAGAGAATCAATCAATCAATATGCAATTGGCACTGTTAATACTTTCTCTAGTCATTTGTCCAGTCATCTGTGAAAATGCAGACAAAACAGACCTCTTCCTCCAGGACTTTGCCCTTCGGGCTATCTTCATTAAACACCTTCCTAAATTAAAACTTTGTTATTTGGGGTACTGAGGATTACCTGTCTTTGTATGTAATCTTCTAGGCTCCTAAACACCTTTCTTTTTCTTGTCAATGCACAGAGCTGCTGCCATCAGCATTTCATTATCGGGACCTGTGGAAATACAGATAGGTCAGAAAAAGAGATGACGAAGCACCTAAACCCATTATGTTTAGAATAGTAACCGACCTTGGGGAAAAAAAACCAAACAAACAAACACTAAAATATTTGGGAATACAGAACACAAAGAGTCATATTTCTGCCTGGGAGATCTCAGCTGTGAGAAAGCATCAGCAATAGTTCTGGTCAGCCTGGACATCTCAGTCCAAGGGACTGGGCAGGCAGGGTGCACACATCTGGGATTTTGGGACATCCAGAAGCTCTGGCAGAGCAGCTGCAACTCCTGCTCTTTCTGCACAGTCAGAGATCAGGAAACTCAACAGCAGATACACAAACATACCGCATTTTGGGGGGTCAACAGCAATATGCCTTGCTCTTGCTCCAGAAGACTGCAGATGAGGAGTGTTTTAGGGTGGCAGTTTGGATCTGCCAGCCAGCTCACTCAGAGCAAAGACAGATGTCACTCCTTGGGACGACTGCAGCAAAGACACTCCATGAGAATTACACACTTCTACCTGATAAGACTGTTGGGCCATGTTACCACCATCTTATCACAAAACACCTCTATGCTAGTGATACAGGGGAGGGATGAAGGGAGAGATGGGCCATGCAGGAGCCACAGCACCTGCAGGTAGCACAAAATAGAGGGAGAAGAGGACCCTGCACAGCTGTGCCAGGATCAGAGCAGGATTTCGTGTAGAGCTTCCCCACTCTTCAGAGACAACACGGAGAGCTCAGCCCCACAGGGTGCAGTCAGCACCAGCAGAGCCTCACACAGCGAGGTGGCAGCATGGGAACCCAACCCCAGGGACATCTCCCTTCCTTGTGCCTGTGGCTGGCAGGGACACCAGCAGCAATGCCAGCAGCAACACACCCATCTCCTGCCTGGAAGGGTCAGCAAAGCAGCTTAACAGGAGTGGGGTTAATTCATCCCTCCCAGCCATGACTGGAGGATGCAGAAAAAAGCCAAGTGGGATCACTATCCCCAAGCCCTGTTTATTTTGGATGGCAGTGGCCAAGGATCAGAGTTTGTGTTGTTTGTGCTCATTTCATTTCACCATAATGCTGAGAAGTCCCAGCACAGGGACAAGTCATGCCAAAATGGGAGGGTGTTTTCCAAGCCTCTAGCCAAGTCTCCTCTGGAATAATGACTTATTTGGTGAGGCAACAGCACTGAGCATTTTCCTTGGCCAGGCACATATGAGAAGTGACATCCAGCACCCACATCTCCTCCCAATGAGCCCAACTACCCTCAGCCCCTGGCCTGACACACAGAAGCAGCTCTTTGTGCAACCGAGGACTGGCAGTTTCTGCAGTCCACAGCCCTGCCCTCAGTGCTGCCAGTGCCTTCTCCATCCACAGGGATGAACAGCTCAGCACTGCCAGTTGGTCTGAGTTGGATTTAGGATGAGACTCCCCAGGAGTGTCCAAGACCATGCTCAGCCAGAGTTTGTCCACTCCATGCCCAGGGAGAGCACCAGCTGTGTTTTATGCAGCACGAGTTGGAAGTGGACTTCAGCAGTGAACAGCAGCCTTAATTACCCAGCCTGGCAAATCCCACACTGGCAAATCCCAGGCCAAGAGAGGTGTGGAGCAATTATTGCCTCCATGGGCCTCAGTAATAAAAGGCACAGTGCCCAAAGAGAGGGATTGTGCTAGTAAGATAGGGTTTATAAAAAGTTTTTATCATCTTTCCCTGTGAGAAACTGGGTTCAAAATATTGATGTTTTTCAAGCATCTCCCCAGAATTAAGAGACCATGTTAGTTGTCTCATGTGCAGTCACAGGGATGAAAACTGTGCTTCTGAACACACCTAAATTTTGGGAAAGCTTAGGGTTCTATGACTCAGTCACATTTTCCAGCCCTCACTCCCTCACTCCATAATGAATAAACATCAGTTGCAGTTGCTCTGTGCTGTGGTGTTTCCTTTACACATCATGGATTAAAATCCACAGGCGGGGAAATGCACAGTTAACGACATCATTCATCCTTGCTGTACTGGCCATAACTTCACACTGGTTTGGAAAATTTAAAGAAACAATATTTTAAGCCAAATACTGTATAGATTCACAGCAGTTAGTAAATAGTTTCAGACATCTTAATAAGTGCTGAATGAGTGAAAGAAGAGAGTTACAGAGACCAGCACGTCAACAGTTTTTTATAAATATCTCTGTCATGTTACCAAAATGACTTCATTGTGGTCCGGATCACTTTTGTAAAGGAGAAGAAATGGATGGGAATATATTAATTTCCACTGATGGCAACAATAAACAACACTACAAACTCAAATATAAAACGCTATATTGTGATAAAGGTGGCAAATGAACAGAAAACAAAGGAAAAAAAAAAGTCTTCCCCATCTCCTTTATTGTCTGAAGATATCTACAATAGATAGAGTCTTTTTTTTTTTTTTTTGAGATCAACCAGTCATCCAGACAGATCTTGAGCCTCTGTTTATTTCATGGTAGAGACATTTGTACTGTGGTTTTTACTGCGGGTGGAGCAGTATGCTGACAATCTACCACCACCTTCAAAATTAAAGCCTTACCTAGACTTTGCGAAAGCAAAAGTAAAAGTCTGGGTAAATCATCATGCACATGTGATACTAGCACTGTCATCTAAAGCCAAATGAAATCTGGGTTAAGGTTTAATGGTCTTTATTGCCCTCATTTCCCCCTTTCTGTTTCCTGGTCTCCACCCTCAAATGCAGACAGTGTGGACTATCCTGAGTTTGCCCTGGGTTTGCCAAATTGGATGGTCATGCCACAGACCACCTTCTTATGTTTATTGTATGTGCCAATGCTAAACACTACATGGTAGACTGAGATTTGTTTCTATGATCCATTATGAGAAAATTCTGCACATTCTTCCATTTTCCTTATCTTGATCTTATGATCTAATGATCATAACTTATGAATTACTTATGATCTAATTCTCATCTCGTATAATGATTGACTTATGATCTAATTCTCATCTTATTCTTACTGCATAATGAGCCAGAAACACAAATTAATATTAATCAATGTGAAAAATATTTACAGCCTTTGAGCTGTTTATACATTTTTGTTAATGGCACAGTGACATTTCACATTGTGACCTGATTATCTTAATTGTCCAGTATTGCTCCTGTTTCCTGATGGAATGCCACTCACATGAATGAGAGGCGTTCATAAACATGCTTCAAGGCACCAGCAGGGTACAGGACACACTCACCCATACACAAACGAGGAGATATCTTTGCAAGAGGGCAAGGCAGATGATCCTGCAGTATATGAGGATCTCAGTGATATTTTCTAGGCCAGTATAACTGTTTGCCTGCAGGCAGCCAGTTTATTTCTTAAAGACTGCAGCTGTGCTGTACTGTACACAATTGCTGCCCATGGAGGTTCTAGTTGAGAGACAAAAAGAGGTATTTTCACATCCACAACCCTTCAAAATTCTTTACAAAGGGGACAAATTGCACAAAATTCTGAAGTGACCAGGAGAAACAGATGTGCAAGATGTGTATGCACCTACCACAGGACAGATGAGAAGAGTTTAAGGAATAAAGCAACCATTGAGGGGCACTAGGATGAGGACACCACAGTGCTTGCATACCAGGCACCCAAGCAGGTCCAAGGCTGATGGGGTTTGTAAGATTGCAAACAGAGCTGTGCTAGAGAGGTACATTGTCATGCAGCTGTGCTTGAAAGAGGAGGGGCACCTCAGACTCCACCCCACACCCTCCACAAAACCCAGCAGGGAGCCAGCAGAGGGAAAGCAGCAGGTGTTAGCTCCCCTCTTCACCTCCAGCCCCCCAAGAGATGTCCTAACACCAGACATCAGGGCTGTGCAGCGGCCCTTCTTCCTTACCCTGTCCTGCCCCAAATCACCTCCTTGCTCCTGCCACTATTCCCTGTGGATGGTGGGAGATGGAAGCAGTCGTCTTCCTGTGTCTCAGACTGGTTAAAGCTCTATGAAGGAAGGGGGCACAGGACTTCCTTCCTTCCCTCTGGCCCCAGAACTAGGTCATACCACATTGGTAGCTAAAGTAGAAAAGCAAAAAATATGTGGGACCAAAGGCACACTCTGGAACTCAGCAATGTTATCTAGATTCTGGCTGAGACCTTCTGTTTATTTATTTTATCAGATACTTTCGTTGTCTTTGGTTTCCCTTGTTTATCAGTCTAACCTATATCTATAACACTCTAGCTTGCATTATTCAGAGTCATAGGCCTGAACATATCCTGGTTAAGCTCTTCATTATTAAATCTGAGTGCAATAACATTTTTTGGTGGTGGTGGAACCCTAAATACTATCCACTGAACCGTGACAAAGGGGAAACTACAGCTTTGCAAAAGGAAGCATCACCGAAACCAACAAAAGGAAGTATCACAGAAACCAACAAACCAACCAAAGTGATCCTGGCCATTGTAACAGCCCCTCTAACCCCTGAACTGGAGCAGGAGGTCCCATTTAGGAAACCGTAAGGGAACCGTACTCTGTTGCAATCCCCAGCATCTATCCCAAACTGGGAGTCTGTAGGCAGCCTGCCTGTTCTAAGTCCAAACACATGTTGGTTTCCAGAGCTGGAGCTCAGGCACAGACTTGAGAGATGACCCAGTTTTGCAGAGGCATCAAAACCTGTAGGGCAACGACACAGATCTCTGAGGGCACGTGTGAGTACCTGCCCACAGCTCCTTCACCCCGTCACGTCAGGGTGACAGGCTGAGGAAGAAGAAAGGTGAAGCCATAATCTGGAAAACATGCTCTGCCCCCACTGTGGAAGCCCAAGTTCATGCATTTCAGTCACCACCAGGTGTTGAAGTACACGTCTGCTGCTCCGTTAGGAAATGATACCCCTGCAAGCTGGAAGGCTGGGGGGAAGTGCCTGAAGTTATATATGGCCCTTAGGCAACAGGGTTTCCAAGCTGCTTGCCAGCACGTGGGCATTGTTCACCCTCTCACGGGAGCTGGTGGTGATGTTAACCCCAAATGTGACACATTTGGAGGGCAAGGCTCACTTAAAGTGGTGTGGGACCACCAGCAGAAGTGCCATGCCAGGAGACAGAGCACGCGTGAGTTTGGGAAGGCTGGGTCCAATCCTCCCCAGTGGCTCTGTAATTGGGAGCATGGTGCTTCGAGGAGCATATGGCACATTGCCAGGTGGGTTTTCCTTAACAAAGCACATTGTCTCATCTCACCACCTTTCACACCGCTGGCAGGTTTACTGCTGAACACGCCTGTCACAAAGCATAGCTCTCCCTTTTCCCTCTGAAACATACCCAAGGAGTGTAAAAGTGACTTGTCAGACAACCAGATACAATCAGAGCCTAGCAGAACATTCAAACACTGCTTTGATCCAAGCTGTTCCTATCTCTTACCTCAGCATATGTCATGCAGGGTGGTTCACTGCAGGCCAGCTGTCAGGGCTGACAGAAAAGCAGGAGACACACTGCTCCAGCTGCAGCTCAGCTGGGAGCAGAACGTGTCTCCTTCACCCTGCCAATACATAAATCCATGGAGCCAGCTCCTAACCCCCTGCTACCAATGTGCTCCAGACAAAATTCTGGTAAACTTGGATTTGGGTTTAAAAGCAGATCTTTCTGACTGAACTAGATTGCCATTTACCTGGCATGTAAAGGCAGGGAATTGGGATTGAAAGGCTGAGAGAATTGGGGTAGTTCAGCCTGAAGAAGACTCCAACGTGACCTTAATGCAGCCTTTCAGTACCTGAGGGGGCCCAGAAGAGAGATGGAGAGGGACTTTTACAGGGGCATATATGGTAGGACAAGGGGGAATGGCTTCAAACTGAAAGAGGGTAAATTTAAATTGGATATCAGGAAGAAATTCTTTTCTGTGTTGGTGGTGAGACACCAGAACTGGTTGCCCAGAGGGTTTGTGGATGCACATTCCTGGAAGTGCTCAAGGCCAGGCTGGATGGGGCTTTGAGCAACCTGGTCTAGTGGAAGATGTCCCTGCCCATGGCAGGGGGGTTGGAATTAGGTAATCTTTAAGGTCTGTTCCAACCCAAATCATTCTGCCAGATAGCAGAGACAACTGGTTGGGCTGAATAATAATACCTCACCCCATGTGTTCTTTAGTCCAAAAGGTGCATTGCACAATGTCTCAGTAGGAAAAAAGGTGAGAAGCCATGGCTAAAGCCACAGCAAAATAAGGGTAACTTTTATACTCACTGTCTGTCTGTGTTTGCCACAAAGGTAGAAAACCCATGGCAAGTCCATGAAAACAGTTATAAATAGAAACTTGCTTCACCTGTTAACAGTGGGAAGCAAAAAAGAAGGCTGAACATTTTACAGGAGTTGGAATTAGCTGAAATTGAGAGCCAGCAGGTCACAACCTGATCAGATCATCCCTGCCAGAACAGTGCTGAGGTCCCCTCTGAGGGCAGCAGAGGATGGTTGCTCTCTCATTTGCCCTTCTCTGGTCACTGGCCCCAAGTCACTGTGGGCACACAGGCAGGCAGGCTGACTTGGGGTAAATCAGCTCCTGGAGGGCTTACAGGGGAGCACATGATGCAGTCCCATCTCCTGGAGCAGCCCTTGGCCCAGGCCTCAGGAGCAGCCCACACATGGACCAAACCTGCACCTACCCTCACCACACGTGACTGTGACTGGCAGCCACAAAATATCCCAGGTGGGAGCAGACCTTTGGCTTTTATGCCCTCTTGAAGCAGTGGGACAGGAGCTAATGGGTCATGAAGTGATGGTGACAATACTTTGCTAAACATTATTTCTTTGAGCTTTCCAGTGCTCACGATGGAGCTCATTGCTCCCTACATGCAGCTCTGCTGGTTAAACCACAGAAGGCTTCACCAAGCTAGTTTCTGATGCCTTCTCTTTTTCTGCTCCCTGCTTCGAGTGCTCAAGGAGTGTTAGTTCACACACACCCAGATTGTTACACAATGGCTGTGTTGTTTCAAAAGCAATCAAAACAGTGAAATCCATTTGATGCGATTATACGTGGACATTGGGAAATTAGATGATCTTGTGATGAGCAGCAGAAATAGGTCTGTGCCAAACTGAAATCCCCAGAGTGTTATTATAACCTTCTCTGCAATGTTTGCTTTGTGATTTGACTTCCAGATCGAAGTGTAAAACTCCAGTAAAGGCATAACGCAACTTAAACCTGATAATTGCATTTTATTATCAGAATGACAATGGTGGAGAACAGGCTGCCTTAGCCAAGCCAATTATGAGAAAGACCAGACAGACCAAGATAACAAAAAGAATAATTTCTTAGAAAAGATCTCTCTGGAGGAAAGGGACATGTTTTCTCATCCTGAATCTTAATTCAAGGAAGAGGGAGGGGGTTTTTGAAGGAGAGCTGACATGAGAAGCTCACCCCAAGCAGAAGAACCTCAACATGGGTGTAGAGGAGCACCAGACAGAGTCATGCTTCAGAATAGCAGCAACATCCCACCTCAGCAGGTGTTCAGGATTTGTTTCTTCAAGCTGCATAACTCTCCAGACACTCTGTTTTAAGTTTAGGTTCCCTCCTTTTTGACAAAGAGCTGAACAGGAGCTCAGACCTCCCTCAGTCACATGGATTTTTGTGTGGAAAATACCCTAGGCAGCATGCCTGGGAGAGGGGTGACACTGCCACTGCTGCCCAGGGTGGCTGAAAGTAAAGCTGCTGCAGGAGAGACCACATCTTCCTGACAGGTGAAAAGCCACACAGTTTAAGAATTGCTGATGTGTGCTCCAGGTGAGATGGCTCAGCCATGCTCAACCAAAGGGCTGCTTCTAGGAGAAGGTGGTTTTCCACCTTACTTCCACACAAAAATCAGGTGAAGAAATAAATCTGCTTCTAATGTCAAATTGTAGAGGCTGAATGTAACTCTTCTGCTAACAACAAGGGTTGTAACCAGTGGTGACTGTGGCTATAAATCAAGGCTGATCTTTTGTTTTCATGTACCAGTTGATCTGGGGTGAAAACTGCTTTTCTCCCCCTCCACCCACCCTTCACCAGGCTGAGCCCCCATGATCCAGTACAGATGCATACAGACACAGTGCATGGAGCTGTCAGCTAGCAAAGTCTAGAGAGTCACTTCTCTGGGGAAATGACTTCCACCTCAACAGCTTCAGGATAGAGTTCATTCACAGATGTAGATAGATTATAAGGGCAAGTTATTCCTTCCTACCTCAGCAGGCTGTACTGCACAGAACAGCACATACTAAAATAAGGAAATGCCTTCTGGTAGATGACACATCTACAGCTGGGCAGAAGCACAATCACCCACACTTGACCATATGGGCCCATACAGTGTCACTCAGGAGATTATCCTACATTCACTGCCTTGTCTGCTAACAGAAGTGAGCAAAATGCCAGTCTGTGCCTCTGATTCACAAATTCACATCTAAACTAATGGTTGACTGAGGCCAATTCCTGCCAGCTTCCTCACAATACAGCTTACTGCTATTCCAGAAGAGAAAGGGGACTAAAACAAAGAGGCAATGAAATATCCCCTGGAGGCTTCCAGAATGCTTTAATTCATAATTCTGTCTCAGTACTGTAATTGAGATATAAATAATATCCTTGTTTCCATTTCAGTTACTTTCAACCTCACCAATGTGAGAACAGAGTCTTGTATCTCTCAGGTATGTCAGAAAGAAAGTTATTGCACCAGAAAGCAAAGATGATTTTTAAAATAGTTTCCACATCAGTTCAAATGATAATGCAGTCATGCAAGTGTTGTATAACTGGTATTATATTCAGAGTAGTTTACTTCTTGAAAGTGAAATATAAACATTTCAGCCATACCTACTTACAAGAAATGTGCTTACAAAGCATGATTATTTCCTATGAGAAAGAAAACCCCCAACACTCTCCTCTTTAAATGGGCAAACAATACATTTCCTCTTCCCATACCACAGTAAAGGCTTACACATGCACATCACGTACACACACATAAACGTTCACATGTGTAAGATCCACCACAATCAAAAAAGGAAAGTGCCATGAAAGGACCCTGTAGTAATTGGGTAGCACATCTTGATGTAAATGAGCATATCTCAGAAAAGCTGCAGGCCTTGTAGTCTTGTTTTGCACTGCTAACCACATGCAGGCACACACACACAACAAACTACTTTCATGTTAGCTCAGTTCTCCTTCCACAAAGCTTGGTGGTAAAGCTCTCCCTGACATCCATCAAAGAGAGGGACTGATGAGGTGAGAGCTGATGAAAGTTTTGAATGGCCAAGGAAACTGATGATTTGAAGAACTTAATTCCTTCCATCTTAAACAAATGCTTGTTTCCCTGGGAACTCATCAGAGCAGCTGTTCTGAGAAAAAACTCCTTTTTTCTCTTTGCCATACCCTGTCCTCAGGACAAAAGGATTTCTCTGACATGTAACTACCCATCTCAATTCCCAGTGTGGGCAACAAGAAGGGATATGCATCTTTGGAGCAGACTTTGTCTCAGCCCAAAGTAAATATGTAATATATTTAGATGAGTTACCCCCCCAAAATGCATGTTTCTCTCTGCTAATGGTAGGAGGCTACCACAGGGAGCTTCCACATTGACCTTAGAACTGGACCATGCCTTCCCCAAAGCTGAGGGCAGGAGGGAAGCACTGCTCACCTGGCTTGTAGGAAAATTCCTGTTCAGCTCTAAATCCAGAGATTAACCCTAAGGACACAAACGGGGTGCACCATCCCTCCACCAGAGCACTGAACAGCTTCTTACTTCACCATGCATCCTGCACTATCTATCTGTTGTGGGGAGAAGAAAGGGCTTCCTCTGTGGCTCCGACATCCCTTTTGCACTAGAGCATGGGTCTAATAATAAGGGAAATGTGAATGGTGACATAATCGCCTTTTCAATCCCTTTGGACACGCTAGTTCAGGGTTATCTGAGGGCATGTCTTGTTTATTATGAAGAATTTTCTTCCTCTGCTTCACAATCCTTTCAATAACTTGGTACATTCCATTTTAAAATTGAGAGACTGATCCAGAACTTTCATCTTCGAATGGTTTTACTAATTTCAAGCCTGAACTCCCTTGTGACCAATTTCTAGCCAGTAGGGTTGGAGCCAGTAGTGTCACTTAACTCAAATGCTTCTTCTCCCTCTGTGATTTTTCCCTCTCTCCCTGTTCCCAAAAACATATTTATAAGGAGACATCATTAATGTCACCAGTTTCAGAAGCCAGCTTCTTTTCATGTTTCCTGCAAAGGAAGATATGACATTCTACTCACTGTAACCATTTAATTAGTTAATCCTGCTGGACCATGAATAATGAAAGCCATACAAATAATTCACTGAAGTATGCCAAAGTATAAATGTACCAATACTTCCCTGTCTCTATTCAGAAAAAAAAAACCCTCACCTGGTAATCAAGTTTATCACTGTCGCTGAGTTGGAAAAAAAGACACAGTGGTTGTTAGGACACCCTCTCACTGATCAACAAACCTATGCCTCTTTCTACAGCTTGTCCCTTCACAATAGCAGCTGTTGTGAGAGGAGAGCAGGACCCAAAGCAGTGTCAATGCTGAGCACTAATTGCAGAGCAGGGACAAAAAACAACTTCAAAGCTGGCACGGTTGGGCACTGGAGGCAATGCCCCAATTAGCTGCTGGGAGTGGTGCTTCGAGCTCCTTGGTTTTGGAGGCACAGCCCCCTCTGCCAGCCCCACTCTCCTTTCACTCCCCATTTCCCAGCCTGGTTTTCCCTCTCAAAAGAGACGTGGCTGCAGCTGAATCAATCCTCTTCTCTCAGCTCCCCAGGTGGATGCCAAGGAAGTGCAAGGGGCAGCAGCAAGTGCTCCAGCCATGATATCAGGTGGGCAGGACCTCATGCTGATTCTCTCACCCCTTCCCATGTGTTTCCCTAGGACAAAAAAGAAGAAGCTAACACATGTAGGGATAAATTAAATAAACATACGTTTATAATAGACCCTCACTTCCCCCTTGTTTCCTTTTTCTTTGCAAGCCAGTGGGATTCAACCCACAGCACCTTGTTTACTTAACACATTGAGAAGCCTTTCTCTCTGCTGAGATGAACAAGGAAAGTGCAGGGCATGGCTCAGCCTTTCCAGCATGCCTGCTCCTCCTGCCATGATGGAGGCACTGCAGAGGCCAGAGCAGCACATCTCCTGCCCTCAGCCCCATGCAGAAACGCTCCAGGCTACCCAGAAGTAGAGTATGGTTATAAGGTCCAAAAGCAGCTGCCCTCTTGGGTCTTATATTTAGCCTGAGAACAAACAGTACTTTTGGCTTATGGCCTGGATTCTCATCAGAAGAAAGGAAAAAGTTGGTCTGAGAGGCTTTTTCAGCTGCTTTCCCTAAAACCATCTGATTTTATTCCTCCTCATGGAAAACATTTGTGGTTTTACGCTGAGGAGTTTGTTCACCAGTTCTCCACAATACAAAAAACCCAGAGTTTTTTTAAAAGGGGACAGAAGTGTGAACAATGAAAATATTTAATTCCAGCTAAAATTGCTGGAGTTTTGCAATGTCATTCATTTTCCTAAGAAATACCCAAATATTTTTTTTGGTGTGCTCCAGCCAATATCCACTTGAGCTTTCATATGAAGAAAATAAAATAGATGTGAATTATTCAAATCTAGAGAAACCAAATCAACCACTATACAATCTTAATGGTGCATACTGGCAATCTCGTACCAAAGTATCTAACCTATGTCATTATCCTCTGTTAAAAGGTAGTGGGGTGGGGGAAAAGAACCACAATGAGACTATTCATAGAGCTGGGTATCTCACAGGAGGTTAGATGAGCCCACAACCTCGGCATCAGCGGTGTTAATTAATGGGGTTGTTGTTCCACTGGGGAAAGACCCTTTGTCTGATCCTTGGCTAGATTAGTGCTACTCTGTGTACATCAAAGGAATCACGTTCGATAGGCAATGCTAGTGATCCCAGCTCCCTCAACCTTTTCTAGTTTATCAGAAAAACAAATGTATTTAGAGAAAGCTACTATCCTTGTTCAATCCTGTTCTGTTTCACCCCACATCAGTCCTAATTCCATTAATTAAGACAGGGACTGCTGGACAAGGTGGCCTTTGATATACATCCCAACAACCAGAACAACCACCTTTCAGAGAGAAAAGGCAAGAAAGATTTGCAATCAGATGGTGCTGTGAAATCACTTGCAAGTCTTGATACATAAAATTTACACATTTCATAAGCACCACTGGTGGACCACAACTGGTGACAGCACTCTGAGCCCTGGTGATGCTTTGGTAGCTGGAAAATGGTGGTAGGCAGGACTTCCAGTGGCATCCGTATCAGGGAAAAGCCTGTTAACATAACATAGTGTGCAGCCGTGGTCATTCAGCAAAAGCTTTGAATTAAAGCATGTGAGTTGTCTCCCTCAGCAACATACTCAAAAGGATGAATGAACCTGGGGTACAAGAAAAGGTATTTTTTTATCAAAAACTTAACATTTCTGTCTCCTAACAAGAGAAATGAGAATGGCCCTGTGGATATTTTCTGGAAACAAGGAAATGAAGAGGCAAAGCTCCATTTCCTTTCTGAAAGCATTTTGCTGAACTATTTCCCTGCATCCAGCAGCAAAATTCATGTGGTGTTGCAGAGCCTGTGGTGTAGGTAACTGCTGGCTGAGTACTGTAGCTTTACTGATATGGTTAAACTACAGCAGGTGTGGTGGTAAGGCCCCATTGCCTGAGCCCTGGAGACCCAAGCTGAGTGACCAAGCCACATGAAGTAGACATTCTGGTTCTTTGGCTAAATTAACTTGACAGGCTTCCAAACCAATGGCATCCTTAAGAAAATCCTTTGAAAGTTCTAATGGAGTTCAGTTCAGTTTTATAAAGCAATGCACTAGACTCTTTTGAAATTAATTATTGGAAAGACTGAAAGGAAGTATTTTGCAAATATTTTGCTGTCTGTAGTTCATTTGTGGGACAGTCCTGATTTCCAAGAATGTGTCAGTCATTCAGTTTTTTCTGCCACAGGAATGTCGAAACAGCTTGGAGCCTTACAGTTATTTGAAAACACTTTTGTTCAAATGTTTACAAATCATTAAAATTGTTTAGTAATGTCAGCATTATTTCTGCCTCTCTGACTGAGGCATTCTGAAAGGAAAAGTATGAATAATGATCAATAAATAACAGCACAATGACTATGGAAATAAATGCTTGAAACCACACACAGATTCAGGCATTTGTCTGAATGAAGGACAGATTGTTGAACACACAGGCAAGCAAAACCCAAGCTGTCTGGAGCAACAACCTCTCCCTCTAAGCCTGGCCTCTTCTGCATCCCTGCCTCTTCCCAGCAGCACGTAGGGACACAGTGGCTGACTCCCTGATGACTTTTCAGTGCCATCTTATCGATCCAACAGCTATGGAAACACTTTCAGGGCTAAACACCACCTCATATATATGCAAAGTGACATGGTCAAACAAGCACACCGAGGGCTGGGCAGCAAGGAAAGTTCAAAGGCTTGCCTACCTAACAGCTTCTGGGCACTTTTTGAAGTGGTGGAGCAAGGTTTGGGTTTGCCCAAGGCCAGTATCTGTATCCAGCTGGTCACCAGAAGCTCCATCCCTCTCCATCCACCTGACACACAGGTAGCCATGAAGTAGGATGCTGGCACTTTCTGCAGTACAAAGGGGAGCCAACCCATGAGGTTGCCACGTCTCCCCCCCGCCCCTGAAACCCAGGTGGTGGCCACATCCAGGTTTTCTTTAACACCTTCAAGGATGGTAACTCCACCACCTCCCTAGGCAGCACATTCCAATGCTTGACAACCCTTTCCATGAAGAAATTCTTCCTGGTGTCCAAACCAAACCTCTCCTGGTGCAGCTTGAGGCTGTGTCCTCTCATCCTGCCACTAGTTGCCCAGAAGAGATTGACCCCCCACCTGGCTACAACCTCCTTTCAGGTGATTGTAGAGTCTGATAAGGCCTCCCCCAAGCTTCCTTTTCCCCAGGCTAAACAACCGCAGCTCCCTCAGCCGCTCCTCATAAGACTTACTCTCTAAACCCTTGACCGGCTTCTCTCTGGCACAGGAGCCACCTTGGCTGGCACCTGCTCTGTCCCAGCCCCAGCACAACAAACCACTAAACATAGAGCTGTAGGAAACCGGGTTTCACCCACTCTGGAAATGGATTAGGGAGAAGTACTGCACGACCCAGCTGCAGGCCCATGGTAGGTGTGTGCCTGTGCAGCAGCGTGGGCCAGCAGAAGGAGGAGGCACCACATGGGTTTCCACTGTGACAGAGGCCAAGTCTGCAGGACACTTGAGTTCCCACTGCTGCTGACCAAACACTAGGGTGAGAGGGATGCCAGAAGGCTTTTGAGAACATAACTGCCCAGCTGTATGAACACTGTGCAGTGCCCCATTTGTTTTAGGGAGAAGAAAAGGCGTGGGGATGGGGGTGGACATGTAGTGCTTAATGAGATACAGCACGGCAAAAGCTGACAAGTGCCTAGCACTTATTGACCAGCCACTTTAGTCTGCTGCTCTTCAGGCCTGTCAGACACAGAGCCAGACCAGAAAACATGAGGCCAAGGTGAACACTCCTGTCAAGAGACAGCCCTGCACAGAGGAAAATTTGGTAAATGTTTTGGAGGCGGTTCAGTGACTGCCACACAGTACGACACTGCATTGAGCCGTCTACAAAAAAGCCCTATTTACTGGTTAAGACCTCCTAGGAGATGCTTACAGTAGCAGAGGGTGTCATTTCCCAGAAATTTTTATAGACTTGAGTGACTTTAGCAGTGGAACACAGATACCATGGACTATGCAATGGATTATAAAGAAGAGCAGGAAAATATTTGTTCTGCAGGAGCTATTTTGGTACTAGGGGTTAAAGGGCTACAGCCCAGTGATGGCTGAGCTTCTGCCTCCACCTCTGGGAGGAGAGGCATCTAACAGGGAGGGCCAAAATTATAACCAAGACAGTGGAAGGACCTGAACATGCTCCTGAGCATGTCAAATCTTTGAGCTATCCTCCTACCTTACAGGGAACAAGCAAGTTTTCAGATCACTTTTCTGTGAAGAATATTAATTCTGAACATATCATTGCTACCACCAGGACACTAAGGGGTACCTAAGGGCCATAATCATGGAGTGGATATGGCTGAGTGTCAGAATGTACCTCAGACTAAAACCATCCCACATCATGCTCAGAAGCTGCAGCACAATGGTCTGTGCAATGCAAAAACCACATGATTCCGCTCCTCCATATCAACTCTCTAGAAAAATAATGGCTGGAAACTTGAGCCAAAGGTGTTTGGACAAATCAGGCAAAAGAAATTGCATCCAGTGTTGAGCTTTAAAAAAAAAAAATCACAGAAGCAAATTTTCCTGATAAATTAATATCTGTGGTAAATCCACATCATTTCACACCTCTGCTAAGATTTGCATTGCAATAAAAGACTGTGTTCCATGTTAACGCAGGACCGCCCTCAGCTTCTTCCATGTAAAGCTAAAGGAGCTCCATTCCATTTCAGTCAGCCGGTTAATTAAAACAAGTAATTAGGAGCAGGGGGGAGAAACAAGATCCAGTAGGTGTCTCAAGTAAGCAGTTTTTGTCAACTCAGTGTGAAGCTGAATTATGTCCTCCATTTTGGCTGACAAATGCTTTCCACTCTCAGAAATTTTTCATTTTCCATTTTCAGAGGCTATAGATTTCCATCTCCTACCCTAGCAACTGTTTCGGTGGTTTATGATTTTTCCAGCCCCTTCTGATTTGCTCAGAAAATACAGATAGGCCAGCTATAATAAACCGTCACAGGATGTACAAAATCTTCACAACAAATATCTAGAAATCTACAGCCTCTTCTTGTACCCACAAATGACAAAAATCACAATGAAACATTAAACAGAAAGCAATCTGCCATGTGTGGGTGAGATCTGATTTCAAATCTAAACGCGTCTTAAATTTCTGAGTGTTGTTTAATAGAACATCACTTGGCCTCTTCTAGGGATAAAATGTCACTCAGAGATACAGCATTGTTTTGAGATGACTCAAAACAAAGTTACGATGAACCAAGACAATAAATTGTGTACTCTATTTTTAAAGAAGCGTGCATGGGCTTTGCTTTTCAGCACTTACTCATCATCATTTCTATATCCCTGAAAAGACACACTGGAGCCATACTCATCAGCTCATTACATGTACTCCCTGAAACACCCCTAGGCAGCCATCTCCTCTGGCCACTCTCCTGGGAGTTGCCCACTTCATTTTTTCAGCAGAACCCACCCTGATCTGTCACTCTGATGTCCAGTAGACTCCTCATTATACAAATTATCTGTCATTACCAAGCAGATACAAAGCTCCAGACAAATGTTAATAAAAGGCTACACAAAAAAAGCAAAACACTCCAAATGGACCAACAGTGCACAGCTCTCCTCCTTTTTGCAACCATTCATGCCAATGCAAAATGATCAGATGGTATTTTACACGCACAACACTTTAAATTACTTTTTGAGGGGTTTTTTTTTAAAATCAGCAACACAGAAAAGCACCCCTGTGATTTGGATGTAAGGGAAGTCGGGAAACATTACTAGCAGCTTTGATTTAAGAAGTTTTAAACCCATAAAGCTCCACCACCTGAAGGAAAGTGTGAGACTCACCCAAAACTGCCACACACCACGTTTTCCAACAGCACAACCCATAACACATTCAAGCTGAAATGCCTGTAGGAGACTCAGTCAGTTCTGGCTAAAGGAAAAGAAAAAAATCAAATTATCTGTTCTGCTGACCTATTGAAACTGAACCAAACAGATGGGCTGGTCCTCAACAGACACTCCTCTGCCAGAAGTCGCCTCAGCATCTTCCAAGGTGTTGCCAGCCTGGCCATGGCAAAAGCAATCACTATGGCGTTACAAATGACAATCAGACATGCCTAAAATCCTTCAAGTTTCTGCTTCTTGCCACGTTTTTGTCATGCTAACCTGTTTTAGGATTCAACACTTCACCAAGCTTCCAGGAAGCAATGCAATTTTGGTGAACAGGCTGATATTTATAAAAGGAGGGGCAGTCAAGGTTAATGGCCCTCTTCTATAGAGGAAGCTTTGAACAATAAAGAAAAGCCCATGTACATATAATAAATTCTCCATGTGCTTTCTCACAGACATATAATTCTTGATGCAAAACATTTTCAGGATAGGAGTTGAACATAGAAATAGGAGTGAAAGTCTGGTAAATATTGTTAAGGAAGCTCTCTCTCATGTATCTGCCAGAGAGCAAAACAAGTGCAGCCCTTATTTTTCTCTCCATCCATGAGGAGTCTGTAAGCCTCTTAGAAAGAAAGTCAGGCCACAATCATTGCTCAGGTTTGTTCAAAGTAAATTTAAGAAATTACTGGAGAGACACTGGTCAGTAGTTGTGTCCTCACACCATGAAAGATTAAGTGCTCTTTTTAACACCAAAAAAAAAAAAAAGAGAAAAGGTAAGCCAGTTTGCTAGGGAACTATGTAAACTTTGGTGTTAAATCTCCAAAGAAAGGGGTAGTATATTAACTAACTGCTTGGCCTGGGGAAAACAGTCTCAGGGAATGATGTAGAAAGGCTGAAAAAAAACCCCAAACAAAACACTTCTAGGCTGAAAAAAAAACCCAAAGAAAACACTTCTAAGTAAGTAACTTAACTCAGAATGCCAGGGTTCAATTTCCAGCTCAGTTTCCTCTGTCACCCTGGGAAAGTCATTTATTCCTTGTGTCTATTACCAGCCATAGGAGCTCTGAAGCAGCAAGTCCCAGCAATGCCCTAATGTGGAGAAAGTATGCTTGTGGAAGCCAGGTAAATCTCAGAAACAAAGCCTCTAGTGCAGGAGAAGTTGGTGAGAGAGGATTGAAAGAGAACACAAAAACAAGCTGGTTACCAAGCACTAGCAAGCCCCTAGTAAATTCCTAGAAGAGATAAGGTGACTGTGTTTTTTACCACAAGATAACTAATGAGGACAACTTGCTCCACTCCACCCATGACTAACCTCACCACCTCGTTCTCTTCTCAGTACATGCGGTATTTGCAGTGAGTAACCATATATAAACTGCAGATAGCACATCCCTAATAGGCTGCTGTGATCTGCATGCTCTTTAAATCAATTATATTAATCTTTTAATTTACATAAAAAGTCTTAACTGATGGTTTTGAAAGCTTCAAGAGGCTTGATTTTCCTAGGCGTGGATTGGCTCACTTCTCCCATAGGCACGGACACACAGAATCAGAGCCAGCCTTGGAAATGGCAGAGCTTCACTCCCACGCACATATTTTCCTTAAAAAAGTGAAAACCAGGGGCCAAGCACAGTCTCATTCACAGCCCCAGCTCCCCAGTGGTTTTTCCATGTTCTTTAGTCAGCAAGGTCTCACCCATAATGTGGTGGCAAAAGGTCATACACCACCTTCTGCCTGTATATGGAAGCAGTACAGGCTGTGGGGTTTCCCTGTCAGAGCTTGAGAATAGCTTTACCAATAAGGGTTGTGGGCTTTTTTTAATTAAAAGAAGAAGAAGAAGAAGAAGAAAAAATAAAAGCCCACTAGTACCGTTTATTTCATTTAATGGGGCCTACCACATCATCTTCTTGTGCTTGAAGCCTGAGGGTTCCTGTGCAGAACAGGGTTCCTGTGCAGAACCAAGCCCAGAAGTGAGAACAGCTCCCCAGGCTTGGCTTGGCCTTCCCACAGCTCTGCTTCTGCTCCCACCTGTCCTGCAAGGAGCACTTGTCTTTGTCCTTTCTGGCAGGGAAAGCAGTCTGGGGTACTGAGGCAATGAGAAGGAGAGGTTCATTGCAGGATCATAAATTTTTTCAAGTGCTAAAAATCCTTTTAAAAGCCCACTGTGTTTTGGCATGGGTGGGGAAGGAGTGTTGTGCACTGCAGCACCCAGGGCACAATTTCCTGTCCCGTAGAAGGTTTGACAAAAGGACAGAGAACTTCAGGGTGCCAAGAGCTTCCAGCTCCTCTCATCTGTGGGAGCTTTCTTGGAGAGTCAGTCCCCAGACCTTGATGGGTGTACCCGGCTGACAAGCTGAATTAAGAGGGTGGAGAAAAGTTGCTCTGGTTCAGAGCTGCAGAGAAAAACTCAGAGAAGGAATGCCATAACACCATTTGTAATTTCTAAAGTCTTTTGTGATACTAGGACTTTGCAATTTTTGGGTCGCAGGACTAGTAACACAGGACATGTGATTTGGATCGCAGATCCTGATCCTGTTTTGATGTCCAGCAAGACCTTGACACCATAGGTCACCAGAGCCCTGTGCAAGCTCCATTTTCCTCCACAACTTGCATCTCATGCAGCTACCCAGCACCATGCTCAGCCACTCAAGCTGGTAAGCAACATAATGGTCTTGTCCTCCCAGAAAGACCTGAACACCTTTGGAAACACTGTGTCAGAGAAGGAAGGCACTGGGGGTGATGCTGGAGGTTCTCCTCTTTGTGTAGAGCAGCCAGGTTTGGGCCAGTTCAGGCCAAACTGGCTACTACCATGAGAGCCAGGTCCCCGATTACTTGCTAAAGCTTGACTGGAACAGACACTGCTCCTTCTCCCATCAGCAGCCCTGCCTTTATCTGAGTACAGGAGTACCTCCTTCTCCTCCTCATTCCTCTTGTTCCCATGCCCACCCCATGGGGCAATCCCCTCGGGCTTTTGTCCCTTGGGAAGGTGGGCAGCATGAGCAGAGGAGAGGGATGGCACCAATCCATGGGTGCCTTGGTGCATCCGTTTCCTGTCAGCAACATGTGTCCCACAGCTGGTGTGACCTGCTCACAAGGGGGGTTCAGCAGATGGTCAGTGGGATCTGGCCCTGCCCCCTATGGCTGGTTGGCACAGCCACCATGTGCTTGGAAAAAAAAAATAGAAGAGGTGCTGGAGGTGCTCAGACAAAGCAGAAGCAGGACTTCCCCACGGTGATCAGAGTTGGGCTGACTGAGGCAGAGGACACGCTGCAATTTTTCTGGAAATGACAGAGCGAGCGGCGCACTGTGATGAGAAATCCTGCATCACTCCTGTGCCAGAACACCCTGGCAGGGGAAAACATTGCTCAGGTCACACTGAGATAGACAAGGTGCCCTGTTTACTGACTGCCAGTTGGAAGAGGACAAACCATCTGTGATTTACCAGGATCCCTATTTAATATACCTAATACACGTAAACTGGAAACTCAGCCTTGCTGCAGCTCCTAGCTGTGGAACAGTAGTTGCCACTTCTGCAATTAAGAGAAAAACAGAGCAGTTTATTAAGCACAGTTGTGGGAACGTAGTTTCAGTTTTCAGTGGGTTCATCTGAATATTTTTTCCATTTTAGTTCATGTAAGTTCACGCCCTTTGGGTTTCACATAAAGCCGTAGGGTCTGAGAAGCTCAAAAAATCTCAAAATCAAAATGTCAAGTTGAAACGAAACCATAAAAGGTATTTGGATTTGCATGAAAACGGGCCCAGATTTGCTTCAGGAGTTCCTGAAGCCTGGTAAAGCTTTTGAAGAGCCTAATCTGAGTTTTGTGGTTTCAGTGCAGACAGAAAGCAGTGCAAGAGAGCAGATGGGCTCCTTTCAGGAAGCCAAGGCAGAGGAGAATGATTAAGAACCTATGAGAACACGAACCGGGGAGGGGAATGGGGCTGGGGGGGGCGTGGGGGGAGAATCTAAAAAAAAATCTCCAAAACCAGATTTTCAAGTGCCAAATGCTGCATATTAGGAACTATGAGAACATGGGTCATGTCAAGGCACTACAAGACAGTGGACAGATCCTGTTTCTGAGGATCAGGCTCTGAATGGGAATCCAGAGGTTTGGAGATAAGTCCGGCCATAATAGTGCCGTATGCCCTGGTGCCCATACACTGAAAATTCCTCTCCCCTTATAAATAACCCTCTTCCCACAGTACTCCAGCCACACATGAGGTAGGGAAACAAAACGAAAAGAATAATCTACCAGGCTTATGCTCTCTGGTTAACACCTATAAGCTTGTCCCAACATCAAATATTTTAAATGCTGGCTTTGATCTATTTTTTAAAAGAGTTATTTCAATATCATATGCTCTAAATTTATTCTTATTGCATTCTTTTACTGACATAGAAATAAACATTTCAGAGTGACAAGTCAATTGAGTTGCTCACCTGAAAAGATGCAGAATAAATTTAATTGAAAAATTAACTTTTCTTTCCACTAGGAGTCTATAGATCTCCTTCAATTACACTCTTTACATTAACATCTTTTACATTGACAGGATGCAGAGGAGGCACTCATTGATTGCCTGAGATTTAGTCTCCTAGCTGAGCAACTGGGTGTCTTAAAAGCAGAAGTATCTCATCATGACTGACATAACATGGGTATACATTGTTATGAACAATGTAAGCAAGAACTGCGACACTTCGACACAAGTATCTTTCTTTGAGAGCATTTTTCCATCTAACTGCATAAAAATTGAACATCTAACCTGCAAATTAAACTTTTTGTCCCTTCTTCCTACCTTTTATGGAAAAAAGATCAACAGAAGAAACACAATTTGGCTGAAACACCGACTTTTGTTCCCTTCCACCAAAAGGATCTTTACTTTCACATCTGCTCAACAGTTCATCTTGCCAAAGAAAATAAAATGGTTTCACATAGCTTCAGCATTTGCTTGAATTCTCATGAACTTTGAGTGGTACTTGCATTTTATGCTGTCCTCCCAGGAGCATGCACTCCAGAGATATGACACTCCCCACTGACATTGTCATGCAGCACCACAGACCAGCCAGCAGCATTTCCAGCATCTGCACATTTAATAACCATGGTTTGCAGAACAGGATAAATCATTACTTTGGTGTCATCTTGCTTTGGCATTTCACCCTCTCACAGGTTTACTTTTGTGCAGAACACTAAATTTATTTAACCTACTAAGCCATTTACTCTTCTTACCCTTTCAGCACCTTCTTTTGTGATATAAAAGAACTCCCACTGCTTTGGCCTGTCCTCATAGCACAGACTCTCCCCAGCCATGTCTTTTGTTTGAGAGTCCATCACAGGTGCTGTCTCATACTGCAGGTGTACCTTGGCTTCAGAGAGGATGTTCTTTGCACTGTTAAGAGCTGTCTACATCCTCTTAGCTGAGACCATACCCTGGCATTCAAAGGATGCTTAGTCAGACAATTCCCATTGAAATCAGTTGGGTTTAAGTGTTTAAGCAGGTTTGCAGGCTGGGCCAAACAGTCTCTGTGCTTCATCTAGTAGATTTGAAGACAACTACATTCCCACACTGCAAAGATAACTACTAGCTTTGTTTGGAAAATTGTAGTGGGGCTGCTTTGCCATCTGACAGCTCAGCCTCAATTTCAACAACGCCCTGGATGAGGGTAAGAATCATCCAAAGGCAAAAGTTTCTATGCCCTAGTTACAGCCAACCAAACTACTGAAGAATATTCTTTCCAAATGATGATGTTTCAATACATTTTCTGTTAATTTCATGTAAACAGACTATAGTAAAATACACAACCTTAAGATGCAAACCAAAACCCAAACCATAACAATTTACTTCAGCTAAACAAAACTAAAGAGTTTAGTTTTCTCTCTTGGCAGGAAAGGTTACAGGGGGTAATCTGAAGTCCTGTTGTTCAAACAGTTCAGACCTTTGTGCAGCAGTTTCAGAAAGACACTCCAAAAGACAATCCAAATTCTCACAATTTCCGCAGGCAGGATTTGAAGTGTCCAGCATGGCCCTGGGCAGGGACTCCAGAGCGTGCAGGAGGCGGGCCCAGGCAGCTCTCCATCCTTCACGTCTGGCATCCCAAACAGCTCATTGCCCCGTAGGGTTACTGACCCTTTTATGGTCACTCCTCCCCCTCCAAAGAAGGAGGTGATTCAAAGGAACAGCTGCTGTGGCAGCCAGACAAACAGGGTTTATTTAAGGAGTTTTCACGTGGACTTCAGCCTTCTCCTCAGAGAAAAGAAATAACAAGTTGCCCAAAAAGTCAAGCTCATCTCCCTATGCCCATGGGCAGCTCGCAGGGTGGTAGAGGAACCACAGCAGATGTTTCTCTCCCTGAGGATGTGTACGGTCTATGTTAGGGTTACTGCTGCATCAGGGGGGAAGGGGGTCCATGAAGATGGTCTCAATCATAATTCAATTACAGCTTCAGAAATTGGATGACCATTAAACTTGTACCATAGGGTAGTGAGCAGATGGTTCTGGTGACATTCCTGCTGGTCTCACAGATTTTCTAGGAGCCATCGCCTTAAAAGCCACCATCCAGACCCCAGCTTCACTGTAAATCGTCTTAGCAGCATTAAGTGAAAGAAGAGATGGTGGTGAGGAAATCTTTAAATCATATTTTAAAAAGAAAAAAAAGAGGAAAAATCAGAGAAGGAGTCCTTGCATTATCCATCCATCAACAATATTTAAAAGTCACAGCAAAAAATTGAGGAAATGGGAAATAAAAATATGATACACGGTAAGGGAAAACACAGCAGAACAAAGGTGTGACCCAAATGATAGCTGATCCCCACACACAGCTACATGCATGAAACAGCCTTGCTCATTAGCTGGTTGTGGGCATGGGAAGGCTGCGAGCAGCGCACTGGACTTGCAGTACTTGTTCTGAAACTCGCGACTGAACCTTGTCCATGGCCTAAAGCAAAACCAAAAAATAAATAAACAAAAAGTAAACCAGAAAAACAGTGAAAATATTACACCACAACATTATGTAAAAAGAGAAGCAGAGCTGGAATCATTTTGAGAAGATTTTGGGTTTGTCCTGTGACAGCTTCATCTCTGTGGTTTTTCTCAGTACTGATGAAGTGTGAAAAGTGTATAGCTGTACTTCCCTTCTTAAAAATAAACATACCATCCTAAGCAGAAATCGCTTGGTACACAAAGGAGCCAATTCTGCCTGATGTCACCTAGCTGTACAGGCAGGAACTTCCCCAGACGTGCCACCACACTGGTCCCTGTGAGACCCACACATCAAAGATGACGTGCTGGGAGTGTGTGATCTCACCCAGAACTGGGCCATCACACCCAGGGACACAGCACGGGGCCAGCCAGGCTCGGCTCAAGCCTGAGCAGAAGGCATGAGCCATGGCATCCAAGGAAATGCAGCTCCTGCAGCAGGGTACCAAAATTTCTCAGGGGCTCAGCAGTCCAGCAGACACCTAAACACAGGGCTCATTTTTCCCCCAGCTCAGCACCATGCTCTTTGGAAAACCTGACTCACAACGTTACAAGCAACATCAGCAGCTCAAAGCCTGTTATTTATCTGTAGGACAACAATGTCTAGAGGCCCCAGGCGTGGCATAGCAGTGCTCTGTCCAGGCACTGCGCAATCCTGCTGGCTGCGAGCAGTAGCTCCAGGAGAGCTGACCTGGCACTGGCACCTCCAGCTTCCCAGGAAACTCCTGAGCAGACATGGCTTCCTGCCAGCCATAAGCCATCCCATTTCTCCTTTCTGATCAATCACATCACTGCAGAGAATATTTAGATTTGAAACCACAGTGCCAAGCTCCAGCAGCTCTGTTGCTGTTGGTGAGGCATCTCAAGCACATATCGCTTGGCTTAACTCCAGCCCATGCAGATTTACCCCTGCTAGGTTTGCATCACAGGCAAGACAGACACAGGCAACCATCATCTTTTTCTATGGGTCATGTATGTGCTCCCAGTCCTTCACCAGCCCTTGAGGAAGAAGCTGCCACTCCCTCTCTGAGCTCATGTTTTGCTTCAGTCCATCAGGAGTTTTTCCCCAGCTTGTGCTTAGGGATGTAGCCTGGGCTTTCATCCCTCTTGTTCTCCAAGACCTCCTGAAAAGATCTGGCTGTGACTTCTCCTATACACAGACATTTAATGGGGACTTTGTAAAACCAAGCTCATGCCAATGGGGACACAGCCAGAATTCATCTGGCATCAGTTTCACCATGAAAGGAACACAGAGCAAAATACGGAGGCAGCTCAATCTTTTGGCCAAAGCAGACAGGGGGAGATTACTGGCAGCCTCCCCAAGGAGGGGACAGATGTGGCTTAGTGACCTGCAGAAGTGATCCTGCAGTTCCAGAAGCCCTAACCAGAAGGAAGTGCTCTCTGCAAAGGAAGAAGGGGACTTCCTTGAGCACAGAAGGGAGGGAAAGAAGGTGGGTCTGGACCACTGTAGCATATCAAGACCTAGATTTACTTCTCCTTTTTTTCCCCCGACCTTCCCTCTGACCTTAGACAACCTGCCCCAATCCTTGCAGAAGTTTTGAGTGTTTTCTGCATGCACTGAAAGGACCAGTGCTCGGCACCCTGGCAGACAGGCTGCGTGCCCACCTGGTTCCCCTTGGTCATGCCAGGGACAGCATGGTACCACAAGGACATGGAAAGGAACCCTGACCAGAGCAAAGCCACAGGCAGAGACACCTTTTCTCTGCAATATTTTCAAAACAAAAACAACTCATATTACCATCAAGAGGGCTGAAGTCAGTTCTGAAAACATATAGGAGCCCTCTTTCAGAAATTGAACAGTCCTTCCCCATTCCCCAAACCTAAATATGCAAGAGAGGAGACTGGTACCAGTGTCATCAGACATTATAAGTCTTTTCAACCCATCTGGACTAGTGCAAAATAGACCAGAAGAGGAAAATCCCTTGCTGAACCATAACTAAGGGCATAGCAAATCCCTCTGATCCAGACTCAGTCTTGCAGCCCTTTCACCAAAATTATGGGACAGCTCCTTACCCTACATGAGTCAGCAGGAGCACATGGGTTTCTGTGATGAAAAGGAACAGTTCCCAAAGGATAAACATGCCTTCATGCTTTTTGATAGGCATGCTCATAGTAACCTGTTAGAAACCTGTGCTGGCTAAGAAGATACCTGAAAATTGGCCTGCAATTTAACTTTTGGCAGAAAATGAGCAGTAGGATAGGCCCTTGTTTTAAACCTACACCTCTAAGACAGGTCTTGGACATTTATTACCAAAGTTGAAACTCTTAGCTCAAGCTAAACAATAGAATTAGGGCAGTAATTTGAAGAATTATTTATTGCATAAATACTGAAGTCTCAGAATACACAGTTGAGAACAGACACGTCTCCAAGGGCTACAGCTCATGGGTAGAGATCCCAAATCAGTATTAGCTGTGCACTGCCAGCCACCATCAGCTTGCTCACATTTGCCGTGTGCCCTTCCCAATCTCATATGAGCAAGACTGTAAGGATTAGACTGAGCTATAAAATGAAGATTTTTGGCTTCTGTGTTTGGGGGCAGTGAGATTGCCCACCCAACTTCATCTCACTGCAGTACATGGACATTTGAATTTTGGTTTTGCCCCACAGACAGGAGCAGTTCTCTTCTGATTCACATGGAAAGCGACAGGGGATTTTCAGAATTATAACAACAGAAGACGTCATCTTCCTCTGCTGGCAAGTGGGATTGAAAATGACTGACCTGATTTCATAAAAATATCAGCATGTGTGTGGTGTGTGGTCTGTTACTCTTCTACACTCTTGTGGTTTCTGGGCACACAGCAGCAGTCGGCCTGCTACCGATTGTAAAGCAAAATACGGGTTGAGAAACTGAAAAAGTGGAAGAGGAACAAAAGAGAAATGCCTGGACAGATCTGTATCCAGTGTAGGTCAGCTAATATTTGAATCAGGACAAAAGTAGCAACTGAATAGGAAAACATTAATTTCCTCTGCTTTAGAAACAGCAGTAGTGTGAGGCACAGGAAGTACACATCCTCTGATGTTTTGATTTTCAAATAAATGTCAGATGAAATGACATCAAGAAGAGATGAAATAAGCCTGGGAAAGTCCTTTGTTTATAATTTTTTGCTTTGCTTTGCTTTGCTTTGTATAGACAAAATTTTGGCTCATTTCTACATTTGCAGATTCACTGAAATAATGTCAGTGGTACTTGAAATTCAGAATACATCACTACAAACTATTCAGCAACTGGGCTGGAAAATACTTTTATGAGTTAAAGCCGCAGGTTACTTCAAAATTGAAGTCTATTATCTCTTTAGAAACATTTCAACAAGAGGAAAAAAGTGACAGGACCCAGTGCACAGGATTTAACTTCTCCAGTAAAAGCATAAAAATAAAGTTTTTAAAAGTTCTTTTTCCTTACATAATCCACACCCTGCCTTCAGATCATTTTCACACTACTGGACCTTGTGCCACCTTTCGAAAGCCCTTCACTGCTTTAAAGTGTACTGAATTTAACAGGCTTGGTGCAAAGACATCATTTCTACATTGTTCCTTTATTTTTCTTCAGTTTCTGATTCAGTCTTGGGTGGCTTCCATTTCTTTTCACTCCAATTTAATGTATTCCTGAGTATCATTTCAACTCTACACATTCAAAAGCAGCTTGTATGGACCCACTGACCTCTCTCTACTCGACTAATGGGAAGAGGGAAGGAGCAGAGCCCTCTGGCTGGGAAGGAACCAGCCTTGCAGATGGCAGGCAGTGAATCAGAGGTGAACTCATCCCCAGCAGTTCACACTGAGCAGCAGCTGCTGCAAAGTTTCTGTTTCACAGACTTGCTTCTCATGAATGCTCTGATCCCACAGGGTCTTAAGGCTAACACTGACAAATCCCATTTCGGCACCACGAGGCACAATACGTGGATAGCTGAGGTCGTGACATACACCAGAAGCCAAAGATAATCTGATTCATTCCATTTTGCTCAACCTCTCATAGATAGCCAGTGTGCACCAAGCACTCACACCAACAACCATCAGAAAGGATAGGTACGAAAATGCAACGCTGATGATAACGTTCCACAAGTCAGCCTTGCAAGTAGAGATCTAGCACTGCTCAGGAGGCACCAGCAGCTTGAAGAAAATACTCAGCAGCATCTTGCTCCTTAGGCGGTCTTCTCCCCAGTGCAGCAGGTTAGGGACTAACCTGTGGAAAAGGACTCATACCCCAAACCAGCTTCTATCCTAAAAACTAAAACCAAACTCTGGCCAGGTTCACTTTTTGAAGATCAGAATAGGAAATGGGACAGAGCCCATGGCCCCACAGACTTATTCCTGGAGAGTTATTCTCTCCTTCAGTCTGTGTTTGCATCTGTACTGACTGTAGCCAGTCCACACACTGATGGATTTTTCTGTCAAAGGATCCCTCTCCAATGTGTTTGCTCCCTAGTCAACACTTAAGCTCTATCAGCTTCTTTACCTTCATCAGATGGCAGAGATATTATTGCCTTTGAAACTGTGGCCACAACCTCTGTGCAAGGTTCCAGCCACAGCAGTTCAACCTGGCCCAGCTGGAGCAAGGACTGAGCAAAGAAAAGAGCCTTACAGAAGCAGCCCTGACAATCAGAGTAACTCATCTCTGGGGAAAGCCTGATTCATAAACCAGCTCTTCTTAACTCACAGGGCAGACACCTCTTGCTTTTAGGAAGCAACTGAAATGTGCATATGTCTCACCTATTTCAAGGGACCTTTTGCTGAGTAATTCTTTGCCAAATTAGTTTGCAGCAAGATGGCTCACCAGGGCTTCCTATGTCATGTAGTAGCGTGCAGTGATGCCCTTTGTCAAACAGCACTTTCTGTTTTCAGAGAGAGAAAAACCAAGAAGATCACTCTCATTTTTCTAAGATACATTTATTGTAAGTGATTTAAGCAGTGTAGGAAGCTAACTTCAGAAAGGCAAGTTGGGTGATTCAACCAAGACAAGCATCTAGATAGTTACTGTTTTCCCCTTTGCTCTTGTCACTTCTCCTTTTGGAGGAATTTATTCATTTTTAAAGTGATGGATAATGCCTATTTGAGAAGTTTAAAACCACTCAGATTTGTGGTTTTCTTCCCCTTTCATGCAACTTGAACAGTCTCCATTGGGTACTGGATTTGAAGAAACCAGCTGGAGCTGGGGAAAGAGAAGCATCTTCCAATAACCTGAACACCCCAGTATGAGAGGTGGAACCTGCCTGCACACAAAGCATTTCTCCAGCTCACCAGAAACACAAGAGAAAGAGTGAGTTGAAAAGGCAGAGTAAGTGCAATACTGAAAAAATAACCTTGAACCAATCTGCTTCAGGGTTTAATGCCCAGCCTCCACAGCAAGGCAGCTGGTGTGTGGGTAAGAGGCTGCAGGGTCTGAGCTCTGTCCTCATGCCTGAGCTCAACTAAGCCCTTCAATGCAGTGCCTATATTGGCACCTCACACTCAGCCTCATTCTCCTCCTTCTCCCTGCACCTGCTTGTGTGTCATGCCAGTCTCCTGCCCTCAAGCAGAGGCTCACCAGCAGCCAAACACTGCAAGTGGGACTGACACAACAGATCTATGGGAATTGCTCTGCACACCCACAAAGGAGGATGGCAAGGCTCATTCCATAGCCAAATCCTGTCTCTCGCTGTCCTCAGCTCAGTGCCTCACTCCTCCTCATGGCAGGACCAAGGAAGTGGCTCTTGTGAGTCAGCAGGCATCACCTCCAGCACTGGTACAGCAACAAGACCTGTGAGGGAGGATTTGTCACCTCAAGGGTGGAAGCTCCTGCTTGCTGTCCAAAATGCACCTTGCCAATCCTTTTTCTAAGAAGGGGTTAAAGAAAAACCCTTTCCATGCAAGGAAGGAGGAAGAGAAAGGCCTCAGGGTGAGCTGGTGGCCTGAAGCAGGAGACAAAGTGACCCCCAGTCCACCAGCAGCTCCCATGCCAAAGAGCCAGATGGTGGAGGGGGACAGAACTGCCTCCTCCCGCAACATGCAGGTTTCTAGGGCTCCTGGAGCAACTCCAGGCTGTGTGAGGCTCACTCGACTGCTAGTAAAGCAAAGCAGAGAAAAAAAAATGAATAGGAGCAGCCTGCAATGCAGCTCCTGGAGTTGGGTTATCTTGCACTTCAAGTTGCAGAGGTCTGGCTCCTCTCCCCTGCACACCTCCCTGGTGCCATCATTCTCACCCCACCAGGAGCTGCTACAGCTGCTGCTCCAAGTTTCTCTTCCCTCTCCAGTTATACAACTGCCAAAGCTCTTGTTAAGAGTGTGAAAGCAGCTATTGTCTGCCAAACTATTCAGATGTATCAGCTGCAATGATTAAATATTTTGCAAGACCTGATCCCTTTTCTGCGTAAATCTGGTTTAGATGAGAGCATTTTTCACCACCTCTGGGAAGTCACCAGAACATTTATGGAAATAATTCCTCAAGTCAGGGTGAAGTCCTCTGGCCTTACTTTGACCAACAACTCCTGCAAAGCACATTATGCATGTCCAGAGGGAGGTGTGGTGTCCTTCAAGAGCCCCACAAACACCATCCCTGTCAGAAACATTGGAGGGATGAGATTTGTATCCCACTGAGCTTTTTCTTCTTCCCATCCTCTGCTCCTGCCAGAACCCACTCCTCCCTCTCTGTCATGCTGCTGGTATTTCAGTACAGCCTCATCCTTCAGACACATTAGAGGCACTGAAAGAGCTGCCAAGGGGAATCAAGCCCTGAGCTCTGCTTCAAGGCAGATCTGCATCCAGAGCAGCATGCTGAATTTCAGCCTCTCCACCTGCCACATTCACAGGTGTGTTTGCAGATTTGTGTGTTTTAGGAGGAAAGTTCATCCTCAAGTCAGAAATTCATTAGGCCAGTGTTGAGCTAGTTCAGATGATACCAGTTTCCTGTGGCCAGCTAATTTTCTCTTTCAGAAGCAGCCAGGCATGAAAAGTTTTGATTTGAATTCAATTAGCAAGCAATATATTTTCCTGTAGTGATAACTATGACCTTCCATCAAAATGTGCTTCAAAAGTTTGTATTCCAGCACCTGCTGAAAGGGAAACCCCTTGATGCATGACTTCTGAGTAGAAGACAACAGATTCTAACCATGACATGTTCTGCTAGCTGGAAAGGACTCTGGGAATCTCCCACCTGAAGGTTAGTTTCAGGCGTGCAAGAAGACCACTGGCTCCTGATTAGCTACTTGCAGAGGGAAATTCCAGAGTTCTCCCCTTCTTTCTTCCTGCTAAAATTTAATAGTGAAAGCCTCAGCAAGAACACCAGTTAGGAGGAAAAGTGCTAGCTGCAACTGTGGTAGCTCCCAAGTACTTTAGGGTCAGAGAGCAATCCCAGAAATTATGTATTTGATAATGAGAAAATACAGATTCTCTGCGCTCCAGCAACTGAATTGCTGCTTTCATCACAAACAAGACAAGCAACCTTGAGTTGTGTAATATCTTGTTTGACACTGAAACAAGGATAATATGTAAAGATCACAGGCAAGAATTAAAATGGCATTCCCCATGGAATTTTCACACAGCCCATGGGAACCCAAATATAGTCACCAGCATTGCTTCCAATCAGATGCAAAGTCATTCTACAAGTCAAAATATCTGAAAGCTCAGGGTCCACTTAAACTACAATAGGCACTTGAAGATTTCTGCCCTTTTCCTCCTCCACCATTTAGGAATACCATCAGGCACCTTCCCATGGCTGTAGACACAAGCAGCATCTCATGTTTCCAGCCCAAAACTGCTTGGGGTACATTTCACTGCTACACATCACAGACCACTCTAGGTCTGGAGTTATGGAAGGACAAGACTTCCACATCTTGCTGTGTCAGCTCAACAGCTTAGCACCATGACATGCCCATAACCTGCTTTCCTCCTTAACATGCTGCAGCCACAGTGGGTTCATTCCAAGAGTTTAAGTAGGTAAACAGGGCTGCTTTCATCTCCAGCAGGTTACAGATAACAAGTGGTTTTGCTGGCAGTTCGAGTCAGGGCTTCACGTTGTCTTCCTGCCCAGTAGCTTGCCCTGCACCTCGTGCTGAGGGCAAACCCTCAAACCACCAGAGCCAGCTGCTTGCTCTAGGCAGGAGGATTGTGCCTGGGAAATGCTCCCAGGGATCCCACCACGACACAGCAGAGAGGCCTGTCGCTCTTGCAGCTTCCTCCCTCTGGCACAGAAGCAGTAACCAGTGGGCAGGCAATGGTAATATCTTCCTTCAGCACAGATGGTTCAAAGTGAACTTGCCTTAAATTACAACTGAGCAAGCAATATTTCTTATCAAGATATTTAAAGGAAAACAAGAAGCCTTCTCTGAAGGGGCAATCAATCTATAGTTCAGCTGTTTCTTATACAACTACAGCTTAAAGTTGACATTATTAATTTTGAACTTACAGACTCTTTTGTCCAAGATTGAGATCAAAAGGTCACTTTTAACACAATATTAGCATTGAGCTGTGATGTGAATATATTGTCTAAGCTAGATAAGACATTGATAAATATCTAAGAGGACGGGGCTTTTGGAAAGCACAATTTCTCTTTTCCCACTGATGCAACAGAAATTGGCTTTTTAAGTACTGTCTAATATTGTCCAAACTGAACATGCATCTCAGGCCACAGTCCTGAGGCACAGAGAATAGATGATCCCTTGTTCCAGGCTTGGCCAGTGATTTGCGGAACAATGCTACACATGCTCATGACGCCCACAAGCTGATCAGTGACTGTCACCATCAAGTGTGGCATGCAATCTCTGCCCTTTGATGAACCATGGGTCAGACACCACCAGACTCTGTCAGAGAGGCCATTTCAGAGATGTCAGTCCAAGTAGTCAACTGGCCACCTCCTGAGCCAGACACAGCACCCAATGTCAGTAACCCAAGAATGGGCCACATCATGACACTGACTGCAGGTAAAAAGGCCTTCATCTGGAAAAACCAAACATCAGCCAAATAGAAAGGTGAGTGCAGTTAAAAAACATGTGTGTTTGTGAAGGGATGGGGAGGATCATCACACATTAATCTTGGGTTAATTTTAGGCATCTAACTTAGGTGCTGATACCAGCCCTGGGTAGGCAGTAGAGTATCCAGAAGGTGACTCAGATTCCCAGGGCCCACCACTGGGTTGTGCCCCCTGGGTAGTTTGCACCCCTGGCACAGGGGACACCTCAGGTGGCCTGATTCTGCAGAGAAGCTCCCACCCTCTAGAAGAGCATCCAGTTAAATCAAGGCTGCAGGGCACAATAGGAAAATGAAGAGCACCCAGACCCAAAGAAGTTACCATGTAAGTAGACTGGTGATTGCAGAACTAAAAGGCATATTGCTGACAGCACCTTGTAGTGGAGGATCTGAGAGCAGAACCTGGAGCTGCTGAAACCCTGGTCTCTGCTCAGACCCCTCCCTGGCTGTTGCTGGGAGATGTCCTGCTCTGCACCTCCACGACCCTTACTTTGCTGACTGGGGACCTCTCCAGGGATGTGCTAGCAGCCCGTATATTCAGGTGATTGTCCGAGTGCTGAGACCCTGCCTTCACAGCAGGAAGCAACTCGAAAGCAGCTCCTGGCTAGTCTTGCCTTCTCTGCCAAAGCACAAGTGCTTTCTGCATGTCAAAATCTGGAACAAAAACTTAAATGTGGGCAGCTTCAGAGGACTACCAGCTACCTGGCTCAACAACTCTTCCAGACACATGAGGTTCTACAGAGAGAACAGTAGCCAAGACAGCATATGCCTCCTCCCAGCTTTGCAGGACCCAGTTTTTAGGAGGTGAGACTGAGATATTCCTTCATCTAACCACCAGTCACAGTTCCCCTCCAGGATTCACACATACATATACCAGTTTAAGAAACAGATATCAGATGTTGGACTGCAGCCAGAAAATCATTCTGAAGAGCCTTCTTTTCAGGAATAAACATTATTCTCTCTAGGCTGGATTTAAGCCACTCAGTTACAAGGGAGAGATTCATTATCAATGCCCAAAGTACCTACCGGCATGTGCAAGTTTCTTTTTCATCTCTGGTGTGTACACAGGCACATGATCACAGTTCCTTTCTGCCACTACCAGCAGCACCTGCAAGCACAGCTCACAGGCAGCAGTCATATATTGATCAGTGACTGTCACCTTCAAGTGTGGAACACAAAAGTGCCACCCCACAGTCTCTGCCCTTCCATGACCCATGAACCAGATGCTGCCAGACTCTGGCAGGGAGACCATTTTAGAGATGCCAGTGGAACTGATCAACTGGCCACCTCCTGAGGCAGACAGCACCCAATGCCAATCACCTTCCCATGAGAGACTCTGCATGGATCCGCAGTGTGAAAGAGAGGAAAAGCAGAAGGATGGTTGAACTGCCTATCTGACTCAGAGACTTAACATTGTAAGGCAAGAAAGGCTGTTCTGCCATAGCAGAGCTGGTCAATCCATGGAAATCCATCCTACCACAGGCAAAACCTCAGCAGAGGTGCAATGCAGGGCTCGGCATTTGGTATGACTATGGCTAGCCCCAGAGTCTTATCCTGACTGTCCTGGACCATCTAAACACTAGGTAAATGTGAAGAGTACAGAAATGTCACAGACCTGCCAGCCCCCTCCCACAGTGACAGAAGGAAAATTGTGAGGAACAGTGCACTGATTTGCAACAAGTCACCTTAATTACCCAACAAGCTGTTTAAATAGTGAGAGCTTCCCTGGAGCACATGCTGGGCCTCCGAGTGCTTATGAAACAAAAGCCATTGGTGTTTCCTATGTCTTTTGGAGCTATGTTCCTGCTGCTATTGTAAAACAACAAGGGCCAGCAGGAGTCAATGGAGACCTGCCATTTCACATCAGCTGGAAGAGAGCACCTGAGCTACTACAGCACTGTTTTTCTCACATGACTACTCTATATGATAAAACTTCTAATTAACTGCATAGTAAATGCGATGGGAAGACTCTTTTGCTAATTATTTCTCTACCTTCAGGCAACAGAATAAAATCAATATGTAGCAAGAAAATGATAGTTAAATAATCTTGGCAACTTGTGCTGCAGGTAAATGAACAGTGTGGCAGCGGATGGGAATGCCTTCACAAATCAGGGTGCTGGTTGAAACCAGGCTTCAGATGTGTGTCTCCCACCAAAACTGCCTCTGCCTCCTTCAGTACTGCCTCACAACTCCCTGCAACAGGGTCCTACAGCCCCCTCCTTTACAGCTGCTGCGAGGAACCCACTCAAAGCAGAGTAGGCTTCCTACACTTTCTTGTATTGAAAAGTCTATACTACATTTACTTCCTTTAATGTTACTGGAACAGCGAAAAGGAGGGGAAATGACCTTAGCAGCCATGCAACTGGCATAATACTTCTTGTTATTCCTCACAAGCAAAAATGTTTTTGGATTCAGTAATGCCTGTGTAAAACCAAGGTTCAACATGGTGTAATTCTATGACCCCTCACTAAGTTAGTTCTCCCATGTGCAAGGAAAGACGAGATTTTAAGATTTAAACTCAAGGGATTTGTCACTTTGGACCCTCTGTTTTACTGCACCCACTTTCATCATCCTTGAGGGGATCGGTGTTTCCAAGAGCCACTGAAAGTTTTCTTAGAGCTGGGCACCCAACCTAAGATCTGCGCACATCTGAAAGCCGTAGTACGTTAACTTTGTTTGTCGGCCACAGAGTAGTTTCATTGATCTGAGAGCGAGATAAAGATTTACAAAACAAAACCACAACCACTTGTTAGCTGTAAGTGCCTTCATATGCGCTGCATTAATTCAGATGTGAATTAGACATGGAAATGCAGCCCAAGCACAGGGTGCTGGCGGAGCTGCGTTCCCTTCCAGACTCCTCGCATCAAGTCCCATCCTGCCGCATTCCCATGCCAAGCTGGCAGGGCCCCGCGCCCCGCCAGGAGATAAAGCCGGCGGTGCGCGAGAAGGCGCATGCACGAGGCATGTCTGGCAAGCCCGCTCTCATGACTAACGCTGCGTTCCTGCGATAACAGGCTCGGCCACCTACACAACTAGCCCTCTGAATGAATACCGTGCTGCATGGGTTCCCATGAACAGCAGACTGATGGGAGAGCAAGATAAGCTTTCCCTGTCGCTCTCACAAGGGGTTTCTAGTGATGCCATGAAGATTTTTTGTCTTTTCTTTTATACCCCTCTTATGCGTTTTTTACAGCTTCTGGATTCCTAGTGCCTTTTCCCCACATTTTTTGGACTTGTTTGTCAAGCTAAGAGACTAAACATTTTAGAAGCTTCATAGCTAGGGATCAGTGTGCCCCAGACCCCAAGGTCCTCTCCAGAACACATGCTGTAAACTAAGATAGAACCATCCAGGGGAAGGTTCCTTGGGGGGGGACGGCTCACTTGAACCTCTCACTGGGGAATCTTTGATAGATATGCTAATTAGTAAAGCCTATAATGTTATACCTGATCTTTTGGGGCATATTTGACGGGGTGCATCTCGATGCATATGACCTGGATGTGTGCACCTAAGGATCTTTAAAATAAAAACCAAGGTAAACTCCCTTTTCCCCTTCTAACCGTGTATGACTCTTGATTTTAAGACCAGGAAAAGGCATCACTAGGTCTGGGCTATCTTCTGGATCTCACACACATCTCTTGTAGCTCTGTTTTCTATCAGTCATTTTGGTCAGGTCCACTGCTCCACTACCAAGGCACCAGACCACTGCATTTGTCCATATGAGTATGTCACACCCAAAAATTCCCCGTGAGCACAAACTGCAGCAGGGCAGACAGGAGAGCACAGTGAAACCCCCTCCCATTAAACCACACAAACACATCCAACAACACACATGGATTTTTCAGACCCAACACTTTGCAGCCTCTACCTGGTAAACACATCCTCCCCTTCCACGTTTTCCCTCCCTCCACAATGTCCCAGACTGAGGTACTTTGAAAGGCATATCTCATGGGTCCATACTGTCATTACACACCAGCAAAAGCCTTTGCAGTTTTCAAATCTCCAACAGCAGAATTTTCTTGGCGTTCAAATATAAGATCTTGGGCTTGTTCACAAGAATGAGTTTACATCAAAGGAAGCTGTCAGCATAATTGCACTAACTGGCACAAAATAGGCACATCCAGCAGTTGTTTTTTCTGCTGGCACTAGCCGTTGCTTCCATTTCCTCCACATTGTGCTCTTGGCAAAGTAAACTACTCATTTCTCCCAGGTCCTGAGCACCTTAGGATCATTTCCACAGCCCATGATTGGCTAGGTAGGAATAGCCATGTAAAAATTACTGCTTCCCACACTGGGGGGTCACACCTCTGCCAAAGAGGAGTTGGACAGCCCACCCTCACCTGATGCTGGGAAAGGAAAAAGCAGGGGAGCCCTCCAGAGAACAAGGATGGAATAAGGAGGACAGAGGCATTCCGTCGTCACTAGCACGAAAGAAGCCCATCCTCCAAAATGTATCATGCGTTTGGAAAAGCCCACGGGGGTTTGGGGCCAGTGGGATCCCAGCATGGGCTGGATAGGCAGGAAGATAACCTAAGCAGGGAGATAGATACAAGGCTGCAGGCAGGCAGGGTGCACCCAGAGGGACCAGCTCCAGAAAAGAGACCGATAAAAGCAGCTTTTAAGTTGGGTTTTCTAATGCCTGCCATCACCGGGCAATGAGTTGCCAACATTCATTGAGCCTAGGTTCCATGCAGGAACCAGGGGGAGCACCATAGCAATCCTGGGCAGCTTTATTTCTCAGGGCCCTGTAAACTAGAACCACATCACCTTTTTTTTTTTTTTTTTTTTTTTTTTGAGGAGCCTCCTTGCCCTGATATCTTTAATTAAGAGGGTTGTGTGTTGTTTTTCTTTTACTGTGTGGTAGCTTTTATCTCACAGGTATATGTAAAAAGTGTGCCTGGGGAAAATCATATTCATGGGAACAAACTTAGCAAAGCCACTTTAACCCGGCTGCTTTTTTAAGAAGCACCTCAGGGCAAACCCTTGAAGATATTTATGCTCTGCTGGTGAGTTAGAGGCTTCTGAAAACTCCCACTAATCCCACTTCCCTTTATTCCCCTGGGTACAAGCAGTGGGAAGCGTCACTGTCCCTCTGCTCTCAGTCTAGAACATTCATAAGGAGCTACTTTAAAGCCAGATGATGGGCTCCACCCTGTAAATTGCTGAGGGCCCCAGCCCCTCACAGCAAGCAGTGAGTGCCCCAGCAGCTCAAGGGGCTCAAATGCGATTGTGAAGTTCATGCAAATCTAAATATCTGCATAAAACACTAATGACGAGGCACCTTTATGGCTACATCACACAGCCCAGGTACACATCACCAGGGTAGGGGTTTTTTTGGCCAGAGAAGTTGTCGGTCTGCAGTTGGGATGTCTACATGATGCAGCTGTTGCTGGCAAAATGTAGCACAGCTGGTACCATAGTCACAGAATCACAGGATGGGTAATGTTGGAAGGGGACACAGCTGGTCATCTGGTCCAACCTCCCTGCTCAGGCAGGGTCCCCCAAATACATTACTCAGGGTTGTGTCTAGACAGTTTTTGAATATCTCCTTTGAGATATCCACAACCTCTCTGGGCAATCTATTCCAGTGCTCAGTCACCCACAGAGTGAAGTTCTTCCTCATATTCAGGTAAGAACTTCCTGTGTTCCAGTTTCTGTCCATTGCCTCTTGTCCTAGAAAAACTCCAAGAGAAGTGATGACTTCAATTTAGAGCTAGAGATTAGAGAAGTACAGGGTATTTTTGTTATGCTTTGTCATTCCTTTTGTATAATATCAATCTGTGACGTCATTTCTAGATTAGACTTTAGTTTCTGCTAAAAAAACTGTACAAGCTACCTTAAAAGTTTGGTCCAGCTCCTCATTAAGTCCACGTGAAAAGGGTTTTCTGAAAGGATCAGTCTCTTCCTAAGCAGCTTAGGTCCATGATTTTGTGGAGGAGACCTATCAACATCAGAAGGAGGGGTAGATGTAATCATGGTGAATAACAGAGTCCTGTTGCCACTTTCACCAGCTTCAAACATTCAGAAATTAGGGACAAGTCCCTTTCCTCTCCCCCACATAGATCTTTCCTATACCAGCTGAAAAAATCCCCACAAGGCTAGCTTGTAAATTCAGATCTTCAAGAAAAAAAAATTTCAAATAACAAAATCAAAAAAACAAACATCTGGGCGGTTTCCATCCAGGTGCCTGAGTGTGGGGAGTTTTCCAGCCACAACCCCAAATTCTTTCACCACAGCCCCAGGGGCCAACACATCTCCTACTCAAGAGGCAGAGCAGGGCAGGCAGCTGGTCAGCAGCGGTTCCTTGGCAGCCCAAACCCTGGGCTGCAGGGTGCCAGGGAGCAAAGATGAGCAAAACCAACCTGGTGCAGCTGCTGTGAACTGTGACCCCATTTACAGAAGTTGGCATGGCAGTGTGGGAGGCACCAGCATGTTTTTTCCATCTGTGGCCATGAAGCCCTACAGGTAAAGCGAGGGAGACGGGGGTCCACTGAGTATTTTTTCTCAGTGGAAGTTGGTGGAGCTAAAAATTGCCAAGAACAGGCCAAAAATAGGAAGGGTTAGGAAACATAAATTCAGGGTGCATCCCCCAGCAGCTCTAACACAACGCTCTGTATGGCACTGCCAGTGAGTGGAGAGGGAGCCATGGTGCGAGGGCCCCACCAGCACTGCTGCTTTTGGGTTTTACTGCCTGCACTGCACCCAGACAGCACAGACCTCAGGAGAAAGTCCCAAAAATCTTCCAAAAGTGCACTCAGGCCCTTGCTGCCAAGAAGGATCATGTGTCTGCCCCCGTGCCTGTGCCTGGGGCAGCACTGGGCTCAGTGTCCACTGCTGGGGCATGATCCCGATTCACACACGCCCCGCCAGGATGCTCTGCGCTGGCACCTGGCCACAGTCCTGGGAGGGGGTAAGCAGCAGTGGGGTGCAGGCTGCTCCCTTGAGCTGAGTGTACTCCAGGAGGGGAAGGCTTGACCTCACCATCCTGGTCCCACTGCCCCTGTTGTGGGGCAAGGCAGGTCCCTGAGCCATGCAAACCTGTGGTCTGGTCCCTTACACGTGTGCCTTCCATTCACACCTCTGACATGAAACAAGCTCTGATTTTTACATCCCTGCCAAAATTTCCAGACAGGAACAGGAGTGGTTCCTTCCAGACAACTCCCTTCAGTTGTTTTCTGGCATTTCCTTTTCCCTTCACCATGGCACTTTTCATGCTCCTTTTCTAGTTGTGGCACAGTAAGACTGGAGTGAGAGGAAAAGGTGCAGGAGTGCAGACAGGGACCCTCCCTAGCTGCCAAGTCATTTGGACACGGGCATGTGCCATGCATTGGCATTCATTCAGTGCACAGCTGCTCTTGCCACATCTGCAGCACCAACCATGCACAGTCTGGTTGTGGTAAATGAGTAGAGGAGCAAGAATGTGATAAAATAAAAGCCACTGAGCACTCACACTGTTTTCTATGTCCTCATTTACACTGCAAACATGAACAGCCAAGGCCGGTCTCTTTGATTTTGGTTAAGCTACGAAACAAAAGGAGTCAGGGCCAGAGGCCAAGGGCCACAGCATGGCTTGCTCCCCTGCAGCCAGCCTTTTTTCCCCCAGCCAGGAGATTGGAACCCATCTGCATTGCTTTGGGGGACAGCCCCCAAGGATGCACTGCCCCTGCTGCCCCAGGGCCAGGGCTGTTCTCACCAAGGCACCACACTGGCAGTGAGGCAGGGTGGCTGCCCGGGGGACATTCCCCTGAGACTGCTGTGGCCCTGCTCCTGTGGCTGGTGCAGATATAACTCTTTTCCTTCTGTGTTTGTGCTGGTTATTTCATATGGGAACCTCTGGGGACCTCTTTGGGTGCCCTTTGCAGCCAACATCCCTGTCTGGCAGCTCAGAGGGTGCAGTGTCACCTTTGAGACGATATGCACATAATTCTTACTCTGACAGGCAGAGTAAAAACTATCCTATAGACCCCCACGCATTGCTGCCACCAAAGGTAATGTCATGGCAACACGAACAGACTTCACAAGAGGCCTGGAGCAACTGCTGATGCCACTCCATCACCACTTCTCTAAGGACTGGGCAGGGAGTCTACTGAGGTTTCCAAACTAGGATACAAAAATGTACATATTAGCCAGGTTGGGGGTTTTGACACAGAAGATGGAACAGGGACATTATCGTTACTCTTATTATTATTATTACTGTTATTGTTATTAATGTTCTTGTTGTTGTTTTTGTTGTTTAAAAAGTACCTGTTTCCAGGAAGATTCAGGAGCTCCAGTCTAACTCTGGACTCCATACATAACAGAAGGATGTTCCTGTCCCAAAGAGCTGCTCAGCTCACCCCAGAGCACAAACTAGCAGCTTGCAGTAGCACAGATAAAATCACAGCTGCATGCTTTTATTTTCTACTGCCAGCCTGGGCAGTCACGAATGAGCATCGCTGAGCTAAATCTCCTAAAACAGGCACTGGAGCCCTACTTGAGATGTATTTCTACTTGGGAACTAAGAGGCAGTGGTCTAAATCACATATCCAGGAATATTACACTGTAAAACACCTCCAGCACAATGTTATATGTCAAATGTCAATCTATTGTGAGCTTTCGTATCAAAGGGCAAATGCTGATTGAAGAGAAGCAGAGAAGTGCAGCAGAGAAGTAAATAAAAGGAAAGGCCTTAAGAGGCTTACAGCCACCCTGGTATAAAAGAGTCATCTTTCAAGCTGATAAAAATATTGTTGCATGCTCTGATAAGAATAATCTCTCAGGCTCTGATAAGACTACAATGAGAACAAGGCTTTTACAACACAGCATTAGTGAACCACAACTCCATCCTGCCCAGAAATACCCTTTCTAGGTGCCGCTTCCTTTTGTTCTCCAGTGGGGCAAGCACTGAAAAGAGCTACTGCAGCTTTCGTCCCTGTCTAGCAGGGACACAGCCAGGAAAGGACTCGGTGGACTCCACCCTATTGAATATGGAGCAACTCGCTCCAAAGCAACTAAAGCATGCAAATAATTGCATTGACTTCAAATGAAATTATTCCTATGTGTAAGTGCTCTACTGAATCAGGGCCAGGGTGCTTAGCACTCTGGAGTATCAAGTCTTAAAAGTTTTGGAAGGCTTTAAGTGAGAGGGAATGGTTTGGGAAATAGGGGGGAGGAAAGTGGGCGGAAAGGAGTTCTCCCACTGAGTAATAGGTCCCTTATCTCTGAAGTCTGTGATGGGTACGAATAGAGAGAAGAGCATTGGAAGGTCTGAATCTATTTGGACATTTGTGTCAACCATGACTTAGCACCTCAAATCCACAATGGCCCAAAAACCGGACCGGTTATACGGTTAGGAATTTGAACCAGGAAATCCGTCTTGTAGTAGCCTATGCACACAACTTACCTTCTTTTTTTCCTTATTTCCATCACAATACATGAACATATTCAGACTACCTGCTGTTCTTGAAGGGATGGGATGACTTCTGCAGCACAAAAATATGGTTGAAATTCTTCATGTCCCAAACTGAAGAAGGTAGATGCATTTTATTGATTGAAACTTGAAGCCTGTGAAGGTCCATGAAGCCAGTTAAGCAGAAACACCTACTCAGGCACTGCAATGCAAGGGAACAGGTCCATACCTGAGGCCAGGCACGGAGCTGTTTTGCTGGGTTTGTCACTTTGACAGCAGCAGGTACAGGGATGGCTCCCCCAGAGCCACTGGTTTGGCAGAAAGGAGCAACACAAAACCCTGTGGAAATGACCTGCTGAGCTGAGTGCCACACATATATTTGGCTGCATCCAGCCAAAGCAGCCTGTGGGTGCAATTAAGGAAAATATGAAGTGAAAATGGAAAGCCATAACTTCAGTTTCCTGCTCACAGACCAGGAGTATCCTTTGCCATGTTACACTCCTGAAAGGTCTCATCCTAAGGATGTGGACATACCAACCAGTTCATTCCCAAACCTCTCCCAGCATCACTGGCTTCCTTCTGCCCTAATAGACGCTAGTTGTGTGCACTTCCCACGTCTGATCCCAGTTTATTCCAAAAACAACAGATGAAAGGCAACAAGCATTAAAGTAAATAGGAGTTTTGCTCTCAACCACATTTGGAGCAGAATTTGACCCAGAATTAAGAGGACACTTTTACTGGGGATCTAGCAGGTTTCTGATGCTGTTCCAGTAGCTCCAGGAGGCACACCTGCTCTTGGATCTGCATCGCAATTTCTGTGGTTTGGCCACTGAGGGTTTTACATTATTTTTAAACATTACCATTAAAAACAAGGAGCTATTTTTCTCATTTCTCTTCCTTTTTTTTTGCAAATGCTTGGACAGGACTGACTAACCATACAGGTGACAAAACCATAGAGAAAATATTCTCAGGGTTGCACACAGAAAATATCTCCCACAGTTGTTCCAGATGTTTCACCCAGCCTCAGCCTCTCATGGAAGGCCCCTTCCCGCAGCTGCCTGCGTGCTTCCTCTCAGAACTGACCCCACATGAGCCGACTGCAGCAGAAGACCACTGGTGCATCCAGTGTGATCCCAGGCCTACGTAGCCTCTGCTCTGTGTTTCTGCCTCACTTCTCTCTCACTAATCACGTGAATTAAATGGCAGGTGATACCAAGCTGATAGACTCTGGTAGCTTTTCAATCCACCCATTACTATCCCATCTTACATAGGGAGACTAGGCACAGCCGTGTCACAAAATCAGGCTGGGTAGGAAGCCAGGGTCTAGTGCTTCCCACCACTAATCCCTGGGACATATCTTATGCTTTGACCATTGCATGAAGAACATGAGATGGCATCTGCTATAAATGACCAAATCAGAAGTGAAAACATTTATGAAAACATATGAAGTGATATTGAGCTGCTGTTGCAGCGGTTTTCCACAAGTATAGCTGGTAGTGCAGAGGACAGCTCTGGTTCAATGAGGGCACTTCCCAAGTCCTGGTGAAACAATCTTGTAAGATGTGCCTGCTACAGGAGAGTTAGGCCAGGAACCTGGACAAAAAGAAGAGTCTTTAAACCACTGAATATGATTTTAAACAGCTTTGGATAATAGCAAAAGTATGTGAAATGATGCTTAGACAGGCATCAGAAAAAGTTTCTACATAAAATAGGGGTGGGACAAAAATACACCACATGTTTAAATCAGAAAAAAGGCCAGAGGAAAGAGTATTTCACACCAAAAGAAATGAAACCCCCATTCCAATACAACCTACCTACGGCAGAAGCTCAACACCTGGGGAATTTACAGGCCTGCCTTCCACCAGGATATGGAGAGCAGTAATAGTCGAGCAGGTCATTCCTGCCTGGGAGCCGGCAGCAGGGCTGAAATTGGACCCAGTCATTTGCGTCATCACCAAACAATTAGTAACTGCTTCGGGTAACTCAGGCCACCAGCCAGCGCTTTTGAAAACGTCTGTAGCCGGATAGGGGCTGTCATATTCCTGATGTCAACACTGGGGCTTTGCAGTGAACTCTGCACCGCCACGTAAGAGAGGCCAGACTGCTGGAGAAAAACACCTTCCCAAGGTAAAGAGCTGCTTAGGGTAATGCAGGACAGATTTGGGACTGCACGGAAGGAGACGCCGGGCCAACTCGTTTCCTGCCAGTGTGCAAAGGTTGGGCTGTGGTGGGGATTTCCACAGCCAGAGGCTTATAAGGACAGGGAATCACATTCACAGATGAAATATCCACAGCTTGCTGATGCCCACTTTGGCCAGTAGAAATCATAACACTGGAGGTGCTCCTTTAGCCAGCTTAGTTTTTAGCATTTCACAAATCAAAGTTGTTGATAAGCCATTTCTTGAAATGAGGAGAGCAATAACTTAGCAAAATTGGAGTCATTATGGAAAATGCTTCGACATTCTCTGTAATGAGACATTTTCCCGATTCCCCCTAGATCCAAAGGGAAACATTTCTATTACATGTCGCAAGTCAGCCAATTCAAATAGCACCTGTCTGTGAGATGTGACATGTCTCTCTAGCTCAGCAGCTCTCAGTTATTCATTTCTCCATCATCAGGTGGATGTGTTGACAACCAGAAAAGGCCTGCCAAACCACTGGCTCTGAGGGAGCCATCCCTGTATCTGCTACTTCTGCTACTGTCAACTTGACAAAGAAACATGCAGGCCCCAGTTTTAGCCCTATCAAAGAGACAGGTATTTAAAAATTATATACCTAGACAATCTTTTGTCCAACTTAAAAAAAAAAAAAAAAAAAAGTGGGAAAAGATACTATTACCCCCTTTTCCATCAGATGTCCCCTTGGAGAGACTTGGATAGACCAAACCAGAAGTTACCATCTAGATATGGGGAGGTTTAGGGGAGACATTCAGAGGATTTCAGTCTTTTAGTGTGGCAGTGAGTTACTACACCAGATGCAAAGGCATCACTGTGTATCAAGGACACAGGAGGCACATGAGCAGGTGAGGCAGGCTAAGGCAGCTCTCAACAAGCTGAATGCAACAGAATTGACAAACCAGAGCTCTTCAGATATTGCTTTTTTTGCCCTCAACAACAAAACATCAAAAGTTGACTGGCAACTAACTGCAACTCATGTAAAGTTTATTTCACTCCAAATTCACAGTTTCCCATTAAAAATTACATACCATTGGCATTCAGATATGCTTTGGTGGGAGAGAAGGAGCGAAAGATCAACTACCTAGTCCATATGGATAAAAAGAATAGTCAACATTACTGCTGTAAATGTATGGAAGAGTTATTCTGTCTTTAGTTTAGGTCTTAAAATAACCCCTATTAGATTATTAGTCAGATGATCTCGTAGGCAAGAGAATCCTGACTTCCACAGTTTTTGGGTTACATCTCTAATAGTTTTTCGGTCCTGGCATCTGCTCTCTTGTTTACAAACAAAACCAGGAAAAAATCCTCATAAAATAATAAACAAGACAAAGGAATAAAAATACTAGAGAACTGGAAGGAAAACCAACTGCTTAGTAACACCACCATTTTCCAGCAATCGCTTCCAAATAAAAAAATTGTTATTAATGTAGAGATATTAATTCCAGATCCCTCACACTTATAACCCTTAGATGTTTTCTGTAGATTATGCCCATTGCTGATGTAATAGTCTGGAGCCAAGTGGAGCTCACAGCTACCATGGCTTGGGTTCCATGTGTTTTTAGGTAAACCATGACTCCCTGCTGTTTAGGCATATCTGTCTTCCAAGAGCCAGAACATGAAGATAAACTGTTTGTTTTTACTGCTTTGCCATGGCTGAATTACACTGTCCTAACACCCAGACTCAGTTCCAAAAGGCAGAAAAACTGTAGCAAATAGCCAGGGTGGAGGACTGTGCCCACCAGGCTTGTTGGCCCATAGGGTGCACGTGCAAGTGCATTATTTAACAGGTAGAAAGGGTGTACTGGAAGGGTGCAAAAAGTATTTCTGTGCCATATAGGAAAGCTTTAGAGAGAGCAGGGGAAAGAGAGAGAATAGAGAGCTGTTGGACTGAGCTATTAGTGCCTTTCTTGAGAGGACCTTATATCATTGCAATTCTCTTCCCGTCACAAAAGCCTGTGCTTGGGGAACTCAGAATATAAACCTACATTACTTACCACAACAAGAAAATCTCTCTGCAGGTTAATGGTAGCACTCATCTGCAAGCCCAGTCTCACAGGACCCCATGTGTCTAAACATCACCTCTAAGCCCTGGACTCCTTGGAGTAAAGTAACACAATAACAGCTAATACAAAGCAAGGAGTAAGAGTAAAGTCCACTGCAGCCCTGCCTTGATACTTGAGACCACTGCACATGCCTGGAGTCAAAAGTCAGGGCATTTACAGCAATCAGAGAATACTTACCCAGGTGTAGAGAGATGTCTACTAAGCAGGAAGAATTAACCTGAGCTAATAAGGGGGAAAGGCATGCCCCTTAGGAAGATCTCTTCAGTGGCAAGTAATGAAATTCATTTGATGCAAATGTAAGTCCCTATTAAGAAATACAAACCAGGCATTGCTTGTGCTTTTCCAAACCAGCACAGCTATTTTTATTTCCGTTTTTCATATATCCCCACAGATTTCCAGAAGATGTTTTCAGCTGCCTGGATTTTAGTAGTCACTACATCCTTGACATCTTGTCTTTTTATGCACCAATTGGTTTGGTGTCATAAGAAGCAGTATGTGCATTCTGCCTCACCATGTATCCAATGTCTCTATTTTCCATAAGGAACAAATCTTTATTTACCAGTTCAAGCAAACTATCAAGGGAGAAGGATGACCTTCATTCACTCACAATGCTTTTCCACACTTCCTCTGCTTGCTCTAAGTCTAGAGCTAAGCTCTTTCTCGGTAAATATTTTTCCATCTAAGAAACCTTTTTTCCATTACAGGGTTATAAGCTGTTAGCAAACCATGTTTTAATCGGGAATTAAGCCCTGCTGGAAATTAAGAAGTACGTGAAATGCTGGGAAAAGGAAGTTTCTAATCCAGAGAAAACATCTCACAAAAAAAAAAAAAATTGAAGGGTGAGAGTGAGGGTGGGCAATTGCTTAGCTTAAACCTACTAGTGAGCATGTGCTGCCTCCTCTTCCACTAGGTAAAGCTGCCTACAGGCACCAGAGAAACAGACCATTGAATTGTTTCTTATCAATTTCATTTTCATAGCTTCTGGCCTGCAGGAGGAGGTGGGAGTTAAGGAGGGTAGCAAAGTTTTATCGGTTTCCCACACTGGTGGGCCGAGTGGGGAAAACCTCCAGAGGTCCCCACCACCTGCACCCAGCAGCCATCAGCAGGTAGCCAGTAAGAAACAGTAAACAATGCAGTGTCCAGGAGTGGGAATGGGAGCCCTCCCAGTGCTCCTTTGACAAGACCTGAAACACACACCAGCCACCCAAACCCTCCCTGTGTGTGGCCATGGGCCCCTAGTCTGAGCTCTGCCAAAGGCGAGGCTCCCAGTGGCCAGGCTGTGCTCTGGTGCCCAGCCAAAGTCATGCTCTGCCCCTCCAAGCAGTGCTGACCATCACCTTTTCTCTACTGATGTTGGCTGACTCGTTGCTGGAGTTGTGTATTTGCTAGCACTCTTTATTTCCCAAGAAAACTGGAAGCACAGCAATCCAGAAGTTTATATGCTGAAATGGGAAAAAAAACATATCAATACAGGAAACAGCCAAACAAAAGATCAGTACAAAAGATAGCCAAAAGTAGCATGCTATGTCTTCAGGAAAGCAAATTCAAAGAATTAAGTTTAAATCATTATATTTTTATTCTGCAAATAAAAGAACAGTTTCTTCCACTTCAGTCCAAAAAGTTTATCAAGCCAGCATATCACACACAGTAGCAGCTCCACCTCAAGAATTACAGTACAGTTACACAGATACATGTAAGTGTATATAAACACTTGCATTACCCAAGATACAGGCATAGCTTGGATTACATTGGATTGTATAATGTTACCTGCTCTTGGTTTCTTTGCCATTCCAGCTGTTAAGCAGAATCCAAATATTTATGAGATTGCATGTTATTTCAGCTAAAGAGCTGTTAGAACATCCAGCACAGGGCACAGATGGGGCTTATTCACAATTCATACCATAATTTTTTACCTGTGGCTGGATCCCACATGATGCCCATTTGCAAATGCAGACACAGGATACTAGTTTTGTAAATGGATGTGTAGAAAGTTAATAGTATGTAAACTCCTAAGGCTCCTACTTATTTGTTCTGAATGGGCAGAAATTAGCTAGACTTACACCAGGATAGGTATTCATAAAAGGCATTGATTTGCTTTAAACCAGGACAATTAGGTCAAACCATCTACTCTCTGATATCTACATCATCACCCAGCAGCTCTGATTCTGACAGCGTGGAAAGAACCTGGGGCAAGTTTCCATCTGAGTTGTTCAGAACACAAGCTCACCCTGTGAGACACGGCTGGTGCTCGCAGAGCTCCTGCAGCCGGTGATTCACTCCAGCTATGCCGGATTTCGTCTCCAACCAAGTTATCCCAGGCACCAAACACAGCAGTTGTGTGCAGCCAGGGGCAGAGCCAACACTGTGACGTGACAAAATGGCCTGCCATTGCACTGGTCAGGCAGCTATGATTTCTGACACAGCTGTATGAAGCCTTAAGCTGTCCTGTACATGGCAGCTTTGCTGAGTTTTTCCTGAAAAGCAAAGAGCATGTTGATTAAGCAGGAATCCTGCATCTGGGGTCCATGTGAGAACCGGAGTGGGAGATCTCTAAAAATTTAGAAAGCCAAATGGATAGGATGTCCAACATATTGCCAGGATGCTCCCTGTCATCCTTCCCAACATGCAGTGATGTGACTGGAGACACCCAAGCTCAGCCTTCACGTGGTGAGGAGCCCAGAGAAAGATGAGTTTTGCACAGCATCAGTACTGAAGGCAGGGAAATACCCAGTCTAGCAACAAGAACATCACCCACCTACCAAGAGAAGGATGAATCACCTAGTTCACAAGCTTCATGAAACCTTGATTTATTGGTAAATTGCAACAGGTGGGCTGGGCTCTTCATTCCTGAAGAGGCTGTGCTGTTCAGGCAAATACTCCCAAACATCATTTGTGATGTGAAGTGCTGGTGCAAAGCTGCTGAGCTCATTGATGGGAAGGAACTGGCTTCCACAAGTGTGGTTTTACTCTGAAGTAACTGCCTTGAAAAATTACCTTCCCTCCACGGGCTGTGTCTCTGCAGAGTGAGTCAGAGTGTAATAGATGTCTTGGGTGACTGAGATAAGTTTGCATGGCCAGACACAGGCAACATGTTGAGCATACTCTGCATCCTAAGCTCAGAGCTCAGCCACAGCTGCAGAGCAAGACCACTCACCCCTGGGACAGGCTCCTTCCTGGTGATCCAGGTAGCACAGCTACGCTTCATGGAAGCAGCCTTTCATTTTTGACTGCTTTCTATTTAAAACACCTCCTTCTGATGCCTCCAGATGCTTTTTACCTTGTGATATTAATCACAAAAGCAGTCACAAACAGCACACCATTAAAATGCAGGAGACCCAATTTCTGCTTTGCACAACACTAGGAAATTAAAAAAATTTTGCGCCATGATTTCCTATTAAACTGGATGTTCAGTCCTCAAGTGAGAGATTGTAGCAGGCACGGACACAAACTCTCCCGTTTTCTTCGCCCTGAGTGTGCCATATCACACAACTGAGTTAACATGGACTATAAAATTTCTTCTGAAGTGTCTGGTTTTGGTTCCTACATACATGGTCAGTGGCCTGAAGCAACAGATTACTATTACCAAAAGGAATTTTGCTAAAAGTCACCTGGAAGAGGAAGGAAAGTGCAAGTTCTCTAGTTAGCTCACTTTTTGACTTGTATGTCTGTCTCGATTTTCCCCAGAAGGGGAGGCAGTGGGATTCCCCAGCTGGCTTTTGCTGTTAAACACCAGTCTTGTCTGCCACATTTTTCCCTGAAGGCAGCCAAGCTAAAGAAGAAAAAAAACTTGCAAAGTAGAAAAAAACCTGCTTGTTGGAGACCTTGTTTTGCTACATAGCGCAAATACCTGAAATACTTGGGAAAAAAAAGGTATTCTTGCTTTAAAATAAAAACCTGAAGATTATCCATCAAGGTTCAAGGAAAACTAGTCAATTACTTAATTCTTCATTAAGTTCCTGAACATATTCCAAGGAAATCTACAGACATATGCAGTGTTTTTAATGTAGCCAAGTTATGAAAAAGGAGAACACTTCAGGTCTCAAGCCAGTAATCTCTTCCTTAAAACATAAACTACCACAATCAGGCTGCATCTTGAGAATGTCCTCTTTTATATTTAATTTTAAAATTTTAATTAAAGTTACTTTCCTTTAGAATTTCTGAAAGGAAAAAAATGCTTGAAAGTGGGACATGGGGATACTCTAAAAACAGAGGAGAAAAAAGCACTGCTCCAACTTGCCTTCAGATCAAGTTATTCTCCTAAGCTCAGGTTCAAGCTAATCCTGGGTTAATACTGGGCTAGCAAGATCAGCGCTCTCTGTGAAATGATTCACTCTCCAGTTATATATCAGGGTGAGGAAAAATAAATGGGAAAAAACACAAACCTATGTATGAAGTCAGATCTCCTTAAGAAACCAAGAAAGAGCTGGGCTATTTCCCTTTTTTTGCCTTCCATCTTGCCTTTCTTTTGTCGGGTGCTGCTTTGGAGCACACACATGTTTATGTTATCCGTACTTACGGCCCCCACTGGGGGGTCACAAAAATGAATGCAAGCTTTCGTCCACTCACAGATGCAGAGGGAAGCCCAAGCCCGTGCCTGAGGGCTTTGATCCACCAAGATTCATCAGCAGGCTCCGTGGCAGTGCCAGACACAGCTGCTGAACACGCAGATCTCACAGCTGGAGAAACATCCCTGCTGGAGGGGCAGTGAGGACTTTGGCCAGGGTTTGCACACAGTGCGGTGCAGACATGGGGAAGCATGTTAATCAAAATGGGCACTTTCCCAACGGCTTCTCAGGACATTTACAAGTCTAATTCTAAGTGTAGTTTACTCAAGCATGGCCTCTAGCAGAGCTGCAGGCACACCACCCCCTCGTGCTCCACCTTCACATCCCTCAGGCGACCATCCCAGTTCTTGGCCATCTCTTGTCCCAGTACACCCGCATCCCCAGGCTCCAACCCAGTGCTTGCAAACGCCTCCACTGTCTGGGACCCAGCTCCATCCCTTACTTTCAGGAGCCAGGAGATGCACACACAACCCCTTTGCCACCAGCCACGACCCATCTCTGCACTCTGCAAGTGGGGATTTACTGGAAAGGTAAAATAAAATTTGCCATCATTTTGTACATGGTGGAGTTGTTGTTGGACTCACCAGTAAGCACAATGATGGACCTTCTGAGGCACCCACAATGCTTCAACAGGACTCAGCCTTGCTGCCGCACTGTCCTCAGCAGACCAACTTTCCTAGAGCTGCCAAACTCTCAGGAGATAGTCCAGTGCTGTACAGAGCTGTGGACAGAGAAAAACATGACCTCAGATCTACTTGTTCACACAAAGAAAGGATGGCAGCGGAGGGGCACAGTCTGGGCTGTGGGAGGCAAGAGGAGGGGAGAATCCCAAACCAGCACCAGCACATCTGCAGGGGAGGGAGTCATGGTGCTGGAACCAAGTATCTACGTCTTCTGCCACAAACTGATCTCCATCAAGCACATTTCTGAGTGAGGAGGAAATATTGGTACAGAACATGCTTGATAGAAAAAAAATCACCCTGAAAATTTGGGCAGACTGAGTATATGAATCTTTTTCTCTGAAAACCCCATAGATGTCATTTGACAGTTTGCTCAGCCCTCCAGATTGCTGCTGACAATTTTGGGTTTTTCAGGAGAATTAATCATACTGTAAATTGTTACACTTGAAATGAAAACCACAATCACCAGTTTATCATACATCTAACTAAAACAAACCTAAGTATTTCACACTATATATACACTATGGTGTTCCATGTGCCAAACATCAAGATACAAAATACTTTGGAGTTCATATTGACGTCAGTTTTCTGCTTCAATCAACATTTACCTTTTAGGTCAATACATTTTTGTGTTTGCCATAACAGAAGCTAGAATCAACATGCTTACACACCTGCAATTATTTCATTTAACTCTTTCAGAGTTTGAAATAAAGTTTGTAAGGAAAAGGCAAAGCTAAATACAAGTGTGCAGTGGCTTTGCCTGGCCTTTCGCTCAGTTAAAACCAGAAAAATACTATTGCAGGGCTGTTATCTGGAAGAATCACCTTGTTCTTTGCCAGCACTGGCACAAAATATATAACAACATTGCCAGTAATATTAAATACCAGTAATAGCCCACCTGAATAGCTGGGAGACAAACATTCAGTTATTAAAAGTGATGGTACAGAATTGCCTCATTAAGCCCAGTAGCTCACTGTTTACAATGGGCTAGTGCCAAAAGAAGAACACAGTTTTACAGCTTTTATTGCTATTGTCTCAGTGCATTGAAGTATATGTTTTCAGATAACCTACAAAAAAAAACATTTTTAATCAACATGAGGTATTTGAACTCTGTGGCCATCATTTCATTCAGCGCTGCTGAGATAAGTAGCAGAACGTTTGTTCATGCTTGGTTTATACAAGTAAAATTCTGCCTTTTTTTATACCCTTCTGCTCTTGCCAGCATTACCAGTGCTGGCTTGAGAGCTGGTGGAGAACACAACATCTGCCCAGGGATGGATGATCTGTGTCACGAGTGCCACAAAGGCTGGCAAACCATGACCACGGGTGCCATTGGCTTCCTCAGCGCTGCCATCCCAGTTTTTTTGTCTCCAGACATTCCAGATTTAAATGGTCTCAGGATAAGAGTATGTAGGAATGGTATGAAATGTGCAGGCACAAAGTCACAGGTGCCCTGCCAAAAAGTACACATGCATATTCACATGGGAGGTTTGTTGGCAGGTTTGCTCCCTTGCTTTCTCTCTCACATGTATATGTATATATGTATATATGTATGTATACACACATATATATATCTGTGTATATTTTCTTTTTTTCTGGTCCACAAGTCTTCCTTCAAGCCTAGAATTGCCAAAACCCCTTTCACTGGCCTTACTCTAAATTGTTGACAAGAGCAACAGCTGTTCAGGAAAGTGAGGAGAGGACGTGTATGTACAGCAGGGAAGAAAAGGCATTCATGGAGAGAAGGGCAGGAGAAAAGAGGAGGTTTCACCATTCACAGGTAAAGCACATCATCCTGGAGGTGCAGTACCCTCTGAATGGGGTAACCAGGAGTTTCTAGGCAGCTCTCTAACAACTGATAGCCTGCCTCCATTCCAGGAGTGGGAACACTATCCCAGATTTCTCTCAGGGATGTAAGCACAGTTTCAGTGGCTGCCCATGTCCAGGACAGTGCCATGAAGCCAACACTGGAACTTCTCTTGTGCAGCACCAGTTCTACATCTCCCTTTACTCATGCCCATCCCAATTACAGCTCCTCAAAGGAGAAGGGAGGAGGAAGGTCAATGTTCTCCACTGGAGACTGAAAATAAATATAAAAAAACATGCAAAATTGTCTATTAGTGCATGAAAGACAAATACTGTTTGCCTCACTTTCCAGCAACTCCCTACCTTAATGGCAGAAGATAGACAATTAATAGTGTGGCTTCCGCGTTAAATCACGTTGGGGGCTATGGCTTAAACCCACTTTAAAGAAACTAGGCCAATCATTTTATGAGGCGTGGGAATTGTTAAATTGGGCTACCCCTGCTGCTTTACACAATTGCATGGAGACTGGTATTGTGGAGAGGCTTTAATGAAGGCCTTATATAGCTCTAGGTCAGGACATTTGCATTTGTGAAGATTACATTGAAAACACAAGAAATGAAACAACATGAACAAACAGCAGTGTTTTCATCTTAAAGAAAAAAAAAACCCAACACATTCCATCCGTGGGAATATGGTACAAGGGACTGGGAAACAATGGTTTCTATTTCCAGCTCTGCTGTCAACTTACAGGAGTCTGACCTTAAGCAAATCATTTTACTCTGGAACCTCATTTATCTGCCGCGGGTATGTAGAGGCTCATTAGTACTCCTACTAATGAGCTTCATATAATCATATGCAAAGCACAGCATTTTAGTAGATTTTGGAAGAGTAGGATTTGTAAAGCCCTTTGAAATTCATGATGATGTAGATATGTAAAAATCTGCCTCTTGCTTGCTCTCTCTCACACACACTCTCTCTAGGTGATAAGGATAAATTCCATTAAAAATTTCAATTCCCAAGCACAAACAGTGTAAACCCAAAGTCCAGTTCTTGAAGTTTTATTACTTCTTTGAAATAACAGCGCTAACACTCACACTCAAAAGAAACACGAACAGCAGCAGGGTACTGGAGCAGTTGATCCTGAGCAAGCAATAAAAGCCCATACAAAGTTGAACTTTGGATTACATGCCATGTTGAGTTATTGAATTTGACAGGTTAATTTGTTCATTTCTTTGACCTGATTTATACACTCACTGTATACTTGCAGGACTCCTCCTCTTCAGGTGTTGCTTTTATACTTCTTACCTCGTTATAGCCTCAGTAGTACAGAGGCAGTCACCTGCTCTGAGTGCACAATTGCAAACCTGTCTTTTACTAAGCTAATTGGTATAGGTGGGAAAAAACCCTAGCTGTCATGCCCACAGCCCAAAAGCAAGGAATGACCCTGTTCCCAAAGGAGTGTCTTAATTTTTTGCAGTTACAGCAGTTGGATTAATAAAATATTATAGCTTTACCTACAAATCTCATCCATCTTTCATCCTTTTGTGACAAAATACCAGGATAAAAGCTCTGACTTAGCCTCCTCACTGGAAATAAGAGGTGTATAGGTTTTGACTGGGATATTTGCTTCATAGCAGCTCATATGGTGCTGTATTTCGGATTTGTGACCAAAACAGTGCTGAGAGCACACTAACGTTTTAGTTACTGCTGAGCAGTGTTTATACAGCATCAGGGGCTTTTCTGCTCCTCAGGCTGCCCTGCCTATGAGTGAGCCAGGGGTGCATCAGAAGATGGGAGGGGACACAGGCAGGACATCTGACTCCAGCTCACCAAAGGGATACCCCACACCTTATGGGGCTGTGCCTCCAACAAGTGGGCACCCAGGAGAGCCATTTGCCAGCTCCAGCTCCAGTTTCACAGGCAGAGGTGAGCCCTCACTGCTTAGGGAGACATGTGCTCACACTTAAAACAGAATACTTTCCTGGGGAAGAAAGAAAAGATTTGCTGTAGGAAAAGTGGCCAGAGCAGTCCTGTATGGGGCTTCAAGGCTCTGGTGAGCCACAGTCTCCTTGCAAGAATATCCCAGCTATTTGAAAGTGAGGAATACTGTTGGAAGTTAATTGCAATGGTGGAGAAATTGTCCTGGTTTGTTTGGTGCAAGCTTTATGCACACTAAGCGTTTGCTTGGTTGGAGGTTTTGGATGTTAAAAGTAAAGGGAAATTATATTTTTGAGTGATAGATGAGCCAAAGGTTCCCTTGGCAAGTGAGGTTTTGCCAGGGCAAGGAAGCAGCAGAAAGACCACTGCTTTATAGGAGATCAAATCCGATTTTTATCAGTGATCGGTTTTGTACCATTTGTTTTTTCATTGAACCTAATTGCATTACTTTGCATTTATCCTTGGGTAAGGAAAAGTTAAAAAAGGTAGAAGTTTCTATTTAAGAGAAATTAGGTCAGGCAAGGAGGTTTGAAGGCTTTAATTATAGCCTTGTCTTACCAACAGACTAGTTTTGTTCACCCTCTGCACTTGCTGTAACCTCTCAGAAACACAAGGAAGGCCCTCCACACCCTGCTACAGCCAGTCAAAAAACCTCACCTCCTTGCACATCCCCACAAGGCTCTCAGGATTTCACCATATCAGGAGCAGATCTCAAACCACCACCCAGATCCAGCAGGCTTCAGTGTTCCTTGAGCCAACATCACTTTGCCTTGATGGGCCAAACAATCTCCAGCACAACCCCCTCACCATGCAATCTGGGAGAAGGTAACTGCAGCACAGCAGCCAGCTTCTTTTACCCATCACCTTCCTCCCTGCGCTGCTGCCCTTCCATCCCCAAGATGCACAGTTTGTCTGTCTTAATGGGATCCCGAAGTTGTCCATGGGATCAAACCTGTGAGCAGACACTGAAGGGGTCCAGGTCAAAAATAACCCTTTAAAAAAAAGAAAAGTGTGTATGAAGAATCACTGAGGACATTCAACACCTGGCAGAGCCAAGGAGGTGGCGATCCGTGGGAGTGGACATGAGGAAGGATGGGGCAAAACCTAGAGTCTCAACCTGTATCCCTGGAGGAGTCAGAGCTGGGGTCCATTCCCACCACTTTCTGATGTCCTCTGTCCTGCAAAAGCTGGCACCAGTGCTTGGAAACCTTGGATGGATTTGTGTCAAGCCCTCCTTGGCAGAGACAGGTCTTTCACTAAGGGCACGCTGTTCAGAGAAACAGGCTTCAGGGAAACAAGATTTTCGCCCTACCACATTCTGGCAGCTTGCCACCATGTCCCTCCCCAAAACAACACATTATTGAACTCCCCCAACACCAGAACCCACAAGAAGCTCTGTGACTCCCATGAGGACAGCACTGGAGCAGTCACCTGGACCCCTGCCGAGAGAAGCAGAGAAGCCCAAGCATCCAGCACCCAAGAGAGAGGGTGCTGCTGGCACCCAGCACCTCGGTAGCTTTTCCCAGACAGAGAAGGAGAGGGGACACAGCAGAGCCCCTGCGTGCCCCCCTCTGCCCAGTACTGAGCTATCCCTGCTCTCTGTGACTTCTCCTGGGAGAGGACTCCCTTACTACATCCATGCCGCCAAGGTGACAGCTGATGTAAAAAGAAATGTCAAGAAGGCATTTAAGGCTTCTCATGCCCCCAGGATGGCTGTGCCAGTGCCACTCCTAATGCTGTAAACTGGATGTGACCGGAATGGAGAGGAAATCACAGCTCCCCTTTGCCCACTGCAGAAAAGCATCTCTTTCCTTCCAGACAGGAATGCGCCAGTGTGGGGTAGGGACATCAAAAATCCCCGCACTGCTTGCAATTACCAACACAGTTGTGTTGCCTACTTCTGGAGCCAGGACTGACACTGGGGTGTTTCCTACCTCTCAGGCCCAGACAACTGGCAGGCCCACCCACTCCTTCCTTAAGGGAGGGCTTGTTCCCTGCTGGGTGCATGAGCTGGCTCTACATGCATTTACATGTCTTCTGATAGCACCCAGAGAGTCACTCTTCCAAAATCCCTGCACTAGAGACACTGGGAGTCTACTGTGATGTTGTGATGATTAACACCAAGCTCAATCCCCATCTTGCAGACCTCTATCCCTGTGCCTGCCTCAGGAACTAGCACACAGCTCCAGGCTGGGCTGTGTGTGATGATGAGCTTTCCCTTGCAGAACTAACAGGATGTTTTTGCACTTTGGCCCACCCCATGCACTCATACACACACTTACATGGACAGCTTTGCAAGTGGGGTCACAAGAGAGCACCTTGGGGTCTGAGAGCATCCTTCTGGTGCCAGCATCCCAGGCAAGCTTCTGCATGGACACAAGAAGTGTTTTGCTGCTCCTCTGAGAGTAGGAAAGGGGAAGACAAGAGAAGGTTTTAAGAACAAGTATCTACTTTCCCCACTGCTGAAGATCTCTTTCACTTGCACCACTCCCTCTCCTCCTCCAAAACAAGGTTTAGCTCACCAGAAATTAAAGAAAAGCAACAAGAAAAATGTGGAATGGGAGCATAGCAGCAGGGAGAGCCAGGGCCCCAGCCTGGCAAGGCAGAAGAGAGCAAGCCAAGCCATGCCACCACGAGCTCCCAGCTTCCCATCACCTCCCACCCACTTCCGCTGGAGCAGACACGCCGCTCGCTCTGCCGTGGTGCCAAGGCCTATCCCTCCACGCCTGCCCCTCCTGCTCCTCGCCCATCCAAGCATGCCAAGGCACACAGGCACTGGGCTGCAGCCAAACACAGATATTTTTGAGCAAATTCATCCATCTTCTGCTCAGCAGCCCAGTCTCCACTTCTGCAGCTAAATGATCAACCTCACAGCCCATCCTCATCCCTACCAGCACAAGGCATCTGCAGAAAGGGGCACCCCACACTGATGCTCCAGGGTTGTTTTCAAGGCCATTTCATATAATCAAAATGACCAAGTGTTTCCAAATCTGTCTAGTAGAGCCTTCTTTTCTGTTTAGCATATCTTGTGGAGAAAAAGCAAAGGGGCATCTTTAACCCAACTGGAGAACACCGAATGCATTGTGAGAGTGCTGCAGTTGTGACCTCTGCAAGAGCCAAGCAGGAATTCCTCCCCCACCACCATGGGTATTACCAAGGTGCTATTGAGCTATGCACCAAAAGAGGCTGGTGGTATTAGAAACGGGATACAAGGAAGGCTACAAGAGCTGCAGGGTCTCTCTACACTGCTTTTCCCCTATGGTACCTCCCCTTGGAATTAAGTTTCCAGCTGGGCTGACAGACTTGGAAGACGAACTTCTTTTTAGCAAGAGAATAGGCCTAACACAAACTTCCCCACAGCTTTCTGATAAGGACATGACAGTCAGGAACCACACCTAAGGAAGCTCTTCCCGGGCTTGTTGCAGTCTGCAAGGTCTCTGTCAGCCTTGGCAGAGAATGGTGGTTTTGGGCAGAGAGGGGCTGTGCCATCCCCTCCACAGCAGCACAGGGATGTCCCTGGCAACAGCAGCCTCCCTGCTCCTGGAGTACAGCTGTGGTATCACAGGGAGACCTGGGCACCATGCTCGCTCTCAGGCACGTTTCTTCGCAGAGAGAGTGATTTTCACATGGACATCTTGAGAGTGTGCTGAGATTTATTGTTGAGTCAACAACACATTGTGCAAGAGGCCCTGTGAGATGTAGCAGGAGCTGGCAGCTGCCATGGCACTGCGGAAGGAAAGTCAGAAAGCTGTGTCCCCCACTCTGAGATATCACAGCATTTCCATACCTTATGTTACACACCTGATGTGTTTTGAAGGGACAAGCCACTGGTGTACATCCTGGTGATCCAAGATGTTATCACTTTGTTAAGAGAAAGACTGAAGATAGGCAGATATGGACATGCAGGGAATATCTTGCTTTAAAAAAAAAAAAAAGTGGGGGGGGATAAAATACAACTTTCTGTGGGAAACAGTCTCCCCACAGGAAGAAGCAGAGGTTTCTTTTAAGTGGGTTTATATTTTTTTTAACATTACAAGAATTTTGTTTTAAAGGAATGGTGTTTCACCTGCAAAACCAGAGTTCATTTTATCTCCTCCCACTCCTCATTAATCAGCCTCAAAGAACATTTTTACAATGAAGAGATACAATATTAGTTAAACTAATGCCTTACAGACAGAAACATTCCCGCAATCTTGCTGAATGCTTGGAGCAAGCAGACAGGTCCTGAGAATTGACTGGAGGTAATGAGGCTCTTGAACAAGGGTTGCTCTGCAGAAGGCACCCCAGTACCAGCAAAAAACCCTGGCCTTACCAGCCTCCATCAAAGGCATCGATGAGGCACATGGCCTAGGCTACAAAGACGCGGCACAGCAAAGAAAACACTTCTGGGTAAACACAGACAGCAGCTGGAAATCTTCATGGTCCAGTTTTGGGAAAGAAAGGGCAACACTGTGGAAGTTGCTGGCCCCTGTGCCGAGAGGCAGGATGGCTGTTCTAGGCAAAGCCCCATGTGCAGGGTGGGCAGGAGGGTGACCTGCATGCTGTGTCAGCCTTCAGCATGGGTGAACAGAGAGGCGCAGGGGCTGCAGGACTGCAGGGCTCTGCACATGAGGCAGAGAAGCAGGCATTCGACATTTCAGCAATGGGTTATGACCAGAGGAATTTGAAAAGGAGTCTAAGGTGGTAGAATAGATTAATTCTATGCTCATCAGCAAGGTTTGTCTGTTTCTAGGTTTGACCGCTTTTCCTTCCTCTTCTAGTCCCCTAAGTTTCAATTCACCTTTTCCACAGCCAGCACTTTAGTAGTAGCTGACACAAAAGGAAACATGGTGGTGCTACAAAGGAAATCTGGTAGGATTTGCACAGGTTAGAAAACAGTCAGGAGAGACCATGGATGCAGTGGTGAGGCTAGAAATGGATTCAGTTCTGGGAACGGCAACACAGAGCACAGTGCAGAGTGGTGAGGGACACTGAATGCTGCAACAAATTGGTAAGCCTAAGCTCCACAGAGGTGGAACACTCAAAGGCACCAGGAGAGGCAGGATCTGACTGCCCGAGCACAGAAACTGTGCTCCAAGTAGGAGCCTGAACAGAAAATGGGGAAAAGGCCAGGTTGGATAGGGCTTTGAGCAACTTGGTCTAGTGGAAGCTGTTCTTGCTTATGGCACAGGGGTTGGAACTAAGTGATCTTTAAAGTGCCTTCCAACCCAAACCATTCCATGATTCTACAGTAAACAAGTACCAGAGCTAGATGTGGTGGACTGAATACAATAAGATAGAGGCTTTTGGGAGCTGCTCAAGAAGAGAGTCACCAAAAAGTTACCAGCACTAGTCTTGAGAAAAAAAACAGGTCTCAAAATGAAGTTTGTCAGCAAAGGGGAGGAGAAAGTTGCAAAGTGTATCCCACCAAAGGAATAGGGACACTAGCAGAGAAAAGAAACCAAAACCACTCTCAAAGCAAGAAATGAGAGGGATGGGGGAAGCTGAACAGACAGAGGACATCAAAGAATGTATTCAAGCAAACAGAGAAGAGAGAGAAAACAATAAAATAAATTGACCAACACTCTCCAGTGCCCAAAAAAGGCAGGTATGACGTAGGCTGTGAAAGAACAAGGCAACAGGGACCTGGTGGCACAGGACAAGGCCAGAGGGTAGCAGTAGAAACATAAAGGCTCACAGGAAGGGACAGGAAGGATGATCCATAGCATCAATGCAAGATACAAGTGGATGGGGAAGCAGGAGCAGGAGAAGATGAGAGAACGGCCAAGACAAGCCAGAAGCAAAGTTAATGGAATTAACAAAGGCGCAGAAGAGTCCGTACTAGTATGGCAACACTAATTAAGAGGATGTAGCACCAAGATATGATGGCAGAAAATAATTAAAGGTTGTTAAGAGGAAGTAATTTAAGGCTAATAAGAGACAGTAATTTATCAGGAGCCAACAAGAAGAAAGAGCAGTGAATTCAACAATGGAGTAAAAATAAACAGGCAGAGCAGGAACCAGAGCCACCAGCATGATAACAAGGACAATGCCACAGCAGCACATAAAGTCTGCACACAAATGGTGAGCTGATGGAGTCCCAGATGGAGCTGTCAGGCCTCCTCCCTCTCCTTATTCAAATCTTCCCTGAATACCCATCTGTGCCAGGAGGCCTTTGTGAAGATATCAAGCCAGTGATCAGGGAAGATGCATCTTTTTGAAGTAGGGCCCCTATTGCACTTGTCCCTGCACCCAGCATCTCAAACAACAGCTCTTGGGGCAGAGGTTGTTGTGGGGGGAATGAACACAAGGTTGGGGGAGGGCAGCAGCCAACAGTAGATCCCTGAAGGAAAGTGCCATTGCTGGGCTTGCAGAGCACAGGCAGCATGAGGAAGGGGCGAGAGGGCTTCGTGGCTGCAGCCACAGCTAAGGAGTGACAACCAAGATCTTTCCTGGGGAGCAAAGGACTGTCCTTCCATGGGAGTGGGGAAACAGGAGTCCAGGCATCAATCTGGGACCAGGAAGGCAAGAGGAGCAGGCTGCCTTCCCCACAGCTCTTGCTGCATCTTTACAGCACCTTCCTAGAAAGCACATGAAGCTTATTAGCCATGTTCCTGGTGCTCCTGCTCTGTCCAGCTCAAACAGGAGATGACTGCTGTTGCCCCTGCAGCAAGGATACTTCTCACTCCCTCATGCCCAGGGTCCAAAGCCAGACAGACACAAGTGCACACCTATCCCGCTGCTCTCCACATCCAAGCTTGAAAATCCCAGTCCTGAGCCCAGACTGCTTCAGAGGGAGCGAGTGGCCAGTGGCCGCACACCAGCGGTCAGGTTTGCTCCAGCGCTCCCTCCCGTCGGCTGTCCCTGGGCTCAGCCGCAGTCACCACAGCCCAGCCTGCTCCTCCAGCTGGGGACGCGAGGCATGGAAAGGAAGGGCTGCCCTGGAATCAGGAGACGCTCCTTGAGACGTGGATGCAGAGAGCGTGGGAAAGAGGCTAACGACATTCATGTTCATCAGAAGGCAGATAAAACCACTACAATAATAAAATTTCATTATGACAGCTAAGGAAGAAGAAACAAAAATTCATTGTTTACTGTGTCTATAATAAAGTACAAAGGTACCTGCCTTTGCACTACTGGTTGCACAGACAGGTTTCAGCCCTGGGTGAGGACTAGAACTTGCTGGTGCATTTTGTGTTGGTTTCCAGGTGGCAGATCAGCCCCTTGCAGTGTTAACTCAACCCTCTGTGCCACAAGGTACATGCAAAACACCTTTCCTGGGGTCCTTTTCCTTATGGAAATAGAGCAGAGATGGCAAGACTCACTAGTTCACACAGACATAGAGATTTATGGATTTATCAAGAAAAAGGGAGGACATTAGGGTCCTCACAAACAGCCAAGGAATGTGCTTCATCCTCATTAGGCATGGGATACATTGGCATTCATTCTCAAGACAGAAAATCATTAGAAACCTGACTTTTGTTCTTCATAGTGCTTTGGTTTTCACTAGTGCACTCAATTTGCAAATTCGAGAGAATAGCATGGGAAAAGTTTCTATTTTTAACAAAAGAAGGTAAAAACTTCTGAAGTAATGAATTACTCCTGGATAAAAAGATTCATCTTCTTGAAAGAGTTTTGCTGCCTTGTGTACTCCCACACAATACATTTTACATACTTACATTTTGCATGCATATATATACATACAATTCTCCTACAGAGTACAAAAATAAATTGATCCATAATATAGACTTACTCTACATATGCATGTTTTTTATTCACAGACATGTGTGAGAAAGTTTGAGAAAATGAATAACCATGCCAGCCTGAGATTAGAGCCAGGAGCTAGAACAGAAATGGATAAAAGCTATGTAAAAATAAAAAAAAAATTAAAGCAGTAAAGCATCCTGTCCTATCTGCTAATTTTTAAAGATTTTCTTTTTCCCTACCATGTTTATTTTTGTTAAGAGAGGTCCATCCATCCCAAGCACCAGAGCAGCTGACCCAGTGGCATAGTTACCTCCTGATGAGTCATCCATGTCCTGAGCTGAATCTCCACACCTCTATCCCAGTAGGAAGTCTTATTTCATAAAGCTCCATCAGGGCGTTCACGGTGATGTCTTAAGCGCCATTAAAAGCTCAGACCACCAAGACAAATGTTTATTCCTCAGTTTGACTCATCTCCCCTTTTTTTTGAAGAAATCCATTAGTGACTAAGCATGTTTCATGACCAGCTTTTTAAAATGTCTTTATATGATTTCGCCTCACTTAAAAAAGGTTTTCCTAGTTTTGCCTCAAATGTTCACAAAAAGCAGTGAGTCTAGAGACATGGGTCTAGCTCAAAGTTCCCTTCCATTGTAGCATACTCAATTTGCTCTGGTGCATTTTCTCCTAGTCTGTTTTTTCTCTTCCTGTTCCAGCAATCAGGGCTTAGAAAGATTAAATTTTTCAGGTGAAAAAGCTCATTTTGAGGCTTTGTCCAATGGCTGCTCCAAACAGCCTGGCAATCCTAGCAGTGAGCAAAAGCCATATCACAGGCAGGGTCTCCAAACTGAGCACGCAAAACACAGGAACTCAATGTGAATGACCTACAGAAGGATCATGAATGACCAATAGATCAGTCATTACTCATTGTGTTATTTGGCAAATTTATAAAGAGCAGGCATCTAGAAGGATAACTGCAAGCCTGCACAGCCTTTGGATGGAGCTCCTGTGGTTCTTTGAGTATCTTCAGATGAGCTTGTTTCCTTCTCCCTGCTTCTGGTTTCTTATCTGGTCGATGGGACTAGTGATTACCACGGGCTTTTGAAGCCACCTGGAAATCTACTGATGAATAATGATAATAGCACGCTACTATCTTGATGGTTTTTCTCAAACTGCTCCTAAAACACTTCCCCTCGAAATGAACGTGGGCTGTCACTGGTGACCCAGTTCTTACTTCCACACAGTACATCCAACTGCAGCAGAGTGCAGAGGACATAGGTAGCACCATAAGCACCTCTCGGGATTTTTCATCACTGTGACCTCGAACTTCCAATTCTTCTTACAGAAATGCCGAATTCATTGGCATCACTTACTGGGCTGATTTAGTGGGGTGAAAGTCCTTGGGCAAGGAACCTGTGTTCTTCCTGTGGATAAACAACAAGATGTATGTGCTCAGCCCTTTATGGTTCATTGGCTAGCCAGGAATAGTAGTGGTTATGGAGTCCCCATCTTTTTTTATGGCAAGCCTGGGTATGAAGCATACGGGGCAGCTCTGGGCCTTTCCACAAAAGCCTCAAGATGGACTGAAGGTTGTCCTAAGGAGCCATGGACTGAAATGACCCAAGTTCTACCTCTCTCCCAGGCTGAGTCAGTGGAAAGAGCTCAGCACTGCTGAAGAGATCTTTTATTTGGGGCCAACATGCAGGACTTGATACCATGACCTACCTGTCCTGGGGTTATGTTACGAAGCCGCTTTGTTCCTTGACCATCCACTCAATGCCCAAGGACACTGTGCCTTTAAGATGGACCCGGGGGTGGGTCGGTTGAGGGTTCAACAGCTGCGGCCATACAGCTCAGGGGCTCCAGGGGCTCGGCGGGGCTTGGGAGGGAGTGCGCTGGAAGCGTTGTGCCGGTTTTTTGGGTTTCTTTTGGGTTTGTGTTCCGGCTAGCTGTTGGTTTTGGGCGGTTTTTTCTCGTTCTTTTTCCCTTCCCTTGCCTCACTGCCTCCCTTCCCTCCTCGCCGGTCCAGGGAGCCTGTGGGTGGCCCCAGAGGGCCCATGGAGTAGCCCCAGCTGGTCCGAGCCCAGATGTCTGTTCCCTCTCCGGGAATTTGCTGTATTTTGAGGGGGTTTTTTCCTCCCTGTTCTACTCTGTTTTGTTTGGTGTTAATAAACAGTTTGGGTTTTTTCCACTTTCACTTGCTGTGACCCACTTGTCTTATTGGTGAAGGAAAAGGGGAGGCCCTTCTCCCTTCAGAGGAGACACTCACTCTGGAGTATTTCCTCCTGAAGTTTTGTCTCCAAAGCCGAGACATAAATTTGGCACCCAACTTAAGGGGCATGTGAAAGTGGAAAAAAAAATACAAAAAAAAAACCATTTGGTTTGAATCACTTTTGTATTGAGGTACAGCAATAAGACATCACCATGCTGGTTGATTTAATAATTCTTCTGTGGAACCTAGCCATAAGTACATGTCCACAGCTGTGGGCAGTCGGGTCCCTGGCTTGCACTTTTTATAAGTCAGGAATAAGAATCAGGACTGCCATTTTGATATGCCTGGTGTTAGTGATCTCTCGAAGTTTGACAGAAGTAATGGAAACCATTGAGAATGTGTATGTTATGTTGTTTTTCCTTTCTGGCCTTGGTAGTTTTCTTTTGGAATATATTAACAATTACACCCAGTTTGTTAGGGGAAAAGCAGGGGATGATAATTCCCAGCCCTTCATCTCCTTCTTCCCCTTCAGATCTGGCACGTCACCTTTTGAAAGTGTCCAATTTCCCCTGGAAGTCAAAGATACCACCTTCTTTTTATGTTATCTAGCAGGGTTCCTCTATGTAGTCTCCAGCTTGTCTAAAATAAGGGCTGAGATTTCCAGAGGAGTTGCACAGACATCCTGCCCCAATTGCGGAAAATCCTAAGTGGTGTGGGGTATGGGAGGACATAGGCCAGACCCTGAAGCTGTTTTCTGACCCAGTAGCCTGGAACTTTCCCCCTGAACAAATTCAGAATCCAGCTGAGGTGGGGAAGCATCTGAAGGAAAACTGCAATAACAATGCTGATGAAAAGGAAAAGCTCATTGCCATGTGCTGGGTCCTGGCTAATGCTTACCACACGCTGCTAGATACTCTAGGGCAGAAGATTCAGCCAGAGGGGCAGGAGAATAAGTCAGCAGACACCCTAATCACTCCAGCTGCAGCAAAAGCAGATGAGGAGCCTAAACCAATAACAATTGCCCCTGTCCAGAGAAAGAAACACAAAGCCAAATCCATTCGCCCAGTGGATGATGAAGGGCAGCCAGGACCTTCAGAGCCAGCAGAGGAATCTGAACCTGAAATCATTACTGTCCATAGAGAGCCTTCGTACCCTGAGGAAGGATTACACCCGACGGCCTGATAAAACTATATTAAGTTGGATGGTCCGAATCTGGGATGCTGCAGGCAATGGTACAATTCTGGATGGCACTGAAGCGAGGCTTTTGGGATCCCTGTCACGTGATCTAAGTATCAACCAAGGGGGCCTGAAGCTGTCAGTCTCTGGACACAGCTCTTAAGAAGTGTGAAGGAAAGATACCTGTGCCGGGAAGATCTCCAGCTGCAGCTAAACCCCTGGAAAACCATGGGACAGGGGATTCAATGCCAGAGAGAAATGGCAGTGATAGAGATCATATTCTCAGATGACCAAGCAATTAGGAGCCCTGACATGGTAAAATGCACACCAGTGATGTGGCTGAAACTCGCACAACATGTGCCACCAGAATACGCTCCTGCTTTAGCAATGATGACATGGAATGATGGGGATGAGACAGCGAGTTCTACGGTGAGGAGGCTCTGGGCGTATGCAGACACTGTGCACGGCCCAACACAAGCAGGAATCGCAGCTGTGGAAAAGAGTCTGACAGAGACCATACAGAAAATGGAAGATAGAATGGACAAGACTCATCAGAAATTCAGGAAGGAGCTGAAAGAGGGCCTTCTCCAAATCACATCAGTGCAGACTGGAGGCCCTGTTACCAGAAGCAGACTTCCCACAGCTAGGGAGAGAGGGTACACCCCAAGAGCTGAACTATGGTTCCTCCTGTGTGACAGTGGGGAAGACATGAGGAGGTGGGATGGAAAACCAACTTCTGTCCTGGCTGCATGGGTGAGTGAATTGAAGAATGGTAATGCTGAGAGAGGGAGTTCCACCAGAAGGGAAGTAGCTCAAGTTTCAAATGATAACCAGAACTAGATGGGCCCTGCCTCTAGCCAGGAAGAGGCCAGGGAAAATCGCATCTTTTGGACAGTGTGGGTTCGATGGCCTGGCACATCAGAGCCACAGAAATATGAAGCCTTGGTTGACCTGGGCACACAGTGCACCTGGATTCCATCGAGACACATGGGGGCAGCAGAACCAGTTTCTATTTCTGGAGTGACAGGGGGATAGCAGCAGTTGACATTGCTTGAAGCCAATGTGAGCCTAACTGGAAAAGACTAGAAGAAACATCCTATTGTGAGTGGCCCAGGGGCCCCGTGTATTCTGGGCATAGAGTTCCTCTGGAGCAGGTATTTCAAAGACCTGAAGGAACTCAGGTGGGCCTTTGGAACAGCTGCTGTGGAGGCAGGGGGCATTAGGCAAATGAACACCTTGCCTGGGCTGACTGAAAATCCTTCTGCAGTCGGGCTCCTGAAGGTAGAAGAGCACTGAGTGTCAGTTGCCACCTCGGCAGTATAAGACAAATCAAGATGCTGTGATCCCCATCCACAAGATGATCCGCGAGCTGGAGAGCCAAGGGGTGGTCAGCAAGACCCACTCACCCTTCAACAGCCCCATCTGGCCTGTGCGCAAGTCTGACGGGGAATGGAGATTGACTGTGGACTATCGTGCCCTGAATGAAGTGACTCCACCGCTGAGTGCTGCCGTGCCGGACATGTTGGAGCTCCAGTACGAGCTGGAGTCCAAAGCAGCGAAGTGGTACGCCACTACTGACATTGCCAATGCATTCTTCTCCATTCCTCTGGCAGCGGAGTGCAGGCCTCAGTTTGCCTTCACCTGGAGGGGCGTGCAGTACACCTGGAATTGACTGCCCCAGGGGTGGAAGCACAGTCCCACCATCTGCCATGGACTGATCCAGACTGCACTAGAAAAGGGTGAGGCTCCAGAACATCTGCAGTACATTGATGACATCATTGTGTGGGGGAACACAGCATCGGAGGTATTTGGGAAAGGAAAGAAGATCATCCAGATTCTCCTGGAAGCCAGCTTTGCCATCAAGAAGAACAAAGTCAAGAGACCTCCCCAAGAGATCCAATTCCTACCTGTATATATATGAATATACATATGAATTAAATGTGTGTGTTTAAAGTTGAAATATATTAATTTGGGCATTGAGCAGATGGTATGGAATAAGGGGTGGAATATCCTGGGGTGATGTTACGAAGCCGCTTTGTTCCTTGACCATCCACTCAATGCCCAAGGACACTGTGCCTTTAAGATGGACCCGGGGGTGGGTTGGTTGAGGGTTCAACAGCTGCGGCCATACAGCTCAGGGGCTCCAGGGGCTCGGCGGGGCTCGGGAGGGAGTGCGCTGGAAGCACTGTGCTGGTTTTTTGGGTTTCTTTTGTGTTCCGGCTAGCTGGAAAAGGGTTCTGTTGTTTTTTTGGGGTTTTTTTTCTCATTCTTTTTCCCTTCCCTTGCCTCACTGCCTCCCTTCCCTCCTCGCCGGTCCAGGGAGCCTGCAGGTGGCCCCAGAGGGCCCGTGGGGTGGCCCCAGCTGGTCCGAGCCCAGGTGTCTGTTCCCTCTCCGGGAATTCATTGTATTTTGAGGGGGTTTTTTCCTCCCTGTTCTACTCTGTTTTGTTTGGTGTTAATAAACAGTTTGGGTTTTTTCCACTTTCACTTGCTGTGACCCACTTGTCTTATTGGTGGAGGAAAAGGGGAGGCTCTTCTCCTTTCGGAGGAGACACTCACTCTCGAGTATTTCCTCCTGAAGTTTTGTCTCCAAAACCAAGACACCTACCTTAGAAAAAGATGGTACCCACTGTGGTACCAAAAAGTCACCTATGTGACCAAGACCATCTGAACAGAACCACAAGCTTTCATTAAGCATATGCAAAGGCATCTCTGCATTGCATCCACAAGATAGTTCACTCAGATTTTTCAGTCCGCCTTGCAGCCCAGACATGTCTACAGAAGCAATGTGCAACTTCTCAGCTGTCTGCTCCCCCTTCTAAATATAAAGCACCACCTTAGTCATCTTTCCCTCAGGCTTTCTGACTAGCAAAGGGGAAGGGAAAAACTTCACCAGAAACTAAGGGGAAAAACACATGTGAAGTATAGGTTGGTTAGTCCAACAATCACTTTCTCAAAACAGCCTATATCACATTTTCAGAGCCAAGAGTAAGGATTACTAGGTAAAACAAAGACTTATTGAGACAGCCTCAGTCACAAGAGCTGAAAACAGACACTAAGAAAATACAGCCCAAGATATTTTACTCTTCTCCAGCAAGACTGAAATAGATGCCTGAAGAAGAAACCAGCCTCTAAATTCCACTATTACAAAAGAGACCACCTCAGGTGTGGTCTTCTGCACTAAAGAGGTTCCCAATTTCATTACTGTCTTGAGATTTTTTGCTATCAGCAATCAGATCTAAAGAAATCTTGTAAGACTAGACACTGGTCCACTAGCCAACAACAGTCAGGAAATTTTGCCAGGAAAAGAGCTGACCATAGGGGTTTTGTGTACAGATGAGCATTCCCTCCCAAGCCATCAGTATCTCAGGCCAAGAATAACACCAAACACGAAAAGTAATAGATAACAATAGAAGGATTTGAATCTGTTGAAATAGCAGGTCAATTTTTGGCAGATACTTAATTGCAGGAATCTGTCCTTCATCTTTACATGTTCACTGCACTTCAACCATCCTCAGCCCTTCCCTTACACAGGAGAGCACATATTTTTAAAAGAAAGGCAACCAGACAAGCAAACTGTCAGGTAAGAAGAACAAGCAGTTCACGTCATATCTTCACAGTCAGTTCTACCACACCCAACCTCTCTAAGAACCTACTTCCTGGCTATGTTTTTGTTTTCTGATAAAAATATAAAAAGAGCAACAAATGTGGGAAATGCACATTTTCCATCTCCAGAAGCAGAACACATTTCTTGTAAATCATGGATTGCCACCTTCCACAACTCCAGCCAAATGAGTAGCCCACAAAAATCAAAAAGCAACCCTTTACTGAGGTTTGGCTTACTTAGACAAACAAATCAGAAAGATCCTGGGAACAAAGCACCAATGTGTCTTAATACTCCTACTCAGACCCAAGCCAGAGTCTCTTCTGTCTCTACTGCAACCAGAGAAATAAATGGTGAGCCTACATCCACATCAATAAAATCTATTCAGCACTGCCCGAGAACCATAAGTTATCAGGGAAACACTATTAGCCTGCTAAATATTTAGTGTCACTTGGCCTTCAGTAAAAAGGAATTGCTTCTAACAGGTAGTTAAATTGGGTCAGATATGCCAGACCTTTCCAAGATCATAGGAGAGAAAAATAAGTCAGCTAGAGCAGGGGTGCTTTCTTGTGAAATTACCTACTGAACTCTCCAGACAATGGAATTACGCTCCAGGCAGATGAAGTTAGCTTCAAACAGTTCAGCCTCCCCCTATTCTGACTTGGAGTGCCCCTTCCAGAAGGGCACAAGTGCCACAGAAAGCACCACACTGCTTGCTGAATGTCTCTCACCTACTTTGTGCTCAAGCACTGGCTGAGCACGTGCCAGTGCTCTGCCAACCTTACAAGCCCAAGGTACTTAATCCCCATGTGAGACAACTCAGCCAATGGCACCCAGAAAGGAGTGCCAGGCAGTCAGATGAGGCTGATCTGAAGGGCCAGAATATCTCATCAGCAGCTCTTTTTCTTGTGTAATCATCTCTTATAAAGAAAACGAAAATTAAATTGAAACAGTTGGGCTCCTTGTACAAATAAAAAATATATACTCAATGCAGGGTCACTTCCAGTGAGAGGTGCAGATGACAGCATCTTCAACACAATCTAGACACAATCAGCTGCTCACATAAAGAGGCACCATTTTATCTTTGCATATGCTAATGAGAAATTCAATTCCATTTCCTCTTGCTTGGTACCTTCATCATTAGCTTTCAGCTCTCATGCTGGAAGGGAGAGTGAGTTCACTCCCACTCAGGTTCTCTGGCCTGTCATCGCTCTGCAGGACTGTCCTAGTCTACTCTGCTGCTCCCTGCAAGGAAGCTCCTCCACTCCTCTGGGCCTCTTCCAATCCCTACACTTTCCCCTCACCACAAGCAGCAGTAAGGCAGGGGGGACAGCAGGTTCATACAGTAACACAAAAGCCCTTTTGGTTTTCTTCCTTTTCCTACAAACTCTAATGCTACATCCACTTTTATCTCAACCGTTGCCATCACTCCTGCTCCACGCTCAGCTGGGACAGGCTGTGATGACAGCTCTTCCCCCTGAAGGGTCACCACCAGCTCAGAACCATCTTACCACCATCTGCGAAGCGAGGACAGCCCATCCCCATGTGTGTATGGCCCTATTTCCTAACACAGACTGCCACCTGCACTAGGGTGACACTTGTGCCTGAGCTGTCAGAACTGAGGACCAAAGCAAGTCATGGGGAGAACAAAGCATTGTCAGAACTGCTATCATTCTTTCGAGTATGCAGGGACAAGTGTTCAGCTTCCAACCTGGTGACTATTAACCCGATTTGGGGCACACCTACTAAACTCACAGGCAGTACAACTCAACAGTGCATGACCCAGAACATCAGCATCAAACAAGAGAAAGCATAAACAGCTGGATGGCAAGACTTCATTCCATCTTAGCAAATGGCTTTTCAGCCTCATAGTATCACCATGCTAAATCAGTTTTACCTTAAGCTTGACTTCTTCGCCATTTTTGTATCACACACAGTAACAACAAAATTCAATTAGCATGTTTATTCAAACACGAGTTACACATAACCCTTCAAGAAATACACTGCAACTAAGCCTTCGCATATCAGATTTTTTCATTTAGCTTGTCTACAAGACATACTTTGCCAAAACAGCACAATCAGACTAATTAAATGGTTACATCAGAGAACTGCATGTGATGAAAAAACAGTTTAAGAGCAAAGACCATACAGAGAACATATTACTGGATTACAGCCCAGCATGGATCATTCAGAAAGTGATAGGAGGAAGTTTTTTCCAACAGAACACAAGTATACAGCATCATTAGTATACATTTTCCATTAATAATTATTAAAAAATAGAAAAACTGTTAACTTCAAATATTACTTTGCTAGCCACTCTACCTATAAGGTAAAACCATAAATGGACTAATTCTGCTTAGAAGGTGGAAAACATTAAGTCTCTAGAATTAACTAGAGCCCCATTCAGCAAGCTATTTATGCATGTGCTTAAGCCCCACCAACACCAGTAAGGCTTACACATGTTGAAGTATTATAATTAACATTAAGAGATTCCAGCATGCATCAACAGTGAAGTGCATGCCAAACACTTGCACTGAATCAGGATCATATCCCTTAAAGTACAAGTTACATACATACTATAGAAATCATCATCCTTCTCTCTCAATCTATTATTCTACCAAGAGAAAAACCCCTGCTGGGTACGAGAAAAACTGACAGAGTCCCCTGAAGAAGCATGGCTTTTCATGTTTTATTAACAACTCCAAAAGCATGCACAAGTCAGTGCCAGGGACAATCTATCTTAATTCTACTTTCCATCTTCAGTCTTTCGGAAGAACAGAATTTACCCGATTTGCACCAGTATATCTGTATGCAAGTTCAAGATCAAGGAACTTGCTTCTTCAGATCCTTCCCCAAGTGATCAATAGATTCTTTGAACTATACATCTGTACAATAATGTCAGTGACTATATACAATCCTGCACAAGATATTGAAACAAAGCCACAAAGTTACATAAATAAATGTTCATCTTGAAAAATATTTAATTTCTCTTGCACTTAAGTGTTACTAAAAACACAACAACAATCCCTGCAATTTTGACCTGTATCACCACTCTCTAAAATTTAAAAAAAAAAAATTCCCATAGAATTGTCCTTGTCTAGAAGTTATCTGTATGGTTGTTTAAATAAAATCAGTCTTGCCGTAGCTATGAAATACAGGTAGCCAGGAAGATGTTCCACATGCTTGGGAATGAAGCATTCCCTTTTGGTTGGACTAATTTGATTGTTGGGTTTGGGGTTTCTTTTTTACTCTTATGTAACCCACTATATAATAGTGAACAAAATACTTTTGTTTCATAGAAACAACTAACATTTGCCCACACCAAGCAAATGGTCTATTTACAGATTCATTAGGACTGCCTGACTGACAGTGAGTGTAAGTTGCTGAACTCCAAGAAACATGGAGCCTAAAACGGCGACACTCTCTGCTGAATCGCCTTCCCCTTGAGGATACGTCTTATCTGGAGAAAAGAAAAAGACAAAAACATGACATTCATCGTCTTGAAATGAGTCACAATCTGAAAAAAAACCACCCTAGACCCAGTTTTGCATTCATTTATCCAAGCCTAGGTCCTGCATTCAGTTACACCAGAACTGACCCCACTTCACAGCATTTGAACCAATGAAAGGCAACAGTCAGCAACTCAGCTGTGCTTGTTACTAGTCTTAGGTCAAGAGTTACTTTTTTTCATCAAGTATTTGTATAGCCCCTAGGAAAAAGGGATTTTTTTCATCTGTTACTCAGGCCTAAGAACTGTCATTACTAACTATGACAAGAGCAATAAAAGCATGAACTCCGACCATACTGAGATGAGCAAGAGAATAAGAAGGAGTACTGCCTCCATTACATTGCAAGGTTACAAAGACAAAGCCTATCCCAACAGCAAAAAGCTTTTGAGATGGAAAAAATAAAAGCTGCATGTGAAACCTAAAATTTCAGGTCTGTATATTCTGCCTGATCTTGATGTTGAAGCTAAAGATCTATAAAATAAAATGGCATTTGCTAAATCTTTTCCTTGAAAGCTGCAACTCAAAACCCAAAAGAAACTTTTGGAGTGGAATACAGCTTTTGTGTGGATAGAGACAGATGGAAAGAGAGGGTTGGTAGGAATTTTTTTACCTGTTCCCCTACAAGGCCGTCAGGAACCAGATGAACTGGCTGCTCATTCTCCAAGTTCCTGGCACTCGGGTCCGCTCCCTTGCGCATGAGCAGGCGCACAGCATCCAGCTGGCTCACGCGGTACTGCAGGCTGGCAGCCACATGCAGGGCTGTGTTGCCATTGTAAGCCTGGGGATGACAAGGCAACTCCATGAAGGAAAAGTGGGGGCATGAGCCTCTCTTTCTCTGTCTGCATTATGAAAAAATCACCATACCTTTGCATTAACGAAAGAGAGATAGTTGGGCAGCTCCAAAAAGAGACGAATGAGCTCCAGGTTTGCTTCTTCTGCTGCCAAATGTAAAGCAGAGCGACCACTTTTGCGATCCTATCAAAAAAGAAACTGTTTAGTCTCCCCTGCAGGTGCTTCACCTATCCAGGGGGAAGATGCAGACAAATAAAAACAGAAAGCAAAGTAACTGCAGAGTGTTGAGCAAACATACTTGCACTACAATTCATCAAAAGTGAATCTGAATATATATATTTTAATATCAACATCTAATGAACAATGGAATCCGATCTCATCTGCAGGTAAGCTTACATAATGTAATATTTGATATTTTGGCTAAGTAATGGTCTGGCACGGCACAGACCTGAACTGCACAGGTAAGTAGTTTTCAATTAAAATTTGCAGTTCAAGAACAAGGTGTCATCAGCACCCTATTACTATGGGTACCTAAGAGTGCTCCAAACATATTCTTACTTTTACAGTGCTACTCACTGCAGCCAGCGTAGCATCATTCTGAGTCTAGAAATTAGACTGTCACCTCCCTCTTTCCCCAGGGTTCATTTGCATTGATAATACCTTGCTCTGAATAAACGCAACATTCTCATCCTATCTGGGTAAATTAAGCTGTAGGGAAGCTTTCAAATTAGTCTACTTCCTGTGTAACAAAGCTGAAATGCAGCGTGGGAGAAAGGGACATATTCTGCTTCCATTCAGAATGTGTCCAGAGACACATTCTCTCTGGATCTGGCACTTCAGACTACAGCATTTTACTTACTTTCGCTTCAACAGAGGCTCCCATTTGTATCAGGATCTTGATGGTTTCTACCAGGCTCTTGTTTCTCAGCAGAAGCTCCTGGACCTCAGGGGAGTGTGGTGGCTGACAGTTCTGCAGTTCATGCAGCACAGCATTATGGGCCAGAACCGCACAGTGCAGCGCTGTCAAACCTGAACATCAAAAAAAAATAAAAACCATCATGAATGAACAAATGCAGTATAGAGGTGTTGACTGGCTGCTTGTTTCAGATTGGATAAAGGAGCTCCTACCCCCATTAAGCCCAGGAATGGTTATGTATTTGTAGGTGACAGTGACTGCTCCCAAGCAGCTTGAGATTTGGACTGTCTATCACCAAAAGAGTGAAGTAGCAGCCTACTGTGAGCTCTCAGCCAGCAGAAAATTAAAGAATAAATTTCTAATATTTTTTTTTTACAAAATCTACATTAGAAAGAGCTGTTTTATGGAAAAGAGGTCCAAATACAACAGCTCTCTACTGCCAGATTCTGGCTTCTGTATGCACTGACACAACACTGGCATGCCAAGGTTTTAAACAGTGGCCAGTTACAACCTACACTCTCCTTGCCAAACAAAGCAATCACAGGTAAGAGGAAAGAGGTCCTGACAGACACAGACTAACCATGTTTTCATCTGACAGATATGTCAATTGTACCTGTAAATTTCCATCTGACAAAGAAATACTGTATTTTGTTGCACTCCCATCAGTAGCTATAAAACATTGTACTTTCCTGTAACTCTGTAAATTATAAACTCTTAACTACTCACCATCATAGTTTGTTGCCTCAAGGTCCACATACTGATTGCTTCCCATGGCTCCCTTTTGGATTGCCTGCAAAAGTAGGAACAGGTACACATTTAGGTCTTATCCAAACCACATACTGCTTCAAATTTGTTTACCATCTTAGTGCAGTAACTGCAATAAAGCTGCAATAAATAACAGCATCCCTGGAAGTGTTCAAGGCCAGGCTGAATGGGCCTCTGAGCAACCTGGTCTAGTGAAAGGCATCCCTGAACACAGCAGGGGGGTTGGAACTAGAAAATCTTTTGAAGTCCTTTCGAACCCAAACTATTCGGCGATCCTGTGATTAAGAGGAGACTTACTGTTTTGGTTTGGTAAACTAGAGGATTCCCCCAAAATTACTCAAAAATGTTGATGAGAACCTTTATGAGAAATTCAGTCCCACTTTAAGCTGTTATCTGTAGAGCCCTGAGACAGACTCACAAGGCTACCCAGAGAGATGAAGAAAGGAGTGGTGTTTCCAGAGTTTCCCAACACAGCTAATACCAAGGCAGAGAGTCAACGGCCGGGGCAGAGCTGTGCCTGCCTGGCTCTTACCTGGAGGACCTGGGCATGCCCCTTCTCAGCACAGACATGCAGCGGCGTTCTACCCCAGCAGTCTGTGGTGTTCACTTGAGCCCCCAAGCTAACCAAGTCCTGCACAATGAGATGCTGATTGGCAGCCACAGCAACCTGGAAAGCACTCTGCAAACATCAAGAAGAAAATTTAAGCTATTAGTCATCTGATCTCTAACAGGAAAGAGCAACTAAAACAAATAAAAACCCCGGCTACCTGGTATTATTTAAGCAGTGATTATGAATACTAGGAAGCCAGGACAAATGAAGCAGAGCACATAGTTTTACCAGCTCAAGGTGATCCCAAGAAGTATTAATAGCTCAAGGTTAATATTAGTATGCAGGCTAAATCTTGGGGTTAATATTAAATAAGCCTTTCACCACATCTTTCTCAAGGTTCAGACATGCAGAGGCACTCAGGTGCACGAAGCAGGCGCCAAGATTTGTTTCAGAATGTCACCTGGCCATTGTGCTCTTTAATATCCAGCATGTGCAGGGCAGCCATCTTCCTCGCAAGAACATAGGAGAGTGCTCGACGGCCCTGGGCGACAGCGATGTGGAGGAAGCTGCAGGAAAGACGGGCAACAGAGTTACACCACCAGACATCAACCAGGGCTCAAGACAGCAGAGAACCAAATGTGTGGAAGGGGTGTTACACTGCCAGCCTCATACCTCCTCTGTATAACTAAGACAGGAACATGGGTACTTTCTTACCAAGGCAATTTAAAGCATCTAAATCAGAATGTTTTCCTCCCCATTTAACCAAGTCTAACTATTAGCGCCTGAAATTAAACAATTCATCCACTCAAGTGTGCTGCAGCTCTGCATTGCAGCCATCAGCAATACCACAGTTTTCACCTGATCAGCCAAACCAATGCACTTTTGACACAAACACTGCTATTGAACTGCTTCACTATAACCCATGGTCTGCCAAAACCCAAACAGAAACATTCCCCAACCTCCCACATAAGAAACACCAAGATAAACGGCACTCACGTGTCTCCATCAGCATCTTTTGCAAGGAACTGGTCTTGAGAGATGTTAGCCAGTTTGTTCTCCTCCTGCTCCACTTGCCATTGAAAAAATGACTTGCCCAGCTGCGTTGTGCTTCTGGCAACGTTTTGGTCAGGTAGAGAGACATTCAGAGCAGCCAAAGAGACGCTGCGCTCCAGACTGCCACAGAGGCTGCTGGAAAGCAAGCTGAAGTTGGGGGCATGAGGGGCAACCTCGGCCTGTGGGTGGGCACTGCTCAGCGGCTGGAGGGGACTGGAGATGCCATCTGAGCCTTCTGAGTCATTCAAGAGGGAAGAGAAGCTCTGTGACGGGCAGTACTGCAGCTCATGGCCCTCAAAGGTGTTCTGCTGGTAGACAGGAGACTGGTCACTGCCAACAAATGGCCTGTAGTCCAGGGAGGCATCTGAAGGATAACTCTGTGACAAATCTTGGTTCTGGGATGCAGAGAACTGGTAATGCTGTGGTGGATCAAGCATATGCTGACTGGTGTGGTCTTGGAATGCTTGGTACTTCTGGGATGGGGAGAAAGCCTGTGTTCCTGGGCTGTCCTGGTACTGCTCAGCAGGCGAGCCGTGGCTGGAGACAGAGGGCAACCAGCTCACCTGCACCGTGTTCAGGGAAATGGGGCTCGACTCATTCTTGATGTTTATAATGTTCTGAAGCAGATCAGAACTGCTGTCATGCTTTGGGTCAGTTTTATGTGTCTCCTCCATGCTGTCCATAGAAGTTGGTGTCTGGGGTGGGGTCTGACAGGAAAAAATAAAGACAAATCAAAATAAGCCCCAGAAAGTTTAGAGGTATAGCTATATCTAGCAGTTTCTGATCATACAAAGCTAACTGAAAAATAAAGGCATGAAAAAAATTACAACAAACTTACCAGGAGATGTGGGTGAACATTGGCTTGGCGCTTGAAAGAAGGTCCATCAGAGAGGAGTTCAGGAGCCTTTCTTTTGCCACTGTGGCCTAGTATGCTCTTGAGTTCTGCTGGAAAGAAAATAAGTTTAGAATCCATTTGGAGGGTAGTCTTATAATTGATTTAAAGTGTTACTACAGGGTATGGATTAAAAAATGGTCTACCTGTGTATGGTTCGTAGTTCACCAATCCTCCTTGTGCCTGTTAAGAAAAATCCAAATTATTCTGTTATTATAATGTTATTTCTGGGGGAAAACAAACAAAAATAAATAAATAAACAAACACCAAAAACAATCCACCAAAAAAAAACCAAGCAAGCAGCCATGACTTCCTTTTGTAAACACAGAATATACCTTAAAATAATTCTAGTATGTGGTTGTCTAACCCTAACTTAATTGCTTTTAATTAAGGTTAGAAAATGGAAATACTTTAATGAAACTTAAATAAAACCCACTACTTTTCTTTAGGCTTTTCAAGCTATTTGTTATAATACCACAAAACTCAAGAAAATCTAGGGAAATACACTATTCCTTCCAGAGACCTGAGGATTTTTTTTTTTTTAAACATAAATAACCCAGCCAATTTTACACTTCTTCAGTGCCGTGAACTTTTATATGCAAAAATCTTCCCTTGACAACACTTATCTAGGAAGCTTTCAAACACAGACTCAGAAAAACAAATCTAATGAAATCAAAAATACCCTTTAATCTTCTCAGAATTTCCTGTACTTTTTCATCTTTTCAGACTGAAAGGGCCTACTTTTACACTGTGTGCTTTGCACAGAGAGGCGCAATAGCATGACAAACAAATCTGAGGAGAATCCCTAACCTTTCCAATGAATGATCTCATTCCAGTCAACACAGAATTTCTGTGGTTTCGCAACACAAATGTATCCTTATCCAGACTCCCTTTAGAAAATAAAGCTTAGTAAGAACACTTTTAAGGGCCTCTTCTTCCACGGTAAACCTTTCTGATTTCTTCCCAGCTGTATTCTTCCATTATGTATTGAAAAGGAAAAACACTGACTCCATCCACAGCAGATAAAGTAGAAGCTCATTTCTAACGTTACCACAAAGTGCTCTCTTGCCAGCTTCGGTAACCACTAAAATCAAATCTGTCAGTGCAAAAAGCTGCCGGTTACCTTGCTTTCCTCGGTGGCAGGACTCGAGGACATCTGTTTGCTGCTCCTGAAGTGCAGCAGGAGCTCCTTCACAGAGTTCTTCACACGGACCCCCTGGAAAGGTCCTCGGTGCTGCTTTCCGCCCCCCATGTGTTGTTCAACTGTGGAGACATGAAAACAAAACCCGAACTTAAGCCACCGATTTCGTCCTCGTTTAACAAATAACAAAGAAAAAACACCAAACAAACCCGGAACTCTTGTGGAAAGGCACCTAAATCCTGGTTTAGCAGAGAGGAGCCAGGGAGCTGCCCTCCGTACCACTTCGCCATCCCAAGGGCGTGCGGCTCCTCCGCTGCCCCGGGGACCGCCCTGCCGCTCCCGCTCCAAGGATGGAAACACCCCGGCACCGCGCACGAAGCGCCGGCCACACGCGTCCGCTCTGCACCGCTTCGGCCGCTTTCACCCCAAAAGGACCAGCGGCCGGCTTCGCCTCCCGACGGGACGGAGCGGGACCCGCGGCTCCGCGCTCTCCCCGCCACCCTCCGGGGCCGGGGTCGCCGCGGGGACGCGCCGTACCTTGCAGCGCGGGGCGGGGGCCGCCCCGGGGGTCCCTCCGGCCGCCGCCGCGGCTGCTCACCGAGAGGTCCGAGTCGGATCCCGGCGAGCCCGGGGCGGAGGAGTGCGCCGGCGAGCAGCTGCCCTCGCTGGAGTGGGGCGAGGCCCCGTAGAAGTAGGCGAGGTTGATGGGGCTGCTGAGGGCGCCGCCGTCGCCGCCATCGGGCGCCACGTCCCGGCTGCTCTCCACGATCATGGCGGTGCGGCGGGGCGGGCGGCGGCGGGGGGCGGCGGGCGGCGGAGCGGGCGCGGGCACGGCCAGGGCTGGGCGGGCGGCGCGGCGGCTCTGGGGGCGCGGGGCCGCGGCCGCGCTTATACAGGGTCCGCCCCCGAGGGCGGCGCCGCGCCGGGCGGGGCCGCGCTTCCCGTAAGGGCGGCGGGAGGAGCCTGGCCGTGAGGGCTCGCTGCCTGTGCCCGGGGGTTCCCGGGCCGGAGTCGTGGGTGCCGCTTCGTGCCTTGTCCTCCAAGCTTGGGCTTCACAGAATAACAGAATGTCCTGAATTGGAAAGGCCCCATCAGGACCATCGAATCCAACTGCTGGCCCTGCCCAGAGTACCCCGAGAATCACACATGAGCCTGAGATTGTTGTCCAAATGCAGCCTTGGCAGCCCTCGCTCACAACGCATGCAGCCACTAATTGCCACCCTCTTAGGGAGCTGCAGAGGTGGGAATGACCAGCACCTCCCTCAGCTTCCCACCACTGCTGATGCCACCTTACATCGCCATGGGGAGATATCCCTCACCCTTCGCCCCAGTCCTGCCAGTCCTCAGCTCCAGGGCGCAGACATGGAAGAACTTTTTGTTCATGTGCATCGTGTGAGCAGCATCCAGTGAAAAGGGGAACGTGAGCAGTTACTCACAGTAGAGATGAGTCATCTGTGCTCCTCTTACCGGAGCGTGGAGTAGGCAGGGGCAGACAAGGAATGATTTTGGGTGTAGGTTGCACCATACTGCGGTGGCAGAGCCTCTCGGTTGAGGCCAGCGGGGAGAAGTGGGTAAGCCACACGATGCCAAAACGAAAGGTGGGCGAAACCATGTGCCTGTGATTACTGTTAACATCACTGAGTTATTACCAGTGTTCGCAGGGCAACTTCTCAGGTTTCTACTTTTCAAACAAATATTTCTGCTTTCCTATTTCCACTGAGGTCACCATCTTCTAAAATACAAGTGAGCAATTTTGCCCATGAGGTTGAGATGAGGATGTTTTCAGCACCGTGGCTGCTCCAAAAAAATATGTAGTAAAACACCACGGTATTTCTAAAGTATATTATGCAAATTGGAGGTCTATAATTTGTATGTTTTAATTGTATTGAAAAACATGAGACAGGTGCAATATGAAATTATATTAATCAGCCCATGAGGAGGCAGGAGGGAATTGCTATATATTATTCAAATATTTTTGCCACCATCAAGTGAAGGAAGGGTTTCGCTGAGAATTACCTAGGCACTTTTCCACTCTAAAGACTGTTGTTTTACACCATAGTTTGAATCGATGCAGCCAGACTGAAATTTGCAAGTGGAACCCATAAAACAAAATCAGATGCCAAGTAGTGCCAGAAATACCCAAATAAATGTAAAAATTCACTTGCTCCCTGAGCAGAAACTCTCTCCCAAGCACATCTTCTCCCTCATTTAACAAAGCATTTTACACAAGTGAGGATTTATGAAATCAAGCCATATGTTTTAAACACACAATGAGATGGTTCTCTGTTCCTCAAGCCTTAGACCTCAGTTGTCATACCTTAATCTTAGGCAGATACTTTTCAGTATTTTCTCATTGAAAAGCCCTTGATGCTCAGAGATCCTGGAGCCCACAAATGCTCTTTGCACATTCAGTGGCTGTGGGGAGGACCCACAATTCTGCTTTCCAAAGCAGATCCAACCAATGGACCTTTGCGTTCTCATCCCTGCCAGGCAGCCCAGAAAGCCACTTGTTTTAATCTCACAGGAGGGTCTACAACTACTGCAAAATGCATCTTGTCTTTCAACAGGCAGATGGTAATTCCAATCTGAGAAGTCGATAATCCAGAAAATTAGATTTGTCATCACAGTTGCCAGCCATTCCCTTTAAAGTGTTGAGAGTAAAAGAGATTTCAAACCAAAAGTGGATTTCTCCCAGTGTAGTTAGTTCTTCTGTATCATACAAAGTCCCTAAAACACATGCAGGCAGGGACAGGCAGCACCTTTATCCTTGCTATTCAATAACAACTTTGGAATGGATTTAATTGGAGATTAGTCTCTACATATGAATAAAAACTATTCTGTAAAACCATTTAATGAGTTTGTGTTTGGTTTTTTTTTCCTAAAGAGGGCGGGGAATTTCTTTTTCTCTTCTATTCCAAAGTCTCTACTCTCCTGAAGGGTGAATTGGTGACTTGCTCTCCTTTTACCAAGCAAAATCCACTTCAGGCAACACTTTGATACCTCAGCTCGTACTTGTCTCATCAGTGACATCTTATTTATCAGGTCTACTGGCATAAATCTACTCCCAGTCAAAGCAGATTAAGGCAAGTCTAATTCCACCAAGCTCCATAACAAAAGGCTCTTTCAAAAATACACACACACCCATTGATTGCACAAGATGAGCTGGCTCCCAGCAGCCTTGTGTTCTCAAAGTGCTTCTATGCGAGTTACTGGTAAATTATTGCTACATGCACAAACTGTAATTATTAATGCTGCAGACCTTGAGCATTAATGGATTTTGGGTTTTGGCCCAAACACTACGTAACATCTGTGGTGACCAAAACCCTGTGAGGCATCTTCAACCAAAGTAAGTTCCTCTGGGGCAGGGTGGTGACCAAAAAAAAATACTTGTCACCTCTGCTCCTTGGGAAGGCTTCCAGCTGCTTTCAGCCTTCTTTGGCTGAGCTTTAATTCAGTGTAATCCACCAGCCTCAGAGCTGGAAAAGGCTGCGAGGTAAGCACAAGGCAGCCACCTCAGCTCCCTGAGTGCTGTCTTCCCATGTTTTTATTGCACCACCTCCCTACTGGGATGTATCAATAATGCCAGCTAGCGGCCATTAGCAGCAGCATTTGTCCTGAAACCCCTCTTCTATACACCTGCAAAAGGTGAGATAGACTTAACTTGGTATCTCAAATAACAACAAAAAAGAAACAGAATGCACTTGTTTCTGAAATCTCTGCTTCTTCCTTCCCTTCAGAACACAGCCCAGACAAGTATCGTAGCATTAAAAGCAATCAGTCTTGGTTTAGGTTAATCCAGTATACTTGATTAATGAAATAGCTTTTGAGAGTGTGACTTGTGCATACCCATGGGCTACTTCAATGGGATCTAAAAAAAATTCATTTAAGAACAAAACCAAAATCCAGTTGTCTTGAAGCTTGTGCTTGCTGAGTAGGGGTGTCATCACTGAAATCAAAGAGGCTGAATACTAACACCTTAGACTTTTACCACCAGCTACACATCTAGGCTAACCAAGGTCATGCGTATCCCCTTTGCTATCCTAATCAGAACGAGCACAGAGAAAAGATGCAGTGTGCCTGCACTGCTTGGTCCCTGGGGCACGTACTGGGATGAACGCTATAGGGAATGTAGGCTTTAAATAAAGAAATGAATGAATAAAGCAAGCCCAGGAAGGGGAGCTTTGTCTTCCCTGTAGAGCAGCACGTAGTCACTCTGCCAGGCACACTGTATAACCTCCCTCTGTGAGTGAGGAGCATGTCAGCTCCTCACTCACAGAGAAGCCCATGGTTCAGCAGGTATGGGAGCAGAATAAATCTCTCCCCTCAGTCTGGCTCCTAAGCAGCAGCATGGAATAAGGGTCAGCCTGTAGGTGCAGTGTCAGAGCACAAACTGCTAGTAACAAGAGCTTGGTTTTGCAACATGTTTCTGGAGCAGCATGACCTTTGTGGTATTTCTTAAACTGGAAATAAAAATGGTAGTTTACAATCCAGTTGCTTAATGCAAGTGAATATTTGCTGTGTGGATGTCAAGCGTGCCTTATTCTCCACTAGGTGTAATTTAGGCTCCTGCTGCAGACTGTGAGTTGAGGTGTGCAAACACACCGCCACACCTCCGCACCCCAACAGCATTTCCAACAGCACACACCATCAAACCATCCAGCACAACGCTCGGTTTGCTTCTAGAATGGTATTGGGAAACACAGAGGTAAAATAAAATAAAAAAAAAGTATCTCCTCCACTCCTAGAGAGCATTTGGGGTCTGTACCTGAGTTTGCTTTAACGGTTCTGGAGAGCACTTGTCAGCAGGTTGGAAGTGGTCCATGACACGAGTTTACTCTAAAAGCTGAGGAGCCAGTGTTTCTTCCCTCCTTTGCTATACTTGTATTGCTGCATTTTTCCTAGACTTTGGTCTCCAAGACTGACATTCTGGGATTGACCTGAACATCAAAAGGGGGCATGTATAATTCTTCATATTAAAGAAAAACTCAGACTTATTTAACACATTTCTTTTGGGCCTTACTCCTTTGATCCAGAGTATACCCTCAATTCTGCTTTTTTTCTCTCAAGCCATCTGATATTTGAAAAAACAGAAAAAGTAAATTAAAAAAAAAAGTGGGTTGTTTCTAGGTAGATCCTTCAACGCTGTATACATAAAGCAGCTGAAATCAGTACAGAAGAAAAGAAACCCTAAACGCAGCAAGTGTTGCAAAGCTGATTTCTGTGAAAGTAAACAGTTTCCTTGTATGTACACCTCATGTTTGGGGACATTCCTCCCGACATATTCACTACCCTGGTTAGTCATGTTTTCTCAGCAGCTTACATATCTCATTAGTTCATTAGTGCCTTGCAGTAGGAATGCATGACTAAGAAATACACACACCACTGGTGTCACAGCACGTAAACAAGGAGCGGGAGGCCGTTTCCCCTTAGCAAAGGGCAACGTCACATGTCGCCTATAAAGGATACAGTGTGTACATAGATGAGGTAGAGAGTGCACGTTCTTGCCTCAAAGTACGTGGCTTGTTATGATATTCCAGTTTAGAAAGGGAGTTGGCGCAGTTTCTCAGTGCTGTTAGGGAGACTCACTGTAGGTTTGGAGGGGTAAGCATCAGTTTTCCTTGTTGCTCATACTGAAGACATTTTTCCTCCTAACTCAGGTAACCAGCCTGGGACAAAACCTGATATTCATAGCTCACATTAATTTCATTTTCTGCTGTCAGATGCAGGAGTGTGTGTTGCAAGTACAGCAGGTGAGTTAGGCTCTGGTGTACTTCGATTTTGGTGTTCCTACCTTCCACAAACAAGGACCACTTCAACCACCTGTAAAACGAAACCTCTTTCTAACAGCGGCTGCAGAGCTGTCCCAATGCACATTGCCACTCAACACTTCAGTATAGACATGGGAGGAAAAACTCTCAAAGTGAGATTTGAACCTAGAAAAGCATAATTTTTTGAACTGCAATCTATGCAGACACTTGCATTCCTACACTCGGTTTATGCGTAGTAGCGGGTAACCTATATAAGATTACTGTTACCATACATCCAGGCTTCCCAAACATCCGTTTTTCCACTCAAAAACGTTGTCTAGGCAGATTTTGAAAATTTTTGCTCTTCTTGGACGTGGCAAACCAGCCACTTCTACCAGACAGCAGGTCTAACAGCTGACCAGTCCGGAAACCCCAGGCACAGTGTCAGTATTCATACAGCCCACCCGTGCAGTATTTGCATGGCAGGATCAACACCTGCAGGAAGCCTCAGCACTGATTTGCACAATCCTACACATCCTGTGTGCATACCATCAGTTCAAGGGTGCAGATCAACAAGCAGGAAAGTCCAGGCAGAAGCAAGACAACCAGTAAAAAGCACTTGTAGAATGTTAACACTGGAGAGATCATTGAAGAAAATGCTCTCATCTAATGTCTTGACCTTACTTCACTGTGTTTTCCAGCTTATAGAGTTTAAGTGCCTTCAGTTCAGACATCCATTCACTGGAGAAATCCCAGCTTTCAAAATACACATCTGTCTGACCATTGGGAAAGTCCTGAAACTCAGCTACAGAGCTGTCCTCCATTAGTCAGACAAAAACTCAATAAACAGGAAATTTTCTCACTTAAAAAAGCACCTAAATCAAGGCAGACAAATAAGATTTTATTATGGTAGGGAAAATGTTAGGTCACTTCCAAACAGCAGTACAAAAATTTTCCTGGTGCTTAGGATGAACTGCATCTACTAAGCCAAGTTTTATCTTCAGTTAAACCTGTGCTGGAACAGCTGGGACAATACCTCTCCACCTATGGGTCAGAATTTTCTGTCACACAAGTCTCAACCACAGATGCCCTATGTCTGCATAAAAGACATAAATATCACAGAAAAGATCCAAATACTCTGTTCTTTCTGTAGACTTAACAGCCACCTGCTACACGTCTAGAAAGAAATCCATGACAGTAATGACAACTTCACAGTAATATGTAAATCACGCACGAGTTAGCATAAAACATCAAGAAAGTTGAGAATAAACTCTTTGATTTGGTGGGGCACTGTGCTAAGCTCTGTTCCCAGGCGTTGGCTCCCTCCTCCAGTTCCCAGCTGGGAAAAGACACCTACCAAAGCCAGACACATCCTGTCTGACAGGACGCTGCTCTCCACAGAAGCCAGCTCATGGATGTTGAAGTTTCCTTTTAATTTCCTGCCAATTTCTTAAGAAGAAAGCAAAAGTAAGGCAGCACTTTTTTCCACCTTGCACGTTTTGTCTCAGGAGCTTGTGACTGGGAACACATAAAGTCACTCAGGGGGTTCTCAGTGAGGTTTCTTAGCAGCACCATCAGGATTGAGTTTTGCTGCTCTGGAAAGCCCAGGTGAGAAGCAAAGCCGGGTCAGACCACCTGGGCTGCAGCAGGAGGCAAAGCCAAAGTAAGGGACGGGGCTGTGACTGCCACACTGCTGCTCCAAGTGGCCCAGGGATGGGAAAGGAAGCTTTCCAGTACCTGGGACTGCTGCTGCAAACCTGTTTCCAGCAACTGATTATGATGATGATGATCTCCCAACCACGACCTCCAGGGTGGCAGGGTGCAAGACTGCTTGGCTGCCCCTAGCAGCCCGGGGTTTGGCTGGTGCTCAGCCCCCCCGTGACAGAGGGCATTTCCTCCCTGCACACACCCTACTCCCACCCACTGCCATCAAATGCAACAGGAAATGTGGCTTGCTGCTAAGAAACTAAATAAAAGGTCTAATGAGCAAAAAAGAAATCACTTGCTGGAAAGTGATCACCAAGCTGATACTGGAGTTTTGTTTGGAGCAGAGATACAGCCTTCATTTCAATGCCCCTAGGTGACATTTGTCCCTGACTGCTGGTCACCCAGTCTGGCTGAGGGAGAGCCCAGGGTATGTCCCTTTCCCTGCCCTGTCTGTGCCTCCAGCAAACCACCCCGTCCCAGCTGCAATCACCTGGCTTCCATCTGAAGTACGTGCGAGCTACCCACTCCCAGTCACACACGTCTCCAATGTCACCATGGCACACACATACCCCCAAATATTTGGGGTCTGAAAACCAGACCACATTTTATCCTCTGCAAGAGACTTCGTGCTGAGCTGCCCTCCCTGCCTGCCAGAGACAGGCACAGTTAATGAACCGGGGTGCTGCATAATCAACCTCGTGTGGTAAGCCAGGGAAACCCTCGCCAGGTGATGAAAAGAAGTTTATGGTTTGGTTTAATAAACCCCTTAGCATAACAAAATATAAAGTGAATTTTAAGCTCATTAAAATTACTTCTTTTCATTCCCACAGATTTGTTTTTTCTGAATTACAAGAAAGTAGGTGTAGATCCCTATTTTTATATGCTTCCCTGTGTTGTCTCCCAGTGCACCATGGCAGTTTACTCCTGTCCTGTTGAAGCTGGCAGGCTCATATTCTGGTGGTGCTCTGCTATTCCAAAATTACTGATGAGCTGCCAGGAAAGAAATTGTAATCAAGATATACAAAACACCTTTTTTCACTAACAATGTTTCTTCCATTCAATACTCTCAAAGCTTAGCTTTCCTTCCATCCATCCGTCCATCCTCTGGAAAGCTGTTACATCCTCCCCTAAAAATGCAGATGGTTTCAGAGAGAGTCACCCAGAACAGCTAAGCTATTTAGGAGTCTTTTGCCACCAGATTCACTAAGGGTTTTCAAAAATCCCACCATTCTTTGTGGTTTCTTCTCTCTTGGCTGTTACCCATTACCTTCCCAAGAGCCAACCATTCTGCCATACTCAACTCCAAAACACACAGAGATAATTATAGCACAAGCCACTTGCGAGGCTATTACAAGTGGAAAAAAATTATGAGAAGCCAATATTGTTTCAATCAATTACAGTCTTTTTTAAGCAGTAAATCAAATAAAATTATAACAGCATACCTTCATGTTGGAGGAGTGAAGTTAGAAATAGGTCTATGGAAAACAATCCTGTTCTTTGCACCCCATTGGCAACTGATCATTCCTTATGGCCATGCCAGTGTGAATGACTGAGAAGTTCCTCTAAGGTTTAAAGGTGTGAAACAGAGAAGCAGTGGTAAGGAAACTTTTTTTCCCCTCCCTCATGAAAGTCCTGCTTACTTTGGCTTTCTGTTCACAAAAAAAAAAAAAAAAAAAAAAAAACCAAAAAAAACCAAAAAAAAAACACCAACACCCCACAAGTTTCTTACGGCTCCCAGCTGAGTACCCACAGGGCACCCTTATTGCAGTGGGTCTTTTGGCTCTGGTTAACAGGAAGGAAACGGGGATGTTGTGACATGTGAGAGGAAGCAGGGTGGAGGAGGACAGTGGCATGAGCATGGCTCCCTGGACTTTTTCTGCACAGTGGAATTTCCCAGGTGGGGTAAGCCCTGGTTGAGGACATTCCCCTGTCAAAGAGGCTGGCAGGAAATCCCAGGCTGGCGTAACACTGCCAAAAAAGAGTCTAGAAAACACTGATATGAGATAAGAATGATGAAAAAGTGCTGTGCAACAATGGCTCAAAGAGAAACCTGCAGGTACAACCCAGTGGAGTTTCCTTTCTGTCAGGGTCAGGTTCTCTTTGCCCACCTCCTGCCTGCAGTGCTGCCTGTATGGCAGGCAGGAGGTGGGCATTAAGCTGCGTCTTGTATCCCTTTTCTGTCTTGGCACTACAGGGTAAACTGGAGAAGCAGGTGCCTGCATAGCATTCACATAGGAAGCAAGAGAGATGCAGTGTCCCACAGAAAAAAAAATAGCTCCAGCCTTTGGGAGGTGGTGTAGAACAAACACCTCTCCTTGGCAACTGTCTGGATTTCAGTGGGACTTTGCCCTCAGAAAGGTTGGAATGAGTTTCACTGGGCTAGTGTCGGTGTGAAAGCTCCATACAGCCAGGAGCCTGGTTAAAATGGGAAGGGGAATATGTGAAAAAAAAAAAAAAAAGGGAAAAAAGTAGTCCCATTTGTCACAGATGTATCAGATGTGAAACAGTCACCTTCTCCAGTAGATGAAAATAACCTTCAGCATGAAAAAGTCTCCTGGATTTTCCTAAAAGATGAGCAGATCCATTTGAATCATTCTCTCTTTTCTTCTCCTTCAGCAGTGGCATAGGCCAGGATTCACCCTGCATATCAAACATGGTAAGCAAAGACAGGGCACCCAAATCTTTTCAGATCAAACACCCCTCACTTTCAGCGCCTTGTGTTACCCCTTCCTAAATGCAGTTAACTCATACAATTTCCAGAAACTGGCACCAACAAGGCAAAAGCACTGGACCACTGATCCCCCTGCCCATTGTGTCCCCAGTGCCTCCTGCACAGGAACATAGATGTTAAAAACAAACAGAACATCCTCAGATTTTACCCCCACCCTTACCCTGCCCCAACAAGCTGCACCATCCCAAAGGTGATAAATTCGAAACCTTCCCCCTGCAGGCAGGAAATGCTGTGTGGGCTCCATCTTCCTGTTCACAGGTGTATTATATCACTGGAACATGTTCAGCTGATAATCTTGATGGGCTCAATACTTCTCTCTGAAATAAGGATGGTTTGTTCCAGCTGGGGATGGTATTTGTTTGCTCACTGAAGGCCCGTGGTGCCCTCAGTCTTGTCTAATGCGTGTCAGGGCGGTGCCTCATCCGGACCCTTGCCCTGCTCTCTCCTGCAGCAGCTGTGGAGCAAAATGTGCTGCCTTTGGGGACCTGAGGGGCTTCTGAGTGCCTTCACAAGGTATCAAGGTCTCTCTTTGCAAAGAGGGGAGGCTGCAGCCCCAAAGAGGTGCGGATGGCCCAACACCACAAGTAGTAGGAGCAGCACCTGGAGCACCACTCAGCTCATCCTTTGTCCCAGGTGTCACTGCCTTTGGAGTTAGGGCAGCTCAGGTGCTTTGACTCCTAAAATCATGGGGGACCTTTGTTATCAGCTGAATATGTGATAGAGGTCAGCTCCCTCCTGGGCACCACTCACCTGCTGCGAAGGAAAGGAAAATCCAAGTCTGACAAGAAAAGAAAGACTGGAAGAGTAAAAATGCCATGGCTGATGTGTGGCAGGGCAGGATGAAAAGTCCTGACTCCAGCCAGAAATGAAAATATCTACTTGTAACAATGTTTGTTGTGCACCAGAACAGGGGCAACAGGACAGCAGGAAGAAATGTGTTAACAATAGGGGACCTACATTTCAACCAGCAGATATGAAACTTCTGGGATTGGAAGATACACATATGTTGAACACATGTTACAACAGTGTAAAATAATTACAATATCTACTTGTTAGTGGAGTGCCTGATATTTTTTTCACTGTATTTTTAAGACGGGGCTTTTTATTCAGTAAAGTGACTTGCTTTTTTCTAATTTACTTATCAAAGCAAGGGCAAAAGCAAGGCGCAGCAAAAGCAAATAGTAATAATACTAATACATAGGGAAAAAATATAAATGTGGAGCAGAAAGATATGAAACCATTAGAAGGAAGAAACAGCTAGAGACAGAAATAGCTGCCTTGCCAAGAGCAAGCTACAATTCCCTGAGAGAAGCTGACTCAGAAAAGAGGGCAGGCAGAACTGGAAAGCATGACTCACCCAGCTCAGGGAAAACTGAAGGGTAGGAAGGAGTGGAAAGAACTGAGTGCAGGATGGCAAGAGGGGAAAAACCTTGTAATTTGTCGTGGTTCTTTCACTGCGGGTCCTTGGGCCATGCCTCTCACCTACTGCACTCCCACGGGCATGTCCCACCTGGAAGCTCTTCTGGGAGATCCTTCAGAGTGAGCTGCCACGGCGCAGTAGGTGAATAGTCCCTGGCATATAATTAATCCTGGTCGTTGCAAACAGCCTGCAGCAGAGATCTAGAGGCAAAGGGGACAGCTCTGTACCAAACTGAACCAAAAAACAAGAGGTGCCTTCAGAGGGCCCAAGCACAAGGGCCCAGGGTGAAAAGCACATGTCTATTTTCAGAAATGACCTGGGAAGGAGAGAGTAAAGATTGGAGGGGCTGGACAAAATGTTGAATGGATGGCTGACCCAGAGAACACTGACTGCCACAGCATGTCTCGCTCTCAGACCACAGACACTGCCTAATTTTCTATGTTGCACAAAGAACTAACTTGAGATGTAGTATTCTATCCCAGTAAAGTTTACTCCTCTCAATACTTTTGTGGCTTAGGAAAAAAAAATCAGATTTCAAAGACTATTTTGGGGGAAAAAAATCATCCTCTGAAGGATAGTCTTCAATCTAAGAGCTAGCAAATCTATGTCATCAACTGATTTCACTCTCAAACAAGCTTTAAGTAAAGGAGCCTCATTCAGTGGTGTTTGTGACATTTGTTTTCAAAACACAAACTACACAGGAGTTAGAAGACAAACCACCACCAAGACGAATGTGTTGTGGCTTATGTTTTTCATTTGAGAGTCATCCCAGACTCTTTTTCAGTGCCTCAAAGCCCTCTTCTGGCCACATTCATTAAGGACTAATCTATTAAGCCCACACCAGCTGACAGTCAGGATGTGGGGGAGGGCACGTTGCACTTTCACTTAGGTTAAATGACGTGTTCATTCTGCATCTGGGGCTCACAGAAAGTAACTCATACACTCTTAATTCTCTAGCATTCCCCCACAAAATCCCTCTTTCCCCTTACAAGCAGAGAAGCTCCTGTACAATTCACCACAACAGACTCACAGAGCAGACCAGCTTGAGTTACCCCAGAAGGCTTCTGAATATGCCCACAAGAGGCTAGTAACACCAACAGTGAAGGAGGGCACAGTAACTGGGACAGGATTTTAGAGAGTCATTGCCCAGATACAAGCTACGTTCCCTTACAAGAGAGTTCAGATCTGGCTGAATTAACTATTTAGGAAGACTTAAAGATCCAGATTCAGGTACATAATAAAACATTTCACTGATTTCAAATACATTGATCTTGCACTGTAAACAGAACAGCTAATGTTAGTAGTTACCTTATATGCTGCAAACTGGGGATGCAGGGCTAAACCATGGGATGAACATAAGAAGCCCCATTCCAATCTGATCAGAAGCCGTGTTGTTTCGGCTTTTTGCCGGCCCTGGTGAGCCTCCTGTCCCTGTGTCTGATGAATGAGGCTCAGGCCCCTGCCCTGCTAAGCAACCTATGCCATCTCAGGCAAGTTACATGCCTCCTCTGAGTCACCACAGCCTCTGAAGGGCATTTAGCACATGATGAAAACCTGCCTGTGCACTCCTCCTTATCTTGATTATAAATGCTTTGGGTTTCTTTTAAAAAGTTCCCCAGCTATGATATCTGTCACATCTACAGTCATGTGAGAACACAATATACACGCTTCAAACCAACTGGGAGCAGAGTTTGGAAATGTACCTAATGTGACTGCTGTGTCATCGCTGTCAGGAGGGCATAGAGGAAGAGGTGGGTGAGCAGCCTGGGTGGGAAGAACTGTTCCTTTTTTAAGGCATGTGGAGCTTCTATGTACATTCAGTGTGCTACCTCAGAGGGGTGGGTCTGTCCCATGCAATTGGTATTGCCTTTGGAAATCTCCACATGACCAAATCCCTGACCTTCTTCCTCTCCTTGGTGTCACAGAGCAAGACCTTTGCATGTTGTTTTTCCTTAACTGCATCCTACTTTTTTGCTTCCCCTCTCTGTCCTACTCCCCCCTCTCACTTCCCCTCTGAGGAGGCCTAGGGCCTGATCTAACTCCACACTGAAAAGCAGCTCGTGCTTTGCAGCCTCTCTCGTTCATTTTGGGCTGAGTGAAGGCTGAGGTAGGTTGGACATGATGGCAGCACGCTTCACTACAGTTTCCAGAGCCAAATGCTGGGAATAATCTGCTTTGCCTTTGCCCTGTCCCTCGGGGCTGTCAGGTGGCACTGGTGAGAGCAGGCTGGGGCATGGCCCCAGCTCTGTGCTTTGGAGGAACGCAGGCAGCACCCAGATCACAGCCCTGGCCCTTGTCCCTGCCCTGTCCTCTTCGGCAGTCACCATGGAACGCGAGGGGAACAGAAAAACGGAACAAACACTTGGCAATGCTGCCTCAGCACTCTCTCCTAACTTGCAGGATTTTGTCACTCAGGGATTTTTACTGGTCAAACAGGCTATTTTTGGCTATATACGTCAGGAATCAGTACAAAGGGCATTGCACCCTGCTTACTACTTTCCCACCTGTGAACCCTGGCTGCAGGCTAGCTCCAAGGCAAACCAGTAGACATCCCCCAAATCCTCCACCCTTAGGCCATCCCAGAGACTCCCCAGTCTGTGCCAGGCAGCCACTCTCTCCCTCTCCCCATGACCCTGCAAACACAGCCCTTGGGCTCACGGGGCAGTGGATGCACAGCCCGCCAGCGTAGGATGCCCTACAGCCCTTGAACACTCAAACTGACTCACAGGACGCATCTCTCCTCAATTTTTCTTCCATTACTTAAGTAAAAGCTGTTCATAACATAGAGAAGCACTGACCACGCTGCATCTGCTCTTCAGCCTGTTTTTCTTAAATGAAGTGGCTTAAGGATTTCCTGTGGGTCAGCTGGGCTGTAAAAGCCCTCAGAGAGCCTAGATTATGTACAAGCTTTTGTTATATGTCAGGCCTGATACACCAACAGAGGGAAACATCAGTGTGCTTCAGTGCTAGGTCTCATGTCAGGCACAGATCACTCCTCTCCAAATACAAATCACCAAAAAAAAAAAAAAAAAAAACAACCCACTTAGAGCAAATTTAATCTATAAACCATAATGTGAAACTCCTACCCAACACAAAGTACAAAATGTAATAGGTAAATCCAAGGGAACTACTATGCAGCTATAGAAATATAAAGGAGGTGGGGTTATGGCAAACAAGATAAACTGAGACTAAATCAGATTAAATAGTTCAAGTAAACTTGTCCTCTTTATTAGGAACCTTTCCTTCTTTGAGATTTTTGGCTATTAAAATTGTTTTTCTGATCACATCAGGAAATAAGACAGTAGAGCCTTCTGCATATTGTAAGCATTACAATAACATACATACATTAGAAAAAAACAAGTTCTTTGAAAACAAGTTCTTCTCTAACACACAGAGTTCTTCACTGCTCCCAACAGAGAGTAAGAGCCTTCCAAACAGTTTAAATATACCTTAAATGATCTGGACTTAAGGAGTAAGTGCTTTATAAATGAAATATACATTTGTGACTGAAGTTTTTTGCTGTTACTTAAACTTATACATGAATTGAAGAATGTTTTAACCCCCACTTCTGCAACAGAACCAAAGTAAAATCCCAGTATCCTCCACCCTTCCAGAAGACAACTTCAAACCTTCATTTTTGTCATGTACACATGAAATTGTCACCTGTAGTACATAAAAAGTTGTACAGACGCTTGTGGTAAGCAAAGTTCCCATTTTTAATTGCTTACCTCTAACAAGTAAAACAATGAAAAATGGTGATTTAAATCTCATGAAGCAGTGCTGCATTGCAGGTGAAATTAGAAGCAACTGAAAACTTGAAAAAGGGGAAATGTTTGCTTTTTATCCTCTCTTCTCATCAACAATTCAACGAATGTTTTTATTAAATTCCTAGAAGGAAGAAGTCAGCCTAAGAAGATATATATGAGAAAAAGGATTCTCAAAATATTACAGTGCAACACTAATATACATAAAATGGAGTTTACTTATTTTATAAATAAATTACTCTGGAATCTTCCAATAAACACAATAAAAGTAGGCTTTTTTCCACTGGAATTCAAGACACCTGGATTTTGAACAAAGTAATTAAAAAGTAACAAAATACCTGTATTGAAAGATTAATAATCAAAGTGATCTTCAGTACAAGAATGAAAATAGCAAAAACAATAATATTTCTTCCTTTCAATGGAAGAAAATGAAACGAAAAGGAAGACAGGGCTTTGAAAAACCTTTTTATGTGTCGAGGAAGACACTTAACAGATGCTGAGAAATTCCTTTCTGGTCCTGTTTCACATCAAGTAACTTCAAAAATAACCAACCTCTTAACCTAAGTCCCTATTAAGTTCCATTTAGAAATTCAAAGAAACAGATTTTAAAATATTTTATTGCTTCTATGTTTGCATATACTGTACATACACAACTGGGGCAATGGTAACAAGATGAGAATAGCAATGAAAAATCATTCATAGATCACCTGAATGACATCTAAAAGCACAGTGTGCCCCAAACACGGGTAAACCCTCAGTTTCTTCATTTCTCCTCCCTGTCTATTTCAGAGCCCAAAGAAAGGAAATCTTGATCCTCATTCCAAATCAACTGGCAATTTCCCTGAAGTTCACTACCAATAGTTTATCTGTTATTAAAAAATTAATCTAATTAATCTAAAGGATGAGGTTCTACCAGAAGGCAATTAGACACCTTTGCTAATAGCAGTCCTTTCCTCTTTCCCTCCACTGTCAAAGCACTCAAAAGAATATTTTCTCCTCTCTCTATGCTTGGTAGCTAACAGTGATATAAAGCTGCTGTTGAGGAGCAGTGGCAAGCACTACAACACCCAGAGAAGACACATGCAGCCACAACATTTTCACACACAATATGGCTTTATGAGTTAAACCTAATGGTCAGTCCACAAAACAAGTAGTTTCCTTCAAAGTGAAAGTCTGAAGTCCTATTTCCATGAGCATTATTAGGATAGAGTTGACATTCAGGATGAAAGTGTTTACTTATTTTAAAAATCACACCTGAAAAAGATGAAAGGTCATTTTCCATTGTGGTAGTTTACTTTCCCAGACCTGAATTGGTGTGGCCTCTTTTTTGGCAGAGGATAAATTGCCACTACCATATTAAAGGAAGAAATAGTTACCTAAAGCTAATGTATGGGCAGATGCTATGTGAGGCAGTTGTCAGTAGGAACCAGCAAATCGGACCTCTTTAATTCTGATTTGAAAAGCTAAGAATAGGTGCTATTTCAGTGTACACAATTCCTCCAGACATGTTTAAATGTTTTTAAATTGGTAAGTTTATAGATGGGTGGTACTGACTCCTTTTACATGCTAAAATAATTTATATTTGTTTTTAAAACACTTCTCAGTTGCCCTTTAAAATGAACACAACCAGAAACACTGTTGCTGTAGCTGGTAGCATTACCTCTCTTGGGGCTCAAGGCAATAAAAGTACAAACTTCCTTAAGAGAGCAGCAAACTTAACAAAGGGTAAAACTTTTCTAACATAAAGATATATTATTTCACTCCGTGCAACCTGTCAATTTGCCTTATTAATCTTCTCAGTTTGCTCACAAAGATTCAACTTTGTTTTGACACATAAGCCAGTGAAGATTGGCTTTGGCCTGAGTGGGACCAAAAATAAGACAACGTGGAATACTCCTCTGCTGTTTAATTTGGGAGTGGAATTTAATAAAAACTGTTTTCAAAGCGCTTCTAGTTAAAACTGCAGACAGACTCAATCAAATAAGCAGCAGTAAATGCCAGGCCAGGAGGCTGGAGAGCCACCAGCGGTCACCCCAGCAAACCTGGGTCTGGGCCAAGCAGCTGTATGAAGGCAACCCTGGGCACACTTGGCTTTTGGGTGCGGGGCTTTCCACCTTTCAGACTGGCAGCAGTCAAGCTCATGAATAAATGACAGAACTGCCAGACGCTGAAGAGGACTCACAGCGTGGCCTTGACCACCACTGCCAAAGTACACCAGGGCACTCGGGTCACTTGGCCTCCCTGTGCAGACGCGGCGCATGAAGGACGAACCAGAGCCACTGTCAGCTGCCCGGCTTTGCAGGAGCATAATGGAACAGCCTTAGCTCACAGGGAAGGGAAACACCTTCACTGGCAAACGAAATACTTTCATTGGCAAGTGCTTTAAGCTTCAAGTAGGCGAGCCTGCAACTTGAACTTGCAGAAACTGCCTGAGACTGTGTTTTCACTGAGGTCATAAAACACACATATTCTCATTACTGATAAATCAAGAAGTAGACAGTGTATCACAGCTCAAAAGAAATTTAGTAGTACAGTAAGGAAAACTAAAATACTGGCTACTTGACTATTTAGCAGCCAACTGTAAACAACAAAGGCGCCTAACTAGTGTGCTCAAATAAATTTCAGCAAATTCTCCATTACTTAATTCTACAGATATTGTGGTTGTGCTTCCTTATTGGTGACTTTGGTACACTCCCTTCATGTTTCTAATAAGGACTTTGAAACAAGAACAGACACTGTGCTTCTCCGACACTCAACTGGAAGAGACATCCCTTAAGCTCTGGAATGCTGAGAGAAAGACCATTGCCAAAGTCCTTCCCAGGTTTCACACACTGTTCTGAGCAACGAGACCCTGGCAACAGAATCAGTGTCATATGGATTAAATTAGGCGTACAGTGCAGACAACTAGTAAAGCTAATTACCCAAACAGTTTCTTATTGAATCCTGCCAATTTAATTTAAGGTGCTCTCTAATAATCTCAGGTATGAATGATAAGCTTGAAGGAATCAACCTTGCACAAAGATATGGCCTGAACAGTCAACTCCTCTTTACCACCCTTCACAGCTACCCAGAGTTAAGGCCACCCTACTTACACTACATGCAAGTACAGTACCCAGACTTCCTCCATATCATCCAGCATCATTCCATAGCTCAAAAGAGCAACTGTACTTCAGCTGTAGCAAAAGACGACAAAGGGATACCCATTTGTGCTAAGTTTGCAGAGGGCACACATAAGATAAAAATGCATCTATTTGATTCTTAACAATTATTTCATTAGGGTGCAGGTTATGTGGCAAGTAATGAGCCACAGACATCTCCCAAGCATCCACAAAGTGCACAGCAATTCCTGAGAACATTTTCCTCATGACAGAATCAAGCTGAAAGGAATACCAATCACTGTTGAAGAGGCTCACTTCTGGCCCAAGCTCCTGAACATTGGCGGTTCTGATGACGATTAAAGTCTTGGGGCTGCGGTCCAGCAGCTGAATAACGGCTCTGCGGATGTTCCTGAGCCGCCGGATGTACACTTCCACGGGGAAGGTGCTGAAGTGGGACCAGATGGTTATGGCTATGACCGTGTTCCTGCCACCCACGATGCCGTTGAGCTCGTTGGCGATGTAGCGCAGCTCGCTGCTGAACACCGTCGAGAAGCGGATGGGCGGCCCGTGGCAGCGGAACTTCAGCAGGATGTTGTGCTTCAGGTCCACAGACATGAAAGGGCCCACGTTCTTAGGACTCCCCAGGTTAAATTCCACTAGATCTGAAAGGCCAAGAGCAAGCGTTACTGAAAGATGGCGCAAGAACTTCAAACTATCAACAAGATGCTTGGACCCCAGGGCAACCGCAGGAGAAGATAAGGAAATCTGAACATAATTCTAAGAACTCTAAAATTAAACCCAAGGTGAATATAATTTTTCAGAGTCGAGTTTATGACTCAACTTTATGGGTGTTGACTCGAGTTTATGGGTGTTGAAATCTGCAGGACAGCACATTTGGCCTTCATAAGGCTGTCAATGCCTTTTCCAAGTTTCCCAAACTATTTCCTTCTCTCTTGTAAAAAAGAAATTTTCCAAATAGTCATTATTGCCCTCTGAATCCAGGGTTCACCAGAACCCTTCTAGCAACTTTAGGACTCCATTAAATTTAAAGATTACTTAAAGTTGTAGGAATTAAGGGGGCTCAAAGTCTGTATTCCAACACAACTGAAGTGCTTCAGGGGAAAGGGATGAGGGAGGCAGGACTATTTAAGTGGGTACTGAAATTCTGCTATTGCTATTTAAGTAACTTAAATAAGGAAAAGCGCCCAGAAACCTATGAACAGTAATGGAGGTCATTTTTTACTTCATTCCAAAATCTCTCCTGTGACTGGGATGCTGTAATGCTTTAAAAAGGCAACCCAAGTGACCTCCTGCCATGACTCCCAGGAAGGCCACCTTAACTCACAGCCACAGCAGCAGTCCTGTTACAAGGAAAACTTTGCAGATATCTGGTGTCCCCATTTACAAGGCCTACATGTTTACAGTGTCTGCTCAAACATTTGACTAACTGTCAGGGCTTCTGATGAGGTTCTGTCTTTCTTCTTCCTTTGTTTTGTCCCTGTCACTTAGTAAAATCAGCTCTGTGTCTGAGATGTGAGAAATAAAGCTTTGCAAAGGTCTTTAATGACAAAGCCAAAAAAAAAAAATTACCTGGAACAAAAGTTGTCAGATATTCAAACCACTGCCTTATTGTAGAGTCTCCAAACAAGTGGATTACTTTTCCTTGTAAGCACTCAGTTATATCATCTGATTTGTTAAAATTATGGATCCAGTGTGTTCTGGACCTCCACTGGTCTTCATAATAATAACCAGAAGGGGAAGCTGTGGGATCTTCAGCTCTGTCCATACTGCTCGAATCTGGAAGAGAAAAATCCTTTGAAATTAACATGCAACAAAAGCAGCCTCCATAATCTTCTTGGACACGTAGTCAGTGACTGCTGACAAGAGCTGGGTGGCCGAATATAGCCTAATTTGATTTAGATTAAACAGTATCTCTACCGCTAATGTAAAAAAGTATCTGACGCCTTTCACCCTGAGCTAGAAGTGCTCAATGGTGGGTGTTAGTCCAGGCAGAGAGGAGTGGAGGCAGGGAGACCAGCGGAGCATCTTCCCCATCCCGGCGCGGATCCCAGCGCGGCGGCCGCCGTGCCGCAGGGCACTGCTGCCCTCCAGCGCCCGGCCTGCGCACGGCAGCGCTGCTCGGCGGGGACACCGACCCCACGGGACAAGCCGGTAACACTCAGGGAAACATCCAAAAAACCCAACACGAACCCACCAAAAACCCCAAACAAACCAAAACAAACCCGCAAAAAACTCCTCCTGTGGAAGAGTGAAGTCTGAACCATAAGGCCTCCAAACCCCAAAAAAGCCAGAATTAAAGCTATGACCAAAAATGTTATATGTGCCATTTGACTATGGTAATTATGAGAGTCTCTAATTCCATGGATTTTATACTTTCTCTCTGCTATCTAGCCCCCTCCCCATTTACTGCCTGAGGAGCAACTACACACCAGGGAAGCTCTGTTCCATAGGATGCCTTTTTAACTTGCAGGAGTGATACCTTTCAAACAAAGGTATCAGGATTAGAGGAGATTACAGGAAGAGAAACTGCAATTTCCTGGTTATGTCAGCCAAATATTGCCATATTTCTCTTAGTAAACAGAGTGATATCAAACTTCCCTGAGGTTGTTTCAGGTTCCTCCTTTGCCACTCGTGTATTCAAATACCTCAGCTGAACAAGCATGGAGATCTTCCCCAGCACAAACACCAGCTGCATGGAGCAGACACTTCCGGCTGCTTAAACAATTCTACTCACCTTGGTGTGGAGACTGCTAAGAGCAGTCCATGCCTTGTCATAACTTACAGCTGTTTGATAAAGCACACATTGCCATGGCCAAAATCATGCCAGGGACTGTTCTAATGATGTAAAAGTACAAGCACTGGAATTCCAGGGCCCAAAAGCATCCTCTGATAGATGCTTCATTATAACACAGATAGAGCCAACAATAAACATCTTTCCTAACAAGCATTTTTTTATGGCTTTTTCTATTCAATAGCCTCTGCATGTTGCATTAGTAGATGTTAACCTTAGAGGTTAGAGGATGTTAACCTCCTTAGACCTCACAGGCACACTGTAAAAAACAAACTACTATTATGTTTATGTAACACAAATAATATAATCACAATTACCACAGAAAAAAGCCATCAGAAAATTTTATCTCTGGATGATTCTTTAAATCTGACAGCAGGGACAATGAAGGAAGAAAAAAAATCCCAACTAATAATGTAGACTCATCCAATATTTATATACAGGAATCCCACAGAGAAAGGGAAAAAAAGCCTTCACATGGTCATGCAGTTAAAGACTAATTCATAATGTGAATTCACAACTTGAGTTTGTTTGATTCTAAGGTTTGATGTAAAAGCAATTCCATTTTTTACCTTTTAAATGGACTCTTTGTCTACACATACACACACACACATATATATATATGTAACAATGGTACTGAATCAACTTTTTGGTGCCCCACAGTAAATCAGCATTTCAAGTCTGTGTATAGCGTTGTACCAGTTTTGGCCCAGAATTCAGAAATTCAGCAAGCCTTTACTTTGAGATTCTATAAAAGAAAGTAAAAGCTCCAATCTGAAGTTATAAACCAAGCATAGAAATAAAAACTTGTATTTCAGAAAAAAAATTTTTAAAAACTTGATCTACATTTACGACCCCACAAAAAAACATGTACAAAAAGAACAACAGCAGAACAATGAGTTTGTGTGTACCATCAATCCTAGCAAATCCCCACATTCACAAGCATCATACCAAAGAGTTCAGTTTATTTATTCAGAGACTGCTGTACGTGGAAGGAATTTCCCTGAGGAAATGTGCTATTCCTATCAACCATTTTTAACCCAGCATTAATCCTCAGGACATGTAGGCAGGTTTTGATCATTCATAGCTCCTGGAAGAAGGGTGACAATCAAATTTTGAATTTGCAGCCGTTTCTGTCAGGAAATATACAAGATTAAAAGAGCAACAAAAACACATCACCTAAAGGACCTAGAGAAAGAAAAGGGGCAGGAGGTAAAATGCTGCTAGCCTAGTAGCAGAACTGTAAAACTTAAAGCAAGAAATGCTTTAAGTTGCCTTCTGTTCAGACTATTAGTCAGGTCAGTAACTCTACCTTAAAAGTCTCCTATAACCTTATGAAAAAAAATATTAAAACTTTTCATTTAAGAAATAATTCTCTGTGTATCACATTTTGTGCAGACTTTTTAGAAGCATAAAGAGCTTGCATTTGGATATGAATGAGATAAAACCTCTAAGTTTATTTTAGTACAGACTGTCTTTGCTCTGTTCTTAGAAAGGCACCGAATAATTAAGTTCTGGTCCAGAACTGTAGGTTCTGACATCCTGTGGTAACACAAATTATAGTAATACCTGAATGCAAGTTATCAAAATCTGTTAGACAACATCCTTAACAAAGAAAGAAATTTAGAAACACCACACAGCTGTTTTCATTAGATTGAGAGTTTGGTAAGCAGTTACTCTAAGACATTTTAGTGTGAGTAAATGCTAGGGGAAAAAAAAGACACTTTTGGCAAGAGAACAAACTTCACTCTTCTTTTGATTTACTTTTTTGCTAAAAATTCCATTTATGTATGTAATTTTAGAAAAAAATTTTCATTATTTCTGAACTTGTATTACAGTTAACACCCAAAAGCCTTCATTGTCTCAGTGCAAATCTGATATTGATTTTTATGCCATACTAAGAAAACAAATGAATTGTTATTATTTGATGTCTGTTGTCCTTTTTATAAATTTAATTATGAATTACAAACAAGAATCTTTTGCAGCTCACTTTACCTGTAAATGCCTTGGGCTTTACAATGACTGAATCAGGTCCACTGGAGAGTATCGGCCTTTTGATATTCACGTCACTTGAACAAAAAATGAACACAGCAACAGTTGTAAAATTTACTGTAAAATTCAAAGGTAATATTAATCTCTTTTTTTTTCTTAATCCACTTCAAATAAGCACACAGTACTATGAATTTTTTACTCTAAGTTTAGCCTACTTCCTATAGCTGAATTCATTCCACATTAACTTCCTCAAGACCACCATCACTATTCCGAATCCAAATTCAAAATTTCATGGCACTGACACAACTCTTGTGCACACTTGGCACCGACACAAATCTCAATAAAGCCATCAAGCAATCAGAGGTGTGCAAGAAGCTTTTGGGGATTAGCCACAAAGATGTTCCCAGATTGCAGAACGTGTGGTGACAAACCAAGGGTACGTGGCAGCAGCAGCAGCTCCCAGCTCATTAATACTAAGCTCTTGTTGTCTTTTGCTACTGTTTTGAAGAGAATCCTTGTCTATTTATTTTTTTCCTCCATTTAAGAAATAAATTATTTGGAATTTCTGTAAGCCCCTTTGGTAAAGGATTTCAGAGCTGAATGAAACAAACAAATAAACAATCAAAACAAAACCAAGAAAAAGACCTTTCCCATTCCCATATGGAAACATCACAAATAAATATAAGCTAAATTTTACAGGTGAACTGCCAGAGACACAGAAAGTCAAAAGACCCACTTACAAAGTTGATAAGGAAGAGCCAAAAAAAAAATTCCACTGGTGCTTACTTTTATTCCTGGTCTTGGTTATAACCATGCACACATGCTTTCCTAATTAAACTATTTGGAGCTGCTACTCCAAAATTTTTCCCAATTTAGGCCTCAAGTGAACATACTGCCAAAAGACTTTCCTTCAACACATTTGTTGGAGAGCAAGGCAGTAGCCTACAACTACAACTCTGAAACTACACAGTAACTAACTTTATCTAAATTCAGCTGTGCCATTTCATACAGGAGCAGTTCTGTCACACCTACCCCGGCACTAAGAGATGGTTTGAGTTTTTTTAAAATGCTGAATGCAGAAATAAAATATGACTGTGAAACTAATTTAGTTTGACACTTGAAATAGCATGCACAGATCATTTCCACTCGCATGGGTATTGCTCAGCAATTTGTTCTACCAGGTGTTTTCTTTATGACTGACTTAAAACTGTTTCTAAGATTTGAAAGTCATACTGAGCAACAAGGAACACATTGCATCACATTTAAGATGACTTTTAATGAGGACAAAATCAGTTGGAAATTTCTGTAAAAATAAGCCTAAAACACAGGTCCTTTTTAGGTAGTTTAGATTTGGCCAAAAATACTTCTCAAAGCATTGTTATTGATATTGCAAGTGTAGGTATGGAAACAGAAAAGAAGGAAACAGTCCCCCAAACCACCACCAGATTTAGACAGCATGCTCTTGTGAAATTCAGTAGGGTTGAATTCAAAGCACAGAAAGAGAACTACATGCCAAGTTTCTTTAAGATTGCTGTCTAAGATTCTTGCACAGCTGAATGGAGTGGAACAGACTATTCAACAACTAACATCAAACACCTGGTCCTGCAGATACACTCCTCCTCTAAGGCAATGTGTCATATTTAAGCAATAGGCTAAAGTTTGTACAAAAAAAACCCAAACAAAACAACTTGACTGAGTATATATAAATTTAACAACATACAAACCTTTGGAAAAAGAGGCTTTCCTCTTGTGTCAGAAGACCTTTCAGATATCCACCTTTGGCATGGCTGATTCGGCTGGCACAGGACAGCTTTCGAGGCTTGTAACAGAACCATGGCTCACCCGTGTAGAGATCTGTGAAGTTACAGACTGGGAGACCTCCAGGCAAGCAAACGTTGCACTCTGTAGTTTCTGAATACCTCCCAGACTTGAAAGAGCTTTTGAAATAGACTCTGTCCGGCCTTTCCTCTCGTAAACGCAGGAGGACTTGGACTGCTTCACTCGGATGGACAAGTGACACAGAAACTTTGACCTCTCCTGGCCAAAGCAAGGTAAAGAAGACTTTGTAAAGGCCATTATGGCAATCTACAATCCTTCCTGCTGCTCCAGCTTTCAGCACAGGAGAGTGAATTCGTGCCTGTAAATAGTCTCCACCATACTGCTTGGGTTTTCCTTGGAAATCCTTCATACGAACGAGTACCTCTAACTGGTCACCCACCTTGAAGAACCTGCTGGGTGTCACAATCACAAAGTCACTGTGTGTGGGATCAGTGCTTTGTGCAAAGGCGATTTTGCCATCAGGGGGCTTTGGCCACTCTATTGCAGCAAGCAACGATTCCTCCTCCGCTTGTTCCCTTTTGGACAAGATCTGCTGCGCGTACCCACAGTAAGGCTTCCTGGTAGTTTTGGTTGTCTGTGACAGAGAATGCTGGACATTGTTTTCTGTTATCCAATTCGATCCTGAAACTGTGTCATCATCCAGGTGCTGGGGAGAAAAAGATTACCTGAAGCTGTGCTATGAAATGAAACACAGTGAATAATGGATGCTTTGTCAGCAAATGATCCCAAGAACTGGGCTTTGCTTTACACAGCTTTGAAGCTGACCAAATGAAGCAACTTCACTAGAAGACTCAAATCTATTACTTTGATCATGGGATTTCTAAGGAAACAGGTGGGCAACCTGTGGTTACCCTGCTTTGGCAAACAAGCATTTAAATAGATCGCATCCAATGTATGGCAGTATTTCAGCTACCAGTATATTCTCTAAATATCAGCCATGTGAAAAAAAACGTTGGATGATTAAGTTATAACTCATGTTCTATTTTCTTCTGCAGTAACATTTTAGCCTTGGAGCACCATGAGGTCTGATAGCTGCCCAATGTAATGCAAGGAAATAGGGTTTCTTTGAGATGCTGCGCTGCCGATGAAGCCAAGGCACCCCCTGCACACGCCTTCCAGAGAAGCTGCATGTAGCAGCTGCAGTCATTTATCTGGTCACACTCACACCACTTCTTGGCTAATTATCTGAAATGCATGTTTCCCTGTAATGTGCACATTGAAAGAAATAAAAGAACAAAAGCCCAAGCCTTCTGGGACAATGAATTCATGAGCCAGTTGGCAAGTAGAATAGTGTAGGACAAGCTAGGACTAAACAGGCAAAAAAACTGTTTGTTTCTTTATAAGATTTTAAAATCTATATACAGCTGCTTCTAGCACCAAACGAAAAGCAAGCAAAGAATCCCCTAATCCACACAAGAGTTTAAAAATGAAAATAGTTAAATACAATGCTAGACTAAGAGAGGGGGCTTCTGCTGCAACTTGACATCAGTGTCCAAAACTGTATTTTCATGCAAATGACTGCAGATACCACCTTCTTTATGACATCACACAATTTTGCAGGTTTGTAATAGGAAAATTTTAAAAATAGCACAGCCTAAGACTCCAGAGCTACCCATGAGACTTCTCATCAGCAAATCCAAACATACCCTTCAAATACACACAAACTCAGCGGTTAATGAGCAATTAATTATCAGGTATATATAGTAGAACTTATCCATACTTCTATTTCATAAAGAAGGAAAATTGTTTTTCAAACAAAGATTAAAATTATACCATTCACATAGCATCAGATGATATAGTGGTTTAGATTTGAAAGATTGCTAAAAAATTCAAACTACATTATTTTAAATCTTTTAAAATATCATTGTACTTACCAATACCCCAGTGTTTCCCATTTACTTCCTCCATAACTAACTGCTCATCAATGTACTAAAAGTCACAGCACTCATATTAAAGCCTTATTCATTGTTATATACCTTTTTTAGTCCATGGAAATATCACCAGTGTATTAAAATCATTTGAACCACCCTGAGATTCAACATATTTTTTAGAAGAGAGGTAAACCTGACAAGCAATAGAAACAGATAGGCTTTTGAAGTCTGTAACATAAGAAGCTGGTTTTGATCAGCTTAAGAGTAAGAGGATGAGTACATTAGGATGTAGGATGGATACACAAAATCTTCTTTGTTTGATATCCAAGTTAACTATAAAACTTGAAACTGTGAATTGCTACATTGTAGCTCTAAAATGTAAATTGACACATACCCATCTATACACCAGATGTTAACATCACAATAGAAGCTTTTGCTTCTGTTTTATATTCCCACCCAGGTTTTAATAAATTTTCCCTGAAGGCCATCTGAGATAATTCATAATTATTTTTGTTTTCCATCACAGCAAGCAAATCTGCAGATGTACGCCACACATTATTTTTATAAATCCAGTAAATTTGAGCCAAAGCTGAGAGTGAAACTCAGGCACAGTTCTACTTTAAATCTTGCCTACATGCATTCTTGAATTAAGCCAAGTTTCTATTTTTGGATACCTTCACAACTTCTTCCCTTCACTTGATCATGCATATATATATATATATATATATATACACAGAGAAAATACTGTATGGAAATATTTTTAAAAGTTAGCTATATATTTTGATGCATCCAATAAGCTGGTAACAATGTCTCAGCAAAAATTTTTAAGCATTTTCCTAAAGGGGGGTGGAAAGGGAGAATATGTATGTATGATTAATTGCTGTTTTCAGTGTAAGTTCCCAAGAGAAAGTTTCTATTTTTCAGTTGGTTCTTCAATGGTTGGTACTTCAGGCTGGGGGACATGGGAAAAAGAAACCCTTTCAAATTAAGAAGGGAAATGGCTATCTAAGACAGCTTAAAGACTGACATATCCCTATTTTTAATCTTCTATAAATTTCCTCTGGGTTTTTAACCCAGTCTTTCTGTCAGAGATGTAGAAGATGCCATTTCTGGCCTAGCTAGGCTTTCTGAAGTCTTTCCAGGGGCATACCTATATCCTTCAGTGGGAAAGGGTGCAGAGAACACCCAAACCAACAAACTCATTCAGAAAACAGAACGTGGTTCAATGTCTCAAAGTCAGTCCAGCTACACAGATTTTTAGCAGAGCACAAGGCCAAAGCTCTTCACTTGTATGCAGCTGATAACAAGGACAAGCACTGCTACTTCAACATCTCCAGGTTATGACCGACCCATTAAGCAGAACAGATCATACCACAAATATTTCCTCAAACTCTCTTCAAAGAGCCTGAGGGGGAAGCTCCATGAAGGTAAAAGCAGAGCTTCTTCAACATCCTGAAGGACCATTCTTTCTCCAACATCCTTGTTCATCCTTACAGCCCTCTCTCAAGCCCAACCAGGACCATTTTGTTGCAGAACTGTAAGCTTATGTGTCAAAATAAGCTACACCATGTATGCTACTCACAGGAGAAAATATTGCAGAGATTACCTTTGCCAGGAGAGGCAGAAAAAGCTCCAGAGTCAATTAATATACCAAAGATCCTTGACTGGAATAGAAAAGCTTTCCAAACCATCTTCCTTTCTTAAGTGTTTCCCAGGCTCAGCTCCAAACAAGTACTTAAGTTCTCCTCCCCCTATGGATAGGCAAGGCCTGCCCTGAGGCAAATAATTAACTTAGTTTGTCCACACTCTGTTTCCTACTCTCTCCTGGCATTTCCAAATCTCTCTGGCTCCTCTGTGTTGTCATACTGAGACTGTGCAGAACTGAGGGCTTTCTGCTGTAGTTAGTAGCCAAAACTAAATAAAATTCCTTTATAAAAACAGATAAAGAGGATTTCTCAAGAGTGCTCTTCCTTTATGAAACAGATTCTTTTACTGTTCATTACAGGCTCCATGTTGGATAACACCTGCTTTGCTTATTTCCAGGTATGCTTCATTCAAGGTGTCATATTTTAAGTGCAATTTCCAAGGGACTTTACTTATTTGTTTGTTGGGTTTGAGGGGTTTTTGTTTGTGTAGGAGTAGTTTGTTTGATTTTTTCTCTTTTGTGTTTTTTTTTTTCTATCATTACTTTTTTTTAATTCCCTGCATTTTCAAGCTAGACAGAACCCAAATGTGACCACAAAGTAATTTAATGGATGTCTGCCAAGTAACACAGGCAGGACAGAAGGGATTACATGTCAATAAAGCACAAATAAATCCACTAGCAGTTCCTGCATTAGAGATGTCATAAAAAGGAAAAAAGGAAGCTGTATTTTTAAGATAACTGATGGAAATTTCAGCCCATCTCCTCAGCTTTTGGCATTCTCACTGCCAACCAAGCAAAAATTAGATATAACATACAGATCAACCCAGGCAATAATGCTCTCAAGGATATTCTAGAAGGAGTCACAGAGTACTTGGGTAGATCTGCAATGAACACCTGTCCTCAGTTAAACACCATAATGTAGGTAGCTGATGGAAATTGCTGCTGAAAAGGTGGAACTCCATCTCAAAGCCCAGTATCTTCCACCAGCTGTTAACTGCTGCCTTGGCCTGGTACATGCCAAAGAGCTGCTGCAAACCTGCCTAAGTCACTGTCACTAGAGCAGGAAATAACACAGGAGATTCCCAGGCAACAGGCATGGTGGGGAAATAAAAGTTCCAGCAGACAACATCTGAAACTGAACAAATACCAATTCCTGAAAGGTCAGTCATCTTATTTTCAGTGATTTTACACTCCAAGTACTTTATTTGTTGTCTAAGACAGATATGAAATCAGTTCTCTATCATTACCATCTCACAGCACTGAGAGGCTGCTGAACTACTCTAAGTGTCAAAGCCAATCCTCAAAAGCCATCACCTGTCAGTCAAATGTTCCAGAAATAATTGGAATAAGATAAAGTTATCTTTTGTAGGCACCTGCAATTTAGCAGCAAGAAATAAAAACTTTGTTACACAGTTATTTTGTTCCGTTTCAGCTGTCTGATTTCATACATCATCCTGGCAAGAAACTTCCCCTTTCCCCATACACTCTCTCTTCTAGGTGCTTTTAAATAAAACAGTGCTCACAACCAATCCTGAAGTGGTTCTGTCACTCTAAAGGCCACTGGTACAAATACACAAACTCTCCTGTATCCTGAAGGCATGATGTTTAGGCAACATCCCAATACTTCACAAAAAATTATTGTACATTTTATCTGTCTGGCTATGTTCACAGAAAAAAAATTATAATAAAATAAAAACACATTTCTTCTGGTACTATGTGATCAACTATGTGACCTCAAAGGAGTAGTTATTCCATACTAAAAAGCAAAGTAAATAATAGGAGCTGGGTATCAAATGTTTTGTGGACGGCTTGTTTGTTTGTTTGTTTGGGGTTTTTTTAAACACAAGGTAAGGAAAATAAAATTCTGACATGGATAGGGCTGCTGAGAGGGTATCATTAATAGCTTAAGAAATTAAGAGGAAACATTCCAGCATGAAAAAGTATAAAACCCTAAAGCAAAAAAGAAGGGAGACTAGGTGGGGGGTAGCTGACAATTGCCTTAGATTTGAGCTTTAGCCAGCCAGGTTGGGTGATTTGGGGATGAGAAGTATGTCTGATGCATTTACAAACATGTTCTCAACAGTAACCAATGATAAGCTCTCCTTCCAGAGCCTGAACAGATTTGGTTACAGATATTCTGTGAAAGCTTTGAAAGATTTTTTTCTGGCTTTGATCTCTGACTGAAAAGAATCAGCCTAAATGCCTATACTAGACTGCCTGGGAAACTGAGCCAAGACAGAGACAAATACAGGAGCAGATCCATTCAGAAAAGTCAAGACAACAGAAGAGGTTAGAGTTGCATGTTACAGGGTAAAGATTTACCAGCAACACAATACTTAACTGAGTTTAGAACAGCAGATATGTAAAGGGCAACAAAGCCACAAAGACACTTATCATGGGCAGTGGCAAGAAAAAGCACAGAGCGAGCACCCAACCCGCATTTTCCATTTCACTCTCAAAGCACTGCCAGAGCCCTTTTCTTTAAGAAAAGTAATCTTCAAATGAAAAGAAAACAGTTTAAGATTCTAAATATCAGCAGTCCTCAGGCAACATCCTAGGTCAAAAACCAAAACAAAATAAAACCACAGAAAGAAAAAACAAGAGCTACCTCCCATGTAACACAAAATGGATCATACTAACTTGAACCAAAAATCCACCAAACAGTATTTTGATTGCCAATAGTTTCCAACAGCAGAGATGTGGGAAAAGAAAACAGACCAAACATGTTGTGCTATTTCCTCCTGTAGACTTAACACAGTTTCTAGCACTTTATGGTTTAGACTTCTTAAACACTAGGGTAGACCTCTTTAAGATCTAGTCTCTGGTAATGGATTTTTCTTCTGTGCATTCATCCAGATTTTTTGAATATATGCTTTTAGTAACTACAAAGTCTTACTGCAAGGAATTCTGCAGTTTTTCTGCAATCCATGAAAGAACATCCCTGCTTCCTTTAAAATCAGCATCTGCAGTTTTTATTTAATGTGTCCACTAGTACTGGAATAGGTAATGAATGTTCATTCTTCAGTTATTGATCCTGAGTCACTTGTGATTTTAGACTTCTCAAACATTTTCCTTACCCTTATGTGATCCTCTTCCAATTCAACTGCATTTTTTGTGGAGTGAGGGGGTTTTACAGCCCCTCTTTTGGATCATTTCATTTGGGCATCACTAGCCAGGAGGCAGGAAGATTCTGCAAGCAGCATATACACAACTTAGAAGCATAAAGCAATTACTGACTGGCTCCCATGCACAAAGGACAGCTATAATTTAAGGAGGTGTTAGGCTAAGAATTACAATGTTCATCCACCAAATGCAGCACTGGAATGCCCGGCCAGGCAGGCAGCCAATGGGCAGGGTCAGCCTCCAGGGCTCCCAAAGACAGATCCTCATCTGCCTTGACTTTAATCTGGGGTTACTGACTAAGCAGTTTCAAAGTACCTCTGCACTAAAGTGATAAGTAAAATGAAGAAATATGCAAGACAGACACAGCAGAGGGAAAAAGGGAAAGGAAAATAAAAATTGCATCAGTACAGGCCGGAGATGAACAAGCCAGCTAACAGCTCTGCAGGGATTCCAGGAAACAGCAAACTCACCATGTGTCAGCACATTGTGGCAAGAAATTAACAAGATCCTAATCAGCTGATTGAGCAAAGTTATAGTTCTCCTCAACTTGACCATGGTGAAGTCAGACCTAGAACATTGTGTCTGGTTTTTTGACAACCCACACCAGAGTAAAACTGGCAAGACCAATTAAGAACCCCTGAGATGATTAGGGAACTGGAATGACACTAAGGGAACCAAACCTTCTTTTTTTAAATCTGGAGAAGACCGAGGGGATCTAACTGCAGTCTTTCACAACCTACAGGGGAGTTACAGAGGAACTAAAGTACACTCCAACAGGATAAGAGGCAACTTCCTGTTGCACATAAGGCACATATTCTTCCCTGTAAGAGGGATGCAGCTTTGCAACAGACTGCCGGGGTAGGTTGTGAAATCTGAGTGTCCTTGAATATTGTCAAAAGTGAAAATACCCTGTTGCAATCCAAGCTAACCCTGACGTCAGTCCTTTGGAGAAGGTGCTGGATTAAATACCTCCAGACATCCCTTTCACTATGAATTTTCTGTGATTCCAATTTATGCCTAAATGCTGTCAGTCAGGTACAACCCTAACCTTACACACAAAAGTTAATAATGTTGCTCAAGCCATCTTGGAGAAGAAACAGGCTCTACTTACCTCTAACTGAAAAAAATTATGGACCAGCACCACAACAGCCAGCACAGCCATAAGCAGGCAGAAGAGCTGCAGTCTGAATGAGTCACGCCACATGGTCCAGTCGAGTCTTTCCCTCCCATGTTAGACGTTGCCATGACTTCCATTCACCACAAACATGAATGTCATTTCGTCTCAGCAAAGCACAAGAGAATTCAGTTAACTTCCACTTCATTCCTACAAGTGCATTTGCAAAAACTGTATTAAGTCCCCAAAATGCTACCAGAACTGAAGTCAAGTTTTACACTGAAAGCTTACAAATGGTGGGAGTTTGCAGGGCAATAACTAGTACAACAGAACTGTCAACATAGATTCATTTTGTGGAACTCATCTGAGCAGCATTATCTGTCACATTACATAATTCTCTTGGACATGTCAGAGCAAACCCTTATCATAAAGCTGGCGTCACCCCTAGTTGATACCAAAAAAAAAGGCAAAAGAAGAGTGCAAGATTTCAGTCTGGCAATCAAAAAAACCAAAACAAATCACCACTACCCTATTTATATGTTATACGACATCACCACCATCCAGACACCACAAGACTGAGACTTATAGCAGAAACTTGTGGGTTTAGACATCTCCCATTTACCTGTTTACACATTCCAATAAGTTGTTATTAAAGACTAAGTCTGAAACAAGTTTGGATAAGCAAGGTAAAAGATATTTCCTCCAGTTTTCTGCTTGGGAAGAGGGGAAAAATAAATCAACTGTAGCATTAAAGAGGAGATATCTAAGAGACTTGAAAGCACCAAAATTTAACTTCACGCATCACCTGTAACATTACATTACATCTTCCCTCTTTTGCTGTTTTATCATTCCTTTTACCTCAGGTACTCATACGCAGCTCTAAAATTTTTTAAAAAATAAACTTCTGGGTGTGTTTGGGTTTTGTGTTTCTGGGTTTTTTTTAATCTAATAATTGTATTGTCTTTCATAAATTTTAACTTCCATAAAATATTATTCCTTTAAGGTTGCTTGACAGCCGATCTGCTATAAAATCACAGACTTAACACCACTGATTCAGTTTCCACCACTTAATGCTTGCTCAGAATGACTCTTAAACCTTCCTTTCTTTCTGAGGAGGACAATTTTGATGCAGTCATTTTGCAAGCAAAAAGGGTACTGTTCATGCAGAAGCTCTAAACTTGGAAACAGAAAACAGATGGCAAGGAGAGACAGTCAAAAGACACCAATCTCTCCAAACCTAGTATTCTCAAAGCAGCATTACTCATACAACCATCCACCAAGTGCAACAACATAATCAAATGATTATATAAACTTTGTATAACTTTCTATAAATAGTATAACTGAGAATTTATACTATTAAGATAGTATAAATGCATAGTACATATAATCATAAGACTATATGAAAAATGCTGTGTAAAATTAAATGAAGCGTAATGATACATTAAATATAAAAATTAATTAAATTATTTATCAAACGAATATAGGCTAGAAAACTGAAATACATTACCATTATAACCAGGACAGCCTCAAAATAGGCCACACATCAAATTGCTTTACAAGGATTATAGAGATTATAGCTTCAAATTGAGAATTACAGAGATTATATTTCTGACCAATGAACAAGCATTGAAAGAGCAGGACATCCATTAAAGTGAAAGTATCAAAATGCCACAGAAATGCAGCTTTGTTGGAACAGTTCTGCACTAATATGAAATTTGCATAAAACAGCAGCTTGGATCCTAAATTGACAATAAATATACCTAAATACATGAAAATGCTAATTTAAGGACATATCTACCCATTTGAGGAAGAGTGAAAAACAGAATTTTCACTTGTGTTGCTGAGAATTCTTTCCATCACTGAAAAGCACAAGACACTGAAAATTAATAGAATGTTATTTCAGATGCCTAAAAAGGCCACAAACACTATTCCATGTGTTTTTATTCAAAACTTTCTATCTGTAAATCTCACAAGCCCTAAAACATTTAAATGTACAGGTTTAGAGCTTTCTTTATGCTAAAGGTGTAATACACTGCCAGTTTCATCACCCCTGAACAACTGATCCCGTTCATTTCTTGTATAAGGAAAGCCTGTAAGTACACCAAAAAGCCTTAGGTTCTTACCCTACTCCTGAAATGTTCTCTGAAGCCATCCACATGAAAGGCCAGATAACCTTGGAAACAATACATTAAAAAATAAATTTATCTACAGAAACACACACAAATATTTTTTCTAATAAAATTCATACCTTGGTGGTCTGCTTACAGTGGCACAAAATAAAATGGCAGTTATGACTTTTTACTTGTAAAATTACTTTTGTTTCTACAATAAACCAGGGATTTTGTTAAAGTATTTGATTCTTTTAAACTTCAATGCTATGCCTTTGAATTCTCTGCTATTTACTGCTAAGTATTACTTCTCTCAGCTTTTTTCCATGTTATCACAAGCCCCATTTTGCCCAAGGTTAAAAACAAAAACCGATTTAATGACATTTTTATGAACACATCATTAAATTACGCCTCATGCTCCATCACGGGATTGTGGGTTTGGGTTTTTTTCAAGTGTCCATTACTGCCAGCCCCCTATCCCCACAGCTCTCTAAGCCAGCAGCGATACACAAGCAGGTATGAGTGCAACCGCTCCAAATTTTGTCCTGCAAATCGCAAAGGCAGAGGAGCCGCTACCTCTGGCGATGCCCAAACCATGTCACTGGGGCACAGGGGCTCGAGGCTTGATGCTTCCGTGGCTGCCAGCACGGAAAATCAGATTTGCTGCTGTTTTTTGCAGATTCCGCCCTGCTCCCCAGGGCGCGGGGCGCTGGCAGCCCCCCAGCCCGATGACATTCCGGGACCAGCGCCGCAGCCCCCGCGGCGGCCCCGGCCGAGGAACACGGGACCGGACACGCACCCACGAGCCAGGGACGGGGACAGCAAGCAGGAAGCACCGCTGCCGGCAATGCAAACCGCACAGCTCTCTTTTATTGCTTCAAAGGTACTTTTTAGGGTGCCGCGGGGTGGGCATCCCCGAGGAGCGGCAAAAGGCAGCCTCAGCATCTCTGAGGAGCGGCACAAGGCAGCCCCTGGATCGGCAGGAAGCCGAGCTGAAATCCGAGCGGAGCGGGCAGGGCGGCCCTGCGGGCGGATGGGCCGGGCCCGCAGGGACGGGGGATCCGAGCAGGGCACCCGCCAATTCCGGGACCCCGCACCCGCCTCCCGCCCCGGGCCTCCCTCAGCGGCCCCGGCCCCGCCGCGCGTTCCACCCGCTCCCCGACAAGCCGCGCAGGCCGCGCCGCCCGCGCCCCCTCACCGCAGCCCCGGCACTCCCCCGGGCCAGGCGGCGGCCTCGCCCCCGGCCCGGAGGCGCTCGCTGTAAATGCACGGCTCCCGCCGCCCCTCCTTCCTCCCCGCCCCCCACACAGCGGCGGCGGCCGCCGCGCCTCCTCCCGCCCCGCCCCGATACCGGCTCTGTTCCCGGGGCCGATGCCGCAGCCTCTGTGCTGGCAAGGGGCAGTGAAAACAGACGCAAAACCCAACAAAAACATCCCTGTAATTTTTGAGCCACCGCCGGTGAAGCCAAAGAAAGCAGGATGTGGAGAGGGTGGCGCGGAGCTGGGCACTGTGGCCCGGGTGGCATTACCGTGGGTCCGCAGGCGCAGCCCCGGCCAAGAGAGAAGGCTCTGACGCGAACCATCGTAGCTCAAACGCTGTCGAGCCTGGAGGCGCAAGGAACAGGGGGCAGGAGAGTCGGCGTTTTGGACAGGGAGAAGGCTGTGAAAGGAGAGCCTGGCCACGGAGCAGCTGTAGGGACTGAGCGGGGGGAGCCGGCACGGCCCAGTACAGCAGCACTGGGCAAACGCAGCTGCATTGAAGGCAGGACTTAAGATGCTTTATGAGAACATGCGTGCAGTCAGTGCTGAGCTTTGCACCCTGCACGAGAGCCGGGTGGCACTTTCAATCGGCAGGACATCTGTAATTTGCTTTGTAAACACTTGTAAACACTGCGTAAGTTTAGGAATGCCAAAACACCTGCCAGCAGTTCTTTGGATGAGTACAGCTTAAGGTCTTGAGCTTATTTTTACTAAGTATGTGGGTTGCTTAAAACCAGAAATAAGACAGAGCAGCTGAAATATTCTTGCAAACACAATATTTTAGCCAATATTAACATAAACATTAATTGCCTACTCTTGTCTTCTGCCCCCACCCCCCATCAGCCACAGCTATTTTGAAGAAGTGACCTTACCTCTATTTTTCTCTTCCTTTCTGCATCTTACAACAGTGGTTACCTGGTAGAGATAGAAAGCAAAAATCTCAACAGGCACCAGCTTTTATTTGTACAATATGCTGTAGGTCAAGAATTGAAAGCCATCTGGCTGTATAAGCAGAATACATTGAAAAGAAAGTATTTTGAAAGATAATTGATACTGATTTTTTTTTTCATCTCAATATACAAAGTCTGTCAGTGCTATAGCAATCTCATTTCTCTTCACTCATCCTTCATGAGCTATGCAGTGCATCAAATTCCCCTACAAACTCTCCAGCTCAAAGTGCAACCTAAGGCAAAACTATCTAATCAGTGTGTCAAATGCCAAGCATTATCCCATCTCTTATATATCTGGAGTGATGTTGGGAGTTGAAGGCATGGAAGGTGATAACAGTGAGAAAATCTGTCTCATCTAAGGAAATAGGTACTGCTAGGCTATCTTCTGCCATATTTTACATTTCACCACCCCTCAGGGATGGGAAAGGATCCCCACGCTACTTTTCTCTATAAATTCTTCAGTTATCATTGTAGTTAGTCTTGATGAAGGCCTAATAATGAATCAAATATGCCTTTCTAATCTCTAACATGGTAAGCCCTTTTGCACAAAGAGGCCAGAAACCAATTACTCATTGTTTGCCCCCATGCTCTATACAAAGCACCATGTAAAAGGCTCTTTGGCTATGAGTTGAGTGTCAAAGACATTGGTGAGGTCTCTTCTACCTCATGACCATGCAATATCTAAATGTCATCAGTCCCAAAAGAACCACAGCTTCAGCAGCTGTCGCTCACCTTACATCCCTCCTTGTTTATTACACCAGAAGCACTTGGCAATTATTTTGAGATGAGTACAGAAAGCTAGATAATGAGAAAGAATCAGCCTTTCCTTATTTCTTTTTCCAGAATTACATGCAGTAAGATGAAGTTTTGCTGGGCCCTTGGCCCCATTGCCCTTCTCTCCCTTACCTGCAAAGAATAATCAATATGACACAGTATATTTGAAAATGCGTATGGGACTACTGAACCCATTCTTGATTATGGGCAAGTGTTGGGGAATGTTTTGGTTTGCTCCCTGAGCAACTGTAACATGCTTTTGTCCTGATGTATGATGAGATTTAACAAACAATGCATTGGACAGTCTGCAAAGAGCACAACAGACACTGTTCCCTTTCTATAGACATCTTGATCGTCTCCTTTTGCTACATTACCCTCATATCACTTCTCCAATCCTTTTTCACTTCCACAGTCATCGGGGTCTTGTCCTTCTGCAGTCCTTAGAAAAGCAAATTTCACTCTCATCTTGCCCACAGGTTTGCCATGTGCCTTGGTTTCAGGCACAGCAACAATTAAGGTCTATTTAAGTGGTGGAAAAAGTCTTTAGCTGGCCTGGTGCCACCCAGATGGCTTTCACGCCATCCAATGCTTGTAAAGGAATAACGCTTTTGTCAGAAGAATTCTCTTCCAGCTTCCTCAAGTCCTTTTCCAAAAGGTTACAGAAAAGCTTACCTTCAGGCACCATCAGCCCTTCCACAAACCCACCTCAATGAGCTGTGCTGCATTCCCACTCCAGAGGCAAGTTCCCATTTCTTCTAGGTGGCTCTGTTCCTCTTTGGGCCTAAGAGAAACTCTTCCTGGTCTCCCTTTCCATTTCTCCACCAGACAATGGACATGGCCACAGCCATCTCAGCCAAAGGCTGCCCAGAGTAGATCCTGCCCATTTAACACTGACCCTGCTACACCAAAGGAGGGAAAGCATCAGGCAGCTAGGAATATGAGAAAGCAGGCGAGAAAGGTAGCTTACCTGTCCTACTGGTAAAATAATACCTATTTCATACGCTTAAAAATTTCAGTATGTGTGAGTAAAGCCAAAGAATCAGAGACCAAAAGGAAAGCCAATCTGCTGTAAAAGTTCTGAGCTTGGGAATGAACAAGCTGCAATGAGAGGAAGACAAGTGGATGAACTCCATCCTGGAGAGCTCAGCAGTACAAGACAGCTGGAGAGCCAATCTTGAAAACGTGGGCTCCAATACCACATGCATTTGACCTAAACTTCAGGTTGAAGGGGCTGTAGAAAATACTGATGGAAAGAAGAAAAGTGAGTTCTGCTTGAAACTGAGAGTTTCCCAGTGTGTCCTGTTTCTCCCCAGGTCCCACAGACTCTAAGACATAAGCAGTGATAACCTGCTCAGCACATCTTCCATGCACTTCCCACACCAGAAAACATGCTGCAAATGCTCAGGGGACTGGATAACTTCAGCTGGTGTAACAATGGATAGGAAGAGATTTCCCAAAGGCTGCTGCTTGAATGCAGTTTAGCACAGTGCTAAGGAAACAGCCCTGACTGCTAGACTGCTGCTTCTCACAGCCCTGCATTGTCTGATAATTGCCTGGGCTTTTCTAATGATTTATGGCTTTCAGTCCAACACATGAACATTTTAAACACAGTGTGTCGGATTTACATTTTCCAGAGCATCCTTTATGATCATGGGCTTCTCAATTCTCACAATTTAAAGCATCTTAGAAGTCAGAGGCTGTGACTTGTTTGATTTGGGCATCTTGTGCACAATTTTCTGATATTCCTTCCCTTGGTTAATATAATCTCACACATACCAGAAAGAACAGCTATACTGGTTTTGAATGGAATAGAGATAATTTTTTTCACAGTGGCCGTGGTGGGTCTGTGTTTGATCTGTGCTGGAAACAGTGTTAATAACACAGGGCTGTGCTTACAAAGAGCCAAAGGCTTTTCTGCTTCTCACACCACCCCACAAACAAGTGGGCTGGGATGCACAGTAAGTCCTAGAATAGGTAAGGATTTCAGCCTGTAAAATCAAAAGTAACTATTTCCATTTCAACAAAATGGGCCCATCCACTAGCCATCCCTTTATTTTCCAAATCTAGCCAAAGATTTTAATGTCTGATCTTATTACAAATATGAATAAAAGTCAGGGACAAAAGGGACCTTCAACCTGAGCTCCAGAAGTGCTATGGTTACTATCCCTACAACACACCATTTAAACTTAGTAGTACAGCTTTAAGGTCTTTACTCTAAAAGAAAAGGGCTCTGCTCTTCTCTTTTCAGACCTGAAGTGGAGTTACTTCAGCTATGCCTATTTCTGACTTTTAAATAGAGTCGTAGAATGAGGTAGAAAGGAGCTTAAAAATCACCTAGTTCCAACCCCCTTGCCATGGGCAGGGACCCTCCTGCCCACAGCAGGAAACCAGAGCAGATTGCTCAATGCCCCATCCAACCTGGCCTTGAACACTTGCAGGGATGGGGTATCCATTTCTCTGGGCAACCTGTTCCAGTGCCTCACCACCCTACAGTAAGTACCTTCACAGAAGAGCAAGAAGAGTCCCACTCACAAAGTCTTTTCTTTGGTGTAATGAAGTAGAAACACGTAGTAAAGACTTCAAAAATGTCCACTAACCTCCATGTGTTACAAGTTGAATTAAGCAAAACAAACTTTGTTGTTTTAGTTTTTGTTATTGTTGTTATTTTTTTCACCTTTCAGAGAACTGTGTTGCAGTAAAACGACTTTCATGTATTTCTGAGCTCCTCGACTGTTTCCTTTGTTAAAGCCTGAAAGATTTTTAATTAGTCTTCATTTGCTTATGAACAGCCAAAAGAGTAGGAGAGGCAACACCACACATTGCGATGGTGTTTCTCTTGATAAGCCCTTAGTCTTAATTCTCTCTCTAGAAAACGCTGTACAGAATACTGCCACATCTTTTAATTTAAACACAGCAGGTAATGAAGAACATGAAAGAGGGCCAGCAATAGAAACAAAGGACTGCAAATCACAAAGACCAATTTCAGTGTCATTGGTGAACTCATTTCAAGGACCCTATTACACGCTTACTGTCCTAGGCACTGGAACAGTGGCCATCAGATGTCTGAGCTAATGCTTACCTTATCATCACTTGCTTTCTACTCCTGAGCTTCCCATCTCCAGAAGAGCCCTCCAATTGCAAGATTATGACTATAGCCATAAGAGTCAATATAAAGTACACCTTAAGATTTTCAATAAATGTACAAATCATTTATTTAAAATTCAAAACTCAGAGATACAAACAAAATATTTAAGAAACAATAAATCCAAAATGTAAACACTTATAGAAAATATATGAACTGTACCAATTTAACCACCCACCATTCTTCACAGAAAACAGCAAGAAATAGAAAGACAAATCAATACCCAATTGTTCTTTTTTTCTCAAATTCTAGTTTAGAGGTAGAATACTCCTTTCAAAGTCTCAAAAAAAATTTAATTCAGTAGAATTATGCTACAAATTAATTTGGCCCATACACTTATAAATGTAATGAAGCCAGAAAAAAAAGATTCTTACTGAGAGCTCTTGTACAATAAAATTTGGCATGGCACTTTCCAAGAGATAAAACACCTTTCCTGATAAATACTGGCTTATGTTTTTGCAAGAAAGGGATCCTGTGTTTCTTCCATTACTGACAAAGAAAACATTTTAAAATAGACAAAGTCACAACTTTTTGGCAGGCATACAGAAAGTGTTTCTCAGTAACTTGTCCTAGAAAGCCAATCTGGGGGAAAAAAGGAGTGTAACTATTAAAAGAAGACATTTTGAAAGACTTTATGAATACTTGATGCATACTTATTTGGGTGGCACAGTCCTCAAGGGGGGAGTGGGGGGGAAGTTAATATAACGGGAGGAAAAAGAAGAAGTGTCTTTTCTACTAGCTGGGGAACTAACCAGTTTATACATTTTATTGTCATCAGTCAGTCTCCACTAACTGCTACAATTCTATCCTCTCAGGAGAAAGTGTATCTGTGTGAGACACACTAGAACATCAAATCAGTAAAAATTACCCAGGTAATCTCAAAGGAACATATATTCCATTTTTGCTCATCAAATAACCTGCTACAAGTAGAAACAAAAATTATAATTGTTCAGACAATATATACAAATTCATAAAAAAACAGGAACAATTTGCAAGCTCAAATACAAACATTATTCAGAAAAAACCCCTTTTTTTTATATATAGAGACTGGCTGCTAAGTGCATTATTTAAACTGCTGCATGCAAGTAGTAGAACCTACGGTTGTTTAAGAAACTTAACTAACAACAACTGCTAGGCTTCTACAATTTAGTTTAGCAAGGACTTTCTCAAGTATTTGCTGAAGGACATTTGTGGTTCAGAAACAGTAAAATAAAATTTGCAGTCTTAATGCCTTCTTGCTTTATGGTATATAGACCCACTTGTCCCAGCCTTCAGAGAAAAAGGCAAAAGGGTCATTTCTGCCACAGAGTAGCTGAAAATAGGCCTGCATGTGCCAGCTATCTCATTTGGGGCAAAACTACTTGTGTGGTACAATTTAAATAGTCCGAGCTATATTTATCTGATTTTTCTGAAGCAAATTAAAGAAGCATTTGAATTGTACTCACAACAAAGCTGGCAACATTACCCGGCAAATAACCAAGTTACCTTTCCCACTAACACTGGAGGATTAGCCCAGGACAAAACACAAGGGATAAGCTTTTCTTCTACAAAGTACATTCTTCTGCTGAACATGAAGCCTTGCAAAAGGAAAGAATACAATATTAACACAGGAAAGTTTCAGATATATTTTAGGCCTTCCAATTCTTTTATGAAATTTCCATCATCTCCAAAGGAAACTGTGCATCCCTATCCAGGTAAAAGAATATTACATACCTAGATTATGGAAATTTATCTAAACAAAGATGAGTAAATGCTAAGCCATATATTAAACTATGATATTTCCACATCATGATTCTTTGAGAGCTCAAAACAGGGCTGAAAAGAAGACAACTTTAAGTATATATCCAGTTTTATTCCTTACTTTTCCACTGTATCCCTCATTATGTCTTTCCTTGTATGTATTTTAATGGTCAGGATTAAAATATTTTCTGTATATACAAACTAATTACATTTAGCTCTGTAAAACCTAATCCAAAACTTCACCATTCTTTGATTTCTCTATATTTAGGCAACTCATCTTCTACACATGCAAAACTTTTCAGAACATTAGAAAAAAAACTTTCTAGTATTTCACAGTTTCCCCAAAAAAGTAAGATAAAGCTGACTATTTGGCGGTACATGCTTTGCTGTACCTACATAAAACCACTTTTGGATATACAGGTTACACATTAATAAGGACAACAGCTAACCTAGGCATTAGTTAAAATAAGTTGCCTTGTCTTTGTGCTTGCAAGTCCTAATAACAAAGCAAATGTGAAGAAACATCTAGGGCTTCCATAAAAAATTTACTTTCACCAAGTTTTCCCCCTTTGATGCCTCCAAAATTAGTTGTTTCTCCTCTAACTGTGCAGCAAAAGTGACAAGAGAAAACAGCAGAATATGTATGCTCCCTCAGTGTCCTCAGTAAGTGAAACCTTGTTATTCAGGCAGTGGTCTAGTTCCTCCCAGGTCTTGCAATAAAGCAGTCTCCCACGAAAGAGAACTTACTGCATTGTTACACCTGACCACTGCTTCCAGAGTGTAAGATCCAACAACTGCTTCATAGACTGAAATAATTCCTCTCTCAAAATTCAAAGAAAATCTCTGAAGTTTGGGGGGGTTTACATAAGATATTGACATTCAAAGAGCTGAGTCCTATGAACTGCAGATCCCCAAGCATGGCAGATTTAAAGCCAAGTTCAGAACCTTCAGAGGACAAGGGTATGATCATGTGGACTACACACTGCTTTGCCCAGGTAATCAGATGTTGTGATACATTAATGCACCTGTACCATTTTCAATACCCAAGCACAACTGTGGCTCTAAGATCTAATTATGAATATGGTCATGCTACAAATGTGCTGTAACCACATTCAGTTAGAAAGACAGCACATTAAGAACCTACCACCTCAGTTGTTCTGGGTTTTCTTTAATGCTCCCATGTATGCAAGGCACAGCCAAAGGTCAGCCTGACTGCAGAGACAGCTCTTTGGAGAAGTTGGTGCTCTAGAACTTTTTTTGGGTGGGAGAAAAAGAGATGATGGCTACTCTATACACAGAAGCAAGCTTTATTCTTCCAAGATGAACTTCACCACTGGGAACGTGGCTGGTACAAGTCCAATACACCATTTATGTTCTAAATAAAGGGTATTTTGAGGCCTCAAGAAGATACTGGCCTCATACCAAACTCCTGAGTTGCGGTAAATTTCAGCTCGGAACCTAAAGCAGACATGCAACCAAAGCTTTCACAAAACCCAAATTATTTTACATGGTAACGTGGCCATCGGAGTCGCATTAAAAGAGCGCTAGTTAGTTTTAGTGACACCATAGCACCAGAAGTTAACCTGTGGATCCAGAGAATTATGATAAGCCTGTGTCTTTGTAACTGAGAAGTAAACAGCAAACTACTGCAACACCGGCCTCCCAGTACACATTGCAAAATGCAGCATCAGCAAACGCAACTGACCCCTGTAAATCACAACATCAACTTTTATTTCACTAGTGTCCATCACAAATCACATGGCAAAACAGATTTCCCTTGTCACTGTTCAAGTATGCTAAGATACCTAGACTATGCTTTCCACTTTCCTGCTGCTTCCCCAGTGTTTATCTTGCCTAGCCATCGCTATGTTGGGTTTTTTAATGGGAAAGGGTCAGGTATCTCAGCATATTTCATAACAGGGAAGAAATACAACTTTTTATCCACATCTAATTAAAATGTCAAATACTGGAGATACAGGGGAAAAAAACCAACCAAAAAACCCAACAGAGATATGAGGAAATAGTTTTAAGTCATGGCATTTACTTTTAGTATTAATACCTGTAGATAGAAGTAGTTGTGATCCATCAAACTCACTATTGTCTCGAAAGCCATGCAAATCCAAACCGCACAAGGACATTAGCACCCTTGTTGAGGAAAACATACACCATCAACTCTCCTGCTGTAACCCAGCAGTGTAGTCTTGGAAATGATGTTCCCAAATCACATGCTCTTTGGAAATTCTTATTTACTCCTGGCTGCTACTGGTCCCATTTTGAGTCTTACCTGAGAAAGCAGGGAAATTCAATCCCAGGGCAAACAAAGGTCAAGGCTTGTTTGAAGCTGCCTGAGGCCTCTCTCCTGTAAGTCCTTATTTTAGTGTGTATGTAAATGACCTAATTCGTCACCAGCAGCTTCAAGTTATTTACAAAAAAAGTCACTGACTCAGACGCTGGTTTTCTGGAATGCATCTTTGATACACTGACCAAGCTACTCTTGTTAAAGTCAAAAGAAGTCTGAATTTTCATCTTTCTCAGCAGGCTGTATTCTGCCTATGACAGGATACACTGCCTGTATTGACTCCATTTCTTCCCATATTGTTTGCTTCTCTCTGCAAAATAAGAACTTAATCCTTCTTTGTAGGAAAAAAACCAAACAAATACTTACTAACAGTCACCAAAGCGAATTTACAGCAAACATTACCACCAATGCCATATCCACCCCCCAATCTTCAGAATTCATTTAATGGAGGCCAGTCATTAGGATACCAGTTTTATGTTTGCAAATAAAGTGCATAACGATTGTCACTGAGAACTTTGCTGATTTTAGCATAGTTAGTGTCAATCCTCAGCAACATCAGTAAAATAGTAATTACAACATAAATTGTTAACATGAGTCAAAATCTGAAACAGCACACATGAAAAATTAGTTTTGTACAAACTGGAAAAAGAAAGACAAAGGAAGGTGAAATGGAATCCCTAGTCCTTTGTGGAAATGAGCCCATTATACAGCTATCCCAACATGCAGCATCTGAAACGAAGAATCATGGTCTGTTTGCTTCCCTTCTACTATTCCTGAATTCAGTTTGTAGCTTTCTGGTGGTGTCTGACACATTTCACCTTGGACAGGGGAAGATGTATCTTGAGGGAGCTCTACAGAGATGGTGTCAGAGGAAGAATCTTGGCTTTCTGCTGACACAGCAATTTGTAGACAGCTGCCCTCCATTTCCTCATTGCAATCTGTGTCTTCATCAGCCTCTTCCAGCTGCTGAACAGATTTCAAATATTGCTGTATCAGTCCATTGTCCTGCTCATTACTAGAGCTCTCTTTACTTTGCCCACACTCCCCAGGGCCATCCTCTACATCTGAAGAACATGCTGAAACAGACTTCCCACATTGTTTGATGGTTTCCATTGAAAGGGAGCTCTCCGTTTCTTCAGCTAAACTCTTTTCAGAGCTACACAGGTCACCGGCATGAGTCTGATCAGCTGCAGAAGAATGAAAACCAGAATCTGGGAACTGCAATGAAGACTTTTCTGGAAGATCATCCTCACTAGCTGGAACTAACAAAGCAGAACTAACACCTGGTGGGGTTTCTTGCTCCACTGTGGATGACTGAATAGGTGGTTTGAATGAACATGAAGTACCAGCTGAAGGGATCTCAGCACCACCTAAATTTTGCATCACTGAAAGCTGCCATTGTTGAAGGGATTTAACCTGTAAAGTACAGAGAAAAATTCATTATGAAATGCAACTAAAAGTATTTTGATTTCTAGAGGATTGATTTCTTGCATTCAGCAACCAACCTCTAGCATAAAATCTAAGACCAAGTGACAAACAAAAGGCTTGCTACATCTTTAGGGAAAGTTTGTTCTTCCCACTGAAATCATGGCTTTTAAACCTACATGCCAAACACTGACAGAGCACACAAGCTCCCAATTCAAGTACCTGAAGAAAATGAAATCTGTTCTTAAAACCAGAAAGGATTTATCTGTTTTTAAGAAAACAGCTTTATTTTTGGAAGAATAGCTTATTAAAAGATGTATTAATAACTTTCCTGCTTCAAAAACAAGTTGCTCACAAGCAACACAGCTTGACATCACTTAATTTGCCGTGGGCATTTACCAGTCACATCATTCTTCACAGTTCTGCTTATGTTTATTTAGCTTTTCTTGCATTTTGTCTTCCTTCTCACCAGGCCACAATTTAGTCTTTAGTAATAAAACCAGTGTTCTTGCACTAATGTTTCTGAAGGTTATTTTCCTCCACAATGCCAGTACAGCAAACAACACAGCAGTAAGATTCTATTAAAGCACCCAAATCATCAGAAAACCTGAACCATATTGACTATCTCTTCAAGATCTGCAGTATGAAATAATGCAAATTCACATATAAGCAGATTCAAATTCAAATTTCAAATTCACATATAAGCAGAAAAACAAGAGGACTAAAATTACTTACCTGGTTCCAAAGAAATTTGACAGCTTCCTCCTGTACAAGCCTCTGCATTTTATCTTCCTCTCTTTCTTTTCTTAGTCTGCAAGAACACACATCCAAAATTTATGCAGCTTAAATAAGCAACATTTGGGTAACAAGAGCAACAAGAATCCATAAAAATGCCTACTTATGTAACAGCACTCTTGAAAGATACAACGGAGCCTAACATTAAGAAATTACTGCAGTCTGGCTTGCCATAAATACCCAACTGCTGACTTCAAGTTTCTTTTTCAGTCACATTTAAATTCTGCTTCCATTTACTGCAGCACATTTGTTGGCTTAGCTATAATGTGTCTTTTTGTAAATGGAACCTGAGCTCTTATTTTTTCCTGTACAACTATCACCCCCCCACACACACCAAATAGTACTTCTTCATTTCAAATTATGCTGTCCCCATTGATACGTGGATAGAGTATGATGTGTAAGCACTGGGAGTTTCTGGAGGTCCACTGAGCACTCAACTTCATTCACAGAACTTATGTCACTTGTGATAATGAAGAAAAAGAGCCAGTCAGACTGACAGCTCCAGGCTGATCCAGAAAGATATTAAGTAAAATCCAGAATTTTTGTCTTTGTCTTACAAATTGAGAAACTTTGACCATGATCTCCTCCAAACATGGATTCACAGGATCAAAAATTAAAACAGAACCAACCACAGAATCATATGTTAAAATTGTATCATTTTCAATTTAAAATTTAATTTAGAATTTCCTCTACCAACAAGGTAGAGGAAATTCTTCTTTTCACCAGCAACAGAAGAATGACTGTCAATATGGACACCTGATTTACAGACTCTGTAATTGTGAGGAGACAAGTAAAAAAAAATCCCACTCAGCAATTTCTATTTTGAAATATGCAAGTCCTGCTTATAGAGGAATAGAAAAATGTGTTCTAACCCAATCCATTTATAGAAGGCACTTTGAGACTATGAACAGCTATGTGCAAAACTGTGCTTACCTTACAGGAAGTGATCCTGTAATGTAATCAGTTTCATGTGTCTGATGCTAGGTTCTACTGTGAGTAGTTATATCAAGGCCCATCTGGAATGATGGTTGTATTCATACAGCCTTGAAAATACACACCATGACCTCAACTTACTTTTCTATTTCAGCAGTTAAGCAAATGATGTGCTCCTGCATTCTGTTTAGTCGAATTTCATTCCGCACTTCCTTGGCTCGAGGATGGTAGTTCCTTGTGTAAAATCCTCTCCAGGAAGCTTGAAGCTTGGTAGCTGCTTCAGTCATCCTTTGCAGTTCAGCTGCACCTTGATCAGCTGGTGCTGCACCTTGCACAGCCAATGAACCAGACCTTTCTTCTGTCATCTGGTCAGGACAAAGAGTTTTTACTCCTGATTCAGCAGCTGATGAGGTGCTCGGGTGACTGTGCAGAACTTGGCTTTCAGAGGCCCTTAAAGAGTTGCCAGTCTTTGCAGCCAGGCCAGCTGTTCCGCGATCAGGAGCGGGCACCTGTGGCATCTCTTTGATATTCTCCTGTGTTTCCACACTTCCTGCTGCTCTATTAGGGTGCTCTCCCATAACAGACAAAGCTTCTTGCTTGTTAGTTGTTTCTCTACTACTATTAACATCTCTCACACATTCAATCACTGTATCATCATCATCTTCTTGGCCCAAATTGATTCCATGTAGCTTCAGGTCTGAAGCAGGAGACACTGGAGACAATCCTGAAGCAACTGGCATAAAAGTAGACTCTGAGGATAAAAGGCTGCTGTTTAGTTTGTCTTCATCTGTCTGTACATCTTCAAGGTGTAGCTCCTTGGGAAAGCTTCTTTCAAGAGGAAAAGTGTTCCTTACTGCACAGGAATGATCATTGTTTGCACTTGGTCCAACCCAAGAATTCCTCTGGATGACAGGTTCTAGACAAGCAGAAAGAGACATTCTAGTATTAGAGTATTTCAACAATAATAATAGCTCATCCAATTCATACGGATTCACAATTTGGTTTTGACAGTTAGCAACTGGGTGGGTAAGATGATCCAACATGCTAGTAATGATGAGCATGATTTTTGTATTAGGACAATACTTATCACAGTAACATCCAAACTTAGCAAATACCAGGTACAAACTGCACTTCCTTGGAGAATAAACTTGTATAAAACAGAAAAGTCAAAGTAGTAACTCTTTCGTCTGTTGGATTGGGTTTTTCACCTAACCAACCTACTAGCATTTCAAGACACAAATAAGCACGGACTGGATTTTTTTAGAAACAAAGTATAACTTCAGCTGAGAAAACAGATGAACAGAATAAAATAATAACAGGGCCTTGTTCTGAAATTCCCTCCACAAAGTTAGCACAAAGTTATGTTCAAAAGAAAAATATTTATCTCCACAGGTAAGATTACGGGTGTAGATAAGCTACTTACCCTTTTCAAGAACTATCTGTGATGGCTGGGCCAGGCCACTGTGTTCATGAGCAACTGGCACTGTTTTGCTGGGAGCAGAAGATGTAGGTGGTTCCTCATTTTGGTTTTCATGCATCAACTGCCTCTGGTGGAGTCTAAGAACAGGGTGCAGCAACAGATTTTATGTTTCTTTTAAACTTTCTTTTGTACAGAAAACATCTAAAAGAAACTATGAACTATTCCAAAGGAAACAAGTGATCAAAACATTCTAAACAAGAGGCTAGTTATGCAGACTCCTATACCTACAAGACACTAACAGGACTACTCACAAAGCAGGGGACTGCAGTCTTTTTCTGCTCCCCTTCCTCCTGCCTCTCTTTCTTCACTACATGTATTAAAAAAGAAAAAAAAAAAGAAAAAAAAGAGAAAAACCCAACATGCAATTCTGACTACAGACTGAAAACCATGAGGCATTACTACACACAAGGAAGGCATGCAGATATTTTAAGTATCTAATGTGGAATACATTGTGTGTGTAGGTATAGACGAGTTTGAGGAATGATGGGAGTGTCTTTTACATTTGAAAGTGAGTGAATCAAGGAATAGGTGTTCCTGTTACTAAAGGCCCAAAATCCTAGTACAAATCACAGAATATTGCCACAAACAAAATCATCCTTTAAAACCCAGAGAACACATGGTTATTTCAGCCCAAGTAAATTAGAAGATCATGAGGCAGAGGTTGAACTGCCCTATAAATCATATATGCATGTGGATATACATGGGTGAGGATTTGTGGGGATTCCTTTTTCTGATAGGGTTTTTTGGCTTGGTTGTTGAGGTTTTTTTTAATTTTTAAAGAGCTGTATTTAGCAGACCACCTTCCTGAATTTTCCCCAGAAACATCATGTGAATGCCAGAGCACTTAGCTAGAGATTCCAAGGTCAAGATGCTTTGACTGCACCTTCTCCTCAGAAACAACTACAACGCTGCTACAATTTTCTCCTGGAGGCCAATTTACACTTGCTAAGTGTACAGTAACTCCTTCCAGATGCTCCCAAGCTTCTGGCCCTTTTGAGGAGATACTCTTCTTCTAACCACAACACTTGTGTTGCTCAACTTTTTAACCACACTACACCACTTAGGTAGCCTGCTCCTGGGAGATGAATTTTCTGCTTTATCTTTCCACAAAAAAAAAAAGTTTGTCAGTAGGTCCTGGGGAAGAGAACAACCTGTATTGCTCCATTTTCTGGCTTCTAACCAAAATTAGTTCACCTTTACATGGATGAAAAATGCACCATGATAACTCTACTTATCTATTTGCACAGATCTTAGCAAAACAGCTACTGCTGGCAGAACCAGCAGGTTCTCCAGAGGCCTCTGCTGACAGACCTCAGATGCCAGATACAGATGGACAAACGCATCCCTGGGAACAGTGTCCCTCAAAAGACAACCTTAACTTTAAAACCAAGAAAGAACCTGCCAACAATAAAAAAGTGGCCAATACACCAGTATACCACAATAGTCCTCATTTACAATTAGAATGAAAGTTAAGCAAAGCTCCTTTTTGAAGTTTTCATCATTTTTTCTGTGGCAAAAGAAATCCCAGTACATAGTTTGTTTATTTTAATCACAATTCTAACACAAATTACCTTCAGAGTCCTACAAAGCACAGACTGAAAAATATAAAGAATTTTCCCCTAGATGGCCCAGAAAGCAGGAAAACACTCCTGCTGCTGCTGCCTTGCCTCTCATTCCCATCTTGGATGCATACTATACATTATACTTTGCATCTCCTGCCCCCACTGCTGCTTTGAAATACTTAAAATGAAATCTTACTATATCTAACACATAAGATACATAATTATGTTCTCAATTACATTGTCTAACAAAGAAAGTAAGTTCTCACCTTTGCTTACTCAGTATTTTTTCCAGTTTGGCATCCTCTTCAGTCTGGAGCCCATATGCAGATATGAGAGGACAAACAGTAGCCAAGTACTGAACTAGCTGAACATGCTGCCCAGGTCGATATGACCTCCCTTTCCCTTGACTGTAGAGCCATTCTGCTTTCAAACTGTTAGGAAGGGGGAAAATGGTCACCTTTAATGAATGGCATAAAACCAGTAACTCTGTGTTTTTAGTGGGTACCCAAGAGCTAATCTACAAATCTAAGCAAAACTTGGAACATGTTCAGTGCCCAGGGAATGCCATTACCAGAACAATGAATAAAGTATTCATTCATTTAAGCATCGATGAAACAAACAAAACCCCCCCCACTTGTCCCAAACTGTGGGGTCTTTGCTTTGTGTGTAATCTTTGAGCACTGAAAACACATTTGTGTCAATGAACTTATCACCAAAGCTTTCACAGAAACAGAGAAGTTCACAAAAACATGCAAACTAGACACAGAGAGCAAATCTTGCCAAAGTATTCAACAAGTCTGGTTTTTAAATTAAATTAATTTCTGCCTGAAAATATTTAATATAACACACTGACATGTAATAATACAGTTAATACAGAATACCCCATTATTAATGAAAAAAAAGTATGGATTTCTAAGAGGCAAGTTTTCAGGAAAGTCACAACATGCTATGGTGAAACAGAAATAGAATTAGTTTACCTTTGACCAAGAAAAGGGCACACTTTTATTTTAGTAACAGGGAAAAAAGGACATTAATACCCTAGAATACATTCATGTCCTGGACTAGAATGTGTTTATACTGGATAATACTTATGCTTAGACTGTTCTGATGTCAAGAACTTTGTCATGCAGATATCATAGTGACATAATGACCACAAGGATACAGTAACAAATGATTTGACCAAAATAATATTTAACTAATTAATAACAAAAAAAAGCCAAATGTAGAAATGCACACGTAAGTCATGCTTTTTATATAAGGGCACAGTTGAGCTTCCCCCAAGACAACAGCTTTAACACCTGCTGATTGTCACATTCTGCAAACTCAAAGAGGCTGTAAAGGGTAACAGACCACTGATGAATTGGTACCACAGTTTTGCTTTGTAGAAGTACTTCTGTGAGTTGAGCAACAAAACAAAAGCCTAATTTCATACTTTTATTTAAACAAGCTGGTGATCCTACATAATTCCAGTGCAACAGATGAAAAATTTAGCTAAAGCAATTTTAGCTTAGCCAAACTTCATTTGATAATTTTAGAGATTTAATAATACTATTATGTCACCTTTCCTTCTGAGAAATCACATATCCATCAAGGACTTTAAGGTTCAGACACCAGCTGACAATATAAGGCCTGTAGTCAAAGCCAGGGACAGAAGGTGTGGCCATCACACAAGGATTGTTCATAACTGACAGCTGTTCCAATTGGCGAAGAGGGGCCAGGAAAGAAACCTTGAGAAAACAAGATACATTTGTTAACTGAACAGAACACAACACATTTCTCCTAGATGCAGCTGGACAACTCATGCAAAATAACAGAATGACAAATAAATCAAAAATCACATTCAATTTTTGAACACAAAGGACTACGAAGGACCTTCTATCAACTACTGCCATTTCCCATTAATTCTTCAGTAAGTGCTATTAGTCCTTGGAAAATATTACCTTGTCTTAAAATTGTGGGAATGGGGCTTTATGTATAGAAAGGTACAGTACTTCTATGACTCCAGTTGACTAAAACAGGTGTCAGATTTTGAAAACGAACAAACAAACAAAGGGCAAGCCAGAAAGCTGGAGAAACACCGTCCTATTTTGAAGGGAAATTATTGCCAAAAAATTTTCCTCCGACTTAAAATCCCAACCAAGAGTTTTGGCTGCTACTTACAATAAACAAACAAAACAATAAAGACAAAAGTCACAGGCAGATTATTTGCTTCTCTTACACAGTGTTTGAAAAATAGGTCAGCGGCAACAAGTGCAATTCAAACCTATGTTCTAAACACAGCAGCTGCAGAAGCAGTTGATCAGCTCAGCTTTCAACTTTCAGACAACCACAAAAGATATGAATTTAGGCCTGAAAGTAACATCCTTAAATAATATAAAAACATAACAGAAAAAAGACAAAGTTTCTTTCCAGACTAAATTTTAAAAGATATCACCTAGCTTGTGCAGCTAATGCAGACATGGTTATTACACACAAACAATGAAACTATTAAAAGTTGGGTTGTTTCAAAGCAGAGAGCCCATTTTCAGTTAGAACCTCAAAAAATTGTTCAACTTCCTTCTTTCCATCTACCAAAACACAAGGTGATCTATCTTCTACATCTTACCTCATTTAAATCTCTGATTTCATTTTCTGCCAAAGAAATAACAGTCAAACTCTGAGGTAGGCAAACTGGGGCAGTGCGAAGTGAAGTTATAATATTTCCATGTAGCAACAGGGTCTAAAAAATACAGTGACTAAATGAATGTTTGATCAAAACCCTCAGATTTCTTTTTCAGGCATGACCTTACAAAAATACATGCAAAAGAACTATAATTAAGGCTTTCTGGTCACAGTTATTAAAAAATGCACTTGGAAACATTTTTCTCTACAGTGTGCATGCCAGAATAGTTAACAGTATGTTTTGTCTTGATTCATGATAGGAGATAAGAGAACAAAGAGCTATGAAGAAGATATCACCATCATATCGTTATCAAAATCATTGGAGTAGTTACATAAAAACCATTGCCTCAGTTCCTGCAACTTGAAAACAAGGAAGAGAATTCTTACACGCTTCCCTCTAGAAATTACAGTTAATTAATTAAGATGCTCTAAGAGCTAGTGTTTGAATAGTGAATGTCTAAAGGCAGAACTTTTCAAAGCAAATCTCTTTATGTAAAGAATGCAATAAAAACAGAGATAGAATAACATCTACCTTCAGCGAGGTAAGCTTGGAGAGATCGCTTAATTGAGCTATGTTGTTGTCCGACAGATCAAGATGCTGAAGAGACAGACAGGAATTGATTTGTTCAATGGCCTACAAAAATAAAGAAGTCAGTTACCCACAGTAACTCTTTTTTAGCCACTAAATAAAACCAGGTATCAATAACTATAAATTATTTTGAAAGCTAAAAAAACCATCAGCTAAGTAAGCCAAAATAAAAACCATGTTTTAATACAGTCATATTTTAAAGATAATAATTCTTTTTCCTGTTTTGGAGACTATTTCCTTTTTCGCATTTCATTTTGATATCAAACCTTTTATTTTCCCGACACAACTCTACTCCAAAAGCTGCCCTCTTCTATTTCATAAGCCAGTAGAGAAAACCTTAACATCGTTGTTCCAATCAAAACATATTCAGATCTCTTTGCAGCATTTTCCAAATTTCTATAACACAAGATTCTGGTAAATGCAACAGACTAAACACTTTACCTTAAGGTTATTTCCTGCCAAATTCAGCCATTCCAGGTGCACCAAATCCTTCAGCCCTTCCACATACCCAATACTATTATGAGGCAAGTTGAGCACTCGGAGCTTGGTCAGTTTTGCTACCCCCATCATTCGCACCAGACGATTGTTGGCTACAGAGAGCTGCAGATGGACACACGAAAGAAACACTTTTAACTACACAGACAGAATAAGCTTCTACTTTTAGTAGTTAAAAATCTACTCCAACAGATACTTGTTCAATCTACGTATTTCATTTTCAAGTAAATAACACAGACAAAAAGCCTGCAAGAACCAGGAAATAAATTACTGATCAAAGAACATAAGTCTTCACAACTCACTCCACAAACTTAAGAGGAAATTCTCCTAGCAATAGCTAAATAAAGGGAAAAGAATGAAGAATTGTGTCATATGAACACAAGGTTTTAATATCAGAATTGCCAATTCATTGTGCAAATTGTTGCCCCACTCCTGGTGTAAAATTGCACTTACTGTCAATATGGCAGAGGACAAAATATATTTCACAGAATTCTCAAACAGGTTCTGTACTAACAGGACTGTAAAATGCAGACTTTTTAAAGGGTAAATCCTGATTAGACATACACTTCAGTAACATGATCACCAAGCTGGCAGTGTGATGAAGGTTTGTTGTAGCAACAAACCCCACCTCTGCCAACTCAGTGTAGCTTGTCTGTAGAAGTTATCAGGCAGCTTCGAGTCTACCCAGAGGCAGTTTCAGTGATAATACAACATTATTTCTAAGGTTACAAAGCTCAAGCACTCAAAAGCTAAGAATTATCAAAATTTGAGTTATCAGTGACTTTTCTAAGTGTTCTTATGATGCCCCTCCCCCATCAGGATTTATTTAGCTCATTTTTAGTTACCCAGGTAATTCACAAAACAGCCTCCTCCACTATCAACTGTAGACCTCCACTGAAAACAAAGCTTTCTACTTTAGTTAGCCACCATTTATTTTCCTCTGAAGACAGTAACTGCTAGCTTACCTCAATTGCATAATACAGCCTTAAGGCAGAAGATGCTAACATCATAGCACCATTATCTGATAACAATTTCAAATCAAGGAACACTGACCTGCATCAGATTCCTGCATTTCTCCAAGTGTTCCAATTTAATTATCTGATTTTTGTCCAGAATCAGAGTCTGAGTATCAGCATCACAGGGCAAGGTTGGACCCAGTTTTTGCAATCCTTGACCTGAGCAGTTGACTACCAAGCCTTAGAATAAAAAGGAGAAAAAAACAAAAAAAAAGCACCACAAGGTTTATATACAAGAATATGTACTGAAAAAGCAGTGCAAGACAAACAGATTTGTTTTATAATGGATGTAGATAATTTGAAAAAATGGATTAACTTTCTTTTTTATGTAAAACTGAAGCAAATTACTTCAGCTAAAACACCTCAAGAGTAACTGATCCAATTAATGGAAGATATACCTACCAGACACTGTCCCAGTTAAGAACTCCGGCAGAATTCTGGGAAAGTCACAACAGAGCCTCTGAAGTGAGATGCAGCAAAATTCTGGCAGCTAAATTTAAAGGTGTGATCCTCAGAACTCCAAATTTCAAAAGAGCCTAAATTTTAAAATTCTTCAGATTTTAAATTTTGAGCAGCTTGACAACTACCTATGCGTAAGCATTCTAACTAAACTAAGAAGCCATTCATGCAGCCATACTACAGTACTGGGGGCATTAGGAGGAACAAACTGTAAACAGGCTAGCATACCATTTACTTAATGCACCACACAATTAAAATGTCCCAAGCCAAGAGGGCTATTATATGAAGTTAAAAGGCAAACATTTGCCATCTACAGGGAGCCTGAATCACTGGGTACCCAAAGTGATAACTGATAATAATTTTCATACATTAAGCCTCTGCTGTGTATTTGATGTATTACTGTAGTGCTCGTTCTCCTCTTACTATCTGTTCAGTAAATAATGCTTCCTTTTTCAGCAACATTTCCAAAACGGTGTTCTCACCCTAACATGCTGTACATATTAATTCTTACAGCTTACAGGTTTTTGAGGTTTAGTTATGCTGTGGATGTAGACAAACATTTTCGGTGTACCATTTTGTCAACTAGAGACCATGGATTTCTAAGAAAGATGTCTGACTACATTTATTATATTTCCACTGTTTTCAAATCCATGGCTGCCCCAAGAGCTTTGTAGAGCATCAAGGCAGAGCCAGCAACCATCACACTCCTGTCTTTGCACATTCAGGGAGAAAGTACTGCTTGTTTCTCACTCAAGTAGTCACTTCTGCAACCACTTGGTCACTTTGATTAACAGAGAAACTTTGTATCTGCTCATTTATCCAAGAGTTTGTTACAGAAATTCACAACTGGCCCCTCTGGACTAGGGGAGGGGCAAAGACCCACAGTACTGAACTGCAAGAGTAATCCTTTTATTCATGTGCATAAGGTGTCCCCTTCAAACTGGGGGACTTGGAATGTGGCTTTACACATGGTTCTCAGAGATTTCCAGCATTCAAGTATAACGTGATCTAACTGCTACTTAATATACACAACCATTTGCTAAGAACCTGTATTTCTATGGCGACATCATCCACCTGCTTCTCCATTGATCTAGACATCCCTGCAGTCAGGCTTGCTATAATCACTTCTCCATGATGCTAGACAAAGGAAGGTTTTCACAGAGGTGTTAAACGAGCCTGAATGCTGGCATTATTTCCCTTGTCTGGGGATATCCTTTATAAGCACCTTCAAGACTCAGAGAGGCATAGGTCCCTCTTTCAAAATGGTCTGTCCTTCTCCGCCTTGTAACAAGCTGGAGTCCTTTAGTTCGCTTGCTTAAGCATGACAGTTCCGTATACGGCATGAATCATATGTACCTGTGTAACTCTAAGAAATTAATACGATTCCATTCTATAAAGACTCATTGATATAATACCTGGGGAACGAGATTTTCGTAATAGGCTTTCAGGAGCCATGAAAACATTTCAAAATTGCCTATTTCTCGTTTGGCAGAAAGCAAGGAACTACACCCTCAGAAGTGGCGCTGTCTCCAAGACCTCTCAGTCCCCCCCCCTAGGGAAACCGGGCCCTATATCATTCAGATCCTGGCCTATAAAGGTTCTACAAGGCTGCGCGATCCTCAGCACGATGGACAGCCGCTCCGTCCTGCCCCGAAGCAGAGGCGCTCCTCAGGGCGGGAAGCGGTGCCCGCTCGCCCCGCGCTGCCCCGGCCGCCTCCAGCCCCCGGGGGCCCTCAGGGGCCGCCTGAGAGCGGGGGCAGCGGCAGCGGAGCGGCTGAACCGGCCCCACACCCCGAGAGGAGGGGGCACCGCCGCCTCCACAGCGCCGAGCCCCCCGCGCCTCTCCGAGCGCCACAGCACCTTTCGGGACTCGCAGGGCCCCAACAACGCGGCCCCGCCGGCCCCCGGCACCTGTCCGGGGCTGCCCTTACCCGCTCCGGCCGCCTCATCCCCCGCCCTGGCCGCAGCGCCGGCGGCCGCCATGCCCCGCGCTTGACAACACCGCCAGACAACCGAGCACCAGGCGCCGATGGGCCAGACGGCCCCGCCACAGGAGACCGCGCCTTTTGTCCTGGGTAGAGCGGCGGGTCCCACGTCCGGGGCTACGCCGGGGGAGCCCGGCCGGGCGAACGCTCCGCGAAGCCCCCGCGGTGCAGCCGGGGCGGGGCGGTGCTGCCCGGCCCTGCCCTTCCCGCTCCGCTCCCGTCGGGCCCCGCGCGCCGCTCCCGACACCGCCTCCCGGCGTCCCCTCCGCCTCTCCGGCCCCTCGCAGCCGCCGCCATCATGAAGTGAGCGTCCCATCCGCCGCTATCCGGGCCCATCCGCCGCGGGGAGGCCGCCGCGGGGCCCCGGCCGCCTCCCCCGGCCACCCGCGCCCTCCCCTAACTCTTCTCTCCCGCGCAGGGTCGAGCTGTGCAGCTTCAGCGGGTACAAGATCTACCCGGGCCATGGCCGCCGCTACGCCCGCACTGACGGGAAGGTAAGGACGGGGCGAGCCCCGCGGCCGACGGCGGGAGCCCCGCGGCCGGGCGGTGTGCGGGGAGCGGAGGCCGCGCCTTTGGGGCTGTCCGGAGACTCCGGTGGTCAGTACAAGTCGCTCGTATTGAGCGGTGTGAGAACAGCATCGGTGTCCAGGTGCCGTAACTGCCGTCAGAGCTGCTCCGCAGGAGATCCGTGCCGTGCTGTAACTCGGGATTGGGTTTTAGGATGAGGTTTGCAAAAGGGGTCTTAAAATAAAACAGCAGGTGTAAAGTACCAAAGTTTTGTAGAAAATGCTGCTTAGACATCCTGCATCTAATGCTGAGATTTGCTGGAGCCAACATCTAGTCTTCCAAATTAATTGAGTAGAAATCTTTGGGGTAAAATAGGGTGGAGAGCCCTTTCAAGCTATCGTGTCATATGCAGACAGGACTGTCACTGCCTGCAAAAAGAGGGCTTGGCTTTTGAGTATCCCAGTACAGCTGTCTTGGTCTACAGAATCTCCTGCAAAATGACCAGGAGATAGACTGGTTGAATCCTTGTGACCACTCCTGGGAATTAGGTTGTACTTTAAATTGAATTACATAGCTAATAACAAGCCAGCCTGCTCATTCTGCCTGTTGTTTTAGACAAGCAGGTTAGTGTCACTAGGCAAGAAGGAACTGGGTGGAGCATTGATCTCCCTGTGTTCCCTAGGCCAAGTTTTGAGTCACTCCACATACAGGAAGTACATTGTTGCTTGAGGACAGACACTTGGAAGGAATGATGCTGGACACAGCTATTGATGCTGTGCCTGAAATACACAGCAGCTCTGGATGCAAGTGGTAATTTGAGCTTTTTTTTTCAGAAAAATGAAGCTGCTTCAGAATGCCTTGTAAGGTGTCAGTTTGACCAATGTAACAAAATGCAAAACTTTAAATTTCTTGAATTATCTTCTAAAATTTTTAATAGTCAGGGCTGTGTTTAAGAACTCCAGAAGCATCAATGTTGAAAAACACTGACTCAAAGAATACTTAATGCAAACTGTGATAATGTCTTCCATGGCAACAAAGCTTACACAAAACACTTTGCCTTCCCAGGTTTTTCAGTTCTTGAATGCAAAATGTGAGTCTGCATTCCTTTCCAAGAGAAACCCCCGTCAGATCAACTGGACTGTTCTGTACAGGCGTAAGCACAAGAAAGGACAGTCAGTAAGTACATATCAGCTAATGGCACTGTAAGTTGGTGACCAAAAGATGTGGTCACTGGTCTGTTAGAGGTCACTTGAGCTTGCCAGTGTTCAGCAGAAGCATGACCCAGGTCACCAGGTTGAAGACTGGTCAATAATGGTGAAAATGTGAGTGCAGTTACATGAGTTTATACACCACTTCAGCAAAATCATTGCATTGGTGTGGTAGCACTTCTTTAAGGGACCACTCAGAGCCACAGTAGGTTCAGTAGATCTTAATAATTGTAGGAGTGGCATATGTTTTTAAAAGTTAGTTTTGGTGAAGGTGGGTAATGCTGTTTAATAAGCAGACTTCCTAAAAGTTTGGTCTTGTAAACTTCCTGAATAGTGACAACATAGGGAGCTGATTCCAGGGTTAGGGGAGCAGCGATGACACTCTTAATATAGTCTCCTTGAAAACGTTAGGCTGTATCTTAGCAGGTCTTTTCCTATGTAGCTTCACTGCATGAAAAGAATAAATCATGAAGGCACGTAGCATGAGGTATCTCCAGTGCTCTTGTTCAAATGTGCGCAGCAGAAGAGCTTTGAGAAGGCTTACATCAGTGCAGTAAGTCAGCATTCTTGCCAGTTTGGTTGAAGAAAGAAAGTTAATGCATGATGGCTTACACTGCTCCCCAGCACCTGATCCCACTTGAATAGGTGTGGAGTGTCATCCTTTTAGAAGACACCATCAAAGGTTTCTCCTTCCCTTTTTTTCTTGTGGGAGTTACAGATGGCTGAACTTTTGACATTATTTTGAAATAATTTTTTTCACTTGCTGTAGAAGCCTGGAAGATAGAGGGGCTAATGTGTGTGTCTCCAACACTGATAACTGGATAGCTGGGGAGCCAACCAAGGATTGTTGGTAATAACACACTATGGAAAGTACAGGATGTGGCTGGAGAAGGGGCCGTATGGAGGTAGGGCAGCACTTCTGTGTACTCAACAGAAGGATTCTCTAAAGTGAGGAGTGAAATTCAACTTTGGTGTACAGTTTTAAATAGCTTTAATCTCAATAGCAGCTTGTTTCTGTAATTGTAATGTATTTAATGTCTTGTGATGCTAATTGTCTGTGTTCGTCTCCTGCCCTCTTAGGAAGAGGTCCAAAAGAAGCGCACGCGCCGTGCAGTGAAGTTTCAGAGAGCCATCACTGGTGCCTCTCTAGCTGAGATTATGGCCAAGCGAAACCAGAAGCCCGAAGTACGAAAGGCGCAGAGGGAACAAGCTATTAGGTGAGAAGTTAGAGATCACTGGAGCTATCCCAAGCTTTTCAATGATTACAGTACTTTTCATACAAAAGCTTAAGCTCTAGGTGAGCTCCGTGTTCTATAAGATTTTTGTAGGGTTTTTTGTTTGCTTTTAATCTATGTATTTGTATGTAATACTGAATAATCTTGGCAAGAGATACTAGCAGCAGAGAGGGGTCTCTTTGTGCACTCTTCCATTGTATTCTTGTGATACACAGTTCTGCTGTCTCTGTAGAAATCTCCCCAGGGGATAGTGAATGTGGAGGAGAAATCTGCAGTAATACATTCCATTCCTGATCTTGGGATGCTCTTACAGCGTGAGACAAGGAAAGAGTGAATGGCAGACACGGATAACTTCCTCTTTTTTTCTGTGAATTAACAGGGCTGCAAAGGAAGCCAAGAAGGCTAAGCAGGCAACCAAGAAAACAGCTGTTTCTGCTGCAAAGGTGAGATGCAATAGGAAAATAGAAACTATGAAATGGAATACACCATGCTGTAACACAACACACAACATTCTGCTGTGGCACTTTATTGGAAATTCCCATTTCTGTTTTGAGGAAGCAGTTTTGTAACTTTTTGATGTGAAAGTTCCTCAGCTAGACTTTTTTACTGAAGTTAAACATACCCAAACAGCTGCATAGAATGAATCTTTTTTACAGAATAAGTAAATATTACAGTAAAACAACTTTTTGACATAATATCAGATATAATTGATAAAAATTTGTCTGAACGTGACATATTCACTATCTAGGAACTTGGTAACAATATATTGATGAATGTTACCATGTTGCATTATCACTTATGAATTAGTGCCATATGCTGGCTTAGTGTTATGTGTGTAAACATCTGTTAACATGATCCCAATGTTACAGGTTTTAATTCTAGTTTGATCTGATCTGATTTCCATCAAGAGTGTATATAGGGATACATTTAGGACTGCAAATAAACAGCTTTTTGCTCATACTTCATTATTTCTCTACAGGCCCCTACAAAGGCAGCACCTAAGCAGAAGATTGTGAAACCAGTCAAGGTTTCTGCTCCCCGTGTTGGTGGAAAGCGCTAACTTGCCAAACTGTTGGTCATGCTGAATAAACATCTGATGGAATTCCATTACTTGTGCCATGGTCTGCTCAGCTGTGTGAGATATACTGAAGGGAATGAATCTGTGAAATAACCATGTCTGGGTTTTGCAGACTGAAAAGCATCTTCCTGCCATAAAACACTTGGTTTCTTAGACAATCTGCTGTATTAGCACGTTTCCCCACTCCTCACTGAGTGGCTAAGCTAGCAGGGGAGATGGAGCTGATGTTTGAGGAGTGTTCTTGCCTGAAGGACAGAACAGTGCCTAAGCTTATTCTGCATCTATGACAAGTGACATAAAAAGAGGTTTCTAAGCTCAGACATAAGCTAAAGGAGGTGTGAAGCAGTACCATCTGTAAGTCACTTAAAAAGGTCCTGTGTTGTGGAATGCATGTAGCAAGATCCAGAGAATCAAATAAGGAAAAGGTTAAAAAAGGGAATGGATGGTTTCACAGACTGCGTGGCATTTACACACAAAGGTTCAGATGCAACTTCTGGGTTGGGAAGTTACAAAATGATGAATTGCTGGAAGCTGTTGTCAGGAAAAGGATGCCTGTGAAGATTGAATGGCTTCCAAATACAGCTGATGAGCTGCTGGTACACAGTCAAAGCTCATTTAGGTTCATATTTAACTTCCTGGAGGCAGATATTGGTTCCCTTAGTAATTTTCCACCCTCCCACCGCTAGAGGGATTGAAATTCCTCATGGGAATTCCTCTGTTTGCGTAAGTAACTGCACTCTACAGACAGCATGCCCAAACTTTGCCACGGGTTTGCTGGACAGCAATAGCCTTGGCAAGGCAAGTTCCTGACATACTAGAACCACAACAGGAACCTTCACTATTTTCTGGATCACTTCGTTGTCTGTTGATGCCACATCTTAATGCCTGTTAGCTCTTAGGGCTTGGTTTGTTACCTCACTACACCTGTCAAGAAGGCAGCTGTGTTGTCACATTTCAACTTCCTTCGAAGCCCTTTTGGGCTTCAAAAACAATGGCCGTAGTGGGCACTGTGGGTTATGGGCTATACTTTTGAGCTATACCTTGTCTGGGTTTTAATAAAATAGATATAGGTCTGGATGAAGGCTGCAACCCATTTAAAAAAGGTCTGTCATGGTTATATTAATGGAATTTGCACCATGATCTTCAGACAATTCTGCTTTTTGCTATTTAAAAAACCCCATAGGGGCTACTCATGTTTAGATTGAAATTTAAGGCTTTTAAACTAGTTAACACACTTGAAAGGGAAGGAGCCAGAAACCGGAGGGGGAAAGAGAGGAAGAAAAATCGCCTGTAGTTAGCAAGGAAAGGAATTTTTAATAATTTAAATCTGAAGGCTGAAAACACTGAAATTTACCTGTGCTACTGGTGATTAGATAAATCACGTCAGTGTCTTGTAGAAAGCACCTGGTACCCTGAATGTGTCCTTGTGAATGCTTTCAGCTAAGAAGCTGAAAATCAAGATGAGCTTCTACCATCTGCTTGAAATACCATTAATGATATATATAGAAATTGATTGGCAGATATGACTAATTAATAAGTCAGTATTTGTTAATGCTTTGAAGTTTGCAGGCTTTGGCTGCCTGGTGTCACTGCAGTGGTGCACAGAAGTGCTTCATGATTACTCTTCCTTGATGTTTATTTCTGAGTTCTAACTGATAAGGGGAGAAAGAGTAAAAAATTTAACAGGTTATTCCTCCCACAAGCTGTGCATCGAGTGAAGCAGGTTGTTCTGAGCAGGGCCTTAACCTGGTGTAACAGCACGTTATTCAACTCAAACATAGATGTAATAGAATGAATTAACATGGAAATTAATATGAGCCCTTGTGTTTATCTAATGCAATGTAGTTGATCCTCTATCAAGTATTTATCATAAAAAATGGAGTACCTAGGTCTGTCACAGACCCACAAAATAGTTTAAGTTAAAAAGGATCTCCAGAGGACATCAGTCCAACTCCTTCTTCAAATCGTGTTTGTTTAGATCAGATTGTTCAGTATCCAGCTGAGACTTGAACGCAGCTCCAAGGACGGAGATTCCACAACCTCCTTCAGGCAACCTGTTCTGGTATTCGACCACTGCCATTTTAAAATAAAATAAAATAAATCAAAACACTAAATATAGAACCCTTTTTTCTACATAAATAGAGCCTTTGGCCAGCCTCGCTCCATGTGGTCAGAATCTGTGTGTTTGGGTGATGCCTTAGGGGATCACTGTGCTCCAGGTGCGTCCTGCCGGCACCGAGCACAGGGAGGAAGGGTCGCTGCTGCGCTTTGCCTGGGTGGGTCAGCCCGCGGTTCCTACCTCTCATCTCTGTTAAGGGTGTAAAAACCAGCGCAAAGCTCGGACAAGTAAAACGCGCAGTCGACATCTAAAGGATTTTCTTTCTTGCCTCTTACAAACAAAACAGCGCGCACTGAGCGCCCCGAGGGAGGCGTGGCTGCGGCGCCGGTGCTGCTCCCGGCCGGCACGGAGGACGCTGCCAATCTGCTCGCAGCTCTTGCCCCCGAGGCAGTGCTGCGGTAGAAGCCGCTCCTTTCGGCGCCAGGGCTGCACAGGGATTTACTCGGGAGCGTCCCCGGCTCCCGCAGCCACGACCGCGGCCCCGCCGCGGCCTGTGCCCGGCGTCTCCTCTGCCCGGCTCCAAGATGGCGGACCCGTTCCCCCGGGTGCCTTCCCCGCGTGCCCGCCCCTTCCCGGCCCCTCCTGCGCGCGCGGGGCTCCGACCTCACTTCCGCTTGTGCAGCAGCCATTTTGTCTTTCCGCCGCCGCTGCTGCCCGAGCTTCTCCCTCCCTCCTGCCGCCGCGGGCCGCGACACTCCAGTTCCCCCCCGGGCGCGGCTCCCGCCGGGCCGGGGCCGATCCCGATCCCCCTTCCCTTATCTCGGGAGACTCCTCTGCAGCCCCGGCGCGGTTCTGAGGGCGCGGGGGCGGCTCCCGTGCCCCCGCCGCGCCATGTCCAGCGAGGAGAGCTACCTGGCCATCCTGCGGTACCTGACGAACGAGCGGGAGCCGTACGCGCCGGGCACGGAGGGCAACGCCAAGCGGAAGATCCGCAAGGCCGCCGCCTGCTACGTGGTGCGCGGCGGCACCCTGTACTACCAGCGGCGGCAGCGCGACCAGCAGCGCTTCGCCGAGCTGGAGGTGGTGCTGCAGGCCGAGCGCCGCGCCCGCCTCATCCGCGCCGCGCACCTGGCGCCCGACGGCGCGCACCGCACCCGCCTGCAGACCTGGCAGGGGCTCTCGCAGAAGTACTGGTGGAGAGGTGAGCGCGGCGGGCGGGGGCGGCGGCCGGGGCACGGCGCGGCTGCGGAGCCGGGGCTGCAGCTGCTGCGGCACGGAGCCACAGAATCGCGGCTGGAAGGGACCGCAGTGGGTCATCCGGTCCCGCCTCCCTGCTGAGGCAGGGTTACCCCAGAGCACATGGCACCGGACTGCGTCCGGACGGTTCTTGAATATCTGCACTGACGGAGACTCCACATACTCTCTGGGCAGCCAGTACCGGTGCACGGTCACCTTTACAATTTTTCCTCCTGTTCACGTGGAACTTCCCGTGCATCAGTTTCTGCTCGTTGCCTCTTGTCCTGTTGCTTGGCGCCACCGGGACCTTGCTCCGTCCTCCTGACACCATCTGTTTAGATATTTATACGTGTTAGTGCAGTCCCCTCTCAGTCGTCTCGTCTCAAGGCTGACTGGGCCCAGTTCCCTCAGACCGTCCTTGTAAAAAAGATTTTTCAGTCCCTTAATCATCCTTATTGCCCTCTCCTGGACCTGCTCCAGGAGTTCCCTGTCTCCCTTGTACTGAAGGAACGTCCGTGTGCCCTCCCCAGCGGGACCAGGAGGGGACTGTCGCTTGCTGAGTGACCAGTGCCTTTAAACGCCACCTCGAAGCACGTAGTCTGTGGGCAGTGACATTGTGTCACACCCTGAGAGCCAGGGCTCGCTCTGCACAGTGCAGCTTGGTCAGCAAATTGTCCAGGGCTTCTTGTCTGGTAGTGGTACCTTGCACATGTGGAAAGACGGAGTATGGCTATCCCCTCCAGGTTTTGCACACCGTCTGCTTAAGACAGTGACATCTCAAGCTGTGCCCTCGGTATAGGGTGATAATCCATTCCACGTGACCCGGGTTAGCTTTGGACCTCATCCACGAGTGTGATGGTGTTCATGTTTAAGTTCTACAGCTGCCAATGGTGGTTGGCAGTCCTGGCACTCATTGTTATATTTGTCTCTTTCTTGCAATGAGAAGCTGAAAAGACCAGACTAATTCTCAGCTGCGTTCTGAGTGATATCACAGCTGATACAAATGGTGGTGCCTGAACAACAGCAGTTCCCAATTGGACCTTCTTTTGGCTGAGGAAATGGCTTGATAACATGTTCCCTTTGGATTTAGTGTTCTACTTTTAGTCCTAGGTATCCATTAAACAAGTAGCCTGCTTTTCACTTGCTGTGGGCCCAGTGTGTGTCTGTATTGCTTCTCTTGTTCCGCTTTCTTCATCCATCAGCAAGTCTGTCATTTCAGCTTCAGTTTTCCCTATTTTCATTTGGAGGGGTATTGCTCTAGCTGCAGCCCATCCCTCCAATCCAAATCTCATTGACTTGAAGATCCTTTTCATGTGAAAAAGGTTGGCATCTCAAAGCTGGTATATCCGTTCTGGGTACTGGTTTCCTTGCCTCTATCTGCATTCTCATTGTCTGCCCAGCATTGGACTGTTCTAGCATCAACTCTCAGCCTATGCTGGAAGCTTCCTCCATGGGCCTCAGTGTAGCTTCTGTTTGTCAGGAGAGAGCATTCTGTATTCTTTGATCTTTCTGGTCACCTTTGTTTGCACATCCTATATTCTCTTACTTCTCTTGCACTGAGAATACTAAAATCCATTCCATGCTTTCAGTTCAAGTATTACGCTTCTTCCCTGTGTCTCCTTTAAAACAATGTTTTCCCTGCCATTACAGTACTTTTTGGCTGCTAGTGGACAGCAGCTTTGGCCCAGCTGTCATCCTGAGATGGGCATCATCTTGGGGTGTGTCTGTTCTGTAACTGCAAGGCAATAGGCTGGAGAATGGCTAGGAAGGGTGTTAGAGGTGCGATTTGAAGGCCAGAGACCTCCTGTCTTATTTCAGATGAAATCAAGGAAATGTAAAAATGTTGAAATGGGCATGAATGTCCTAGGTTGCCTTAAGTCTGTGTTTTCCTGATCCTTGCAGAGATGTGTATGTATTGATCATGCATGTCATGCTCTGAGAAGGTGTGAGCAAGCAAGTCTAAGTCTGTGTCTGCAAAGGTTTTGAGTTCTGCTGGGTTTTGAACCATAGAGACCCAGCTGCTATGTATGCTTTTATATTGTCCTAGTGAAGAAAATGAATTGGGATTGAAAGCCGTGCATGGAAAATGCCTTGGTATCTAGAAGAGGACCCTGGGCTTAGGACCTTTTGAGTATCTAAAATTATTTATAGAATTACAGAATGTGCTGAGTTGGAAGGGACCCACAAAGATCATTGAATACAACTCCAGGCCCTGCACAGGACCCCCCAAGAGTTACAAGAGTCATCCCCAAGAGCATTGTTCAAACACTTCCTGAGCTGTCAGGCTTGGTGCTGTGACCCCTTCCCTGGGGAGCCTGTTCCAGTGCCTGACCAACTTCTGGGGGGAGAATCTTTTCCTGATACCCAACCTAAACCTCCCCTGGCACAAATTCAGGCCATTTCCTCTGGTCCTGTCATTTATACTTGGTTACACTGGTAAAGTACTGGTGGGAAATTGATTTATTTAAATTCTAAAATCATAAGCAATTGATTTAAGTCAGTGTTAATAATGCATATCCATGTCATTGCATATAACACAGTTGATCCTAATTTTGCAAAAGCCCTTAAGTGAGGCTTCCAATTGCCGTCGTCTTCAGTAAGAACAAGCCATTTGCGTGGGCTAAATGCAAGATTATGTTATAGCTTTTATTACCTTGGGATTATTAGGCTAAATGTCTAAATATAATTTTTTTTTCTGGCCTTAAAAATCTTTCCAGGAGGGTTTGCTTAATGTAGTGACATTCTTAATGTTCTGTCTCAAATGACTGGTAGTGACATACAATATCATGCAAATGGTGTGAGAGAACCACAGCTGGTAATAATGAGTCAGAGAGGGAAAGTATAGGTGTCTGACTGCATTTTTCTTGGTTACTATGTAATATTTTTGATTATTAATTATCAGTGTTTTGCTAATCACCTACATATTGTAGTTATGTGTTTAAGGTAAATTGAATTAAGATTAGAAGCCTAATCATGCTGCATTAATTTTTCTTAGGTATTCTTAAGCAGGTTAAAGATTACATTAAAGAATGCAGCAAGTGCCAGGAAAAGCTAGATCGCTCTAGATCTCTCTCAGATCCCTCTGAAATGCTGGAGGAGCTAGGACTGGATGCAAAATCTCATGAGGACAGTAATGAGACAGATGATGAATTGAGTAACACAGCATCAATCCCAGCTGCATCCCCAAAGCCTGTGAAGAAGAAGCCAATAGCAAAGCACGAGCTTGTATTTGTAAGTACCATTGTTTACATCTGAATGGATTTGCATTGTCAAAGATATTGAATATGTAGAAATGGGTTACTGGTATACATGTGATGAAATTAATTATAGTGCATCATTGTTGGGAAATAAAATCAGCCTGCATATTTTGCGGGGTGCAGAATCTAAGATAAAATGAATGGCAAAATTGCCAGTAAAACATCACATACAAGGTTCTTTTGGGCTCTATATCTGTTTCTTGATACTATATTGATGTATAAAATTCTTGTTCATAACTGCAGGCTCACATGCACGTAAAGACACTTGAATTTAGAAACTGTTTCAAACTGTAGCATAGAAAAATACAGTCAAAGAACTGTTTGAATGTGTCTTGCCATTTTTCCAGTTGTCTGTTTTAACTGTGTTTGGAGGGAGGGTGAAACTTAAAGAGTGAAAGCAGTAGTAAAGTTAAACTGTATATTCTACAGGCTTGAACTGATTGTATGGTTGCAGAAAATAATCCTTTTCTGTGTTTCAGTGTGAATGCTTAAAAAGGCACAATCTAAATGTAATGAAGTTCTCATAATGTTGTTTATGACAGGTTGACAGTAAGGGCCTTGTGAAGCAGTCATCTTCCAAACATTGTCTGTCAGTCTTAAACCAACTGAATCAGCAGAGGCTTTCCAATCAGTTCTGTGATGTGACTTTGCTGATTGAAGGAGAGGAGTACAAAGCTCACAAATCTGTCTTGGCAGCCAACAGCGAGTACTTCCGAGAGCTCTTCATTGAAAAGGGAGCTGTCACTAGTCATGAAGCTGTAGTGGATCTGTCAGGTGAATTGTTGTGGGTTTCAAAGCTAGAAATCATAATATCCTAAGTAAGGTGTACAGTATTTAATTCAGTCTTTTTTGACTGTTGAAGACAACCAAATTTTTTGTCTTGTTTTTTTCTCTCTTTTAAAAATCTAAAAGTATTTTGTGTGGATCTTAATGCAAAAGTGTTCAGTCTGATTTTGCCTAATCTGATTTTCCATGGGCTGTGGTATTTAATCTAAAAATTTCTGAGAGGCTTTGGATGGATTTTTACCTTGCTTAGGCATGTTCCCTCCTTGTATTAGTCACAAACGTTAAAAAGGGAAGAAAATCAAATGCTTGAATACATCAAGCGGGAATGTTGACAAGCTGCTTGGAGAGCTGTTTAGTTTAATGAATGCTAAATTGCTTCTTAGTTCTGTAAAGCGGAATCATACATGTCTGCTTATATCTCAGACCTGGTACATAAAAGATAGGAGACAATTCTAAAATAAATGTTCTAAAAGTAGCTTTGTAGTGATGAAGAATACTGTACAGAACATATGCCTTCTGCATTGCTTTCTCACTTAATAACTGTCTCTGCATGAGCAACAGACATGGGTGAACAATAATCATCTAATAGGATAGTCCAGAAGGTTCCCCACATTAAATATTTGATTTATTATTTATGCAACTGTGGAAAATTATACCAAGTTCTTATATTTAATCAGTTCTATCTATATATCCATATCTTTATTGTTTTCAATAGCTACTTTCTTGTCTTATTTTTCTGCCACATCATTTGTTACTTAAGACCTGAGTACTTTCTGAATGTAGCAGGTCCAGAAAGACTTTGGTTAAATTCATCTGCTCTAAAAGTATTGTGACTCTCCCAGCACCTTGAAATATTCCTCATAGAATTTTATTGGGAAACTACCTAAGTTCTTCTTAGTTACTGGAAAAGTTGTCTGAGCTTACTTACACGTAGAAACTACATGAGGAGGCAGCTTTAGTGTAAATGACAACCGGGTCCCAGCGAAGGGCTCCAGTGTTATTTCCAAGTGTGTTTTGCTATAAATTTCACACTTAACTGTATCAAAGGTGAACTGCTGTTTTCATCATGGGATATTTTGGTGTAATTTCAGGTCATCAGTATTTTCTCTAATATCTTGTTTTATTCCTGGTAGGTTTCTGCAAGTCCAGTTTCCTGCCTTTATTGGAATTTGCTTATACTTCAGAATTAACATTTGACTTCTGTAGTATGGCGGAAGTGGCCATGCTCGCTCGGCATCTCTTCATGTCAGAGGTCCTGGAAATCTGTGAGAATGTGCACAAACAGATGGAAGAGAAACAAATTACGGTGTACCAAAAGGGAGGTATTCAAACAGTAGAGTCAACACAAAATGTAGCAGAGCAGGCTGAAGTGGAGATGCAGCCCGTGGATGGTGCTGAGCAAGCTAAGCTCACAGCCAGTGAAGTGCCAGTAGCTGTGAATGGAGCTCCTTCCTCTGCTGGGACAGAGGAGGCAGCAGCACCCCAGCCTGATCTGCACCCAGAGCCTCTGGAGGCCGCTGTGAGTGATCCTTCCAAGCCTGTGGAACAGTGTGAAACAACTGAAAATTACATCAAGATCCAGCTGGTGGAGAACATTTCAAACAGCATCTACAGCAGACACAGCACTGAGCCATCAGCTGTGGAAGCCATGGACACTCAGAATCAAAGGGAAACTGAGACAGTTCAAAATGACAGTGATAAAGCCCATGTGGACTCTGCTTCAGAAGACTCCTCAGAGACACTCAAGCAAAAAAGCAACGAGCAGAGCAGCTCTGTTTCCCAGCCAGAAAGCCTCGCTTCCAGCCAGGATGATACTTACAAAAGCAAACTTCGCCAGCGTTCAGTCAGTGAGGGGGGATACATCAGACTGCATAAAGGAATTGAGAAAAAACTGCAGAATAGAAAGACAAATCCTAAATCTGCAGTGCAGCAGGTATTCTGTCATTACACCTGTGGTTACCAAAGTAACTTCTAAGCTGTGGCAGTTGTGCAAACAAAACCCCAGAAGCATTGACTTGGCATCAGTATTCCTTCCACATTGAAGGTCTTTAGAATGCTTGGTGACCACAGCCTAGGTCGAGTATCTTCTCACAGCTTGTTATGGTTGGACAGAAGTTGTATTATCTCCGCAAAATTCTTAATGATCTGTGAATTTAATTGAGCTAGCTCTTGTGTATGTCTGTCATAGATACAAATACTTATCTGTTAGAGAAGTGAGATCCTACACTTCAGACTTGAAAACAGTGTTGGGAATGAAAAATCTTACATCCCATGTGGATATTAAGATGTGGTCAGGAGTCACAGTAATGCAGTCCTGCTACCTTCAGATTGGGGTCAGTTAAGAGAAAGGTTCAAAGAGCACTGGTGTTAAAAACTCTAGCACTTGAACATACTAAGTGTGTAGTAACTGAACTAGTTCCATTTACAATTTTTTTTAATGAAACAGTCTTATTACTCTTTCCCCTTTGAGAGCCTTTCTTCTTTCATTGTCTATGGGTAGTTGACATTCTTCTCAAGGGGCATTCATGCATTTAGTTTGTGACAGAGTGCACTTCACTGCATGTTGGCAAAGTCTTCTAAAGAGCTGTTAGTTTCCAGAGGAGTCCTGAGAGTTTTGCATACTAGAGCCACCAGTCCCACACACAGGGGAATAATTTGTTATTGTTACAACACCCTAATTGACAGAAACTGTAGCATTTGTGGTTTTTTACAGATGGACAGCTTAAAGACCAGACGTTAAAATTTGTGTGATCAAAATACTTGAGCAACCTATTTTTGCTGGTTAGAGAGTGCCAGGGTTTGGTTTGGTTTGGTTTTGTTTTGGAAGGGAGAATATTTACCTTTGGGGATAGTTCCTGTTAATTTATTTTGCAGTTTTTAAATCCAGTTCCTTGACAGATGAGGTCCACAGACCTATGGAAAAAAGGAATTGCTTGGGATCGGACTCAGGAATAGGTTTCTGCTTTCCTAACTTGTTAGTAGCTTTTATTGTTTTGTCTCATGCATCCCTCAACTTTCCCATATGTCATGGGATGTCATATAAGCTTCAGGAAAGAAACACTCTCCTGAGTTTCCAGTTTTGATGCTGGGAGAGTAACAGGAAAGAGATGGCAGGAAAAATACTGCCAATTTAAATTACAGTAGTTGCACCTGGCATGGAGATATTGGGGATGAGATGTGCTTTGTAGGAATTAATTATTTTCCTAGCTCTTACTACTCATATACTGAACAAAATTATTTTTGTGGCTTCACAATTTAGCCAAGTTTGCATAAGTTATCAGAGCAACAGGAAATTTTTTTTAAAAATACATTAAAAATTTTTCTCTGTGTTGAGTTTCAGTTTAGTTTTCAGAGGCATGGAAGGGCTGGCATGTTTTCAAAAACTGCTGGGCACCTCACTTGTTGGGAGAACAAGATGAAGAAATAGGGGTGGTTGTACTTCCTTCCCTTGCCTTCTCAGAAACCCAAAGGGGACACAGGTTACAGGACATTTCAATATGATTACTTACAGTTTGGCTTTTAAAGAATTTGGCAGCAAGTTTCTATGAAGGAAGATGAGATTATCAGCTCCAGGTAGCACTGCCAGTACCACCTGACAAAAACCCACTAGTGCCTTATTTCTAGATAAAAAGTCTCTAGGAAAGCTGGAATGCTCTTAACTTGATAGAGATCATGACTGGCAGTACTCTGTGCTTCTTCTGTAACTATCCCTTAGCTGCCACTTAGGCAGTTACTCAGGGCTGAAGAGTTCATTGTCCCTGAATTGGTAAGTCACTGTGGGACCATCATAATAATAAGTTTATGGTTTTTCACTCACCCTGAGATCTGTTTTGTAGTGAACTGAAATGAGGTAACTTTCTAGCAACTAAGCTAAGCAAAATGAAGAGGTATTACAGTAACACAGAAACATCAGCTTTTAATACAGGCTTTCAGACAGGGTATGAAGTACAGTGCAGTAAAATTCATTCAAAGGTTCTGTTTTTCCAACTTAGGTTGCCATGAAGCTGGTACAAAGAGGAAAAAAAATGAAACAGCCCAAAAGAGAGACCACGGAAAATAATGAAGTGGAAGCTCAGCACAAATGCACTGAGTGTGGAATGGTGTTCCAGCGGCGCTATGCGCTTATAATGCACACGCTGAAACATGAAAGATCTAAAGAATATAAATGCCCAGTAAGTTGAGGGGTTGGGGTGGTTTTTTTTGTGTGTGTAGACCTTCCTCTTCATGAAAATTAATTCAGTAGTGATATTAGTAATTATTTTTCCTTGCCTTTTTTTGTACATACATTTATTTTCCTTACGGATTTCAGAGTTGGATACAGCCTTGATCTGGATGGGGTGAGGTAGAATGGGGTGCAGCCACTTGGCCTGACAGCAGTGTGTGACTTGCTGCTCAAGACAGTGATTTGCTTTTAACCCTACCAGTAAATTTATGTTTAGATTAGACTGGAAGTTAGTCTCACTAGGAAGTGACCAGTGGTTCTGTCAGTAGCCATAAAATAAAAGTTTACAACTATTCGTTAACCTGAGACAAAATGGCTGTTGGAGTCAAGTTATAGATTTAACTAATCATATTACTGTGCTTAAAACATTTGAGTACTTTCTTGTTGTTTTAAATAATTCTGTTACATGCAAAGTAAAGCTGTAATATTTTCTGTCCCAGTTGTGCAAGAAAGAATTCCAGTACGGTGCCTCTCTGCGCGCCCATCTGGTGCGGCACACGCGGAAGACGGACGCCACCGCCGCAGCTCCTGGCGCCGAGGGGACAGGCGTGTCCTCGGTGAAAGGGAGAACCAAGCGGGAGTTTGTGTGTGACATCTGTGGGAGAACTCTGCCTAAGCTCTATTCTCTCAGAATACATATGCTTAAACATACAGGTGTCAAACCCCATGCGTGCAAGGTAAAGTCCTTTTGCTCTCTAATCAGATTAGTAATGTTCTCTATTACCAATACATTGGTATTGATACTCTGCGCTAAAATTTATGTTAATCTTGGTCACTTCACAATAGGGAAAACTGCTGCAGCATTCATGATGAAATTGCTTGCAGTCCAAGAGTGAGAAAATTAGAATGAACTTGAGTTGTGCAAGTTTATATTCTTGTGTCTAGAAGAATGTCTTCCTTCAATTATTCTTAACAGACCAGTTGTGTCACTGGTGCAAAATCACAGGCTTGGCCATTCTAGTTCCCAAGAAATACAGGAGGTTTTGTTCTGTTTGAAGTTAAACACCTATTAAATGATTAGTTTTATTTGTCCTATTCCACCACGTATGGATTTTTTTAGGTTTGTGGAAAGACCTTTACATATAAGCATGGATTAAAAATGCACTTAGCTCTCCATGAAGTACAGAAACAGTTCAAGTGTGACTTGTGTGAAAAGTCTTTTGTCACAAAAAGAAGTCTTCAGGAACACATGAGCATTCATACAGGTAAGTAATGTGAAAAGGAATCCTTTTCTTTTGCTTGGCTATTGTATTCTGCTGAACTTTAACATTGTTCTTCAGTGTCAAAGGAACTGTTTAAAAAAATAAGTGGTAGTTTGTTCTTCTGGTCAGGCAGCTGAGATATAGGTAAATAGTCATTTTCTGGGGCTTTTTACCAAAGTTTAATGTTATCATGCAGATGTTCTATGCAAGAATGGGGAATTGTGGTTGGTCTGTTCCTGTGGTTTTATGTACATGTTTAATTCTTGTATCATGTCAGTTCAACAAAAAATAGGCAACAGGCTGGGATATTCTCGAGCACTTAATCTTCCAGCCTGTCCTTTTAGAGGAAAACATGCTAAGTTAAATGTCTCAGAATCTCCATATACATTTTACAGGATTTCCTGTACTAATACTGACATTTTATAAAGCCTGGTGTCTTGAAAGATCTTAGCATGTGAAAGATGACAATATAATAATTTAATACAAGCAGAGTTTTAAAATTGTAATGTGTAAACATTGTCTGTGTTTCTGGTTTTCTGGGCTGGGCAGAATCAGGAGAGATATTCAGTTAGGACAATGTGTTCCTGAAATTAAGGAATTTATATTAGTAGTCATCACTCCTACATTGATGGAATGGAGCAGAAACTTTTATTTTAAGATGTTTTTCCACAAATGCAAGATACAAGCAATAATCCATAAGCAATGCTGTGTTGCTGAAAAAGTTGCAAAATACATAAACACAGGCTTTTATCACACAAGAGGGCGGTTTTTTAGGCTGCTCACTTTTCCTGACTAAATCATAGTTGCAGTGATGTACCTATGTTTAAAAACATGAAATAAAGTAATTTAGAGTTCCTACTCCCCCCTTTGTATATTATTACATTAACACATACAAATACACCTTAAAATTCCATTAGGGTGTAATTAAACCAACTTCTCTTACTGCTCTGATTACTTGAAATAAATTATATATGAATTATTATGAACCTGTCTCACAAAGCACTCCGGAGAAATGGAGGCCTGGCTTGGTAACATATTTTGTTTTGTTTTTGCCAGGAGAATCCAAATACCTTTGCTCCATCTGCGGAAAATCCTTCCACAGGGCATCAGGACTCAGTAAACACATAAAGAAACATCAGCCAAAGCCTGAAGTTCGTGGATATCAGTGTACTCAGTAAGTCAGGTGATGGGTGGTTTTAATCTTAGCATTAATGGTCATAGTAGTTTTCAAGATTAAAAGCAGCTCCTTGTTGTAGCATAAAACTGTTCCACTGGCCTGGGATAAGACTTGTAAAGCATGAGAATAAAAAATGCATTTTTGTAAATACGTGTCCTGGAGAGCAAAAGCTTGGTTTTAAACTGTTACCTAGCTCTAGTTTCATGCAGCTGTTCTCTGATGACTGCACTGTAATTGGTGCTGTAATCAGTAGCTGTGTGGGTGTACAGCTTTTTTGTAGGGCAGATAAAAGAGTGTAAGGTTGTCAGAGGCCAAGGGCCTTCAGCCTGGTTTTGCTGTCTTTTAGTGTGACAGCTGATTTCAGTTTGGTTTGAAGATGTCCTGTAGGGTCTGCAGTGTCCTGCGCTTGTATGCATTGCTGTGTTTAGGAAATGGCTGTGCAGGAACTTCACCAACTGAGACTGACTGTTGCAGTTCTCTTGATTATAAAACATAATATTGCAATAAGTGGCATTTATTGTTAATGGCATTTATTATTATTTAAATAATAGCACTGTGCACTTCTGGTAAGCAGAAACTGTAACTGGAAGGTGTGTTAGTGCACTAGCAAAACATGGGTACTTTTTCCATGACCAAGAGGACTATAGGGAACCTTTCAAGTGCCCTGCAGAAGGACAGATAATGCTTAATTTTGGAACTCACAATGAGGTCCCTGGGAAGCTCTGTCAGATATTAAGAGGAGTGGTACAATTTATCTGATTGCCTGTAGCAACTCAAAGTTTTAAAGGAAGTAATAATCTAAAGAATTGCTTAAAGTATCTCAGTAGTGCCGCATGCTACCAAAAATGCTGTTTTCTAAATTACAAAAACTTACTTCAGGTCTGTCAGCAATGGTTTTATGTAGTGATTTTTAATGCTAAAAGTATTAATTCTAAAAATACAAAGAACAGAGCTGAGAGGATGCACAGACACTGTTTCCTGAAAGATACTAGGGAAGTCTATACTAGGGAATTTTAGTTTTGAAGGTGAAATACATTTATAAACAAAAACTTTTTACTCGAGGCAGTAGAGCCATGGGTGCAAGAGATCACCTTGACAGAGAAGATACTTTGACTCCACAGCTTCTTCAAAATAGCCACAGTCCTTGCTGCTTCTTCAGCGAAGGTCTCTACTAAGGATGTAATTCATGTTGTCACAAGTGGCTTAGAGAGCTTCACTAAGCAATAACCAGACTTCAGTTTTTTAGTTTGGTGGCTGGGAATGGAAAGCTCCCTGTCAGGCTTCAGTCTGAACTTCTGGCCTAGTTGAGCAAAGCTAACTATGAATTACTTCTTTAAAATGTTCATGGAAGTTTTGCAGTGAAGTATGTGTTTAAGTTGCAGTAATGCATGACAATGTTAGAGGGTGGTGGTTGCTTGAGTTTTTTACTTCTCTAATGGCTTTTCCAAATAAGAATCCTTGAGGAGAGAGCACCAAGTGCCAACCCCATTCAAGCCCCTGAGGGGTCTTTGTGATACTTTTTGATATGGATGTGCAAACTGAGGATCCCTGAGAGTCCCATTTGAACTGGAGCAGTCAGATTTTCCAGCCTAGGAGGAGGAGGTTGTTTGGGTGGCTCAAAGACTGTTAATCTTTTTTTTTTTCTTTTCTCCCTCAAAAGCAAGGAAGACTTCTTTTCCTCTCCAAAATACCCATTATTCAGGGAATGTAACATTAAATGTTTTGTTCCTGTATGGAAGCCTTTTTCATGTTCAGATTCCACTGGATGTTGTGAATTCTGAGATTCCCTTATACCAGTGGTTGATACTACAGAAGTTGAATCCTCCACCTTTGCTTGCTGGCATTGCTCTGCCTCTGTCCTTTCTGGAGTCATACAGCTGTATGTTGTTACATGAGGAAGAGAGAGAGATGAGCAGCAGAATTTCTTTCAAGGGAGGAACCATGTTTTTGATTAAACCAAACTGTAGTTTGCAGACCAAGAGGAGCTGTATAGTCATACTATGGCAGAGTATAAATGAAGGAAAACCATGAGTTTGCCTGGGTTAAGATGTGTACAAGCAGCAAGCTAAAGAATGAGTATCACTACTTTCAGATGCTTTCTTGCAGGATTATGAATTTGGTTTCTTAAATTTCTAAAAAACCCCTACTTTTGAGCATTAAAAACAACAAATTCCATCTATCTTGGTGTCAGTCCTCTTTGGTTGAGGGAAGAAGCAGCTATTACTGTCCTCATATTTTCATATGGTATAATATAAATTTCTGATGTCACCCAGTTGGTAGCAGAAAGGATATAGTTACTCATAACAGACAAAAAGGTTTCAGAGGTCTTCAGGTTTTATTGCAGGCTTTCAAATAAGCTGCTGTTCTTTTTAATTTTTCGTAGTTTAGAATGGGATTGTGCTTTAAATAAATAATTATTAAATACTTAAGTATTAAATAAATACTGATGATGCAGTAGGTGTTCTCAAACAGTTGCCATTAAAGAAGAGGGTCTCAGTGCCTTTGAAATCAGTGCCTTTCTTGTATGGGATGCTAAAACATTCAATGTTACAGGTGTGACAAGAGTTTCTATGAAGCTCGGGATCTTCGGCAGCATATGAATAAACATTTAGGTGTGAAGCCATTTCAGTGTCAGTTCTGTGGAAAATGTTACAGCTGGAAGAAAGACTGGTATTCTCATGTAAAGTCTCATTCTGTCACGGACCCTTATAGGTAAGAGGAAATTAATTTAACTGAAATGTACTAATCAAAGTGAGGTTATACAGATCCACAGCCAGTCAACAAGGCACTGCCTACTTTCAAAGTACCAATGGATTGATGGTGACTGGGGTCTTGAGTACTTGAGAATGGGTGGGTGACTTTAAATAGTGTGGATTAGCTGCTGACCTGGGACACAGTCCTGCAAGTAAGACATGTGAAGTCATAAGAGGATAAATGCAATCAATGAAGTTAGAAACGTATGTGATCTCACTTCTCTAGAAGGGTAAGTGGAAGCTTTGTGGCTGTGGATAAGAGAAAATGTAGTTCAGTCCAACAATAATGACTTCTAATTATGGAACTACTTGCCATATAAGACAGTATTCCCATTAAACTTTGCCTACCATCATTAAAGTGCATTTTGGTTTAAAAGACATAAGTGTACAATAATAGGTTTAATAGATTTCTCACTTAACACATTTTAGGTGCAATGTATGTGGAAAAGAATTTTATGAGAAAGCTTTGTACAGAAGGCATGTAAAGAAAGCCACACATGGTAAAAAAGGAAGAGCAAAACAAAATCTGGAACGAGTTTGTGAGCATTGTGGAAGAAAGTTTACACAGCTCCGGGAATATAGGAGACACATGAACAATCATGAAGGTATGTAGAACAGAACTAGTCATGGCATCCCTCAGCCCCTAAAAACATGATGGAAAAAGGGGTAATTGTTTCTTTGAGTCTGCATGTGTCCTGTCTGGCAAGACATGGAGGAGTTTTTACAGATTCTCCAATTAGTTTTATGCGAATCCTGGTTTGGTACCTTGCTACCAGTGATTACCAGAAGTTGCTGTTGGGGTCTTGCTAAAACTCCAGTCACACACAGGGACTGTGACAATTTTTCCTCAGAACCTGAACAGAAGAGGAACTTTTTTACAAGTGATTTAGAGGGGTAAAATATTCTCTACTTTCAAAGGTGCACGCAGTTAACAAAGTACTCTTCAGATAGGAGAATGATTGGCCTAAATTTAAAAAACAAAAAGGACCAATGTTGGAAATTGATCAACTTCTTGATTTATAACAAGTGGTAAACTATATGATGTTTGGGAAAAATATGAAAACTTTTTTTATATATATATATATTTTTTTTTTTTTAAGTACATGCATTTTTGCTTTAGATGAAGTATGAATTTGATTTTTGAGTATTTGTTTCTTCCAGCTGTTTTGGGAGCCTGTATATTCTCCTGTCTCGGAGCAAAACCGTTTTTTTTTGGTTTTTTTTGAAGCATGTCTCCTTTTAGAGAGCATTTATGAGTAAATCTGACAGGTGTCTAACTACTGAAATAGAGATTTTGTGTTTGTTTGTAAACAGAGAAAGTGTCCTGTAGTAGGTGCTCAGCCTAAATCTAGAGTAACTGTCACAGAGGAAGAGCCAGTAGTGAGATGGTGTTTGTCACCACCCATACACCTCGTTAGATGTTACAGACCACAGAACTCAGATGTTATGAGGGAAAATAAGATTATACAAACATCAGATGCTGTATTTGAACATATGCAGTGTGGAAGAGGAGGGGTAAAGCTGTAGGTGTACAGGAGGATTTACAGAAGCAAAGGGTGACTAGAAATATAAGTGACAAATTCTGCGCAGTAAAACATGGCTTCGGAAAGGCATCGCCAGCAAAATAAATTATTAGAATTCCATTAAGCATTGTACACTTAAAATAAGGAAGAAACTGCATTAAAAGGAATCTTGAAAAGTTTTTAAAAGCGAAGTGTTGGCTTGGGCTGGGCACTTGTGGAAAATGTCACCATTGAATGCATGATGCTTGCATATGTTGTTCCACAGAAATGGTGAACAGGATCTCTTTCTTACATGGCAGCAGTACAGTGTTCTCTGCTCTCCCACACTGCTGCCGTCCCTGTCTGCGCTGATCCTGGCTCCCTGTGAGCTCCGGGTCACCTTTCCTTGCTTTGCCCCGCGCAGGTGTGAAGCCGTTCGAGTGCCTGACGTGCGGCGTGGCCTGGGCGGACGCGCGCTCCCTGAAGCGCCACGTGCGGACGCACACCGGGGAGCGGCCCTACGTGTGCCCTGTGTGCAACGAGGCCTACATCGACGCGCGCACCCTGCGCAAGCACATGACCAAGTTCCACAGGGACTACATACCCTGCAAAATCATGCTGGAAAAAGATACTCTTCAGTTTCACAACCAGGGGACGCAGGTGGAACATGCCATCAGCATTTTAGCGTCAGACATGCAGGAGCAGGAAACCGAGATCAGCTTTGGTGCTGGTGAGGGCGAGACTGTGGTAGTGACAGGAGAGACTCTCGAAGCCATCGAAGCAGTTGCAGCTACTGAGGAATGTACATCAGTCTCTACCCTTTCTGACCAAAGCATCATGCAGGTGGTAAATTACGTACTGGCACAACAGCAAGGACAGAAAATGGCTGAAGTGTCACAGGCCATTGAAACTGTAGAAGTAGAAGTGGCCCATGTAACGAAGACGGAGCCAATTTAGTATATGAGAGAGCAAGAAGTGTAAGGTTCTATGATCTGTGAGAGCCAAATATTTAACGGGTTATCTGAGGCTTTCAGTGATGCCTGTTCTCAAATGGTTAATCCTCAGTACTGAATGTTGTGATGACAGAATACTGCACCATGCATTAGAGGGAAAAAGTTCCAATACTCCAGTGTGGGCCAAGGCTTTGAAAGCTAAGATTTCTATACTGGCTATAACTTAAAAAAAAAAAAAAAGGTTAAAATAATGTTTTTGTGTCATGGAGTGAGTATCATACTGTAACTTTGAAAAATTAAGAAGAAAAAAACATATAAAAAGGCTGCACTAAAAACTAGAAATGCACAGCTATTGGTAGCTTTTTTGTTTGTTTTAATGTGCATTTCATCAAGTTTGTGAGCAAATTACCTGTATTGGATTCTGTCTGTTTCCTCCCAAGACAAGGGAGGTGGTAGAATGCTTTGTGTAGCGTGTGCTTAATATGACATACAGAAAAACTGAAGCTTTTTTTCTCTGGGCAAATGCACCGTTGGCATTTAGTGAATCCCAGTTCTGAAGAACTTATTTAAATTCCAGGTGTGTGGGTGGCTGGTCCAAGGTTCAGCAAAACGCTGTAAAATGTTTTATAGATAATGGGCAGGAATCTGCTGAAGTCTGAGGGAGTGTTTCTCCAGGATGGTTGTGGATTTAAGTTGACCAGAGGACAGCCCACCATAGGCAGACTACTTAGAGAAGTGAACTCCTTTTCATTTGTAAGGGAGGAGGTTATGCTGCAGCCTCTGTACAGAGTCATGTTTAGCTCAGCGATGTTTGTTTGGAAGCTATTGCCAGCACTGATGTATGTACCCAAAGCAGGCAACCTGATGATGGATGCTTCTAACTTTGCTGTACATTTGATGTAGAAACTGTCAAAGGAACTAATGGAACACATCTTTGGGAACTGAGGAAGTCCAGCTAGTTACAGACTGATCTTGTCTTGTATTGGAAGGAGGAGGCCTGCTAATGCCCAAGCAGGACACATGACAATATCAGGGTAGAGAGATATGAAAATCTTAGTATGGGGTAAAATTTAGATTTGTCTCAAAATTACCAGAATCTCTAGAAAACCGTATTACTGCTGCTTTAAGAAAAGTACTTCTAGGGCCAGTTGATACCTAGTGTTGCACCACATAGTTGGACAAATCCTTACTGGGTGTTCCTGCAAGTAAGTGTGAATGACAGCTGTGCTTGGCCCAGGTTTCCATGTCCCTGGTTTAATACCATGAACAGGGCACATATAAATCAGTACAAGGTGTGGGTTCCTTCGTTGCTGCGTGGTTTTTAAAGCAAGCTGCATATCTGTCAAGGAGACTGAAAGTGCTTTGCATGTGAACAATCAGAGCTGTAGTCTTTACATCCTTCTCAGTCTGTAGTGGTATCACGTATTTCCTAACTTGGACAGCAGCAAGATACCTGAGCAGCCAGAACTATTGCAGGGTAAACTTCATATATAAAGTGACATGCACAGAACTCGGCTACCTGTGAAACAGATCCACTGAACAAATTTAAGCAAACCCTGTGGCAAAGTAACCACCTCATTTCAATTAGTATTTCTACTTTTCATCTTACTTAACTATGTGGATATCTGTCTACTAAGCTACAGAATGGACTGTTCTTTTTATACTTTGCAATTCGGTAGATAAGCAGTTGTTGAAATTTTTTTGTTTGAGTTCCTGTCTTGGATCCAGATTAATTTGTAGATGCCTATTTCAAAAGTCAGGGTCTTATTTCAGAGAAACAGTGTAGTTATTTATATATCCTGCAGCCCTTTACAATTGTATTATTTTCTAATTACCAAATGGAGTAAAACTAAAATGAATATTAAAGAAAAATTACTGCTAGCTGTAACTTGAATTTTTGTATGGTAAAGAATCTGGAGATAGCCATCCTGCTTAAAATTAAAATACTGCCATTATGATGGAAAAAGATTTAAAAGAGCACTAGGTAAACTTGAAAATTTACTTCAATGTTTGTGTGCTAAAAATAATTATGTATTACTAAAGTGAGTAAGTGTTCAAGGAAAAATAGCTGTAAATAGTGCTAGAACATTATTTGTATATTTAGTGTGTTACCTTACAAAAAAGAATATTACCAGCACCTTAGTTTAATCTTTGGTGCATTTATTTATTTGCCCAGCCTATGGAAGAAGTGAATCTGAATTTCGGAGCCTTCCTATCCACTGTCAGAATGCTTTTACTGACTCAATGATCTGCTGTTTAAAAACAACCACCAACCAAACTAATCACAAAAGGTTGTTTTCTAAACAAGATTCAGCCAGGAATGTCAAAGCTGAATGTTGTGGCTCCCCTTTCCTAACATGCTGTGCCTTACCTTTTCCGAACGGCGTGAGGTAAGTAGGGAGTGTCACTCTTGGCTTTGCTGTTCCCATATGTGTGGAGTTGCCTTATGTTTTTCTTTGGACTTCAGCACTTAAGACATTCACTACCCTTCTGCAAAAGTCAGGCTGCAAATACGCAGTTGGTATCTGATTTTTTTAAAAACAAAGTTCATGAGAAGTGTCCATTCATTAAGTATTCCTAGTGAATTCCTGTACATAATGAATTTGATTTGTACATTCTGCTGTTTTTATTTAGTGTTAGATGTATAAAGTTACGGTTATTTCTGTCATCAAATAAACTGAGCTCTGCCATGAATTGCTCTTTCAAGAAAAATCTTTTTTTTTCCTGGGGAAAGAAGGTGTTACAGAATTACTTACTCTTCTTCGGTATTTCACATTCCATACACAGATTATGGCCTGAATAGTTCTAGTAACCCCTGCTTTTTAATTTTTGCTTAAGGCTCAGAGAATTATGTTGTATGGGGAAAGGGGAAAGGGGAAAGGGGAGGAGAGGAGAGGAAAGGAGAGGAAAGGAGAGGAAAGGAAAGGAAAGGAAAGGAAAGGAAAGGAAAGGAAAGGAAAGGAAAGGAAAGGAAAGGAAAGGAAAGGAAAGGAAAGGAAAGGAAAGGAAAGGAAAGGAAAGGAAAGGAAAGGAAAGGAAAGGAAAGGAAAGGAAAGGAAAGGAAAGGAAAGGAAAGGAAAGGAAAGGAAAGGCACTGCCCTCCTGAATTGTGTCAGAACATGGCTGTACAAGAGCACAGTGCTAATGAAACACCGAGTGTAGTGATCCTGAAATTGCTTTGGCTGCAAGTCCTCGCGGTGGGTGAGGCAACTGCTCGGCCCTCTGGTACCCAGCTGTAACCATTTTGGTTTGTTTCAAATGTTAATTTCTCTTGACTTGGGTGTCCATAACACTGCACTCCAAAGCAAGCACCAGCCAGCACTTCCATCTTGGTCTCTGCCCTGGGATGGGTATTTGAGCAGGGGTTGTGGTGTGGAAGTTGTCCTGCAGTGTCACTCTCCTGGCTGAAGGATGAGCTGTACAGCTGCCTCCAGGTCTGGGAACAGTGTCCTGTGCCTTTCCCTTTGCTGTTACAGGATCTTCAAGGCAGCACCAATGTTGCAGAAAGCCTGATTATCTTCTGTGGTTCATCCTAAGGGAATGCTAGGAGTTTTTTAGCACACTAACTCCTCTGTGAGCCCCTGTAAGTAACCAAGCTAAGTCTATACATAAAGAAAAATGGGGGTTTCAAAAGGCTGATTGCTGAAGGAGTAAGGAAGGCTTCTGTTGAACAACTGCTGCTCCACATGGGTTCAACTATCATGGACAACAGCCAAGTGATGTGTGGATAATTTTTGCCCCACTTTGTTTCTACTGGAGCTACAACCATGTCATTCCTCCCTGTTAAAGGAAGCACCATGAATTTCTACAGCATCAGTGTATAATGATAACATTCAGGAGCCAGTCTACAGCTGGTGCTGACAACGTGTGGAACCCCCCAGCATCTCTCAAGCAGCTCTTAACTGAGGCTTATTCTTGTGCAGAAATGTCCAGCTGCTGCAGGAGAGGCCCTGGTCACTCCGTTGTCACCCTCAAGTGTAGGGCTGTTGGGGAACATCCTTACAAGCCTCGTGTGACCTTTAAAAGACTTTGCAGAAAGAAGGTTTTTCTTGTTCCCCATGGAAAAATTTTGTCCTGCAGGCTTTGTCTCTTGTCAGGGGTCACGTGCCCTGCCTTACAGCTTTGCTGACTTAAGTGGTGCTTTTAGATGTGGAGTAGTGCAAGCTCTTGTCCTGGCTTTAAATTTCACGTGTGAACAGGATTGTTACACAAGCACCTGAGTAACAAAACTAAAGCACTCCCTTAGGCCTTCGTTCCACCATTACCTGTTCAGTGCCTGCAGCTGTAGAGAGCAGCTGGTGTGAGTAGGGAAGGTTCCCACAGCTACACTTCGTCATCATGGCACTGCTATGGTTCTGTAATGAGCTACTGAGCATCAGCAAACACCTTATGTGCAACTACCATGTTTACAAATTAGGGGAAGCTGGGGGAGAAAAGGAAAGACAATTACATTTTTATTATAACTTGCATTACCTTTAGATTAATAGCTTGGCATCAATAAACAGCAATATGGACTCATAATTTCACGTTTCAGTGGAGCTCTTGCTACCATAAACACTTTCTGTGTATCCATCTCATCAGGAGATCCAGTCCCAAGAAACAAATTTAAGAACTGAGCCACACGCCAAGCAGAGGTTTTCCAGATGTTGCTCCATGCCACTGCATCAGGAAGTTCATTTTACCAGCCATGATGTCGCTGCCACTCCTCCCTCCTCCTTACCCAGCCTGAGGGGCAGCTGGCATTGGAGTGTCCAGACCTCAAAAAGCTGCAGAGTTCAAAGGTTTGGGCAGTAAATCTTGGGCTCCCACCACTGCCGATTACTAAATGTGAACTGGCAAACATGAATTGAACATGCTGTGTCCAGAGTTCAAGTGTAACAGCTGATGTTCTGTGCTCTTGAGTCCATGGATAACTACACACCTACCCCCAGGCAACGGCTCCACATAATTAGACATGAACAGCTTTCCTAAGCACTACATAAAATGCCAGTATTTCAAAATTAGACAACAATAGGAGATCTTTTTGCTAATGAAACCAGAAGAAATAAGGGATGTGTTAACAGGATAAAGTAACCAATTTGTTAATTGTCCAATATTTACGGTGTTCTAGTGTCTCATGCCAGAGACACAAGACAACAAATTTTGGTGAGTTTAGAACATAACCTTCCCTTTTGTAGCCTAAGGGCAGAACTACTCAGCATTCTTCAGCTTGTAGTTTTATAAGGAATTCAAAAAACCCCAACCTCTTTGCAGAACACCCTTTAAGGCTACCAACTACACAAACAATAAGCCTTCTTGAAACTCTGTTGCTTCTCCAAACAGATTTATCTTATCTTACAGCAGCCCAGAAAGAGTTCTAGTGACACCAGTGAATTCCAATAGTTTAAAACCCGTTTGCCCCCTCAGGAACCAGAAGTTGCCATTTTCTCAAAAGCTGACTTCTCCTCCCAAGTCTCTTTGGAAAGCCAGCTTTGGTAAAGCCACTGCAGCACACAGAACTCAGCAGAGCCCTGTGAGTTCTGACAAAGGGCTGCTCTGCAAACCTGGCAGCCGTGGAGATGAAGCTCAGCGGGCCTGACGGCAGCTGTGGCTGCTGCCATAGGGCTGCCGGGAGGACCACAGTTGGCTTTGCCAAAGTTCAATGAATACCGTGATTGGGTCATGTCTGATACGGCACAAGCTGTGAAATAGCACCCCTCAGTTACCTCAGAGACAGGCTGGGGACTCCTTCCTGCTGATAAAAATCTTCATTCTGAGAATCTGGATGATGCACCTCCCACACTCTAAAGGAATGAAATTAGGTAAGGGGCTACACCCAGCACTGCCTGAAACACTGCCACCAGTAGTTCATCACACTGTTTGGTGGGACTGTTTTGTTTTGGGTTTTTTGGGGGGGAGGAGGGGGCTTCTTGCCTTTTGTTTCCTTTTTTTGGGGGGGGATTGTTGGGCTTTTTTATTATTTTAATACAGTTAGATGAGTTTGGATCCATTTACAAGGCAGCAGGCTCAGAAGAGCCCAGCTGCAGGGTAGCACAGCGAAGGTTACTGGGTAACTACTCACATCTTCACCTTACGTCACCAGTGTTCTGCAGGCTGCTCAGGTGCCAATTCCTGCTAAGCAAGCATGAGCTCCCTGGGAAAAAACTACACAAACTGGCATTTAAACCACTGACAGGCACACACATCTTGCTGTACTAAGCAGTTCAAGGTCTCAGAATACCTCCTGGAAGCACTTCAACATACCTAAATCACATTGTTTATCATGAGTTTCAGGATTCTTGAACATCCTTTGAAAAAAAAAAGCCAAACCAACCAACAACAAAAAAAATCACACCAAGAACAAACAAACAAACAAACGAAAAGGCTCTGCGTGCAAAAACCATGACTACTCTAACCAGAGCCTCCAGCTTCAAGTTAGTCCCAGCTAACATTTGCATTGATGATATTGTTCAGGTCAGTCAGTTTGTCCTGCAAGCGTCAGACATTAAACACCAGCAGACACCTCGGAGCAACAAAACCCAGCTTGTTTGGCACTCAGTCCTGAGCCATCCTGATGGATTTCCTTCCATGAAGAAGGAAGAGAACACTTACATTGGGTGAGGCAGGATCACTGCTCACCTTCAGCTGAGATTTAGAAGTTTCTGCAGTCTCTCACAAGGTCTAGGACTATTTATTGACCGTGGAAGTAAGAAGATAAATATAACTTTTCCTCTCTCAGTTGCATGGAAGGCATTCCATAGCATGTCTGCTCTTCTGCCTAGCAATTTCCTAAATGATTTTGAAGTACAAGGAAATTCTGGGTATGAATAGCTACTTGAGTCAAAGATGTGGAAGACAGTGGTGGTAGGTTAAGGTTAACTAAAACAAGGAATAAATTTCCAAGTCATTCTCTTATTTGAAGTTCTGTTTTTCTTTGTTCCTATACAAGTGACTAATATAGTATGAACCACCTACTGAGGAGCACGAGAAAATAGCTATTCAGTATGAATTACCACTATCTTAAAGGGATTTATTCAGACAAACATAACCACACGTGATGAAAATAAGTGAAAAGTTTGTCTTGCCTAGTTCCAGTAATGCCCAAATTGCTTTTGGAAGTCCTGAAAGTCAGTTTTGAAAGTGTGTTTTGTTTTAAATAAACCAAATATTTCTGCTATGGAAAAAAAATAATGTATACATTTTTATGTTAAGTTTGTAACAAGGCTTTTAAAAGAAAACAGTTACAGGTATTCAACTGCACCAGACTTCAAAGAAAAAAGATTACACATACAATACAAAAATACAAAAAAATATTTTTAGAACTTACAAACTCAAAAGTCTAAGTGGTCAGAGCTTTCCTAAAATAATAATAATAATAATAATCATAATAATAATCATAATAATAAAAAAATACATTACAAGATGCACTTTCCTATCTGCACTTGCAAGTTCAACTTTAGCAAGAAGACGCTTTTAGAGGCAGGATGAAAGCAATTAATGTATTGAATTCTACAGCCAGTTCCCAGAAATTCATTTAGTGGTTGACACTATCAGGTATTTGAGTTTAAAAAGAACCTTATGTTTGTTTGGGGTAGGGGAGGTGTTGCTCTTGGGACAGGTGGTGGTGTTGCTGTTGATAATGTTCTATTTTACCTGTTCTGTTAGTAAAATGTTTTACAAATATGCAATCTAAATTAGAGTGAAATTTAGATGGTCACTACTAGCACTGAAATCCTACAGCACTGTTCTGCAGTATGAAAGCTAAGAAATAAACTGACCAGATTTATGTCACTGCTGAAAATCACTGCAAAAGGAAGACAGGTAGGAAAAGGTCAAGTTTTATTTCTGAAGCTGACACTTGTTAGAAACATCAGGACTGCAGATACAGCATTCTTTGACCTGATAGTGTCCACTGAGGTCACAGGTATCAAGGCATTTTGTCTTAAATGGCAAGACAGGGAAAGTGCATCTTAGATTTTTCATACTAAGCAGTGAGTTACCAATTTTTGGTGTGGCTTTTATTCCTTCTAGGCATAGTAAAGAAAAATATTCAACCAAAGGTGAAGCTTAATGTACATTAGCTTGTATTTTTGGTGGTGGCTTTTGTGTACCACTAGGAAATGCTAACAAGCACTACTCAAGGCTAATGATTTAAAAGGAGCACACTGAAAATACTGATTTACCTTTGTAGTGAATATTCTTTACAGACTGTATCTAATATACAGACAAGGCCCATTTCCTTAGGACAGAACAGGCCACTGAAGGTTACACATCCTACATGAAATTTTAAACAAAATCAGAGCTAAGTTACCAGAGCCACTCAGAGCAACGTAATTCCTAGTTTGCAGAGACTTAACAAAAGGTGACTTCAGGGAGAAAAAAATACAGGTTCTTATTTTTCCTGTTTAAGATTATACTCAAATTAATAGTCCAGTAACACCTCTAGCACAAGACAATGCTCACTCCTAGGAGTCAACTGTTTCTCCTGTTATGAAGAGGGAGCCAGAAGTGAGAATGCAAGAGCATTCAATTTTGACTTTATTAAAGAGACAGTAACCTTTTTCATCCACCTTATTTAATCACTGACAAAAAAAAAATTATCTTAAAAAGGTACCACTCCAATTTCTTTATTATCTGTAACCTTTTGAAACTAATCACATGAACTACAAAATTAGCAAATGCCTTGAAATCTGTATACAAAACATAAATTACCTCTAATTTCAAACTCATTTATTAGTGTACCACTCAAAATCTTAAAAAAGTGGCTCCAAAGATAGTCTCATACCATTCTTAAAAAAGGAAACTGTTCCTTTAATGTTACACCCTCCCCTCCCCCCAAACTCCCAACTTGTAATCCACATCATTTAGTTATTTTCTTGGTCATGGACGTTTCCAAGATGAGATTTTATATTTCGTTCCCATAGCTTCTGGTTGTCAGAAAATCCATGCTTTCCTTTATTGAAGGAATTTGGTCCTGCTGAGGTTGGTGTATCCCTGTGAGAAGTAAAACAAGAGCAGTTGAGAAAGTCAGCTCACCTACAGTAGTCTGTGCCATGTGACACTGAGAATGCCAATTACAAGCCAAATCTGCCCCAGAAACTACCACACATTTCCTTCTGTTACATCAGGAGCCCTCACTATTAGCAAATGTAAGCTGGCCACAGACCTGATCTCTCCACAGTACACCAAAACAGAGCTGGGGCAGGAGGGGAGGTGGCAGTGGCAGTAACTGCTGCCAGCTGCGAAGAATTTGTTGCAAGGATTAAGAAACTGAGGATCCAAATTTGCTACTGGAGAAAAAAGAAAAACCACCAAACTAGAGAACTTCCAGAGTGACTGACTTTAAAAGCAGTCTATCATAATAAACATTTCTAAAATACAAATTTTCAAAATTCATCCCCAGTTTAAGTGAAGCCTTCTCTGAAAAGGTCCCTACTTATTTTAGGACTGGTCTTCTACCCTCTCACATCTGTGGCAAGCAGAAGAATTACATAATTTATTATAAAATAAAGAATTCTTTGTCTTTCTGAAAGATGATTCTCATCTTCCCCTTGCACATGAGTTTAAAAACGTGACCAGACTACCTACTTCAAGGCAATTTATAAAACTGAAAACTAGAAAAATACAAAGTAGAGACAAGCAGAATTCCTACCTATTACCTTTACAAGAAAAAAAAAAAGAGCTTCTGTTTAATGCAGACTCAATTTCTTCCTCAAAAAAAGGCAAGCATGATTCAAAGTTCAAATGCAAATGTACTACTTTTAACCTGTAGATGAAACATTTGAAAATCCTGTTTCTGGAGAAATGCTTCTTTAACCTCTTCTATTGATGCCTTAGGTTTTAACTTTTCTATTTTTCAAATCCTGTACTGCCTGGTGTGTAACTCTGAAGTTCCTTGTGGCCTGTTACCTGCTGTTCTCTCATGCTGGTTGGACATAAAAAGACTCTCTAGGTTTCCACCTCAAGGACACCAGGCCCTAAAATGTGTAAACTAAAAGCCTCTAAAGAGGGGAACCCACTTGGGGTAATTACATAATGAACTGAAGTTATAATTGGAGAATTAACCCTGATATGCAAATGGACCAAACTTATAAAAGTGTGAAGAACCCGTGACCCAGAGTCCATCTTGGGTGGAGTCTTTGGCCTGTCCAGGGTGTACCTTTGAAGGCCCTTCAAATAAATACCTGCTTTTGTTCTCTTATTCTTGTCTAGTCTCTGTGTTTTAGGTGGCCACCCCAGGCATCACTTTCTCCTCGTATTCTTAAGCCATCTGCAAGACCTGCCCTGAGCTGGGGAGGTACTTCACACGCTCACCCCTCCCCAAAGCCCAGTTCAAAGCTGCCCTACCTTCCGATGTTCTTCATGCGCATCTTTGCTTCTGGGGGCATCTCCTCTGGTTCGCTCTGCAGGGACAAAGGAGGTCAGAGCAGGGCTGGGCACTAGCTTTTGAACACTTCAAATGCCTGACAAGATAAAGGCCAGACTACAGCCCTACAGGACAGCAAAGTGACTTTGGACACAGTGGAGGTCCTACAAGGTTATAGAACAAAATACAAATTCCTTTGTTCGCCTCTATGTAAAAAGGAGCAGTAAAATGGTAACAAAATATTTAGCAAACCAGAAGCACAAGTTTCCTTTGCCTCCCCTTAATCAAGCCTAGAGAAAGCAACTATTAATTCAAATTATGCTGTGCATCTTATTTTCAGGGAGAAGTTACCAACATTTTAATGATTTCTTGAACCAACACAAAGCTATGAAATTGTACATTCTTAATCAGAATCAAGAGATGCTTCTAGGTTGAAAATTCCTGACAGTTATGTAAAGAACCATAAATAACCCACTCTCTGCCTACCACACCAATGGTATTTTGTGTTTGTCACTGGTTTATTACTCACATCTTCATCTTCATTGAATGCTGCTGCTACAGAAAGGGTTTTTGGAGCCAGGGTTGGAACAGGCTCTTTAGGCTTCTGAAAAAGATAAAATTCACAAGTAAAGTAAGTCTACTAACTCAAAAAAACTACCCTTGGCTTTTTAAGCATTTTGGTAAAATTAAGTCAAGTCAAACATCTTCACTAAAATGGGCAAGCAGGGGGAAACATTTTTGTCTAAATCAAGCACATGAAGGATCCTCTAATGAAAAACGAAAACGACTGCTCATTTATGTGTGATCACTCTGAGCAGCAAGCTGAACCCTCTCATATTACAGCTCCCCACATGCAGGTCTTAACTTTCTAGCACACTGCAGGGGTACTCAGCCACTGGTGCATGACATGAACAATTAAAACAGAACCTGAATAACTTGTGGTAGCTCAAAATTTTACTGCGTCACTATTTCCATTATTCTTTTGGGATATTCTTATCCATCAATGTCAGAAAAAATGAATATATTTACTTTCTTCGATTTTAACAACGTGACAGCTTTCTGGCTTAAAACAATTCAATGCTTTTAAACTACTACCAGTGTGTATCACACAGTCCACTTAATATAAAGTTCCTTTAAAGAGTATGTTTTTTATTTCCAATTTTTTATTCCTCTATTTAAAGTGTAGGAAGCTGTCAAACTCACAACTGTTCCATGTAATACAACAGTGGCACCAAAAGTTACTTCAACACCACTGAGAAAAAACAAGTTACTAGTAACAGTTTGCTACTATAGTACTAAATCAGTCCTGTACAGTGCTTTCCCCATTTTGCCTTTACTGGCAATTCTTTAATACACACTCCCAGAAGCTGGTACTGCAGCAGAGCCCTTACGCAACTGCCTACAGCTGTTCTTCACCAATACTGTACAACACATAAATACCATTTTTAAAGCATCTGCAATGGGTAACGTACTAGGGGAATAAAAATGACTGAAAAGAAACAGGGCAAGTTTCAGCACTGTCCCATCTGGTGCTCTGTCAGTCACCCATTAAATTCAGTGAACCAGAAATCCTGAGCCAAATTTATTGCCACTTTGGACATGAGAAACTGAAGAATGCTAGAAGCTCAGAGACGGCAGCCTTGTCTATTTTTCCAAAGTCTGAGCTGCCCTGATTGCATTTATATCCTAGAATGCTGCCAGCCCACATCTCCCATCTTAAAATAAGAGAGATCTCTAAAATGCTGGCATTGCGGGTGCAAGGCTTTCACAATTAGAGTTTGAATTTAGTGCAGACAGCTATTCAGAATGTATCCATCACAGCGATATGTGGGAAATGTAAATGAACTGTATTAAATAGAGAGGCAGCCCCTGGCTTGCCCTTGGCCAAGCCAGCAAAGGACTCGGAGAGCCATCAGATTCACATGGAAACAAGCACAAGGATACCTTGTGCTGGACAATCAAGGAGATCAGAATTCTTAGAAACCTTTGTAACAAAGCCTCATCTCTTGCATTTAACACAAGTAAATCACAGTGACCTTGCAAAGAACAGGCAAAGACATGGAAATACACTGCAATTCCTCATGCTAAAATAAGATCTTTGGCATGGAAGACAACCTATTAAGCCATCTAGATGCTTTCTTCCAGCTTTAAGCTCCTATGCAATGAAGCTTCCAGCACTCATTTCAAAGTAGCCTGAATAGTTTAACAAGTCTGCTCATTTCCCTCAGGAAATTACTGCAGACTTACCAAATCCCATTACAAAATTATTCTGTATGTTTAAAGATCTACAGTTCATTTCAATCAAGTCTTATGCTTCTTGAGACTACTGACCTGTTATTAATCACCTTGAAGTACTTAACATGCATGACTAGCTGGCCCTGCAATGTCTGCTTAAACTTTACCCACGTTACCCTCATGGGATTCAAGGTTTCCTTCTGCAAGGAAGCCTCCCCAAAGTACTTCCCTTTTCCCTAAGATTCCCTAACATGAAAAGTCCTCAGTAAACTTACATTTGCTCCCAGTTTGATGGATATTGCAGATGCCTTCTTTGTTGTCTGACTGCCTATGGAAAATCCAAACTTGGACATTTTGGCAGGAGCAGGCTTTGTGGTGAAGTCTTCAGCTTCTTCATTAGCTGCCCGTTTCTCTGCGCTGCGACTCGAACTTTCTCCTCCATTACTGGAAGAAACAGTCTTAGTTTTCACAGGTTTTTCTGCCTCTTCTTCAGGTCCTGGTGAAGTCGAAACAACTTACCAAGATGAGCTACTTTTACTGAGCAGATTGATGGGAGCAGCAACCTCAAAAAGCATTATACTTTGGGTGCAATAGGTAAGATGTTTTTAGTGACAGCAGTTTCCACCAACGCATATTTAGTGGACAGCAAAACACAAAGAGGAGAAGAAACTGCAAGCACTCCACTACTCGTAAAGAACTTCTTGTATGAGCCAGGAAAACAATCTTGAAGCATCATCTCTTTATTTAGTATGGAAGTCAAAGTTCATGTAGTAAATTAAATGTAGATGACTAAATCTTTTTAAGTTTTTAAGTTGCCACAGATAAGCTTTCATAATTGGAATCCCAATTCCAAATCTAGAGTAGATAATCTAAGTTAAAATTAATTCTACTAAATTCCTACAAAATCATGTCCATGCCAGTCTCTAGGCTTGTCTGGCACAACTCTAAAATCATGGGAGTGACTACAGTGAGGCCGGCTGTCTCAATCATGTTTCAAGTCACTGCTTGTCCGCATCTCATCTGTAATAAATCTGCCAAGCTCTGCTTGAGGAAGGAATCAGCACTAAAAAAACATATATATAGATTTCATCTTTTCTGCTTTTGTATAGTCATGGAAAACATAGCAGCTGAACAGTGATCCACAGAGAAAAAACATTCAAGTAACATTTTCATTCCTATAAAATCAGTTTCTTCAGCTACACCAAGAGACAAAGGTGTCCTTGGAAAACTCACACTGAACAGAGTAAATGCTTCAGCAAAAAGACGCTTCCCTGCTGCTGCAATAAGCAAACCACTGCAGTAGCAGAAGGGGGGAAAACCGACACGTTAGGGAATGGACAGGGAAGTGCTCTCAGTAGCAGTTTAAAACAACTGGAGCTAGCACAAGTTCCTCATCACATCAAGTGGAGAACAGCACCTTCCATGCACAGCAAATTCAGACCATCAGGGAATAAAGTTCTTTGCACTGCTAGTGCAAAAAACTACTACGTAAGATGAAGTAATGGGAGAGAAGAAAGTCTGAACTGGGGGTCAACAAGATTGTAGCTCTGAGAAAAAAAAAAGAAGCAAACAATATCAGGAAAGAGAAAAACTAGGGACTCAATCTATATATATATGTTTGTCTGCTATTTCCCAAATCATAAGCAGCAGAATATACCACTTCTACCCCACTCTTCCAGGTATCAAGATAGTAAGTGATTGAAACCAAAATGAATTTATCATTCACCTTCAGAAATATGGCAGATCACAAAAAAACCTGTAACTTTAATCAGTTTCATCATATTTTAAAAATGGTACTGCAAATTTGATCCAGCAAATATAGATATAAAAATGAAAAACAAAGGAGGAAAGAGAAACAATCAAAATTTACACAAGTGACCTTGGGTACTGGTAGTGGTCTTAGCACAGTTTACCAAAAAGCAATCTGCAGAGACTATGAGAACATCCTTACAGCTAGTCCATGAAATCACATTAAATAAAATATTCCAAGTTCAGCCTAGGTACACTAGAGACTGTGATTCAAGGGTAGGTAGAAGACTCACTGGCATTAAAAGTGCTGGAACCATAGAGCTAAGTCTTCTTATTCATAACATACAAAACCCATAGCAGCCCAAAATTCAGGACACAAGGAACCAGTCTAGGTTCCTAAACTAGGGCTAGCTTGAAGGTTAGGACACTACAGCTTACTTCTTTTAAGTGCAAATTCTCAAATACTGCTGAGCACAAGGTGAAGCCTAATACAATCTACCCATATCTGTTTTCTCACCAAATCTTAAAGAGCACCTCTCTCAGAATTAGTTCCTATCAGCACTGCACCCTGAGTGTTATTTCTACTGGGCTCGCCATGGGATGAACTCCAGACTGCTGAAAGAAACACTCTTACTTGATGAGAGAGCTGTAAGGGGCACTGGACAATTGGGGAAGGTGGGGAAGGAGCAATTGTGCTGTTTAATTTCTGCAAGAAACAAAAATGCAGACATTTTTATTAACTATTAAACAGGTCTCTACTATCTCCCATGCCAGTCCATAAATATATTCCAAGATATGAAGACTTCTTTATTATTTCCTGGTGGTCACACTTCACCTACAGAAAGCACCTATTTCCAAACTAGACTAGCTAGTGTCCTTTTCATGGATTACAGAAATAAAAAGTTGTCCTACTTCACAGTGGCTTCACTCGTGTGTATCAACAAACCACACGAGTGGACAACTTCCCCTGTCCAGGTGGCTGAAGTGACAAGACTGACAGTTCCAGCTGCACAGCATTTCAGGATCTGTTGTCCCTGGGAGCGTGACCACTGGGACATGTGGGAACAAACCAGTCACAACTAAGTTAATTTTAAGATAAACCCCACTATCTTGGCAAAAACTAAAGACTGCAAATTGCCTTCAAAAATCATCAGGGAGCAACTATTCATCCTTAGGGCCAACCAACACTCCTTAACTCACTCAGATCATGTTTCAGCACACCAAAGAGTACACAAGACAGTATGAATTTCTGATGTACTGATGCTGTCCAGTTACTGTATAACTAATACAAAAAAACCCAATACCATCACCAAAAAATGAAAACCAAAACGCCACTAAAGCCCAACAAAGAACCAAGAGTCAAGGAACTACCTAAAATCAAGTAAAACTGTTCAAATGTCAGCAATTATCAGAAATAACATTCACTGTTGAGGCTATCCTGATTGGTTTCCTGATTTAATTTTTCAACAGATCTAAAAAGTGCCCTTTCCCTTACAGATACATTGAAACAAAAAACAAACAAACAAACAAACAAAAAAACCCACACATCAAAACCTAACTAAAATAAAAAAAGAAACACACCAGGAAAGAAAAGCTTTATCTTTGAAAAGACACTGTCCTTTCAAGTTTAAGTTAAGGGAAGAAAGAAGAAAAGAAACATCCAATTAAAATCTTCGAACCAAACAGTGCAGAAATGACAGGAATATCCAGTCATAATATAAATACTGTAAGACCAAACAGCAAACTTACAGATTGCTGCAAAGCAAAAAAACCCCAAATGCTTAAAACAGCAATTAAAGAATATTCACTGTACCCATTTATAAATAACTTACACCATAACTGTTGAAAGTTAACCTTTGAGGCTCTGTCTTCATCCTTGCAGACAGCAACAGTCATATTTCTCTCAAAACACGGTGTAAGCATTCCGTGTATTTTTAAAGGAGAGAAACAGCGCATTTGCGCCAACAAGGAGAAGCTGGTGTAATTTTACAAAAGCGCCTGTAAAGCTGAGGACAGCAGGCCCAACTCGGCCTCTCCTCCAGCGCAGCCCCCTCAGGCCCGGGCCACCCCCTCTCCCCGCAGGGCCGGGCACCGCACGGCCCAGCCCGGGCAACTCACGGCCGGGTGAGGCACACCTGGACCCCCCCACCCCCGCTGGACCAGCCCGGACCCCGTTCCCACCCCACAGCTCCCCGGCGAGAGGCGCTACATGTTCACCTCCTGCGGGCTGCGGCCGCTTCGCCTTCTCCCCCTCGGCTCTGCCGTCCGCCATTTTCCCCCGCCTCCGCCGCCTCACGCGCCGCGCACGCGCGTGCCTCGGGCCCGCCCCCGCGAGGCCCCGCTGGCGGCCGCCGGCCCCGCCCCTGCGGCGCGCGGCGATGCGGGGCGGGAACAGCTCCGCACGTGGGCACGGCTTCCCTTCCCTTCCCTTCCCTTCCCTTCCCTTCCCTTCCCTTCCCTTCCCTTCCCTTCCCTTCCCTTCCCTTCCCTTCCCTTCCCTTCCCTTCCCTTCCCTTCCCTTCCCTTCCCTTCCCTTCCCTTCCCTTCCCTTCCCTTCCCTTCCCTTCCCTTCCGAAAGCGGGGTATCGGAGTCACCCCCGGCACCGCACACTGAGCCGCTGCATCACGGGGCTGCGGAGGAACCACGTCCGCTGCCGCGCCCTCCTCAGGGCGCGTGGTTTAACGATTCCGTTTAACCTTCCGTGATTCACAAATATCATTACCTCATTACCTCCTCTGTGTGTATAAATATCTAAAGTGTGTGGAGCGAGTGCGCCAAGAAGATGGATCCAGGCCCTTCTCCGTGGTGCCAAGCAATGGGACAAGAGGCGATGGGTAGAAACTGATGCACAGGAAGTTCCACCTGAACAGGAGGAAGAACTTTACTGTGCAGTGACCGAGCACTGGAACAGGCTGCCCAGAGAGGCTGTGGAGTCTCCCTCACTGGAGATATTCAAGAACCATCCGGATGCAATCCTGTGCCATGTGCTCTGGGATGACCCTGTTTTAGTCAGGAGGTGGGAGAGGTGACGCGCTGAGGTCCCTTCCAACCTCACCCAATCTGTGATTCTGTAACACGAGTTCAAGTGAGCAGTGACACCACCTTCCCCCACCCCAGTGTGCAAGCCAGTCTGCAGATCAGAAGAGGCTGTTTGTATGGAGGAACAGCAAATGACAGAAGGGGCATGGTACCCAGCCCACAGCAGATGGTTGGAACTAGATAAGACCCCTTCCAGCCCAAACCATTCCATGGTTCTATGACACTCAGCAGCATGTAGTTCCACTGTTGTCTCTTCCTCCCCTGAGGAAAAAGAGTCTGCCTGAGGTACACACACTCACACAGCCAGTCCTTGCACTTCAGGGCTTCCCAGGCAGCTCTCAAGCATCACCTGAAACACCACCCTAGGGTAAAGCTTTGTGTACTTCCCAACCACACACAGCTGAGAGGAACCAGGTCTTTCCCTCTGCCAGAGGTTATCCATGCCTGGAGGCCCCTGCACCTCACAACAGACAGTGAAGAGCAGTATTGGGGTAGTGAATCTTCTGCCTTCCAACCCCCACCTTGCAACACCATGTAGGAAGAGGTCACCAGGGAGTGGGTCATCACCAACTCCTGGTATACCTGTGTGAAATTATACTCCCTGCTCCTAGTCTTTGAATTCTCAGGACCCAACTCATCATCTGCCATCACTGACTTTAAGCATCACCCATAGGGAAAGCCCTCCTTGTCCTACAGACAAGACAGCAGAACTGTATTTAACAATATGCCCATGGCAGCTCTGCAGCCTGAACACAGACTTTCAGAGACATCAATGTATTCTGAGTTGTGAGAAAAAAGGCTCTCTGCTCCTCTAAGTATTTACTAATAGGACTGTTTACCATCTCAAAAGTTCCAGCACTTTGGGAAATCTACATTATATGGCCTGAAAACACAGGCACTCTGGGATAAAAGTCTTACACAAAAGTATGTAAGATTATTTTTTTAGCACAGTCAAGAAATTTGCCTTATTCCTTCCAAACAGGGACTTGATCTGTGCCAGACAGAACACCCAGAAATACATGGTGCAGCTCCCCAAACTCACGCAAGGTTTTAACCATTTGTTTTCAGTTCACCTATCAAAGGTCAATTCGTCTGCACACAAAAGGATTCAGGAAGCAATGGGAGAGGTCTCTTTTACTTCATCTTAGCGATCTTTTAGAATAAAACTTAGACAGCCTCCAAAGCAGTGAGCTCTGAAGAACAACCTTTGCATTCAGTAATCATCACCCTTGTCCAGCACAGTTCAATTGAACACACTGATATTCTTTGTGTAGAGTTATTTTTTTTAGAACAGATGATCTCATTTCTCTTACATAATTTCAACATGTGAATAAATTTTAGCAGCTGGACTACTAAAGTAATTTTAAAAACCCAACTCTTAACAATGGTCATTTCAAATGTAAGCAACAAAACATGTTGTGAGATTAAGAGCTGAACAGAGTTCCAGATGTACAGAGAAGCCAGAGCATTAAAGGACACAGTTTGCATGTAAAAAATTCATTCTCCTCCCCATTACTCTACTTTTGCTTTAGTTTATACTTCTTGGGGTAGCTTTTGGCAAATTGCTTTTGTACTTCTTCCCGTCCCTTTCCATGTTTAAGTATGTTGATCAGGTCTAAGGTTTTCTTCAGTTCCTTTACAGGTTTGCTTACAAAGCCACAGTATTTCCTTTTTGGAACAAATTCCAGAGCCTTCTTCCAGTCAGCAGTATCTTTCAAGGTTAATAAAATATGCATCATTTGATCTAGTGTGAGGTTTTTGGCACCAGTACTCCAGAGCAAATACTTGTCCAGTGGAAGGGCTGCAGTCTCCAATCCTAATCGCTTTGCCCGTGCTAAAGAGACTCCTGTTTTTATGCTCTTGTCAACCATTGACCCAACAATATAGATCTTATCATGATCAAATGTTTTCATCACTTTGGGAGAATCAGCTGTCAGATAGATGAGCTTATCCTTTGGAAAGATTTCTGTGTAGCACTGGTCTGTCACGGTGATAAGCAGCTTGCCCCATGCCTCTCTATACTGCTTGATAAATTCCCTATGATAGAGGCTATCATCTTTGAAGTTACAGAAGTGGATGTGGAACGGGTCCACAGATCTCCGATTGCAGCTCTCACTCAGTACTATCTGTCTCACTGTATTTGTGACTTCTCGGACAGACATTTCTTTTTCATAAGACATGTCAAATACTAGAGGTTGGCCAAAGATCATGGACTGAGCAGCCCTCCAATTGTATGCTTTATCCATAATGCTGGACCACATACATACAAACGAACTCTTTTTGGTCTCATCCGTTTTTGAAGCTTGATTTTGTGCTTCCAGCCTCCTTTCCCTTTTCTCATCCATCTTTCTTTTGTCATTTTTCTTTTGAAGTTCTTTGAGATGCAAATATTTTAAATACTTCTTTTTGGCTGACTTAGAAGGGCACTCCATGAAAGTTTTTAGCTCTTCTTCACAGATATTTTCTGGAACCGCTCTGCCAGCTAGCCTCCACATCTCCAAGGTCTCACGTGCAGCAGCCAAACTGGAAAGCTCCTTAGGCTCTGAGACTGTCTCACTGGCCTCTTCTTGCAACCCAGATTTCATTACCTTTTTCCACTCATCTAAATCTAATTTTTCTGAGGGTTCACATGACTTGTCCTGCTTCAGACAAAGTGATAAACTGAGAGCTCTACTGAGTGGAAACAAATCCTTTTGCATCCTATGTTGTGCAGCAAATGGAAGGACAGAACTTCTCACAATTTTTCTCAGAAGCATGTTAGCAGATTGCATACTTAGAGACGTGCTGTGTTCCAATGCTTATCTATAAAACACCAATAAGATGGGAAAAAAACTTGTCAGAAATCACAAAGAAAACACTTGCAGATTTTTATTCTTAGTAATGCTGACAGAAAATAGGTTACTTCTTGGAGGATGCTAGAAATTCCTCCTTCCACTATGAATTTTTCTGTTTCCTGAATAAAAACAGCTTAAACCAGCTATACTTACTGCAATTCAAAATGTAGGCAAACAACCTCCAAGAATTGTCCAAGATCTGTTTAAGTTATCCGTATCATATGACAAGCCTTCACAACCAAAGTCAGTGAAATGCTGCATGGAAACCAGAAGTATTTTTATATAATTTATCTATCCTGTGAAAAAAGAAAGAAGAGATGGAAGAATAACAACTAGTCCAGAAAAAGACCATCTTTTTTGTTTTTGCTAAATTGTCTGTGGAGTTGGCATTTGCACATAAAGCTGAGGACATAAACCCCCCCAGTCTCATTAATTTTATCCACATTTGTATTTAAATATGAAAGAAAAACACTTAGTAGAACATTTAGTATTTTCCTTGGCCTATGCACACTACTGAACTAAGCATCAGTGAAGCTTCAATGCTTGAGGAAACATGATTTGGAAAAAACTAGAATTAGTTCCTAATTTTTAAATCAAAATTCACAATCTTCCTAATAAACTGAAAATAATGTGATATATAGAACCAGAAGTTAAATCTAAGGTTTGTAAATATGTACCCGCTCATACAGAGGCACAGAAGGAGCAGTGTATTATTTAGAAATGTTATATAACCTGGCATGTGTTTTGCTATACAGTAATTGGTCAGATTGGTGGCTGACCTCTCATGTTCTACCGTTATTAAGATAAAAGTATCAAGAACAACCAAGCAACCCAACAATGCGAAAATTTGTAAGTGTTACAATAGAGGTATCCCTAATTTTACAATGAAGCATTAAACCTACCGGCAAAAGTAATAATCAAAAAAATACATTGTCTAGCATGGAGAAATCAAGGGATCAGGTCCTCAATTAACTTACATTAGTGCAGCTCCAGTTAAGTCAACATTGAACACCAGATTTACACCACCAGAATACTTGATGACAGCTTTTGATAGAGCCAAATTACCTTCCAGTGTGTCACTCACATTAACATCACTACTGCATGAATTAATCTAAGTCTCTGAAGAACCTAGATGCGTAGCACTGAAAGTATTTTTCTGGCTTTTTTTCTTTAGCATGACTTCACTGAAACTCATCTCAGTAACAGAAAGGCTCTTCACTGATACTTCAGAGACTGAACAACTTGCCTTACTTCCCCAGCACAGCTGCCCACTCAGAATCACGGAATCACATAATAAGTAAGGCTGGAAGAGCCCACAGTGGATCATGTGGTCCAACCTCCCTGCTCAGGCAGGGTCATCCCAGAGCACAGGGCACAGGATTGTATCCAGAGAGGTCTGGAATATCTCCAGTGAGGGAGACTCCACAGCCTCTCTGGGCAACCTGTTCAGTGCACGGTCACCTGCACAGTAAAGAAGTTCTTCCTCATGTTCAGGTGGAACTTCTGTGCAGCAGTTTCTGCCCGTTGCCTCTTGTCCTATGGCTTGGCACCACGGGGAAGAGACTGGATCCATCTTCTTGGCACTCCCTTCAGACACTCTCACTGATGAGGCCGGCTGCAAGGGAGCGGCACTGCACATGCACGCTGCTTAACAACTTTTAAACCAGCCCACGAGTACCCGAGCCGCTGAGCGCCAGGTCACACCCGACACATCCGCGCTGTGCCCCACAGCCCTCCCGGGGACACCGGCGCGCCCGCTCCCCCAGCTGCGGCGAGGACCGCGGCCTCCGAGCACCGCGCCGCGGGTGGCGAGAAGCACCTGCCCGATCTCCGGCCGCGCTCCCGCCCGTCGGCGCTCGGTCGGAGCGGCCCCGGCCCCGGCCCCGGCCCCGGCCCCGGCCCCGGCCCCGGCACCACCGCCGCTCACCTCGCGGAGCCTCTGCGCCTGCGCGGAGCGGGCCCGCCCGGGCGCGGTACGTCCCCTCGGCCGTCCCCGGCGCCCCGCGGCCGCACCGCCAGCGTTCCGGGCTCTCTGCGCCTCCGCGGCGGCACCTGCGGCGGGCGGCGATCCGAACTCTTCCATATTCCGTTCCCGGGAAGCCCCCGGGCACTGAGGGGGCTGCCGGTGGGTCCTGCCGCCGGCCCTGGTGCGGGGCAGCGTCTGGCCCCGCCGCCGCGCTGCGCTGGGGCGTGAGGCAATCGCTGGGGCCGAGGGTTTTGTCAGCCCGGCCTGGTGACCTGTGATGTCTCTCTCCCCACTTCCCTTTCTGCCTCTCTTCTCCTCCCTCCGCCCCCGCCTTTTTCTTCCTTTTTAAAAATTTAATAGCACAGAGAAGTTTCGCTTATTTTTGGCACGCTGGTTGTTGTTTGATGGTGCGTTGTTTTGTTGGTTTTTTCCCTATCAGGTGGGGATTTTAGTGGAGAACGTGATCTGTCGCGATGAGTTTTCTGCTGCCCAAACTGACCTGTAAGAGGGAAGTGGATCAGGCAATAAAAAGCGTGGCTGAGAAGGTTTTGGTTCTCCGTTTTGGAAGAGATAATGATGCTGTTTGTCTGCAGCTCGATGATATTGTAAGACCAATATTTTTTTTTTTTTTTTTTTTTTTAAGAACTATACAAGTATACTTGTTGCATAAAAGAGAAGAGAATGTTGCTTTTGGCCAATATGGGGAGTCATTAAAAATTTCGTGACAAATATAGAATGAAGTGCTACTCTATTTATAAAAAGGTTTGAAAAGTAAGCATTGATGTTATTATTGTAGTGGCTGAGCAAAGTGCTTGAGGTAGACAAGATGTGATATTCTAAGCCCTGCTTAAGCTGGTAACACATAAGAGAAACAGGCTTTATAAAGCTTGCCACCCTTTTTTCCTCATGTCTCAATCTAATTGTCATCCACCTTTCTCACTCTTTCCAGCTTGCAAAAACAGCTCATGACCTAAGTAAAATGGCAGTCATTTACCTGGTGGATGTGAACAACGTCCCCGTGTACACCCAGTATTTTGACATCAGTTATATTCCCTCTACTGTATTTTTCTTCAATGGACAACACATGAAGGTTGATTATGGGTAAGTCATCCTACCATTGCCTATGATGTCTGTAAGAACTATCAGTCTTACTCTATGTTACTGTGTCTGGGGAAGGTAACATTTGAAAACTATCATGTTGTTACCAGCATCTGCATTGAGAATTCTGTAGGAAGCCAGAAGGATGTAAATTAGAGAAGTATTTTGAAATATGCTCTGATGCAATAAGTAGGAGAAAGATGTCTGACTCTGCAAAAAACAGTAAGAAATCGTTAAAGTCTTAGACATGACACTGCACCTGTTTGACCTTTGGAGGTCACAGCATATTCCTGACTTGGTTATGCCATTACAAAGTTAGTGCATTCTTTCAGAATGACCAGATCAGAACCCCTTATCTCATGTGCATCTTTTCATGTTTTTAGGTGTTTTTTCTCTGAATACTTTAATGTTACAATTCTACCTTTGTCTTATGCTTACATTTAGGTCTCCAGATCACACCAAATTTGTAGGAAGCTTCAAAACAAAGCAAGACTTTATAGATCTGATTGAAGTGATCTACCGCGGAGCAATGAGGGGAAAGCTCATTGTGAGAAGTCCCATTGATCCCAATAACATTCCTAAATACGACCTTCTCTACCAAGGAATTTAATGGGTTCATCGGAGATAAGAATTACACAAATGGACGATGTTCCAGATCCCTTTTCCTTTGAGCACTTTTCCTCCTCTGACACTGTGGGGCAGTTTGAGCATTTACCCTGAAGGATCATATTGGTCTCCTTCTGAAGACAGACATTCTGTCACCTCATGCTTTGCTCATAAATAAAGCTACATGTTCATGCACAAGTGACTGTTCTTTGAGTTCTGTGCTGACCCCTACAAAACAGGCAGGCTGTGGGCATCCTCAGCTATGGCATCTCCAGTGGAACCTTCTTCATGGAACCAAGGCACTCTGTTATTTGTCTATTTAGTACCACTTTCATTCAGATGTAAGAACAGTAAACCTGACATAAAAAAAACTATGCTTGCTCTCGCGAGCATTCAACTGAATGTGCCTTTCCAATAGAATGTTACACTTTTACCCATTGCTACTTAACAGGACAGAAGTTTCTTCAGAGAGAGATGAAGACTGAAATCTGAAATGGATATAAACACAAAGTTGATGCTCTCGTCTCTCTGATACCCATTAGTACTGTTAATGGTTTTTTTGACTGAGGGTGGAATGTTCTACACTCGTAGGAGAAGGTTTTGTCAGCCTTCTGAAGGATGCTTTTTTGCAGCCTTTGAACACTTTTGATTCCCATGGGCTTGAACTGGAAATTAAGAATAACTTTTGTTTACATTCACTTTAAAGATCATTTGAACTTCTGCTTGTACACATTGCATGCCTCGAGTATGTACATTTATAAATTGTGTTTCCCACCTGTGTCAAACAGCTGAGAAGAAACAGCAATGTCATTCCTTTGCATCAATTTGGTAACTGCAGGTTGCTAGACTATTGTATTTCTACAGCAGCACATGTATTCTCATTGGCTTAGTTGGCCTTAAGATGGAAATCACTTTACCTTCATGTGTCATGTTTGGGGCACACCAACTCTGACTGGAGGGAAGGTAGTAGTATATACTTCCCTGATGCATTATTCAGCTTAACAGTAAATGTTTCAAGGAAGAAGGTGGATATTCCAGCTCTTGAAAGACTTTAAACAATATATGGTACATAGAAAGGAGGAAACAGTGTTTACATGCTTCTTCTATTCCAGATTTGGCTTCTAATGAAGCTAAGCACTTAAGCAAATGTTTTCCTGATAGTTTAGTCTGATTATAGAGCCATAACTATAGAATGTTTATTATAGAAAATGATACTGCTGAGAGTTGATGTACCTTAACATCTTTAATTCAACTTTAAGTTTCACAGCTAGCAAAAGGATTGTGGCTTAAGGCTTTCAACAATACATTTCTTTCCTAATAGTTAAGTTTTGTGGTTTTTTCTCAAAACCAAACAAACTCGTTTCAAACTTAGAACTTTAAATTGCTCCGCAGTGAGATGAAGGTTCTTAGGTGATGGAAAGGTACAGAGGAAGTTACAAAAGGAAGAAACCACTATCAAGAACAAACCAGTTATACCTTTATTTATTGCCTCTCTTCTTACTTGTTCTGCTTCTGGTTGCAACAGGTGAATTCCTAAAGGCTGTCGTGGTCTTGGCTCTCAGCATGCTCTTCAAGTACTTAAAGACGGCTTGTAAGCAGCAGGAGGGTGCTAAGCCATACTTTTCTGTTCGAGCAGAGAAAGTAGGACAACTTATTCTCATGAGAAAGCCCACAGTTTTATTTAGAGGTTTACTGTTTGACACCCATTCCCAGCAGTAGTTGTGTATCCGTTCCTGTACTTCTGGATCGTGTCTGCTCTGGTGCTGCATGCTGTGCGTGGAGTCAATGAACGCCAGAGTACACTTTATTCATTCGTCACCTCATGTTTTCTCTGCACCAGCTGATCAGCAAACACCAACCCACCATAGCCATGGGCAATGAAGGCCACATTCCTGGCTGCACTCTTTGCAGTGAAATGATCCCATACATACATGGTATGCTCCTTGGGGCTGCTGCTGCCCCTCTTGGGGATCCACGAGACAGGCTGTGTAAAAGGAAGTGCTTCTTCCCTGGCAGAAAATCTCTCCTTTTCAGTGTTCAGATCGGTGAAGTTGTCATTGGGGTTCAGTACAATCACTTCCCAATGGCTTTGCAGGGCCATTTTGATGAATGGTATTTGTGTTCCATGTCTCAGGACCTCACTGACAATTGTCCTACACCCCCACTGTCCAGCACAGAAAACTCCATGGTCTTGAAGAAGGATAATTAGGCTAGAGGAACTTGTTAGTGCATTCTTGCTCATGAAAGAGAAACTTCTTGGTTCATCCTCTGTAGCGTCAGTAGCAATATAAACCTTCTGCAGCATGCAGACTCTTTCCAGGAGCTCATAAACATACTGGGTAATAAAATGTCCCAGAACTTTGTAGCGTTTATGACTCTACTCATGTCCATTCTTGTAATAACTGAAAACAAAGGACTCATTTGTATCCAAGTGCCTCAGTTCCCCTTTTATATTGAAGTCATATTTTAGTTCCTCTTCATACTCCGAACCCTCTGTTAGTTTCCTCAAACTGAGGTCACGCTGTATTTGTAACCATTACAAATTAAGAAGGCTATAATGTCAAAGTAGTGATAGACCTCCACACAACACCTGCCTACCCACACCCCCATTGCATTAGAATTTAGATTTAAAAGCTGTTACAGATGAAATACTTGTTGATCCAGAGTATTTAGTGGTGATGTATAGTAAACCAGCTGCTTCTAAAAAAGTCTCTTAGAGATTTCAGTTGCGAAGTTCCAACAGCAGTAACTCATCTGCCTTTATTATGCCTTATTTCAGTTTGATAGTTAAAAATTTGTATGCTAGCATGTTTATTTAAAGATCTGTTTAAGGTAGTTTGAATTAAAGGCTTTAAGAAGGAGGCACATGTACATGGTTCATTGTTCACTTGAACAACTTTTGTTGTGCTGTCTCCTAGCCATTATCTTGAAACTCCACTGAGATTCAAGGGTGCCTTTGAAATACAGGCTTTGGCAGCTGGAAATAGTCCATGTGTTATACTGGATCCTGAATTTTTAAAGAAAATCAAGCTGCACTTACTAAGGACTTCAACCTTCCCGTAGCTTGTGTACCAGCATACTCTCCATGTTCTACCTTCAACTGCACTAGAACAGATAATACATGTATGTGTTTGCTTTCTACTAATCACTCCAGTTAGTCATTCATCCTTGAAAGCACTTGCCACATGGAAATATAGGAATGGATGACAGAATAAACTAGCCACTGTGATCCAGGAGCAGGAGAAAAGAAAGTCCATGCAGCAAACTATCATGAGATTGGATTGAGGTCTCCAGTTTCAGATTATCTCTAATGACTGATATGAATTATACCAGGAAGAGATTTTTGTGCAGCTGAAAAATTAAGCTTAGCAGAACCTTCTATTTTCCTAGTAACTTTTCAATCTACTACTGACTGTCACTGGCTGTAGAATGGCAAACAGGATATAACCTTTGGCATGGTCAGAATCCTATCTTTACAGGAGTTTAGTCCTAACACAGTCCTTATTTTTTTTCTGTAAATGGTCTGAATCAAGTTATATTTGGCAAGTTATACTATATACCTTTAAGTTTTTCTTGCTGAACTAAAATAAGTTTTTCAAAACACAGTAAATCACATTCTATGTTAAAAGTCACTATATCATCTGATAAAGCCAATTACTAGGACAAAAAGTGATCTGAATATTTTCATGTAAGCAACTTGAGCTGGAACCCAACTCCTTCAAGGAATGCAAGTTTCCTTGAGGTAAGGTGCTCAGCAGATTAAAAATTATTTCTTACACTCCCAAATTAAAAAACCTCAAAACCCAAACAAACACATTTTTGCTTTTCAGCATAGCAACACCACATGTATTTTCCTTTTGAGTAATCTCCACTGGGCTAGTGTTATTAAGTCCTCTCTTCAGAGTCATTCCTGTCTTCTGATTGATAGAGAGCAGGCTAGAAAATGTTACTTTCTCCTTTTTTATCTCATATAATCAGTACACATAGAAAAGGGGAAAAATCATATGCTATGATATATAATCCATTTACTGTCTTGCCAGTTTCTTGAAATGGAAACAGCACAAAGAAACTGCAAGGGCACCCATTCATCTATGATTTTTTCATTCTGCAGGAAAGCACAAAAGACACAAAGGATATGGGAGAAGAGTCTGTTATACTACTGAAATATGGGCAATTAATGCAAAAGAGATAATATTTAGTAGGAAAGAAGCTACCCATATTTCCTGTCATTGTTCCCATGAGATGAAGTGGGAGAAAAATGGACATATTTTAAGGAAAGATGTGTATGAAGAAAGGTGCAGCTTTCTGTAAGAATTAGGAATAGGTAGATGCAGTTTCCTCAGAGTGGTATGCTGTGGAGCACCTCTCAGTCCTTTTCTCTCCTCATCCCTAAAAGACTGGAGAGACTAATTTCCCAACATGCTCTGAATAGGAAGTTACCATTCTCTTACTTCAGCTACTAACAGCAACGTTGCTTCTTCAGTTCCAAAACACGGATATGTGATTCCAAATTAAACCCTGAACACCTACTTTACAAAGCACTGTGAAAGGTTTCTGAAGATTTCAGGAGGCAGAAACAAACAAACAAACAAACACAGTTTTACGTGGGGTGCACGTATGACTTTCCTTCCTAAAATTGCCTTCAAGACGCGAAATGAAAAGTTTTGAGGCAATTTGTAATAGGTTATCACTTAAGAGTTCACTTAAATAGCAGCTTAGAATTATATACTTATTAGTCCAGAGGACTGATTTTATTGTTGTAACATAATCACTTATAGAATTAAAAAGTAGCAATTCTAGATTGTTCTAGATATAGCTGCATAATGCATGTACTTTTTTGTGGTAAGTCTGCATTCTAAATCAGTGATGATTGCTGTTTGTACTTCATTGTCTATATATAAATGCAATGTTTAAGGTTGTATATGCTAGCAGCCTTTACAATTGCTACCTTAATTTTAAAAAATCGCCTTTGGGGCAAAATAATCCCTCTTTCCCTTCTTCTCACTTTTCTGTTCAGATTCTAAAATGTTTCAGGTGTAACTTCGGCTGGTGCTTTTTACAGCATTTGGCATATTCTAAACACTACTGCAGTATAAGTACTATATAAGATCCATAAAGATTACTTTGTTTTCCATTTAAAACCACCTTATTCTAGTAAAGCCCAATATTACCGTATGCTCTCCTGTAAAATCTGTAATCATCATAGGCGGAAATCTTTTTCACTCTGGGAGTGTAGACAAGTCCTCTGCATGAAAAAAATAAACCCAACCATGGTTTCAGTTTTCATTACTTTATGTACTGGGGTGTATATTTATAAAACCTATCAGTAGCTGATAGTTGCGGCCATCTAAAGTGCTCCAGATAGTTCCAAGTTACAAACTAACCTCTCATGTTTTTAATTTACATCTCACAGTAGGTTTAAGCTAAACCTCGAGTATGAAACTAAGCATTTGTCCACACCAGTTTTAATTCCCACTAACAAGAAAAAAGTAAAACAGAAAGCTCCGTACAAAACTTACAATTCTGAAGCTACCCTGAAAAAAAACCACAAAGCAAAAACACCCCAGCCAACAAATCTTCGTCTCCCCCCGGCTGTAGAAGGATTTCTAAGGGCATCAGCTGCAAAACACAGCCAGCCTGGGTTATGAGGGCGCTGCCCGGCTGTGCATCCCCCTGTCAGGGGAATAACCTGGCGGGGTCTGGCTGTCAGCTGAGGGAAACGCCATTAGCAAGGTGCAACTTAAACCTGGGTCGGGTTGGGTTCACTATTGCTTCTTCAGAAGCAGTGCGGTTTTCTCGATTCTTTCCCCAAACGGGTCAGTACAGAGCTCTAGCTGAGCAAGTGAGAGCAGGGAAGGCCTGAGGGGCAGCGCCGCGGGCGGGCGCTGGCTCCGGCGGGGCGGGGCGGTGCCCGGCCCGGAAGTACCCGGGGAAGCTGCGCAGGCGGCGGCGGGGCCGGGTAAACAGCTCCGGCTGTGTCGGTGAGTGCTGTGTGCTGCCGCCGGGGCCGCTCGCTCCCACCCGCTCCCGGCCCTTCGGCGGGGGAGGGGGCAGGAAGGCAGAGCTGCAGCCGGCCGGTAGCGTCTCAGGGGGGCCTGTGCGGCCGCTGTCCCCACGGGGCGGCCGCGGTGTCTGTCGCGAACGAGCGAAGCCGTCAGGGCGGTTGAACGGAGGGCACCGAGGCAGGGCTGGTGGCGGCGTTGCTGCTCCGCTGGGAGAAGGCTCAGGGGAGAGTGTGAAAAGCTGGAATTGCTGGCTCAGGCCCCCCGGATTTGCGCGTTTGTCGGAGGGAAACTGTTCTCCTTGTAGCGGGAGAAGCCGGGGCCGGGGCTGCGGGGCCGGGGCTGCGGGGCTCGGGCAGCCCTGTCAGGGCCGGGCTCATGCGGTGACAGCTCGGGCGCTGCCGCCCCTGGGTGGTGCCTGTTCTCCCCGAGCTGTTAGGCGGCCCCGTTTGTCGGCTTTTCCTTGTCACAGGCATCGGAACTGGCAGTATTTTGGCTTTTCTTTATCGGTCTGTAGCTGTTGCTGTTGCCCACACCGGGGGACTATGGCTCTAAGTTAAAAAAGCGCCGAGATAAGTAAAAGTCCCCGAACTTGGCTTCTTGAGAGACTCCAAACCAGCTGTAAACTTTGAAGGTCTTATGCCAGAATCATATAGAATATGTATAAAGAGAACACCTATAAATGCTGGAAGCTCTGAGGCTGTGTTCTTCCAGTGATGAAGTTTATGGATTTAACAAGAATCCTTGAATATTATTTATTCTTGGAGCCCTTGCAGTGGTCCTTTGTAGCTCCTTTTCCCTCTATAGTCCAAGTGTGAACTGCTCATTAGTTGTGTGATTGCAGTGAGGAGTTAATCAGTAAATGTCTTAGCTGAGGATAAATTCTAGGACAGTTTCATTAACAGTTCTGTCTATGCTGACAATCTAGAGCCTTTCTCGAGTGTGTGGCTTTCAATTGCTTTTTACCAAGGCGTATAGTGACAGGACAAGAGAAAATGGCCATAAATTGAAAGAGGGTCAGTGTAGATTGGACATGAGGAAGAAATATTTTTTACAATAAGGATGGTGAGACTGGAACAGATTGCACAGAGAAGCAGTGGATGCCCCATCCCTGGGAGCGTTCAAGGTCAGGCTGAATAGGCTTTGAGCAACCTGATCAAGTGAAAGGTGTCCCTGCCCATGGCAGGAGGGCTGGAATATAAGATCTTTTAAAATCCGCATCCAACCCAAGCCATTTTATGAATGTGTTTTCTTTGTTCTAGTTGGCTCAAAAATTATCTTCTTCTTTCTTAGTACCTGCTACTGTGGTCCTGCTTCCCTCTTAATCAATAAACCAGAAATTGTTAAGTTTGTTTCTTTTTTTGTTGTTGTTTTTTTTCCAGTAGAGAAAACCATGTCAGGAAGAACATCATCTTCAAGTCATGTCAGTGTAAGTGTTCCCAAAATTTCCAACAATTTCTTTTGAGGCTGTGGGTATCCTAGGCTGTTCTGATGTGTTTGTACAACCAAATTCATTCTTCACTGATCTAACTTTTGCTTTCTTGGAACATGCTTTCTTGGGAAACTGTTTATTATGGTAGCAGTCAATACTAATGTCTATTGTTGAACGTCTATTGATACGTGATAGCATTTGATTACACATAAACAGGGTGTTTTCCAAGTTATTTTAAGACCTAGACTAACCTCTAAAATTTTAGAGTAGGTTGAAGTAAGTAGAACAGCTGCAAAACTGTGTAAAACTCGGTATCTGCATAGATGTACTCAGAGGCTTCTTGTGCTGTGTATATTTTTTCCTGAAATATCCCTATTAGCAGTAGTTTCTAGCAGTGGGAGTACTGGTGAGAACAAATGGTAGACACGGCAATCACTGGTGTGATTGGGTAAGGTCTAGGAGGTCTAGTGGTTTAGAAATAAGCTGTTCCCAGCACTGTGTTTATGTACTTTCTCTGGCCCTTCCTCCTACAGGTGGAAACCTTCAGGAAAGTATTGCTGGTTTAGATGAGGAGTCTGCTGAGTGCGTATGCACATGTATGTGTAGAGTTAGTCACTTTTTGTTTGGGAAAAGCTGAGACAGCTGCATACCTTGTGTTTAGCATAGATTCAGACCTGTCTTTCCTCTTGACTTTGTGCTTGTTCTCTAAGTTAATAGTGGACACTGTAAACCAACATCTTCTTAATGAGTGCAAGCATTGGGAAGATGCTGTATGGTGAGCTGGAAGTGTTGCTGGTTAATGTATCTTGTGCTTTTTATCCCCTTCTGTCAGTTGTCTCTTCTTGTTTACTGTGTCTGACTTTATGTGTACTTTAATGTTGTCTGTTATGTCATTACAGAGGTTACCAGAATCTCTTTAATTTTAAATGTATGTTAAAATTCTAGATAACTATGTATTCTTAGGAATCTCATAGCAGAAGCTGCTAGTCTGGCAGCAGGTGGAGGTCTGAAGTAAGAAATCTGTTCCTAGCCATTACAGCGCAGATCAGAAACATGCATTCTGACTGATAAACGTGTTTATAGGCCACCTCTAATACAAAACCAAACAAATTTGGAACAACCTACTTGTAGAAGTTCCCGAATAAGAAAATATCTTGTTTCAATCCTTACATGTTGATTGAAAAAGAAGGGAGGTACTTGTATGGGAAGTTGTTGCCTCTGTGTAACATTTGCTTCCTTTAGACTTTGAGAAATCTGTTATTAAAGGCATATTTGTTACAATGTTTTACCAGCAAAAGCAACTTGAGGTGCTGTGTAGAAATTCAGGTCTAATTACGAAAAACTTTAATCTTACTTTCACAGAAGTGTAGAGAAGGAGTTAGAGCACTCATGATTCAGACTGAAGGATTGAAATATTATCTCCTTATGGTGCAGCATGCTTCGTTATGGTCTGTCTGAAGGACTACCTGCTGAGCTAATTAATGCAGTTGTGGTGTTAGTAATTAAGTTGTTAGCGTCACTGTTCTGGAATCCCTGCTTGTAATTTCATGTTACAATGCAAGGCATCTGGTGGCTTGCAAATCAAGTTCATAGGATACTTTACAGTGTCCATTGATGCCTTAGGTTTTAACTGTTGTATTTTTCAGATCCTGTATGTAACTCTGTATGTATGTAACATACAGGGTATGTTAGTATGTAACTCTGACACTTCATATAGCCTGTTAGCTCCTGTTCCCTCCTACTGGTTGGACATAACAAACCATCTCTTGTCCTTGCATCTCAAGGACACCTTGTTGTCCCGGGCCCCAAAATATGTAAACTAAAGCCTTTGAACAGGGGGGAGCAAACTTGGGGTAATTACTTCATTGCCTGAGATTGTAATTGGAGAATTAACCCTGATATGCAAATGCACCAAACTTATAAAAGTGTGAAAAAAGTGTGACCCAGGGTCCATCCTGGGTGTAGCCTCTTGACTGCCCAAGGTGTACCTTTGAAGGCCCTTCAAATAAATACCTGCTTTTATTCTCTTAATCTTGTGTAGCCTCTATTTTCAGGTAGCCACCTCAATCATATGGAGTGACTTCAGCTTTTTCCTGGCTGATCTAGACGCAGTTTGTCTGAAAGATGTAAATGTTGCATTCCCTCTCTGATACATTCTCATCTGGTTGTATCTGCAATGTCAGGTTTTGCTTCTCAGGATGCCTGGAGCAATAGCAATGCTTGCACTTTTATTCTTTCAGTTGATATTTTAACTGGTTTAATTAACTGATAGGAAGTATGATCCTGTTTCCTTGTCTTGATGAACTAGTACAAATTTAGTTTGATCATTTTTGGTTTGATTTTCAATGAACAAACCTTTTTTCCTATATATTTTTTTCTGAATTGGTGAATTTCTGTGAATTACTGCTTTCTCTTTCAATAATTACTTTCAAAATGCTGGTTCCATTTCTGTGAGAGTTGGCAAGGACAATAGCTGATACCATTTTGAGTACATGAAAATCTGTTTGATGCTAAGTTATCATACCAAGATACTTGTACTATTATAAGATGTAATTGTTCTTCATCCTGATTTTTTTCTTTTGAGAAAGCAAACCTGGTCCATGACATTCAGCTATTTTGTTTTTTCTTTATCATTCTCTAAGCTGAGACAGAGTGTAAACAAATCGGATTGAAATAAGAAAACTGTGCCAGTAGATTGGTTGTCACCTTTTTGTCACATGTCTGAAGATGTAAAGTTAATGAAATAGAGCTTTTTCAGATGGTTCATGTGTTAAAACTAGCTCATCATGTGGTATGACACATGATTTGGGATCAAGCATTAATGAGGAATGCATTTAAAGTAAAGGCACAGGTCAGGGCTTCCCTTACAACTTTATTTTGTCCAGTTAAAAAAAAACAACTTTGTACATGGCTGTATGTCAGCTCGTAGCAACACTGGGTAATTTAGTTTTACCATGTGTAACATCATCTATTTTCAGTTTCATATACCAAAGAAGAAAACAAATGCCAAGTCAGAGGATGTCCAAGTTCAGTCCCCTTTGGCAAGGCTCCCAGGTTCCCACCATTGTGACTACCCTTTAAAAGAGGTAAAGAGTTCTTCAGAGTGTAAAGTGTGTAGGAGAATGTTACGTGAGGCTTTGTTTTGGAGGCTGGGTTTTTTCAACACCAAGTGCTGCCTTGTGATAAGAACTAATCCAGGTTGTCTTGAGAGAGACAAGTGTGTAGGTCTGAAATCTGCTTGCAAGCATACATTTACAGAATTGGGAGTCTTAGTGCCATGCTTCCAGCCTAAATCATTGAAAATAAGAGTTTGTCCTCAGGTGTAGTTTGAAACTATCTTGAAAATCATTAATTTCAAGGTAAATATTATACTATTTTTTTAGTTGATTGTCTTCTGACTCCTGAACTTTTAGGTTGTATTTGAATCACTTACCAAACTTCTTGTTATGATATGGACATAACTTTTACATTGAGTTTTCAGTTATCCAAGAGCTTAAACTTTTAAGAGAATATATGAAGTACTGTATGACTCTTGACAGAATTTTAGGTGTTCATACAGAAATAACTGTATTAAGACCAAAAGACTGTAAGAGTCTTATGGCATCTATTGTGAGTGAGTGTCTGGATCATCTCAGTCACATATAGAGGCAAATATTTGCCTCTATAAATCTGTTTCAAATTTAGTAAGCATTTCAAATGTCAAGTGTTGGAAACATGTTTTGCTATGCTTGTTTCCTTCAGCTCAGCATCCAGTTTGTTGCTGGCTTTAGTGCTTTCAGAATCATGGGCCTGGACAAACAGGCTCCCCCTCAGAGGAGGTTTAAACATGTAGTGAGGGAAAGTAGGAATTTTTTTTGACTTACAGTAGTGGTGGTAATGTGACCCAGGTCTCTAGGTAGGCCAGGTCATTTGAGAATGCTGCAGCAGAGGCTCACTGTGGGGTTGTGTTCTATACTGGAAATGCTTTCAGTGAGCAGAGCATCCAGTTGCAGTCCGGTTTTGGAATGGGAGGTAATGTCTCCTATGGCTACAAGCAGCAACCTCTCAGGCAGATCCAGACAGCACTTGAATGGAGTTCTTCCTGTATTTCTCTCTGCCTCTATAAAAATCATGATTAGACTGGGTGAATTGAAAAATACTTTATTTCCTTGTTATTTCCTGGATGTTGTCTCATTTTCCATTTCTTATTTTTCCTACCTATGTCTATATATTTCGAACTTTTCCATGTAGTGGGGGATTTCATATGCTTTAAACACTGACTAGTTTTTATGTTCCACTTAAAAAAAAAAAAAAAAAAACTTGCTTGTGAGTTGTCAGAGCTTGCACCGTGTTGTTTGAGAAACTTTGTGCAGTTTTCAGTGATTTGGATGTATAGGTCTTTCCTGTGCTTGAACACCAGTGGTACAAGGTGAACTGGGTGATGTTTGAAGGCAGCAAGAGGGGAGAGCACCTTCAAGGCAATTTCTTGCTGCTAACTTTAATAACGGGGGTGTTTTCCATTGGAGTTAGTCCCCATGGTAGGGAAAAGTTTGATTTGGGAATGCCCTTTCAGACTTCACTAAAGCTTGTAAAATACATGTGGGCATGAACTTTTCAAATGCCTTTTCAAACCACACTTAGAAATGAAGATAAGTTTGTCTGCTTTCAGCCTGAGTGGCATAATTTTCAAGCATCTCTTGTGTTTATTATATTTTGAATTTTAAGAAATGAGGATTAGGAGGAGGTAATGGCAGAGGGCAGGAGGTTTCTGGAATTGCAGGAATAACTGTGTTTTGGTAGGGCTTCATTTATTTAATTTGAAAATATAAGTACTTTCTGGTAAGAGAATTTGGAAAAAATGAAGTCTTGCTGTTTTGGAGTTTCCCACCTAAGTGCCAAACCTTCAAATTGCATTTCCTTCTCAGGATTTTATATCTTTTATATCCATATTGTAACCTGTATAATTTGCCTAAATGCATGGAGTTAGCCTCTACTTTCTGCATCCTGCATCCTGTGTATTTGTGGTTATGTGGAGCAGGCCTAATATTTAAGTCCGTGTTTGGTATAGTCCCCCTTGAAATAGGGAAACAATGGAATTGTCCTGTATTTACATATTTCTTCAGGAGAAAAACATTCTATTCAAAGATCAGGTGGTATGTGGCTACTTTAAACCACACAAATTAATTCTTTGCAAAATTGCTGTATATGCTCTGCATGGCTTTGATATATTTGGTCAGTTGCATTGTTTCAGTGTCTGGCATTGTCTCATTTTTCCAGTGCATTATCCATTATGACATATTCGTGTCTGTTGAAATCTGCCAATTTGATTTGTTTTGTTTCAGTGGAGGTTAAGTGCCAACAACAGAAAGCCTTCAACAAAAGGAAAACGGCAAAAGGAGTGCAACAGACACAGCTCTAATGATGAAGAATCAATTGGGTAAGAAGTCATCTCAAAATTAGTTTATCTCTGTATATTCAGAGTTTCACAGTCTTTCTTGAAGATGGGTGTCTCTGGTCTCTAGCTAATTATTTGTGTCATGCAGAGATGGTTTTCAAGCTCACCTTGAGAGAATCATGCTTCAGTGGTCTAATGGCAACTGTAACCCTTCTTTTGGGTAATCCCAACAGAAGACATTAGAATGAGAGTGCAGCACTTACTAGAGGAATTACTGCTTGTTAACCTGCTTGGAGTCCTAAAAGGTGTTCATTACTCTCTAACTGTAAATTGTCCTTCTAGTCCTAGATATCTTTAGATATTTAAGAAGCTTCCCAGAATTCTTTTTCTTATCCCTTTTTGTTCTGTAGTCCACACTCATTAGCCTAAGCTTTATCAACTCTTACAAACAATTTAAAAAACCCTTAAGCAATATGGTGATTAGTAGTGGAAGGAAGTAAAAAAATGAGAGCTTTTTCACCTCTGTGTTTGTCAAGGCACTTAAGTAATTAAGACTGTTGATGTGCCACTTGTTTATTTTCTGTTGCCAAGAGCAAATATATTGGTTTCTTTGAGATTATGGCACATTATTTTATATGATAAAATCATCTTCTGCAGAGTTGTCAGCTAGGTAATTGTTTTATCCAAGAAAATTTTGAAGCTGTAATTCCTATAGTTGACAAATGGAAACAAAAATGTAGAACTGGATTTATTAGCAGCAGCTAGGAAACATAATGACTTTGTGACAAAATGAATATGTTTGTCTTAATGAAACAGTTGTTATTTCCCAAATCACTTAATTCTAAATAAATGAAAAAGCATCCTCTGCCCTATTTTCTGACTGCAACTAAACTTGCCCATGAGTAGTTTCTTATCAGGAGAGGCTGTTTAAAAATAAAGTACACAGGTAATGAAAATGAAGGTGATTTTGACACTGCTGAGTTCTGTGGGTTTGAGATATATGAATAGTTATTGTTTAGCCTGGTCTGTATATTCAGAATGCTTCAAAGTGTTGCAGGGAAGAGCTGAAATTGTAAAAGATGCTGAATTTATTTTTCATACCTCCTCAGAGGCATAGCTGTCAGTTTACTTGTACTTAGCTCAAAAAGCTTCTGTCAGTAACTTTTAACTGAGGAAGGAGCTCACAGGGTCAGCCTTACAGAATTTAATTGCAGTTTTCTGAATTTTATTTGTGTTGTGACATAGTTGATATCTGATATCAATCTCTAAAGGTCTTTCAGTAAACTTTGAACTGATTTTTGACATTGAGGAGTTTGGTTTCTTTAAAGCTAACTTTAGATCTGGTGTGTATTAATTTTCTGTTATATATGTTTTTTTCAATATGTGAATAGCATTTATAGGTGTTCCACAATTTTTACCCAAATTGTTATCAGCCCAATTTGCTCATGATAGTGAGAAATTATTTAGACTACAAAGACAGCAAATATTCAGATATTAAACATGTGCATTTTTCAGTTCCTTGAAAAAAGATGTGCGTCTAGAGAGTAGCTGGAGGCTCTCTGTAAAATAAATTTACTCTCCTGTCTGCAATGGAGGTTGTACTAAGTGTTCCATTTGGATACTCGGTGCTTCTCAGAAAGTCAAAATCAACATGGTGACCTCATTGCATAAGTGGAAAGAGCACATATGTTCTAAAGGGGTGGTTTTTGTTGAGCAAGAGTCTGAGAACTGACAAAATTCAGAAGAGGAAACAGTGAAGGTTGTGTGCTGCAAGTCTTTCTGATGCAATAGTTTTTATTCCCAGTGAGGATTTTTATTTGCATTGCAAAGCAGGAAATAAGTCTTAATGACAAACTCCTATTAGCTTCTAGTATTTTAAAAACTGTCTTCTTTATTGATAGGAGCCAATCTCAGATGTTAAGGGAGGCATGTTTCATCTAAAGTGTTGCTTCAGGATTGTTATTGCCCCTTAATTTTAGTCAGAAAGGACAAAGTAGATATATTAGCACAAATCTACCTTCACATGGGTGGGGGTTTTTTAACTTAAATTCTGGATTCCAAAATTTGGTAGTTGGTTGTGCTGTGATGTGAGACCAGGGGGGTTTGTAGCAGCAATTGCAGCTGCTCTCACTTGTGCAGGTCTGCTCCTGGGCTTGTGAAAGGTGACTGTCAGGGGATTTGTCTGTGATCCCAGAGACAGCTCCTGGGGCAGGTTAGTTCCCTAGTTAGGGGGGAGGGTGGAAGGAGTACTTAAATAAGATGTGTGCAATTCTTTCAGGTCAGCAATTTAAATGTTCAGTGAAATACATGTCACAGCTGAATCAAGTACTGGCCCCATAGCAGTCAGGTTTTTGTTTATATAGCAGTCAGGCAATCATTTACATACTGGTCCCCCTTGCTCTGACAAGTGCATTTGGTCAGTAATAACCACCTAGTCCAGCAAAGCAAGGAGGTTCATAGGGATGTTGATGCTTGGTGTTTGTTGGTCACTGACTTCTCATCAGCTGCTGGAAGGTCAGGACCTTGAATCTGGGACAATCAGAAGCTTTCCTCACAACCGGGTGTAGCCAGTAAATGTATCAATCAGAGTTTCCCATTAATGATAGTGTATCACATTGTTCTTTTGGGCTCTGAAAGGTCAAGGAGCTCCTGGGCTGTGCATCTGCTGCAGAAGCTCAGATAGCTGAATACACATCAAGTCTATCAGTGGTTTTATTCTGTAAACACAGGACAGATCCTCAGCTTGTGTGAGAGCTGAGGGAACAACCCTCAAATGGTATGTGACATCCCACTGCCAAAATATTTGTTTCCCAAAACTTGGGTTTACTAGTAAAAGAATATAGGCATGAAGATGGTGGTGTATACAGTTAATAGTAATTTAGTCCCAAATGAGTCAGTAGCCTCCTGGTCTTATTTTGATCACTTTCTAATACAAATTTGAATGAATTGGAGACAGCAGGTACAGCACTGGTGAGTATATGTGTGTATGCAATATGATCATTGAGTAAGGAACCATATCAAGCAGCTGTGACTAGTGTGTGAAATTGAGGTCAGACATTTTCCCCAAAGAGGTATAAACAACTAATAGCTTTTGTTTCTGTGGTTTATAAGGTAGGATAATTCTTTTTTTGCTTGTGAAAAGCAATATGAGACTTGCTGGGAGCAGCTAACAGCATTTTTCATAATATGTTTTTTGCTTATTCCATCGTTACATGCATAAGTATGTTTTCATTACCTTTGCTTTTGTATTTTTTTTCAGTTTTGGGGAGGTAAATGAGAGACTATGGTAGGTACTTGTAGAAACAGAAATAATTGCCTTTGGTTTTCTTTCACCAAGATGCCTCCAGTTTTACTGTTGTACAAATTACTTGCTGGGTCTGCTGGTGGGACTTGCTTTTAGTGTATACTTTGCTTTTTTCTGCTTGACACTTACTTTAGTCTTTTGAAGTGTCTTTTGCTTGAGTTGCTCACTTTATTCTGGGGACAATTGCAACAGATAATTTAGGGATCTGTGTCCCAACCATTGTTTACAGATGTACAGGCTGGCTTAAGTTTAGATGTTTCCCTGAATCTATTATACTTCCAGTCTTAATGACATGATTTTCAAGAAACACTGCCAGAGGCCATTCCCCTTTCAGAAAGGGAAGCCATTGAAAGCTCTTATGCTACTCTTCTGCTCTGAAGGTTAGGTCATAACCAGTTCAAGAACTTCAGTCCAAACCTGGCGCCAGATAAGAAGTGATGCCTTGGCCTGGCACTGATCAATGTATACTATTGACTTCCTTGTTTGTTGAAGGTTCCTCTCCTTTGCATAGATTTCCAGAGCCAAACTTGCTTCAGGGTATGTGTGTGCGCTTGAAATTATAAGATCATTTTTGCAAAAGTACTTGCCTGAAATCTGTAAACCCCATTTAAATTAGGGGAACACAAAACAGTACAAATTCAGTGCCAAATAACAATCAGTAAACCAAATTACAGAGGAGCCTGGAGCCTGCTAAGGTCTAGCCTGATGTGAGTGTGAGCAAAGGATGTCAGAGCTGAATTTTCAAGGTGGCCAACAAAATATAGGTAGTGAAATTACCTCCTGCTGTGGACTTTTTTGTCATTATGTTGTTTAAACACTCAGTGTTGGAATATTTTCTGTTACATTTACAAGTCTTGATCATACATGGTCACAGAGTCTTTATTTTAATTGTGTATTCCCACTGGACTAATTACCTTGCTGTTTGAGCCTAAATTTAGTAAAATTTCATTATGATAGCATGTGTTTGAGAAATAAAAAGAAAAATATCTGGCATTTCTGTGAGGTGGAACAATGAAGACTGAAAGAATTGAGATCTGGGAAATTGATAGGCTTGGCTTGTTTTTAGTCAGGACAGCTGAAGTGTTCCATGGAGAACAGCACATTTATGTTGTCTCATGATGCCCAGCAATAATGATTTTAAAGCATTTGTTTTTAAGAAGCAGCAATTTTCTGGATCACATCCATAGTGCTAGGGCCTACATCTACAACTTTTTTCTATTTGGAGGAAAAAACACCATTTAGTTACTTCAAGATTTGATTTTTAATTTTTAGTCCTGTTAGAAGAGGAGGAGGGGAAATATCTGGCTTAATCTGGATTAATCTTTCATTACATCATCTCTTCTGGCATCCCAAGAGCTGAAGTGACTTCAGTTCTTTAGTCTTCAGTAACTGGCCATCAAAAGTAGTTTGGGTGTTTCTTGTCTCTTAAGGAGGAAATTTAAAGTGCAAGAGTGAATTTCCAGTTTTATAAGATAACTTGTCCAAATTTACTTGATGACTTTTGCCTTGAAATTTTCTTTAACTGCTTCAGTAGTTGTGAATTTTCTTAACAGTCCAATAGATTCTTGTGAAGCTGAATTTTTAATTGGTCACATTTCTTAAATATATATATTCTCTTTCCTTAGGTATTGCTTATTTATTTCTTATTTCTAATATACATTACAGTGGACAAACAATAAATGATGTAGAAGTCTGGTTGCTATAAGCTCTTCTTAATGGTGATCTTACAGATGTATTAAGCTGTGGTTCACGTGTGAGCTCAGTGTATGAGAAGTCCAGAGGAAAGCCAGAACTTCTGATTCAGTGGGGACTTCTATAGGAAAATAAGTCTCTTGCTTCCTGTACTGAATCAAGAACTTGCCAGACTTGGGATGTGCTCACTTAAGCTGCTACAGTTGAGCTCCACTATTTAAGACATTAATGTTAATAGACTGACTCTCAGGACCTGTGTTCACTTTCTAAGCTTTTCAGTAATTAAAGCATATCTTGAGATGAATTCCAATCTCTGGATCCTCAGAGTGTTGCAGAAGCCTCTATTACGTCTACAATATTTGAGGCACATACTCGGAACACTTTTTTGCATTAACATTCATAGACTATATACAGAACTAGTGAAAGAACAAATGTCCACCTGCCTTTTCCAGACTGCATAAAACATTCTGGAGTGCTACTGTGCTTTAGGTTGGTCTTCAAATGAGACTGTCTTTGCCCATGTGACTTTTTATTCCCTCCACAGAGCCAGTGTCTCACTTGAGAAACCCTGGATTGTTTTTCCAATAGCTAATTAGAACCAATCTGTTACATAATGCTTTGTCTTGGGTCCGTGTCCTTGGCATCAGAGTGCCTTAAGTGGGTTTGGGGGTTCTTTTTTATTGGTGCCCTTTTTTTTGTCTTTTGAGATGAAACTTTAGCTCTTTACCACCAGTTTTCCTTTGGGAAACTTCTAAGAGGAGTTCAGAGAGTGAAGGAAACTGCCTTCACTTGAGCTTAAGTTACTTAGTTTTGAAAGGGAGCCATTTAGATTTATTGTGCATTGTCTAGACAGACAGCCACAAAGTGTACACAGCACAAAGTGTGGTGTGTACAAGACAGTTCACTGGAGTACAGGAAGGAAGTCTTGTTGTACAATTACTAAATATTTATATTGTCTTTCTTGTATTCCTTTTACACTTACTATTTGTGTGTTTTGTAGTCATAGAATTGAGGTTGGAAAAGACCTTTAAGATCAACCTGTCACTAGTACATCTCTGTAGATTTTAATTAAATCAACTTTGTAGAAGGTACATGCTCAAACTTCTTACTGCTGGTAGGGCTGTGTGATTAAAACATTTTGGAGACCTCTGGTCTGGGAAAGGCGTAGCAGAGCTCTAGGAGAAAGTGGCTCATGGCATACACATTATGACATTCAGGGGTGCAAAGATCTCATCAGGCTGACTGCCATTCCCAGCCTATAGGCAGCTTGTCCAAGCTGTGTGTAGGAACATTTGTCTTTTCAGGTTCAGTGAGGGGTTATGTATCTTGTCAATATGGTAAGTAACTAGGGAGAGAAGTCTCAAAGTGAAGTAATGATTGAAAGAGCAAAATAAAAGGCTTATATAAAACATCTGCCCCAAGTTTGTTGTGTTTCACTAGCATGGCAGTTCCAGATCTTTTTTTAGGTTCAAGCATGTCTGTCCTTCAGCCACAAAAGTTTTCATGCCCTACCTGTGTTTATTTGCCACTCGGTACTATGTAACCAGGCTGCTGAGCTGAATGCAGCATGTCAGTGGGACAATTACAATTGCTGGCGGAGTTGTAAACCCACTGAGGAATGGCAGCCCTTTGCTTAAGAAATGTTACTGTAGCATGTGTGTAACAGCTATGCGAGTAACAGCTAGTAGGTTTTTTTTCCTAGCTATTAAAAGGAGACTTGCTCTACAGCGAGAACAATTTTTTTTGTTGTTATTCAAGACATGCAGTAGAAAATTCTCACCTCAGTAATATTTTAAAACCAACATATTAGCCTGAACTGCAGTGTCTTCGTAGGACCAGCCTTTGGAAAACAAGTCCAGTTCTCAGAGGTTTGAAAATAAAGTAAATTCTGACAAATTATCTATGATTTATAATGCTTATCAGCTTATAAATTCAATAAGCTGAAGTTGGGTCCTGCCACTGGGTCACAACCACCTTATGCAGCACTACAGGCTAGGGAAAGAGTGGCTGGAAAGATGCCTGGTGGAAAAGGCCTTGGTTGTGCTGGTCAACAGCAGGTGAACATGAGCCAAAGTGTACCCAGGTGGCCAAGAAGGCCAGTGGCACCTGGCCTGTGTCAGCAGTAGTTTGGCCAGCAGGATCAGGGCAGTGATTGTCCCCCTGTACTCAGCACTGGTGAAGCCACACCTCGAGTGCTGTGTCCAATTCTGGGCCTCTCATTATAAGAAGCCTTTGAAGTGTTGGAGCAAGTCTGGAGAAGGCAGTGGAGCTGGTGAAAGATCTGGAGCATAATTCCTGTGAGGAGTAGCTGGTCTTGTTCAGTCTGGAAAGAAGAAGGCTGAAGGAAGACCTTATCACTCTCTAAAACTACCTGAAAAGAGGTTGTGGCAAGGTAGGAGCTGGTCTCTTCTCCCAGACAACCAGTGACAGGACAAGGGGACATGTACTCGAGTTGTGCTGGGGGAGGTTCAGGTTGGATATTAGGAAAAATTTATTCACTGAAAGAGTGGTTAAGCAATGGAATAACCTGCCCAGGGAGGTGGTGGAGTTACCATCCCTGAAACTGTTCAAAAACAAGTAGACATGGCAGTTTGCAACATCGTTTAGTGGCATGGTGGTATTCAGTTGAGGACTTGTTGATCTTGGAGATCTTTTCCAACCCTTACAGTTCTGTAAGAAAACTGTTTAAATTTCTGGCCATATTGCAGAATTAATTCTACATGTGAAGACTCAGTACCAATCTAGCAGAATTACCAAAGTATAGATACTTCTTTAAAGAACTTTAGTAGGGCATTTTTACTGACTTTGTAATTCATAATTCTGAGTAATCTGTTTTAGTGAAAATGAATAGAAATAGTTGGAGCTTCAGAACTGGGAGATTTGTACTAACTTCTTGACCTTTTCCCCCCCAGCAAGATCATGATTAATCTGCTATATGGGAACACATAATATTCATGGTTTTGAAATAAGGTGCCATGAAATGAGTACTTGTTTTCATATCCTGCAAATGGTCAAGTGTACACTTTCAGAATAGCTTGTAAGGCCATAGTAACACCACTTCCAACATTTTGTGATAACAAGATGCACCAAAATTTCCATTTCAGTGCTTTTTGCACTGAAAGTTTACCTTTTCAGAATTGCATATTGATATGTTAGTCATTCATGCCAGAAGAAGAAACCTTGAAAGGTTGTCCTGATGAAAAGATGAGTTTGTGGTTGCTCTTCTCCAAAGAGAACTACTTAGTAAATTGTCAGGGCAGTGACCTTAATTCTAGAAGATATGATGCAGAGACAGTGGACTCATGGAATATCTTTATTGAATTCATGTGACTTAAAAAGTTCTCAGCACCCTATTATTAATGTATTGTTATATGTATGGCAGGCAACCCAAAGTTATCTTGACGAATGTCCTGAGGACGAAAATAGGAAGAAAATATTCACAGGCGCAACCTAAAACTGGTGTTAATTTTTCTGATGCTGGCAAGCTGCAGTCAGATCAAGCACCCTCATCATCTGCTGCCAGCGTAAAGATATGGCAGATTTTAAACCCTACTCTCCAAAGTCTTTTTCTGTCTAAAAGGTATGTTGTCTTTGCCTCATGTCACTAAACAAAGTAATTTTCCTTGCAGTTATTTCTTCATGAGAAAGTGTTCTTTATTGTACCACAGTTTCCTTGTTAATGAACGGTATTTTATCTCACTTTGCTGAGTTCACTTGTACCTGGTTCCTTTAGATAATCATTGAGAGAGATGCTGCCAGGCATGCAGTAGTGTTTTTTTCTGACCAAGTGGCTTCTAGATGGTCCTGTACTGTCATGACCAATTAATTCTAATTTAGCCATTGGTTTCTCAAAATGTTTTTGGGGTTTTTTTTTTATTTTCATGAAAAGAATACACTTGAATTTAACTGCAGCCCTTTTCTCAGAGAAGATATTGAGGTGTATTTTCACTGTTAGTGCATTAGACTACTCATGAAAATGGGAAAACTGGCATAAATGATCAGAATAAAAGCATATCAAGTCTAGTATCTTATTTGCACCCCTGCAAGCAATGGTGAATTGTAGATATTGAGGGAAAAGTATGGCTAGAGTGAATGCTTTATTCTCTGGGTTTTCTCTCTGAGCTTCTGATGACCAACAGTTTAGGGGTTTCCTTTATTGGAGGTTACATCCAATCTACATGTTTTTCAGTATTAGACTTTTCCTCTTTAAGTTGTATCTCTTTGATTGTTTGTCCCCTGTGGATCTCTACAATCTTATCTGGAAGGCGGTCTCCTGATTAAAAGCAAATTTATTTACATCTTGGTGCAAGAGGAGATCTGAGTGCTCTCCAGGCATCATGTAGTCTGTGCTGGAGTGTGCTCTGTGGATGAATACAGACAACAGGAGAATTATGCAGTCAATACCTAAAAGGCAGTGTTGTTCAAAACAGATTTTAAAAGGCCATAGCTTTACAACCTAATTCAAACTAAATTGCAATGGAAGTGGTAGAATTAAAATCCCAGTGTGACAAAGGAAGTGGATAAATCATGGTCTATACAACAAGCTGGCTGCAGTGGCATTGTTTGAAGCAAGTTGCCTTGCTTTTACGCATCGTGTGTGTTCAAGTGGGAATTGCATCTTCATATTTCTGCTTGGCTTATTTTTGATGCTTGTCTGTTTTAACATCCAGGGGTATTTTTCTGAGCCTTGCTATACTGTAGAGTGCCACCTCATAGTTGAGAAGTGAAATAAAATCTAATGCTACCTTTTGTGTACGTGCTACTTTTCTACCTGTTCACTAAATGCTTTAGAAAATTTACTCTGTTTTACTAGAGGCTTCTTGTTCACAGGAAAATCAAGATTGTTTGTTCCAGAGTTCTGAGAAATGTGTACAGATACCGCGTGAAAGCTTTTTAGAGATAAATATTTACCAGTTTTTAAAAAATACTACATGATGCGTTAGAGGCAATGCAGTGTGCGTTGTATCTGGCTAAGGTAAAATCACGTGGCTAGTTTTTCTTACCCTGGTCTTCTTTTTTGTTTATCTGCTTTCCCTGTATTTTAAGTTTCTTAATGAGATTGTTTTTTTGTTTTTTTGTTTTTTGGCTATAGGGGACTAAAAATACTGATGTTCTATTATCAAGACCCTAGGATACATGAATTTAACAAGAAGTTTGTTCCTCTAGAGTTCAGTGCAGTACTTATGATTTACTGTTATATGTATGGCAGGCAACCCAAAGTTATCTTGACGAACGTCCTGAGTACGAAAATTGGAAGAAAGTACATAGACAGCCACGTAATAATTGATGCAAATTTACCAGCTGCTGACAAATTGCAATCGGGCCAACTACCCTCATCAGCTGTTGCCAGCCTACAGACATGTCAAATATTAAGTTCTCCTCATGAAAGTTCTTTTCCTTCTGAAAGGTATGTTACTGCTGATTTTGTCAGTCTTCCTGAAATGACATAACTTCACAATGGAAAAGAATTTCCCTGAAACAGCTTTTGTTCTACTCTTTTCTTGAATCAAGGGGTCAGTTTCCTGAGTGCAAACTAACATGCTTCTCCAATGAGCCGTTTTAACATTACATGTGTTCTGGTTTGCTGGACCTGGTGTTAAAGGGCTACTTTCCTTTCTTAGAAGGAATTTCTGTTTGCAATAGATCACTGTTTTGATTTGGGAAGATGCACAAGTAATTCAAACACATCTAAGTTGGTTCTGTGTCCAGAACCAAAATCTTGCTTTTCTATTGGTGTTAGTATGTTCTAGCATGATTTCAAATAACTACTTTTGCGAAATATCTTCAAATTCCTCTCTGTGATAATAAATTTCTTTTCACATTAACCCACTGGTGGTCTCAGTATTCCTAACAGGGTGGCTTTGGTTAAGGGCTATGTGTGTCCTCTTACCACTTAATATCTACTTTTCATCTTTTCTTCCTATATTTAGGTTGACTGAGCATCACAGTAATATTTGGCATATAAAACTAGCAGAAATCAGATATTAAAATTAAATAACATCTCTTTTGGTCTAAGATGGAAGTTGCATTCGAAGTAAGCTGTCTCCTTTTGTCTGTCATGGCTACATCTTTGCTCAACAGCAAATTTTCCACAGGAGAAAACAGCAGGAAATTCTGAGGAAGACAATGGAAAGATGAAGAAGAGAAGAATGATGTGGGGGTTTTTTTTAAGGCAGGAGTAATTAACAATTCCCAGGTTAAAGTTGAGAAAAGTCAGTCATATTCCTTATTCTGATACATCAGCAGCTTAGAGAACTGAAATTAATAGCAATTCCTTTTTTTTTTTTTTTTTTTTTCCTATTGGGTTACCCATTGCTGCTTAAATTAACCTGACAAAGTTGCAATTTAAATGAGATATTTAGAGAGAACAGTTTAATAGGCTGTCTCATTTTAAAGCATCATATATGTTGCTAATTGTTTTCTGTAACTTAAGGCATACTAAAGTTTGGGGTGTTTGTTTGGATTGTTGTGAGTTTAGGGTTTTTGGTGGTTTTTTGGGGTTTTTTGGTTTTGTTTTTGTTTTATTGCAAAATCTTTAAGATCGATTTTCTAGTATCTGATTTTTTCACTTTGTAAAGTTTTGGATAATGGGGGGTAGTGGATTTATAGAGAGGAAAGCATGATTTCTTGTATTTAGCTCTCTAAATCTGAGGGTGCATCTTGTGTATTGTTTCCAGCTCATATCTGGAGCACAGTATCATATATTAAGCACAAGAATGGTTTGAGCTAGTAATTTTTTTTAGTAGTTGTGAACTCAACTTGCTTTAGATTTGGAGTGGTTCATTGTTTGAGTGATTAATATTCTGTTCCTGTTACATGGTTTTCTAACGCATTGTGTAAAAGGCGTGTTATCAGGAACCAACATTAGGATGATTTTTCACCCTTCCCTAGTGACCAGCACTTTAGTGCAATTTGTAATAGATACCATATGGGAAATGGAGAATTTAGGAATGATTTCAACAAAGTCATGGCTTGATCCTGGTCACCTCACTGTAAGTAAAGTCACTGCATTACACACACTTGGCACTGATTTTTTTGGGGTCTCTTCTTTGGAGGAGACTAATAAAAGCTCCCCCCTTGTAAGTGTTATGCATCTATATGCACACGGTCATACAGAGAGTCTTTTGTACCATCAGAGTAGCTAGAATGCATGCTTTGTATTGCTGAAAATTGTGCTACTTTTGTACTGTGGAAATTTCAGATCAAGTCAAAGAATTGTATGTCCTCAGAACAGGGTGGTAATAAGTCAACTTATCTCTACCAGCTAGATCTTACTGCCAGCTCCCTCTCCATTCTTGCTCTTGGTATTACAGAATTGGTGGATTTTTGTTGCTTTTCTGCAACCCAGTGTGAAATGCATTTATTTAACTGAGCACTGGCCTGTTGGTATAACTAATGAATTTGAGGTGGGTTTTAAAATGTTTAAAGTATTTTTCTTATGGTTGTTAAGAACACTTTACAAAATTCATTGCTATACCTTCATAGGCGATGCATATATCGGTTAATGGGTGCATTTAAAACTGAATTATCAGCAAAGCTGGAATGAATAGAAAATAAAATGTGCAGAATTTATGTATAAAGCAAATATGTTTAGGAAAATCTATTGGCTGAAACAACCCTATTCAGGTGCTTTCTATTGTTAAAATGCCCGAAAGTTGAGAGAGGTGTGGGTTCCAAAATAAAGTTTTCTGTAGTCAGCTGCCCAGTGTATGGGAGACTCTTGTTCCATATACAGAATTAGCAATAGCACTTACTGAAAACTACTACTATATGTGGTAAAATTCATTATTCTTTGTGAATGGAAAGATAATCAGTAATTTTTTCACAGCATTCATCACTGTAGTATCGGAGCCCTCTGGAAATCTTTGTCTTTACGGAATTCCCAAAGAGCACTGATACTGCAATCTTCAGATACATCACTAAAGATCAGGCATCTGTTCAGAAAGTGTCCAACAGTTTTGGTCTAGTTAGAGATGTCAAGAATGTTTTTTGATGTGGCGGGTGATGACTTTTATGAGTTGAAGCTTGGCTGTCAGTGATGTCAGACACTGTGATGATCACTTAGCTCTTTGAAAATTTGAGACTGAAACATTCTGAGTTAACCACATTATAAAACTATTAACACAAAATCTATTTGGATTAAGTACTGTAATCCTTTTCTGTTTCTTTTTTTCTTTCTTTCTTTCTACGTCCCATCCCTCTCCACCTCCTTTAAAGTTACTGTTTCAGGCCCTTTTGAGCAGGAATTTCTATTTCAAATAATTTTGCATTGCAGGATCTTACTCAATGGATTCTACTAGCAGTTCTGAATCTAAATTAAAAATATACATTCCCACCATATTCATTATAAAGGCAAGGATAGTTAACTGACTGTTCTTTTTTTTTTAATGTGTTCTTGTTGCTTTTTTACAGCAAAATAATGTTTCAGTGTCTGATCTCAAGCATGTCAGATTCTCATACTGTGCTTTTTAGAAGTGTCTGTTTAATTAATAATATTGGAGTCTCTGTGTAGTTCCACAACTGGACTGAATTAATTTGTGTTTCATTTGCCAAGGTCCACATGTTTATGGGAGAGGCAGAAGTTTGTAGTCTGACCGGTTCTTGTTTCTGGTGGGATTTTTATTCAGTATTTTTACAAAATTAAAGATAAGTCATAGTTAATATTATTTACAGGTCTGAACGTTGCCTGAGAAAGACAGATGATGAACTGTGTAAATTGACCAAGACTTCTAAGGAACCAGAAAAAACTAATGCTGTCACTTTTAGAAGACGAGAACTGCAGAGGAAAGGTTTGTAGTGAGCAGTCATCTGGCAGTTTTTGGAGAGTGTTGGGACATTTTCCTTTTATACTCTACTATTATGAGAAGAGCACAGAAATAAATTAGGTTGTTGCTCACAGCGTACGTGTTTCTTCAAAATGCAGTTTATTACAGGTACAGTAATAATATATCAAATGCCCGGTTTTAAATAGGGATAAAGCTATGGTGAACCTAATCTGTGGAAGAAAAATGAAACTGAGTGCAGCCTCACTGCACTGTTATAATCTTGATCTTTCTAAAAAGTCTTATAATAAAGGATGTAATCTGTTAAGAATGTTCAAATGGTTTGTGAACCCTGCTAAAATGTTCATGCTAGACAATATTTGATTTCACTGCTGAAGAATTATGACCTCTATGCTCAGTCTTCAGGCATAATGTGCTGTCTTTTTATACTGGTGACTAATATTTGCAGATTAGAGCAGGAAATTGAGAATATTGCATTTGGCAGAAGATGGAAGAGAGACTGTGGAGTATAAAGTGCTAGTTCTTGCTTGGAAGGGAGCTATGAATTTGGTTATACCCTTAACTAATTATGCAAAAATAATAGTAATTTTAGGGAATATGTTTTGGCAGCCACATGCAATTAAAAAAGGAAAGAACTTACTCTGGAGGATACTTGCTTCCATGCATTTTATATAAGACATAAATGATATGAAGAAATGTATAGGTTTTTAAGGACAATACATTACTTTTTTTTTTTTCTTTACACAGAAAACAAGCACTGTGGTGAACTGGAGAAGAGGAGCAGACACATGAATAGCACTACTCTTAGTCAGAAGGAATCAGGCTCTTCTGATTCTGAGAAAAGGAAAAGAAGATATAGTGGCCATATTTCTGATGATTGTAATGCACACATTCCAGAAAAGTCACTTGTACTCTCTGTAAGTTGCACTTAATTTTAAAGTATGTGTTTGTGTGGACACCTTCACACACACTTCAGTAGCAGCAGTAGCAACATCCCAAATAAAAGGATTATGCTAATAAACAGGGTTTATTATACAGGTATATTAGCAGGTATTGCCTGTTGAGGGAGAGTAGTTCAGTGATGCACCACAAAAAGTGAGTAAATATGGTTCTGTCTCCATCATCACAATATGCTTATTGTAGCAGAAAGGTTGTGAAAGATGAGTGACAGTGTTTCCTTCAGACAGGAGCATGGATTAAAACAATTTTGAAAATAAGGCATTTAGCTACGTAAGTGAAGCTTCTTTCACAGATGTTCTAGAATTAGGGACTTTAATAGCAAAACTGCAAAGTGTACCTGAGATTATTGAAATCTTGCAGATGTCATCTTTTTCATTCCTCCTCAGTCTATTGTACTTTTCCCTAAAGTTTTCTTCTTATCCATCATTAGTATTTGAAAAAAACCCAAACACATAAAAGACTGAGGGAATCAGTCAAGTACAAAGTGTGATTTATATTCAAGCATTTGAATACAGTAAAGGCATCTCTGTAACCTTCTGATTTAAACCCTACAGAGACAGGCAGTTACTGAACCTGCTAAACTTAGCTGACCAAGCCACACTTCTGTAAAGTAAAGAAGAGAGCACTGATTATTGGTCTCTCCATGTCTGACACTGACAGAGCTGCTAAAAATCAGAAATAGTTCCTTATTCAATTTGAATGGGGGTCATTCTAGCCTTTTAAAAGGTTGTCCCTCGTGCCTTTATGTAATAATAATGTTTGGAATATGAGGAGGGAGAAATTATCCTGAATTGAGCATTAAATGTCACTGTGTTAAGCTATAATTATTTTTTCTAGCACGCAGCTAGATATCAGTGATCACTGATCTGAACCATCTGGAAATGTCAAGAAATAAACTTATATCCTGTCTCTGATTCCTGTTTCTAGGAAGAACAAAGTTTGGGTTCAACTCAGTCTCCTGGCAGCAGAATACCCTGTGAGGATGGACAAGATCACAGATCTGATACTATTCTGGTGCCAGATTGTCCAGCAGAGAGAGACTCTAAAGATACTTCCACCCACAACCACTTAAGGGCTGCTCACAGCTGCACAGAGGAATCTGGCTCTGAGTCTCCTCTGAGAAATTCGTCAAAGAAGCAGCTTTCTGCCACCAGTGAGGATGTGATTTCAGCACAAGTTAGTACGATCAGGAAATTAAAGATGGACAAATCTGAGTACCTGAGCAAGCTGCGGAACAGAATCTGCAGGGGTAATCAGCAACTTGTTTCCATTGACCCAAGTATGTACTATGTCTGTGCTGATGACAATTACTGGTGGTACACTTAGGCACTAGGAGAACTCGAGTGTAACTGGCTAGTTGAGACAAATGCAACAAAAGATTGAAGACTGGCATCATGTTGCTTGTAATGCATTGTACAGGTTAGAGAGCAGTGGCTGCTGTCAGGGTCTTGTACCTGGGAAACAGGATAGACAGCAAGATTCTCAAATTTCAATCCTCTTTCTTCAGCTGATTTTGTGGCTATGGAAAAACTGAGCTTTTACTTTTTAATGATGCTAAAACTGAGAAAAATTATTCTCTTCTTTGAAGCAGCTGTGCTATGTCCTGTTTCATTTAGTAGCCAAATAATTTTGAGGATCTGGGATAAAAGGTGTTCATAAAGATGCAAAGCAGTGCTTGTTGCATACAATTCCATGAACGCAGATCTTGGCTGTTTTGAGCAGTGTACTTTAATATCACATACTGCAAGAGAGAATTCTTTACTTGTCTGATATCCACAGGGAATGAAATACTCTCCTGTCTTTAATTTGTAGTATATGTCTCCTTGTTTTTTCCTTTTTAGTCGTCCTTTCCAGTGATGATGAAGATGGACCTCCTGAACCACAATGCACAGAGCTGATGCAGGATAATATCACTGAAAATAAAGAAACAGGCCAGCAGTCTGACTTCTGTTTCTCAGGCAAGCAATTAGAAGACAAGATGAAAAGTCACACAGAGCAGGTAGTCCAGTTTTTGGCCTATGTATTGTTATGCCAAGCCTTTAATTCACTTCTGTAATGTGTGTTATAGAAAATGATTGTTTATTATGGTCCCAGTCACAAGCAGAAGTTGCAGTGATTTATTTCAGAGATAGAATTCTGGACGTCTTCAGAGAATATCTGTGGTTGTGAAGCTTGGGTGTTTTTGCAACACACAGTGTATTTCCTATTTTAAAAATAAACTTTTGGAAGTGTTAGTATCAGAAAACAGGAAGGATCAAATAGTAATGTGAGCTAGAAACAGACATGATGAAGATACATCTGTGGAAAAATTTGTTTTCACACCATGTTTTACGTTGATCATAGTTTTTTTTGTCATCCAATCCTCTGTTGTAATTCAGCGCATATAGACGTTCAAGGATCTTTGTTGACTGAAGACAGAGATAGGGTAAAGCTCCCTTTCCTGTCTGGCTAGCTATAGAACTTGAATCTAAAAGTAGCCATAAAGGTTGTTGCCCCATTTTGGATTTGATTAGATTTTGGCTGCTTGCTTTCACCTGGATCTGGGTTATCTCTGTAATCCTGAAACAAGTCAGAAGAGCCATTGCTGCCTCTTCTCATAGGTGAGTTAATTCAATCATAAGCATTGAATTGGATCCTGAAGCTTTGATATGAAAAGAAGGGTATTATTTCGTTGCTCTGTTGTTTGAGTTTTTACTAATTTAGAACCAAGTCAAGAGCACAGATCATGTCTTGATAATGGAGGTGTAGCAAGGTACTGTTAGACCCTTAAAGAAATTGTCAGTAATGGATGTAATAACACTTAGAGCTTTTCCATATGCATTCTTTATGTGGAAGCTGGCTTTGGGAGTCAGTTCTTACAAGCATGAAGAAAAATATTCCTAAGGTTACAGGAGGGGTGTATCTAACTAGTCCTGTAGCAAATACACTTTTTTTTCCAGTTTTTAACAGAGTCAGTTGAAGATAAATGTCCTCTCAGCTTACCTTCGGGAAGCACACCTAGAAAGCAGATGAACCTGGTGCTGGATGTTGAATTTGATAGACTACACATTGGGAAATTTAAGTGTTTATCAACAGGTCCTGCTAGGGTAAGTTGTTCTATTATGATATTTTGTGAATATTTAAAAATTCTTGTTAAACAAAGTCAGTGGTACTTAGTGTGGAAGCATAGAGTTTTTATTATTGTTGCATTGAATTCCTTTGGCTAAACAATGGAGTGTGTGGTCCATTGCCTTGTACATTTGGATTGCTGTCAGTAGAAAAACTAACTGTGATTTGCTGTGGCCTCAGTTTTCATGTGTAAAGGTTCTGCATAAATGCTGTACTGTAACACAAGTCATACTGAGGAAGTTTTTATTGAATTCTAACAGAAAAAAATGGCCATGTTAATGGCCAATTAATTTCACTTAAAGACTAATTACTTTTCTCAGAAATAGTAACCATGTTCTAATAAAGTAGTCCATAATGACCAGAGTTAAGATATATACCATGCTCTTGCTTTTAAACAGAAAATTGCTTTCTTTGTGGCTTCAAAGAGCATAAAAACTATCCTAAAAGCATTAGTGTATAGACAAAGTGCTACTCACAGGGTGTAGAAACATTGTAGAAATGTAAGTGAAGATGTGCTTTAAATGGAGCACCAGCTCCCAGGAGTTTCAACAGGTTTTTGACCAGGTTCATTCTCTGTATATTGCAACTGAAAAAGAAAGGTTTGAACCTATCTTCTTTTGCCTTCAGCAAGACATTTTGAAGTCTTGGATTGTAATAACAATTTCAGCTTCTCACAAAACAGCAGTTCCAAAAACATTTCATGGAAATTTCCTAAATTAATAGGCAAAAATAATTTGAAAGATGAGTTGAAATAATTTTAGGGTCAATGCTCTTAGGTGTAAAGTAGAAATTTTCCTTAGTGGTTACACAGGGGAAACCTCCTGTGTTAATATATATAACCTTTTGTCAAAGTGACAATAAAGCTCTCTCTATTTAGCAAAGTCTCTTTAACACAGCAGCAGTGCAAGTGGAATCTTGAAAGGCTTTTAATTCAAAGGTTGATGTAAAGTAGCACCCCAGTGTTGAGCCATTTCTATCATGTCCTGACTTCATGCAGTGCAGCTGATGGCTTCTCAGAGGTTGCTTTAGCTCCTTCTGTCCTGAGTGCTGATCTTTTCTCTCCTTTTTAAGGAGCCTGTAGGCAGTTCTGCAGCTTTGTGCTTATTTATCAGTACATTGCATCTCTGAAAGTTACTTGCTGTCCTTTAGGTTCTGCAATGTCTTTAGGAATGTTGTTTTAGGTGAAATAGGCAATATGAAGTCTCAAGCTAAGCATATTTGACTTGAGCTTAATGGTGTTCTCCAACCTGAATGATTCTACTGTATTATTTTCAGTTTATTTCACTATAAGGAAAGATGTGCAGATATTTAAAAATCCATATATTGTTTTGCTCAATTCGTAAAATGCAAACTAATGTATATCTTTTTTAATCTTATTTCAGTTTACAATGAAGAATATTGTGATCCCATTTCAGGGTAAGAGAATTTTCTTTTCTTTAGCCTTCTCTTAACTGTATCTGTAAAGTATGGCATTAGAATGCTAAGTATGTATTTCTGTTATGAATAATTTATAATCTTACTTTCACAAAGACATTAGATAGTTTTTAATTATTTATGTTTTTCAATAAATAAAAGTTTTGGTGTCTATAGTGTAAGCATTAATAACTTAGCAGCTTCTTGTACTTTTAACATGAATTGTCATTTTAATGGCTTGCCTCCCATGGTGTTGAACTGTAGTAGATATGACTATGCATGTTTTTGAGGTGAAACATTCAGCTTTTCAATTTAGGATTTTAGATCCTTAGGTTTACAAAATTGCATGAGCAGACTAAAGCTAAGAGGAATGTAACTATAGATTTGCATTCAGTTGATTCCAAAAGATGATGTGTGGTAGGAAAGGGTTTGAGCAGTTCTGAGTTGAGTTGACTGAAAGCAAATAGGAATTAATGATTTGTAGTATTCTTTTTTTCCATATTTGTAGGTACTAACTGTGGTTATTTTGAGGAAAAAACCCAACTTTTTTCAGGAGGAATCCTGCATGCAGGTGTTTAGGTTTTTGTGTTACAATTTGGTGACTTTGTTTTACACAGTTTGATGTAACTGACTTTAATATTGAATTCTCAGTATTTTATGCAATGCAAGGAATAAAATCTATAAGTACTATGTTAACACACTCTGTCATACCTCTCAGCATGTAATTACTGTAACATGTATGACTTTATCTATGGCTGTTAAGAGTATGGTTCTTTTGAATTCTGTTTTCTATAGTGTCTCTTAAGAACATTCAGCTGACAGTGAATACCCTAGATCTGAGAAGATTTGGCTGGTGGAAAACTGATGGTGGCTGTTCTTCAACGATTATTTTTCTTTGGTTGTCTGAGGATTATGTAGAAAAGATTGAAACCCAGTTGGGAAAATTAGTTATCAGCAAGCCATGTGAGTAATTGAGTGCAATGAAAATATCTAATATATGGCATGTCAGTAAAGTGGTTGTTTTATGGCTGTGGTTTTTGAGTGCAGAGGAAAGCCTATAACATTTTAAACATCACAGAATCAGAAAATAAACTGAGTTCAAAGGATCATCAAGTCCAACTCCCAGCCCTGCACAGCACCACCCCCAAGAATCACACCATATGCCTGACAGCATTGTCCAAATGCTCCTTGAACTCTTCCAGGCTTGGTGCTGTGACCACTTCCCTGGGGAGCCTGTTCCAGTGCCCAACCACCCTCTGGGGGAAGAACCTTTTCCTAATATCCAACCTAAATCTCCCCTGGCTCAGCTTCAGGCCATTCCCTCAGGTCCTGCCACTGGTCATGACAGAGGAAAGACCAATGCCTGCCCCTCTGCTTCCCCTCATGAGGAAGTTGTAGACTGCAATGAGTTCTCCCCTCAGTTTCCTCTTCTCCAGATGAAACAAGCCAAGTGACCTCAGCTGCTTCTTGTATGACTTCCCCTCAAGGCCCTTCACCATCTTTGTGGTCCTCCTCTGGATGCTCTCTAATAGCTTAATGTCTTTTTTATATTGTGGTGCCCAAAATTGCACACATATACTCAAGGTGGTGCTATACCAGTGTAGATAAGTTGGTTACTTTTGCATTTCTAAAATGCCTCACTGTACTTATATTTGGAAGAAAGAAACCTAATATGGTGTGATTCAAAACCACTGCTATTTGGTAAAAAAACCTCAAAACACAATTTAATTGTAGTCTCTGTCAGAAGGCCTTCTGAAACTAGACTTGTGTACAAAGCATCTTTAACATACATGGATGTTGTAAATATCCTTACTCTTGAGCATGGTATATGCTTGGCAAGTAAAGGTTGAGTTGACCTTTGACAAGACTGCAGTGGGCCACTGCGTTATTATTGAAGAAAATTTCCACTAAAGGCCAAATGGGCTATTTAGTCTTAGGGTATTATGGACTCACTGTATTTGATTTTCTAGCACAAAGCTCTGTAAAATAGAGCATAACTTTGGCTCATATATTCAGAGTGGCACAATCATACAAGGTTTTTACATAAGCAAAATTGTTGCAAGTAGCATCTACTAAAAAGGTGATTGTCAGCATTGTCTATGTGATGTTTAATAGTATCTATTCCCTATCCAGTCTTCACCTGTATGAAGAAAAATTATAAGTAATGGTAGTTTTACATAAGGAGTACAAGTAGTTTGAAGCAAAATACTGAATGAAATTTTAGCAGAGCGCTACCTTTAGTTGATGCAAGTTTATTGAAGTTACTGGTACCTTCTGTAGACATAGTTCCCAGTGAAATGAGTGGAATGAGTATGAAGATGCAAGGACTCTTTTAATCTTAGGTTTATTTGCCTTGGTTACATTCTCATTGGAGGAAACCTTTAGGAGTTTTTATTAAATTTCTATCTTTGACTGTTCTACACCTTCTAATTTTACCTAGTAATGTAAATGTTTTGACATGTTTTTAGAGACATTGAAAAAATCAGTGATGGTTTTGCAGATTGTGGAAATGGTTACTACGATTCTGCTCTGCTGCCTTGTGTGTTAATATTAGAAGAAAATATATAATGGTGGATCTGACAGCCTGAGAGGGGTCAGAGGAGTTCCTCAGTGGGGAGAGTTAGAAAGGACTTTAATAAGAAGACAGGATAGGCTGTGCTTGTACATGCTCATGGCATGGCCAGATAAGTGCATTGACCAGCAAAGTACTTAAATGTGACGGGTCCTTCTTATGCCCTTAGCCCTCTCTTTTTCCCACACTGCTTCTTCCCTGAATTATCTGAATGCCTCTCTTTGCTGCCTTTAGGTCTTTTCCTTAAACAACCTCTATTAAGTCCTGTGTAATCCCAAAATACTCTTCCCCTGTATCCCATCATGTGTGCTGTACACCTCAAGTAAGACTCATCTTGCTGGGTTTTGGGTCTGGACCCTTGGGCTGAGATTCTCTTGGGACAGCCCTGGGAAGGGCCCAGATTGTGTGTCTCTTCCTCAGCCCTTAATTTGGGTTCCTACTTGCCATTTTGCTGTGCTCCTCTGGGTCTGTGAAAGTGAGACTTTTTTGGGCTGATGGCCCCAGTGATGAACCTGGCTGGGTATTGTTTGGGCTTCCCTTCCTGGCACTGTCTCTCTAAGTTCCTTTTTGGGTGTTCAGACAAGTTTCTATCACATAATCTAATAGTTACTATTATCCATTCTTTCCTTTTTCCAGCCAAATCCAGTGAATTTGTATTTTTTGAACTATCTCAACCACTCACAGAATGGGAAGAAGACAGACTGACTGAACTGATTACAGGTGTGAGCAAGAGGAACAGAGCACCAGATCTTGCTGAGTTTTTGTCTTTGAAACAAGCATTACCATTATTTAAGGATGTTTCTCCTGAAGAAAGCTCTTTCATAACTTACAATAAGGATCTACTAAAACAATACATGCCAAAAGAGAATAACTCAGATGCCTATGAGCCTGTAATTCAGGTTAGTGTGTAGCTGTTGCTTCATTCATCACCACTGGTTAGCATTCACACATTCTAGTAAATTTTAGGTCAACCTTCTTTCTTAACTCATACCTCAAAATTATCAGTCAAAAATTTGCAGTCAGCTAGATTGTGTCCACAGAGGGATAGTTTGTAGACCTCATCAGTAAGTGACAAGTATCAATGCTTTAGATAAATTCGTGGTTGTGTAAACTTAGAGCCACAGGAGTGTTCTGCCCTTGTGGTGTCTCTAGGGCAGCAAGCAGGAAGTTCATCAAGTAATGAGCAATGGCACCATCTTTTAGATAGAGCTGGAAGTACAGCAGAGGAGGAGCTGTGTAGGTGGCCCTCCGGGCGCCTCTTGTACCACCGTGTACTTGTGGGGTCTCCACAGCTTGAGAATGCTGAATTATTCCTCAGACTGCTGGGGAGATGAGTCTGTGCAAGTTAATGTGTTGTCTTGGTTTAATCTCTTGAGTAAATGTCTAAACCCAACCCCACATCGTTGTCACTTCAGAAATTGCATCTTTGTTCCCACCAGTAAAAAGCCAAGAGACAGCAGATCAATCAGGCCCATGAAAGTGGGGACTTTAAAAGGAAGCCAGCCAGCTCAAATCTGTATTGTTTTTAGGCAAAGGACTAGATTTTCAAAGCTTCCAAGCATATACAGCTCCTGGTAAGACATTCTGATACTTGTCTCCAGCCTTTCAGGTCATGTTTCTTCTCCAAAACCATTTCTAAGGCACTTGGCTAAATAATGTTTGAACAGTTTTAGAGAGAGATCATGATCTGTCATCATTTTTTTAAAGGTTCTTAACTTTTTAGTTGTCTGAGCAATGACACGTTTGCTCAAATACCAAAGTTTCTACTTTGGATCTTCAGCAAGAATCCTCTTTAGTGATGCAGGGTACTCCTGTGGGCTTTAGGCATGGGTTTTATGTGTTGTGTTTTCCCTATCAAGCTGTATAATGCTTTTTACTATTGTTTGTGTTTTCTCTGGTAGGAGTCAAAGCTAAAAGTGATCAGGCCCAGTTATGCCCTTGCAAATAAGCAGAATAGTGGTTGCTATTCTATATCTTTGTCCTCTGCACTGAATGAAGAATGGAAAGAAGTAAGAGAAACAGGAGCAGTTAAGAAGTAAGTGTATTTCATATAGAGAAAGGGAAGATATAAGAAATTGAATAAATGAATTACTGGAATAAAAGCCCTCACTTAACTGCCATTCTCTAGTTGATTTGAAAGTGTTGTATGAAAGTCACTCTTCAAATCTAAAACATCAGCAAATATCAGTGTAGTTACCTGTTAAAAGACAAAATGGATGTGTTATAGAATGACAGTCTCACAGAAATTAGAGCACATCTAGTCTGTGACTACAAGGTCATATCATGGGTGCATCAATGGGGAGGGTGGGGATCTCTTGGATTCTGTGAGTATCCATTTAAGTCTATCTCAGCAAAACTTACTAACTTAAGCTGAGTTTTTATAAAATCTGAATAATGTTTTCTTTTACTGTTCTGTCACACTCAATCTTTTTATAACCATTTGTCATCTAGTATTGCTGCACATTTTATATAGCCATTTGTCAAATACTTTGATCAAAAATAGAAAAACAAGATGAAGGTAAAAAATAATCTGCTTTTCAAAAGTTTTTATCAAAGTTTCAACGTGCATTGGGGTCTAACACCTAACTGTTGGAGGAGGAAATGGTAAAGTTTTGAGAACTATTGCTTTTCACAGGTTTTCTAAAACAGCCATACTCAGAACAATGTAATGTAAAACAGTTTGTCACTGTTACGACATGATTTCTGTTTTCTAGTTTAATTGTTTATCCACCCCCACCTGCAAAAGGAGGACTGGGAGTCACAAGAGAAGACCTAGAGTGCTTAGAATATGGAGAGTTTCTCAATGATGTCATCATTGATTTCTATCTTAAGTAAGTAATCTCAGCCCTTCTTGTACCCTTCACACTCTCTGGGGCGTGATGTGGACTTGAATGTTACTGGAAATGTTAATCACTAAATACAGTACAACAATTTTAGAAGTAACAATGGGATGCATTGGACTTTTTCTTAAAGGCTTTTTTAAAAGTTTCATGTTTTTCAAAAGTTTTTTTAGCAGTTTCATTTGTTTTAGTTTCATTGGTTTTGTCCCTCTAAAAGGGCTGTGATAAAATCTAGACAGAATAACTAGAAGAAAAAAGCTTCTTGGTGACCTTACAGAACAGAAAGTGTTAAGTAGGCAGTTGAAAAAAGTAGAGGATCTGTAGTAGTATTTTATTTACTAAGTTTGCCTGAAGTGGAGCATCCTCTGCTGTTCTGTGCAATTTCAGGTATTCTTCTGATGCAGATCTGCAGAAACGAACACAGTTGATACATCTTGAGGAGGTTGTGCTTGGCTTAGCTACTCCAAGCCATCCTGCTAAAGTTGCTTGTGAAAGCAATTTTTCAAGAACTGGCTTTGTGGCCACCAGTCCCTAAAGTTGTGGTTTGTTTTCACTCTGCTGACTTAGACATAAGAAGAATTCTAGTTCTTTTGAAGCTTGTCAGCAGGAATTGCATTTTATTTGGCATCTGGATGGATGCAGGAACTGTGAGCAATAGGAAGGCTTGTCTAGAAGATTGGAAAAGGAAACGTGTAACAGTGCTTCAGTGGGTTTTTCCAGCGAAGCCTCTTGTATTTTGCTCTAAACTAGAACTAAATAATGCATCATGGTCCCCTGAAGAGCTGTGGCTTCTCAACAGAGAAGGAAGATTTAAATAAAAGAATTTAATGCAGTTGTGGTAGAAATCCTTCAGCTTTTAAAGTTTGTTAGACTTCCCACATTCTCAGTTTTCATTCTGTTGCAAGCTGTATCATGTGTGACTGTGTTACCCAAGTCATCAGGTGAAGCTAGAGGCATGTTGTGTAGGATAACTGCAATTGTGAGTGCTTTGGCCTTCTAGAATGACAGCATAAATACTGAAGCTGATGTTTATAATAAAATTATCAGCAGTGAAATAATAAGTACTTAGCTCTCACATGGATAACCTGTAAAAGTGAAATGGTCAGTTTAACTGACCTGTTCCATGCTTTTTGATTATGCACAAGTATAGCATTCCATAGGTTTATACTTGGTTAGGTTTTCAAGTCTCTCTTAATTGTAAGGGTAATTGTAGGTACCTAACTTTCAAAATAGATTCAGAAGCTTGAATACTGGAGAACAAATCAGGGACAAAAAATAACTGCATTCTTAGTAGCTGCTTGGCTATTACATGCTCTGATGATGTGCACCCATGTGAATAGTTAAAATAGAGAGAAAATTTTGGTGTGATTAGTGGCTGTGAAAGCAACTGATACTAAGCATAACCCAAATATGATAAGTCATTAAAATAACTGCCTTTTTTTTTTAGCAGTAATGGTACTTTATAGAACAAGAATTTAATAATTTTCTTGGTTTTTTCTTTGGTAGGTATCTATTATTGGAGAAGGCACCAAAACATGTTGCTGACCGTACGCACATTTTTAGCAGTTTCTTCTACAAGTGCCTGACAAGGACAGAAAAAAACCCTGAGGGGGATGTCAAAGTTTCGTAAGTTCATTTTAGATGCCATTATGACCAGAAACTATCTATCTATCTATTGATGCCACTTGGAAGTTCTGGAGATCATCTACTAATCAGCATGTAAAATAGTTTTTGGTGTTTTCCAAAGGGTTAGTGATTAAATGTTGTAACTCACAATTTAAACATACTGGTGTTTTTCCTTAAAATCAATGTGATTCATACTGAATAAGAATGAAAATGTTACCACCTTTTTCCAGCTTTACCTGGGTATTTACTTCAGACAATTATTTATTTGATATTTTTATCATAAATGCACGGTTTTGCAAGATATGCATAATTTTAAGAGGTTATGCTACCAATAATATTTTTATATTTACTGCATATTTCATTTTACATATTGGTAATAAATTATTGACCAAAGTTTTAGTAAGAAAATTTAGTTGTACACCAAGCTTTCGCGTTTTGTTTGTAACACATGAGCTCACTGAATTGGAGAGTTTCCCAAAAAGACATCATTAGCAGCCCAGGAATCCTGTATCACATTGTGTTTCCTGCTAACTGGCTAAAGGGTAGAAGCATTCTTAGCTCACTTTCAGTTTCTTCTCAACACCGATGTTTGAGAGCAAAGCCACCAACATTCATTCTGTTTTCAAAGAGTCACAGAATCTGTTAGGTTGGAAAAGACCTCTAAGATCATCGAGTCCAACCATTACTACCCAGCACTACCAAGTCCACCACTAAACCATGACCCCAAGTGCCACATCTACACATCTTTAAGATATCCCCAGGCCTGGTGACTCAAACACTTCCATGGGTGGCCTGTCCCGGTGCTTGGAAAACCTTCTGGTGAAGGAATTTTCATAACAGCCAATCTAAACCTCCCCTGGCACAACTTGAGGCTACTGCCTCTTGTCCTGTTGCTTGTTACCTGGGAGAAGAGACCAACACCCTCCTCACTAACACCTTTCAGGTTGTTACAGAGAGAAGTAAGCTTATCCTCAATGAGCATCATCATTCAGCTTATTGAAGGCTTTTTTATTTCTCTCTGAAGTGATTTTTTTTTTCTTCTGTTATCCATGAAATCCCCAGATTTTTCATTCTACTGGCAAATGAGGCCACCTGCACAGAGAGGTGTGTGTCTTCCATCCTTTTTAGGTGACAGTCACTGCTGGGTAAGAGCTGTGTTGAAGGGAAGAAAAATGAGTTTTCTGTAATATTCTCAAAGATGTCTTGAAAATTCATGTAACTGTGTTCGAAAGAACGTCTTCCTTGATTTTACTGTCTTCTGACTTGGAATGTTCTGCAGAGAAGACAAAATTATTCGTGATAAGAATGCTGTTATGCTTTGATCCAGTTCCTTTTACAAGGCTGGACTGTGCATAATCTTCTTGAGGAAGAAGAATGACACCCTCAATTTACCATGTTTCAAGGACTGTAGCTTTTCTGGATTAGGAGATAGTTTTGGAAATTCTAGTTTTGTGTTTGGGCCTAGATACTCACCTGGTGACTACAGATGGTTTGGGTTGTTTGTTTCAGTGGGTTTTTTTGGATAAATGGCTAGTGAAAAACCTGGCTCTGTACTGTTGTAAATGAAATTAATCTCCACAGATGTAGCTACTTAGACTCTTCGCTTTGCTTCGTTCACACAGCGCAGGGACTGGATTGAGAAAGTTGCTTTTTTAGGTGCTTTCCCAGATTGTAAACAGGCCTTCCCCTTTGAAGTTCCCAATACTTCTACAGTCATGTAGCAGAAGAAGTTTGCAGCAAGTCTTCACTTAGTGGTGGCCCATGCAGAGTCCTATACTCGCCTGGTTTTCCACTCCTCACTCATTTTCTCCAGTTCCTTCTACAATGAAGTTGTGTTTCTTAATCAGAGATGAGGATGGGATCACAATGGTAATAGGGATGTCTGCTGAGTAGAGTGAATTTTGCTTTCAGATCATATTGGACCAAAGTTCTGTGAAATGTTGGTTTCTATTTCAACTTGTGCAGACTAAGCTGAAACTCTAAACTTAAATATCTTCTCAGATTTTTCTTGTTCTCGTAGTATTGTGTCCTCATGCTTTGTCTGTAGAGCTGTAAATGAAACGTGGTCCAGCATTTAAATCTCAGGACTGGAGGGCATATGTTTGCACAAGACCCTGTGCAAAGCGTTTAGCTTTTTCCCTTCAAAAGATAAGGTTGTTCAGATAGGTCTTCAAAAATGGTATTGTGAAGCTTAATTCATGGATGTTTTTAAATTATTATAGACTTGTATTTACACTGACTAGTGTTTAGATGATTTGCATTTAGTGTAGTAAACAATAATTGCAAGAAATCCATTCAAATCTATGAATGATTGTGGGTTTTTTCGAGAAGAGCTTAAGGTAGTTCAGAAATGGCTCATTAGTTACTTGGGCTCAATGGTGCTGATTTATTTTTAATCTGTCTAGAGTAAATGAAAAACCCATTGAAGCGCTGGGGAGATGTAGGAGTACTAATCCCTATGCCTTGTTATAACTAAAAGGAACAAAACCAAACAATTGTCACTTGTTTTTTTTCAGAGCGGCACAGAGAAGACACAGAAGAGTAAGAACATGGACTCGCCATATAAATATCTTCAATAAAGATTATATCTTTGTGCCTGTGAATGAGGAGTAAGTCTGTGTTTTCAACACCTTTTCTGATATTTAACGATTCTAATATTTGAACATTAAGGTGGTAAAAATTTATGCCTGTAAGGGTGGATCATTGCACATGATAGATTAGATTTTGAAGTAGTAACATATGTGGAATGAGTAATTTTGGAGTCTGTTCAAAAGATAAAATGGTTATTCAGTTGTCATCTGTCAACTTTGTACCTTTGGTTTTTCTTTTACTGAAAATTGCTGTTAGGTAATTTTCAGAATAATTTGTGTGTCGTTATGATGATTCCTGTGCACTTCAGTAATGTTTCTATAAAGAAATCACAGCAACTCATAGTGTCAATAGATAAAAGTAGAACTTCCACAATCTGTGCCTTGGCCTGGTTGAATAACTGAACTGTACATGGAAATTCCTGTAAAACTGAATAGTCATCGAAAGGTACATAATGTAAAACAGCTGTGGAAAGGTGCCACACCTTCAGCTATATTCAAAACTGGGATCACCATCACAGATATTAGTATTTTTTTTTATTTTAGATTTTAGTTGGAATGTGGAATGGGTGCTCAAACACTGATAAATTGCTGTGGTGGGTTTCTTGGGGTTTTTAAAGGAATTGATACTTATTTTTGCTATTATGCCACAATGCAAAGTAAAATGTGAGTGAGAGGATTAGTATGAGATGCCACGAAAGAATATGCAACGATGGTTGTGTGTCACAGAACAGTTGTCCATGAGCTCTCAATATTATAAAAGCTTTTCATAGCCTTTTCAGAATTCAATGTTACAGAGTTTTGATGTGTTTTTCTCCCTCTCCCCACTGCTGGGCAGGTCTCATTGGTACATTGCAGTTATCTGTTTTCCATGGTTAGAAAAAGCTGTGTATGAGGAGTGTCCCCATCAGAATTCATTATCTCACTGGCCTCAGCAGTCTCCACTTGAGCCAGAGAGTGAGAACACTAGAACTGGTTCACTGTTCCTCAAGGATGAAGAAGAGATGGATGGTAACAGAAGTTCATTTTCTAAAGGTACGTAATCTTAGGAGAAAATTATGTCAAGCCATGAACAATTCTAACAGTATTTCAATCCTTGAAGGAGGGAAATTATGTGAAAGATGATTTCTAAGACTTCAAGACTGATTTAGTATGTTCTTATATTATCATGCATAGCAAGGACTGCAAGTTGTTTGGCATTCTGTAAAATACTGGAAGAGACATGTAAAATCAGTGATGATTGGAAAGTTATTTGGTTTCAATAAGAATTTTATCAGGAGGAAAGACCTTTGGTAACTGCTATTTCAACATTCAGAAGGGAAGGTTAAAAACTGGTTTATAAATTACTTCTTCACTTTCATATCTTGAATACTAATAATCATGAAGTTGAAAATAAAAGTACTTCGCTTCAGAATTATTTTCTTAACATTTTAAAATTTGTTCTTTTGTACTAGGTGGCAATGAAATTGCTGCTTCTGCTTCAGTTCTATATTCAGCTATTTCTAAAGTAAGTGCCTTTTTGTATCGACAGAGAAAACATGTTACTCAATTTCTGAAGGCTGCGAGACTTGACCAAGTGATTTTGCATCATCTTTTTTTGTGGTAGTTATTGATGCCTGCATGGCCTGCAGCATGTGCAAGGCATTTTGACTTAGCATTGTCCTCCTATTTGCTCTGCTATGATTTCACCTGTGTTTAAAATCAATTTATCAGTCTACATTTCTGAAATGAGAGCTTCTCTAACTACCTTTAAATTTATGAAGATCTTTGAGTTTATAATTGTTGTTTTTTAAGATTTATTTTTATTTTTTCTTTTGTCTCAGATCTCCCTAAGTAATTCCAAAAAGCAGATTTGTAAAAGGTATGTTTCTGTTTTCTTTCTGATATTGTAACATTAAATTATGAAATTATGTAGTAATTCAGTTATTGTCATAAAACCACAGCTGTAGGTACTTGTCTATTTTTATCACATTTTTTTAAGATATTGGTACTCTTGGGTGGGCTGTATGCAAACAGAATACTTCCTTCACTAGTGTTGGTAATGAAAGACTGCAATAACTTGGTTTTGTTTTTGTTTTTGTTGTATACAGGCCTTGTATACTCATCTTGGATTCCTTGAAAGCATGTTCTGTGCAGAAAACAGCTCAGGTTTTGAGAGAGTAAGTAACTACAGTTTCTACCTTTTAGCAGTAGTTGCTGCTGGTCATATTTCCATATTCAAAATACTTTTCTCTGTAATGGTGTATATTTCTAATGGTAAAGGAAAATCCATGAAGAGTCATGACTAATGAAATTGCAATTATAATGCAGAGGCTTCCATGAAAAGCCTATCTGTGTTCTGCAACCCACATATAATGCAAAAACACTAAAGTGGAGAGTGGAGAAAAAAGAAAAATAGAGAGGTTTTTTCTGGTATTGTTTTTGTGGGGAGAGGATTTATCCCATCCAGTCTAGTAACTTAAGGTATTTTTAAGGGTAGAAAAACACTTTAAATGAATATTTTGAAATTTGAATGATAGTTTTCTAAGGGGCTGATGTTCATTTTTTGATGGTGCTTACAGAATTAGCATTAAATCTACTCTTATGTGCAAAAATGTAGAAACTTGACTGAAGCTGTCTAAAAGCTTGATGTGTCAGTAGAGTTGTAGTGGAATGGTATTTATTTTGAAAAGTGAGTGTAAAAACATATTCAATTTGGTATGTGATAAGTATATAAGTATTGGAAGAATGTCCTAAAAATTTTCAGTACTTTTACACACTCCTAATGACTTTAATGTCTATCAACAACTTTTTAAAAAATTGTTAAATATCTGAAGCTAAATGCAATTTTTCTTTCTCTGTGGTATTCATTTCATTGAAAGGGACAAAAATCTGCAATCCAAATACCACCACCTTCTTGTAAAAGTAAATTCTTCAAAATGCTATGTAAGGGTTATATGAGATTCAGAAATTTTTCCGAAACCATCTTTTCCCTTAATAGAGACTCCTCCCTGCCATGTATGTCTTGTGAGGAAGAATGAAATAGCAACTTCTATTTATTTATTTATTGATTAAAATCTCTATGGGATGTATTATTTTTGTGCACTGTGCCTTGAGCTATTCCCGAGGTTGAAATTCCAGAGTGTAGTTTCATGGAGTTTAGAGAGACGTCACAAAAAGTCAGAAAACCAGTGGAGAGCTATGGAGTTGTGAGATAAGGGGAGTTTGGGAAGCAAACCTCTTATTCCTTCAATTTCCAGTTACACCCTGAAAGCAGAAGTTTAAGGAAAGTGGTGCAGAGATTCTGTGACATTTTCTTTTCCTTGAGTTGATTTTTGCTGTGTTTTGGGCAGTGGTCAGGCTCAAACAAATGAATTACAAAGTCTACAGTCATAGGTTATTGTGGATGCTAAAAAGCAGGAGCAGAGGAATTTTCCAGCTACCTTTGCACTTTATGAAGTTTCTTTCTCATACAGCTAGCTGAGAAAACCAGCTGCTGAAGCACTTTGTGAAGTTTTTCTTTCTTATGCTTCAGCTGAGAAACAGTGAAAGATGGTTTTGTAAACTAATTCTGTTTCTTGTACCTGGGTTTGTTTTCCAGCCTTGTTTTGGTACTCTGGAAAAAATATTTTGAATGGGCATTAGAGAACCTCAGCCAATCCCTCTAGGGGGTGGCTGGTCAAGGGACCAATCCATATCATGCTCTCTCATGTACCAAGATATATAACCTAGCATGTAAATAATAAAATAATTCCCTTTTCTCCTTGGATTTGGATTGTGTCATTTCTCGCCGGTCCTTGGTAAAACAGCGACAGGTTCTTGCAGTTCCTAGGAAGTGTGCTCCACTGAAATGTCTTAATCTTTGAATTGCTTCATGTTTGATGCCTTTCCATAGTTGCCATTTCCCCCAAAAGCTGTTTTAAGTGTTCTGTATGTATTTTTATTCTCGTGCCTGTAAGGACTTGGGGCTTTTAGAAACCAACCACAAGGTCTGACTTAATGCATATATATTTTATTCTCTTAAGTCAGACGTTATGTTTGATTCGCAGAAGCCCTGAGCCTTTGCAAGTCTGGCTAAAGCCAGGAGAAAAATACAGGCAACTATTGCCTTTGAAAAGGAAACCCTTAGGTTTTCAATCCCATTTCTGAAATCAGCAGCCAGCCCTGAACATGGGGTCAGTGAATTTCTACTGAAGCACAAGAACAATAGAAAAGCCTAATAGCAAATAAATCCTAATCACTATAGAAGAGCTTTGTTAAGGTTTTCAACAAGTCTTTAAATACCTTGGGCACTATTAGATTGCAAGGGTTATATTGGTGCAATTGTAACTGAAGTTTTTTGTAAGGTGAGTTTTAAGGGGGGTTTAATGGTTTGCTTAGGTTGAGAAAATGCTGCTGGCTTCTTAGAATGAAGCCAGGAGAAATATGTGATAGCCAAGAAAATTATTCCTTTAGTTAAGGTACAAAAATATATTGGTATCCTAATAGCTTGTAGAAACTCTGCACAAGTAGCTGATTTTAAATGACATGTATATTTGTTTTGTATGTTGCTTGTTGTGTGGTAGAAACGCCTCTGAGTGCAACAGAATATTTGATAGTGGAAATAGTATATGAGTTTCTTTGACAAATTCTGTGAAATAATTTGGCTAAAGCTATTTTAGCTTTTTAGCCAACTTGGAACAATATTGACTAGTGTCCCAAAAGGCATTGAGCTTGGGAGTTATTTCTCAAGTATTTCAGCTGTTTGCTTTCTTCTGTAGGTACCTTGAAGTGGAATGGGAAGCTAAACGAAAAACACACCGGGAATTCAGTAAATCCACAATGATTGACCTGTGTCCCAGAGTGCCTAAACAAGATAACAGCAGTGATTGTGGGGTCTATTTGCTGCAGTATGTGGAAAGCTTCTTCCAGGTACAAATGCAAACTACCTTCTCCTTTCCCCCAAAATTACCTTAAACCACAAACCCTATTTCTGAGCAAAATAGCCAGATGCAAAAAGGCTGTGATGCAGTGTCAAAAGTGTCAAAGCCATTTGAGAAAGAGATGAAACCCATTCTTAAGTAATGGCAGGGATCCTTCTGTCTGGTTTCTCATGTGTGTCTATCCTCAGATATTTCTGACCTCATAGTTTAATGTTGCTTTGACACTGACACATGCTGACTATTTGGGTGTATTTGCAGCCTATTTAGTGTCTGCACTCCTGCCGTACAGATGTTACAAAAGTATCTTTGCATCTCTTCTTGCAGTATCTAAAACTTTGTCATTGGTCTTTGAGTGGGTCTGCAGGCAGCAGCTTCTGCAGAGAGAGGGAGAGGGGGAATTTTTAAAAGGGAATGTGAAGAGCTAAGAGAGCCTCTTTTTCAGCACATACCTTTAAATATCTGCAGATCCTGGGCTTCAGGCACTGTCTTCTAGGGTGTCCCCAAGTCTTCCTGCCCCTGATCAGCACACTGCCCTTTGCTCTGTCATGTGAATGGCTCTCCTAGTTTGATGCTTGCATGTGTGGCTTGAATTCTCTGAGATTCCTGTGCATGCAAAGCCTTGTGTGAGGCCTTGGGCAGTGAACAGGTTTTTCTGCTGTAGAACAGTTTGCTATTCCAAAGCACCCGTACACGAGTACACCCAGTGTGGGGGTAGATTGGAGATCTGTGTGCATTTTCAGGGCTGTGATCTTTTCGAGGTCATGGGGATGTTGTGGGATACATCATGTATCTGGCAGGAGGCTACAGTGGATAGATACAGGCTCTTTGGAAAGCACAGGCACAGAACCGAGGAGGTAGAGCTGTCCTTCATGTGAGTCAGCTGGAAAGCATGGATCTATGCCTAGGGTTGGGTGAGGAGCCATCTGAGAGGTTATGGGTAGTGACTAAAGAGCAGAGTACCATGGGTAGCCATGGGCATCTGCTGTCAGCCACCTGATCAAGAGGAACAAGTGCACGAGGCCCTCTTTGGACAGGTAAAAGCAGCCTCACATTCATAGACCCTGGACCCTTTGGGTGACTTTAACTTGACAACTTCCTGGAGAGTTCCTGACCTGAGTGACAGGTGACCCCATGAGGAGAGGTGCTGTGCTGGAAGCCAGGAAGGTCTGGCCGGGGACATAAAACTCCAGAAGTTCCTTAAATCCCCAGTCATTCTGTGGTTCTGTAATAGATGGGTTGAGCTCTTGTGTAGGTGGAAAATTAAATCACTTACCAAAGCTTTTGAACTGCCCATTCTCTAACAATGAGGACTTGCTCTTGAAAAAGCAAAGCTTGGGACAAAGTGGTTGTAACTTGTCATGAGCATGCCTGCAAATCATGATGTGTTCTTTGCTTTACTGTTTCAATTTATCGTATATTACTTTATTCAAAGGAAGGAGAAGATGAAATATAAGCATGGCAAAAGAATGAGGAGGGAAAAAAGAAACAAAATTGATTTTGGCAAATCAGATGTGTTGTTGTGATCTTAACTGCCAAAGTTGCCAGCACCTCTCAACTGTTTCGTTTTGCTATCCTCTTTCATTCCAAATTTTCCCCTTCTCATGTCCTGAAAGTGTTATCAGTATTCTTACTTTTTGTTGTCTTCTTTCAGAGAGACTAGCTCACAACAGAAAAACCACATGCCTGAGACAACTAAATCTCAGCATGCCTTAACTACTGTATGCTTGATTCTTTGCTATAGTGTGATTGTAATTATGTGTTTTATGACTAACAAGGGACAGATGCATTTTAGATATCAAAAGTATGTCTACTTTGTCAAAATACATGAAGTCTGCCTTTAATATGGGTTAATACTGATGTATCTTTAAGAGAAGTGATGATAACCTGTTTGGTGTTTACCATGGGTACCTTTTGGTAAGGGCAAATATATGTCATTGTGACGAAGGAACTGGAATTTGACTTCAAAGGCTGTCATTCTTGTATGGAAACTTGTTTGTACCTCCTTGATCTCAGCAGCAGTGGAAGGGCTTGAAATTCTTTCTGAAAGTTGTGTTAGAAAATTCATGCCATAAATATTCCTTTTTCTCTTACCAGAATCCCATCGTTAATTTTGAACAACCGCTGCATCTGGAGAATTGGTTCCCTCGTCAGCTGATCAGAAGCAAAAGAGAAGAAATTCGAGACCTGATCTTGCAACTGCACTTCCAACAGCAGAGTGGCAGCAGCAGCTAATGAATCCAATAAATGGCAGTCGTGGCAAAGGACACTGCTGTATAAAATAACTAACTGGAACTCTGCTTAGTGGTGTTTGGTGTCTTCCTGCCTTGCAAGGAAGACAAAAAAAAAAAGGCACAAGGAGTAATTTTTGTTCAGCATGTATTTATTTAAAGATTTTTTTTTTTCACTGGTGTTGTGTGGTCTAATGATGCTGGGATGGGGAAGGGAGGAGGTTGTAGATAAGAGTGTAAATATGTAAGTGAAAGCTAATGCCATATGGATTGCTAGTTGATTCTTTACTTGGAATATGAAAGCTGCTTACAGGTATATGCCACAAGGATGTAAAAATACTTTCATCTTTTGGAGCCTGTTCTCTATAATTCCGTATAAACATGGATCATCATGTAGGAGTCAGGCCTGAAGACAGGATTTGGATCCTGTATTGTCTCTTGATTTTGCAGCTGATACAGATAGAATGAATACTATGTATTGTTTTACTTTAAGGATTTAATATTGACTCTCTTTAGAGATGTATTTTTCGTTTTGTTTCTGATTATATACAGAAGTAATCTGCATGTGTCAGAAAATTCTGCCAAGATTTGAGCCTGATGAGTTTTGATTATTTTTTTCTGAATTATTTTCCCCTTTCCTAGCATTTTCATAAAAGTGTATTTCCATGAGTGGAAGATATTTGCTCGAGAGTGACTGCTGATGTACTTTAAAGTCTGGAGTGTATTTTTTTTAAGGTTTTTTTTTTTTTTTTCTAATCAGATTTGAGAAGCAAACTTGCTCTCAAAGTACATACCAATACAGTATGGGTAGGCAGTAGATTTTTAACACTGTTCACCTGTTTTTGGGGAATAATTCCTACAAATCTTAAGGCATCACTGCATTAGCAAGGTAAGCAGGCTGTTGCTTAACGATCTCAAAGGTCTGAGGTGTTCTACTGAAAAATAAGGTCATTAAGATATATGATTTACATATAAGGCAAACAGGATTTGTACCTTGCTTAGGAGAATTGAGTAAAGATGCCTGAATATTGAGTGTTTGAACTCAGACTTGCTTTGATAAACTAGCACAAGTTTATCATTGTCTTAATTTGTATTTATGTAGTTTTTCCTTGAACAGTGATCACATTTTGATGTGTGCACTTTTTTCTGTACTCACTGCACGATAGAAGGTGACTGTTTTAAAAGGATGCTTTGTCCTGTTCCCTGTTACTTAAGTGTCATGTCACCCTTCAGAAGGACTGTCAGATAACCACCAAAATCACGTGTCATAAAACAGTCTACAAAACCAGAGCTCTTAAAGCTGGAAGTCCAATAGAGAGTTAAAATAAAAATTGAGGGCAACCCAAAGATATGAACATTTTTATGTCATTGCAGAATTCTCAGGGCCCCTTCCCTCAAGACTGCTCTGAAACCTGGCATTTGGAAAATCCAGTTATTATTTCAGGTCTGTACAGTCATCCAACACTCCTCCATCCCCCTCTCTTATTGTTTCTCAAACTGGGAAGCATTCTTTCTGGGGGAGAGAGACAATTCTAAAACAATTTGCTGAGCACAGTTACCTTCTGTATAGCTGTGAGCAGCCTTGTGCAATGACTGTATGTTTTTTGGTTTTGTTTCTACTTTAATTCTGTAGTTTGTCACTACCCCTTCTTCCCCTGCCCCCCAGCATCTTCCCCTCTCATCCCAGAGTTTGTGTCTTTCAGCACCTAAATCACAACACCAGCATTACTTACAAGAATAATCTGTGTATTTATTGTAAAACAAAAGATAAAATGCAGAAATATGTTCCCTTTCTCTACACCTTTCTTAATTGAATAATATTTTCAGTGTTCCCTTATGAAAAACAGTTTGGGCTTTTTCTTATGGTGTAGAGTTAGGTTTTATCACCAAGTGATTTGTTCTTTTTTAGATACTTAAAAAGCAAAATAATGTATGCAATTTTCTAAATTGATTTTATAACACAGAAGGATTGCCTTTTTAGATTTCTTACATATGTGCTATGAGAATGCCAATGCATTTGATATTAAAATTATCTCCAGAAGCTGCTGAATGTGGTTGTTACCATTCTTTTCCCAGCTGCTACAAGTAACCCACGAGTTCAGTTTAAGACAGGCCATCTTACTGCTTTTAAGGTATATACACAGTGTGTGTCTCTTCACCTACGTCTCACCCAGTGATTATGGGACCATCAGCCACAACCCACCCCATTCCAGCCATTTGCATTTATCAGGTATGTGGTAAGTGCTAGGAAGTGTCTGTGGAAGAAGCTACATTCCAGGTATCTTCATGTTTCGTTCTTATTTGCTAGAACTCCCCAAAGTTAACTTTTTAACCAGACTGACTCATGGACCTTTTTGCACAGCTCCTGCATTTCCATTTCCTGTATTAAGCCCTGTCTAACTGAAATAGTGGAGTGACATGATATTTCAAAGCAAACCAATCTCTGTAAGGCTCTTTACCCTAAGCTGTGTCATTTTTGTTTCAAGGCAAACAGTTGTACCCGAGGTGTTAAATGTGCCTGTCAGTTTCTTTGAAAGAAACTGCTGCATTCTGTCTGTGTGGGACACTGAGTCACGGAGATCTGTTTGAGGTGCTGCTGGCAAGCACAACACAAGAAGCAAGGCATAAGAGAAGTAACTTGTAGGAAGTAAATCTGCCAGGAAAAAATCTAAAAAAAGTCACCTAGTTCTCATCAAGAGTTGGAGAAGTGAATCTGCAAGTGTGATTTTTGGTTCTTTTGTTCATTTTTTATAAGTAAAAGGGGACTGGTGTGTTTTAGCAATGGAATTGCAGGCATAGATTAATTGCAGTCCATCAGGGCTTTTGTGGTACTCACCTCCTGGAACTTGACCCTGAGATGAGCTTGCAGTGCTCAGTAAATACTACACCTTAGAAAATAATAAAACCTGGAAAGCCATAGTAGTAACACTTTTACCTTGGTTAGGACCAAGAAGCAGAGTATTGCTTCTGGCACCTATCCCTCCATCCCCCCAGAAAAGAAACCCAAACAAACAAAAAAAAACAGGTAACTGTTTTCCAGATGGAAAAGCAGGAATTGTAGAATGAGACTTGAAAAGTGCCAGGATTGAAAATGTGTTGAATAAAACCAATACTAATAGTAATAATTCTGCCCAATTAAATTGAAGTTGGAGTTTGAAGTTCAAATAGAAGCACAGACACTGGGATCATCTTTGACTGTTGAACAAGGTAAGAGATTTCTGGTCAACAGTTCAGAAAAGGAGGAATGCTGGGAATAAGTTTACATTACATGGACAGAGTTGATAAGTGTGAGATTAATTTGGTTGACCTAACTTCCTAATTTTTCTGCTCAAAATACAATACTTTATGATGGAAGAGGTGGCAGTACAACAGGCTATGGTCGGCTGAATTTGGTCAGCTGGAAGTTTAAACAGCCTCAGAACTTGTTTATTTTTGGGAGGTGTTCACCAGAGAGCTCTTCAGGAGCACAAGCAAGAAGTGCTTGGCACTTGTCGCATGACAGTGAATGCTTGGCAACAGCAACCACAGAAACTGAACAAGGGAAAAGGCTTTGTCTAACCTAATTGTCTCTGCTAAACTGATTGGGAATTTTGTTGGTGAATCCTGTCAAATGCCATAAAATCGGCTTCTGTGTCCAGTCACGGGAGCCAAGTTAGATTAGATTCTGGATATTAAACCATGTGAGCTTGGAGATAGTGGGTATCTGCCGTGATGTGGCTCTTTACTAGAGGCATGTTCATTAAAATATTCCTTTATTTGACATTCTTTTAGTTACACCTGGATTTAGCTTTTTGAATAAACTGCATTTGAAAAACAGGGACATTAGTTAGAATGACATGTATGCTGCAGCAGTATTTCAGGGAGTGTTACCCTCTAAAGAGCTGTAATTCAGCTAATCCCATTTGCTATATGAAAATACATGTAATTTCTTCTCAAAAATGCAAACTGTCAGAAAACTGTCTTTATTTTTGGAGGTACTGGGGTGACCTTGGTGTGTTGTGTCACTAGAATTACACTTTCCTTGTTTTCTCATTAAGCAAGAATGTTTTTCATTAATAGTTTTGAACAGATACAACTCAGCTGCTCAAAATGAAGTATTACACATTTTCTGATACAAAGTGTTACTTTAAAGGCTTTCATCAAATCAAGGAAAGAGTTAATTTTCCACAATTATTTTGAAAATCTATTGCAAGAGTTGTTTTGCTTGTTTTAAGAAACTTTAAACAATTGTGCTTTTAGTTATGCCTTGCTATTATAAATGTAGGAGATTTTCAGCTGTTACAAGTCTACATTTGAGTGCTGAAATCACTTGAATATGAAATTGACAGCAAACTAACATGAATAAAACTGAATTTACACTTTTAAAATATTTTATCATACAGAAGCTGACATAGCCATACCATAGAAAACAAATTTTGACAGAGATGGTTTTTATACTATTCCCATTCTGAGTGCCTTTGAGTACTTCGTTGGTGAAAGAATCAATACTGTAAATCTAAAAAACTGTCCAGGAAAACTTTTAACTGGGTTTCATACTTTTACTGAAGTATGTGTGTTCTAGCTTTTGCCTTTATAAGCATGTGTAGTGTTTCTAATCTTGATCCAATTGCATTTTTGCAGGACAATGCAAGCAAAAGCATTCGTAACATTGAAAGTGAGTCTCTGCAGAGGATCACAAAATAAAGGCTGGTCTGTGTTGAGTCCAGGATCATAGTAAAGGTTCCCAAGCTAGCTCAGAAGTTGTTCTCTCTACCCAGAGCTGCTAAATAGGACTTTGAAGCAGTTTCTGGGCACCAGTGCAGTCCTGTCCCTGTGCTGTTCCATGTATAGCTCCAGCGTGGTGCTGCCAGCATCATGGTTATCTTTGCAGAGCCTGACTAGGTCAGCAGTGATGGTTTGATAGATCCAAAATGTCTGATTGTAAGAAAACTGGGGGTGTTCAAGTGGCTCAGTGGTTAAACTTTAGGTGTATTTTAATAATTTTAGGGTGGAGAGGGGAGAACCAAAAAAAATATGTTGCTGTTTTGAAAAATATCAGCTGGAGTCTGTTAGATGTCAGAAGACAGAGCATAGAAACAAAGGTCATCTTATTTGATTCCTGTGAGTGTTGTATGTGTAGTACTGCTGATCATTCCTGATATGTGAATTGCTGGCAGCTAGGAGAGAGAAGTGAGCACTGCACTGCCTAAGGAGCTCTATGTAAAAGCTCTGCAGACAGACACCTGGGAATCCAGCTTTGAAATACTTACACAAAACCACTACCAAAAATAGTCACTTCAGCCAAACCAGTGGTTTGTTTAGAATGATCTGAACACAGTAACCAGCAAGTCCTGAGTAACACCACGCAGAAGACAGCCCTGAAGGAGATTTCCTAGTGGTCTGAATGCAGTCTGCCATTGCAGGACAGCTTCCATACACATTTCCACAGTGAGCTGACCCTGGACAGGATGGGAACTGAGAGTGCTGCTGCTTTCCTCTACTCTGCCCTTTCTGCCATTTCCTTAGCTGATCATCTCTTCAGGTATCTTCAGGTAATGTCCTGCTGCTGCTCATGTCAGGTAATACCTGAACACAGAGGAAAGAATCACTACTTGCCCTGGCTTTATCTTTGGAGGAAGCACTGCTTTTGGGATGTAGGGGTTAGTGGTGTAACAGCACAAGACTTCCTCCTTTAGCACAGACTCGGCAGCAGCCTTGTAACCAGAAGAATCAGTCCCACAGAGAGGTTGCTTCAGTGTTTATGTATGCCACTGTGTTTAAGCCAGTCATATATATGTGTGTATATTTGTACAAGCAGAAGACAAAACACACTGACACTTTCTACTGGAGATTAGTGTGCTCCCCCTGATGTTTTGTGGTCAGTAGGATTTTTAAAAAGAGCAGAAATTGAAAGGCCAATGAAAAGTGTTGTTAATTAAACGTGGAAGGTGCTGTCCTTGTTTGGACTGTCTGTTAATGGTATGAAAGCCCTGGTAAAGAGCTTAGCTGGCCAGATTAAAATTAAAAAATTGTGTCAGTCCATCTGCTAGCTCCAAGGAGTCTACTTCGATCACCTTTTCTTGTTTCTTCACTAAAGCAGAATACTGTCTTTGAAAAGAGCAGTGCCAGGATGTCTTGGTTGACTTCTTTTACCTAATGCTTTCTCCAAAGATAATGTGTGACGTCAAGACATTTCCAAGAAGGGCAATGCTCTTGGTTGGTTCAAGGCTACTGTAAAGACAACAGCTCTCTTGCTAAAAGGGATTGGGGTTTTTTGCTTTTATAATTTTTTTTTTTATTACACAAATAAGTATGTTTGGCTTCATTTGGAAAATCTTTCTTTGCCTTCCGGGAATGATTAACACGGATCTTCAAATAGTTGCAGGTAATGCAGACATCTTTCTTATGTTCTCGTTTACAAATTTAACTATGGCAGTGTGTAGAATTAAAAATATCTCTCTGATTTAATTGTAACAAAGGGAGCTAATACAGAGAAATGTTTGGTCAAATCTGTGCTGTGATAGCAGTGTAAATATGGAATACTTTGAGTGATTGCCAGGTGGTATAACTGCACAATTGTCTTGTTTTGAGTACAGAAGTAGCTATAGGAGGCAATTTTTTTTCAACTTTGAGATGTTAAATACTGGTAATTTTTTTCGATTTTTATTTTCTTTATTAATTTTGTATTAAATCTTAAAAAGTAAGGTTCCATCTTCTGCTTTTGGGCACTGAACATGTGTCAGTTTGGGTAGAGATTGGGGGTTTACCTTAGTGACATTTTTAGATGTTCTTTTCTGCCTCTGATAGACCGTCTGGTGATTTTCTGCAACAGTGCTCATTATTAATATACTGTCAAATAACCATGCCTTTCATCTTTCATAAAAGTCAAAGGTCTACTGACTTTGAAGTTGCAGAATAAACTCATAATCTGTGGGATGAGAAATGCCATAGAGTTATTACTATTCTTTCTCTAATAAATGGTTGGTTGTGATTGTTTTTCAGGCATGTTTTCCAAGGAAAAGGGGGAAAAAGTGAAAGAAGTTGAGCTAAATAATTTCAGATCAGCTAACTGTGAAGGATAGAAAATTAGACTGTCAGACTAAATCTCAATATACGTGTTCTTACCTCAGCTGTTTCCTCAAGTTTCTTCTGGAATTATGTGGAACAACTAATATAAGAGGAAATTACAAAAAAACAAAACCAAAAAAGCCTCACAAAACAACAAAAAACCAGATACAACAAAAAAAAAAAAACAAACCCAACATAAAGCTGATGAGCCTTTTTATTCCTCTTTTTTTTCCCCCTGCTCTAGAAGAGTAGGGACCTGCCTCAGTGATGAAAGGTTAACTGTCCTTTCAAGCAGCTTTCTTTTTGCAAGCTATAGAGATGGTTCTTGGGGAAAGAAAGTATGGAGTAGAATTATTTCTCTCTTTTACTTCTGGCCCTGAAAGCTTCTAAATACATATATATTTACAAATATAGTCCCATTGACCTCAGCCTAATGACAGAAGGAAAGTTAAACACAAAGCAGTAGAATTCAAAGGGTTAGAGCCTTACACTATGTTACCATTTGATGGGATACTGTAAAGAGCTTAAGGTTGTTGATAACATCGCAGTCAGAGACAGGTTCTGTTAACAGAAAAAAGCACAGCAATGTCCTTCAGAGACTACAGAAGTGGAATGAAGATACTAATGATTGCATCATTATCTCATCAGAGAAATTTGTGTGGTTTTAATTTCACAGCAGAAGCTTATTCAGCTGCAGAAGGAGGACAGGCTGAAGAAGTTTCACCAGCCCCTCAGCTCAGTGACTGGCAGCTGGCAAACCCTTCTCTGCCTCCTGGGTTGAAAAAGCCTAACAGCATCATGGATGCTGAGCAGTTCCACAGGCATTTGCAGTTACGAAGGAAGCGGTCCATTCTGTTCCCCAGTGGAGTTAAGATCTGCCCTGATGAATCTGTTGAGCAGGCTATTGCCAACCATCTGAAGTATTTCAGGCTCAGAGGTAAGTACATCTCGTGGGTAATTGATAAGGAACATTCACTTATAAAAAAGTTTAATTAAACTTTTAAACATAGTAAATATCAGGCTGTAGGAAATACATTATTACTGGAGAAACTTTTCTGTGATAATCTTGCTTATGAGAGCTGGTCTGGGCTAAAACCCACTGTCTGTCTACACTCATATAAGAACTCTTGGTCCCTGAAACCACATTGTTTACTAAAATAATCCTTTCTCAGAACAGTTTGAATGCTGAGAAAAACAGGTGCTATGTACAGAGTAACTAAATAGCAGAGTCTATTGGGTTTATTTAGTGTTCTTAAAGTGCCAGTAGATTTCATTGAGGCATCAGTCAGAAGAGTCAAGTCACCTCAGCCGTGTGACTTCTGGCTCTGGCTGGTTGTGCAAAGTACAGTGTGTTTTGTGTAGGAAGCCAGTCTCTGTGTGTTGGGTTGTAGTATAATAGACAGGAAGCCTTTCTTTTAAAATGTGGAAGTTGGTGTGACAGAGCTTTCTCTGAAGAGCTGCAGTATTCCCACTGACATCTTTCACCAGATGAAATATTACAGTAACATGATGTATTTCGAACCCTTCTGTCTGACAGCATTGGAATGGGGCATCACAGGCACACAGCACTTTCTGCTCTGTGTGTCTGTACTGCAGCATTCAAACAATCTGTCATTATCTTAACATGTTTGTACAAAACTGGCAAAATGACAAAGAGCTGCTGTCAGAGGAGAAGGAAGGGTGCTCAGAGACTCATGTTTGATGAGATTTGATTACCTATAGAGAAACTCTCACTGGTGACAGTTTATTTACTTAGACAAGAGAAAAACAATATCAACCAGGAGTTGCTTAGTGTTTACATAAAAGTAAACATAAACAATGTATTTGGAGAACAAAGTGGAATTATATGGGGTTTTAGAGCATCATTCAAATATTAATTGGGCCCAGCTTGCAAGGGATGTTGACACTGATGATGATGCTGATGGTTTGACAGGCTTTGCCAGTTTCTTATTTCCACCCAATAGGACTCAACTGTTCTCTGTTTGCTCCAAATGAATCCATATATACCATGGGCTTTAACTGCAGTCACCCCTCACTTATCTGTGGTAGGGGTAGATTAGGGCAACACCAACTAAGCAAAAGTGTGAGTGATAATAAAGAAGAAAGAGATCTGTAAATTAGGTTGCAAAAGTATATTTAGGTCTTAATAATCCTAGGCTGAACCAAAAATCCACCTAGTCCATCTGTTTCCTTACTGGACTTAACAGCTTCCACAATCCACAAGATTTCCTTGAGCAGAGAGGCTGTGACTACCCTTAGTGCTTTTAAGTTAAAACTTTTGAAAAAGATCTCTGAAAGGAGAAGAGGTGACTTTAATTAACAGCAAGGCATGCAAGGTCTGGTTCAAGCAATTTGTCATCTTCATTCTGTCAGCAGAAACTGCTGTTCCAGGAGTGTTGGGTGGTGTCTAATGATGTCCTGAGTAGGCACCTGAGGTGATGTAAGTTAGCGAAGAACTGTTTCCCATGGGAGAGACCTCACACTGGAGCAGGGGAAGAGTGTGAGGAGTCCTCCCCCTGAGGGGGAAGTAGTGGCAGAAACAGGCCCACTGCCCCATCCCCCTGCACTACTGCAGGTGAGGAGTTAGAGGAAACCAGGAGTGAAGTTAAGCCTGGGAAGAAGGGAGGTGAGGGGAAGGTGTTTCATGATTTGGTTTTATTTCTTGTTGTCCTGCTCAAATTTGATTGGTAATAAATTCAAGGAATATCCCCAAGTTGAGCATGTCTTGACAGAATTTGGTGTGTGATCTCTCTCTGTCCTTACCTCAACCCAAGAGCCTTTTGTTACATTTCCTCTCCTTTGTCCAGCTGAAGAGTAGAGTGATAGAGCAGGATTGGTGGGTACTTGGTATCTGAATTCAGTGTTACTGAGTTACATGCAAAGCTTCTAGTAGCCATCCAAATTGCCACAGTCCTCTGTCAACAAAATAATCCTAGGAAAAAGTGGGGTCACTGTTTAACACTCAGAGACCAGCCACTATGAGTGACTAGGAAAACAACTGACCCCAGAAGGGAATAAATATAAATGTACACAGAATCTGCTGATTTTTCAATCTCAGTGTGTATTTTTTAGAATCTTTTTTAAATTCTGTATATGTTGAAGTAAGAAATTACTTCAATATCAATATATACTTTCTCTGGAAAGGATGGTTTTAATACAGTCTATTCTTTCCTTGGTTTTGCCTTACTGCCAGCAGTGCAATGTCACTACCTTGGAAAGAAAGGTTGATTGCTATTTTGATCTAAAAGCTTGTTAGAAAATCAGAAAAGGTTTGCATGTGCTGCTTATCCAGGCTGTTTGTTCCATCTGTGTCAACCTCAGAAGCAAACAGGTGGGAATATAATTACCTGTCTGTAGCTCCTAGCTTTGTTTACTTTTGCTAGCTTGCAAAAGCCTCTCTAAGTGTTAAGAATGACAGATGAACATTCCTGTCATAGGCTTTAAGGAAGTGCTTATGTCATATTGCTGTAGGCTTAACAGTGTACAGCTTTTTGTTTTCTGACTACAACATCTGGATTGTTTGAGCCTTAAAAAGATACAAGATGAAGAATATGATAAATATATAATAAGCCATTAAAAAATCAAAGTGGAACAAAATGTGGGGATCTGGAGAAAAATCAGTGCTTTCTAAAACAGCAGTATCACCCTTCAACATATGGAAGTCCAATTAATGGTATGATTATTCACTGGTGGTTTTATTACTGTGGTATTCAGAAGCACCAGCATAGAACAGGGGTGGAGTTGTACTTGTTTTTCTACACCTGAAATCCAAAAGAAAAATTTCTGAAGTGCTGCTTTATTCTTACAGTCAGTCACATGCAGAACAGAGTTTTGCAGTAGCAGATGATACTATTTTCATTCTTTTGAGACAAATCCTGGGTTATGATTGTCTCTGTACTGCCCAGTCTCTGTATCTCTTGTAGCTGTATGTGGAGGTTACTGTTGTCTGATTTTCTATTTCATTTTTTTCAATATGGGGATGGAAATCAGTCATAGATGTTTACAGATTCAGTACTGTAGGCCTATGGGTTGGGTCTTAGGGTGTTTTTAACTGATGTCCTTTTAAATGGTGTAATGTTATGGTTGCTGATGGAAGAGTCATATAAGTGTAATGGTGGTTCATGGCTAGACTGCTGTGACAAACACAAAGTGTGTCCAATGGGCAGCTGGAGATTCCACAAAAAAATGTTGTGGAAATCTAATAGTGGGATTTCAGACAGTGAGTGGTCTAGACATGATAATGTCTGTTATGATGTTCTTTGCTGCTGACAGGGAAATGGTAGCCCAAGCCACAGGTAAATTAAATTTATTATGTGAAAAATAGCCATGCCCACTCAGACCAAGTCTGTTGTGACCAGTCACTCTATGCAGACAATTCAGTGAAGCTCTCAGTTCTCTGTTGTGAAAATTGTTGGTAGAGGATTGTAGTAGGCGTGGAATTTGAATTAGCATGTAAAACAGAAACAATATAAGGATTACAAGATAGCATGGCTTGTACTGTTCACCTGTCTCATGCCTGTTAATTGGGTAAAACAAATGCTGCTGGATTTTGTCACCATGGCTCAGGGTAATATGCTTCTTTGCCACCTCTGAGATGTAATTACTCTGGTGGCTACCTTTCCTAGTTCTCTTTGCAATTTTTCCTACTGTGACCCTCTTTCTTAAACTATTCAGTGTATGCTCATGAGTACTTTTTGGTTTTGTGAGCACTGATCCTCTTTTCACATGAGTAGATCAGATAGTCTCTCTGCCAGAACTGTTCTTGTCAGCCAGAGCTTCAGATAAGCTGAACATCTAAGGACAGCTTTTACAGATACTGACCAAACAACGAAACAGATGGTATTGCAGTGGGCTGTACCTGATGAGACACATGGGCATTTCTGAACTTTGGAAAGAATTCCTGTTTCTCAGGAATTAAATTCTGTGCATGACTGTAGTCCTTAGACTGGGCATAGCACTATGCTTGCTCATTTTCCCCTTTCTTCAGTCCCTTCAAATCTGTTTACTGAAACATTAGAAATAATGATGTTATTTTCTGCCCATGAACATAGTTAAGAGTAAAGTTTCAATTTGATACAGAAATCATAAATGTTACAAGTTATTCAGATCTTGCTAATGACGAAGGCAAAGAGCCAAAAGTCATAAAAACTACCTGGATAAATAGAATACATTAAATAAAGAATCTAGCTGGGTGAGCCTTTTTTCCCTGTTTCTGCCCCATCCCTGGCACATATTACTTATAGCTCATACTCAGCAATAAGTTTCTGAAGTTTATTTGTAGAAGGTCTGTCTCCCTCTATGTTTGAATTTTTAGATGCCAGCATATGCTTCTGAGAAACTTGACTTTTTCCATGAAGGACACTTGTTTGCACTGAAATATTATTGGTGAGAATAATTTATTTGCTAGATTTTAGTATGGTAATGTTCAAATCAAAAATCTTTCATGTGAGTTAGCTAATTCACATTCAAGCCTTTTTCCGTTTAAACCCTTTGTTTCTTTTATGTATCTTTTAAGGGTTGCTTTAAGGGTGTTATAGGCCATAGACAGTAGCATTGCAGCAATAGATGAGTGATTTCTTTGCATGTGTGTATTAATTTAACAAAGCCTTTGCAGTAACGACCTCATAGGAGGTATCTGTCAGTGTGACTGTAGTCTTCATCAAACCCCTCTGCCATTAAGCTGTTCAGTTGTGCAGAAATTGTTAGAGAGGAGGAGGAGTTGGTCTCATGTTGCCTCAAAATAGAATATTCAGCCTGATTCAGTGCTCCTAGTCACCATACACGGTTCAACTCTTAAGAAGCACTAATGAGATTTAATTGGGATTAAACTCCAGCACTGCCCACTTACACGAATGGCCAGAAAGCCACCCTACCCCCTACAGGGTGCTCAGTGCTGTCATGTGGTGCCTCTTCTGTTAACCTCAGAAATCCCTGAGCACACACTGAGTGTAATAGGCTAATTGTCTCCCGTTTGAGAGATCAATGCATCCCCAGTGGTACAGCTTGAGCCACAAGGATGCTGTATCCAGGATGCTCCAGGTGTGTGAGGGGTAGCCAGGCTGGAGAATTTCAGAGCAAGAGAAAAGTCATTTAATTACATCACAGATCTTAGCTGGAGGTTTTGAAAACAGTGACGATGTCTTTAGGAAAAGATGCTTCAAATCAATTTTTTTTCACTCCTTCCTGCAGATTAGTAGGACTGAAAAGAGCTTGTGTCTGCCTATGAGGAATTTTTTGGGTTGAAACACAATTATTTTAAGCTTTTCAGGATATTGTCTATTATATTTGAGTATTGCTTGAGCATAGACACTGCATTTGACATAGAGAAGCTCCCAAGGGCTGGGTGTTTCTGCTTTTGAAGCAGATATGCTGACAGACAATTCCCATTGGAATTGTCTTATGACATGTCTGGCTTTCTGAAGCAGCCTTTGAAACCCGCCTTGGCCTTTAAAGGTTAAAACATTGCTTACTTCAAGTGCCTGTGACACCTGGCTCAAGTAGATGCTTGCACAAGGGCGTGGACCAAATGTGCTGATCTTTTAATTTTTTTCCTACCTCCTCTTTCACCTGAAGATGATTATTTCAGTGATGAGTTAAGTGACTTCTAATTTGTGAAGCTTTTCAGGATGGGGAGTACATGGAAAATGTAGTATATGCATGCAAAATATACTTTGGAGACAAGCTGCAGAACAAGCGGTGTGATTTGCATTCTTGGTTTGAATTCTGGTTTATTGTGCCAGTCAGTTACATTTCTTCAGCATACCTGTTCTTTTTCCTGTAGTCAGCTGGACCTGATCATATCTCTTGTAGCAGGGAGCTTCTCTTTATCTCATAAGCCTTCATTTTTTTTTTTTTTTTTTTTTTTTGTTAAACACTTGAATTCTTTGGTGGAAAATTGCAATGTAGCCGAGGGATCAACTAACATTAAAATACAAGTTAGTTATTACTGCAGCCATGGGATGAAGGAAGCAATTTTCCAGAGGAGCTTACCTTCCCACTCACATGTAGCTTCAAGACTCTTAGCTCACTGCCTTAAAAGATTGATCTCGATTTTATGATGCTTTTAATCAGTATTGTTTGCTGGGGATTAGAGGCCTCATCACAAATCCTGTCTCCTCCAGGGCCTGGTGTTGCTAATGCTGTCCCACACATCTGTGCCCTGTAGTGGGCTAGTGAAAGTTTGGTGTGAGATCCAGACATGAAGAGCAGCTCTTTGCATATGGCCCAAGGGCAGAGATGCTCTTCAGGTGGCAGTGGCAGTGCTGCTGGCTCTGCTCAGCAGTTCTTCCTCATGCTGGCAGGCCTGCCTGCTTGGTCGGTTTTTTAAGAATTTTGTAGCTAGTCTTAGAAAACTAAATCCTAGAAAGATCATAATGCAAAATGCAGCAGTTTCAATCATAATTCTGAATTATTGGGCTCCTGGCAATTTATTATAAGCTCTTATGCAGCAATTTTTTTTTTCCATTCTCTATCTCCTTTAAATGTTTTATATTTAAAAGTCAGAGTTGTATTTCTGCTTGAAAAGTTTAGTGGTCAACTGTTTGGTCCCCCCTGACTCTCATTTTGTTTCAATTTCTGTTTAGGTTTCAAGGAGTTGCTATTTTAAATCTTACTCAAATTTGCTTAATTTATTGTCAGCATATCTATATAATGTATTTGACACAGACACTGGCACGTTTCTGGAAGGACAGAAAGGAAAGATAGTAAATTATTTTAAAAAGTAAGTTATAGTTATTTCCTGAATCTTCCAGTTAACTCCTGTTTAACTTCGGTTTTGTGCCTCCAACTTTTGTCTACAGAGTCTCAGAATGCTTAAAATCTAGTTAATGAAAAACATGTTTTTCTTTATGGGAGTTATCAAGAATTTGTTGGTAAGAAACTCTGAAAAACCTCCCTCACCTACAGATAGCTAAAAACCCATCACAGGGTGTGCTTGCCTTCAAGTTAAAAGAAGGGTGATCACACTTACTAGCCAGCTTGAATGCACTGTGAGGGTGGTGTCTTTTCAGTTCCCTGGGTGGCCACATCAAGTCAAGGTAAGAATTGGCTCCCTTTTCGACTTTGCAGAAGGAGAGGCGGAAGATAAATTGTGCTTGTCTCTTTCTTTATATGTCTGTGATTTGAACCACACTGAATAAATTGTATTGTTCTGTCTCTATGCTCGGAATGGCAACTCTCTTCTAACTGTGAAACAATGAAAATATTTATGAGAAAGAAAGAAAGAAAAAGAACAATTTTGTTTCACTCTTCCTTTGCATTTACTCTTGAGCACCCTATAAGTAAGCAAGTCTGAGGCTGGTTCTTGTGATGAACACTTACTGCCTGGATTTTTTATCCTGAAGAGCAATCCCCTGCTTTATGAACTGGCCAGCTGGAATAAGCAAGACAGTGACAAGACAGACTGTGTCAACAAGGTTGCAGGGTGATTGTGTTGGCAAGCTGCTCACCATGGCTGAGGGTGTGGTTTCCTGGACAGGACCAACAGAAGTGTTCAAATGGCAGTTGTGGCAGATGTGTGCTTGGAGTTTATCTGTCCTTGTGTGTCAGAACTAACACACTCTCAGACTCTGTGGAAGGAAGAGAATACAGAAGGAATTCGCACTATGTTGTCCAACTTGTTGCTCACCTCAGTGGAAACAGCTAGATAGGAGAGGCTAGAGAGGACAAAATGTGACTGCTTATCCATATCTCATTTCTTCCTTTTGCAGAATACATGGCTGTGGTGACAGCTTAGATCTAATTAATGGGCTTGGAGCCCACAGATGTCACAAAGCCTTTGGGGTTGGAATTCAGTGGAGTGTCTAATTCCAAATGAAAGGACACACAGAAAATCCTTAATCTATTGGGAGCCGATTGGAACAACTGTTTGTATGGTAGCAGCTTGCATTCAGGCAAGACACTGTCTCATCACATTTATTTTAAACTTGTTTAAGAGCATTAAGGAAAACTGTATTCAATTACTTGCAACTGGGAAGCCAGTCCTTTGCCTGTTGGCATTTGAAAACCAAAGGATTAGACAGTGTCCCTGGAATGTATTTGCAAGCTATTGCTATAGCTTCAGTCGTTACTGAGAGTCTGCTGAGGACTTATCCCAGCCACAGGAAGTAATCTCATTGCGGGATCATTGCTGTACAACGCAGCACCTGGAGTGAAAGATCCAGAATGTAGGATATAAGTACCACCAAAAGAAATGTGAGCAAGGGATATTCCTTAGTGTAGGCTTCTGGATTTGAAACTAGACTTCAGTTTTTTACTGGGTGCCTAGCTCTTACAGGTGGGATGGTAGAGAGAATGCTACAGATGTTATTTTGCTTCAGGAAGCTTATTAGTACTCCAGCAGGAACCAGAAATCCCAGAGCAGGATTATGGCTTCATTGCCTGAGGTCTGTGCAGAAGTCGGATGGAAATGTGGTCCCTGCCTCAAAGGGTTTGCAAGTGTAGCTTGAGGGGGGGATGTGAGATGGTGCATGGATGTTTGTCAATTTGTCTCTTTGTTTCTGATTAATAGAGATACGTAAGTGAAACTGATTGGAAACATGGACAATACTTTCCAAATGACTGTGTCTTACAGATAAAGTTAACTGCCTAGATGCTGGAGGGGTGCTAGAGTAGTAACATCCTACTGACAGTTAATAATGAAGAGTTTGGGGACTTTATTTTTCTCTGGTCACACATACCAGATGAGCTACAATGCTAATCTCCATGTCATAAAGCTGTTGGGAGCGTGGCATGGAAATGAGAAGTGTCTTTGTATTTGCAGAGTTCCACAACAGAGAAATGGTCTCAACTGCTCTGATGAACTGAAATGCAGGGTGGAAAAAAAACTTTTTGTGCATGGTGCCATCCAGTGTGCCAGAGTCAGCTAAGCTTTAAGGGTGCTGCTGCATAGGAAACAGTTCCTTAAGGCTGTTATTTGTAAAGCCTTTGCATTTAAGAAAAATGTCCATGTCTTGGTTGAATGAAAATATTTCCATATGTGATCTATGTGTTTTTTACATATGTACATTTAAACAACTTTGGAATTTGGAAAAAAAAGTATCAAGAAGAAATAACAGCAAGGTACTGGGTTTGGCAACCCAGAGCTAATTTTAAAGCTGATTGAAGAAAATGACTTCCTGAAGATAGATTTAGTCTCCTGTAAGGGCTTGCTTGTGATGTCAGGACTTTCCTGGAATGCAAAGCATTCCTCTGCTGAACTGTCTGCATAAGTAGTGAAATCAGATTAAGGTCAAAAAGCAGGTTTGTCCACTACTACTTCAGGATGGCATTTGGTGTAAATTATTTTGGGAGTTTGCCTTTTAATGTTGCTCTCTTCCAGGACACAAGGGAAATCCTATAAATCTTTCTCTCTTTGAGTTATGCTGGGTCACAGAGTTGTCCTTGCTTGAGCATCATGTGACCAACTGCTCTGACTGGCAAAAAGAGTTTGTGCAAGGTTGGGAGGTCTCCAATGATATTAAACCTTAATTCTCAGGCTGACTGTTCAGAGCTGTCCAGTTCTTTCTCAGTGAACACCTACAGTACAGTTAGAGCTTGACTTCTTTCTTACTGTATTATTTTGTGTCATCATTCTGCCCTGTTTTTTGAATTATGAGTGCAATTGTAGTTTCTGAAACATATTTTAAATTCTGTGTAAAGGTGAGTCCAAAGGAATTGTAACTGACTGAGCCTACTAAACTTTGATCAATGCCACTATCTTTCTTACAACTTAAGCTCCACCTCTACTTCCTGTGAGGACATTTGCCATACTATTTTGGTTTTCTAGGTTTTCTAAAAATTTGATTCATTGATCAAAGGGCAGTTTCACTCACTGGAAATACTGTTCTTGATGATTGTTAAGAGACAAGTGCTTTCTCATGTTCTGTTATTTTTTTCTTAAATTTTCTTTAATTATTTCTGTTTAAAAAGTCAGGGAGAGAGGTAGTATGAGTGTGGAAGATCCATTATGTCTTCATTTCAGTCCCTTCAGTGCTTTCCACATTGCCATGTAGATGTCAGGTTGCTGTGTTCTATATGTTAATGCGCTGATAAGCTTGCAACATTGGGACAATAATATCCTGGCCACTCGTGCCACAGAAGCATTCCTGTTGTACTAACACCAGACTTTTCTTGTGCCTTCAGTGTGCCAGGAAACAGTCTGGGAGGTCTTCAAGACATTCTGGGACAGACTGCCGGAGCGTGAAGAGTATAATGCCTGGATGAGCCTGTGTGAGGAAGGAAAAATGAGCATCTTTGAAATGGGCACCAACTTCAGTCAGTCTGAGGAGCACCGGAGCCTGATCATGAAGGTGGGTGCAGCACCTGCTTGGAGTGTCCTCATGGGCAAGGGCATCATGTCCTACTGCAACATGCAACTTTGGCATATCACATTTGGCAGTAATGGACAGAGCCCTTAAGAGACACAGGCGTGGGTATTCCAGCTCGAGGATCCATAGTTCTGAGATCAGTTCCAAAACAATGCTGTGGGTGATCCAATGGAGGGAAAAGCAGCAGTGATGAAGAGAATGTTGTCTTCAGTAGATGTGCTCCTGACAAGTAGATGGTGTCCAGATCCATGATGTGAGTCAGGTTGTGGTGCATTTAGCAGCCTTCCTGCTCTGAGCTGCACACTGAGGTGCCTTCAGCCCAAATGGCACTCAGGAGCAGGAAGTTCTAAGCTGTAGTTCTGATGCTACCAAGCCCTGTGGCATAATTGCCTTTTTAATGTTCTACAGGTTTGTGATGTCTGTGCATTGCAACGAGTGTAGTTGTAAATAAAAAAGCTTCGGTGTCCTATGAAGGCAATAAATAACATTAGGTAACTCACCATGGGAAGTTGCAGGTTAAAATCAGTGTACAAGTGTAAAACAAGTCAATAAAAAAATGCTGAATATCTTAGTATCTTTTCTGTTGATTCAAGTTTATTTTAGCTTAAAGAAAACAAAAGAAATATGTCAAACTAAAAAAGCCTGTCTCAAATGAACTTTAAAATTAAGTGCTTAACTTTGTATTCATCTAAGATACAGTAGATATCTTAATTTCTCCGGATAAAAACCTTCTTAAAATGTATGGTGGCTTATGGATCTTCTTTATGATTACCTTTGCAAGCTAATGAATGGTAAGTCTTAAATGTGTAACCCCATAGAATCAGTAATGTTCAGTCAGTGTGGATGCGCTGACTTTTTTTCCTCTCCTCCTCTTTTATTGCACTTCTATGCTAGGAATGTGCACTAAGGAACGTGAATATGGAGACTGTTGTGGATCATGGAGACAAGTTTTTTTTCCCGAGCCTGCATGTTAGTCTTCCCAGGTGATGCTAGCCAAACTTTGCTTCTGTGAAGTCTGATGATGCTGTTGCCCCTAGAAGACTTTGCAAAAGGATGGAGAGAAATAAAATTAATGTGATTTTTTTTTTTTAATGCACATAGCACATGCAACTGTTTTATGTAAAATTTTGGCAATGAGATGATCTATAGTGGGAGTTTATTAAAAGAAATCAAAATGACTCTTGGAAACGGGTTGATGCATCTAACTTCACACTGCTGCTCTCCTGTTTTGGGTATGGCTCTGCAGAATTATGGTGGAGTCAGCTAAAGTGCTCTGTGTTTGGCCTTTTCAGAAGGTTTATATATAATTTAGGTTTCCTTTCTCCTGTAGATGGATATATTCCCTTCAGCACTGCAATATTCTGGAAAAAGCACTTTTCATTCTTCTATTTTCTTTCAGCACAATTGGTAAAAGGTGATGGTTCTTGGGCTGATTTGATAATAGATTAGTCTGTGGTAAGAGGGACTGATTGCTGTCACCTCTGTACTCCACAAAATGTCACAAATCTGTCAGGTGATTTTTTTTTAAATAAAAAGCTGAACTCGGTTTAACTTTGGTTCAAAGACTGAAGGCAAGAGCACTCTATTCTATCCCCCAATCAGTCACTGTCAAAAGATCCAATGACCTATTTTTAAATGAATAGGTCAGAGAGTGGATTTAATTGCTAGCTCTAGTACTGACTCACCTTTCTCATATGTTCTTGTGTGCAAAATTCTTGTCAGAGTGTGAAACCTTTTTAAAGCAGCAGTGAGAATGTTAAGTCCAAACAGATGTAGTGGATACATCTCTGCTTTTAAGAACATCCTTCTTGCTGCTGGTTGCTTGCCCCAGTCTAATGTGGTGGTAAGAACTGGGGTTTAGCCTGTGGGACCAAACACCCTTCTAAAGCCCTGTGTCCTACCCTCTTGTTCTTTCCACTCTCACCAGCTAAGAGGACCAAGTTGCATGGTCAAGCCTTTCCATTACTTGTGGGATTTTGTTTCCCTCTCATTACGCCATGTTCATTCATTTTGTCGCTGTCAGCTGTTGCTATTTTTTTCCCCATTCCTTAGGTTTGACCTCTAAAGCACTGAGCACTTCTCACCAAAGGGCTGCTGTCATTTCACTGTGTGCACAGCACTCTGTAGTGGCCAGGTGTGATACATCTAATAGGCCACACTCTCTTGCTTAAAAGGAAGATTCACTTTTCCAGTGGTTTTTTTGTTTGACCATTACACTCCTCATTAAATACCACTTGTTTCTAATATTCCTCTGCTCTCCAATGTCTACAAATCATCTGTGGTTAATTTCAAGAGTTTAGTTTAGAGCCTTCAGTGATAAAAGTAATTCTGTTTTTCTTTTGGTATATATTGGCTGTTACTGCCATAGCATTGCTCTGCCGCCTCTTTTGTACAGGCATGTTGGCAGTTTCTGGCAGTCTTATTTCAAAGTGTCTTTTTGTATTGCTTTTTGGTAGATTGCAACACGAACTTTAATTTTTAGAAATGCTGCATGTCCTGAATTTTCCCCTTCTCTCTCAAAAGAAGTCCAGGGTATCTGAAAATTAGGCAAACTAAATCTGTGGGGTTTGCTTTCAATAAACATAATTCAGCAAACTGATTGCTTTCATGCTGTTTATGTAGTAGTGGGGAGGAAGGTCTGTTATGAGCAGTGTAATTAAATGCAATCTTATTAGCCTTCCTCCTTGTTTTTTTCTTAACCTTTCCTCTGAACCCCAGTAATCACTGTCACACATCCACAGATGCTGCAATGTCTGCTCCAACCTAACTTAGTTCATGCAGATAAAAATTCTCTTTCTCTTACTTTTAACATACTTTCTTACTGGATATCAGCTGGAGCTTAGACCAGCTGATCTCAGCTTTCATGCTTCTTTTTTTTGTGTTGGAGATGTGAGGTGTGTCTCTGTGGGTTTCCCTGTAATATCTGTATATACATGCATGTGCTAATACAGAATGTATATACTAAATTACCTGAGTTTCTTATAGCAGATCACCTGCCAGATTTTCAGGAGGAGCAGGTGGACATCCTTGTGCCAAGCATAAAAATGGTTTTAAATATCCTTCTTTTTTCCCCTTTGAATTTTCCATTTTAATTTATGTTAATTGACAGTACTTTACATAGGGAGAACACTATCCGAACTAATTTCTTTGGATATTAAGTAGATTTACAAAGTGTGAGATTGTTAACCTCTCTTTTCAATTCCTGATGGAAATGCAAATGGAGAAGGTAATTCCAGTCCATAGGGTGGGGTTTTTTCAGTATAAATCTTCATGTAAACCTTCCTTCCTACAAATTAATTTGGTTTGTGTTCCTTACTGTGTAGCTGTATTTCAGTGGGGAGTAAAACCATGCTCCATAGAATGTCCTCATTCATCCCATTCTGCAATTTGAGACAAGTATGTTTGGAATTCCAGTATTGCCAAATTTGCCCTGACTCTGCCCTGTGATTTTGGCCATGTTCCCACTTGTGCTAGGCAATTTTTGGAAAATCCAAGTGAGGAGAAATGCAAGCAAATTTAATACTGGTTTCCCAAGAACAAGGGGTAACTTGCCATGAGATTGAAGCACTGCTGCCAAAGCACCACAACCTGTGTGTTCATAGGAGAATTTACAGCTGGCATATGGTATACTTTGTTAGATACCCACATAGCTGCTGGGCACACTTTTTGGCTTTATAAATTACTGATATAATGCAGCAGTTTTGGAGCAGTTGGTTGAACTGTTTTGACACTGTTGTCCTGCAAGTAGCCTTTTGCACAAGTTGCATCAGAAGATGCTGCACTGAACGTTTAAGTGTGGAGGAATAAAGCTAAAAGAACCACGGGTGTGAAAAATATGGAGTGGTAGTAAGAACAAAGATATCTTCAAGAGGTTTAAAAAAAGGAGATCTACAGTCAAGCACATCTTTATGCAGTTTGTGATACTTTAAAAAACCCAGAGCCATAAACCCACAACTTGCAGAATATACTGCTAATCACTGAGCTTCTGTTGAAAGATACTGGTGAGTGTCTTTCACCCTGCAGCCACCTTGCCAATGCCTTGATTGCTTACATTCTTTAATGGAAATTCAGGTGAATTCAAATTGACTAGAAGTATATATGCTCACATAATTAAACCCAGTATCAGATCTTGTTATGAACAGAATCCATAAATGTATCGCAATTAGAAGAGGAGGGAAAAAATACAATTCCTTCCTATGGAATATATCAAAAAGAAACCCTGTTACTAAGTCAGGTTTCAAATTTTTTTACTTTGATTTTTTTTCTTTAGCCTGACATATTACAACAGAAAACAAGGAAATAGAACAGAAGTGCATGTTGAACTTCTGCTGGTTTGTAATGGAAACTTTATTATAGAATGTGGCTGTCACACAGGCTGACATTTTGCAGGTGGCCTTTGGCTGTGGGGAAAGAAACATGTCAGTGGTTTTCTTGGGTGATTACTAAGAGCAATTTTACAGCCTCTTGTTTAATACCCTTATCAAACAGAATATATTTTATTTAGCAAAGCAAGTAGAATGACTGCAGAACAAAAAAGTGACAGTCAAAATGTAGAATACATTTGGTATTTCTGTGCAGTTGTCAAGTTCCTGCTGGCACACGAGGATCTCTGAACTCCATGATTCTTCAGCCATTTGTTATTTGTGGCAGTCTCAGACCCCTTATTTCCAAATGGGAGAAAAGACCTTAGTAAACAGGGGAAATGTAGATCATGCTGAGGAGGAAGCTTCCTTCTGGAGCAGGAGACATGAGTCAGTGCCATGCCCGCTGCTTAACCCTGGTTTCTGTCTGCTGCTTCCCGTGTGAGGATGAAGTACAGCTCAGCAGTACCTGCCACTGGGAAGGCCTGCAGGATCTAGACTGTGTGAATTATCAGTTTGGTGGATATCTTGAAAGAGGTCTGATACTATTCCTTGATGGGTAGAGAGAACCTAAACTCCTGATGGTCCTACTTCCCTGTATAATTGCCACACATCTTGTTAAGTCATGGTGGGCTGAGATAATTGTTGTGACCTTTCTGTTCATCAAAGCAGTTAAAACAAGCAAAGATGCTTTCTGACTTGCGTGACTTTGGCATTGTTCTTTTTGGTCAGTTATATTGGGGCCATTTTTAATTCATAAAAATCCTGAAACTTGATGTTTTACCAATCCTGGAGAATTCAGGAAATTTAGGTTTGGCCAAGAGTCTCTAATGGAATTTGAAGGTAGGTAGACCCTCTTCTTTCTAGGCTGCATCTCCTTCCCAAGTCCCTAGCAAAAAGCAGTTTAAAGCCTGGTGCTTCAGGGCTTTCAGTGTGAAGTTTTGTCTGCATCCTGCATTTCCAGTATGGGCATGTAATGCATGTCACAATTTCTATTTCTCCAGATTTCAATCAAATTTCAGAAAGTAAAGTTTTAAGGAGACACTGTTCCTTACAGGTCTGATGACAATTTACAATGCCAAGACGTTGGGAAAAGCTGTTATGAGAAATGAAGCATTAAAAGAACCCATGTAACTTAATCTGTTGAGCAGATACTCAGCCATACCTGCTGAGGGCTCCCATACAATCCCATGTCCATAACTAAGCATATCTGAGAGTGTTGGGCAGATGGGATGGGACAACAGGAATTAGGTTATGAATTCTTTCCAAAGGAAGCAGGTCTGTGGGATTTTTTTTGGTTGCTGGTGAGAGGGAAATTTGTGCCCTGCCCACTCTGGTGGGTCTGAGAGCCAAGAGTTAAGCTGAGACTTAGTGTGGAAAGGAGTTTGTAGCAGAGCTTTGCCTGAGAATCAAAAGGCAGACAATTTCCCCAGGAATCCCCAAGACTGTGATGGGAGGTGCTAACCTATCGAAAGGCAACTTGAAAAGTTCCTGGGACAAGATACAAACCCTTCAATGGTGTTGACTCCGCAGTACTTTTATAAAGTATTGACTTTCCAGCCCTGAGCAGCTCTATTTGCTTCAGTGTGTTTGCAGCATGAACTGCTCAGTGACAGATTAGTGTAAAAGGGCAGAAGGCAACCCTGCCCGAGGATGTCTGAATGGGTAGTGTAACAAAATACCTTCTTAGTATGCTGAAATGGGTACTTAGCAATGTACAATAAATGATTCTGCCTGAATTCTAAAAGCTGTGTTTGAAAGTGGGATGTAGCATCCCAATGATATGAATTACTTGGAACCACTTACTCCCAGTGCTGTAGTTTGAATACCTCACAGAAGCAGATTATTTTGTCTTCCTCAGGTTCCTGTGGAAGTCCTCTTCTGCTGTCTCTCCTCTTCCCCTTTTCTGTGACCTTCCTTGCTAACCATTGCCTTTCTCTGTTTACTTAAATGTCCTAACCACACTTTACATTTTTTTCTTTGCACAGAACACCTCCTTTTGTTTCTTCTCAATCTGGAAAAAAACAGATCACATCTGCTCTTTCACATCCCCCATCCTCTCGTATGGATGCAAAAAAACATTTTTCAATTGCCCTCCTTTGAGCCATGTCAGATTTCCTTCACCCTTTTTCTTATCCACGCACTTGCTGTTCTCCTATTGACTTTCATTCTTTGCATTACAAGTTTTAGCCTCCTCTAGCTTAAAAAGAAAACCCCTCCACCTTTGCCATATATATCTATATATAGATATAGATATCTCTAGCCTTCATTTCAAGTTGCACCTAGTTGAAACAATATCTGTTCCACTAAGCTGCTCCTGCTATCTCTCCTCTTACTCACTGTAGACTGTATTTTCACCTTACCTGCCAGGGATGTGCCTCAAAGCACTGCTTCCTATTCTGGCCTTTCTCTATGGCTTCAATTCTGGACATTGCCATCCATTTCCTTGAATTGTGCCCAGTGCTGCGGCCTTGTCTTCAAGGGAGCTCTGCCACGCACCATGGTGGGGAATCAGGATAGGCAGATAGAGAATCATTTCCAGTTGTATGACTTTCCTGTTGTAAATGATGTGTATAGGTGGGTTAAATCAAATATGCTTGGTACAGTACTACACAGATGGGATTAAATTAATATGGGATTATTTCAGATCTCCTTGGCATCTCCTCTGTCTTTTTTTCCTGCCTGGGATTACCCTCAGGATGCTTTGTCTTCTATGCATAATGATAGTCTCTTAGGATCAGGCAAGAATGTCCTATAATTGCTTTTCTGCAAGCTCATGAGTTGACAGAAGCTCCTCTGGTTGGTAGCGTATGTGATTTGTGGTATTGCGGTAGCCTGTGTTTAACACATTTGTAGTAATGCACAATAACTTTGCATTATGTAAAAGTACCTGTTGAGAAAGGGGAGCACTACAGCAACTGACACAAAACTCAGCTCCCAGCACTAGAAGAATTGGTACAACAATGATGTCAGGGAAGGTCTTGGTTCAAGTATTCAAAAGCTAAAGACGTTAAACAATCTTTGCAGGTCCACGTGCAGTAGGTAAATTTCTATCTCCATCTGAATGAAGGAAGTGAGTCAGAGAGGTGAGGTGTTTTGGCAAAGGCTATTCTGTCCTAAGTGATTAAAGAAGCCAGTATTAGAACTCTAGAACCCTTGGCTTCTAATTAGGGGGAAAAGTTGATGTTTGCCATGGAGTTCAAATATATCATCGCTTGCCCACCCCAGGCTGGAAAGCAAATCAAACATATGAGAGAGAGGAAGACAGTCACGCTACAAACTATTGCAGATCATGCTAGTTTAGCAGTAGGGGGTGCTAGTTTACTATGAAATTGGATGAGAACTTAGTAATTTGATGCCTTATCAAAAATGTGGGTGTGGAGATTGTGTAGGGTTTCTTATTCTAGGCTTTGGCCATTAAAATAATAATTTGACATTTCAGGTTTGGTTCTTATAAGTTCTCATTATAATTTGTTGAATGGATGACTTGGAAATAGCAAGGCATATTGGTTAAGTCCAGGGACCCAGACTCAGGGAACTTGGGAGCCACCAGCTCCTCAGACTGCCCTGCAACAGAGTTTTGGCCCAGGCAACCCTCACTGGGGCACCCCTATTCCTTTGCTCTAGGAAGTGGTCAGAGCTGAATATACAGGCACTGTACAGACCAGCATAATGACACCTTAAAAAAACTACCCAAAGTCCAGCACAGCCTTAGTGGCCTCAAGCTAGTTTTCACTGTAGACTACCTGGTTTCTTTGTCACTTAAAACTAGTCTTGCTGTGTCTTAGTTTTTCATACTAAAGGATCTCCAAATGCTTCATTAAATGGAGTTGTACAAGAAATGTTGGTCAAAGAACATGCTGAAAAGTAAACTGACTGAAATTAGTGTTTTGGCAAGCCCTGCTCAGGCTGATATCCAAGCTGTCTGCCATCCTGGCTGTGACCGTAATGTCCATGTGTCCTACAAAGAAGAGAAGGGTAGTCACTGACATGGCCCAAATCAATAACAGCTGAGTTTCTACACTTTCCTAGAAACACAGGTGAAGAGAATGAGCAGGCCAACCTGCTCAAAAAGTCTCTTTTGCCTTTTCAACCCTCTTTCACAAGAAGTATCAGGCTAGCTTAGAGTGACCGTCCTTAGGTCACTGAATACAAATGGCTGTTCTTCAGAGGAGCTTGCAAAGTGGAAATAGTATGTTTAAAGCTAATTATAATTTAATTTCAAAGGAGATACCTGAGTTGATCCACTTTGTGTTGTTTTTACTGTAAAATATACCTGCATTGATTACATAAAGAAAGCCAGCCCAATAAGCAGTCCACCAAACCATCCCTTTTTGCCCCTCTAAAGCAGAGAAGCAGAAACTTTGTGAATGGACAATAATTTTCTGTAAGTATTTGATACTGTCTTTACATTGGTACAGCAGCAGGATACAGCATTATTCTCAGCAGCTGTCATGCTGCAAACTGCTCAGAACCTCCTCCACTTCTTGTAGTATTCCTCACAGAGCCTTCTCTGACTCTCCTCTAGAACTAATGGCACTAATACCATGAGAACTTTGAGGAAAAAATGTGAACTGTGTGGCCCTTCTTAGTCTTTTTGAAAAAGAATTGTACATGAAAAAACATCATCCCTGCCACTTGTATAACCATAAACAAAGTCATCAGATTAATCATGCTATGGTACTTTAAGCTGTAACTTTACTTTCAAACAATGGTTTTAAATATATAGACAAGTAGCAGAAGTAATACTGAATTTCTGAAGACTGCTTCCTTAAAAGGTTTTTCTTGTTGGCCTCCTCTAAGGTGGGAGATTGTTGTACCTCCAGAACACTACAGAAAATGCAGAAATGTAGAGCAACTCTAACAAACCTAATGCTCTTTACACTGTCTGATGTTGAGTTTCAGTTGTATTTTGACAATGTCAAATGTATTTCCTTTTCAGCAGGGACTTTGTTAATAAATTTTGAACTTAACAAATGACAGTACAGAAAATAGAATTATTTCAGCATGCAGAAGGAAATAAAGTGATATAAACTGCATTTCAATTTCTTTCACCTTATATTACTCAAATATATTTTGGTTTTGTTTGTTTGCTTTCCAGAAACTGTCCTATACAAAGGAAGCAATGGGGAGGTGAGTATCTGTATTCTCCTTGTGTTTTATTCTCTCTGGAGATAACAGGCCAAGACATTTTGTAACCTTTTCTCTCTTTTTCTTGTCAGTTCCTGCACTGATTGGTCATGTGGGTAAGTAATTTTCCCTTTCAAAAGGCTTCTGATAGGTAGTTTCTCTGGTTCTTGCTGCTGCTGGCGTTGATTTGTGCACTGAAGATGAACAAGATTCATCTTTGTTCAAAAGGACATACAGAAAAGTGTGGTGGAGAAATCTGGTGGTTCTTGCATGTGAACCTCTGTCCTGGTATGGTTGGCATGATCAAAATATCTCAGCCAGTCTGAGGCTTGTACTTCTGCTTAAGTGTGTCATCACCTTCTTGGCTGTCAGGCTGCCAGGCACAGACACAGGCTATTTACCTGAAGAGGTTTCATGAGGGAAATCTGTTTAGGAAAAGGGATGTGTCCATAGTTACTTGTGTTCGTGTTCTGGTTGTCTTGAACACCTTTCCCAAAAGCTTTCAGGTAGTCCTGGTTATCATCACTAAAACGATAAGGAAATGGAATATTTTGAAATGCTGTTTTTAAAGAATTTCAAGAGAAACACAGTTACGAGGGAATTGGTTGCTTGGGCTCCTCATACTTTTAACAAGGCAATAAAACTGAAAACTAGTCTGATTTGTGGCTTCTTTGTACCAAAACAAACCTGAACTTGACCTGTTATCTTCGTGTCTTTTACTGAACTGAAAACAAGTTCAAATCATTATTATTATTGCTCCATTGCTACTCAGAACTTAATCTAAACTGTTATTTTTAGGGTAATTCAAACGCAAACAATCTGATGCTGAACTCCTGTGAAAAACTGACAGGTTCAATTCCCTGCTTTAAAGGCCACATAAAGCTATGATAAATACAACTAATTAAAATACTGGGAAGAGTAATCATTTAACAGACTTCTTAGGAAAGCCCCCAATGTCCCAAATTAGGTATCCTCATAGTGATCTCATAACCACAGCATTTATTAAAAGTAATAATGTGAACTGAAAGTGGCAAAAATGATTCCTAAAAGGTTGCTTCCTCTCTGTCCTGTGGAGCTGAGTGCTCCTTTGACAAGAGCACTCCCTGAAGCTTCCAAGTCAGCTACACAGTGTACATGTGTTCTGAAGAAGTTTGTTTGGAAACCTACTGCATCCCTCTGTGTGATCATTCAGGAAATCTAGTAAATGTAGAAATGCATGAGAGGCATTGGAGTCAACGCTAATGAATCTAGAGTCTGCGTGCACTGGGCTGAGCAAAGGAACAGTGCAAAAAGCCCAACTGTTGCTCGGAAGGTGGATCAGAGTGATTAATGTTGTACTTGTCAAAAAACCATCTTATGAAATGTTTTGTGGCAATATTGAAGGGGTTGCAGTAGACTATTGGGAAACTTTACCAAATTCAGTTTACTGTGGGGCTGTGCTGCATCTGTCTCAAAAATACACTGCTTTTATTTCAGTATTTATTGCTTCAGACTGTTTATAGCTTTAGGGTGGGATCTTTGTTATTGCCATCAGTTTAAACTTTAGGTTTACTGTATCTTTTCCTCTATAATTTGTTGTTTGTCTTGTGCTTGGAAATGGTAGTGTTTTATAGCATAAAGAGAGTGATACAGGACTGAAGCAGTGACAGAAACAGGTAGACTTATTCTGGGTAATAGAACATCAGGAAGAAATGAGTAGAAATAATTTTGCCATTATTATAAAATCCAAACTTACTCTAAGAGCCTTCTGGACATCTTAGAGCATTCATGGTTTAAGATGTGGAGTTTGTAAGCCAGAGTCCTACAGAAAGCAAAGCTGTGATTTTCTGTCATGGGTAGAAGATGTCTCATCTAACTCCAGATGTCTTCCCCCAAGAGGAGCAAGTCAGCCATCTCAATACTGCCAACAGCCAGTGTTATTCCCTGAAAAAAATAACCAGACCTCCCAGTAAAGATTAGAATAAATGTTCTAAAAATATTCTGTAAGAAGTCAGCATAAGTACCCAATCCAGGACCACCATCAGCTCTAAGGCACAGGGTGGTAAATCCAGTGTCAAGTCCTTGCTGCAGAAAGGAGAAGTGAGTGCAGTTCTACCATCTCCTGGGCATTGCTGCCCTCACCTGCTGACCCACATGTGCAGAGAGAGCCTGGTCCAGTGCAGGGCAATGCTGGGATCTGAACGCAGCTGACTTGGCACCCAGCTGTGCCATCTGTGTCAGAACGAACAGCTGTTCTGGTCTTGAGGGATGGCAGGACTGTCCTAACTATCTAGATATCCAGGGTATCTAGATGAGATGTTCAGGTGAGATTCTGACACTGCCAGGGAAGGACAGGCTTCTCCAGGCAGTGCCTTGAAGTGAGGATCTAGCAGGAGTCTCTGACTTGTCCTGTGGTGAGATCCAATGCCTCTGATGACTGTGCAGAAGTAGCCATTTCACTTTGGAGGCCTGGCACTGGGCATATTTCTTGGTCTGTTTTCCCACTGATAAGAATAAGAAATTTTGCCATAGGTTCTAGAGCACAGCCCCTACACAAGAAACTCTTCCATAAGCTTTGACAAATCTCTTTTTTCTGTGGAAAAAAAAATTTTCTATGAAATGAGCTCTTAATTTGAGGTTGATCTGAAATAGAAGACAATCCCTTGATATCTGTTCATCATTATAACTTTCTAAATCAAACCAAAATTTTGCTGAAAGCTATAAACCACTATAGAATTGAAGCTGTGACTTGAATAGTTTAATACAACTCATGTAATCCTGCCTAGATGCCAATATGGTGTCTCTCTCTAGCTGGAAAAAGCTGATTTCATCTAGTTAAATGCTGGGATAGTTTTAATGTAGCCTATTGAAAGGTGCCTGGTACTCTTGTAGTTCAGTTCCGGGAATAACTCCCAATCCGGCATTACTGGCAGTGATGTAACAGCAGGATGAGAGTTTGTTCCCGTAAGGTTTAGAGCGTGCATTCACGTAGGCTAAGTGCTACCCTGGCCTTTTAAGGAACTGAGGGATTAAACTAAGTACCACCAAGGAGAAAACCTCAAAAGGAAAAGCAATATATGGGACACAATCCAGCTGTGTACAGGGCAGCTCAGTGGAAATTGTAGAGTTTTTGCCCCAGTTGGAAGTGTCAGAGCACTACATCAGCTAAAGACTTCTACTGATTGCTTTATTCAGTAGGCCACTGGCACTTCACATAAAAATGTTCTGTCTCTTAATATTGGAATCTGTCTCTTTACAACAGGACAGTCCTTTGTCTAATTCCTGGGGGGTCAAAAGCCAGATCTTGAGAATCAGCTGAGAGCAAAGGAGGAGCACAAAATTGTTGAAGCAGAAAAACAGAGCTGTTAGGTCATAGCCTTGCTTGAATGCTGTATGCACAATAGCATGCTGAGGAAAAGAAAGAGGACAGGAGAATAGTTGAAAAGGAGGAATATAACACACTACTTCATTTCTTCAGAAGCATTTATTAATGTAAAATGAAATATGTAGAGGCATGTGTCCTTTCTGATGGTACTTGCTGATTCTGTACTCACCAAAATTAATTGTAGTAAACCATGTCCAGGCCTCCTGTGTTCTGTCCATGTTCTCTGCCTTGAAATACATGGGCAAATCTAGAATCCATACTTTATCAGCAGTGGCAGAAATGGTTCGTGTATCAATTCAGCTTTTGTGCTATTGATCTAAATGTGCTTCATGAAAGAATAAGAGTTTGTCTTCTGCACTGGGCTCATTTCACCAGCTCAGCAGTTCTGTCTGCAGTGACATAGAAATGTGCCTGAGATTCTTTATTGTTTGCTTGTGGACTTGGCAGTGATATTGCTCATTTCGGAAATTTTTTTATCATCTGCACAGCTTTACCAAATGTGAGGAGTTCCACACTGCTCCTTTTTCAGTTGTATATTTTCTTTTGTGCTCCCTACTGTCTGGCAGCAAATATGAAAGGATTGTCCTGCTCTAACTAGAACCAAAAGAGATGAAAATTCAAGAACTGCCTAAATGAAAATTAAGATAAATGCATGTAAAATTTAAAAGGAAGAGAATCTGAATACGAAGCGTTGCCTTGCATTCTGAAATTGCATAAAAATGCTTCTTAAATTGTGTGCTTAGTTAGTTCAAGGCTGTGTGATTAAAATATTTAAAAATTATAAAATCAGATGATAACATTTTCTCTCTTTTGTGCAATATGAGAATTGAAGTAATATTATTCAAGAAAAAGACATGCTTGACATAGCCAGTTAGACTTTAAACATTCAAACTGACCAATAATCTTATAAATATTAGATAAACTGGTGGATGTTCCGAACATGTACAAATCTGAAGATGTTACTTTCTTCAACCACATAGTTGGGTTTGTCTTAAACCTTGAGGAGAAATGTAGAGAAAAATCTAACTAATACCTTCATAGAATTTCATGGGGAGCTGTGAAATGGTATTACTGTGATGGCCCATTTGACAGGTCCAGGCTGTTGCTTCTCCTTAATAACACAGTATGGCTGCACATAAAGAACCAGTCTGGGCCTATGAGTCAGTGGAACTCTCTTTATGCTTTGGTGGACTGGAACCTGCCAAGCCTTCTCCTGACATGACAGATGTCATACAGAAGTACGTACCATGGGCCTTGAAAAAAAGGGGAATATGGGCTGTATTTGTGAGCTGTGATTGCTGTACTAATATGTATAGGCTGTCCATAAGCACTGTTTGCTTCAGATCAGCTTCCTAGGCCCTTATGGATCTTGTCTTACACCTGCCTAGATCCTGGTGTCTAACAGAGCTGTGTGATCTGAAACTGGTTGTTTCTGCCAAGGAAACACAAGTGCAGTGTTGTTCGTTCTGGTGCTTAGACATCTGCTTGTATGTATTCCTTCCTGCCTTTCCATACATATGTGTATGTTTTTATATTTTGCTTACTGCTCAGCCAAGATGATCCAGGGAATCACTCATGCAGGTAGGACATTAGAAATTACATTTCATATGTCTTTGTCTCAAATTCACACTAAAATCTTGTTGGAATACAGTCCCTCCACCTCAAGTGGTGTGCTTGTGCAGGTAGAGTTAAAAATCAAGTGTGGGTCCTGGATTAATCCTGGGGCACAACCATAAAAAATCCCGTGTATTTTAAGTGGTGCAACTAAACAGGAATTTGAATCTGTGTTTACATTGAAAAGTGATGTGTTCAGATAATTCAGTATATGCATTGCCATGTGCATTTTGAGTAACTTCCTTAGAGGTGTCCAGTACAATTGCTGCTTTTTTAGGTGATCGATAAAGTGGGCATTTGAAAAACTAAAATGTTATGGGGAAGTAGAAGGCTAAAAGAAACACGTGCAAAAAGAAAGCAAACCTCACCACTCTGGTAAAGTAATGAAAAACCAGTGTTGCACATAAGGTGACTTTGGTTAGAGCATAGCATTCTTAAAACAAAATTTTTATCCTCTTGGAAAAAAGTGGTAGCTGATCGTTTGGCCAAATTTGGTGCTTGACTGGTCTTGTTTGGTTAGATTGATTAGGGTTTTAGTAGGTGGTGTTTAAGCACTTGGTTTTTAATTTTCAGCCAGCTGTGCACTGGAATTCTGTCAGAAAATTGGTTAGCTCCTGAGGGCTTGTGTTTAAAAGCCCCTCAGTGCCAGTAAGAATATATTACCTGGCCTTGGCAAAGAGTGGGGTCTGTTGCTGCTTAAGGAGATGGGTTTGCTACACAACCTTAACTCTCACCTTGACACTGGCCTTACTCTCACCTCACCTTTCAGCACTGTCACAGCTGCCCCAAGGCCTGGCTTGGGCTGTGGTTGTCACCATGTGGCTAAACCGGTGCCTAAGGTGACGTTTGTGACAGAAGTGCCCTGTTGGAGAACTGTCATTTCTTGGACTCAGTGACAGAGAAAGTCCTCTGGGACTTTTGCAACTTGGAGAACCTCACTTTGATGTGTCTATAACCAGTTATCTGATCTAGAAGTAGAACCTGAGAAAGATATTAGGCCTTTCCATTTGCAAACTACTCCTCTTTTGAAAGTGTGATTTATAACACAGCATTTTGTTTGGGTTTTCTTGTCTTCTTTGAGGATTTTTCCTTTAAAAACTCAAGCAACTTAGTTAAAGCTGATCTCATGGGCACAATGGCAAACACAGCTGTCCTTGGGTGGGTGCCCAAGGTGGTGGCAGCAGGGGCTCCCTGTGGTGCTGGGGCTGCCCTGAGGTGCCTCCAGATGGCTTTGACGGGCAGGGCTGAGCCCTACACTCACGGCAGTGGCAGCTCAGGAAAAGCCTGTGTGAGAAAGGGCAAAAACATGGCACAGGGAGAGGAGGAGGGAACAAAAAGCGTGAGAAACAGTGGCATGGGGAATGCCAAGGCCAAAGGCACCGCCCCGTGGCAAAGCGTGTATTCCCTGCATCCAAGGGAGGGCTCAGACTGGAGCAGGCAGACCTTTCCTGAAGGAGCTGCTGCCCCTGCAGAGCGTGCCCTGGGTAGAGGAGTCAGGAATGAAGTTGGGCCTGGGAAAAGGTGAAGGGTAAGTGGTGTTTTAATGCTTGTCTGCTTCTCACTACCCAAACATACTAAAATATGCAATAAATTAGTTTTCCCTAAGCTAAGTTTGATTTGCCCATGGAGGTAATTGGTGAGTGATCTTCCTGGATTTATTTCAACCCAGAAGCTTTTCGTCTTATTTTCTCCCCTGTCTCACGGAGACGGAGGGAATGAGAGTGGCTGGGTGGGTGTTTGGCCCTTGGCCATGGCTAACCCAGCTCAGAACTGGGTGCTCAGTTGGTCAGATAGTAATTTTAGTCCTTTTGAGATGCCCTCAGTTGCAGCACGTGTGTAGAAGGCTGGCAGGGACGATGTGGGATCCGTGGGTGACCTGTGCCTTGTGGGGCAGTAGCTGGAGGTCAGGAGTGCCTGGAGGCCCCTCAAAGTATTCTGGGCACCAACCTGTGGGCAGCTGGATGGAGTCCTGTGAGTCCCAGGTTGGAATCAGAGCTTACCACAGCAAATCATGTTTCTTATTGTCCCCTTTGATAGAAAAGGGGGTTGATATGAGAGTCAGCTAATGGCTATAAATAGGTTTGAACTGAACAGGACATTAAAAATCGTGTAGCAGAGTTTTTACTGTTGATCGCTTTGCTTTTGTTGAGGTTTTTATTCTGACCCTATTTACACTGAACAGTTTTTAAGAAATAAAATCCCAGACTGACTCACCTCTCCTGAAAAGTAGAGTCATGCTTGGTTCTGAACATTAGACATGGTGCACTAAAATGCTTTATTTACTGATGCTGTGATTTGGTCACACTCTGGTATAGATGTAATCTACTTCCTATTGAAACTGGTAAAAGACACATCTTGAAGTTAGGTGAACTTAATTGGAAAATATTTCATCAGACCAATTAATAATTAAGCAATAGTTTTTATTGCAGTTCTAAGATGATAGACAAGTAAGGAAACCAAATCCCTCTAAAACATGACCGGCATTCTTAACAAAATATCGTTAAGAGAGGCTATCTTGTCTAAATCATAGTCTTAAGTAAAATTTTCCAGTCTTGGAAATGGTTCCAAGATTTGCTGAGTTTGTCAAAGAATTGGCAGAGCATTATCTTGCACTGTCCTGGCTGAAACCAGGTACTGGTGTCCATGAGATGGAAGCAGACACAACTGCATTTCAAACCTTGCATGGAGCTCATTGATTTTATTTGTGCAAGAAAGTTCATGAACATACTGTGTTATGAATGGATTGAATGGATTGTGGGTTTAAATAAATCTCTGCCTTTTGCCCAGGCCTCTGGTGGCAGGCAGTAGCTTTTTTGAGGTGGCCAACACCCCAAGACCCACTCTCATTTGCAAGTTCTTTAATAATTGTTGATTCAGTCTATTATAGAATGAATTATTTATTTAACAGACACAAAAATAACCAAGATTTAAAGATTTAAACCAGACTATTACTACACAGGAATAAGACAAAAAGAGGACAACTAGTATTATACATGCGGGGTTAAAAGTACCATTAATTTTACTGCTAGTGAAGAAATAATATAATTTAGGATCCAACGTTTCTTACCATCCAATTTCTGATGGAGCACACATCGAAATTCTTTCCCTCAATGTCCAGAAAAGTAACCACAAAGTTGCATCCAAATTTCGGGAAGAAATAGTCTCGCACATTCCCAGGGAGTCTGAGACTTCTGCCTCTGTGACAATCTGTAGTACTTTTATAGTGTAGAACAGGCCTTTTGGTCACCTGTGGTTTTTAAACTCTTCCCACATCTGTTAAGCTTGCAGACCTTTTGGCACCAGGAGATGATACCTGCTGGGCCTTGCCTGTCTGGGTTATCTCTCCTATCTGCACTGGCCACCTGTGGTGGGAGAGGGGTGATATGCCCTGCCACATAGTGTTTAAACTCTTGAATAAGTATTTTCTGATTGGTTCTTGTGGAGGTTTTTATTTTTTGTTTATATTTTAGATTTGTTGTGGAGATCTCACCCTGTCAGTTTAGCATTCTCTGAACTACATTTTGGTATAGTTAATCATTACATGGAGGATTAGACTGTGACTCCTGGGAAAGGATGGGTGAAAAAATCCTTGACTTAAATAGAAAGTTCCGCAGGTTTGCCTCAGGTCTGTTTATTGGCACATAAGTCTTGTGTCTGTGAGGGGCAGAGGGAGAAAGTGTTTCAGACATTAACTCAGTGAAACTATGGTCTCTTTGATCATATGCTGATGCTCTGGTATCTGTAGTATGTAGCTGTGAATCTGGTAGTCTCCTGGTACAGGAAGCCTTTTTTGGAGTGATACAGAGACTGACTATACACCCTGAGGGAGGCAAAATATCCATCACCTTTGAGTGGAGTTTTGCTTGAGGATAGACTGCAAAACCAGACATAGAGTATGTGAATCAAAAATCAAACCTTGCAAGGCCAGGAACCATGGCTGACATTGTATATATTAGAGTGAAGACTTGCTGCAATGAGTGCTTAGTTGCAAAAGTATGACCACCAATAAAAAAAAGAGATCCTTTAGAAGTGAGAGGAATACCTCAATACAATGAACTTCAGTAATTTTCAAGTTCCGTTTCTCTCCAGCACTTAAACTTCCAGTCTTACAGCTTGGGCTGTATATATTAACAATATGACAAACTAAAAAAATAATTTTTCCTTCATTCAGGAAAGATTAGTTTCTGTCAGAGCATGTCTCCCACTCTTGGTGACTTGACAGTTGCTCCAGGCTTACAGAATGGATTCCAAACCTCTTGGGTTTATTTTAAGAGTTGTGTCAAAACTGCTAGTTTTTCTTCAGGCTGATGGTCTTCATCTGATTGTTTTTCTGAAATGTTTTTCGGATTTGGCTCAGAGTTGTTTTATATGTGTGTGTGAATCCCATAACTGGATTTTGAAACTGATGTGTTTTGAAGATTTCCAAATAAGCAGAATAAAATTAATGCTGAAAAGAACCCATCTTCTTGCAGTGATTTCAGTGCATTTACAGTGTTTTAGTGCACTGGGGGGTATTTTAAAAACTGAGTGGTTTATAGGGTATTAGCAGTTTTCTTTGTCTTTTATTTCTCTGCATTTGCTGTCTTTACAAAACTGCTAGAAGGCAAAATGTATTTTAGTGTGGGACTCCATGTCATTTGGGATATAAGAGGGTTAGCAACCCAGAGAGGCACATGATGTGCTGTATGAAGCGACCCAAAATCCAAGTTGCAAAATATAACTGAAAAAAGCCTAATTTTTATGAAGTTATGAGCAAAATAGTACCATGAAAAATTTCTTCTGCACATGTGCTTCTTGGTGTAGCATCAGAATCAAGGAAATAGCAAAAATGACTGCATTTATCTTACCACATCCAGCTTCAATTTCTGATTTTATTTTTATCTAGTGGGACTCCTACTCCACCTTTGGATGCTGACGTCACCACGCTGAGAGGTCAGTTTTAATCTAACTGCTGTTAAGGCTGATTTTGAATTATCAGAAAATTGAGAAATTAATATGTTTGGATTTCAGAAAAAAGCTCTGGATTTTTGCATCTCTGTAATGTTGTTTGTAATCTGGAGATCATGTTAACTGCTGACAATTTGTTATTTTATGAATTGTGAAAATCCTAACTTGAAAAATTAGTTCTGTGCCCTTTTTATTGCACTTAAGTTCATGTTTCCAAAAATACATCTGCTTAGGCAGAATGTTATAATTTTATATTGATTAATGTATTTGATACTTTTCCTCAGGCTCTTAAAGTGTCTTCTCTGCTGTTGCTGTTGTGATGATGGGAATAGGAATCAAATTTTACTATTGGTTTATGCTTGCTGAACTGCTTCTGTGTGTATCTACATGACCATGGGTATATAGAAAAAAAAAACCAAACAAAATAATACTGTTCTCTTTCAGATGCAGCTGCCAATGTTCCTCCCCCTCATGAGATCTCCGTTGAGACTCCTGCAGGTGATACCATCCATGAGCTTGACAATGTAGTCCCTACTGTGAGTGGTTTTTTTCATTTGGTTCAGCATTCTGTTGCCTTCCCTACATGATATTATTTATGGTCACGTATTTCTAGCAATTAAAGGTGTCATTAACATAGTGTGTTAACACAAACTTGAATTTCATAAAATCAGGGCGTGAATTTCTAGTTTTAAAATATTTTCCTGAGGAGATATTTTTTTCATTTGGAGAGGCTTTGAAATGCCTCTTCCGCAGCAGTCGGAGATAACAGATCAGTTGAGCTATCAGATGAGGATTTTGCTAGTGCCGTAGGACGAGAAAGGGAATGCCTGGTGGTTCTGAAAGCTCCAAGAAGAATGTGGAACACTCTTATTCCCATGGAAGCACGTTATACCTTAGGTTGCTGTAGTACTGTTTCAAGGGTCTGAGTGGTACAACTGTGTAGGACAGCAGAGAGGTGGCCTGGACAGCCTTGAAGACGGATTCTCTGCTCCTTTTCTCTGTTGATATAGGCAAACTTCTATTTATCATCTTACAGGCCACCCTTTCTGTGATATTTAACCAAAGCTCACAACACTGGGAAATCTAGACCCCATACTTAAAATATCTCCATAGAAGTGAGCTGACCACCACATAGGTTCCAGGGAAGTATTTCCTTCTAGGAAACAGGTCCTCTGGATAAATTTAAATCCCACACTCTAGAGTCCAACTGCAGTATTCATGGGCCAACATGACTGAAGAAAATTTTGCAAGCCAGTGGTATAAATCAGCTGGCTTTTTTTTTCTTATAAAAATGAAACTTTCAATGGGTAATGGAGAAGTTCACAAATTTGCACATGCTGCATATAACAGCTGATTTATTGTACTGGGTTTAACTGGGCCCTATTGTTCAAGAACCTAGTGTGGCCATGAAACAAAGCTGATCCACACTGTACTTTCTCCTAGAGCTTTAAGTGCTGACTGGAGCTCTGATGCTGGAATAAATACAGAATATGAAACAGACAGCTTCTGACTCAAGTGCAGGGTCTGGCCTTATATTATGCAACAAGAACACTTGTGGTTTGGTCCCAAGAACAGCATTATTCTTTTTTTGAAACAGAACTGCCTGGAATATTTCTACTGGAGCAGAGAATAGGGCCACTCTGTAAATTGGAAAGGAACCAGAATTAGATTGCTGCTGCTACAGCGTTTTCACTCTGCACAGTTAACATCCCACCTCACTGTTCTTAGCAGCCAAAAGGCATTGATGATTACAAAGCCAAGAGTGAGCAAAGCTCATCTTCTGCACTTTATATGTTGATTGTGCCAGGTTTTGGGGGGGCTTATAAATGATTTAAACTACATAGTGTTGCAAACAGCCACATGGTAGCACTATATATATGCCTGCTGTGTGTATCTCTCAAATGCTAACTAACCTTAAGTGATGTGCCAGTCCTTATGGTCTTTGGACAGAGTTAACCAGCGAAAAAGAGATGTGAGGGGCCAGAAAGAGAATTTAATTAGCAAATTTTAGAGGGTTCCTAAACTATGTAGAAATTGCTCACTGATGGCAGGTAAACTTTCTGGAGAAAGTTTTTCCATTTCCTGCATGATTCATAACTTAGGCTGCAGTTTTGATGAAAAGATCTGTTTTGCTGGCTCTTTCTCCTTTTTAACAGGAAAAAGGCAACAACTATGCATGTAAATAGTCAAAGGCAAAACCTCTAGCAAAAGACATTTGGCTAAAGTTAACAAGCCAGCCTTCCCTTCTCTCCCAGACAAAGCTCTATTTTTTTTTTGTTTCTGACATCTCAGTATACCACAAGGAATTGTATGCTGTTTTAAAACTGCTAGGGAGGTGAGCAGAAAGCATGCAGACATTCAAATTAGATTAAAACTTGGCATTCACTGCTGCCTGTGGCAGTGTGCATGATTGCTGCATGCATCCCTGATGCACTGCACAGCCACTGCTCTGGGGCTTTTTGGGCAGCTGTAGACACAACAGTTGAAGCCCACTGCTTTAGCTCAGCAGAGCTCCTTGCAGTTTCCCAATGCCCACTGTGTATCTGGGGGGATCCTTCACCTCCTGAGGCTGAACAACACAGGGTGTTCTTCCAAATGTAGAACTTGGCAAAGGTAGCTTGTCTTCCCGCTGGAATAGTAAGTAGGAGTAACGTGATAAATTGTGTGAATTTTGGGTAAATCAACCTTGGCTGACTGGGCTCAAGTGAGATGTTTGGGTATCCATGGCTGCACTTTAAATTGCTTCATGAACATCCCACACAACTGTATTTCTGTTTGTACCTGAGGTCAACTAGATGGACTTACACTGAAGATGTCCAAATAGAAAACAGAATTATCTTCAATATGAGAATTCTCAAGAAATGTTCTTGTTTAGTAGATTGCCTTATTAGTTGCTGCCTCTGTCCCTGAGGTTTCACAAGCACTCCATTATAGTGCAAGGCAAACAGGTGTGCTGATGGCTCCAGTGAACACGCTGTGCTTTGGACTGCAGTGTTCAAGTGTCATTCATAAGTGTATCTCTTCTCTCCCTTCTTCCTTCCTTTCCAGATCAATAATGAGATAAAGAAGCAGGACGAAAAGCTAGTCAGACCTGTAACTGAGCAGATGATTGAGTTCAACATTTTGATTGTTGGTGAACAGTACAGTGAGGAGCTGAAGGATCCATCTGCTGCTGAGTATCAACTGCTGTCTCAACGATTCATTTCTCAGGTGATTCCTTTCCCTTAACTTTCTTTTTTCCTTTTGCTGGCTCTGCAAAGCAATAGTAGCAAAAAGCATCTGTGCCAGGGCTGATTTTTGTCTCCCTATTGTTTCCAATATGTGTTTTTTATTTTTTCTATAATGGTGGTAATTATATTACCATCATCTTTTGGGGGCAGGGTGTATGTCTTCCTTTTCTCTCTGGAGAGGCATCTAAGTTGTCATATGGTTGCTTATCATGAGGCTTATCTTTTCTCTAGCTTTGCCTCCTGCTTAGTCCCATTTAGTTGGGGATCTCTGAATCCTTTTTACTGGAGCTAACCCTGTGCCAGATCCTGGGCCAGATGGGAAAGAGATGTACTCTTCACTGCAGCCAAAAAGCATCACTACAACTGTCACAAGTTGCTAGCGTAGGCTAGACATCTTAGTTTTCCTAGTTGTGTGGCCAAATAGCAATGCCATGGTATGTGTGTGTATAAAAAATAGAAGATGGGACAAAGTCCACCTGGCACATGGATGTTCCACTCCTTTGATCCCTTGCCTGGTTTTCTCTGAATAAAGAAGCTCTTGGAAAAAAAAAAATCGGCAGCACTGTGATTAAGTCTCACCAGAGTTTAAAAATAAGGAGATGGCAGAGGGAAACAAGAATTTACAGAGTAAAAAAATAATCACCAACTGGCAAGGATCTTTGGGAGCTAAAAAACCCTCTAAACCAGCATGTACTTTAAGTATTCTCTATCTTGGTTTTGTCTCCTGTAGCACAGTTAATTATCTTGGCAGTCTCTTTCCATTTCTCCCCTTGGAATGTGTCTATACAGTTCTTGGGGAACACTGGATGTTCTGACTTCTTATTTTCCCTTTTTCTAATAATGAAACAATGCCACCAAAACTACTCTTCCATAAAGAAAGAGAATATTTAACTGGTTTTTGCCTATTAGATATAGCAGCTCAGATATATTTTTGGAAAATGCTAAAAACACTTCCTGATTTTTCACCACATGAGAAGTAGTGAATGGAATCTATACTAATTCTTTGGTTTTCCCTCAAAATAGATTAAAAGCGTATTTGAAGGACTACCTGGATACAAAAACATCCATATCCTGGATTACAGGTAAAAAGATACTGATGCATATGTGGTGATTGAACACGATCGTGCATGGTGGTGCAATGAGCTGACACGATGCTTAGCAGAATGTCAGGCATGTGTGTGGGAGTTCCTAGGATGTATTAACCAAGTGCTTTCATATTTGCTACCTCTATATATGCAGCTGAAATAGAAATACAGAACTATATGTAAATGGAATTTTTTTTTTCTTCTGGCATTTACCAGAGGATCTCACATGAAATGTTTGCTGTGATTTTAAGACAAGGTATTCTTATTCAAGATTCTTTACTAAAACAAAAAGATATATTTCTATCTGATACTTCTTCTAATATATCCAAGTGTTAAACAAGGAAAGACACAGAAACCTTTTTGGAAAAAGTGTGGTGTATTTAAATTTCTTTTTCAAATTCTTAATGTTAATTTGGCATGACTCTAAAGATTAGTGTTTAGGATACATAAGGTTTCTCTCTTGGATCAAAACAAAGGTGGGAGATAGTTTGATAAATGATATGGAATGTTTTAACTCTCTGTATTCCTATAAATAAATTTTAAATACCTGATTTCCTCAAATCCATTTGTGCTTCAGAGTGGCATTTAATTTAAGTTAATGCATCAAACATAAGATGTCTGCGTTTTGCAGCAGAGGGCTCACAAATTGTGATTTTTCTTGAATGGACCGGATATAACTCTCAGAATCTAATGTGTGTGTTCATAAATTAATCTAGATTGTGTTTTCTTTGAGACTGTAAGCTGTATTTATTGCTTGGGGTATTTTAGCTAGAATACACACAGGTAACAAAGCAGCCATAGTGAGAAAGGTCTTGTGGTTGGAACCCTAGACTATGTCCAGCTTTCAGCGTGGAAGGTAGCAAAACCTTTCATCTTGGTATTTGCAGTCTAATATGTTTGCAAGCACTTGGTTCATTTGAGAAGAAAAATAAAGGGCTGATATTTCTAGCAAAGTACTGGAGCTCTGTGCTCTGCTGTGCATGACAAAAACCACTGGTTGTAAGTCAAACCTTTAGGTCAAATAAGTGAGCCTTGATCTTTTTGGTACTGACAGCAACTTAACTGTATTATTTACAATAATCTCAGATGGCTCTGCTCTGCTGATTCCTTGGTATCAATAGGCAATAGTTCAGTAAAAGCAGAACAATTTGTTATGTAGCAGAATAGCTATGAGTAACTATGCAACTTAAAAGGATTTTGCTGTATGTGTTTTCAAATGGGTATGCCCTGTAGAACACCAAAGAAAACTTGTTAAAACTTTAAGACTTAAAGGAAACTATGATATTGATTTAACAGGTTTTGCTGTTCTGTTTTGTTTTTGTATTCAGCCCTTCAGAGGAAGACAGGTAAAGACAACTTTTTTATAGATATTGTCATAATACAGATAGAAGAACATGTTTAGCTGGAGGACATAGTTTTCTGGGATTTGTAGTTTTGGCTTCAGAGCATGATAGTTATCTAACATAAATATTATGAGGGAGGGTTCTACCAGAAACTGCAAGCAACTGATCTGGTTTCATTAAGGATAAACATAATTTGTTTATTTAAGTCCTAATAATAAAAAACCCCTCAGGAAAAATCATCCTAAACACAAGTCAGCTACTCGGGTAACTTTTGTATAAGAGTCTCTTTTGTGAAGAAAACAAAATTGCTTAACAATGACTCAAAGTCTTCATACTTTGCAGCAAAGTCTTGAATAGATATAGGACTATTATTATTACTGAAATTGAAGTAGATAAGAAACCCACAGTTCTCCAGCAAAGGCTGTTGGCTTAGCTTCAAGGCCAGAGGTGCTGCAGATCTTAGCAGAACTTTAATGTTCTTTAGCAGAACATGGGATCAGTCTGGACTTGTTTTTCATCAGACATATGCAAGTTAAGAATCCAGAATTTTCCTTATTTAGTGTGTTAAGAATTTCACAAGACACAAAAAGAACTGCAGCCTTACCTCACTGAATGTATTAATTTGTTTCGTGTGTATCTCAGCACAGGCATAGCCAGTTTCCGTGAACAAGTCTAAAAAGAATGAGAATTCTAACTTTTTAAGAAAGGTTAGATAACACAAATCTCTTCACAAACTATAGTGACTTAAAGCCATCCCCTATTACTGGGCACTTCTGCAGGCTAAGATGCATGCCACTGTTCACAAGAGCTATGTTCCAGGCACCAGATGTTTAGCCCTTTCCAGAAAGAGGATGGTGTTGTAGTTATTTGTTAGGAAATATGAATGACAGCACAGTTGTATTAAATCTAAATGTTATGTTTGAGGAGCATATTCTGTTCTACCTTTGCTGCACCTTTTCACTACTGCTGTCCTTTTTAATTTCCTCTGCTGCCAGTCAGTGGCCCATGGTGAGCCTATGGTGGGCTCATGTCAGTGATAGAGCCAGCAGCAAAACCTCATGCTCCTGGGTTTAGTCAGTGTGTTTGCAGATTGTCTCTGTTGTATCTGGCACTGGGGCTTTAAAGACTTCTCTAAACAGAGCCATTGTTTCAGAAATCTAACCCAGCTCTGTGGAATGAGGAAAACCTGTATTCAGAGCACATTTTTCTAACAATTTATGGGTTACTTAATTTTCTTGCTGTGTTCTGTGTACAGCCAAAATGCATTATATCTTCTGAAGTTCCCTTGTGCTTATGCCCAGTGTATGGTAAATCTGATTGCTGCCTACGCTGTCGTGTGGAAAAGGACATCCAGATGCATTCAAGAGAAGAAAATTAAGAAAATGGAGGAGAGTTAATATGAAAAAACTCCTAAACTGTATACAGATCCAAAATTGAGCTATAGAATAAATGATCAAATGAGTCTAGATAAATGTTCCCAATTATAAGATGAATTAAATACTATTTTATTGTTATTAAAAACATTCTTTCAAGCAGGCTAACACTGCACAGTGACAGAGATTAGGACTCTCACTTGCTACTATAGATTGCTACTATATACAGCCTGTTTTTCCTGGCTGTTTTCATACCTCAGAGCTGTTCCTACTATTGGCATGACCTTAAAATCCTCACTCTTGCCACTGCATGCTGGTGGACCCACTAATAATGCTTGCAGAAAGCCAGTGTTTTGGTCTGCTTGTGGTCTGTCTGCCATTCACTAGTAGAAATACTGGACTGCGACCAGACCAGATGTCAGTTTTTGGTAGCATTTCCCTTGAGAATTTTGTGAAAAGAATCAAGTAGTTTTTATTTAGACTCCTTTTTATTTTCTTTGTATTTTTATACTAAAAAGGGTATTGACATGGGTTCTTGTGAAAAAATATTGTTTGCTTGCTTTGGAAAACCTGGCATTTCTCATCTGTGTTCCTTCTCTTTGTACAACTGAAGTGGGGTGGAAGTTCACTATGCTGTCACATTTGATGGAAAAGCTATGAGCAATGCCACCTGGGACCTCATTAACCTTCATTCAAACAAGGTGGAGGACAACTCCTTTATGGGCATAGAGGATAATCCAACAGTTGTGTACACCATCAGTGATTTCCAAGATTATATTGCTGAGATCCTCCAGAAGAATGCTCTGCTTGAAAATGCTTCCATGATTTTAGACCCGAAATCTCTCCAGCTTACTAATGGTGGGTATTAATTATGATCCATTGGTGTGCCACACATCTGACTTCTAAAATAAATCTCAGATGAGTGAACTATTCAGCTATCTTCTGAAAAATTAAACAGAACAAAATCAACTCTGTTATAGCCTGTTTTGCTCTGATCTTAACCAGGCCAAGTCATTAGCAGTAGCATCCCATTCTTGAACCATTAGCCTAGACCCCCCCACACACCTTTTTTTTTTTAATTTTTGTTTTGATATGAGGTTTGTGGTGTGCAGTTTCAGTAATACTTCCAAAAGTTTATAGGAATTAAAGGAGGAAATGTGGTTCACATGGTGCATATTGCATCAGTGTGACCTTCAGCTTAGTAGGTCTGTGTTTGCCTTAGGCAGCACAAAGGAAATACCCAGGCTATTGTTGAATATTCAATGATCCCACTAGAGGTGATGAAAGAGTGCTGTCACCCCTTTGTTCTCATCTTTCCCCTCCACTTCCTGTCAGTGATTTGGAGCCGTTTCCAGAAACAAAATCTCTCTGGTAAACTTTTTGAAAACATTTTACTCACAAAACTGAAATCAGAGAGGGTTTTTCAATCAGTCTTCCAACACAGCTTCCTCACACTGCAACTGCAGCCTTTAGATCCCAAGTGTTTATATTTCCACAGTGAAAGAAATACTGCATCCCACATCAGAAGTCCCGTCCTGGATTACTGAGAATCCAGTTGTGCTGGAGCGCCCGGAGTTTGATGTGAGTATGGTTCTGAGCAGTGGCCTTTGGACACATTTGAACAACTTAACCCAGCCAGATAGAATTGTAACCAACACCCAGAGTTTCTCTATGCTGTTGTTCGTGCAGAATAAGTACTAATGAAGGTGTACCTTCTATTGGAGTAAAAACTGGGGAAATCTCTCATGTGACAATTTTGGTGTCTGTTGCCCAACAGTCTCCTGTGATCATCTTGTTTCGATTGTAAACTGCTTTAAAGATGTGATTCTTCCTTCCATTTCTTTGCAAAGAAGAACTAGATGTAAACCCTAAACCTGGCTGCTAGAAGAGATAAAATGCTAAGTTTCATAAACTCCTTTTGCTACTGTATTTCTTTCACAGAAAGTTCTCAATTTGGTTTTAAAATGATGTCCATCCTCCTAATACCAGCAGGGGAAAATAACAGGCACTGGTTTCTTTTCTTGTCTCTTGAAATTGTAATTGTCTCCTCTGAATACCTCCAGAATAATCCAGGGTATTGGACAGGAGACTTGGTGTCCCTGACCATGTCTGTACAATGCAAAGGGACTTCAAGCAGAGATACTGAGTTGATCTCAGCATCGCTGGCACCTAAGTCAGTCAGCTCTGCCAACAGTGAGATCTTCCGAGCACTGAATCATTGTCTGGGCAGTTGGTTTCTGCTCTCCACTCTGTTACATAACACAGATATACTTTCACAAAGAGATGAGCTCAGACCATGCCATAACATCCAGGGCCACCTGTGCTGGATGGTAGGTTCTCCCTCAGTCCATTATGAGACAATGTTATGAACACAGACACATTTAATTTCAGCCAACTTCTGAAATTTTTATGTAAGCAAAATTTGTTTTCACAGAATTCAAATATTGTTGGAATGGATGTATGTATAATGTCCTTAATTTCATGTCAGTTTTCCCTGAGTTTTAAAAACTATTCATTGATGTCTAAAATACAAATTCATGTGGATTTGCCACGTGTAGATAAACATGAATTTAAGTTAACTTTCAGAAAAGGGCTTTCTCTTTACTGGAGACATCTTACTGGAGACATCTAACTAGTCTAAAATGTTGTAGATGTTTATTTTAGTAAGACAAAGAATTTTGTCGTTCTATACTCTGACAGATGTGCAGGCAGGAAGGTATTTTAGAGTAGTGGTAGCTTTGCAATAATAAATTTTAAACCAGTTTTTGGGAATGTTATGAGAAAAAATGGTGGAAGTTACATTTTTCTAATAACGGACTATGAATAAAGGCTTCTATGCCTTCACTCAAAAACTCTGATTATGTAAAAAGTAACAAGAATATCCCCAAACCATCTGTGTACAATCTGCAATACACAGGTAATTTGGAAAGTAGCTTCACATAAATATAAGAAAATCCTAAATATGCTTAAACAGTACACAATTGATCAATTATTTCCACAGATGTCAAACCTTTATGGTTCAAGTAGATACTCTCAAGTAGAACTGTTACCTATGGAAAAGAATTTTGCTGTAGTTTGGTGATTTGAGAATGAGCTGGATTTGTCTTAGCATACCAATATCATGATATAACGTGAGACTCTCATGACTTCACCAGCCATTTGCTAGTAGATGGTACAACTAATTATTTTCTTTGGGTTCTGCAGTTCTCTTTAAAAGAAAACCAAAAATCAGGTCTAGTTTTTGAAATCTGTATTTTCTTGTTGTTTATGTTCAGTTGTAACAGGTAGAATGCTCTGGCTTGATGAATACAATGCCTCTCTGGCAGCCAAAAATGGAAAATCAGGGAGGGGAGTTCTGTGTTTACAGCCATCCATCATATTTGTAAGCCTTTCACATCAGTGAAAACCCGAACTTGCCAGTATGATATTAAACTTGTTAATGTAATATATTGCCCTGTAACAATAATCTTTCAATAATGTTAGTTGCCATAGGAACATTTATCCACATTCTAATAAATGATGAAGTGCAATCCCTGGCAACTAAATGCTTACATTAAATAAATTTATTGAGGAGTGGTTGCTGGTGGTCCTAATTAATTTTTTATGGAATTTATATGTGTAATTTATTTCTAATTTTTACAGTAACTCTTTTTACAGATTTATTTATAGTGGTTAGTCTTGCCAAAAAATAAAATTGCTGGAGTATGTGTCTCTATGGTATATATACTTCTCAACTCATTGTTACCACATAAATTTAAAAAATTGATGAGACTGTGGTGGCATAACAACTGGCATTTTTAAATGTGATCAATACATGCAAACAAGTAATTGAAGAAAAGAAAATACCTTAACTGGCCTGTTTCCAAAGCATTCAAATGCAGTTGGAATTAAGCTGAAAATTTAATTCACCCACATTTTAACCAGGAGAAAAATTTCAGATTGAAAAGTATTTGGATTCTTCCTGTTATTCCTGCTGGTCAAGCAATAGAAAGAGATTTGACAGGAATGGTGAGCTGCAGAAATGATTAGAGTGGTTTTGAACTGTAATACATATTACAGAAACCTGCGTCCACTGCACACGTAAGTTTACACATCGCCATTAGCAGTTTGTTAGTCCTTAGTAAATTGCTACTTCTTGAAATTGCTTGGCAGTTTTTCATGCCCCACAAGTTTTTGGGTCCATATCCCAGTACTGCACAGCATTTATATGTGGGCAGGTATCCATGCAAAGCACTAATTCCTGAGTTTTAGGCTATCAGCTTGCTTTTGTAGCCTTGACCAAATAACATCTTTATTGACTTTTTCCAATATAACTACCATATCAGACAGTAGGAGATTAATACTCAAAGATGAAATATGCTAACTACTTTAACTGGAAACCAACTAATGGTTGGGACATAGAGTAGTAAGTAAACAGTGTGGAAACTGGAGTTGTAAAAAAGTATTATTTTTTCACATTTCAAATAATTCACAAATTCATTCTGCATATGCTTTGTTGTTCATCATTACTGCTGATAGATTTTTTTTTTTTTCCTGCACAGGTGTCTTGGCTTTGAGACTAAATTATTCCAAGATCTAAGTGCTCCTCAGTACATTCTGCATATGGTCTTTGTTATCCTCCTGGGTTTTCATACGCACAAACTAAAAAATATCAATAAATGATGACCGGACTTGCATACATCAAAGTTCACTTTCTATACTGTTTCATGTATCATAGTAACTGAAATATTAGAATTACTGTATTGGTTGTGTGGCTGATGAATAGTAGCTGTTAAAACCTCATCATGCTTCAGGAAAGCAGACATTTATCTTTGATTTAATTAGAGATGGACAGATTCATTTTTTCAGCATAGGAAAGGAGATGGGGTTGGATATTGTTGGATGGTAAATCTCTCAATACCATAAGGGATGCTGCACTCCAATCAATCTGAATGTCTCCCTTCCCTTTTTGATGGACATGACTGGGTATGACATTTGTCAGAAGGATGTGCATTTTACATGTATATTGCACAGGATTAGTAAGGGTCTATATTTGCCACTCATCCTGCTGCTGTACATCTCTCCCTCAGAGGCAGTAGTCCAAGACTTGGCCACTGCCTGCTGTTAACCCCTTCTGTGTGTTCAGCCCAATGCAGATGATCAGTATTTCCCCTGTAATAGTGGAAATATTAATAGTGGCTTCATGTTCCAGGACAGCACCTTTTTAGCTGAACGTCCTTCTGCAGATGAATCAACTGTCAGCAATGCTTTGCCCTTTGATTACACCAAGCCAGACTCCACCTCAGACAGTGAGCAGTCCAGTGACAATGAAATCCAGCCAAGACCAGAGAATATTGACTATGAGGCCAGTTTGGCACCTGAAGCTCCACTTTCCTCAGAGGCTGACATCACTGCTTTGCCTGATGGGCTGAATTTAGAGACTTCTCGTTTAGTCACTGTACCAGTGCTAGAGCACGATTCTATGGACTCTCAGGAATGGCTTTCAGCCCCCAGTTCTTCAGAAGGTAAGTTAATGCCACTGACTGAAGCTTAAATTTGGCTACCAGTGTTTCCTGATGCTCACCAAATTATAGTTCACCAAAATGAGTTTTTAGAAAGGTCTAAAAATTGAGTATCTTTCTCTGCCAGTTTTTGCCTTTTGTGTGTGCATGTATCCAAGAACTGTATACCAAGGTAAAATGCTTGTAATAGCTGATAATGCCTGTTTATCTCTTCTGGAAATGATATGTACGTGGCACTTGTTAAATAGCAGAGAAGTAATTTTGTATGTCTTGACTTGGCCCATAAAATATCTGAATGGAAAGTAGGAGAGGTTAACAGGGATCCTTATGATACAAAGGGATCCTTTGGCATACAAAGGCCAGGATATATTATGGAAAATGTGGAATACAGATCTACAGAAAATAAAATTAATGAAATTTGACCCTTTTTATCATAACCAACATCTAATTGTAAATTTATTTTTATTTTTAATGTTTGAAGATACTGGATTATCTGAAGAACTTTTGCCTTTAAGTCCTTCTCACCTTGTGCCTGAAGAATCTCCATCTACCGATGACTATGTAGTTCCTCTGCTTTCTGCACCAACAGTGGCCTCTTCATCAGTTGTAGAGACTGATATTAAAGAGAAGGAAGAAGTAATCCAAGGTAGTCCTGAGGGCAGTGACAGTGCAGACTCTGTGGAAGAAATTCCTTTTCCCTTAGAAGTGCCCCCTATGGAAGATGAAACTGATATATTTCTTGGAGATAGAGTTATATATGATGATGGGTCTGGTTCAGCTTTTGATGGTTCAGGAAAAGAAATGGAATCAAGTATCTGGCCTTGGGAAGAAGCAACCTTGGAACCAGTTTTCTACCCTGGTCCTGATAGCTGGCTTGAAGATGACAATGAGTCTTTGTTAATCAAAACTGAGGATATTCCTGAAGGCATGATTTTAGACTATATTCTTAACTCTGGGAATAAATTAGATTATGATCTCTCCAAAGATGAGAATGAAGGGATAGTCGATATAAAAGATTTCCTTGATGAATCTGAAATATTTGTCTTTCCAGAGACTACAACTCTGCAAATACCTCTGTTACAGACAGAAGAGCCATCGTCTGTGGAACCATCTACACAGACAGAAACTCTGGGCATGTATGACTCTTCTTCTGTCATGCCAACTGGAGAGGCCCCTGTCTCACCACCATATACAGATGTGTCTGTGGAAGATAGTCTTGTTATATCCACAGGAACTGTCAGTATGGAGCAACCTGAGGAGTTTAGTGTAGGCCAGAACATAATCCCTCACGTAGTTGAACACCAAAGTGAAGACAGGGCAATGGCAGAAGAACTATTCACAGTGAAGCAACCGGATGTAATGGAAGCTGCTACGATAGGACACTTGGACGCAATCTCTTCAGGAACTATTCTGGCTGCAGGTCCTTCCATGGTAAAGCCTGATGCTTCCACAGAAGAGCAGCAAGCCCTAGATTCATCGCTGGCAGACCAAGACGCTCCTGGATCAGCAGTGAGGGAACCAGCTGATTTTTGGCCTACTGACAGGGCACTTGAGACCTCCTTAGATCAGACAGTGCAACCAGCAATGCCAGTTGTTACTCAAGGTTCAGCTGAAGTTCCTTCTGTAACAGGTCACACCACTGTCCTAGAGGGCTTTGCTGTGCAGGATGGTACAGACCATGACACGCATGTTTCCATGAGCTTCAGCACTGTTATGGATTATCAAACAGTGAGTGTAACAACGAGCACCATTGAGCTTCCATCCCATCTCCCTCCTGTGGTATCCTCACCATCATTGTCTGTGGCTACCTCAACAAAGCTGGGAGATGAAACAACAAGAATCCTGGATGTTTCAGTAGACCTGGATGGTGTTAGCACTGTCCACTTTTCTCCTGGGAGGACTGAGGAGGGAAGGAGAATGACGGAAAGTCACATGGAGCTAACAACTCGTGTCCAGTCCACAGAGATGGCCAGTGTGGCTTGGGCCACACATGAAACTCACTATAGTAGCACAGTCCCATCCCGAGCTCTAGTTGTGTTCTTCAGTCTTCGCGTTACCAACATGATGTTTTCAGAGGACCTGTTTAATAAAAACTCCCCTGAATACAAAGCCTTGGAGCAGCGATTCTTGGAACTGGTAAGAGCCACTTCTATGCTAAATGTCCACAACCAGATAGACAAAAACTGTTGGTAAATTATATTTAGTCATCCCTCTTTCGCAGAGGGCAACTCAAAACTAGTGTTTACACATCAGATTTGTGTCCCTCTGTGGGGAAAATTCTGTCTGGAAATGGGTGGTGGCATGCTGTTCATCTTTTATTCAGTCAATAGTCTCTCTAAGGCAGAACTCCTTAGCACCATGGACCAGCTGCTCTGCTGGTGCCAATAAATATAGCAGTGTAGCTGAAGTCACTACCACACTCCCCCTACTTGCTTCCAGAGTGCTCTGTATTTAGTTTTTAGGGAGAAAGATGCAAAAAAATCTGGGGCTGTGAGCAGGTAGCTTTTCTACAACACATTCCACCTGTCCTAAGTAAGAGGTAGCTCAGGGAATTAAGCTGCTCCTAACCTGGCTGATGACTAGGAAAGCCTCACAACAATTACACAGCAACGACTGCCGAATTTTAACTGGGAAATTCCCCTCTTCTGACTGAAACAAACATTCTGTTGTGAGAGATGAAGGGAGCGAAGCAGAGAGAAGGGGGACATGCTTGAAAGAAAAATCCTGTGAAATGCCAAGTATTCATGGTACTTAGATCAAGGGTGAGCATGACGTATGCCCTGAGAACTGTATTTCTGAATTGTAGATTTTTAGAAGTCCTTGCAAATTGATATACTCTTAAGTATTCAGGCTCCTGGCAGGTTGCCAGCACAGACCTCAGCTGGGTAAGGATTAATGCCCTTGATGCAGGATTTGGATAAAATCATTCAGACTCCCATTGTCTGGTGTAGTAGCAGTGCAACTGGCTTGAGTAGAGAGACACTCAAAGATTCAGCTTTTCTGTCACATCCCCTGTGTTGCAGCTGGTGCCCTACCTTCAGTCAAATCTGACGGGATTCCAGAATCTGGAAATCCTGAACTTCAGAAATGGCAGCATTGTGGTGAACAGTCGAATGAAATTTGCCAAACCTGTGCCTCGGAATGTCACCAACGCTGTGTACATGATCCTGGAAGATTTCTGCAACACTGCATATCACACTATGAACCTGGCCATCGATAAATACTCCCTGGATGTGGAATCAGGTAAGGACAGCAGGGAATTGCAGCTTAAAATAAGAGATCTAGCAAAATTTCTGTATTAGGTACTAAGGATCCCAACAGCTCAGAGGCTGCCTACTGCTTTTCACAGGCTGGGCTTTAGACAGCATTTCATAGAGTGAAAACAAATTAAAATCTGCCCTGGGACAAAAGAGATGAAAATCAAAGTGCGATCCAGACAGAGAAAGCTGTATGGGGTCCTTATAGATTTGTGGAGACAAAATAACTCATGGAATACTGTGTATAATGCCCCTGTACTTGGCCTGGGAAGCAAGGAAGCAGATGGCTCAGGGAGAACAGTGGTGCCCATCTCTCTTGTGCTTACTTTAATGGTTTGAACTTATTCCACATGGTTTTTCCCCACAGGTGGTAGCCAGTTTACCTGCCTGGTGGGCAGCTGCATAGGTAGCAGTTGCTGCCTCATTCTTGGGGTAAGGTCTTGGTTGCACTAAGAAGTGACAGGCCTTCTTACTTCATTCCTCTGATACAGGGAGAAAGTTGTTTTAGTTTTTTCCCCTGCCCAAGTTAGCCAGTAGTTTAAGCAACCATATAAGCAACCCAGAAATAGTTTTCTGTTTTAAGGTTAGAGAAAAATAAAGAGTGCTGACCTGTTGGCATATGGTAGCTGTTCTTCTTGGATAGGTCTCTTATAAAGGTGGTCTAATTAGCATGGAAAATGTTCTGATGTTGATTGTTTAGCTGTACGCCAGCCTCTTAAGCCTGATACAAGTGAGGTATCTTGAATGCTACCAGCTTGTGTTCCTTGCAGACAAAAAGGCAAATCCCCTCACAGCAGATGGTGAGTGCCCAATGATCCTCTGCCCATCCCCATATGCTGCCTGGATTTTCTGTAACAAGAAATACTGGAGATCACCTGTGGTTTACTCATTTGTAAAATAGAGTTTCAGCAGACAGAGAAAATGAGGTACTGCCTGTTCCAGTATGAAAAAGACCACTTTATACTTGCTTTTTTGCCTGTTGGGTGTTCTTAGCCATGCCACTGGCATGTGCAGACAGAGGAATACTTGCTTGTGCTTGTTCACCTTAGCAGAACCTTTTGTTTCTCAGGAAAGATGCACAATGGATTTTTGTGGATGAACAAGAGACCATTAGAGAAGATGGCAGCCAGCACCTTGTCTCAGTTAAGGCTCTCCTCTTTCATTAATAGTTTTTGCTCTGTGTATTGTCAGGTGAGCAAGCAGATCCGTGCAAGTTCCAGGCCTGCAATGAGTTCTCTGAGTGCTTAGTAAATCGCTGGAGTGGGGAAGCTGAGTGTGTCTGCAACCCTGGCTACCTCAGCATTGATGGGCTGCCATGCAACAGCATTTGTGATCTGCAACCAAACTTCTGCCTGAATGATGGCAAGTGTGACATAAGCCCTGGGCAAGGGGCCATCTGTAGGTAGGTCACCCTGCTGTTGGAAGTTGTGCTTCCTGGATGAAAACTCCTATTGCCTCCTCTGTTGTAGCATTCTATAAGATTTGTCTAAACTTCTGTATAATATTGTGTAACAAGTGAGTAGATTGTGATTATCATTCATGTTCTGCTGCTCAGTGCAAGTCCCAGTATATCATCAATGAGACTGTAACAAATTAGTAGAATAGAAACATCAGAAAATAAAACTAATTAGGAATAATGGTTGTAATGAAACACAGCCAGTTGTTCAAATCACTTTTATTGACCTTTGGGGACAGAATTTATCTCCAGAGGTTTTCTCAAGTAGCAAAGTTTCTGATAGTGTCATATCACCTATGAGAGTTAATTCTAAAAGAGAAATTCATACCTCAAAGGCATATAGATAGTGCACCAATAAATTAAATATAATGCTTTTGGTTTGGAAAAGGCATTAAAGTAAATCATTGTACATGTGGGAAAAATCATGTGGGTTCATAAATGGACAAAGGAACAGACCCCAGATTTTTGCTTTAAAAAAAGATACAGATGCATCTGAACAGGATTGCTGTATTTTGCAGGTAACCAAAAAGATTTTGTGCAAGATACAGGCAAATTGTTGATGCCCCTGACACAGCACTTTATTTTTTACTTTTCAAGAAATGTAATAGTCTATTTTTAAAAATAAAATGTATCTATCAACAAAAATTAAGAAAACTATTTCGAAGAAGAGTATTACTACTAGTAGTTATGTGTTACTTCCTGTGATTTTCTTTTTTTTAAAGTTTACCTAGAACATCTCTAAAGTCAATCTTCAAGTGCTAACAGTTAACAGAAGGAATGAAAATGGTTTTAAAACTTTAAAAATGAGAACTATCATAGATGCATTATAAATTTAATCATATTTGTGTGAGAGTGTTGATTAGAAGCAGGTAAGTATCTGAACTCAAGCCTGTTCCAGCCAGTATTTATTAAAAACTTCCTGAAAATTTGAAGTATTGCTTATTACTTTCAGAAACGGTGTCAGATCATTATGTTAGAAGACTTAATTTACTGACATTTCTTATTAGTAAGGTTCATTGCTGTGCATGGTCATAATACATTACAATACCTTGGGTTTTTATAGAAAAAACTCCCAAACACCCATAATGCAAATATATATTTTTACTGGTGTACTTAAAATCGATAATGAGAACATTATAATTCCAATGTTCAAAACAACATTTAGGCAGAAATGCTGAATACGGTTTTGGGCAACCATTCCACAATTACAGTCTTGGACATGCACGTCCATCAAGTCATTTATTTTATGTATCTGTTTAGCCATTGTGAAGCTCACAACACTAGGAACATTCTACTCAGCTAACACATCTCCATTAGCATTTGCATTACAGGATGATAAAGACAACTGCTTTCTACCTTTGCAGTATTGATATGCCACGTGCAAGGCTCAGTCAAGGCAGGAGTTTTTCCTCAGTCTAAACACCTTCCAGTTTTGACACATCACAGGGTACTTTAACACATCACAGGATGCTGTAAATTGCATAAAGCACAGGTGTTTCCCACCACAAATGCATTAACATTTTGCTATTTTACCTACCCTCATTCAATTCAGTGGTTGGGGTAGTTCATCCTGGAGAAGAGAAGGTTTCTGGGAGACATTTCTTGTGGTCTTTCAATACTTAAAGGCGTCTTATAAGAAAGGTGAGGACGAACTCTTTAGCAGGGTCTGTTGTGATAGGACAAGGCGTAATGGTTTTAAACTAAAAGAAGGTAGATTCAGACTAGATATAAGGAAGAAATTTTTACAGTGGGGGTGGTGAGACACTGGAACATGTTGCCCAGAGAGATGGTGGATGCCCCACCCCTGGACTGGATGGGGCTCTGAGCAACCTGATCTAGTTGAAGATGTCCCTGCTCATTGCAGGGGACTAGATGACCTTTAAAGGTCCCTTTCAACCCAAACTGATTATCTACCAGATAGTATATCCATAATAATAATAAAAATAATAAAGAAAATTGATCGGACAATGAAAAGATATTTATTGGGGTGACTTAACTGAGGTCACATCATAACAGGAACTTCAATACATTAGCCAAAGCTTTTGCTGGTGTGTAATTTCCCTGTTTCTTTGTGGCAGGTGCCGTGTGGGAGAGAACTGGTGGTACAGAGGGGAGCACTGTGAGGAATATGTGTCTGAGCCACTGGTTGTGGGTATTGCGATTGCTTCTGTGGCAGGATTCCTTCTTGTGGCATCTGCTGTCATCTTCTTCTTGGCCAGGACCCTTCGAGACCAGTACACAAAGAGTGATACTGGGGACTCACAGGGGTAGGTGACACCATCTAATATTTTAAAACATTGGCTACAATAAGGATAATTCTGTCGTAAGTCTTATATCAGACAGTTTACAAGCAACAGGATGTACAGGCACCTCCAAATGCCAGGCTTCCTTAGTCTATCTGCTGCCCCTCCAGGCTGCAGAGAAGCTCACAGTTTGTTTATTGCTCCCCCAGGCAGGGTGACAGCCTCTCGTCCATTGAGAATGCAGTTAAATACAATCCCATGTATGAAAGTGATACGACTGGCTACAGCCATTATTACCGGAGATACCCGCAGCTAACGTCCTACAGTTCCACCAGTGCAGAGACATCCACAGACTACAGCAGTGAAGAGATCAGGCACATTTATGAAAACAGTGAGCTTACTAAGGAGGTAAATGACCTTGTTTTCATAGTGGCATGGGAAAGATCATGTAAACAGTAAGCTTATTCCACACTTCTAACGGCAGAGGTGGGCCCAATCTTTCCCCAGTGTCTATGCTCTAGATAAACAGGTTGCAGCAGCTGCTGCAAATATTTAAAAGAATACAGAAAAGCTTGCTTTCCTTGCTTGCTTTTAGAGAAAGTTCTGGTTTTGTTCTGAGCTGTAATGAATTTCACATAATGAAGGAGCTGACCCCTTAAGTAACTTCACAGGGGTTGGGGAGGTTTGATGTATTACTTGACACAACATTTACCTTTTAAAGCCAACTATCTTATGTAAGGGTAGTTACACAGTGAAAAACTGGTACATCCAGGCCTTTTCACAGGCTCCTTTTGTTTTGGGTATTTTCTGACTGTTTTTAAAGTTAAAGTCCTTCTATTAGCTGCAAGTTAGATCATATCTTCTTTCTTCCTGTATAGACAGTATCCAAGGTTTACTCTAGAAGGCTAAAGAGAAGGGATTTACATCCCAGAACTAACCACAGATCCTTAAGCAACTGTGAGAGGTGTGAATCCAGTATGTAGTTGGACTGGTAGGCAACGTATCTCTGAGATAAATGGTTTTGTTAAAGCCTGTTGAAATGCTACACTCTGTCCAAACCCTGGTTTTGATTTAAAAGTGAAACATTACTGAATTCAAATGAAATGCTTCACTTAAAAAAAAAATAAATTAGAAGAATCTTAATAAAATAAAGAAGAATTTTCGTATTGGAGTGCCCAGTTTCAAGCCCCACTCTTTGAAATAGCAATGCATAGGAGGCTTATTTCCCAAAACCCAGAAATGAGTTATTTCAGTAGCATTCTGATTCCTATTATGTACTTACAATTCTGTTTATTGTATTCTAGGAAATTCAGGACAGAATTCGAATTATAGAGCTCTACGCTAAAGACCGCCAGTTTGCAGAGTTTGTTAGGCAGCATCAAATGTGAGTGAAATGTCTTGTCTGGATAACTAACTCCTTTGATGTTTTCTCCTGTGGCCTTTAGTACATTAATGTATTCTTTTTTTAAGGTTCTAGAAATGCTAGGACACTAGAGGCTAAGATTTCCACGTTATTTTTGAAGAGGTTCAACCCTTTACAATACTTAATAATCAGTGATAAAAGTAGATAGTCCCAGAAAAAAAAAAAAAAAGCAGTGAAGAGGAATCCCTGAGTTAATGGTTATCAGAGCTCTGACATCAATTTTGGTTTTTGAAAGCACAGAATCTTCTTCATTCTTTTAGTGTAGTTCCCATTGCCCAGTGCTTTGTTTAAAATCAGAAATTTTAAAAGTATGCTAGTTTGGCTTTAGTTCTCAAGACTTGGCAACTGACCAACACCTGACAGATCTCTGGCACAGTCCTGTCTGGTATGGTGGGCACCAACTATAACAGAAACTTTACAATTCCAAGCAATTAAGCAATCTGAGCTGTGTGCTTTGATGGAAGCTAAGCACAAAGAAGGTCCTCAAGGAATTTATTGTTAGCATACACACTCACATGAACTGTACTCCTGCTGTAGGAAGCAGCAAACCACAGCTTGCTGAGTTACTTTGAAAGGTACTGTAGTACAATTCCTTGGCATCCTATTAAAAATATCTACAGTAGCAGAAAAAACTTGTGTTCCCAGATCTTCAGCAATAATTTTTTTTTAATTGAAAAGAACAGCAGTTCACATTTTTCCATGTCAGTCATTCATTTTTTCATCTTGAAAAGGCTTGATGTCTAGGTTTTCCACAGCTGGAAAGTAGTAAGGTCTGCCTTGTATAAGCCTTGAATCCAATGTTTGAAAGAGATTAACTTAATCACTGCTTTTCTGTTTTTCATTTCAGGAAGCTGCTTTAAGAAAAAAAGAAATTGATAGAATACACGTGGGAGATAAACACTACCATGCTGCCACAGCAATGGGCTCAGATGTAACTGCAAAGTTACTTATAGTCTTAACATTGCATGGATGGATACAGATGTTTTCTCAATGAATGGCTAAAATGTACAGATGCCTGTTTATCTCAATTTCTTCTGGCTTTTCCATGTAAAGTGACATTTTTAAGAGGTGATCAGAAGGGGCAGAGGTTATGAAAGTTCATTTTTCTTTAACTTCAAAATGGACATTGAAAGATTTTGTATACAAAGGCAAAAAAAATCTCCTCGGATAAGACAAGATACATGCACAACCAAAATAAAATGCACATTGAAAATCCCTGCTTGGCATTTTAGCCCCTCACTGGAGGCTCCAGTGGTGATTTCATTGGTATAAAACACCAGTGGAAGGAAATATTTGATTTGCAAGGGAATGAGTTGTAGGGGAGAACAATTGTGCTAGAATTTTGTTAGCATTATTTAAAAGCATTCCTGTTATCAACACAAAGAAAACCTCACAGGAAAAGCTTTTCTTCTTCATCAGTACAGAAGCCTGATGTACATTTTGCCACCTGGCATTAGCAAAGCAGAGGATAGCACCGAGCCTGCAGCCTCCTGAAGGCTCTCCCTGAAAATCAGCATCACTGCCGCCTGTCAGTGACCCACAGGGAGCCTTGGAAAGGCAGGGCGGTGCTTCTGCAGCACAGTGCAGTGTCTCTAAAGCCAGGATGGTTGGTTCTCCAGCTCATTCTGGCAGACACACAAGCTGGGGCACAGAAGGGCTTCTATCATACAAATGTTTGTGAAGCTTAAGTGACTAACATTGATTTTTTTTTTTTTTGTATGTAGACATTTTGTTTCATATTTTGTAAGTTAATATGCATTATTTATTTGTTGTGTGTTTCCTTCCCAGCTTGTTTTCATAATGGATTTAGTAGTTGGAATAGAAAGATGACTAGTTTTAATAATGAAATACTACACTGGCATTTGTGCCCATTCTTTTATATCTATAATATATTTAGTGTTTACTCAGTGTTGAATTCAGCCAACTAATATTTCAAATTACTGAACTGGGCAATAGCCTGCCATGAGCTCCCTTTCAAAATCAGGTACTTAAGTCCGTGCACATTTGGTAGATGTCAGCATTTTCCTGCAGGGAAAGGAAAAAGTGAAATTATTCTTAGTTTAGTGGAAATCAGCATAGAATTACTTAAGCAGAAGAAGTCAGTCTAAAGCATTTTTAAATAGCTGAATTGAGATGGGGACTTCCAAGTAAAGAAACAGAATTTTATCTTCAAGTTATGAAGAGAGTTCTGAATACTTTAAGCTGTGTTGGGGCTCTGCTCAATCACCCAGGGTCTCTTGTTTAAGTCATTAACACAGCTGTCAGGGTTAGGGCACCAATTACAATCACATTAGCTTGTGCTAGCAAAAAAGGCCAAGTGATTTATTTCTACAGCTTATGTAGTTCTCGGCCCACATGTGCCAACAGCCACCTGATACTTTCTAGAGTTAAGTGATAATGAGAATTACTTGATTGTCTTTAGGGAGCTTAGCTAAACAACAGAATATTTCAATGCAATTTTTCTACATGTCCTGGATAACCTCACTGGATCATTTGTATAGAACCTTCTTGCCTTGAGTGGCAGGGGATGGGTATCAGAGCCACACATCTGTCAAAGAAATGCTTATATAAACCACTGAAAACCAAATAATGCCACACAGCAGGAAATAATATGGTGCTGCTGAACATTGTGACCAGATGTTATGAGACAGAGGCCCCACTCTACTGGCTGGCCCGAAAGCTGTCAGAGCAACTGGTCCAGAGTTTCTGAGGCACAGCCCACTCTTCATGGCCCTACAGCAGCACAGCTGAGCCACTCTATAACACCAGGGCCCGTGATCATAGCAGAGAATTACTGGGCTCAGGGTGGGCAACAGCCTGGGACTTGTTTCTGTGCAGCTCAGCTGCCAGCCCTGGGAGACCTGGTGCCGCTCCTGCTGAGTGAGATCCCGCACCTGGGATCACAGATGTTTTCAAGGTATTCTGCTGTGCACAAGCTGAGAAGAGGTTTGGTTATACTGAGTGTGAGGTATTTCAGTGAATATACAGCAATATTTTCTTTGTGTTTGTGTATACATATGAACATGATGGTATCTTTCCACTACAATAAAAAAATTATTTCCAAAATATTTTTTCTATAACATTCATGTAGAGACTATGAGTTTGACATGGAGAAGACGTCTTAGCCATGAGCATTTGTGTGTGTAGGATCAGAAAGCTGTGTTGTGTTGTTTTGTTTTGTCTTAACAGAGTTGGCTAAGCTGGTAAACTCCTTTGCTAACAAAAGTGCCAAATGTAGTTCATTAACACTTGCAAGGTTATAGTCTGAAATTTCATGCTGGAAAGCACATACCTGAGTGCTTTGCTTTCAGTTAAACTCTTTTGAAGTTGTTTCATCCTAATCAAAAAGACAAGAATTTAATGAATGATTAATTTTCTTTGATACTTTCCCAATCCAAGGTGAAGATAAAGAACTCAAAATTAAAAAATCAAAGAAACAAAAAAAAACCCAAACCCCCAAACCAACAAAAAAAAAAAAAAGCAAACCACCCCTCAACCAGCTCTGTGTACAAATCTATCAGTCTATTATCAGTTACCATGCACTTTTTCACTTATTAAAAGTAAAAAGTGCAGGTTTGAATGACTTGGTTTCATTTAAGAGCATGGAAAAAAAGCACTTATTGTTTATGAAATGCTGACCGGTCTATCAGCAGCTGTGTCTCCCCTCAAGGCTGGAAAAATAGAAGAAAATGAGGTCCTGCAGGCCCCTACCAGCTGCCCCTTTAATAGAGGATGTCAAACACCCAGCAGCCCAGGCTGGATCTCTCGAGGCCTGACTTAAACCTCAAGGCACCAATCCACAGTGCTAGAATTCTATCAGGGTCAGAAATGCAAACAGAAAACAAGTGTTCAGAGCTGCAAGACTACCAGCATTTCAGGAATTGTGTGCTTGTCTTGTATTTGCTTTTTTGCAAAGCACAGAGCCTTGCCCAGCAAGTTGCTGAAAGATACCAAGTAACTGAGTATTCCACTAGGCTCCAGACTGTGAGCTTCATGTACTGCTGGGTACCAGTTTAGTTCCAGAAAACAGACTTTTTCATGTTCTCAGAGACAGCTGAAACTATGAACTCCTCCTATCTCCTCCAAACCAAGGACATGCATGAATAAACTTTAGATTTTAAGAAGTTACAGCTTAAATGTTAGAATGAAAAAAGCCTTTAATAATCAAGACTTTCACTCACATTTCTCATCAGACCTGTTGGAGTCAGTCCTTGTTCCAAAGGGCTGCAGCAGTGTGAGAGGACTCTGTGGATTCTGTGAAGAGAGGCACAGAAAGGGGCTAGAGCTCCAGCATAGGAGCAGTCATCTCATTCTATAAAACTCAAAGGAAAAATATTCACCCATACAAATTTATCTACCTGTAAGCATGGTAGGACAGACACAGACCGACTCTGTACAGGATAGGAAATGGGTCAGGGCTGTTGTTACTGTTTTAAATGTTAGTTGAAAACACACAGGACTTTTGTGGCACTTGGTTTATTTGAAGAGTACTACAACACCAGCAACACTTCTGTCTTATCCTTCACTACTTGATCCAGTTTGGGAACAGATATATCACGTTTTACATAATATTGATCCATTTGCTTTTGTTTCTCAACTGGAAAAAAATACCAAAGCTCTTTCTGGGCCAGGAATGTTTTTCTTTTGTCAGATCAAGTGGGAAAGTTTTGGGTTTGCCATATTTACCACTAATTGGCTCTCCTATTCCAGATTATTCATGATCCCCAGGAATTTTAGTTGAGTTCCCATCCTCTTGGACTCTTGTTTGTGCTGCTCCTCACCCTCCTTGTTGAGTCACCCAGCACACTGAGCACTCACAACAGGCAGCTCTGCTTGGGGGATGGCAGCAGGTTCCAGGACTAAAATGTCATCTTGCCTAAGGTGCTACAGCTATTCAGAGCCTGTGCTTTTAGTTTTACTTTGTCTCCAATTAAACACAAAATCTGATTTAATCTCTTCCTCGTTTCAGGATGAGAAATACTCTCAATACTCGAATTTTATGAGACAGATGCCAATTTATATTTTTTAAAAATCAGTTATACCATCAGCACATCTAAGGATTATGTTTCTATACTGAATATATAACTTGTGGTAAACTGCACTTAAAGCCTGACCTTTTATAAGGGGACACTACCCCAGCTCTCATTTATGCTACTAAACCAACCAAATATGATTATCTGTCTTGAATCTTTGGAGGTTTAAGTCTTGTTCAAAAATCTATTAAACACAAGTTAGAGTTGGTGTTAATCAGACTTCCAGTTGCATCCCCACACCTGATTACCAGATGGGGGAACCATGCCTGTCTGGAAAGGGTGATATAGCTTGAACAGAAATGAAAATGGAAACAATAAAGGATATGCCTATACATCAAAACTTTATGTAGTAACATGGGCATGTGGCTGGATAAAAGAGAGCCAGTGAAGAAGTAGATTTTCAAAGGTGAGCTTACAAGCAATTCCAAGTGTGAAAGATTTCTACCTACTCATGGGAGACAGCTAAGAGGAAATTCACTCAGCTCCACCTAAAGAGGATTACACAATGATTATATGATCTCTTGTCTCAGAAAGGGAGGGGGATGCAAAACACTTCCAGCAGCAGCACAGGGCTTGTCTCCTACCATAACCTACGGGTAACCAACCGGCTGTAGTTACCTGTTTGTAGTTCCTGTCATCTGCTCAGTAAGGAAGTGCCTCTTCTTCCCATCCCTACTTTCAGGTGGAAAGATCAGAATGTTTTGATCCAAAAAAATGCTTTGTACAGTTCTCCAGTAAACCAGAGACTGCTGCACAGCTTTTTTTTTCCCCTTTTTTTGTCCTTTATTATTTAAAGTTTTGATTAAAAAATTAAATCAAAACAACCACAAACAATAACAACAAAAAAATCAGCAAAGCCTTTCCACCCTTATTTTTAGTGTTTGCTTTTTATCTGCTCCCCTTAGGCATGGATGCAAACCCACAGCCATTTTGGGAAGGCAGTGTGGTCTACACAGGTCTTCCATATGGAGTTCTCACTTTGCTCTTCTTCCCACCACAGCAGCGTTTATAATGTCAGCACATGAATATCTGTTAAAAAAACCATCAGGTTTCAAAAACGATCCCACACTGGAATGTCCTCCCATGGCTTGCAGAGAATGTGACTGGGAGCCTCATAAACACAGAAATTGACCTTTCAGGAGACTTAAACCTTTAGCATTATGCATATAGCTTCTGATGGGACATGTCATGTCTAATGCAACACTGAATACACCAAGCTAACAAAAGCAGAAGCAGTGGGTTTGTGACTTAAGAGTAAGGCTGATGGTAAGTGCTTTGCGGTTATCTCTGAGAACATCAATGACACCACGGACATTTTTCAAAGAGCAAAGCACATGAGAGCTTTTCACTTATCTGCCAAGAAAAGAAAGGAAATAGCACCTGCTGGTAAGGTGTTCAAAGCAGAGAACCTGTCCACAGTTTGTAGGCAGCCAAAACCAGTCTCTAAAAAGGATCATTTAGCCTGGAAAGACGGAATAAGTGATGTCAGGAAAAACAAAGTAAAGAGGTTATATTTTAAAGGGTTTTTCCTATATAAGGAAGAGGAGAAACACCCCATAACCACTTTGATTTGATAAACCTTCAAGTCAATACTTTTATCTAATTATCCTTAATATTGCTTTGCTAAAGGGAGAGCAGCACTCTGACCATTTTGCCCAGTCTGGCCCTCTGCATCTTGCTGCTGCCACACCCAGAGATAAGCAGAGAGGAAGGATTAAGTACACTGAGTGCATCTATCAGTAGAGGTTAAATGGAAAATTTTACTTCTGAAATACTAGTGAGGGATGTGCATGACCCAGTAGAGCAGAGGTTCTGCAGCTTCACTGCTCAGCACCTATTCGAGAGCTGTCTTGTATCAAGTACTCTCAGCTGCCTGTGAACAAACTTGTAAAACATTCACTGCTCCTCTCCAGGTGGAGCACTGCAGCACCCCTTGTCATGATTTAAAACCTGATTATCTGTGATGACTAGTAGGTTCCATAAACACTTAACAAAACTTCCCACTGTTTAATTACTTGTGTGTAAAAAGCAGGTGATTTTATAACATGAAAAACTTGATCATGGGGGGAAAAACCCCACATGACAACCCAACAAAAACCAGGAGAGCTGTTCAGCCCTGTAATATAGAAAACCAAAGATGCAAATTCTCCAACACTCGTGTGAACCTCTCATGAACAGTTTTTAAACCAGCTCTAGTTAACTAAGCCTTGTGACATACAGTGGTTGTGTCCTGTCCTCATTCTGCTCTGGGAAATGGGAAACCCCAAATCTAGCAAAGATTAGTCCTCAAGCAGAGGACACATTCAGGGACCAAATTTGAAAATCAAAAGTATTTATCCAGCTTTAAATGAAAGATCATGCAAAATCCCACATACAATTAATGCTGAGAAAACAAACCGGTATAGCAAAATACAATTACTTACGCTGTCTTTGGCTAGATTTTCTAAGACTACCAGCTGACCAGTTGTCTCACACATCTGCTTATTTGATCATTCCAGGACTTCTGCTGATCTCCAGTGTGCTTGCCTCAAAATCCTGCCACTCTGAGCTTTCTTTCCTCTAGTTAGTATCATAGACCTTCAGTTTGGAAAGCCCTAATCAAAACTCGACTCAAATTAAAGAAGCAGCCCAGCCCACTAGCAATAGTAATACCAAATGCTCTACATCCCTGTCAATTGGATGCCACTTCTGAGTGCTTTTGAGGCTAGGAGGAAGAAACAAAAGATGGGGAGAAAAACAGATGAAAGACAAAGCTTGGCTACAGTGTGAGTCAGCAACAGCTCAGATACAAGTCTGTGTGAAACCGCAGAAATTGAAGGAAGTCCCATCCACCTAGTTTTTTAGGGTCTTACCAAGGGCAGGACGAAGAACTGATATCAGCCTACTCTAGTTACAAGGTTTTTGGTTGATTCCAACTGAATAAATCTGATTTGCAGCTGCCTTCAAAATACCATATGGACAAACAGGGTTCTTCCAAGCATCAGCAAGAAAGACCAAAGCAGCCACAGCCTGCGTAGCGCCAGCTCAGTAATGTTGCCATGTAATATGCAGACCACAAACAGTCAATATTGTACTAAGAGGGAAGACTACCAGCTTAGGCTGGGGTCAGGGCAATGGTCTAGGGGTAAAGATCCTGTGCAGCGTAGCACAGACTGAAGTTCAGTGAAGGCTAACTTGCCCTCTCGGGTGAGCTATTCTACATGGACTCTGAGGTCACTCAGGTTGCTTCCAGACTAGGGGACCTCACAGAGCACACGAGTGGTGGTTTCATCAGTACTGATCTGCTGCCTTGATCCACAACTGAGCTCTGGAAAAGCAGGTTGGCTGCAGCAGGCAATTGCTGGCCTGGAAAGGATCATCCCATGGGGCAGCCCACATCACCCTGGCCATTTCACCTGCACTGGCAGCAGGTGTCCTCTCAGTGATACCCCTATCCATACCTTCCCGTGGGTAGGGAGGCCAAGCTTGCTCCCCAGTGATGACAGGGCTGTTCAGTTTGGCCAAGAAGGGGTGCCCTGGCTTTGGTGGGTACTCACTTCTGGCACACGCAGTGCTGCGCTGGTTCTCCAAATGGTGCGGGCTGGAAGGGTGCTGGGCACTGCTCACTGCCAAGGGTGGCATGGCTGAAACTGCAGCTGCCAAACAGCCATCTTCCAGTGTCTTCTGAGCAGACAGAACCACAAACACAAAAGTGTTCTCTGGTTTCAGGGTCTGAGGACAGTTCTCCTCATAGCTTATTATGGGAAGTGGCTCCTCTGCAGAAGACATCAACTACAGGTACAGTCTGCTTCTCAAAGGAAGACTGAATAAATGCAGTCCTATTCCAACTGTGAACATAAGCTTTGACATTTTACTTGCTTTGAAATTATTTCTTTAAATCATGCTGGAAATCTTATGCCTATGACTTTTAAAAAGGAACCTGTTAACTCAGGTATCAACACATTAATGAAAAATCTGCTGCAAGGTGTTTCTAGAGGCAGTGTTGTTGTAGTCAGAGTGCTTTTTGCAGAAAGCTGGCTGAACATCACCCTGGACACTTACTAGCCTGAAGAGCATCCAGCCATTGAATAAACCCCTAAGTGTGTCCCAGAACTGATCATGACCCAGTCTTGAAAAATTGTGATCTGGATAAATTCCAACACGAATCCTTTCCTTCACACCTCCCTCCAAAACTGCCACCTACCCACACAGTCACCAAGGTCCAATCTTTAATGTCCTCCCTGTATCTTCAATAAGCTCTGCACTCAGAATCTCAAAACAGTCTTGTCCCAGTCTAGTAGATCCTTACCAGCAGGGACACTAAGCACTGGCCATTGCTCACAGTAAAACATTTTTTGGTAGTAATAATTAGATACTCTCCACCAGAATACATATAACTTCCCAAGCTATCACACTTATCTGCAGTTTGCCTCTCTGCTGAGGCTGGTGGTGACAGTCCATATCCACTGGAGACTGCAATGATATGACCAAATAATTTCACATAATTTCACCAAATGATTTTTCGAGGACAATTGGTTTTCTAGTTGGCACTGAATCTCAGGAACATTCAAATAAAACTCCATATACTTTAAATTACATTTCATCTGAACATTACCCATATAAATAAGTATGGACATTAATGAAAGGGAGATGTCAACACTAAAAAGTGTTGAAAGTTATTTTAGGAGTAATGAATGCTTTGGGGATTAACAGTAGCATATGGTACCTTTCACCTCCAATTTACTGGTACAAATCCAGCTAGAGCAGCATGGATAAAAACCTTTACCATCTGGTGACTTATTACTTTATGGAAAATTAATAGGTGTTTACATCTCACACACAAAAATACACCACGATGACTGGAAGTCTTGTCAGCTTTCTCAGTAGACAGATCAAAGAGGGGTAGAACACTCTTCCCCTCCCCCAGTATAACCAGTCTATTTACCTGAGAAGTGAGGACAGCTGAATGCCAAATACTACTACCACCCCATACCAGAAATTAAAATATGATCCACCATGTTTCCAGTCTTTGCTAGGGAACAGGATGATTTATGGCTTTCAAACCAAAATCCCATCTACTGCTTTCCTACCCCACAACCCCCCAAAGCAGTAGGTGTAACAATATTTCTAAAAGCTTTATCTAGCTTCTTAAATCATTGGTGCTATAACAGTGCTACTTTACAATAATTCACATTTAGCAGCTCTCATATCACCCATAACAAGGAAGCCTGAAGTAATCAGCTTCCATGCCTCAGTGAGTTCTTTTGAACATTATGCTTTTTTATTCAAGAGTACCATCCAAGTTTGAATTACCTGGTTTGTTTATAAATTTGCCCTCCTGTGTTCCAGTTTCTCCCCATGAGTCAGAAAGATTTTTTTTCTAAAAAAATATTATCATTATTTTTGTAGGAAACATGCAAGCAATTACTATCAATTTTAAAATTAATAGCAACAGGTACATAAATGTCCTTGGAGTTTCCTCTTAATTTATCACTTGGAAATGTGGAAATCACTTTATATAGAACAGAAGTTACTAGCTGTTTAATATATTTAATCTTTTTTAGTGGCACACTGGAGCTTCCCTGAATAGCTTGAAACTGGGATAGTCAGAAGATAATTTCCTTGCCCTCTTTAAAGCTCTATTTTTATCCCGTAGCAATTAGTGGTTTTTTGGCTAAGGCTGAATGCAGCTACTTTCACATCATGTAATGACCAGGAACACAAATCGCATCAGAGAAATCTCTTAAGTTTCCTTGGCAAATCTGCACCTGTTGTTCTGTAGCCTCTTAATAAAAAAAACAACCCAAAAAATATTCTTGTTTCTTTACCCCATGTACACTTTAAACACTATTGATCAAAGGCATGACAATGCAAACTAGAGACTTTCTATTCTTTCTCCTTTGCCTGCTTTATCAGTATGAATAACACATGCCAAGTAAGACAAAGCTAGAAATAGCTAAGAGGGATTAAGATCTGCCAGAAACACCATCCTACACAGCAGCCCCCTGGCCTGACCACCTGTGTCCGGATACAGTGTCTGGCAGGGCTCCCCATGCATCTGCTAAACTTTCCCAGGTATCTTTGAGCTTTTATCCTTACTCTGACAAATACACACGTATTAAAATAAAGCATCAGTGACTACTATGTCACCAAATATTTGGAGCCAAAAGTAGCCCTGTAAAACAGAGAACACTCTGCATTACCTCAAAGTGACCAAGCTCCAGGCCATAGTTTAAATACAGTGTGCACCTTGGTCTTTGTAATGACTTCTCCCTTCCAGCTCTTGCATGCTATTAATTATACAGCTGCTGAACCACAGTGGAATTCCTGGGCAAATGAATGTGCAAAGCTTCTTCTAAAAATGAAATGCAGTGCATGAAGAGTTACTCAAGAATTTCAAGGACCAGAAAGTGCACAGGCCCAGATACCTGCCATATGTGCATGGCCTGCTAGAAAGAACCCAGTTTAGGATTTTCTTGGCACTTATGCATTTAAGATTTCAATCAACAGCCTTTGTCCTTCTTCTGTGTATGTGTGCTGCAGACAGAAGGCAAGAGTGCTTAATTTGAGCCTTGCTTTCAGATAGTCCTGAGAAGTTTCCTGTCTCTCATCAAAACAAAAAGCTTCTTTAAGGCTCTCTGTCAGCTGGTGCACTGCTCTAGCAAGTTTTCTAGGAGAAAAACAAGACAACCACAAAACCAGAACCACAAAAGCAACCATTTGACACATGTTTAAATACAATCACAAGCTGGCTGAAACTAGATGGAGTCCTAGAAAAGAGATAAAGGGACAAAGTCTGCTTTGAAATGGACCACAGAACATCAGCACAAGCTTGTGCACAAAAGGTAAACCAGAAGGACAGGCTGTACCGGGGATTCGCTGTCATCCCCACAAAAGCAGCTCAAACCAGCGTGCTGTGGCACTTGCAAGGCAAACCAGGTGTCTTATTGCATGCTGAGTAAAACCAGGGCAAAGATCCCAAGAGGTTTGGTAAGCTGTCCAATTCACAAAACAGGCAGTCTAAGCTACAAATTGTGTCTTCCCACAATGTCCAGCTCCTCTGGCACCATGCTTTCCAAAAGCCAGAGAAATGCTCTGAAAATCCACTGAGAATTCATCATTGGTGCATCTGCACGTTGCAAAGGCCCCTGCAGTAAACTCTTAAGAAGCCTTGTGGTCCATGCTGGAGCATACATCATCATAACCTTGGATGCAGTAACATTCTTTTGGACAAGCTTAAACCCAGAGTTCAGGCCTACGTGCTAGTCACTGGATTTACATTTGCAGTACTACACAAGGAAAACTACCTCTAACTTTGTAATCAGCAAGCTTCCTCACTGTCAGAGCGAGACTCAGCCTATGGAATTACCCTACTATGTCTTGTTAACTCTTTTAGCTCAGTCTCCAAGTGGGAAGGGGGAATAAATAAATAAGTAAAATAAAATATCAAATGCAGATTTTTTATTAAATGACACACAGCTACTGCAGCAGACTTCAATGCTATTAGATGTACCAGAATACACTCAGAGAAAAAAGGGGTATGTGCTGAGACTATATTATCTATTTCTTGTCATTTTCCCCACCCCACTATCTTTTTTAATTTCTGATTTTTTGCTCCTTTAATTTTCTCAACTTCTCCCACTTCTTAGCTGAATTTCTTATAGTATGAGTATAATCTTTTATTTTCTCCTGTCATGAAGTGGTACTTGAATGAGTGTTGTACACTGAATGGCAGCTGATTTTCTCACGTTCTATTTCAGGTGTCTCAACTTTAAACAATATTTTGTGTCCCCTTATATCCAGTTGCCTTTCCTTGATCATATTGCTATGCCCTAAATTCAAAATCATGAGCTAGTAATTGAAAAGAAGGACTAAAATGTATCTGCCTTGTGTCTATGTATCTATTGACCTGGAAGAGATAATAAGAGAAGCTGTCTGAAACTGGAGGCATCTTCATCTTTCATACAAAGACATTTAACAAGATCCTGTGACCTGACAATGAGCTTAAAAGAACTGGACAACAAATGAGAAGTACTCAGGCATTTAAGCACACAGTGGTTCTGGAGGGGTTGCTCATATTCTGGACTCACTTCCACTTGGAGTTCTCAAACCCAAATACTCTTCCCCCCCCGCTTTCTAAAATGGGACACCTTAGCTTAACTTCCAAGAGAGAAATGTGATGGCCACTCTTGAAGGCATCTGACAGCAGTACCTTTTGGCATGAGTGTGTATGTGGACTTCATCCTTGTCCTCATCTGCACCCCCGATTGAGCTGACCACACAAAACTAACATACTGCTTCAGCCATCACCTCATCCTCTTTTGGCAATCCTGCTTTACATTCTATACATGACTACCATGATATAGATGAGACTCAGGGTACAGAAACACTTACGTGAGACTGGGTTTACTTAGCATAAAAATCAGGATATCTGTGTAATACACATAAAAAAGCATAACTTTGTACACACACAGAGCTATCCCAGGCAGCACTGTCCTGTTCTCTGAAACAAAGGTGGAAACCAGCACCAAAGGGAACAAAGCTCTTGAAAGTTAATGCACTCACACAGACATTCTGCTGGAGATTTTCTCAAGGACTCACATTCCTAATTCTGTTAGATCCTAAGGGGACTTTTTCCCCTCAAAAACTCTGCCTACTAACACAACTCCAATGCGAATTTCACAAAGGAAATAGGTTTTGATTCATCTTTTATCAGGTCCTCGATTCTGACCTGACTTTCACATTCTTTTTTTCCCCAGACATTCTGTAATGGTTGTAAATACAACAAGGTCAAAAATAATCTTGGATTCTTCTGTAGGGATATCACACTTGTGACACTGACCACAGCATTTTTTTGTGTGTCTCGTCTCCAGCCCATACCTGCTATTTCTTCCTTTGCAATTCCTACAGAATCTGATCTCTCTCATCAGTCTGGTATTCTTTTCTCTCAGCCCCATCACCACTGGCCTTTCTATATTCGCTACATTTCCTCAGAGCTATTCAGTGTAGTACTAGTTAGACAGTTACCCTAACTAGTAGCTTCAGTTACACTTCCTTCACTGATCAGCCATCCTCCTGAGCTTGGGAGCTCTACCAGGACTCATCCTCTGCCTCCAGAAACATACTCACCTCCTCTTCCACTTTACTGCTTCACTGTACTGCCATCCCATCCCATTTTGTGCCACTACCCTTTGTTGTCCCACTGTCTGTACGATCTCCAATTGAAAACTCTTGTCCACAACTGTCTGTGGAGATTTCCTTGTCTTCCTTTTTGAAACACTTTTAATGACTGGGGTGATTGGGGTGATTTCCCACCCCAACCCCCCAGACATGCTTTCCCAGCAAAAAATCTACCCAACAGATGTATCCAATTTGTGCTGCTAACTTAAAAAATCCCTCTAATCCAAACTTAGAAAACTAAGGAAAGGAAATTTAACTTCTTTTTAATAACACAGAGAAGAGTATCCCATTTCTAGTTTTTTATATAGCTCTAAACTCACCATTCTCATATTCTGAAATTACGTCCAGCCTTGTACATTTAGTTTACAGAATCATGATCAATTTTCTCTGCTCTGGGACATACTCATAGCTGTCACAGGCTATCTATGTTAATCTAGGCAAGCTACTAAATTGCTAAATATCTGGAAGTCTGAAGCACCTGCTTCCTCTTCAATAGAACCAAGAGAAGCACTCTACTTGCTCAGATTAATGGTAGGCCAAACAATACTGATCTGTATACCTTTCCCCAATCTATTAATTGTTCTCCTCCAATAATTAGACAAGGATAATGTTAGTGCCCCATTTGGGTGCTGAAGAGGTCCTCAAGCACTTGAGGAAGGTTCACACATAAGCTGTACAAATGAATCATAGTAAAAGAGCAAAACTAAACCCCAGCAAAAGCCATTAAATCTGGCCAACAGTAAAAAGAAGAGCAAAGCAGAGAGACACCTCAAACCCTAATGGTGCAGTGTGGATACAAAAATGCTGCTAGCAAGGATTTTCTTGCTGTTTTCTAAGCCCATGAGAGACTTTTCTCTCTCACAGAAGAGGTAGCAGAGTTATGTAAACAACCAAACACCTGCAGCCCTGAAAAGTCTTGTTTATGGTATAGTAGAAAAATATTTTGACAATGGATGTTTTAGGATTTTAGCCAATCACCCCCAAGGGGTGGCTGATCCTTTGTCCAATTAGACTGTGAAGAAAAAAGTCTATAAAAGAGTTTGTAAAATAATTAAATAAATCAATCTTGCTGCACAACTCCTGCCTGCTGGATCTTCTCTCCTCCTCCCTACGGCTGCAGGACACGGTGATACACCCTAGGGTTGCAGTAATAGTGCAGGACAAATAAAGATTCACGAAAGATCATACCATCTATTAAACATATATTACCTCTCCTCCAAATGACATGCAGAAAATTCTCTGCATTTACACTGTTCACCTCATGTCTCACTAACCACAGTGTCAGGGTCTCTCAAGTGGCATAAGTAGTAACCATTGTCTTATATTAAAACTGCATGCTGATCTAGCAGCACAAGGCCTCATTAGCAAGAATAAAGGAGAAAACCTGGCCAAACTTCTCTTCAGTTTTCATTTACCCTTTAAGGACAGTCAAGAGAGCAGATGGTCTATCATTCCCGCACAGCTTCTGAGTAAAGAAAGCTGATCCATTTATTTAATAGTCTTACCTCCTGTCAGTCCTGTCTTTGGCAAATGGCATATTGCAAGCTTTCCCCTTATTACAAGACTGCTTTCCTGACAGGCTTGGAAAAATTTAAGCTTTCCTGTCAGTCAGATGAGTCCCTTTATCCCATTTGGCAACCCATCAGCAAGTCTGTAAAAATAGACTGCCATCTGACTAAGCAACTGAGAGACTGTAGGACATGCTGGAATGCAACCAACCTGAATGCTAGTTAATCAGCTGATGCCTTTTCAGCAGCACCTTCTGGCTGCTCATAAAGCATAGGAGACTTCTTTCAATAGTGCACTTAAAAGAACATATATAAAGTGGGCATTTGCTTTCTTCTTTGGTGTGAGGATGTGTGTGTGTATTTTGGGGTTGTACTACAGCTTCCTGATTTTAAAGGAAGTTTGTTAACTTGAGCCTTCCCCATGAGTTCTCTCTAGAAAGTCTCATGCTGTTTTCTTTTCACCTTTTGTGCTTTGGGACAAAAGGGAAAGATAACAGACCCAAAACCAAACAAAGTTCAGAAGACCTGAAAGACTTCTGCATAAAGACTGTTTGATGTAGTGCATACAAGAATGACCACTGTTGGCTATTAGGAAGGCAGTGGACAAATATGGATCAATCTTTGTGAAAGTGAAGTATTTCATGGTACTCTGACTGTATGAAGAGTATTTTGATATTAATGACAGAAAATTTTTCCATCTAAAATAAATTAAATTGACTCCATTCAAATCAATCACTAACACAAGCCAGAAAGACTCAATAAAGTAACTGAAAGAGACTCTTCCTTCCTCTCAGTATCTACTTCAGCAATTTAGTTTTCTGAACAGGGTAACCTTGGATAAAGAAGTTAAGTGTAAATGACTTGCTGGCATCAATCTATTTTATTACTTCAGACTGAATAATAAAATGTTACAGCTTCAAATAAATAACGTGATTCTAGCACCACCAAATTTAGCAATTAAAAATAATCTCTGAGAAATTTTTGAGGCATGTATGCAGGCTCTGCCTCACTATCTGAACTTCACATTTTGGACCACAGGGAAACACTCACCTGCCTTTCCAACACTGCTTCCACTCCCTCACTGTTGAATGTCTTTAAGCAGATAACCTACAGCACACTCTACTGGAATTTCTAGGCTGGTACTTAACTGAGAATTTTTTCACTCATGCTTTTCCAATTTACTTTTATACCTATACAAATGATAATTATAATTAAAAGTCTTATAATATTATTAACATTGTTCCCTAGAAATGCATTAGACAGGGTACCTGCACTTCAAGGAATAAGCATACTATTTTAATTAGGAGAAAGCACCAGTATGGGATAAAAGGGAAGGAAATGTCGGGGAATTTATCAACTGTCAATACCTACTGTCTTAAGGACAGGGCACAGACTAGACTGTTACCCCAAATTACTGCTATCCCAAATTACTATGGAAGACTTCACTTCAGTGATAACTTTCAAGAAAAGTTTAAATAAATGCTGTGTCAAATATGAGAGGAAAAGCCAGTTTCTAAGACAAAGTGCAGGATCCACTATTCATTTCATTTTTATCACAATTATCCACACTGAAGGGAAGATTGGAAAGAAGAAAGTTCTTAATTGTTGCTATTGCCCACCCATGATTTTATTATTATTATTGTCTTAAAGACATTCCGTGGTGCTCTACAAGACTAGGTGAGTAATTAATTCAACACATCTCCAGAAAACAACCATGTATTTACAGTTTCACAGAAAAATGCTGATAATAGAGGAAAATATATGTGTCTCAGTCCTCTACCGAAGTCTTTGAGGAGAGAAACACATCTCCAAGACATAACTCCAATCAGTTTAGGAAAATTTGACCCTTTCTACTAAACTTCACAGCAGAAAAATTCTGCCTGGAAATTGCACATCACTGACTGATCCTTTGAATATCGTTAGAAGGCAAAGAAAGCTGTCCACTATTTTGCAACTGGTCACAATCCATTTGCCACCATGCAGGAGTTTTGTTTTCTTGACTTCTTTTTAAAAACTAAAAATAACATCTTTTTGCAAAGAAATGGTAGCAACTGGTTTGATACAAACGTTAAATGTAAAGTCTCCCTGTTTCGCCTGCTCCCCATGTAATTTTACTGGATGGCACATGTTTCAGATCTTGCAGAGGATATGTCCTTAAGTCCCAGAGCAGACAGGCAAAGTTCAGACTTACTTCCTTTTAAATATGATGATTAGTTCTTGGTCTCAACTTTGTAAAATTCGGAGATCAAAAAAGGAATCCCCCAAATTTTGCTACTTAGAATTGGAAAGCTTGTAAAGAACAAATGTATATATTAAAAAAGAAAAGATGCCTAGATCGCAGCAAGAACATGAGCTCCTCATTTCTCCAAATGATACTCTAATCTGTTAGAAGGAAGGTCAGTTTAGGATTATTATGTACTTTTCATTAGCTGGGGGCCTCCTGCTCCCCCCTATGTTGTTTTTCCTTATAAGTGCAGGAAGGACTATTCATTCCAGTTATGGAGCTGCATGCAGTCAGTCTAAATTATTGCATTTGTGCTGACAGGGATCAAATGAACATTTAGGATCAGAAAACCCTGTAGCTGCTTAGCTAATTATAGCAGGGGGTGAGTGTGTGAGAGGAGAGATGAGAGTTGGCATGCTGGACCTGAACAAGAGATGTGAGCAAACCTGCACAGGTGTAAATGACAAGGGTTTACTGCAATGCAAATCCTGGCATGGCAATTTGAGTCATACCTGTCTCCTAGAGCAAAAAATAGGAAATGTGAGCTGCTGACTGTAATGTGTTCCCAGCTTCCAGCAGCATGAGCAAACAGAGCACATCCTATTGCCAATTTTTCTCTCTTTTTCTTTGAGCACCTGGTTTTGGGATGTGTGCTTTCCAGTACCTATTTTTTGGGGTGTGCACTTTCTATCAGCTATGAAAGCTTTTATCAGTATGCTTTGGGAGGCAGCTGAAAGCACAGAGGAAAATGTGTACACAAGAAATAACCATCCAGACAGTTTTATCCTATTCAAGCAAAGCTGAGCTTCTAGTCCTGACTGGCCCCTAACCTTTTTCCTCTCAGTTAGAGTGACCAGCAATGGCTGGACAAAAAGCTGTATTGCAAGGAATTCTTCCTGCAGTCAGCCAGGGTCATTTTGTGAAGTGCTACAGATTTTCATGCAAGATACTGAAATTCAGTAACCATGTTCAGTACGGCAGTGTATAAACCCCTGATTAAATTAAATTCAGTTTAAAAAAATACATCCACTGGTAAACTTGCTCTTATTTCAAAAGGATGTGCTCAAAGCAAGCACTACTTGAGCTAAGGCCCTGCTGACCCATAGATCTGCTTCCCACGACAGCTGGAAGGTTTACTTTACTTTCTAAAAAGTTGTACATGACTGTTGGCCATGCTGGGCCAACACAATGACCAAAGTAGCATTTAGTTCCTACATCGTTGCATAGCAGTGCAATCACTGCTCCACATCCTCATTCTGGTAACAGTCAGGATGTTTTCCTTGAAAATTCTGGAAGACAAATTTTTCATGTCACTGGCACACACCACACACACAAATAATAATGATAATGATAAAGATAATGATAATGATAATGATAACAACCAAAATCCTACAACACAACACACAAAAACCACCCCCAACATAAAAATTCAAGCATCCAAGAAATCTTGCTGTCACAACCCACTTAAAAGAACAATAAATCCTAATTATCTGTTGTATCCACAGCTAAAAGTTTGTGGGGAAAAAAGCACTGGAAAGAACAGAAGCCTCACATTTCAGGTTTAAATTTAATCCCAGGATTAGGGATTAAAACCACAGGCTTCCAGAGCAAAAGCAAACAATCTGTTTTGGTGAGTTAAAACCTCATTGAAGAATAGACAAACCAATACTGGGTTCTTTCCACCTGAAGATGGTGGAGTACTGGGAAATTTCTTCAGACAGTATCCAGTTCCACACAGGGCCCAAGACTTCAGAAATACGTGTCTCACAGCGCACATAAGAAAGGGATGAAGTCCCACAGGTGCTACCTCTCAAAGACTCTTTTTTCCTCCCTGCAGTTCCATTCTTCAGCTAACTCCCCTCCCTTCTGTGCAGGGATGCTGTTGTAAATCTCAAAACCACTACTGCTCTCACTACCTTCTCTCTGTTTCCAGGACTACTAAGTAGCTTAAAAGTAAAAGTAGTTGCTTCAAATTCTTTTCCATGTTTCTGTTGATCCGACTTCTGTCTTCTTCAAGCTCAGATTTCTAACTCCTCCCAGAATAAATTAAGAACATTTCCTTCATTCTCACTGGTCTTAATTTTGCAACAGTAGTCAAAAAACAATAATAATAATAATAAAATAATAAAAATATTCAGACATACTTCATCAAGCATTATTTTTTCTTTCTACAGGTTCTTGAAGTGTACTTAGCCCAACAGACATGTTAAAAAAACCTGTTCTCCCCATAAAAGAAAGCATTTGCATTTCCCATCTCCTGTTTTTATCCCTTAAAATTATCTGCCTCACCTAACATTCTCCCACTTTGCCCACACTCAAGTTAATATTCTCTGTGTGTTGGTACAGACACTGCAGGTATCACCTTTCTTTTCCTCTATTAAAAAAATAAAAGCAAACAAAAAACCACAAACCAGAATAAATGCCACCACTACCAAAAAACTCCACACCCAACACCCCGCAACAGATCTAAATCCAACAAATGGAGCTTCAGGGAATCACTGCTTCAATGAAGATTCTCAGTGAGTAAATCTCAATTGCAAGCTACTTAGGGGTGTTTGATAACTTGCAAGCACAGAACCAAGAAACATTTTTCATGTTGCTTTATGAATGCCAGCTGTGCATCCCATGTATTTCAAAAACGAGATTCAGGCAGCACAGGGGTGCAAGCCACTAACATTCATGTAAGTCAAAGGATGGACAGTCTTGCTTTACCACAGTATCATCAGACAGAGTAGTGCTAGAGCAACATGCTGAGCATTTTTGACCTACTAAAGTCCTAAATGAACTCTGACTACTCAGGAGTAGTCCCTCACCCAGCCATGACATTTCTGTGAGTGACATCATTAGAATATCTCGAGCAAGAAATCCCTGCATCTCTTTCTAGCCTGAGAACTTAAGGTCTTTTAAACTTGGATTTTCTCTCCTAATTTAAGATTAGAACAAGAAGGCCTGGAGTGACAAGCAGCTGGGGATTTTGATATTACTATATGTATGTATTGTTGCCCTGCTATTGTATCACTGCCTACAGGTTTGCTTCTGGCACCATTTCTTTTGCAATTACTGCTCACCTTCTCATCGTGTTCTCCATGGAGCAGCAGCACACAGACTATCACGTAAAAACTTGTTTGCTAGACCAAATGCACACCTGGCAGCCATGCAAAAAAACATTTACCCTCTAGTTTATCTGGTCCTCTCTACTAATTTATGGTGACACCAGTCACATCCAGCACTGGAACTGGAAGAGTTGTGATTGTGTTTTTTCTCTGCTTCTGTAAGAGGGGAATAACACCTTTGATTTGAACTAGCAGTAGAATCATGGAATATCTTAAGTTGGAAGGAACGCATTAGGATTGAGTCCAACTCACTCCTCCTCACAGAACTACCTAAAAGTAAACCATGTAACTAAGAGTGTTGGCTAGACACTGGTTGAACTCTGACAGGCTTGGTGCTGTGACTGACCTCCATCTCCCAGACGAATCTTTTCCTAGCATTCAATCCGGACTGTGTGCTGGAGATGCTTAAGTCCATCCCCCGTTGCTGCTGGTTCGATGAATTTTCGAACAGAATCATTACGCACACAGAGCCGGGGCATCAGCGTGGTGTCCTCAGAATTGCAGACCTGCACACAAGTGTGCCTGGAAATGCCCAACACTGAACCTAAGCCGTGGTGGCCGAGCCGTCTCAGCCCACTGCCACGCTGGGTCAGGGACAGTCCCCATGGAGGGCTGGCAGTCAGAGCCAAGCAGCCTCAACATCCCTCATCCAAGCGCATCCCACGGGCTCTGGTGCTCCAGCTGCCACAGGGAGGAAGAGGCTCAGGCACAGGGGCAGCGCTGGGCACCACAAAAAGCACTGCATCTACAGCATTACACTTATGTGCCTACATAGGTAGGTAATACTGGCAATAGTTGCACACTAACTGCATACTAAAATGCCTTTTAGCAATGCCTTTTGCACATAATTGTATGGAACTGTGGTGCAGAAAATCATGCTATGAAAAGCCATTGTTCGCAAAAGAGACCAAAAAGTCCTGCAACCTTTGTTCGAATAAAGGGAGTGAGTCGACTGGGGCATAACCCCGTGGAGTTTCTCTCTCAAGGTTTCGGAGGACACAGCCTCCTTTTATCCTAAACTCCCAGCTGCATGTTGCCTTCTTCCTTGCTCCATTGGCTCAGGTACTAGAAAGGTACAGCCTTCCCAAATGGCCTAGCACATATTCCCCCCTCGAATGCGTCATTTTCCTCCAAAGTTCAGAAGTTCAGGCTGTCTGGGTTCTGCAATAGACTTAGCAGGGAACCCATTTGTCTTATTACCCTAAAATTCAGGAGTTCAAAGTGTAGTCAGACTGTCTGCAACAAACTTGTGGGGCTTGAGGTTGGTAGAGATATTAGGATCCATTCCAAAGACATTAACATCCATTTCCCTTAAAGACCCTCACCCATCGGATTGTTTGTAGCACCCATCTCTACTGTCACTGGGGTGTATTTGGCTGCTATGTATGAAAGTAAAAGCAAATGCAGCTTCCTCATGGTTGTTGCTGTTGGGTGGTTTGTGGTGGAGTTTGCTCAGATGCTCTGAGTTCTTTTTGGGCTCTGGGAGTGCGTGTGTATGGGAGTGAGTTGTGTGTTGATTTGAGTTTGCCAGCACATAGGATTGACATGGGCATGCCCATGATGGAAGGCTGGTTTGCTGAGAGAGTGTCGATGCATGGCTGAGTGTCTTTTAGGGTTTTGAGGCAATTGGGGTGTGTTCTGTCCAAGGAACAAATTGGGAATGAGGAAAAAGAACAAAATTTCATTAGGGAAATTGCTGAATTAACTGAAAATATTTGCCTCCTACCCTAGACACCTGAGTTCATTCATTTCAGCCCAGAGATCATGTACCATCAAGACCTGGAAATCTGAGCCGTGTCAGGAGTGCTGGGAAGGACCTTGTCTAGTTCTGTTGACTACAAGAATGGCTGTGAAAGTGAAAGGAATTAACTCCTGGATACTTTGCACCCAAACTAAGAGGGCTCCCAACTCAGAGTGGACAGTGGAAATCACTGGACCCCTGCAGCTGAAAATTTCAAAGACATTTGTAAATGAACAGCAAAATATACAGACTATAGCTATGGGAATCATTTTATCTTTAGGTGAAAGTGGTGAAGAAAATTTAATATTGACTTTTATCCAAGGGTTTGGTAAAATGTGTAATCTGTCCAGCATTACAGCCTGCTTCCCTATCCCCAATTCAGCAAGGGAGCCTATTCCTTGGGGAATTATCCCTATAAATCTGTCAGTGGAGATTCAATATAATAATCAATATGATAATGAATAATGTAATAACAAAGGAACTTGATAAGTAAAGAGATTATCCAAAGCCACAGAAAGGGGATTCCAAATTATAAACAGATACTAAAATGCCATTAGAGAACAGAATGGCCTTGGCTCTATTACTGCCAAAGAACAAGGGGTTTGTGGGTATTTAAAATTGGATAGAGAACATTGTTGTGTACATCCCAAATGTAACAGAAGATCTCCAAAGACAACAAAATAGAACAAGTTGCTGACAGCAACATTATCCAAACAGCCTCTGAAACTAATTGGCTCAGCAAAATTCTTCAAGGAATTAGAGGGTGGTCCCTGAAAGGACGGCTGGCTGGGGTACTGGAAACCATTATAATTGTGATCATAATCGTAATAATTATCAGCATTGCTATTGGTCATGTTTGCAAAATGATTGACCTTAACCTTACAGGAATATATGTGACTGTAGATAAAACTCGAGTTGAACATATCAAATGACCTTAAGGAATTTGAGAAGTTTCAAAGGGGGGAATTGAAACCAAAGGGTTAATCTAAGAACAAGGAGTTCTACTGCGTATGTGTAGTTATAGCAGAGAAACAGGGTGTGCAGGGTCTGCTTACTGAGCAAGGACAGAAGGGAGATAATGGAACCTTGGAGGGGAGTATATCTGGCTCAGTAAGGCAGCCCCAGCCAAAACAAGACCATGAAAGGGGCAGAATCAGGGGAGGGGTTTATGGTAAAGATCAGTTATAATATGTATGAATTTCCGGGAATTGTGGTGCACATGCCTGTGATGAATGTATGTAAGCAACGTGCTTGCAGAGGATCGGAATGCACGCTGGGCGGAGCTGTCCCCCGTGCATCCGGGCCCGCAGTTAATGATGCCTGCTTCTCGATGCTGCGCTGGGGCTAAGGAGCTCGATTTACCCGACTTTCGGTCATTTTCGGTGACAACAGAACTGCCAGAATGCCGTCTTTAAATAATACTTCAGACAACACTACAATGCATTCATTTAAAGAGCGGAAGGTGGTTTATAATCATTCCAAAATGGCTCCAAAACGGAAGAATTGATCCAGCACGGCTTGCAGGGAGGTTTTGTAGGGGCAGCATTAAATATTTTCAGTGCGGTCTAGGACACTTCCCACATTCAGCTCTCTGCTGGGAGTCAGAGCCAACAGTAGTGATTCAACTAAAGGAAATCTTTGAAAAGATGATCATGATTCTACTTCTGTCATCTTGCTTTATTAACAGAAGCAACACAGAAACAATTGTGCAAATACATCTGTTGCTACAATTAAGATGATGTAACATGTTTGCTTCAAGAGTATGGTACAGTGGCAGAGCATAGCAAGGGCTCTCTGACTATCTTGAATGCATTTTCTATGTTTGCAGCATGTTTCCAGAATCTTTAAATTATAAGTGGTGCCTGCAAGAATCACTTCAACAGAAATGCAGCATAGTGGCATACCTATGACATGATGAGTTTTTGATGTGGATATGTGCATGATGATGGGAGGATCAGACCATGTTGTTCTAGCGATTATTTAGACTTGAGACTTACATTTTACTTTGTAACCTCTGTCGAAATGGTAGAAGTATCCTTGTGAGTTGCTGAGAAAACAAGTACCTTGCCCAGCTAACTTGTTGGTTGGGGTTTTTCATTAAGCTGCTGTTAAACAGGAGAGGTTGGGAACACCAAGGGCTTGCTTCTATGCTTGCTTCTATGCTTGCTTCTAAAAAGTTCAGTTTATCTGTTGACAAATAATGTAACATTAATTAATATCATGTTTTTTGTATGTCCCAGGTGTTTGATAGGGAAGATAGTAGAAGAGCCAAGTCATGTTAAGATTCTCCTTGATGCTTCTGCTCATCTTTGTGTTGTTTCTGAGAATAACCTGCATATTGGCATCTTCATGTTTTTAATCCATGTGAGCCGAATTTGCCAGCTTCTATCTTCTGCAAAAAGAGATTTGTACATCAAAAACTTCAAAGCATTAATACTTATGACACTCTCACCTAGAAATAGTATATGATGTTTGTGGTAAAATATAATCTGGTGAGAAAGGATTTCAATGTTCTCTGTTTTTTCCTTATGTAGTAATCATTACTTAAATTTACCCCAAATGTAAGCTATGCCTACATTTGGATTCCCTTTTCACTGAACCAAAAACTCTCAAAAGCAGTATATTGGTGTCACCCGAGTAAGATGCTGACAAAGCTGAAATTAAAGAAAGTTCGTTTTTTAATTACTTCTGTCCAGGGTTTAGAAGTACAAAAGAAATGAAGGGGAAAATGTGGCAGGAGCAGAAATAGCTTTTGCTCTGTTAAGAATTGGTGCCTTTGGCTGGATGCAAGTGGTAAAGTTGACCTAATAGAAAAGCTGTTCTTTTATACAGTCCGCATCTTATTTCAGTCTGTTCAAGGGTGAATTTTGGAATGCTTTACTTCACCTCAAGAAGCCTTTAGCATTGAACCATGGCTGTCCTTTAATATTTTTGGCTGTAATATATGAATAATAGAATTGAGGCCATACTATGGCGAAGAAAATTATGGATGTTGATACTAAAAAAAACCCTACATGCAAATGATAACATTTGTCATGCTTTGTAGATTGCAGTTCTTAATGTGCTGCTCCAAAAGGAGTAAGGGGTGACATATTTTTCTATTTCCCAACTTGCTTTCAAATAATTTCAAAACCTTTATGCTTTTAGGTAATAGCTCAATTTTCAGGGAGATTATGGTGTGGTGATGTACAGTGATTTGGAAATACTGTGACAGGAGAAAGAATTGGTGACAGAGGGATTTATGCTCATAGATAATATTTTTCTATTTTTGTTACCATAGTCACTTCCTTTGAGAACTTTGAGAACTGATTGAACTAATGAAGATGTTATTCCTTCTATGGTTTTTTCTCTTTAAATTTTAAGGTATGCTCTTTGAGATTTGTTTAAAATTGCATAACCATTTGTTTATAAAAGCAATCCTAAAATAACATAGAGGTCTTGTTTCTTTTGGGAAGGACTCAAGGTTCCAAGGCTTGATGGCTGGTTCTTACTGCTCTAAACTTTGTTCTCTTGACATGCTGAACTGCTAGATAAAAGTCCCTAAGGAATAAGTTGTGGCCATAAGAAAGACAAGGGATCAGCCCAAAGTGGAATGTCTGAGCACTGACTTGCTGGCTCACCATTTAATGACAAACTTTTCCTCTGCTTCTCTCATGTGTTGTTCCTTTCTAAGCTGTCTGTATTTTACTTCCCAGATAGGACTGTCCTGGTTAATTCCTCTGACTCAGTCTAATATGGCGCCAGCCATGGTCAAAACTTCTTGGATCTTTAAGACCTCGAGGACTTTTAACCTTTGAGAGACTTGCAGTTTTCTGCAGGCTAAGCTATGCAGTAATCCTTTTTGGTTTTCCCTTTGGCATGTAGAAGTTGGACTGCGTATTGTGTTTGTGTGAACTGTGTTTTGAGACAGTGTTAAAATCACTTAATCAACAACTAGTTCCTGCATTGCTAACTACATCTATTTTAATTAGAGCAAATGAGATGTTATTAATAGATATGGAAAGGACATTAATTGGAGAATATGGAAGTGTGCATAGAATTAACATCTGTAAGTTAAAGACTGGACTAATTCAATATCCTCAGTTAGTGACTTATATCTGGTAAACTTTCATAATCTTATAACCTTTGCTTTACTGCACCTTGGAGTGTTGAAATCCCATTCAGCCTTGTGATAGCACTAACATCCATGAAACCTCATGCAAATACAAATTTGTATAAAACTGCCTTCCAATGCTTGTTTCATAGTCTGTGTTGTGTCTTGTTTGCACCAGTCCCACTCCCAGAGGGCAGCTCTCCAAACTGCCAAGCAACTACAGTTTGTGGTGTTGATATCTTTGTTGGCAGCTTTTGCTAGATAATCAATAGCTGAATTGGCTGGGCATTAAACTTAGCATTAAACAGGTAGTACTGTCACTAGACATTCTGGAAGAGTTTATCCTCTGTAAGAGAACACTGTGTTCTTTCTATATCAGCTTCTCTGCTGTACCTTCTCATGTGTCATGTGCAGCTTCACACACATGTATCTTCTTGCAAATATCATATTCAGCAAAACATATTAATGGAAAAAGAAGCTAATCCACGTACTCTGACAGATTCCACCAGTAATCTGAGAATCCTGCATCATGAAACTTCAACAGACCTTTTAAACGTAGCATGTGGCCAAGCACTGAAACATGGCTGTGCATGATCTAGCTGTAGTTTAGCTTTTAAAGTGTATTGTATATTGTTTTATATCTGCCACCAAGTGGATCAAACACCACATTTTTTGTATTAGGAGAATTATTTTAATCCTGGCTCAGGGAAATTGTAGAAATTGTGATTCTTTTTGTGGGAAATTGTGAAAAAAAAAAAATTCTTTGGAAAGTCTTTGGTTTGGCAAAGTGACATTTTTTGATTTTGGTTTGTTGTTTTTCTGGTGTTTGGGATTTTTTTAGTTTGCTTTGCTTGGTTAACTAAGTCTGGACTGCTGACCAAAAATAGAATGTTTAAATGCTTTATTTCTGCTTATTTTCCTTCACAGTGATATGAGCCAAGAGAGGTATCTCTCATTCTATGGTAAGTGAAATCTTTAATATAAAACTACAAAGTATATTGACTTTTCCTACAGACTTAGTTAATTACATGCAGTAAAAAAATATAGCTAGCATTTGTAAGTTCCTCTGTAGGAAGTGAAATAATCAGTTTGTGTAATAAATAAGTTAAAATTTAGAAGTGAACTGAATTATTAGCATTGAGAGATTGTAGTGACAGGTGACACAGACTGTCTTTTTTTCTCCTCTTTGCTAAATATTTTGTTTATTTTTGTACTGATCAGGATGGCTTATGTAGTCACAGTGCTGCTGAACAAATGAACCTCAGTCACGAGTTGAGTAGACTGTGTATTGTTTTCCCCTTGCACCACCCCAGATTTTGAGGAGGGTGCCAGCAAGCTGTTACAGATGTGGATATGTGGAGCAATTGTTTTTAGTACTTAGACCAGAACAGCGAGTCACTTCTGTATGCACTTATAATGTCAGTTGATAACCATGGCCTATAAAGATAAAAGTTTTGTAAAATATTACCTAAAATAATGTATTTAGGTTGCTTAGTTTTAGTCTTTCTTACAGATCATGTTGTTCAAAACCCACATGATAATGAGAACAATAATATGTTTGCAATTCCAAACTGGGTTAAGCTGATTGTTGTTTGTGCCTAGTTTTACCAGACATTGTATTGATGCACAACAGACGCTAATGCAAAAGAAAAGTCTAATTAAATTTTTCCCAGGGAATTTCTGCTGAGTTGGTTTGCTGTTTGACTAAGCAAAGTTCTTATCTTAATTCATAAAAGAGAGATGGAAGTATATGATGTCTTTAATTGGTTCAAACAACAATAATTATGTTGATATGATGTCAAGTTTCACGTCTGCATTGCTTATCAGCCTGAAACTTCTGTGATTCTCATTTTTATCAGTATCTGGTTTTGTTGAGATTAATATGTTTTTTCTTAAGCATAATTTTTCTTTGGGGTGAGGCTGCTTCTTTGTTCTGTTTTGCTGTTACTTCATGTGTTAGTTCTAACTTCTGGTTTTTTTGGACAGTGCTGTCCACTTTACTAAGGCCATATGTTATGACTATAAACACTATTTGTTAATGACAAAGCTATTTTTTGTATTAAGCTTAAGTGTTCTGAAATAAAACCTGGTATTGATTCATCTGCTCAGATTGATTATATTTTGGTACACCTGTAGGTATAAAAAAATGCAATGGCTATTTGTAGTACTAGTAGATATGCTTTGCAATTTGAGTGTTACATATTTTTATTTTTCTTTCATTTTATTGCCTAGGTCTTCAATAATTCATATCCTTTAAAAATGTTGTGGGTGTAAACCACAGCTATTTTCACTCTTTGTGACATATCTTACTGTATCTTACAACTTTGGTGTTCCCCCAAGAATTTTCCTTTCGTCTCTTTGTCCCTGGTGTCAGACTGAAACAGTCTCCAGACTCTTCAGTAAAGGGCATTTCAATAAAATAGATGTCTCTCGGAGTTAAATAACTTGCATGGTTTCTTGTCCACAATCACCTCTGAGTTTAGTATCTCTTTTCCAGTTGTTAAAGAATCAGGAGACACAGGTTACGTTTTGTTGTGGGTATCAACTGCCTTTTACACTAGAAGCAATATGGCCTTGAGGTTATTAGGATGACTTACTTGGCAGACAGAGCATACAAAAAACATCCCCCTTGGTGGATCACTACTGTTCTGGATGTATCTCCTTCCTTTTGTCACAGTCTCCCAGGAGCAGATCTTTACTATTCCCTCTGCCATGATGTAACATATTGCTTCCGAGAAATTTACAGCTAGAACTTCTTCAGCACAGAGTGGAGAACTTTGCCAGTAATCTGAAAGCTATAATGTTTCTTCTTGTGTAGCTTCTTCCAGATACTCTGTAAAGCCAGGGTTCCACAGTAAACAATACCAGACACCGCTGCCATGGCCCTTCACAGGGCTAATTTAGTCTAAGGGGGATGTAAAAATGCAAACGTTTCAACTGAATAAATGTAGCAGGAAATTAGAAGTATCAGTCATCTTGACATTTATGATGCTCAATGAGACAGAAGGCTCACAAGACTTAAGAGAATTCAAAATTTGAGGATGCAATTTGCAACGGTGCAACTGTGAGTACATGCTTCAAGAATGAGTAGCTGTCATGAAATAGATTGTCAATAGAAAATGTAAAGTATAAATGCTATATGATATTTAGCAGTAATTTGCATACAGAATTGACTTGTTTGATCAACTAGCATTATGTATGTGAAATCCAGTTAGTAAGTCTGTAGTGGTTGGCTCTGTATTCCACAAAATCAAATTTCCTTTATACAATTAAGAGGATTTTTATATAGAATTATGTTCAGGAGTTAGTGTGTAAGATGGTGGTGGGCATCTTTGAGTTTTTATTCCACTTCTATTTATCTGATCGCTTCATAGATTAGTAGTTTTGAAATGCTAACTTCATTATTCATGAATGAGTTAAAGTGCAATTATGAAGTGAGATATTTTTGATCATCTCATAATCTCAGTCTAATTCAAAATTACTTCCATTTGGGATCCACTTTTGGCGTTCTTGTCACTAGCCCCAAGTAACATTTTCTGTATAAATAACAAATTGTGGTCTCTTCTGAAAATTCTCTGCCATTTACAACAAGCATGTTGTATTCATAAGCAGCAGTGGGTATAGTGTGATCTTTCATTACTGGTACAAGCTGTTCCCCTGGTTATACTTTTCCATTTTGGTATCAAAGAATTGCCTCCATTGGTGTTTCCCTTCCCTGAAAAATTTCACGTGTAGGGTCTGCATTCTATCTAAGCTTCTGTCACTGCTTTTCTGTGAATCTCTCATGGAAAGTACTGCATTTATTAAAGCTACTTTCTGCTATCCCTTCTTTGAGATGAAGTGCTCTTATCTTTTATCCAGACTTTCTCAGGAATATTTGAAAATTTCTTTTTCTTTTAAGAATGTGCATTTGTTAAAACTTTTGGAAAAGGATTATATATATTAATTAATTAACTTTGAAAAAATAAGAAATAAGTCACACCCATGAATATTTATATTTCAAAAATAGCTGTGAATTTTTTTTAGTTTTACAATGCAAAATTATGCTGAAATTACCAGTATTACTATTGCTTCAAATGGTCAGTTTTGGTTTTTTTCTAGTTTAGGTATATGATATACTCTAAGACTTTTTTTATAGCTTTTTTTGTATTGAATCCCACTACCCATCCCCAAAAGAAGAAAGTAGAAATCCATTTTGTGTAGTTTTTCAGGGTATGAAAACAATCCTCCTGGCTTTGTTCATATTCCCTAATCTCACATCTTTGTGTCTCATAATTGTATCTTTTTTCTGTATGTTATCTGTATTTTTTTATCTGACCCTTTCTTACTCTGGGAAATTATTTAGAAGCCATTAAAAGTGTGAACATAGGACAGCTACAAGATTTGTGTAAAAACAGATTTCCTTCAATCTACTCATCTTCCTCCCTACAATGTGGATCTTTTTATTTAGTACATGAATATATAATGAGAATATATTAGTGCATTTAAGACTATGACCACCCACAGTACACTTGAATTCAAACCAGATGAAACATGGAAGAACAGCACATGGAATAAAACCATTTTGAAGCACTCAGTTTACCAGATCTGTCTGAGGACCAATTTACCTTTTTTTGGTGTGATTTTCTAAGAAAATTAAGCTATTATGAGCATATATTTTGCTTACATTGTTGTCCTTAAATGTTCTTTATGTTGCAGCAATACTAATATTCTGCAAACATCCTGGGAGAAAGTAACAGGGAGAAATTGCTATATACATCTTATGTTTTGAATCCCATACTATTTTTTTAAATAAGTGTTTTGGGAGAAAAAAAGAAACAAGTGGTACATTTCATTTCTGCCCTTGAGTTTAGTTCAGGGCTTTCTGACCTCACGTTTAGGGAAAAAGGAAACAATTGCTTCCCATTCACCTTTACTATTCCACTACTGATTTACATATCTTTAGTGTAGGAGCCTTCAGCTGCTGTTTCATTTGTTAAGAAGCTTTGGGTGGGTTTCTTTTGGCTGGTTTATTTACTCTTTAATTTTGAAATTTATTTTTTCTTCATGTGGAATCTACTTCTAAATTTTGCCCGCTGTTGTTTTTTTCTTTATCTTTTCAGTTCACCCATCTCCTTTTTATTGAGTTTGGGGCATGGGGCAGAGATAGCTGCATCTGTTGTACCTTCTGTGCTTTATACAGTGCTTAGGCACAGTGATATTCTTTGTTGTCTCTTTCCTAATGATTTTTGTTCATTTGACCCTCTTTTTTTGCCGATTTGTGCAGCTAGGGCATCAGCACATTTTGTCGCATTACATTTTGTCTCTTTTTCTCTAAACTTACACATGTATTTTGAGGAACACAAGTTGAAGGACACTTTTACAGATAATACTCTCTAAGCAGATAAAAGTAGATATCAAGGTATTAAATCTTTGCATTTGGTGCCAATGGTGTTCAGTTTTACCTCTTGTACTTAAATTGAATCAAGTTGGTGCAATTCCTGTTTGTCATGTTTCTTTCATTCTGGTTTAATTCAATATTTTTTCAGTCATTAAAAACAGGCAAGACAAAAAAAAATGTCATAATGAATGTGCTCTTTTTAAAAAGACAGTTTAAAAGTTCATGCGGGTGTTGGCTTTTCTGGGATTATTATTTTGGCATGCTCTGAGGGGAAATGGTGTTTGAGGAAGTTGTGAGCCTTTGAACGCAGTGTACTCTGTCAGTAGGGGTGTGGTTTGTGAGACACACATTGCACGTGCCTCTGGGAATTTGTGGGTTTTCCACTTGTAGTAATAGCTCTTTGTTAAATTGCACCTTCTACCAGCTGTGAACCAAGGGGGTGCTGGCTGATGAGTAATGCCTGGAGAGCTAGTGCAGGGCTTGGCCAGCAGAGATGATTGGGATCTTATTCTCAGCTTGGTTTGTGTGACCTGATTTAAGGAAAAATTGTGAATGGCATTTTCCAAAATACGTTCAAATTTATTTTAGAAGGGCTGGATGACTGTGTTGAGGTCTGGAGATTCAAAGAAGCCCAAGTTAGTACCAAGATTTTGATACTGTGTGTCCAGCTCAGTGTTGTGTTAGGTGATATGCCATCTCCTTGCCCTCCTAGACAGGTATCATTTAGATCACCTTTCTGATTCTTTTATGAAATAAACTTTGCAGTGCATGTTTGCAGGTCGATAAAAAATTTAGTAATTCATACTGTCAGGGCATAATAGTAAGGAAACAATGTTATGGCTTGAATAAGTAAATCATTTGCTATCTGTATTCTTCATCACCACCACACTATTTTTCACAACAGAAGAACAGGAAGAGGGTATTCAAAAGCACTCTTGAGGAGGACAACGTGTTTAGTTAAATGTAAGTTCTATGTTTTCATTAATAGGCCTTCTACTACACTTTCAGTAACCAGCCATTTCTGCCACAGATGTGGTGTTGTCTGGTCTGGTAACTTCAAATGGATTCACTTCAAGACTGCTTCAGTTGCTCCATGAATGGCAGAGCTTTTCATTCCCAAGCCTATTCTTCCACTACCAGTAAATTTTGGTACAATTTCAGTTTACTCCTTTGGTTCCTAGAATTGCAATTTCTTCTTGCAATAGCCTGAATGTTCTAGATGCTGAAGGATGTCTACTTCATATTTTGCCTGTATAATCCTCTTAACCTAATGAAGAGATTAATTAATTCATATCAATATTCAGAACTGAGAAATTATATTGTTTATGATTGTTTCATTGTCTCAAGATTGCGCCAGTTCTACTTCACTGCTCCGTGGCTGGAAGATTTCACTCTAGTTAAAAAAACTTAAAGATATTTTTTTCTACCAAAAATTAACCACTTGCACAGCTGACAGTTGCTTTTCCTTCTTGTAAACCACTCAAACATCTTATCAACTTAGAAGTAAATAAATGTAGTGAATAACTAGAAGCTGTAAGTGGAAGGCTACAGTGGCTTAAAGAGTCCTTTCTATATACAGAAACCAACACAAATCCTGATCATCCCCCCTTTCTTTTCCCCCATCAAGAAAGAGACACCCTTAAATGAAATTCCTTTTGCTTGGTAGGTTACAAGTTTTCTTCTTGTAGCATACCTGTCCAAGTTCTAGGCAGTGCCAATCCAGACAAAAATGCAAATTGCTTATATGAATTCAGGATGTTGTCAGCACTCACTAACATTTTATCTAAAGTCAAAAGACTATCATCATCCTTGCACCTGTGTTTTGTCTTGAAAAACATAATTGGAAAAGTTGGGGAAACATCTTGTTTGTTTTGCAGTTTGGCAACACAAATCCACGTAAAATATTCAGGAGAGAAATTCAAAGATTTCAGGAGTGACAAGTAGAATGTTTCTAATGTGGAAATACTTATTGTACAAGAGAAAATCATTACTGTATGCCTGCCCAAATAAAATGATTCTAACATAAAGCTTGAAAGCAGAAGTGGAGATACGGGAGAACTCTATTAAATAAGTACTCACTCTGTCCTGCCATCTCTTTAGGAAGTGACTTTAAATGGTGTAAATTTTACCCTGGATCTGGGCCTGACTTCAGATTTGTTTTTTGTTGCTGGGGAGCATACTTATTTAAAGGACACTAGAGTTAGGAAAATTGTTGGACTGCTGAAACATTGTAGAAATGGAAAAAGTATAAATAATTGAAAAACTGCTCAGCCTAATTCAGCGAACTGTGACATTAACTAGTATTATTCTGCCAGTAAAAGCTATGTCCACATTAGGATATTTTGGAACTATAGCTAGGCCAAATATTGTGCATCTGAGCCTTTGCCACAGCAGAAAGAACAACTTTCATATTTTCTCCTCTAGTTGCACTGCTGGAGGAAAACAGTGCTAAAGATTATCTAAATACAAAAACCTCAAAAAATCAACTGAAGAAACTGTCAATTGTTCTTTTTGTAGAAAATAAACTGTGGTATCACAAATGGATCTGGATGAGCTTTCAAGCACCTCCTGCTTGCCTCAGGCTGATCAAACCACCAGGCAATTGTCCAAGCATAGCAGGCTTGGTAACTCTGCCTGGAGTTGAAAGGGAAGAAGTAAACAATGACATTTTTACTCTGGAAAGTGCTTGGTCTCTGCCAAAAGGTTCTCTCCTTCCCCATGTGGAAGTTGTATAGCAATGGAATTACGTTGTCAGGGTTTTAATCTCTGAACTGAGGGATTATTCCAGCAATTGACCCTTCTTAGTTTAGGACTCAAGTTGTGGGTACTATCAGGAAATATTAGTGGGTGGAGATTTGTAGCTTTCTGCTAACAGCACTGGTGTGAAAAACTTTCTCCACACTCCACTGTGGTTTGCAGGACATGCTAGCAGCTGCAGTGGTGATAAGGAAAGTGAACTGGAATCCTGCTACCTGTATTTAAAGAGAGAATGATCATGTGCAACTAGATACAATTAGCATTAATAATTCAAATTAAATAAGTGAAAGAAATCAAACAATACCCTTGTTATCAAATGGTTGTTATATATATATGTGGTTTGTCTCACATGGCTACTGAAGACAAAACTGTTGAAAGCTGGGGCAAGCTAAAAGGAGGGAAGCCATATTGATGCAAGCTTACAGCTGGAGGGAAATGTTTTCCCTAGGAAAGTGGATATTACCTATTTTTTACACATATAATTATGCTTGGATAAATAGTTACATTTATTTAGGATTTTTAAATATGGATCATCATTCTTGCACATAGTATCTTTCCAGAATAATGCAATTATCTGAATAAGCATGTAAACTACACATATTAAAGCAGTGGCCAAATTTTTTTGGCAGATGTGACTGCTTTGTGGTTTAACTTCTGCCTGAACATTTTGACTTTGACAGAGTACTGGGACCAAAGAGCTTCCCAATAAATTTTAGTTGTTTAGGGTGTTCCTACAGACATGTTTGTGTGAAAACTTTCTCTAGGTCAGTTTGGATATGTAGCTCCCGTCCCCAAACTGTCTGAATCCAGAACTCTCTAGGATGTGAATGGCACTGATTTACAGAACTGCTACTATGTCTACAACAAGCAGAACGGAAGTTGTAGTGTTTTGAATTAATGATGCATATAGTTCACCTGCTGTGGAGTTTTAATGCAGTATTTCTAATATCATATCATGCCCTCTCTGTCACAGGAGCAACACTAACAATTTCCCCAAAGCAAAGTATTTTTTCTCTCACACAAAAAGTATGTAAATAGATGAGAATAATTGTGAAAATATTATAAGCTGTTTTGCTTCTGTCATATGTATGATTTTAAAAATATGAAAGATGAGGAACTGCTGGGGTTTGCAGTTTAACAATCATTGTAAAAGACAAACCAACATATCCCTAAACTGGGTGGACAAAAGAAGACAAAAAATATCTTCTATGAATCTGCTTTAGTCAGAGATCAAATAAATTTACTCACTTTAAAATTATTCTATTGGAACACAGGTTTCCCAAATTTGCCATGAAGGGTTATTGAAACAAAATAAATGAGCATTTTTTCTATATTATTTGAAGGCTTTGGTTCTGTAAGCATTTTGTAAGCGTTTGTAGTTAGCAAGCCTGAAAGTAAACTTCAAAAGAAGCAAATCTCTTTCATATCTTACTCAAAAGGAGGCCAAGCTTCCAAGGCAGAAACATTAGCCTCAGTTTGAACTTTTATTTAAGGTCTTCATCTTACTTATTTTGCCATTGGTTTTAGTTATTCTCTGTGCAAATCTTTGCACAGGCTAAGGTCTTGTTGCTCATCAGAATTGCAGTCCACAAATGCAGTGAGAATATGGGGCCTTGTCAAAGACCAGCTCATTTTGAACATTTTTTTTTAAGAATTGCATCTTTTTGTAGACTTGACCAAGCCAAAATTTCCTTTAATCTGTGGGAAGCTATTTGAATGCTACTCAGATGTGAACTTTTGTGACATTAATTTCTTCTATATTACAATATACCTTTTCTCTCTGAGTTCTATATCTGATAGTGAATACTATTTTTAGATTGTATCACAGTCAAATGCTTGAGTAGGAGTTTTTATTCACTGGCAAGAAGAGTAGTTTCATGTTAGACTGAACAAGATATGGTGACAGAGCAGCCAGATAAGCATTCAGCAATGTCAGCAAAACAAAGTGAATTTTGTTTTTTTCATCTTCTGCTTTGCAGTCAAGCTTCAGCAGTATTATTTAATCTGTTTAATGAAGATAATTTTGGTGTTAACTTGAAAAGTGCATCAGTGAAGTGCCTGCTCCTTTCAGTCTAATCAGCATGGCCAGACTTTCCAACTATGCTGATACCTCTGTTGATTATTTAGGGATCATTAAGAACAATGTTACACAGTGTCCTTCCCTTGCTTTTCTTCTGGCTTGGTTTACTTGCACAAGGAGGGAGTATCAGACGCATCTGCTAGGAAAAAAAATCTATTTGAGCACAATATACAGGGTTTTTTCCAATTCTCAACTTTTAGGCAGTGGAGTTGTTAGTCATTCCTGAGTCAAGATACACAAATAAATTCCCTTGCTTTTGACAATTCTTGCCACTTAATGATGGTGATTCTAAATACTATAGGCACTGTGCATGAGTAAGCCATGGGTTACAGGATTGTGCAAGCAGATAAATGTCTGGTGTTTAGCCCTCAGTATGTTCACAAAAAATAGAATTACTAGAATAATTTCCAGTAAACTAAAATTTCCTGACTTCTACTGTTGCAATGCCAAATTGATTTAGCCTAAGATAAGAAGACCACATGTGGCCATCTAAAAAAATCCTTGTGGCTTAATCGTCAATGATCATAACTAAGACTTGTATTTCCTCATAGGCTGACAAAATAATTCTCTTGTGGTAATTGAGCCTGCACCATAAATTTAGGAAAACATAAATTTTATTTTTAAATACAGTTAATATAACATAACACTGAATAAATGTTCACCATCTTGAACAGGTATCACTTTAGTTTGTGATTGCATAACAGGAAGTTTGTGTTGGTGATGCTGCTTACTGAAGCTGTTTTTATTCAGAAGGACTGATTGCTATCCTTGTATCCTGTGAGGAGAGGATCTTTCTGTAGTTCCAACCTAGGAAAACACAGCTTCATTTCTCTGTATGCAGCATATTTAAAGCTGATTAGAATATGGATGTCTCATTGGAAATACATGTATTTAATGTATATGAGAGGAGAAGGAAGTGATCAAGCTGGAAAGGACAATTGTGTAGTTCACAAAAGGTAGATTTTAAATAGAGTTTTTGATTGTTTGACTGGCTGTGGGGGAAGGCTTAAAATGGTAAGAGCCATCTAATCTGTTTTCTTCTTTTTGGCATTCAGCCCACCACAGAGACAGAGTGGGAGTGTTGTTATGGGACTGATGACAGTTTCTAATGCAAAATGTATCCAAAAATCAGTCAGAGAATTCTTAACCATTAATTAATTCTTAACCATTAATAACCTTTAATACCATGGCTCAGAGAAATGGTATCATGCCATAATGTGCCTAGCACAGTGTTTGAACCAGATGGGTTCTCCCACTGGCAACTGGGAGAATCAACTTCTGATTGTTCACCAGAGGCTCTGATAGAAATAGTGGGGAAACTCTGCAGGTGTCCTACACTATCTAGGGAGTTATGAGCAAGCAGTATCTTCCTCTTGAGCTTGTTTGTAAAACATGCAGATTGTTTGCTTGGGGCAGGATACTGCCAAGAAGTTCCTTTTGACTCATCTCTTGTTCTTTAGCCAAAAATATGGTAAGTATTCTTCAGTCTCAAAATCATATCCACTGTATTTTGTATTAATAAAATAATATTTTTAAGATGATGAATGAACTTGTTCTAACAGCCTCACCATGAATACTTCCTTAGACTAAGCAGGAAAAGAATTAAAGGATATGTAGCTGAGAGATTTCTTTCTCTGGATTCACAGGTTGTTTCTGTCTGCAAGTGAAGGCAACTGTTTCAGGGAGCAGATTTCAGTGTATGAATGTGTCAAAGCTTCCCTGCATTTTTAAAACCCACCATATTACTCAAATATTTCTTCAAAATTAACATTAAGATCTGCTAATGTTTACACCACCATATCAGAAATAATTATTTTCTGAGCTCTTTTTGAGTTCTTTTCTTAGTTTTCCTATTGCTTTTTGAAGTTCCTGTGTCTCGGGGTTTTCAGTGTTCATTGGCATACATTCTATTTTCCTGCTGTTCCATCTCTATTTGCTCCCTTCAGAGAGCAAGCCATCCAGCAGAGTGACTGAGGCAGGACTCTTGAGGGAACAGTAGTATGCTATCACAACTATGATACAGGCTAGATAAAATAAGAGTGCAGAGGACTTTTGCTGTAAGTTTGCAAGCTAATACTAATTAATTCAGCTTCTGTGTAATAAAGTCCCTATCTAGTTACCTGTCCATTTACCTAAGTATTCTCTGATTGTAACTGTGTACACAGGCAATTACACTGTACATAGATACATTCTTTTGTTAATATGCAAAAATATTTCTGTTATCCTGTGTCCTATATCGTCAATCCTCTTCCACATGTAAATTGCACTTGCTCAGGATGTTGTGCTAGAATCTTACTATACTCCAAAATTTCTTATTGAGAAACATGCATTTCATCTAAAGCCATAGACTAGATGTCACTTTAAAATCACCTTATTTTGTTACAATTGCATGGCCTCAGGGTGAAAAGCATTGTTAGTCAAAAATCATATTCAGGCATGTTTTAATGATGTGTAATAAATAAATGATGTGTTCTGAGAAGAGGAAGTTTGTAGTTTTTGTAAACATTTGGTAATGTGCTACAAAATGTGAAAATATGGCATTAATATTTGCAAATAATAATTTGAAAATCAGTATTTGACACTGTCTGGGCTATCTTTCGTGTTATATAAATGATGGTGCATGATGCAGCTATTTTGGAAGTCTTGTAAAATGCAGTGGAGTAACTTAAACATGAGTCATATGCTAATTTTTTTGGCTGATTTTGCTCAAGAAGCACTTTGGGGGTTTCTTTGGTCCCTCCTTTCCTCGATAATTAGTTTAATTAATTATTGGGTCTGGGGGTTTATCACACAAGCCAGTTGAATAAGGTTAGGAAAGCTACAGGAGTTGAGTTGAGTCTATCCTTGGGAATGTATAAGCCTTTTGGCTCCTTCAGTTTTGCTTCTGCTTGTCACAAGTGTAACTTTTTCTAAAGAAAAGATTCAGGGATAATGAGCATTGGGATGTTTTGCCTGAAGAAGTAACCACAGCACACAACCCAATGTCTCACAGTGTACTAGAAAAGACTGAAGGGGAAAGCATAAACTGCTGGGAGCTGTGAGTATCAAATTAATCAGTATTTAGGAAATAAAAAGTCCTATTTTTCTGTATCAAGTTTTGGGGTTTTTTTAATCTGTACCATTTTCTTGAAGAGATGAAACTTCTGTATCTTTACTTGTAATAGTACCATGCTGTCTTCTGCACCTGATGATTTTCTTACATTCTGTGATTTAAAGTCTTGTTCATGACCTTTTTTTTACTATTATTTTTATTTTTATGTGCCACTGGCACAGTTTTCCTAAGGTTCAGATGAAACCTGTCCCTTATATGGGATATTTGCATTCCAGAAGAATTCTTGCTTTCTGGAATGAATCTGAAACCTTGTTTCTGACATTGTCAGTTCAGCCAGACATTAAACTTCTGTATTCTGTTAATTTTGCCAGTCTGGCATTGTATAAGCTGTGTGAGGTCTCTAAAATCACATTGCTTCACATCTGTGTTGTCATACTCTGGTGGAGGCGTTATGAAGGATTTCCTCACACCAGGGTAAGGAAACTGCCATAACTGATCATCCCCATGCTCAGCATATCCTAGCTGCAGACAAGAATACATTAAAAAGCCTCAAACTTTAAAGTATTTCCATAAGAAAATTCTCTCCTAAGTCTTTTTTGGTTTGACACATTCATTGTGAATTAGTATCTTCAGTGTTAATGATTATGATATGGTCAACTGTCACTGAGAATTAAGGGAATACTGAAATGGCATTGGTATTGGAATTAGAGTTCATACACAATCAGTATTTAATAAGCAGGTCTTTGAAACATATTTTTTCTCGACAATTTCATGTTGACAATTACCAGGCCCAAAAGTGACAAAGTGCTATATCTCTGCATCCTTTAGACCTTATTTTTGCTAATGATAAAATTTGCATCCTCTGAGATCTTGCAATTGGTGTTTTAATTTTAAGTGTTCCTTGTTTTAGTAACATGTCACTAGCTTGTGACATGAGATTGTTAGTCTTATTACTTCTGGAGTAGCTTATCATGGGCATCTTTCTGGTTTCAGAACTCTCAGAATTCCTTAAGTCCCAACCTGAGGGACTGAATTTGCTGAGATGTTCACTATTCATATATTTTTTTTCCTTTCTTAGAACAGCTGACAGTCTTTCTCTGCAGTACCAAGTTTCTGGCTGTAGAAGCAGGCGTTGATGTTTAAAATGCTGGCATTATAAAATTATGGATTGTTGAGCAGTAACCTGCTTAAGGTTTCACATTATTATCCCTCACGACTTACTATTGATGATTTTATTATGCCTGGATTTAAGAGCAACTGAGCACCAGTTTTGAAACTAGGAGGCCCTTATAAAGCTTGGAATCATCTCAATCAATGACAAACCCACTTTTCTCAAAACTCATTAGTAGCGACTTGCAGCGCAACAGCTGATGTAATAATGGGTGTGTATAAAGAAATCTCTCGTTTCCTGGCACATATTCTGATACCCCTGCCTTGCCTTCATTGCTATCAGATTTCCTCAGGATGGCTACAGCTTTTTATTTTTTTCTTTGCAAAATTCTCCTTTGATTCCCATAAGGAGCCTGCATAAGAGTCATGTGTATGTATAATCTCATACAAGTATTTCTGGCACTTGTCTAGCTTAGACACAATATATAATGGATTTCAGGGCTGGCGTGCAGAACATCTATAAACAAAATCAGTTGTTATGGGCAGTCATATGGTCTCTAAGACAACAAGAGGCTACTTCATCATTTGGTCTTACCTCCTGTGTATCGCAAATCATTTTCAATTTTCAGTAAAAGCAGAAATTGCCTAATAAAACTTAAAAAAAGTTTTTTGAGTGAAAATTTCCCGTCCAGTTACTGTTTGAATCCCAAATTGTGGTCTTTATTTCTTCATTTTTTTTCCTTCCTTTGCACCAAAGAGCAGAAAATAGCTATAAGTTGATCTGAATACCAAGCTCTACTGCTTTGACTGGTGGGGGTCAGTCTCTTTCTCCAGGCAGCAAGTGACGGAACGAGAGCACACAGTCTTAAGCTGCAACAAGGGGAATATAGGTTGGATATTAAGGAAAATGTTTTTCACTGAAAGAGTGGTGAAGTACTGGAATTGTCTGCCTGGGGAGGTGGTGGAATCACCATCCCTGGATGTGTTTAAAAAAGATTGGATATGGCACTCAGTGCCGTGGTTTAGTTGAGGTGTTAGGGCATGGGCTGGACTCGGTGATCTTAGAGGTCTCCTCCAACCTGGTGATTCTGTGATTCTGTGACTTTCCTCCATATACCTTGGTCAAGGTATTCAATCCGCAAGTGCCCAGTGCTGTAATGTTTCCCTGGCACGATGGATTCTGTCTGTGTGCACAGTATGACTGTGTATAAGCCCTGCAGCATGGAAGGCAGGTTCTGGAAATAAACTGAGGCCAGCAGACCCCTTCACACCATCCTCTTTGCTTACCTGCACGTGGGGACAACCTGCAAATTAGTTTGGGACCAGCCCTGCTCTTGGCCACTACTTTCTCATTAGTATCTCCCTTTGGTAGGAGAAGGGTTATTGATCATCTGTAAAGCTTGTCCATCATGATTAGTAAGTCATGAGGAATAATAATGTGGAACCTTAAGCAGGTTACTGCTCAACAATCCATAATTTTATAATGCCAGCATTTTAAACATCAACGCCTGCTTCTACAGCCAGAAACTTGGTACTGCAGAGAAAGACTGTCAGCTGTTCTAAGAAAGGAAAAAAAATAGCAAACATCTCAGCAAATTCAGTCCCTCAGGCTGGGATTTACCTAAAGGGAAGGAATCCGAGGAGACAGCGTCCAAATCCTTACTAAAGTTGAGGTAAATATCTGCCACTCTTCCCTCATCTACCAAGCTGATCCCCATTGAAGAAGGTTTTTAGTCTGATTAAGCATGATTTCCCCTTCATAAATCCATGTTGTCTACTCTCAATGACATTCATGTATCTGGAAGTTGTTTCCAAAATTAGTTCCTCCATGACCTTGTTGTGGACTGGCCTCCTGTTCCCCAGATCCTCCTTCTTGCCTTTCTTGAAGAAGAAAGTGACATTTACTTTCTTCTGATCATGGGTTATCACCATGACCTTTCAAAGATATTCAAGAGTGGTCTTGCAACTTCATCAGCCAGCTTTCTCAGCATCCATGGATTCCTTCTGTCAGACTCCATGGACTTACATATGCTCAGTTATTCCACTGAGGTAAAATCTTCCTTGCACCTAGGCATGACTAGATCATCAGTTCCATTGTGTTCCTGGTACATATGTAATCAGCATTACTCCCTCCTCTTTATACAGAAATACATAAGTACATAAACTCATGAGACTCCAGCAACCTCTTCTAGGCTTCTCTACTCTCTTATCAAAGATCTTACTTAAGAAATAACTTAAATTTAATTTTCATAAGCATTTCATAGTATTTATGTTATTAAAATGCTATTAGAAGTAGTTACACAGAAAAGCTCCAGATACAGAAAAAGACACTAATGTAATAAAGATTATCAGGATAATGTTTTGGTCAAATCCTTATTAGCTTTCTCTTAAGACTTTAAAAAAAGTTCCCAATAGAAGCATATTGAGACACTAATAATTGTCCTGTATATTGTTGACCAGCCCTTGAAATTCAACCAGAAAGAGAAAAAAAATCAGCAGAACTCTCACAAATACCTCTGTGGGAGGAACATCAGACTCTAGTCACAAGGATCAAGAAAGAGAGAACAGGATTCACAAAGACACCAATACAGTCTGTTTCATTAACTCAGCTGCTACTTCTAACTCCTTTTTGCCATCCAAAGGATGCTGCAGACACTACTTAAAACACAGGATGGTCTGGGATTCCTTCTGTCTCCTGTGAAATCCTAATAGACCAACTAACAAATTATGGGTTAGATAAGTGGATAGCGAGATCACTGAAAACTTGCTGAACGCCTGTGAATTTTTCATTGTTTGCCCTTGAGTGTCTTAAATAATATGCCTGCCCTGGTTTTTTGAGACACAGGAGTGAAGTGGAGCATGGTCAGAGGAGAATAGATCCTTTGCAAAAGCCTTAATTGTTTCAAGCCAGAAGTGCAAGTATTTTGACAGTTGTTCATTGGATGAAGGCAGAGGGAATTAATTGTTGTGTTCTAAATCCCGGACATCTTTGTTGCGGTTTGTGAGGATTATTTTGACTTTTGGCAACCCGCAAAGTGAATACTCAAAAATATTTAGTTTCATGATCTTAAGTATTACTTTACAGAAATCTGCCTACTGTATTAAATGTCTTCATCACAGTGTTAAAAGGAAGGTACAAAAAATTCCATAATGGGACAGAAGGGCTATTGCCCTTATGTCAATAAAGTAGAGGAAGCATAAAATGAATGCTGTAAGTAGAGCATGCAAGGGACATGCTGGTGACTAAATAGATTTTCTCCTGTGTTTTTAGAAAAGGAAAAGGTAAGATGAACGAAAAAGAAAGATTAACTTAAGGCTCACATAACCAGGTGGATATATTTATAATACTCATTTTGAATATGGAGATCTCAAGGCAGCTGTTTCATGCACATTTTTGTGTACTGATTTTAATATTCATCCAGCCATGCAATACCCTGCAGGGGAGAACCTACGCCTGAAGTTGTTACTTTTGACTTCATTCTTTTGGTCAGTGTTGGAGAAGATAAAAGCTTTGTCTTTCTCTGTCTCCCCTGCCCCAACCTCTTCCCTCCATTAGCTTGATAATGCGTTGAGTAACAGTTGGCAGCTTTGTCAGTTGTTTTGAAAGCTAAAAAAACCCTTTTTGTACCTTAGAGACTAAATGCTGTTTGTGAAATAAGTGATGCTGTACACTTTGTCAGTTTATTGGCTACTTTCTCCCAAGCTCTGTTGGAAAATCCCTACAGTCCACATGCACTTCTTCCCACCATTCCCTTCCCCTACTTGCACACTACAGAAGATACCACCAGTTTTTTTATTGTTGTGTTGCTTGAAGAGCTTTTGTCTTTTAGCATCCAAAAGTTGTTCCCAGGGGACCATCTAGAAATTGTTCACCCTGACTCATGTGAAACTGAGCTAAATCTCTTCTGATCAAAAGAGTTTAAAACTGTTTTTCTGAGAAAATGATGTCTGACACTGTAATTTCCATTTGAAAACAGCTAACATCTGTGGAAAGTGCATAACCAATGCCTGAGGAATTTCTGCGAATTAAGTCCATGTCATGTTTGACTTTTTTCAGTTCTCCTATAGAAGAAAAGGGAGGGTGGGGGGAACAGGGGGAAGAAGCCTCTGACCCAAGACTGAGCTAATTTTGGTTCCAGCATACTGTGAGAGTATCAAGAGGTTGTCTTTCTTTCTGCAGTTTTTCTCTATTTTTGGGACCACTCTACACTTGCAGCACTTGTTCCCTTGTCACTGGTTCACTGAGGGTGAGCCAACATCTTGAATACTGAGTTAAGAATTAGTTGATTCAGTAGATTAACTCCATGTTTGTACTGCTTGCATGATACCACTGACGCTGTGGGATTTTCCCCTTAACTACTTTGACTCATCATTGCCGGCAAATTTTTAGGGATGTGGCAGATGACAGAACATTTTGCTGTTACAGGAAAGGCTTGTTACAAAAGGTATGCCTGGATACCTACATGTACTTAATCAAAAGGTTTATCTCCATCTACTAAATTATTCCAGTAGCCAGGACTGGGTAGTAATTTCATACAGTAGCAGAATTGATGTGCATTATGTTATTCTGTAACATTTTTATACCATTCCAGGAGTTCTGTTCGCAGACTTCTGAGAGCTTTTGATGCCCTTTTATGTTCCAAATTTTCTAAACCAAATCTCCTGGTATTATCAGAGTTGTTATAAATTATACAGGGGAATGCAAGCTATTTAGCTGTTCTGATACTATCCAAAGGCCAAACACATCCCACTAGTAATTTGAAGTTTTGAGTACTTTCCTGAGTTGGCTAGGGAAACCTTCATCCACAGGAAATCACGTACACTGCTTTAATTGATAAGTGATTTCAGCATGTAATGAGAATGGGATCCATTCTGTTTGGACAAACCATGACTTCTTTGAATACCAATTTTATTGCACATCTGTCTTTTCATTTTCTAATCAAATTAAACTAAGAAATGGTGGTACTGTAATTATTTTCTGCCTTTACAGTCTAAAGAGTTTTCTTACCAAGTGGTATTCTTTTCTTTGTAAATTCTGATGGTTTATCTTACTCCAGACTCCATGTAGGAAATGTCCTCTGTTTGTCAATTTTTTTTAAAGCTCCTCTGTGCAAAAGCATATTTTTCTTATAAAGATAAGAATGGCATATGCGAGATCAGAATATATTTCCAATTTCATAGGTATCTGACCACGAGTGAAAGGAGATTTAGATCCATTTGAAGACTACTACTTCTCCTGATCCGGAATGCACAGATTTATAGCTAAGATTCAGAGATTCATTTTCTCACAGTATGCCAGTAGGTAGCTTTTAACTAAAATAAAAAGGGAGATTTTTTTTTCCCTGTGCACTGGAGAGGGTATGGCAAGATATTTGCAGAGTGAAAAGGAAGGGAAAGATAACACTTGAATGAATCAAACCCACAAATTATCTCCGTATTCTCTCTTACTTTTAGTTACAGGATTAAAATTGAAAATCAATGCAATGGTGAGCAGGCATATATTAATGTTTTTTCCATATGTCTTCAACTAGTATTTCCCATTGTCAAATACTTCATTTGCTTTTTCATTGATGTAGCAGATACAGAGCTCATATAAAAACTTCTAGTTTTTATATTAATTGATGTAAATGTATTTCTATTTTTATTTGGAACAAATTTAATTGGCCATCCATTAACTATTCCAAAATTCTTATTTTCTTGTTAGGGTAGGGGATAATCATGTATGTGGTTGTTCTGTGGCTTCTTATACCTTGCCAGTGAGGGCTTTATACTGTCATCTAATAGTCATCCCAAAGTTTGCTTTCATGGTGTTTCACGGGTTTTTATAATTTGAGAGTAGGTCAGGGTCCTCTGGAAACATCTCTGTGGTGAACTGGTAGTGACTGCAGACAGGTGTTAACACTGTAAAATGAACACAAAGCTCAGAGTTCTCATTTGTCTGCAGTGATACCAAGGATGAACGGCTTGAGAGAGGAAGTTTCCTCTCTTGGAGAGTATCCTTACATTTTATGACTGATGCAAACTGGCAGAATACTGTTACTGAACTAGTAAAGTATTTGTCTAGTGATTAAACAGGAATTCATAGTTGAGGGTCATCTGGCACTCTGTGCTCAATTCAGGAATGCTTCAAAATTGTCTTACTCTGTGCTGTCAACCTCTCTCTGAAAATACAGAAAATGTAATTTTGCAGGAAAAGGTTTTGAAATGAGCTCTAAGTTTGTGTGCATGTTTCTGGGTAAGTTTGTGTGCATGTTTCTGGGTGTTTACTTGTGTTTAGTGTAACAGAAACACAGATGCTGATATTATTTGATAAATAGTAGTATCAACTGTTACAAATACAAAAATACCTCACTGTTGCACAAGAGACTTCCAAGATGTACTATTACAACTGGGTGTACTCCAGAGAGTGTCCATGCCTCTGTAGCACTTCCCAGCTCTTACAGACTGTCTGAGCTCTTGAAAACTTGCACTTTGGACACTATCTCTATGTTCCTTGAAAGTTTTTCAAGATGCTGAGGTACAAGCAGGTTCAAGAGGTTCTACATATCTTCACTAAACAAAAGCCAGTTTCATATGGAAAAAAGTCTTACAGGGTTTTAAACTAGAAAAGAATTCAGAATTCAGTTTCCCTGCACTTCAAATTATGAGACAGTTCCCAAACTCCAGGTTTCTCAAATACTAAGGATTTTTTAAGGCAATTTATGTTAAAATGGGGTGTGTTCTGGACATGTGATGTTATAACTCTCGTGTTGCATGTGCCTTTTCATTTGGGGTAAGGGAGTCTGATGAATTTCTTTAGCTGTTAATAGTATTTTAAATTTAGGAACTACAGAAAAGATTGTATTCTCAAATCAATATCTACTTTTCATGTTAGGAAGTACACTGGTTTCACTTTTACACATATGTATATGTGTATATATATATATATATATATGTATTTGTACCTTACTTGAGATGAGAATGCCTGGAAAGAGACTCTCCTGTTAATCCCCACCTAATTTTGTTGATGTGATGGCAATGTTTTGGATAGCACAGCTGGACTATTTTCAGATGGAACTGAATTGGAAGGTAAGATCCACTCATGGATGTAACCCTCTGTAGCCACTTGTACTGGGTTTGCATGGCTTGGTTTTTGGTAGCGGGGCTGGCCACAGAGGTGGCTTCTGTGAGAAGCTGCTGGAAGCTTCCACTGTGTCCAGCAGAGCCAGTCTCTGGCAGCTCCAAAGATGGACGTGCTGCTGGCAAAGGCTGGGCCAATTAGAGATGGGGGTAACACATCTGTGATAACAGATTTAAGAAGAAATCAAAACAAAGGTGGGGGCACAATTTTAATTCCAGACAGAGAAGAGCAGAGTGAGAACGTGTAAGATGAGCAACTCTGCAGACACCAAGGTCAGTGAAGAAAGAGGGAGAGGAGCTGCTCCAGGCACCGGAGCCGAGATTCCTCTGCAGGCCGTGGTGATGACCATGGTGAAGCAGCTGTGCCCCTGCAGCCCATGGGGATCCATGGGGGATGCAGAGATGCACCCACAGCCCGTGGGGGAGGTGCCCGTGCCGGAGCGGGTGGATGCCTGGAGGAGGCTATGTTTCAGTGGGAGACCTGATGGAAAGAGGAGCCCTGCTGCCAGGCTGGAGCAGCCTGTCCTTGGAGGACTGCACCCTGTGAAAGAGTGACCCATGCTGCCGCAGTTTTGGGAGGACTGTTGCCCGTGGGATGGACTCACACTGCAGCAGCTCACAGAGAGCTGTTGCTTGCGAGATGGAGCCATGTTGGAGAAGCCCATGGAGAGCTGTCTTCTGGGGGAGGGACCCTATGGTGCAGCAGAGGAGTGACTCCTCTCCCCCAGCAGCGGGAGAAGCCTTGGGTGATGAACTGACCATAACCCCCATTCCCCATTCCCCTTGCACTGCTGGGGTAGGCAGCAGAGCTGGGAAGGAGGGAGGGGTGGGGGGAAGGTGTTCTAAGGGTTTATTTTACTTCTCATTATCCTGCTGATTTTGTTAGTAATAAATTCACTTTATATCTCTAAGCTGAGCCTGGTTTGCCCGTGATGGTATTTGGTGAGCGATTTCTCCCGGTCCTTATCTCAATCCATGAACCCTTTGTTAAATGTTTTCCTCTCTGTCCAGCTGCAGAGGGAGTGAGTGAGCAGCTTTCTTGGGTGCCTGGCATCTGGCCTGGGTCAACCCATGGCACCACGGCTGGCCATTTGGTCCATGGGACCAGGTTAAAGCCAGTAATTGTTTCTCTGTCTTGAACCTAAAGCAAGGATGGTAGGCCTGATGCAAAGCCATTTCTTTTGGGCTGTGCTTTTTGCTAAAGCTAAGCACAGCCCTTGACATAAAATAAATCTTCTAACACTCAATTGAGAGCTACCTGCTGGAAATGTGTATTTGCTGTTCATTTTTGAAGTGAAACATAACCCCTTTCCCCTGCAGATAATGGGCTTTGTAGACTATAATGTTTCAGAGTTGTTTTGATTAGATTTACAGTTGTTAAATACTTGCTCAAGGAGTGTAATGCAAATAATTTTGTTCTAAAGACAGCAATTAGAGTTTATTTAATCCTGGATTTCGTTTGCTTCAAATAAACTGTACATGCACTGTTACTTTAATCTTCATGTAATGTAACTTTGTATTTTTCTATCCTTTTATACAGAGGACAATTATGATGCGTAAACATATGAATTTAATATTAATATGTACAAGTTCTTTATAATAAATGTGCTCTGTACTTTAGAATAATGTGTTTCTGTTGCTCATTAGCTGCCTTTTTCATCTTAAAATGTATAGTTCATAGTGGTTTTTACATGCTTAAATTCTGTGCACAGCAGTGACAAGCAATGACACTCAAATGTTATCCACAGTATTCTGACCCAGATAAGCCTGCTGATGTCTAGTGCAAGCTAATGTAGCCAAACTCAGCCAAAAAGTCTCTGGAAGATGTGTTTTAGGCCAAAATGACTCATAAGGAGAGAGGAAAAAACATGAATTATTTCCCTCCTGTCTTTGCATGCATTCATCAAATCTGTGCATCCTAGCCAAAGAACTAATTTTCTCATGCCAAGAAAATAATATCTTTTAATAAAACTAAGAATCTGGTAATCTTCCTTCATATAACTGTGAGATTACTTCTCCACTTTTCATAATATTTTTTTATTTGCTCTAGTTTTTGCAGGGCTTCCCCTGGCTTTCTGTCAGAATATTTGAAAGACTGGTGTAGAGAAAGGGAGGAGGGGAGAGGGAAATAAGCACAGCTTAAGGCTGCACCTGCTGTCCCTGGAGTGGGCCAGATGCAGAGTTGCATTTAATTCAGTGCCCCCATTGTAGTGAGGCAGAACTTACAACATTTTTTTTTTTCTTTGATGAATTGAGCTGGCAGCCATCGGGAGAATAAAAGTTTCTATTTTAAGTAAAAGAGCACAGGCAACAGCCCTGTACGCTTTTGTGCATGGCCTTGATACAAGAGCAGCTTGGTGTCTCACTCCATTCCGTCCTTGCAGCTTATGCTGGGAGGAGTCATGAAATAAACAGGGAGAAAAACCCAACCCATGAGCAGAACTTGCAGAGTTGGTAGCAGCCGCTGTCAGGGTGTGGGTACACGGCGGAGCAGTTTGATCAGCAGCAATGCTTCCAAGCCAGCTCCTCTCTCCGAGAGACACGGGTTGTGCTGCGTAGGGCCACATCCCGTTCTCCTGCTGGTGCTCCAGCGGGCTTGCCGACCCCTTGGGAGCTCTGCAGTGCGCTCTGCGGGCAGCCGCTGGCCGGGGCCGTGGTGTGGAGCCGGCCTATGGCCCAGCGCGGGGCTGTGGCCAGTGTCCCTGTCTCGCCCGGCCGGGGCCGTGGTGTGGAGCCGGCCTATGGCCCAGCGCGGGGCTGTGGCCAGTGTCCCTGTCCCGCCCGGCCGGGGCCGTGGTGTGGAGCCGGCCGCTGGCCCAGCGCGGGGCTGTGGCCAGTGTCCCTGTCCCGCCCGACCGGGGCCGTGGTGTGGAGCCGGCCGCTGGCCCAGCGCGGGGCTGTGGCCAGTGTCCCTGTCCCGCCCGGCCGGGGCCGTGGTGTGGAGCCGGCCGCTGGCCCAGCGCGGGGCTGTGGCCAGTGTCCCTGTCCCGCCCGGCCGGGGCCGTGGTGTGGAGCCGGCCTATGGCCCAGCGCGGGGCTGTAGCCGCTGGCCCCGTCCCGCCCGGCCGGAGCCGCCGCTGTCCCGAGGCTGCGCCCTGGCGGCCGCAGGCGGCAGCGCCGGCAGAGCCCGGAGCGCTCGGGGGCGGGTTCCCCCGGGAGCTGGAGAAGTGGGAAGGCCGGCTAAGGAGCAAGCCAGAGGTAAAGGCCGAGGGCACAGAAAAATGGTGGGTGTATTGAGAAGTAAGGAAGTATATTATATCTCTTTGAGACGGAAGCCAGAAGTACTTGATTAGAATGTGGCTGAGCAATGAGGAAGTGGTAGAGTTAGGGCATAGTAGTTTGTCCCATGGCAATAATCCAAAATAAACCAAATCTGTACGAGATACGTGATATGACATGTGGCATGTGATATTTATTCCTGTACAAACCTACTATAATATAACTTTGCAAACATCAGAGCAGCCAATCATTAGCACTTCATTATTATCTTCAGGGGTGGGTGCTTCTGCAGATCTGTGGTACAGACAGATCCCTCTTCTTCACAATAGAATTGCCAATAGCATCAACATTCATGTTCTAAATGTATAAACAGATTTTGTATCCTCTCCTAGTGTGTAGTAATAGACTCCAGACTTCACATCTGAGTTCGCTAATCTGGACTGTGATCTTACACTATCTTCACAAATCAGAACATATTGTAGAAAGAGACTGAAAGAGACCAGGAGGTGCTGACTCCTGCAAAGGAAGATTGTAATGGAGTATTGAAAGACCAAGACTCGGTACGCATGGATTATGAAGCCCATCTTCCAAATCAATCTGGGACAGAACTGGTGCTTAAAGTCTTTGCTTGTATTTTAAGCACGTATAGAATAATTAAATTATAATTGAGAATAATTTAGGCTATCCAAAATTCATTTTAATCACAGGAAAATCAATATATACTAAGATATTTTTGATTAATGCAATTACTCTGTTAAAGACTCGTTTCTATCACATACATTTTTGTGTTTGGTCTTTGCTTCTGCCTGCATTTCAACTTAATCTGATTGTGTTTAGGCAGACAGTGATAAGTGTTTAGAGATATGGTGGCAGGAAAGGCAGACACATGTTTGGAAGGAATGTTCCAGGATAATCCAATGATAGAGAGGCTGTAATTGTGTTAATTACCTCAAGTGGCACAAATGTGTTGATAAAAGAGAAGATTAAGGTAGTTTTCTTCACAGACAGAAGCAGTGTCTTCAGTACTAAGTAATTACATAGTGCTTCAAAGGCCAGGCTAGGTTTTTGCTCTAGAGGCTTGATGAAGTTGGGCAGATTTATTTCTGTCAGGATATAACAATGAAGGGGAAGCCTTCAGGTGAGGAACCCATTTGATGTATTGAGTGTTTGCTTGAAGAAGCTGGTTTCTTGATAGTGTTTTAAAATATAAATAGTAGCACACATCATGTGTTTGATGGACATCTACCGACATGATTCATAGGGACTGTGATCAACTATCTGGCCAAGTAAGTGGTTGGGTGCTTGGGCACAGAGGGCAGTGTGTAGTGGATCATATGTTACCTAGATGAGGGCAACAAGTGGAGCACCACAGATGGTTATCTTGGGACCTATCCTTTTAATATCTTTGTCAGTAACCTGGAGGAGGTGACAGAATGGACCCTTATCAGGTTTTCAGGTCACACAAATTTGGATGATCATTTGATACTCTTGAGGGCAGGGCTGCCATTCAGAGGGGCCTTATCAGGCTGGAGGAAGGGGCTCACAGGGATGTAATGAAATTCAAGTACAACTGCAAAGTCCCGTGTCTGGATGGGATTAACCCCTGCAGTGATACAGGCTGGGGACTGCCTGGTTGGGGAGCAGCCCTGATGGAAAGAATTGGGGGATCTTGGTGGACAGAAGGCTGTACAGGAGCCAGCAGTGGGTCCTGGCAGCAAAGCAGCTCAACAGTGTCCTGGGCTGTATGAACAGGCACGTGGCCAGGAGATTGAGGGCAGTCATCTCCCCTGCTACTCACCACTTTCTGAATTACATATCTAGAGAGCATCCAGTGTTGGTCTCTCACCCCACCCCCAAATACAGGACAGACATCGATAAACTGGAGCAAGTCTAGAGAAGGGCAAGCAAGATGGTCAGGGTCTGGAGCACTTGCCTTTTGAAGACAGGCTGAGGGAATGGGACTTGCTCAGTCAGGACAAGGGAACCTAACAACAGCCCTAACAATGTTTCCCAGGATGTGGCCAAGTACATGGAGCTAGGCTACTCACATTGCTGCGTAGTGGGAGCAGGAGAGAAAACAGGTATGAGCTGAAACAAGGGAGGTTTAGACTGCTTATAAGGGAAAAATATTTTTCCCCCATGTGGATGGTCAGGCATTGTTCTGGGAATGTAGTAACACTCTGCAGAGCCCTTCCTTGGAGTCATTCAAAACCTGACTGTTAAGAAATAATTTTTAAAGGCAAAATAAGCCCCAAATAATAATAAAAAAAAACAACCTCGATAACGGGAAGGAATGGTACTGTTGAAAACCAATGCGAACTGGAATCGCACTGGTTCTCCATATGATGGGTCATGATAATGTTATCAAAACTGAAGAACTGAGTGTACCAGGTTATTTGCATTACAAAGGGAACAATAAGATAAGTCAATACTGTTAGGGCCCTCCCCCCCGCAATGTGGTCCTGGGAGAGGGGCCCTGAGGGCACAGACACGGGGTTCCCCTGCCCCTGCTCAGCCTCGTTCCCCGTTGGTTGTTTTGTGTTCCCCTGCGCAGGCAAGGACCCTCAGGTCCCGTGATTGAGCAGCTCCTCAGCAGAGCCCCGGCCATGCGGCTGGAGAAAAAAACATCTCTGAAACAGCTATCAAGAATCGGTCCATAGATATTTCTTTTCCACGGGACTCCTGGTTTGATATGCGTGTTACAGTATCCACACTGTAACAAATGGTAGAGAAATGCTGGCAAGACACCGACCCCTAAGGACAGAAAATTCATGAGTAAAAACCACTCTAGATCTCTCTCTTCTCGCCTCGGTCTGGATATTCTCTCTGGATTATGGAAGAATTGTGGGAAATGTGGCTCTCTGAGTCACAGAAAGAAATGTATCTAGAAGTTAAAGGAGTCCTTGAACAACAAAACAAGAAAGTGTTCCAGGAGATCTAGAACATTTTTTTAGCTGGCTTTTCAAAATTTCTTCTGTATTTCTTGAGACTTACTTTTTGATATTGATCCTCCTGAAATTACTGGAATTAATCATGGGTGGTTTTGGCATGAGATCTGGGATGACATCAGGGATCAAACAGAACATGCAGTAGAGACAGAACCTCTCCATGCATCCCTTGTAATCAGCAAAGGTCTTGAGGAGCATTTATATGGTCCCATTACCCCTAGAGCAGAGGATGGCCATAATCCCGTGGCTGAGACCACATGGCAGCCGTCCCAGGAGTGCGTGACTGCAGCCGTGCCGGCGGAGGCGCCTGTGCTGGATGCACCCGGCCCCCTCGGGAGCGCGCCCCTTATCACGGACCCCATCCCTGTCTCGGGGTCCCCAGCCACTCGACCGTGAGTGAGGGAGCGATGCCGCAGGCGCCGCGGGTGCCGTGGGCCATGTGCAGCAGAGAGGAGGCCCCCATGAGCAGCCAGGAACCGGGGGTCAGTGTGGCAGCCCGCTCTGAGCACACGGCTCGGAGAGCCCTGCGGAGGGAGAAGCCGTGGTTTCCACAGAGACACGAGAAGCCGCGCAGCGCCGAGCCGGAACGGGGCCGCTCTCAAAGCAGCGTGGAGTTTGCAGAGCGGAACCACTCACAGGGCACGGAGCCAGCGGCGATGGCAACGCGGGGCCGCGCAGAGCCCAGACACGCCGGAGCAGCGCCGCTCAGAGAGCGCGGAGCAGCCGCAACGCGGGGGCCCGGCCGAGACGTCGGAGTCGGCGAGGCGGCGGCCACGCGGGACCAGCAGCCACGACGAACACGCAAGCACGTGATAGGAGGAGTTGTAGCCACGAAAGTTACAGGAACTGTGAAATGGTACAGTGTCAAAAACAACTATGGGTTTATAACACGAGATGATACAGGGGAAGATCTGTTCATCCATAGAACTGCCATTAAAAGGAATAACCCTAAAAATTACCTGCAAAGTGTAGGAGATGGGGAAGTTGTACAATTTGATATAGTGCAAGGAAAGAAGGGTTTACAAGCAGCAAATGTTACTGGGCCTGGAGGTATTCCAGTGAAAGGCAGCCCTTATGCACAAAATTATAAACAATATCCATCCCAGCAACTTCCCTACCCACAGCCTACTTTCCCCTTTTACCCTATACCCAATATGAACCCCTTCCTAAGTTTACCCCATCCCCAGTTTATTCCGAATCCGTTTTTCACCCCATGGCTTCCCTATACAATTCCCTTTCCCTACAACTCCTCTCCGATGCTGAGGTGGGGATGAAAAGGGGGAGGGAAGAAATTAAACCCTCTCCTGCCTCAGTTTCCCCACAAAGCATGCCCGGAGAGTTCTGTCTCCCTTCTGTCAGCCTTAAGATGTTCCAGAGAAAATGTTTGGACATTTAAAGACTCAGGAGGGTGGCTTGTTTTGTTTTGAAACTGTTCTTGTTATGTTTGTCCAGTTGTTTTCAATGTTAAGTTCTAAATCTCTTTTTGTTAAAAATAAATGGGTGAAATGTCGGGGACCCTTCCCCCCTGCCATGTAGCCCTGGGAGAGGGGCCCTGGGGGACAGACACGGGGTTTCCCTGCCCCTGCTCAGCCTCGTTCCCCGTTGGTTGTTTTGTGTTCCCTGCGTGGGCAGAAGGACCCTCGGGTCCCGTGATTGAGCAGTTCCTCGGCAGAGCTCCGGCCATGCGGCTGGAGAAATAAACATCTCTGAAACATCTACCAAGAATCGGTCCATAGATATTTCTTTTCCATGGGCCGCCTTGTTTGATATGCGTGTTACAGTATCCGCACTGTAACACAATACTTAATAGAGAAGTTAAATAAATGGGATTTTTTATTTCTCTCCATGTTGTGCAGAACTTTGGTGAAATACACCGGCGGTTAGAAAAGATGAGTCACTGTCTGAAATTAAAAGTGTCAAATGAGTGAGTGCTGAAAGAGTTTGGACTAAGTAAAACATGTCACAAGAACCAGCTATTCTGTCCATTCTTTTTCACTTAATTTCTTCCTCTCACTTTGTCTCAGATCCCATTAATTTGGAAAGCTGGAAATTAGTTTGGGATAAGGACACTAGAATGCCCTGTCTTTGTCACTTTTATGCTATCAAATGAATGTGTCTTACCTTTGACTAATATATTAACATGTGAACCCTGTATTTTTGCAAGCACAAGATCTCAAATGTTTGCTCATCAAAATGAGAATGGAATATTGGAAAAGAAGTAATTACAGACTTTTAGAAAGTAGAGTTAAGATTTTCTTTTTTCTTCTTTTTCTTCTCTAAGCAGCACATCTGAAAGAATGTTCTCTGGCATCTCTTTTTTCCTGAAGGCTTTAGAGGAGATCCCATGACATTTGCAAGAATAAGAGTCCAATAATTGAGTCACACATAAGAGAATGAAAATTATAATTAAAATTTATATAGCATGTTTTATGAAAAAGGCACTTTGCAAATAATTGACAAGCACTGCTGAAATGTACAGTATCAACCAGAAACATTCTGAGAAAAGACAGATCAAGTGTACTGTGAGTAAGTCATTACTCTTGGAGAGCTCCACATGGCATTATTGTGCTTTTCAAAGTGAAGATAGGAATTTTTTTTAAGGTTATTCTTTGCATATTCTTTCTGCTTTAAATTAGAACAGCAAGGAGTTGAGTCACCTTGGCTTTTGCTTGTCAAAATAATCAGGAATGATAGGTGAATTGTGACTAAGCCCAAATCTTAACAAAAGCCTATTCGTATTTGGAAACAAAATGTAAAATCTCGTCTCTTGATCTTCTCCTTCCCGTCCCCCCAGCTTTTTCTTTTCCTTCCCATACTTTTGTTTTCGCTGTACTTGCTGGTCTGGGAACTATTAAAATAGGACTAGAAAAGCTCTGCTTTGCCCCCAGATGTGCTGTGATACTATCTTGTTGGAATCTCCATTTTTGAGACCTAACCCACAGAGAATCAGTTGAAGTTGAGGTAAGCAAGTAAACTTTTGAGTACTCAACTTTGTTACTTAAACATTAATTTGGTGCTGAAAAGGAGGAGTCACTAGAGGATCAGAGGTTTTGTCTTTTCATGTTTGATCTGTTTGAGACTTTTCATTACTGTGCTTAACTCAATATTTTTTGCCTTTTATGCTAAATCTTTTTGTGACACAAAACTGTCAATAACTGAATCTTCTTCATTTAATATTTTCCTTCTGATGAGTCAAAGGAAGGGTAATGTACTTCCAGGTTTGTGTGGATGAGGGAAACCGGAGCAATGTGCTGGGTTTGATAACTTAGTTAATGGAAATCAGATTTTCTCTGTTTCAATGGAGATTGTGAAGCTGTTCTCCAACAAGAGGAGAAATTGGGTGCCTGAACAGCATTATGGAACCATCCAGCAGTGGAGGATAGTGTTTGAAGAACTCCCTTATGTTTCCATGTCTAGTTTTGCACTGCAGTAGTCAACATCCATTAAAATGGCAGGAGGATTTAGGGAAAATGAAAGCAGAAGGTGATTTATTTTTTATTTTCCATTTTTCATATAGCAGAGGTTTCCTGGGAAAGGTTAGTCCTGTAAGAAAAGAAGTGGACAAAATCAGTGATTATCTATTTATCATCTGTGGATGGTGCAGATGCAGGGAACATATTGGAAAATTATAAAAATATTATATAACTGATTTTTGTACTCTTGACATATATTTAATGGAAATTTGCACTTGCATCTGCTTGTCAAACCAAAATTGTCCCTGATGAAGCATATCCTTGATAAGACAGAAGAAAACGCCTCTTGGCATGGGTTTTTGAACTCTGGGCTGGGAAGAGCTGTGTTCTACAGGAATGATCAGAGGGAAAGGGACCTGCATAGTCTGCTAGGGTCTCAAGGGGAAGGTTAAATATCTGTATGGAACACCTAAGCAGAGAAGACACGGTTGGATAATGCACCAAGAGGAAGAAGTAAGATGTAACTGGCATCAGAGAATCAAGTAGTTGTGAAAGCAGGGATGGGATTATATTTATCTATGAGACAGGTTGTGAGGTAGGCAAATAATTCATATGTTTGTTTCACTGAGATTTTTCTGAGTAGAAGTTGGCCTTTGTGCCTTTTTTTGAAAGGTGTTGTGTAATCTTTTGAAGGAAAGCGAATTTGCCATAAGACAAACTAGGAGAGTCCAGTTTACGCTAATACAAAGACAGCTCTGTGTGACCATGGAGCAATTTTTCCCATTAGTCCTCCTGACTGTTCCATCAAATGATTGATTTCTTATTTTTAATTTTGAAGGGAAAAAATAGAATATGGTTTCTGGAGCATTTTTGAAAATAATATTTCAACTTAAAAAACAGTAAGAATGGCACGTCTGCTCTCTGTATCCATCTCTCTGTCATTTGCCACTCTTTTAGTGCGGTGTTTTGTGAGACCCCCATCCAAGTGTATGGCCTTTCAAACATCTTTTCATCTCATTCAAATTGTACCTGTCTTATTTACCTGTTCAGGGTGTCCGTATTAAAGATCTGAACCCTCCCAAAGATCCTTGAGGTAATAGTGTTTAGGGATTTTTGAGGGTCTGTCTATAGTATTGACTTTCAAGTTGCTATTCCCAGATTTGAGTTAGTGAATAACAAAAAAAGGTTCCTTATGTTGGAATTCAGATGGTGTGATGAGTCTGGAACACATTCCAGTTGTACAGCTGGTTTTGCTGTAGCTGTGTGCTGTCCATATTGATTAGAAGAGCTTGAAATTCCTCAAGTTTGTCTCTAGGACCAATATTGATGGCTTCTCTTGTGAAGTTCTTCCTGAATTATGGCGTACACAGGGTCTTTTTAAAATACATGATTAATCTGATCTTTAAGAAATGCTCCTGTATGTTTCAAGACATTGCCTTTTTATTTTGAACTACTTTGTTTCTAGCCCAGGTAGGAGTGCTGTGATTTTCCCTGCTTATAAACACTATGGAAGTAGAACAGTGTCAGGTCAGTAAGGTGGGGAGTGGGAGCAGACTAAGCATACTGAAGAACTTCACATATTGTAAGCAAGAGATATGTTTAGGTTTGGTTGTTGATAGTTCTTTTGGGTTTGGTTTTGGTTAGACTTTTTCTGTTTGGTTTTTTTTTCCCTAGGGGACTGTTTTGGCTTTTCTTTGTTTGTTGGGTTTTTCCTTGTTTGGTTTTGGGGTTTTTATTTCTAGGGGGAGAGAGAGAGATATCACTACTTAGTTGAATAGATTTAATCTCTTTGGAAACTTTTCCAGATACTGAGACTAAATTCTTTGCTATTGCTTCCTCTTTTTCTCCTTCACCCTTTCCTTCCCATCTTCTCACTTGTGAGTGGGACCAAATGCTGTGCTTACTTGGCTCATTGTAAACATGGAATGCAACAGCTTTTAATGGAAAAATGGAACTTCTTTTCTATTTAAAGTTGTGTAGCTGGTAAGAAGATCAGCCTGGAATGAGATGCATTGCTTTATTACTTTCAGTGTGCTTTGTACCCATTGACTCACCAGACATTTGTGAAAGGGAAAATTATGAAGTATTTTTAAATTGCCAACACTAGATACAAGTGAAAAAATGACATTTAGATTTTTCAAGTCCAGTTCTTTTGCTGAATAAATATTTACAATGCCTGTTTATAACGTCATGTCAAATTAAACTAGTATTTATTTTGCCTGGATGAAAGCCACAAGTAGCCTGAATTAACCTTAAGAAAAATGTTGAGATTGCAAAAATACTGAGGTCAATATAGCAAACAGTTCTCTGAGTACTGCAAATGCTGTTTTTGCAGTTTAAGTCCAGCTTTCTTGGATAAAACAGTGAAAATGTCTCTCAGATCAGTTTTCAGTTAATAGAAAGTTTGATATTCATGATTTTATTTTCATGAAATGTAAGTAATAAAATGGTAATGTTTTACCCTTAGTGGTGGAAAAGACCTTGTAACAAACCCCAGAAGATTTTACTAGGGGGAGCCTGATAATATTTTTTTTATGCTAATTCTCGTTTTGCAGTGGGAGTGAATGATGTCATCCTGTCTCCTCCCACTGTGTAAACTAAGCTTGTGTCAAAGTGTTGCTGCCTCTTGTCACAGAGAGAACGGTTCACTTAAATGCAGCTGCGGTACTTTTGGGTGATACCTGTCAGAGCCATTCCCAGTGCGAGGTTGGGTTTGTGACCATGATGTCAAGATTTGTCTGTCTTCTTTTCTGTGGATATATTGCACTAAACCTGGGAAATGCTCAGAAATTGCCAAGAGGCAAGTAGCTATGACAACTTTCTGGGGGTTTGTTTGTTTTTTTGTTGTGGGGCTTTGGGATTTTTAATGCCTGTGTTTTGTTATGGAAATTTGCTTTCAACATGTTAGGAATGATTAAAGGTAAGAAGGATTAAAGATGAAAGAAGGTCAGTGAAAAGGGCAAAGTCCAGGTAGAACAGCAACCTTAAAGCTCTTGAATAAAATAAGCTCAGAAGTTTTCATGGTATCTTGTGACTCTAGTGAGAAGTACTGTGCAACAAAGTTACTGTATTTAATGATTTTATAGTGATTCGGACAGCAGTGTGCAGGTCTATGGTTTAATATCTTAAAGACAATGTGACTTAGAAGCACCCCGTGTTGCTGGTGGAAGGTTTCAGTTCTGTCTTTGAAAGAACTTGTATACTTTCCCTTTTTATGCATCCTTAACAATTCAGTGGGACTTGACTACTGTGGGTCAGGTTGCATGCATTTTGAGGGAGAGAACTATGATTGATTAAAATTTATACAAGAAGAAAAGCCCCTCCAAACTTGTGTGAATATGTTTTTAACTATTTCTTTCTCCCAGAGTCTGGAAGTACAGTAGATTTGCAAAGCTGGCAGTGATCTCTTCTCCTCCTTGGTAATATGACACACATAACATTGGCATTTTATTAGTATTTTATTGCTGACTGCAGGAAGAACAGTCATAGCATAAAATTAAAAGAGTATTTCTCTATCTGGATGGTAAAACACTTCGTAGTGCCTTGGCATTAAAGCAGCAATTTCACAACTGTTTCTGTACTGCACATATTGCTCTCACTTTGTGGAAGTGCTTGCTTGAATCCACTGTGCTTTGTAATGCATTTTACATCTGCAGTCTCCTGCAGCCACTGGCATTTAGTGGAAGCTGTGATTTAGTTATGAAAACGTTTATTAAGAAATAAGCACTTTGAGGGCTTCCTAGGAAATTCTGTTCCATAGAAGGGGAACCTAAAGGTATTTTGGGGAGTCGAGATGATTTTTCACCCCTCACCCCTCCTTAAGAGACTTTTTTTTCCCAGGATTTTGTTATTTTTCTTTCTTCCCTGTGATGATATTCTTTTGAAAGTATCTTTCTTTTGATCTCATCTTCTGGAGCCAGTGTGGAGTTTTCTGCATACTGGTAATAGTGGAACAATATGTAGTCAGCAAGTAACAGATATGCAGTTCAAGTCAAGCTAACTCTAACACTTTAGTTTTGTCAAAAAAGGACTTAAGAGAGGATTATGTTGACCAGAGAGGAATCTTGTATGTATTGCCTACTTTGAGGGAAGGAACTGTTCCAGTGCTTTTTTATGTGGTTTCACTGGACTTTCTGCTCACTACTGTAGAATAGTGGCTCTAAATTTATGTTAACTGTGAAATTCAGACAAAGCTTCTAATCCACTGCAAGATTAACTCTGGCATGTGGTTTTTTTTCTGTCCTAAAATAACATTGCAGAAGTGAAGTTCTGTTTGCCGAGTGCATAAAGTTGCAGGTGGAAACTTCATTTCTTTTCAGTGAAATAACATTTTTAAGTTTCTCCCATTGCAGTGTGGAAACATCAGTCTAATTCTTTTGTTTGTAGCTGCCTCTCCACTTACTATTTACAAAGAACTGCGTTGAAAAAGCAAGTGTATTAGTACTTAGCTGCTATCTAGAAATGCTCAAATGATTTTCTTCTACAACATTGTCTTGTTTGATAGGGAGTACAGACTTTCTTCATAACCAAAGAGTATATGTGAATCTTAAAGTGTTTTAAAAATGAAGATATGTAGTGGTAATATTCTTTTAAGAGGGCTATTCTGCCTTGCTATGCAAGCTTAAATTCCAGTGAATTTCTGTGCTCTTTAAGTCACGAGGTATGAGGCTTCAGAGTCACTCTTGCTCTCCGGGGAACAGTGGAATCAAGTCCATAACTTGAAGGAGGGCAATCTAGCCAAACTTGCTTTCTGGTGGTGCAGGTACTTGTGGCAACAGGTTATCAGAGGAAATCTTGCTCTTCTTACCAGCACTTTGCAATTCTAGTGCTCAGATCTTCTCTCCCAGAGGTGAAACACACTGACCCCATGTCTCATGGACTGGGATTTCCTTTCAGTGGTACAAGGTGGAAGGAACATCTTGCCTCCTGCAGCTGCAAAGGAACAGAGCCAGTACAGTGACTTCCAGAGCTGTTTGAGACACAGTGTGCAAATGTGCTTGTCAGGAGGCTGGAACACAAATTGCTCCCTTTTCACATATATTTTTGTACTTTCACCTCCACAAGCGTGTGTTTTACTAGGATGAAAAAGAAAATATTATTGCTGTTCTCAAAAGAGTGTTCTTTATTAGCAAATTCTTTCTTTCATTATTTTGACTTCAAAGATTAAGGCATTGTTGGAGGAATAATAATAATAACGAGTAAAGAAAATATAATTGGGAAGGGAAGGCTGGTGAGTATTGTGTTTTAGTATGAAGGCAGTGGTTTTTTTACAATTATGTATGTGTTTCATCTGGCAGATCAGCTGCTAAGAAAATTCTGCAGTCAATGCCTTTGGATATTATGTGAGGGATCACAGAACAGCAGAGTGGGAGATGATTGTACAATTAGGGATGATATTTCGTCCAGTATTTCAGCTGCTCTCTGTTTGTCTAGCCTCTAAAGTTTTCTTCTAATTAGAAATTTTCCATTTATTTTTGTCTCTCCCATTATGCCATTATGTCAGTGCCATCCACCATATGTAATTCTTCAGTTCAACGCTGTCATACTTTATTAATGGGTGGAAACAGTTGCAAGGCATAGGTGCCAGAGTTATAACTTGTCATACTCTGTCTAATTTTTATGGTTCTGTGAAACAGAAAAGTTCCATTCTTAAAGAATGCAGTGTCGTCTCTCTAGACAGGAATTAAGTACAGACCAAAAGTCTTGTCTTTAGAAAATGAGTTGGTAAGCAGAGCTTCCTGGGTCTGAGACAGAGATGAGAAAACAAAGCCACAGAATCCAGAATAAACAAGGTACAGAACATAATCCACAAGATTGTACTGCCTTGTAAACCGTGTTTCACTGGCATCTTTCCAGTTGGAGCTGATACAAATGTTGAGGGCAACAGTTGTGGAGCAAGTTCTTAGTGTTTGGTGAAACAGTATTTCATGTTTTGATTTTGTCACTTGACTTTCCAGTTACAGCACAGATGTGCATGGAAATGTGGATTTTCACTACAATCTCTGCTTTCAGTAGCTTTTGTCTATCTTTATGTTCTGTTTTACTTTGTTAGAGATGAAAAGAATTTGGGGTTGATCCCTCCTTATAAAAATGCAGTTTTATGAAGTACTTAAACAAGGAATCTGAGTGTTTTTCTGGTTTGTTTTCAGGGGATTTTTTGACATGTTTCTGACCACTGTGGTTTTCCTGCTATTTGAATTAGTCATCAGGTACAGTGGAATTCAGGTCCATCTTTGTTCTACTTTCCAGTACTCAGGCCTGTCCTACTCTGCTGTCCAGGAAGGGCTCAGGAAACCTTAATTCGGCTTTCCCCTGGTTGCTGTCTTCTTAGGGAAAAAGTATATGGACTTGACATTTCTTAGGGGACCATGTGAAAAAGCCTGATTTACAGAGTCCTATAGGGAAAACCAGATCCAAAACTTCTGTGTATCTACAGTTGTAAGTTGTGGGGAAAAGTGGGAAAAACAATTGTTTAACACTGAGGATTTTTTACTTTGTTTGGAACTACAATATGTTTGGTCTGATACTGTAGATAGCTACTGGCTAATATTTGTACCTTAAGGTAATTATAACTGACATCCCTTCGAGAGTAAATGCTGTATTTACAGTAGACTCCCAAACTTTGATATTTGTGAAAGGAATAGGCTAATTTTATTCATAGCTAAGTTTGCTGGCTACGCCGTGTTGTGTAATATGTCCTACTAAGCAGAGGATAAACTCAGCATGTGTTTTCATTTACTAGTGTCAAACAGTTAAAACAATGTAGAGTTATTTCAGTGTGTCACAGTTATTATATTGCAACAGCCAAACCTTAAACCTTTGTGCTGCCCTCTCCCCTCCTCCCAGAAGCACCCCTTTAGTAGCTGTAGGATGGCAGGACAAAAATTGTAAGACAGGGGAAATTCTCCTGGAAGCTGTGGGTTTTTGAACATGCAGTGAAGCTGGCATATCAAAATATCACAAAAGGACTGAAATGACATGTGGTTTATATGTTACTCTCCCCATGGTTTACAAAACATCTTTCTGGGAACTATTTTTCAAAATGCACAATGCATTAACCTTTAAAAAACATTCTTATGAAGAAGGGCCTGTTTGAACTAAATTATTTAACTTCATTTTTTGTTGTGTCTGGAAAAAGAAGTGTGAAATTAATTTGGGGGTTTTTCTTATGTTTAATGGCACATAAATGACAAGTCCAACAAGAAATTTAAAAGGGATCCTTCATCTGGTGTAATAGAGTGACAAGTGTTTTCAGTCTCTGGATATGTCATGGCAAATTTGGGTCATTCTTACCGAAAATGAAAACAGCCTGTAAGAATGTAACAATTATAGCAGTTCATTTAATCAGTTATCTTATCACGCAGAGAGTTGTGTCCTAGGCTTGCACATAAACATATCAAAACCCAGTACTGAGTGTCAGGCTTCCAAGTTCAAAGATAATCTGCAATACCAGAATTCCATTTTTATGCTGGCACAGTCAGTGGTGCAACATTGTGATGATACATATGGGTGGATTCTGCCAGAATTAAATTCCATTGCATGTGAAGGCCTCCAAAATGATCTCACTGCTGGGTAATCTATATAACCTTCCACCTCTTCATTTTAATTTTAGTGTTCCCAAGTATCACTTTTTGAACATTATTTTTCAGTCCTCCTGCATATAATCTTTGGATCTAGGTGTTCCAGAAGGACAAGCTCCATAACTCACTTGAGGGGAGAGCTAAAGGCTAAATCCTGCTGCTGCTCTGGGTCCAGACCTGCTGTATATGGATAGTATAGTCTGTGTATCTGTTGAATGATGATACAGTGAATAATGAACATTGGGTTTGAGGCTTCTTTGGACTCACCTGGTATGCACTACACATTGCGTGTGGGAACAAAAACCTCTGTCTGCTCTAGGGGGAAAAAATGGCTAGCAGTGACCTGCAGCTCCAAGTGGATTTCTTTTCCTTGGGGAAATTCAAGTGCAGACTTGAAATTGTTTGTGAGCCGTATAAATTTGTTGCTGGGGAGCGTTCTTGACTATTGCCTTTCACAGGAGATGGTTGGAGTCCTACTCACTGGCATGGTGAATCTTGGTGAGAACAGAAGCAGGTATTCGTGTTCTGGACAGGCTGCAGCCTAAAATAGGTGCCATTAGTAAAACAGCCCAGCCTGCAGTACCTTCCCAAGTGGAAAAGGGCAGCTGGAAACAGGCCAGATGCTACTCAGACTTGCCTGACAGGCCTTAGTTCAAACACTCTTAGTTAAAAATTGTTTTTTCTACAATACAGGACAACATGTGTATAATACAAGTTTGCTTTGTGTATTTGTATTTGTCTTGTGCTGGGAGAATGGTGGTCATGAAGATGACTACTGGCAGCATCATGAAGGAAACCTTTCTATGGGCAAGGCCTGGGCCATCTTTTCCAGTACAGCCATGCTTCAAAACATAACTATCATGTGCCATTTTACTCTGCCTACATCAACTCTAAACCTCCCCACTTGAGCAAACCAGTGTGTGTCATATCAAGCTGAAGAAAAAACAGATCAAGTTTTGAACCACCAAGTGAGTTTCTACTGTTCATGAAGTTGTGATTGTAGTTATGGTCACCAGAATTGAATGTTTTTACACTCACTGCTTAACCAAAGTTATGTCATCATAGTGTGCAGATATCCAGGCAAGGTTACAGAAGGATGGTTGCATTCAGAATATCAACACAGAGTCTTCACTGCTGCAGAGCTGCTGAATAAAATGCTGGTAAAAAGTTGAGGCACTAGCTTTGAGGATTCTAGACCTAAAAGCAGGGAGGTAGGGAATGCTTTTTTTTGAGAGGAAAACTACTTTTCTCCCAGTCTGGAGGAGAATGTTTATTGCACTTGTTCAGAGGTTGGTAGACAAAATATAACCTGTGTTCTCTAAAATGCTTTAGAATTGTTGCTGAGGGCCATCACTTTGCAATAATTTAGTATTATTTAGGGCATCTTCTGGAAGAAAAATAAATGAGGCAAGTGAATCCACAATTTTTCTTAGGCTAATTGTAGCCTTGGCTCTTCTATAAATCCTGTTTACCTTGAACAAGTATGTCATCAGGCATGAGGGCTCCATGGGAATAAATCTACCTCAATAAAACCAGCTTAATGAAGTGCCTAAACCTCTGCATGTGATTTGATTTTTATTTAGTTTGTGTGTGTATATGGTGTGCTAACACTAGAATATCACTGTATGTACTTAAAAAGAAATTGTAGTTCTATACTCTTTCTCAAGCTGAAGAGTTGGTGGCAAAATGGATTCTCAGAGTATGAGGGAATTTTTTGGTAGGGCTATTTCAGCATTTTATATAGTTCTAAGGTTTTGCATTATTCTTGAAATCTGCTCAGGAAAAGCACAATTCAATGGAGTGGGAAAAGATTCTTTCCAATCACCTGCAGTTGTGGCATTAGTTTATGAATCTATAAATGGCCACAGAGTGCTTGATATGAGTTTACATAATTAATACTTTGGGAACCTGGCCAATTTTAAAAGGCTGAGAGTGTATGTGGGATAACATTATTTTTAAACTCACATTTGGAAAAGACTTTTCTTCTTTTGTCAGCTGCTTGCAATATCTGCTTTATATTAATTATTCACTTTAATTTTTCTTTTTATGATGTAAAACTCTGGAGTAATTTTAGAATGTGTAAAACTGTGGTTGGTTCAAAAATACAAATAAGTATGCTTGAAATGTCCCAGAAGGTCATTTTCTGACTTCGAAGTTAACACATTTTCTGGCAATTTAGATTACCTCATTACCACAGTTCAAGCCTATACATGAACAAGAAAAATACACACTGGGAAAATTACAAGACTTTCAGACCTTATCGCTTACCACTTTTCTTTTGAAACCTCAGTGTGTCTGTGCAATATGCACAAACGCTGAAAATTAAGGCATGGGTGCAATAGCCTGAAAGTTGGTAAGAACTTGAGCTTTGGGATACAAATAATAGAAAGAAAACTCTACATTCTGACCTGAACATTTTGGCAGAGTTCCATTCTGTGGCTCACACGAACACTGAAGTAGTTGGATTAAATGGCAGGGCAGAGTTTTTATTTATAGCACAGTGTGCAGCTTGTTTCACAGTCAGGAAAATGGCTGCAGTCAGGCTTAAGAAGCATGAATTGTCCTAGTTTGATGAAGAGCTGACTCAGGTAAAAGTGGTGGGGTTTCATGTTCAGCTTGAATCAATAGGTCTCCTTCTTTTGTCAAAAAGCTTATTAACAGCTATTTATTGTGTGAACATGACTATGAAATTGCTCCACTGTGGCAGCTCATCATTTGCCACCTTACAGATGAGCACCAGCTTTTAGCTATGATCTGACAAGCACCAATACTGCATCTCTTCAGCATTCCTTCCTGCTCTTTGGTTTAGTTATGAGGAACACAAAAACTGGCAATTCTAGTAGAAATGTCTTTTTGCTTGTGTTGGTTATTCAGTGCTCCTTAGCAGGTGACACATCTGATGTGACTTGGTATTATGGAGTAGGAGTTAATTTATGTCCTTTGTTAATCAAGTCTGTATAAACATAAGTAAGATTTTTTTTTCAAAGTATTAAAATACTAATTATGCAATTATTTTTAGCTGAAGAATTTCTTTTGACTTGTTGGCAGATTTGGGGATTTTTGCTCCAATGGAAAATCTATACTTAACTTGCGCACAAGTAATAAAGTCATGAGTGTGATTTCACATAGACTCTCTAGTACACTGAGGCATGGATGTGCACACACAAGGCAGAGTGGGACCTTGCTCATTTTTGGTAAATGCTTTGGGTCAAAAATTATTTGTTTTAATCTTTCACACTTTCATCAATCCCCTGTACTCTCACAATTTTAGTAACAGGGTCAAATAGCAGTTGATAAAAGCATTAGTATGTTGTTAATGTACAGCTATGAATTCTTAGAAAGCAGTTTCTCAGTAATGTAACAGATGTTTATTGTGCTCCCTTTCCACTCAGAAATACTTACAGCAATTAGCAAGGGACATCATGTGCTATTATTATATTTATTTGAAGGCAATGTGAGGTTGCTTGTAGTATTAAGGACGTAGAACAATTACAGATATTCCACCACATGTAGGGAATAGATAATCTCATTTATGCCCTGTTGAAATTTCAGGTATTTGTGAATAATTTTTTCCATGACCTGTCCCTTCTAGATTATTTTCCAATAATTTGTTTTTGTAGTTTTAAAACACTTGTCAGTTGTCAAAAATCCTGGCGCAGGGACAACCATCTCATTTTAAAACTCCAAAGTCGCGAAGCATTATTTATGTGCTTAATACTCTCTTAAATCAGAGAGCATTCCTTGGGAATTATTGTAATCTACTGCACACTGGGTTAAAAGATCAGTAATGAGAGAGACATAGCTTCCTACATACCATAAATTCTCCATGAGCATTTGGATACATGCCTGAGAGAAGTACAAGTAAAATGCAAAGTCAGGCCTACAAAGATTGCTTAGCTAATCGTTTCGTGCCCCTAGAGGTATGTGCCCCTATTCCACCCCAAAATTTTCATAAGCCTTCCTTTTGTGTAGCCAATAGCATTCTTTATTGGCATTTTTCAATGAAACATTGGCTGGAGAATTTATTAAAAAAAGTAAGTATAGACATAAAAAGATGGGTTGGAAACAGAGATTACTTCCTACAGCCTTCTTTCATCTCTGTAGATAAAGGCAACGTGGTGAAAATAGAGCAGGTGATGCAACAGAGAAAGAATTTGGAAATATAGTCAGAGAACATAAACTCTGTGCCATATCCTGAGTGGGAAGGGAAATATGTGGAAGAAAAGATGAAACACCTTCAGTAGCAAAAATAAGTATTTGTCATATATTAGTACTCACTTAATCATAGGCATAGCTTTAATCTTATGTGTTGTATACTTACTAGGCTTGGTGTCCATTATTTTCTGTAATCCACTGATTTAGAACCATTTCCTTCATATTTCAGTTTTCTTAAGACAAGTTAAAAATGCCTGTGCTTTGCAATGTGTTCATAGTGCTGAAGAAGAATTTCTGTTAAATTTAGGAATTCAATAATACATTCTAAACTTATGAAGTATTTATTAGTACTTTTTAAAATTAAAGATGTACTGGCAATTCATTGCTTCTTTCTCCAGATGTGTTTGAACTGTAGAATCTTTCCTTTGATCTCTGAAAATTCAGAATGTGGAACAATATAGAAGAAGATAAAAAGGATCACCTCTGATTTTTCTTGATCTGTTGGGGTTTTTGTTGGGGTTTTTTTTAGAGTAGTAGTAAGAAGCCAGGTCATCAGTCTTGAGATCTGTCTCATCTAATGGTGCGAGATGAGATACATTTTCCAGCTGGAAAAACTATGTGCAGTTGGAATCAATCCTTATAGGACTGGGCTGTATCCAGCAAGTGTCACAGACATGTGTGAGAACGTTCAGTTTGGACACCAGGAACATAAGTGAAACCACTTTATTTTGACTGCTCTTTTGGAAACATAGGGCAATTTTTAAAAATTTACATTTTGTTTGTTTGTTTGTGTCTACAGCTTTCTAAACTGAAGGGAAGTAACTGGCTAAAAGCTTTGTTGACAGACTTGACTACACTGACAAGTCCAAATCATAGTTGTCATAGCTCAATAGAATTTCATATTTCAGTACTGCTTTTGTTAACTGACGAAGTTTTCTTACTCTTTCTGAGTTTACCATTTTATATACAACACTGCCTAAGAATTCTTATGTGTGCTTCAGATATTTAATTGCTTTATCATCTGTTTGCCTCTAAAAAGTGGGGAATTTATTCCAAAGTTAACACAGAATATTGCAAGCACCTTTGCCAAGTGCCCATTCAGAGCTATTAATCCCTGCTGTATTTGAAGTCCTGTATATCTTGGGTGTTATTTTGAGCAGAGAACACAGATATTTTCTGTGGTCATATGAGGGTTGCAATGCTGGAAGTGGAAAACCGTTGTGACTTCAGAAAAAGGAGAATCCCATTCCATTTCCATCTTTTTGCATATTATTTTAAAGATTCCTGCTTCAACTATACCCAGCGTAATGGGAGGGCTTATAAATAGAATTTTACCTGTTTCTGAATGGGTGTCTCAATCTAGTTTGTTTTCCTTCAATTTCAAAGCAGGTCATTATGGACAACTCATCTGCTTCTATTTGCCCAACCCAAGTTGTTTTCCAAATGTACACAAAGCACAAAACATTCTCCCTCACTGAAATGAGTATAGGATTTACACTGGATGTTGCTCAAGAACCAGAAAGAGGTTCTTGAGTAATATCAAAGGGGTATCAAAGGGAACTTTTGGACTTTTAACCACTGACTGCTATTCTTTGAGCCTAGTTTTCCATCTACCCCATAAAGTAGGCATCCGGTCTGCATTTCTCCAGTCTGACAGGAAGGATACCTGTGGAAATTGTGCCAAACTTGAAGTAAATTATATTCACCCCTTTCCAATTATATGCAAGCCCAGTAATAACATTACAGAAGGCAGCAGGCTTTGCTGGACTGCCCGGTTTTGGTAAATTTGCTCTGGCTGTTCCAAATCACCTTCTTGTTCATCACATGCATAAGTGTGACTGTCCCTGGTGACTGAGGTTAGGGGGAACAGCTTGTGGTTTCCTGGATGCTCTGTCTTGCCTTTACTCAGTCAATTGCACTGAGATATTTTTCTGTTCTCACATGACAAATTAATCTTGCTTCTCCCTGGCTGTTCTTTCAAGCTTATCTATATACTGAAGAGATCATGCCTTACTGGATTTTCATTCTATGTGTTAGAGGTATGAAGTAGGATATTGGAATTCACGCAGAGCACTGAGGAGGGCAGCCCTCCTTGAGGCTTTATGGTGCATACTTAGATGTGCAGAACAAAAGTAGTAGCCTTCAAGTTGAAAAATACTCATTTTTACAAGGAAACATAGGGCTCAAATGGACTTCCCTGAACTCATTTTGACCACGTTGTTCTTATTCCTGAGACAGTTTGTTCCACAGTATAACTGCCTATTTTCCAGATATCTTCCTTGCTACAGTTTGTAACTTCTCTTCACAGATGAGGAGCAGAACTTACTTACACTGCTTTTCCTCAGGAATTTGTTTGTTTGCCATATATGTTTGGATACTGTCTTCATATCTATCCATGTACTTTCCCTCTAAGGTTGATGACTCCTATTTTTTCAGGCTTCTTTCCTGGGTAACAGACTCTGTACCTCTAGTCATTGACTTTGCCTTTTTTCCTGGATTTATCAAGTTGGTCTGTTTTGCAGTGCTCTATGTACTTATCTACTAGTGATAAGAGATCTTTTCAGAAGTGAGAACTAGTGCATGAAAGGACTGGGATCCATCTCTTCAGATTTAAAATAGAGAAGGTAACAATTTTGAAACATACCTTGACATGTTGGTGATTCTGAGATTTACAGATTAATTTACAACTAGAGGATTGGAAATACATGCTAGTTTCAAATTTATTCTGTTAGTATAGCTTGTAAATCCTCCTAGCTGTCTAAATAAATGTTTAAGCAGTTTTGTCCTTATAAAATTACCATGTGCTGATTCACAGAAGGAAGTAAAACAAAGTTAGCTTTAAAACCATCTAAGACAATGCTAGTACAGAATGCTGAGCTAAAGACTTGCTCTTTCAACTGCTTGAATTATGGCAGATAAGGTAATACTTATGACAGACAGAGGATTTCAATATATGACTACCTATTTCGTTCTATTAACAAAGATATACATGCAAATTTCAATTTATTACTGCTTGGGGTTTTTTGAATGTTAATTTGGAGGTGCCTTATTCTAACACAGTAGAATTTATATTTTCTTGCCAGCAGTTATTTTGATATTCTTTTGAATGATTCCTCCCAAAGTGTTTCAAAATATCCCCAGATGAGTAGTCACACGGTGAAAAAAACCCCTATGTATTATGATGTAATAAATGGTGACCACATGTAAGGAACAGACTCCAAATTGACTGTAAGAAATGAGTCCCTCACTACAATCTGGGTACACAGTAACAACCCATGTAGCAGATTATGTGTGCACTCAGTAATAAACGCTAAATCCTGGATTGTAAGTGTGATGTCGTCCCTCTTCTCGCAGAAGCAAAGGCAACTGCAGCTCCAGATAGTGGTTTTCATTATGCCTTTGATTTTCAATTCTTCAAAAATGCACTGATGTTCGTGAATGAAAAGTGGCTTAAGGAAGTGGTGATGCCAAACACTGCCTGCCACAGAGTAGGTTAATGGCAGTGATGATGCACTGCCTGCTCATGACCATGGTTATAAGAAAGCTGTTGCATTGAGGTCTATGGTCTTTAATACCAATCACTTCAATACATTTGTTGTTTATGGGCAGAGCCAGACCAACAGCATTTGAATTCTTCACCTGCTCAGGTTCTTAGTATTTTGTTGAGCTTTTCCTCCTGAGGAAGAACTGTTGTCAAAGAAAGTCCCTGCTTTTATTCAGCTGATCAGGTCTAAAATATGATCACCTTGTATGAGGCCATGTCCAAAGACCACATTTCTCTTTTGGAGTTTGCATTGACTGATGCTCTTTAAAGGTTTAAAAAAAGAAAGTTACACCTAGAAAATTTGGGAGACTCTTCTTGCTCCCCGCAGTCTTCTGCTTGCCTCTGTTGAATATATTTATGTAGAATCTGTCAGGTTCTTTGGCCAGGACACAGTTTTCTTGGTAGCCCAGCCTGGGTGGAGTTGCCTTGGACAGGTTTCCTTGGACAGAAGAAGGAGCCAGGATTGGAAAGACAGCTCTTCTGGACAAGATGCAGTCACTGTGACATCAGCTCTGTCCAGGTGAAATTACATCCAGAAAAATACATGCCAGGCCAATCTGGAAAAAAAAAAAAACAACAAACAAGGAGCTTTGAGAGTAAAGGCAGGGGAGCAAGGCCCTGGAGAACCTAAAGACATCAGATCTAGATTAAGCTTTATCCTACTACAAATAAGTGATCCATAATCTAAATTGAAATAAGGGTTTCAGGTTGTTTTATTAACAAGGATTTTTTTTCTTGTCCTTTTAAATTTGTGTGCTGTTTATTTCAAAAGTTTTATCTATCAAAAATTATTCAACTTGAAGGCATTTTAGAAGGCATTATGCATTGAAAATAATGGATAGGCTTGGTTTTGTCCCTATCCTTCAAAAATGTTGAATTGTTCAATGTTGAATTTTATTTAAATGAAATTTTTACCTTTAAACACCAAACTAAGTTTACTAACTGGACACAGAAAGGAGCAGAATTTTCTAAGGTTTAAAATAAAAATTAAACTGTATCTCACAAGAGGAGCCAGGGCCAGGTTGTTTTAAGTCATATCAAAGAAGTTTTCAGAAGTCTAACTCCTGTTCTCTTTTCCATCAGAGCTGCAGACTTGGTTATTTTCAAACAGATTTCTTTCTTGTTTTCAGTTTTGTTTCCTATTTTAATAAATAATGAGAAATTACCTGCAGAATGAAAGCTGGAATTGGGGGTTGGACCTCTGAAGTGGGATCCCAAGTTTAAATCCAGACTCTTTTCAGCTTTGCACCCTAAATATAACGACAGTTACTAAGTCAAATAAAAAATAATTTTCAACCAGCATGTTCAAGAAGCCTTGGGAGGGAGATAGTTATAAAGATGGAAGTGGAACTTCAGGGGAGTTCTTGAATGACCTGAAAACAGGCAAAACAGGTGGCATCATATGAGCAACAGATTTCCTTTGTACAATGATTTATGTAGCTATATAGAAGCTGGAATTGCTGATAACTACATCTTTACCTCTGCATTGACCTAACTGATCCTAAAGTATTAATGAGTACAGCTTTTTAACTCAGTTCTGAACTATAGTGATCACTAGAGAGGAATTGGGAAAAGAAGTTTTAAAACCTGTGTGATTTTGTAATGCAAACGTTCCAACAATTTTCTTTCAGAAGTATATATTTAGCTTAAAACATTAAAGAGCAGCGTATTTCTGATTAGCGTTAATAAAACTAAATGTGCACAGCAACTGGAGGAAAAGGTGTCAGTAACCTTGAAAGAGTGCTGTGAGAAAGGGCACAGGAAGGGATGGGACTGACCCTGGGCCCTCACAGTGCATCTCTTCCTGTCGTGTCACTACCTTCAGCTGAACATCAGTATCAAGGAGTTTCCCTACTACATATTTCAGCTACTCATACCCTTTTAGTAGTGAATTTCTCTATCATTTAAATTACTAAAATTGCCTCAGATATTAAAGAAGTACAGAGGGGAATTACAGTTCATGCTGTTTTATTTGCTGTGTGCATTCTGTTAAGAATGTCGATACACCTAAGTAAAGTTGCCCTCTGAAATGAAAGTAGTTTGAAGGTGTAAGCTGAGAGCTTAAGAGTTAGTTTTTTGTAGATAGGCATGCTTGTTTGTGTTTTGCAAAGTTAAGTGCTGCATGTTGACAGCCTATTCTTCTGAAGCAATGCTAGACTTGTGTAGGCGTAATAATACTTGGAAAAAAATAATTAATTGGGGAACTTCATTTGCAAATGACAAAACTACATGCAAGGCTGTTAGCTCACCCTCCCCTAGTAAGGTATTCTTGGTTGCCCTCTTCGTACAGCATCTACTTTCATCATTCAGAGTACTTGTTAGTGTGAATTTCATGGCTAGGAATGTTAGTGTCTGATGTAATCTGCCATGAGAAAGGATCAAACATTGTCCTCAGCTATCTGACTGGAGGATACAAAGACAGATTTTCTGCAGAAGTGCAGAGTAATTTGGCAAGAGGCACTGGGCACAAACTGGAATATGGGAAATTCCAGTTAGATGTTAGGACTTTGGTTTTTTTTAACAGAAGTGTGCTAATCACTGAAACAGGTTACCCCAGAGATGTTATGGAATCTATGACCTTGGAGGTGTTCAAGACAGCTAGATGTGGCCCTGAGCAACTTGAGGTCTGCTTTGAGCAGGGAGTTGTACTAGATGACTTACAGAAGTTCCTTCCACCCTAAATTATTCCATGATTCTGTGGTTGTGGCTGCTTTAGAAGTGTGTCTTGTTTATTCTACTACATAGAAACAGAACTATTTTTAAATGTTTCCCATTTTAAGCTGTATTTGGGTTGCAGCCAAGCAACCAATATTTCTCCATTTTTGGCAGCCAAAATAAACACAAAAATATAAAAGAGCAGAAAATAAAATTTTCATAGTGTTAGATTATCATTGAAAACTTGCCTAGTGGTACTATGACACCAGATTTAGAAAAATCAAAGCACTGCTGTGAATGATTTGAATCAGTGAGGTGGTGCTTACAAATAGATGGTGCTAATATATTTTCATAAGACACACTTCATTTGTCGAGCACTCTGGGAGGCAGTGCTGGGTCTTGCCTTCATGGCCCCTAAAATCTTTGAAACGGTGGAAAACAAACAGTTTCAATGTAAGGCAAATGGAATTCTGGCAACAAAGCCAAATTTGCTGTAATACAGTACAGCTGTATTCACCCTCTAGTTTTGTAGTGCAGAGTTCAAGGATCTTCACTCTATGGATAAAAACAAAAAATAGGACTGTATTTTATCACAAGATGCCATGCACACTTAAAAGTGTGCAGTAGACTCCTGGTATGAGTGAAAGTAAATATAGACTTTTAAAAGTTTCAGTATTTTTTTGCTTTTGTCTCCTGTTGCCTATGCATTCCAACTAGCCAAACTATGGTGCTTCCAGCTGGATTCTTCAGGCCATTGGTAGCTCTTTTCCTCTTTCTGAAGAGTTGGTGGTGGCTGGTTCTCTTATGAGGCAGCTGATTCATCAAGCTGTCTTTCATTCTCTCCCAGTATAGGCAGACTCCTTTCCTTAGAGTGATTCCAGCACTCCAAGTGCTCTGATGCACTTAACATAGTGCTTTTACTTCAGATGTGCTTTGCACAGTTTCTCCTACCGATCTTGGCCATCAACTGACTTTTGTTGAAGAGAATACTTGCAGATCAGTGTGGAATTTCTGTTGGCAAGTGTGGAGGGAAAGATTGTGTTTCAGAGGTAGCTATGGATCTCAGAATCTGCCATTTGGAAATGGCCTCAATATAAAAGAATTACACTATAAATGCAAATACTTAAGACCAGAGTTTCACTAACAAATGCCAAAAACTGACACAAATGAATGGAATTAGAGGGCATCTAGTTTATCGTTCAAGTCTTTCATCAAGGAGATGCAGGGAAAAAAGGTCTCCTGAAATCCTAATACGACAAAATTATTTTCTCAAAATCAAATAGATTCTTATCACAGTATGATAACCATGAAGTTCCTGTTACTTCCCTTGTCCATTCAATTATATTTAATGAATGTTTATCTGAGTGGTGACTAAAAGAGACATATTACTCAGAATGAGAATGCTTTCCTGAGTAGTTGTTCAAAACACTCTGAGATCAACACAAATGAAATCTATTTTGCTAATGTGCTCCTAGGGGCAGTCCCCATTTGCCAAGCTAATTTATATGAAGTCCTTATATCCTTATTGCTCCAGGATGGCCCTCTCTTGACTAGATTGGCAGTGTCTGTGCAGCACGTAGGATTGAGCTCTCCTTGTCCTTGGTTGCTCCACTGCTGTTCATATGCTTCCAGAAACTGGTCATTTATTGTTTTACCAGTTAATATTCATCCCTCATTTTCAGTGGTTCTGGAATGCACACAGCCCATGAACAGGAATGTGGTTTAGTCATATGAAGTGTGGCATCTGTGTTGTTGCTTTAGCAGTTATTTTCCCTGAAAAAACATGCAGCTAAGTTAAAGTGAAGGAGATTTGTCTGCCTTGCTCTTTGCTGCTCTTTGGGTTAGGCTTTAGGAAAGACAGCTCCTGCTTGCCTAACCTGATCTCCTCTTATGACAAGGTCACTCACTTACTGGATGAGGGAAAGGTTGTGGATATTGTGTACCTTCAACAAGGCCAAATGCTGGATCCTGCATCTGGCTCATGATAACCCAAAGCTGTCTGGTGAGAAAGGACCTGGGTGTGCTGGTTGCCAGCAGCTGAACATGAGCCAGGGTGTGCCCAGGTGGCCAAGAAGGCCAATGGAAGCCTGGCCTGGATTGGCAATAGTGTGGCCACGAGGCCTAAAGCAGTGGTCGCCCCCCTGTACTTGGCACTGGTGAGGTTGCATTCCAAATCCTATATTAAATGTTGGGTCCATCTCTGCAAGAAAGATGTTGAGGAGCTGAAGCATGTCCAGAGAAAGGCCACAAAACTGGTGAAGGGTCTGGAGCAAAAGTCTTATGACAAGGAGCTGAGGGAGCTGGAGAAAAGGAGGCTCAGGGGTGACCTTATCTCTTTCTACAACTACCTGACAGGAGGGTGTAGGGGCCAAGTGGGCATCAGCCTCTTTTCCCAAGTAACAGGTGACAGGACAAGGGCAAATGGCCTCAAGTTGTGCCAGGGGAGATTTAGATTGGATATTAGGAAAAATATCTTCACCAAAAGGATCATGAATCATTGGAACAGACTGACCAGGTTTGAGTCACCATCCCTGGAGGTATTTAAAATGTGTGTAGATTTTGCTGTTGGGGACATGGTTTAGTTGTGGACTTGGCAGGGCTGGGTTTAGGGTTGAACTTGATGATCTTGATGGTCTTTTCCAACCTAAAGAATTTTTTCCTAATGTTTTTTCCTAAGCCCTACAGGGACTCTGAAATATTTGTTGCCATCCAGGCCATCACTGTACTTAAAAGTAAATTAGAGGAAAAGGACCAGCCCTGTCAAGACAGGGTGGTGAGGACAAGGATTTTTTTAAACTTATTTCAAATTTGTCTCCTTTTCTTCTTTTCTGCCTTGTTCTCTCTTTTTAAAAATACATGATTCCTATTTATTTTCTGCCAGAACTGTCTTTGATTTTAAAAGCTCTCTTGGTGGTTTTGATATACTAGCTATAAAAAAGAGGTCTAAAGGGTCTTATCTCAAAGCCACTACTGTTTTGGGATCCTGTTTAAACTTTCTAATTGTAGAAACCTCACTGAGAGTTTTAAGGCTTTAATAAAATCAAGACACTTGGTCACTATAATTGACTGCTTACAAATAAGCGATGCTACCTATCTAACTGAAATCAGACCCAGTTCAATTTAATCTTGATATAGAATTAAGTCTTCAAATTGGTGTAAAGTTTGGTTGATAGATATGTAAATACAATTGTGCGGGGGGAAAGGGTGAAATTATTGTAAATTTAAAATTAAATAGATCTTTACTAATTTTTTTTTTTTGGTAAATTCAGTTTTGAGAGTGATTAATAAATTTATTATGGAAATCAAATTACCATATTTGAATTAAGTACTGTAAGTGTTATTTTATTCTTAGACATGAATACTCGATAGAGACCAGGAGACCATAATTTCAATAATGATCAACTCTCTAAAGTTAGGGTTTTGAAGAATCTATAATTTCAACAGATTTAGCTCACTGTCAATCAGAGATAATAATCTTAAATTTTCTCACCACTTTTTTCTAAGTATCTTTACTAAGCTCATTAGAGGCATTTGAAGTCTGCTGTGTCTTCTTCCTGGTTTGTGCTATCTGGAGCCCTGTCAGTATTCAGAGTTGCACATCTGCAGCCTTCTTGTGTAGGGAAAATAAAGGAGTTAGGATGTCACAGAGATTAGGAAGCAACTGCTGCCCTTTTTTCCCGTGAAGGTATTGCACTGCTGAAAATGCCAGAGAACTAGTTTTCTAGAAGCCTTGCAGTCTTCTGGAACCTGGCAGAGTTGCCTTCGGAAAATTGTGACAGTTTCCTGGCTGAATGATGTTTCTTGATCACTCTTTAGATAAAGGAAGGGAGGCAGATGTTTTCCATCAGTTTTACTTGTACGCTTCTTTCTATAAAGGGAAGAGGCATAAAGTGTTGGCTTAAGGCTTTACATTCTGTGTGCGGACAACTGCAGATGCTCAAATCATCTACTAAAACAAAGTGAGGGTTTTGGTCTCTTGGCAACTCTAGTCACTAGAATTTCTCTAAAAGAAGCAGAGTATGTTGGGGTGATACCAGAGAATCAGTATGTAGTTGTCTAGAGGAACTTTGAATACTAGTCTGCAATTACTGAGCGGAAGGGAAGGGAAGGGAAGGGAAGGGGAGAGAAAGAGAGAAAGAGAGAAAGAGAGAGAAGGGGAAGTTTAGTATCACTCTGCACTATTATTCAATGATATATTATATATCATTTATCTCATTGTTTTTCTTCAGGATTTAGTTCCTGAAGTAAAATGATTGTCTGCAAAGTTCTGTTTTTTTCTGACAAATTAATTTCAGCCTTCATAATTGGACAGATGCCTGAAAATATGTTGGGGATAAAAATTTACATTTTGAGAATGAGAAGAGAAATAATAACCCAAAATATACTAGTCTGGTGCTGGTGTTGTAAGTTTGGGGAAAAGCCAGCAATTCAAAGTTCTGAAAATATGATAGGCCTAACTGTGACAAGGGAATATTAAAATTGTACATACCAAGGAAGGAAAAGGGAAAAGCCAGTTCTCCCTTACCCCAACGAGAAGAAGCCAAAACACCAACTTGTAGCCTAAAAAGTTAGTAATTCTGTTGTGAAGTCATTCTCTGTTGCTGCAAGTTAAATTTTTGCAGATGGAAATACAAGATGTTTCTTACTTTATGTGCTGTTCCCCTGGAAAGCATAAAAATGAATGTTTAAAAAGAGTTTCTTCGTAGTTTTGAGTAAAGTATTTATGTTAGTTAGGTGTCCTGGTGTAATTCCAAATACAAAATTACATTTCCAGCCCAACATAGGGGGGAAAAAATTGTAGAAGTTTTATTTGGATCTGGTTACTGTTTATCCTCTACCATAATTTTTGAGTGTGATTAACTGATGAACTTAATTTTACAACTTCATATTTTCTACTAACAAGCAAAAAAAAATCAAACCAAAAACTTGCACTTTTTTTCACCTATGGGTCCTATATATGGCTACTACTACTATAACTCTTGCATTTAAAGGAAAAAATACATGCATTTTTTCCACTTACTTCATGCATGGTTTTACTACTGCAATTGTTGATGTTAAAGCAAATGATAATGCTAAACTAGTGGAAAAACAGTTATGTTGGCAACCACTTTTTTACATGACTGTTAGTTCACTTTTTAAAATACACTGGGTTTCCAGGAGACATGACCTGTAAGAAATTTTTCAGTTGCATGCTATTAGCAAATTAAACAGCCCTATATTGCTATATTGTCATGTTCCATTACTGAATATATGATTGCTAGGTAATGCATTTTGATCTCTTTTTTACTCTTTCCCCAGTGAAAAGGCAGAGTCTGAAGGTTCAGATCAATGCAACAGATGACACTGTTTGCATGAGGTATCTTCGACCAAGTCAAAGCACCAAACTAGAAGGTTTTGTCCTGGGCTATGGAAGCAACTTCCTTTCTAATCAGTACATTCCTTTACCTTCAGAAGGAAAAAACTATGTAACAGAACTTGGTAAGACATATTTGCTTTGCATGCTGTTGTTGTAATGAATTATGGGAAGAGATTGAGGAGAATATGAACATTTTGTTTGCCTAATTTTTTGTGTTATTGTGTTGTTGCTCAAGGTTTCTTTGTGTTTGTTTAAGGTTGCTGTCAAGAATTTCAGTTGAAAGTGGAATTAGGAGATCCCTCAAGGAGAACAACTAGTTTTTGTTTGGAAAATTTGTTTACTGGTATTTGTTTTGGGGATTTTCATTTTACTGAGAAACTGTGCTATATGACCACATCACGGATCAAATGGGATGGTTTGCATAAGGTTGCAGCTATAAAGTAGAATATAAGGGAGATCTACATATTTTTAACAAAGAGTAGAAGACACAGTGAAACAGTCTTGAGAATTGTGTGGTTGATTCCTTTTGACAGAAACATTCATATCAAAATGATGCCTCTTCTTGTGGGGATCTACTCCAGTACTACATGTTATGGATTAACCTCTAACTTCCATGTGAGACATTACCAACAGAATTCCATAAGCTGTTTTATGGAAGAGATTAAACCATGTCAAGAATGTTATATTCTGTTATCTGGATTAGGGAGGAGAAAAAATAAATTATTAAAACATTGATTTATCAGGATTTGACCTTTTGAGAAATCTGTTCAATCCCTAAGGATTTTCCTATTGCTTTCTTTAAGCTTTTCTAGCCTGAAATGAATCAATTTACCTTCATCATTGTAGTGCTGGTGATCTTGGTGTAAAACAAGGGGGAGGAAAGGATGCATGAGCATATGTCTCAGTTTTTGAGATAAGACTTCAGGAGGAAATATTCCGGAGTGAGTGTTCCTCCCCTTTTCCTCCGTCAATGAGACAAATGGGTCACAAGGAGTGAAAGTGGGAAAAAGAAACCAAACTGTTTATTAACACACAAACAAAACAGGGTAGAACAGGGGAAAAAAAAATACAAAAAAATACAACAAAATACAACAAATTCCCGGAGAGGGAACAGACATGTGGGCTCGGACCAGCCGGGGCCACCCCACGGTCCCGCCGGCGCCGCACCCGCAGGCTCCCCAGACCGGTGAGGAGGGAAGGGAGGCAATGAGGCAAGGGGAAGGAAAAGGAAAAAAGAGGAAGAATAAAACCCAACAGAACCTTTTCCCAGCTAGCTGGAACACAAAGGAAACCCAGGAAAGCAGCACAGCACTCCTGGCACACTCCCTGCCCTGAGCCCCGCCGAGCCCCCTGAGCCGTTGGGCTGAGCCGTTCAACTGCCCCACACTCAGTCCCGTGGTCCCACCCCCTGAGTCCATCTTAAAGAAAGAGCATCCTTGGGCATTGAGCGGATGGTTAAGGAATAAAGCAGCTTCATAACATCACCCCAGGACACATAGGAGTAGTAATTGCTATCTTTTTGATGTGGTCAGTTAAGGCCATTGTGGGTGTCTGCTCCAGGCTGAAAACTGCAGAATAAAAAATGAAAAAATAAGATGTTAGACACAGAATAATTAGGATATTAGAAACCGATAGGATCACTGTGGCAGAGGTTAACTTTCCTTTTCATGAGTTGGTACTCCTGGGATTTCTTTGTAATTCCATCACCAATCCAGTGTTTGACTTCATAAACATGACTTAAGCTGCGTCTGGTTTATCTGATTCATCCTATGTGTAACTTTTGAATCAGTTCACTAAGAATGATGTACAGGATTTTCTGTACTATACTGTGCATTAGGCATAACAATGCCTCTTGCATGAGTAGTGAGGATTAATATTTTTCAGGTACTCTAAGATCCTAGGAAAGAGCAAAAAAAGGGCTAAATGTAATATCATGCATAGATAATTTGCTCTTCCTATTTAATAGAAGCTTTAATACTTAATGTATTGCGATACTGAAAACTGAAAGCTCAGAGTTACCTGGAATTTAAGGTATATTGATATTTTGTAGCTTTAACTGCAGTAGTTAATGGCTGGAAACTAGGAACCTTCTTAGTTCTACAGCACATCAGAGCACTAACCACATGCATATTCGTTTTTTGTAGGGTATCAGGAGAGGGAAGAGCAAAAATGTTGAGGACTACTCTTCCTTTATGATTATTTCAAAGGAGAATAACTTCAAAATTTTATCTCCCTCATGCTTATACAAGTTGTCCATTTCCTTGTGACAATAAGTCTATGCTTATGACTTCTGAATGTCCAGTAACTAAACATGCAAAATGCAACATAATATAGATACCATGACAAGCATTTCCAACCTTCAGAAAATGTCATCTTTGAAAAGACACGAGTAAAAGAAGTTATCAGCAATATGTTCTTCAAGTTGCAAACATTTAAGGCAATTACCATTACATTTTATTGGAGCAGTTGCTTTTAGTTAAGAGATTTAGGGCTAGATTCTATGCCTTGGGGACTTGTTTATTGGAAGCAGAGAGTGCATAATCTTTCCCATTTCACAAATATTAAACACAACATTAAACTGCAGCTTTGATTGTGCTTTCCAAATGTGTATGGAACACGAGCTAAAGCAATAAACATCAGTTGTGCTTTTGGCTCTATTTTAGAGTGACTTGTGTGGCAGAAATGAAGACAGAGATGATTGCTAGCACACTCCCTCCTCCCCACCGTATTTAAGGATCAGTTGTTGGCAGAAACTGGAAGAATTGCAGAATGGTTCTTAATTCTAGGAACAATGATTGAGTTTTATTGTGGCAGCCAGAGACCTCAGCTCTAGCACACACTTTATATTGATTTTAGAAAAACCAAGGTGTTGTAGAGGGACAATAAAACTACTCTCAAGAATGTGCCAAAGACATAAACCCCCTAGACCATATTGCTGAAAAATCTTAGATTATCTTTGTACTCCTAGTACATCTCATATGTCATGAAGTTGGCCTAGTACCTTCTCTTCATATTAGAACAATGTATTTTTTAAATTTCACACTCAACATTGTCTATTCCATATTCTAGTGATCCAAGTGCACACTCTGAAAATGGTCTTCAGTGGGTTCCACAAGTTTTTCCACAGTCAGAACAGCTAGGTTTGTACAAAAACCATTCATTTTTGCCCTGAGAACTCCTTCTTGGTCCTCTCATGCTTTGACTTACCTGAATTTTACAGAAATCAGGTGAGTTTACAGGCTTCCCTGAACAGTGGTGGGTGAGGCTTTTATTGAACAGGATGTGGAGGAAGTGGTTCCCAAATATGAAAAGTCATAGTGGTCTATTTAGATCAAGACAAATACAATTTAATGTTTCCTCCTTTCTTGTCAGTTTTAATGGTTCATGGAAAGAGAATTCCTTTCCCAGTCAATTTAGGGACTATGATCACAACCTTAAATTGGTTTGTAGCTGAAAGGTAAAGATTAAAAATGGAGATTTAAGGGCATTTGTTAGTCTCTAAAAGGTGTGTTTTTCTAATGCATTAAGGAACATTGCTGTGGAATATAATCTCCTGAGGGAGTGATTAGATCCATGAGAATGGAAGATCCGTGAAGGTGGATCTGGTTCTAGTAGTATTAAAATTGTTTATTCTGTGAAGACTTTTAAGGAAAAAACTTACATATATGTAATCAGCCATAGACCCTACTCAAAAAAAAAAAAATTTCATTAGTTTATCTATTAGGCCAATGAAAGAAAACACACAGACTTCACATATAAATCATTAATCTCTTCCTAAAATGCATCAATCCCTTCAAATATAATTTGTCCTTTCTAACGAGGAGTATAGCTCTACTAGGTAGAATGAAGTGCCTTGCAGACATTTCCACATTTCCTTGATTTAGCTCTGCATCCCTGGTTTTGTTAATGGAGCAGCATAATTGGTATTCTGTTTGGGATAATTGTCCCCAGTTGGAACTGGAATATGGAGGATGACACAATATACACAATGTAGGTTTCCAAGGCCCAAAAATTCCATATTTCCAACCCAGCCATTGTAGATTAAAATGAAATTTATTGTCAGCTTTTCTGCTGGGTCACACACCTCTTATGATCCTGTTAATGGGAAGCTTGAAGTCAGCAGATGTATTAATTTATAAAATTATGTGTCTATAGGTGGATATATATTTTAAAGAAATTTATAAGGATATGACCTTTCCAAGGATTTTCAGGAGAGATACATGGCTTTGTATGAAGTGTGACATTCACCTACGTTTCATCCATTAAAATATTCAGCACCTCACTGCAGTGATTCTTATCTTAAAATATCTGGTTTGCCTTTGTTTTGCAAATTGTATAGTAACTGAGGCAGCAATTGCATAACATTATCCATAAATTGGGATCTGCCTGCAGAGGGGCATGTGCAAAGAGAAAAGGATTCTATTGGATTTCCTGGACTTGTAATGAGTTTGTGCTGGCAACAAAGTCTTGAGCAGCTTCATGCACTAGTAGAATGATCTGAATCATTTTGAAGGGTAAATGACAATGACAAGGCAGCAGCAAAGTTTGTTTCCAAGATTTATGCCTCTTTATCAGGACACCAGATGTATTTTGTGCTGAGTGTACTTTGTGTACTTATGTGACAGTAAACAACATTATTATTGGTCATGAAAGCTATTCAGATAGTGCCAAAATATATCAAGGTATTAATTCAGCTAGACTAATGAAAAGGTGAACAGACCCATCCAAAAGCTCTGGGCTTGTCTTAAACCTTGATCTTAATTTTTTCAGTCTTCCTGACTTGTAAGGAAAGACTATTTGCTTAAGAAATCTGTGTTAGTCTTTTCTAACTTGGCTAGGAAGATTGCAAGCCAGCCTCCTAGAAATTGTTGATACTGTTGGAGAAACCCAAAAAATTGGGTGGAGACAGGAGAGTGTTGTAAGAATGAACAGCAATTACTTAACACAGTGAACAAAATTAATTTCCCTTTCAGTTTCTAAAACCAGATCAAAGTTGTGCAATGCTTTTACTTTTCCTTTTCTTGAACAAGACTGTACAGTGTAAGAGAATGTATTGGTAATCCTGCTTTATAACAATCCCAATAAGTGGTGGGAGAATTTTGTGTTTATGTATATATATGAAAGCATTCTATTACCAACTTGAACACATTTTAAAAAGTGCAATTCAGGGATCAGTGCTTAGCTGAAAGATCTTGCTGTGCAGCTTCTTATATCTGATCAAATACCAGAAATTCTCAGATGTATTAGCTCCATGCTTTTCAAGATGCCAAATAATGTGAATGGTAATTCAGCATTATGTTGCCTCCTGCTAATTTACCAGAAACCAGGTTCTCATTGCTAGTGTTAGCTGAGCCTAGTGGAAGGGAGGACCTGGAGGAGGTCAGCAGATACCCCTTCCTCCAGACAAGTGCATTGATCAGCAATGGGTTCATTCATGCCAGCCTTTTTGTCCCACTTCTCTGTCTTTTCCCATGCTTGTTACACTACTATACCTTCTATCCTCCTCTTCCTCCACCTTTGCCCTTAGCAACATCCCATGGTAAATCTTTAGCAATCCCCAATTACAGATTAAGGATTTGCAGCCTGAAGCCAAAAAATTTCTTTGTTTTGATTTCTGAATTCAGTGGTCTATGAATTCTAATGATACATTTGTAACACTATTTTAAGATTTATTCTAAGTTCATCAGTCAGTTCATTCTTACATTGTTTTGCTTTCACGTGCATATTGGCTGGGCCCTGAATAGTGTGCTTGAACAAAAGCAGAATTTCCTAGCATTTTGTAGTGTGTTAGTTGCCTGCTGCCACTGATTTGATAGCCTAGCTCATGGCAAATGGAAGTGTTCTCCTATGTTAATCTGATATGTCAGTGGCATGTATTTTTGTTACATTCTGTTACATTCATCTTCATAAGCTGTAAAGGTGTGCAATACAAGCTTTTTTCTTTTAAAAATTTTATTTATTAATATAATAGCACATGTTTGGGAGAATTACATCACTAAGAATTAGGCATGGATTTATCAAGTAGCACTTCTCTGGTACATGTGGACGTTTTCCTAGAGTATTTTGTGGTTCAAGAATTGAAGGTGGTCACTATTTGGGCTTTATTTCTGATCTGAAAGGAGCTCTTAGGCAAGGTATTTGTTGTTCTAGCCTTAATAAAGGGGGTTAGACAGTAATAGGTTCAAACAAGTGGTCTTAGAGTAGCAGCCCTCCAAGAATGTGTTATCACAAGGTGTTATCCTTGTGGCATCAAGGAGCTGCTAAGGTTTTCATAGCAAATCTGCTAATGTATTTCAAACTTTACTTGTTAAAGCTTGCATTGGTTTGTAGGGATCCTTCATTTATGAGACTGTGGGTCCTCACAGATGAGAGAAAGGCAGAACTCTATCTTGTATCTTTATCATATATGTCTCTGTTATATACTGATTAATATTGAAATGATTTTTGGAGCCAGATGTTGGATTCATGCATCCATGTCCAGACGTTTCAATGTTGACCTTAGTCATGTAACTGCCCTTTTCTTACTAAATGCAGTTCAAAGAAAATAAGAAATATTCTGTTGCAAACAGGATTGCCTGTACTCTGTGGTGTAATTTGCTTTTACTTGAGCTTATAATTTTACTTTTCAAATGAGCTTCTCAAATATATTTTCATGTAAATAGTTGATATATTCTGCAATTCATAATTACATCCAGTCAAACACCCATATTTTTATAACTGACAGTCACATTTTCCTACCTACCTCTAATTTCAGCAATTTATCTCTTAAGCATATAAGATGAATTAGTGCAAGGTAAACTATAGTTTTATTTAAGTTCTGGTATTTCACAGAATTTTCATTTTCTTTTCCTGTTTTACTCACCTCTCCCCAAGATTCCTGTTTCTTATAGGCATGGATCTGTGGAATGGATTATGAATATATAGGCATCATAAAAGAACACAGATTATCGTGAAACATTTCCTGTAACTTGACAGAATTTAATACATGGGTGAGGCAATGTTTTAACGCCCTGAAAATGAATTGAGTCATGGTAGCATCAGATGATTTCAGCATTGTGATAATGACTGATAGTCATATTTCTCAGCAAGAAGACTGAATCAGTGTGAAAACTCAGTAGCCTTCTGAACTTATTAAAAGAAATGTTGAATTGCTGTGGAAGACTAAGAAAGAACTCCCATTTCTAGTAAGTCAGGGCTCATTATATGATATTGAAAAAGCTCTCTGCATTTTTTAAATTCAGGTGCCTTGGATATAGAATGTATATCTGCCCAGAGTGAAAGCATTTCAAGACATGTGTCCTCCAGTCCATGCATAATGCTTTGATACTGTACATCAAACCAATGAATTTAACTTAAATTACAGTTGCTCTACTGTTAACATCTATATAGTAGCATGGGTGGTTCTGCTCAGGAATGGAATAATATTTCTAAATCAAGATATATCTTTTGTTAAGTACAGATCAGAAATTTATTGTTGTATTTCAGATATTGAACAGACTTGTTTAACAATTTCATATTCTGATTTCAGTTATAATTTTCATAATATTGTCTTAAATTCAGTGGTTCTAAAGAAGTGCTACTTTTTAAACCTACCCTTTCTATAACAGCACTCTCTCAGCATCTAGCCTCAGCCTGCTTTCCTAAATACTTCCTTCTGTAGCTTGTATTACGGTCAGAAGAGCCATGAATTCCCTGCAAAATGAGAATGCGTTGTATTCTTTGTTAAGGCAACATTTGTTAAATCCACCAAAATAAAGCTTAATGAACAGCAAAAATATTTCCATAGAGAACATTTTGTTAGAGAAAAAAAAACACCTGCTAGAACTAATGAATCCTGAAAACTGCCAGGTTTTGTAGCTGAGATGTCCAGTGAGGCATTAACAGTCTTTGTTTTTTGCCGAATTTTGTTTAGCAGTTAATCTATTTCATATACTGCTACACAAGTAATTTCAGCTTTCAGCCAGAATTAATTTTTCCATTTATGGAGCAGGGAAAAAATGTTTCAAAGTATTTGAATAACTTTCTCTCACAATTCTTGGACATTTTACTGATGAACTCCTAAATTTTTAGAGCTTTGAAGACTGGCTTTGTAGTTCTCAAAATTTCAAGGTCATGCTTTAAAATAATCCTGTTGAATATGTTGCGAGTTATAACAGTCTCACAAGTGGGCATAAATGCAGAGCAGAAAACTGGGTTTAAATAGAGGGAAACCAAATTATTTTAAAGTGTTGCTTATTTCTAGTTTTCAGTCTCAATACAAAAAATGTCCAGATGGTTACACAGGTCCCATACTTGTGTACCCCTCCAAATATTAAAAAACATTTTGTAAACGAGTATGTATTTACACTTTGGGGTTCCTTTTGCACTTTGGAGTTCCTTTTTTTTAACTAATACTTTTTTCCACACTGTTCTGAACAGCTGTTTTCAATGCTTATCTTGGCTATTGGGTTCAGATGAAACCCATTTAAAAAGAATAATTAAACAATTAAAGTACACCCATAGTATGGGTTTCCAGTGATTTAAATGCATAAAATCAGTGAAGTCAAGTTGGAGTGGTTTCCCTTGCCACTGGCAGTGCCTTTTCAGTAGTACAGCAAGCTTTGGATTTTATTTGGTACTGCTTTTCCTTTCTCTCTCTTTACAGAAATCTGAGTGTAAGGGGAAATTTAATGGTATCTTAGTGGTTCTGTTCAGGTGGTAGAATTCAAGGTGCTTGTTACACTGATATATGCAGGAAATTTAGTCTCTCATCTGTAGTTATACATTTAGGTAAATGTATCTAAACTACAATAAGAATTTTACGTAGAGTAATCCTATTTTCTAAAAGCTATGGTAAAAATAATTTTGGTCAGTATATGGTGAGCCAAATTCTACCCATGGATGTCTCGCTGGAATCTCCTATGACAACTTCTCTCATGTTGCAGCTCAGAGAGAATTGGTTTTAAATAATTAAGAAGGGCAGAAATCCCTGACATCTGGTTTTAAGACAAAGGGAAAATCTTATTTCGGAAGAGGAATTCCCCAAACTAAAATAAACATCTCAACCTTGTTTTAATGGAAGCATTTATTATTTTGAACTCAATACATTTTAAAGAAAACAGATCACAAAGATTGGATAACGTGTCAAGCATTCACTGACTATTTGACTTTTTCTTATTAATTTCAGATTAATCTCTAGCACATCTGTAATAATTGCTCTTTTATTCATTTGCAGATGCAGAGCCACGGTACTTGGTTTCAGTAAGACCAGCACGTGTTTCAAATAACAAGAAATCTTGTTCAGGTATTTTAATATTACTCCATCTCTTTCTTAAAATATTTGAAAGAAAACAGAACCTTTGACTGGGTTTCTCTGAAAAGGTATTTCTACCTGTATTCATCTGACGGGAATGCACAAATTCTATATGTGGAAAGGTAAAATGTAGGACACTAATTCCTAGTCAGTAATTAGTCACTCGTATGGTGTTCAAAACATGAAGATGTACCTAAAGATTTTTTGCATAAATTTAGAACACTAATTTCTGATTATTAAAGACATTAAAGTTATTCTTCCCAAACTACAAGTAAGGATTCTTTCATCCATAGACATGTTAATGCTCTTTGTTTCTCATTGGAAAATCATAGTGTGTGTGTGTCTGTCTGTCTCTATCTCTGTATCAATACTACTGCTAAGCTTGCTGATGGAAAGAGGGATATTTCTGGTTGAAACTATACACAGCAGAGTAGAAATCTGAATTTTATTCTGATCTGTTTTAAAGTCTTTCTATATGCCCTTAATCATGTCATTAATACTGTTAGTTCTGAATTCCTTACTTTAATAAGGAGACTTAATTCCATACTTAAATATGGAGACTTCTTTCAGGATCACTGGACTGTTGCAAAAAATAAACTGATGACCTGTCCTGGAAGCACTCAAGGTCAGGTCAGACAGGGCTCTGAGAAACCTGATCCAGTTGAAGATGTCCCTGCTCATGGCAGGGGACTTGGACTAGATGGTCTTTAAAGGTCCCTTCGAACAAAAATTATTCTATGATCATTATATGATATTTTTTTCCTAGTTACACTTGGGATTAATTTTTTCTTGCTCTTGGCCAGGTATAGCACAGTATGTCTGGAAAGATTTTGGAAAGTGATTTACCTTTCAAATGCAACATATATATGTTGCTTGTTAATGTGTGTTTTGTAGCAACATATTCATCATCAACAAAGTAAAAACCAACATGGTTCACCTTTCTAAATGTACACACATATATTGATTGAAAATACAAATCAGACTGTCACTGGGGCTTTTTAAGTGAAGAAATAATTGGTTTCAAGAGGCATGAGAAGAAAGTTAGTCAAATCTGTAATTTATAAACTTCCAAGAAATGTTGGTCACCTGTACATTTTGAGAAGGTAAAGATCCTTTAGATTTTTGAAGTATGTAATATGATGTAAATAATATATCAATTTTCTATAGTTAATCATCTTTCAAACACCAGAGATTCTCCTTGGACATGTAGCAGTCTGTAAACTACAGGCTCAAAAGAGTTTCTCTAGATCATTTGTTCCTTTCCACCTATTAACTTTTAAACTTTCTTTAAAATAAGTTCTTTCTCCACACAAGAATTGTACTTCTCCATACAGAGCATAGCTGAAGTTCAGTATCATGCAAAAGCTGATTTCCATATAGTAGGTAATCAAAAGAGAAAAATCCTGCAGATACAGACACTGACTCAGATCTGCCTACAGTTAAAAGCAAAATAACTTCTGTAGGTTTTATTTTACTCTTAAGAATGCTCTAGAAAATATTTATTATGTGTGGACATATTTGCAGTGTTACTGAGAAAACTGCCAAGAAATTACTATTTTTGTTACATCCATGGAGACTGTCTAATGTCCTGGACTCTCTCATGTCTTCTGTGATGTAGTCCAAGATAGCCAGACGTCTTAATTTAATCTACCTATCGCTTATTCTTATAGTAAGCATATCTAAACCACCAAATATTCATTTTCAAAAATTAGGTTTAACTGGAACATTAGGTTGAAAAAGTGACCATGGACACTTCTCTGCCATTTTTGTAAATCATATCTTAGAAATAGCAACCATGAAAAATAGAGAACTCTTGTACCTTTCCCTTCAAGCTAACAAGAGAACTAGATCTTCATTTATTTAATTATCCAATCGCAAAAACTTTCCTCTACATAATGCAGGAGAGAGAAATTAACTTTATGTGTTTCTTATGTAGGTCGGAACAAGACACAAAAGCCTCTGCAGCTGGTAGTTGGCACTCTCACCCCAACCTCTGTATTTCTCTCTTGGGGCATCCTAGTCAACCCTCAACATGACTGGACAGCAACAAGTAACTGTGCTAGCGACAGGTAACAAAACAGAAAAAGATGGGGTGCAGCTCTCTGCTGTAATTAAGATAAATTTTACAGTGGAAATTAAAATGTTGTAAACAATAGCTCTGAATGTGAAGTAAGTTTTCTCATTTGCTCACATTAGTGCTTTGCAAATCTACTTGACAGCAGTTTAGTCAGATGTCTACATGCTGAATTACAAATCTTGCTATTGACACTAGATCCTTTGTTCTTAAACCAATGGCCTTGGCTCTACCTTAATTTCTTATCTGATAAATTGAAACTTTGTTAAATCACAGGAAATATTTTACTTTAGAGCTGAGTGAACAAGAGTAAAAGAAGTCTTTTGTTGTGCTGAGGTGGGGGAATGATGCCTTGTTTTAACGCCATTTGATTTTTGTTTCCTCTATTTTGTCTTATCACCAAAACTGCTTTCCTGCTATTGATACAGTACAGCTTTCATAAATTTTCTGTTGTAAGTAAAAGAGGATCTCTTCTATGTCAATATTTTTGGCATTTACTGGGTGGCACAGTAGGTGGGAAACTCAGGAAGACTCACCAAGTAGAAGCTTCAAGAGAAGTCATCGTGCAGAAGAGCTTCTCAATTAAGTGCACTATCATTATTTATTCAGCCCTTGGCAGATGAATAAAATTGTTTAAATTGTTACTATAGATGTTTTCCCTACTTTGTCTTTTTGTGTTCTCTTCATATTCTTCCTCGACAACAGAAGAAATTTTTTTACCTTCATTTACATTGTGTGAAGCTCTATTCTAGTCAGCAGTGCTTTGTAAAACTAAAAAGAAGCATTGTGCACCCATGGGATGCATCTACATCTGTTTTGCAACTGTTACTTTTTGGGTTTTAAATGCGCACTTTTTTTTTTTTTCATTATTATTTTTGCATATTGCATTATAGAACATTTGCTTTACCTATCTAGTATTGTCCAATTTGTAGCTGTCTAATTTAGAATTGAATTTTCTTACTTTGGTGTTCATACGAAAACTCTAGCTGACATGATTAAACTGGATGCCAAACATAGGTTATGTTAAAAAAACATCCCATGTAGTCAGGAGGACCTTTCCATACCTTACAAAAGTTTCGTACTTCACAAAAGGACTAATCCTTTTCAAGCATAAGAAATTTCTCATGAAAAAATTTGGATCTTCATCACCAACCAGAATTTCAAACACTATTGAAAAAATGATAATGTTTGTTAGGAAACAGTTATGGAATGTTAGTAAATGTCCAAAGATGAAATTTGATCAGATTTTTCTTCAGTAGAAATAAAAGTTGGTTTAGGCTTAGATTTTGCTCTTTCAATCAAGAAAGAAGCAAATATTTTCCTACTGTGAGAAACTGAAGAAATGAGCTGATCTTGGACAAGCTTATAAAGTGTTCTGACATAGTGATTTTAGCACCATTTTTACCAAGGAATTTATCTTTATGTGATGTGTCAGCACCAGTGTTGCAGCACCCCATTGTACAGTGGGAAGGAAGAACACTTCAGGAGAAGCCTATATCCTGTATTAATCCACCTGGAAATTCAAGGCAAGTGGTATCCACCACCATGCCTTCATCACTTCTGTGTTTTCTCCTGAGTAGCTGAATTTTCTTGCTGGATATTCATTGACTCAAAGTTTGAACAAAGTTTTTAACATAATTTTTGAGTTAGGGCTTTTGAGTGTGCTACTTGTGTCTTGCTATGTCTAGAATATATTCTGATGTATTCCTCTCAGGACTTACTTTTAATGTGCACTCCATTTTAGTGAAATATTGTCAGACAGGAGAAGCTAGTTTAAAAATATTTAAATCAAATTACAAGTGATCTTATCAAAGTATGGTTATATACCTATAAGCAGATTTCTGTTTTGCAATCAAGCATAACAATGAAGTTAATGAAGAAAGAAAAAAGTCACTTTAGTGGTGCTCTTATTTATTTTACCATTACTGGACCAAAGTGCTTGTGATTTGTATAAATGATGAGAACAGTTGTCCACATGACCCTCGTGTGTATATCTAGAATTCTAAGAGAGATTAGATCCATATATACTTCTAGCCAGTGTGTAGAAGAAAAACTATTAATTTATGATAATCATTTGAATGACTGTTGATAATGTGCAATAAGAAAAAAATAGGAAGTAGCCCATTCTTAGCAAGTTAGCATTGTAATAAAAGTAGAAGAGTTAGAGTACGTAACAGATTCACTGACATTTCAATCTGTTTCAGGGGCAGTCTGCCTGACTTGATCCTTTTTCATCTGGCACATTCTCCTTACTGTGACATGCTGCAATTACTGTTAATCATCCTCGAGACTGCTGTTAGTGGCTAACCTCTAATCTTTGTCATTGGCAGTTCATAGCAGTCGTGACCTCTTAACTCAGTTCTGTCAGTAAATATCCCACCAAGATTTAAATTTGTCACTCTATATGACCTGAAACAGTCACTGTTCTCGGCCTCTGATTTTACCATCTCCATGTGGATGTTAGGCTTTTGTACAAATGTTGCATAATAAAAGTTATTTCAATCTGTTACTGAGTCAGAAAATAGAATCCACGTGGGATAGCTCAGTTCTGCTGGCCAAGATTTCTCTAGTGCAAGTTTGACCTCTGTGGGATATTCCTTAGAAGATCTGGTTCTGTGAGAAAACGAGTTTGGAATAAGAGGTGCCATGTTCTCAAAGAGCATTACTATCTTTTGCTGCTTCCATGAAGTTATTGCTTGCTTCTTGAGGGCACATAGCAGTCTTCTGTATACATGAAGTTTTTAAGAAGCTCCAATGAAAAATATTTACTTATTTACTTGTGATGTTTTTCAACAAAACATTCTTTTGGTTAAACTCTCGAGAGCTTAAGAGCATAAGGCAATAGAATGCTACGTATTTCCTTCAAGATAACCCCAAATGCTAATCCCTTGTTGAAGCAAAGGTATTCACTGCCATTTTTGTGGCCCAAAAATGAAAGCTGAAATTTTGAAGCATTCTTGAAGTGACCATTATGTCTCATCAGACCCTTAGCACTAGAATGAAAAAACAAAAATATCTAAATCAAAAACCTCAATTGATTAGTTTTATGTAACTGATGGAAACTACACAACACCAGAAAGCGCAGTTGGTGGAACCTTTCTCAGCATCCTCTTTTCTAACGCCAGTGGGAGGTAGTTGATGAGGGAAGATGGCAAAGTCATGATATCCTGCTGCACAGCCATGTTCAATTCTTTTTATTATTTCTAAGAGAGTAGAAAGGTTTGTTCCCTCTCTGCCTATTTGTGTTCAAACAAGTATTAGTGGACAGATCTGTCAGAAGAAAAGCACTGGGGCTACATTTACTCTCCATCTAAGTCTGGAAAAGAGAGAATACTCTGTAGATTTTTTTCTTTGTATTTGCTTTGATTAGAACATCTCTGTAGTTGGGGTTCAAAAAATGTGGACTTTGACCTTCAGTCCTTTAGGAAGGAAAGTCAGGGGATGGAACAAACCCCATTATTTTCCGTGTTAGATGAAAGCAGGGTTTATAGATACAGTAAAATATAATATTCTATGGAGTGGGTTGTATAGAAAAACAAACACACTTTGACATACATGCAAAATAGAAATTTAAAACCTGAAGGTATGTCTTTTTAAAGTTAAAAACTATGGGAAATTCACATTGGTGTTGTTTAAATTGGCTCACCTGTGATTTAAATGTTCTAATGTCATAGCTGCAAGTAGCACAGATTTTGTGGTTTATTTCATTTTTATCTGGTGCTTTAAAAAAAAAGGAAGAAAAACCGTAAGGGAAAACCAGAGGAGAGTCCATACTTAGTCTTTATGAGGTATAGTCCATAGAAGTAGGGTTTTTAAAGCCCTAAATTCAGAAAGATATGTGCCTATCTCTTCCTGTGCCTATTTAAAAACTTTTGTCACTATGCAGCTCCCAACTAAGTCATACTTTGTGTTGCAAGTGGCATACAAAATGTATTTTAAACTTAGCAAAATTTCTTAAAGGAAAACATACAGCAGCAAATACACATCTTGAGTTTGAGATGCTTTTGAGTTGATGCTGCAGGAGTATATGCTAAAAGCTTGTTTAAACTGGAGTGATTTTTTGCTGTTCAGCCTCACACTCTTCAGAGCCTCTTACTCTTCATTTCTGTCATTCTACTAAAAGTTTTAAGTAAAAGAAGTGAATGTTAGTGATCATGTAAAAGTGAAAACTAAATTAGAAAATGCTTTGCAAACTTAACCGGTAACCATCACTGGTGTCATTCTTTCCATTTTTTATATATGTCAGTGTTTACTTTAAAGTAAACTTAGCAGTAAAAAAGGAAACAATATAATCAACTTCATGTGTTAACTTGCGCAACACTCAGTGTCTGAAAAATCGTAGTTCAAGCCATTTCTTGTATTACTTTCTAACATTAGATGGATGCTGGGCTTCTAATGAAGTCTAACTATAAATAAATAAATAAATATCTGGTAGGCTAATGGTATCTTTTAAAAAATTCCGATTTGATTTCCATGAACAAAAAAGAAAAGAGCTTCATAATCTTTTGTCTCTGGTGACATGAAATCTCAGAGCTGGAATGTTCTTATATCTCCAAGGCTTAATTGTTTGTTTGGTGTTACGTGTTACTGAAATAGTCTTGATTAAATTGTTTGGAGTTTTGGTTGGGACCCGGTTCCAAATAAACCCATGATATTTATACAAACTGACCTACTCTTGAAATCTCATAAAACCATCTGCCTTATAAGATTTCCAGTATCTAATTGTTTGTGTCTGAATATTTGACTGTGCGGGCACATTCTGGGAACCTGGCTGAAATGAGATTTGGTTAAAAGATGGAAAGATGGCACTAGAATTCTTGGCAAAACAGTATCCTTCACACTGATAGATGAAAACTTAATGTCTTGCCTATCCATCCTAGAATTTTACTTCTTTTAACAGTGAATAAGATTTGCTTAATCTCAAAAGCAAAAACTCTGTGTGCTGCTTCTTTAAAGTGCTCATTGTATTTTGATTTCTTGTGCAAAGAAAAGGCTGTCTCTAAACTGAGCACTGCCTTGCATTGTAGAGTTTTAAAAAAACAAACTATGTAAGCTGAACATAGAAGAGAAACAACCTTCTGTGTCAGGCTGAGAGTCTTGTACATTGACTTTGCAGATACAGTAATCACTACAGTGGTTGGCCTATGGAGTAATCTCATGCCCTTGTGGCTTCCTTTAAATGATGAAATTGGTTTTACTTATTTTATTTCTGCCATTACATTTTGTGTACATCTTATGTGGAGGCAAGCAAAGTCAAAATATCATAAAAAATACAGAGTTTCAAGAAAGCAACTAAACATTCTATGATGTTGCCCAAGTGCATATGGAGAGAGGCTGTCTTGATGAATGTGGGCTCTTTATTCCTCTGCTGCGGTGGGTTTTGCTTTTTTTTTCTCATTATTACTGCACTTAATTCTGAGTGCAACAATACCCCTCACCTGCCCATGACACGTTTTGTTTTTAATTGTTGCAGTTTATTATCCTTTCAGCTGTCTAGTAAAAAGGGAGGAGATAAAATTTCTCTACAGCACCAATCAGGGGGGCCTGATTGGTGGGTGGTATCTTCAAATGAGTGAAGCATTGCCTGATAGGGCAAGAGAGGGAGGTACTAACTTTAATGGGGTTTAACAGAAGAGCTCTAGTGTTTTATATAGAAAAGAAACAGAGTGAGCCCTGAAATCATTTGATTAGCATTTGTTGTAGATAGAAATACAAGAGATGTCAATAAACATGGTTCTGATAAAATCTCCCCCACCAAAACACACAACAAATAATTGATCAAAATTAAATATTAAGTTAAATATTGTTAGCTCTTTATACCTGCTGAGAATCTAGATTAAAATAAATTCTCACCAAGTGTAACTGGGTGTGCTGTGTCCTTGCTGAAATATCAAACCAGTATTCACAGGTGGGAATAGCATTCCTAGGACTGTTCCACAGTGTATTACTTGGATATTGGCTGTTAGGGCCCTGTGGTGTGCAATCAGTTTTTCCTGTTCTTATGTCACAGAGATAATGGGGAAGAGTTTTATTTGAGAAACATGTAGTGTAGCTTTCATTTCTATGTGAATGTGACAGCGCTCTATTTCAGCCTTCCTTCTGTCATTCTGGGGGGAATCTATGAAGATGTTTTGCTGAGTGTTTCCAGTTCAGCCAGCTGCACTCATTTTGTGCATGTATGTCACTGCCACAAGGGGATTGATAGATGTGAGTGGTGACTGGATCTTACTGCTTTCTCATGTCTTCAATTATATGTGTTGACTTTTTGATATTATATTTTTGATGAAAGAAAGGTTTGAAAAAGGGAGAAATTAAAATTACAACAAAATTCAATCTCTACAGTGTTCTCAGGCAGACACAGAAATTGCATTTTTTTTGGCAGTTTGTTGGTCTGGTTTAACAATGAGTTGTTGTTCTTTGATGACAAAACCTGGCATTTCTGAATTTTTACTCTATAAACAAATGATTGCATTTACCCAAAAGCACATGTAGATATTTAGATATTTTTAATAGTCAAATTATTGTGACCTGCAAATTGTTAAATGGAACTTCATTTTTATTGCTTTTTATTGAAATGGTTGAGGAAATTCTGTCATCGCAGTCAGTGTTTTTAGTACTCGGAATGGCAAGTTTCCACTGAAATAATTATACCCTTGGTGAAGTTTTTATAGGCTTGGAAACCTTAGAGTTGAGAGCACATTTCTTCTATGCTGTGTGTTTCTCTTTCTAATGGCATAGTTTGGCACAATTATGAAAATCTTCTTTTCAGATTTTATAATAGTCTTGAATTTAAGTGAAAGATGGAGGGGGAGTTTGTTGTGCAAGTGTTCTTGGTATTTTAATTCATGTTAGGGTGAAGGAAATTTCAGGTGTGGAACCAGCATTAAAAAGTAGAACATTTTTGCAGCTAGAAGCAAGTGGGAACAGCCACTTAAAAGTCTATTCATTATCAACAAATTTTTAGTGGTTTTTTTCTCCTCATTTCTGATGCAGGTGTTCTTTCAGATTGTTCAATAACTGAACTGATTCAGTTTACTCTTTTTTCCATCACATACAATCACTTTATTTCTATCCTATTGGACTAAAGCAAGTAGGAAAAGGTGAGGATGAAGATGAAAACAAATGAAAATTCCTCTTTCAGGCAAGGGAAGAAGGTGACTATTTCCACTTAAATTCGCATTTGATATCTATACTTATTCCAAATCCCATCCCAAAAGACTGTATGGGGCCCAGTAAGAGGAATTTGTGTTGAAGATTGAATTTGTTTATTAAAGTTACATTTTTTGCAAGTCAGTGACAGGGAGTTCAAGTAAGCTTTTCCTGTTGGTTAATTTCTATGTGACTACACACAAATGGATTAAGAGGATAAAGTAGAAGAAATTTTCTTTCTTTTAATGTTGCCAATAATTGATTTTCTGAAATGTTCTTTGTCAGTTTGACTGAGAGTTAGGTCTATTATTTGACATTTGATCAGATCACAGCCCACAGAAGTAAGGAGCCAGATTATTCCTTGGTAGTCCTGGAACTGAGAGAGGATATTCACTACTTGTCTTTCTTTTTAATTCCTGTTTTTTACCTTTCCTTTTCAAAGTAGTACAGTTAATGAAGTTATTTGAGCCAACATAAATACTGATTTTGTAACCTGGTGAAGTACCCAAATGAACGGAATTGTAGCAACTAAACTAGGAGAATCTATCTTTTCGGTGCCAAGAAAACAAATTTGACAGTTATAAGATAAACTATGTAAACAAAGTGAACCATTATGTGTGGAAACATTTTCCATGAGTGACGCTTGCCTTGTCTTAGGTTGTGTTTTAGTAATGAGGTAGGAATTTCTGTGTACTCAACAGTCAGGTTTCATGTAAACTTCTGAAAGTGCTCTTCTGTAACTTTGGCAAAAGTAGCTTTATACATTCACTGTATTAGATTTGGTCCACTAAGTAGTTTTAGAATGGACTTTTGAAGCCTTTTCAGTTGTTTAAGAACCTTTTTTTTGTTGGTTTGGGTTTTTTTAAGTTCTCTTCCTTTGTCTCTATATGTTTGTCTATATAATACCTGTAATAAATCTCACAACCTTGATTTGCAAGCTTTAAGTCGTTCTATTTAAGTGTGGCAAAATACAATTGGACTGAATTAATCCATTTTCAGATGATGTAAATGTGAGATAGGTATGGACAATGGATATGAATTATTTATGTGTAACAATTTTCAGTAATACTTGGATTAAAAAGTTGCCAAATCTCTCTGAGATTTGCTTTTCCAAAACCAGAAACCTCCACTCCATTCTGGAGTGATTCAGCACATATATTGAAAATGAGACTACAGTCAGCAGGGGAGTTCTTTTGTTGTAGCTCTCACCATTTCCACTGCCTTGTTTTTGATTGGTTAGCATTGCAGTCATACTTTTTCAGGGTGGTGCTCCCTGACAGAATTGGGCAATTTCTGTAGAAATGTTTTTGATTTCATAATCTGTTAGTATTCATCACATTATTGATTTAAACTGCTGAAAGTAATGTCTTGGGTTTTTTTTTTTTTTGTTTGAAGTGTGGGCAATACTTAATGGGATTTCTGAATGAGGAATGTGTTATACAAACAATGACTGTTACTGGTCTTCCCTGGAGAATGCTTTTGGACTAGGTTTGATGGGAACACCTTTCACTGGATGCAAATGGAAGATTTTGAGAAATCAGTTGAGGCTTCTTGACTAGCAGACTTATGATTCAATTGACTAGTTCTGGCATATGTCGGAATCACAGGAACTGCTTGGAAAATGAGCTTGCACTTTGTGGGTAGAACCTCACACACACGGGTGTTTGTGAATGTCCTTTTGCTCTTTGAATGATACTCCTAATGATGGGGTACATATATGTGGAATAAATGCTGGCTTTTTGATATTTGGTGACCATAAAGAGGCAGAAAGAACAAGAACAATATAACATTATTATTATTATTATTATTGTTACTATTATTTCCTCACAAAAATGGTTATCATGAGTTCCTTTGTGTAGATCTATTTTTTTTCCCCGAGCAGGTTCTATACAGTTCGCTACAGAGAAAAAGGTAAAGACAAGAAATGGGTGTTTCAGCTCTGCCCAGCTACAGAGACAGTGATTGACAATCTGAAGCCAAACACACCTTATGAATTTGGAGTTAAAGACAATGTAGAGGATAGTATTTGGAGCAAGACTTTGAATCATAAGACAGTTCTCTCCAGTAAGTATTTGACAATAATTAATCAAATAGCTGCTGATTTTGACTGTATTTTTTCCTCTATTATGGTACTACTTAGAGTAAGCTGTTGATCAGGTTTTTATTGTTTAAATGCCATCCATTATGCTCCTAAAAAATTCTTTTAGGAATTGCTGAAACTAGAAATATTTTGTTTTTGAAAACCTGCCATCTAGTCTTCCGAAAGTTGTTCTCTTGTCATTGCAAATAGAGGATCTGATGCAGGTTGGTAGGACTCTAATGGTGTTTAGTACAGATACACGTTAAGGGTTGAGTATGTAAATTTTTACTTCTGACTGGATTCTAAGCTTTTACCTTAGGCCATGAATAATAAGATGATCAACTAACGAACTAATGCATCAACCATCGTCCACCTAATCCATTTACTTTCTTCCGTCAACTAATATGAGTGATGGAAATTATTGGAGTTGTTGGAATCTCCTTTTATAACTGGATTTACATTGAAGCTGGTCTTCAAGCTAGACAGGGCCTGTCCTACCTCAATGGGCCCTTTATGACTCCACTCAAAAGTTGAATTTGAAGCTTATTTTCAATCAAGGTATTATAAGGATTATGTCTGAAGCATGCAGTGTTGTGGATGCTTTTGTTTGTGTTTTCATGGAGGCAGTGTATTACATCTGTCTGTCTCTCAGTCATATTGTAAGGTTCCTCTCTAAAGTCCCAAGACAATGTAGGAAAAGTGAGGTCAAATTAACCCTTGTAAAAACATGTACTGCTGAAAGAATCACTCATACCTGTAGAGGAAATAAGCATCAGCAGAGTTTTCCTCCTTTTAATGAAAGGAAGAGAGGGCTTAACAGAGATTATCCAATTTGTTTTGTTTTCCTCAAACATTTGCATAAAGATATTTCTGAACATGATGGTCAGAAGATGCTGCAAACTCCTATGATTACTGTTTTTAGCTTGATTCAAAACATAAAGAATGGGAATTCTCATTAGAGAGCCTTATTCATATGAGATTTTAAGCTGAAATTTCATTTGGCCTTCAGTTTCAGCTTGTAGGTGAGTTACAGAGCTTAATATACGTGTAAAAGGGAGGAGAGCAGTATGGTGGCTTGTAACACTGAAAAAACCTTCATACTCCCTAATAAAGAGCTTTGCTGGCCTTCATTATAAAGTACAAAGCTGTAACTTAGAAGCACCTGCCCAGTGTCCATAGAGCTGTTTTAGCAGTCCAGAATAATGCCACTGCTATACCATGAGCTTAAAGAGGATAATGGTGGTAACCTTTTCCCATACCTGATTCACAAAAAGCTCTGCTTCACAGCCTTAAAGATGTATTACCCAGGGTCTGATTTTTATTACATTTCAAACACCTTAAAGTCATCTTTAGAGCAAGTGCTGAAATATATTTCAGCACTTAGAATAAGAGGGAATGAAGAGTGAAAAATGTTAATAGTTTGTTAGTGTGTTCAAGACTGATAAAAACATCCACAAACATCAATAAATTTTTTCTTTGTATGTAATATGTTTCTAAATGGTGTTTCTTACAGACATTTTACATTTCTAATAGGCCAGGAGCATCATTCTTGTAAGTTTGTGGAGACCCACTGACTTTGGTTGAAAGATTCTTTCTTGTAAGAGTTCATATTCTATTTACATAAGATTTCTTTTGTCTAGACTGTAGACTTGTATATTCAGTGAACGTTGCTGCAGCAACTAAATCCAGGGAGCTTGTGACTACCCTGCACATCTGCATTCTGGTCTATTGATAAAGTATCTTCTAATCAGAAAACTGTCAGCACTTTCAGATTCAAGCCTTTCATATTTTTAGTATATAGCAGGTAGATACAGAAAATGTGGGGGGTAAACAAAGAGTGTATATTTATAATAAATGTATAACCAGATGCCTATATAGTTTATCAATCAACACAAACAGACACTTCTTTTCTGTTCTAATTTCCTGTCTTTTATCAACTCAATTTCTTCCCATATAGGGGAAGCATCTCAACAGAAACCAAACATCCTTCACCATAAATGTTCTTTTTCCCACTGAAGAATATATAAATTACTAGAAACTGAAAGTTCTTTTGAATGTTTCTGGATTTGCTGAATCCACAGGCCAAATTTTTGTTATGTACTAAACATGTTGGGAGGGGCTGGGAGGAGAATCTGCTTTTAATTCATGATTTGAGAACACATGAAAGGCATGGCAAATGTTCAGCATTTATTTAACTGATTTTTGTCAGAAGAGATGAAAGTAGCTTATTTCTGACCATCTTACCATGATTTTGTCATGAAGTCAGTGTGAAACTTCTGTTAGTTTTCCATTGAATTTAGGCCAACAGTAAGTCCTGTTCCTTAGAAGTATCAAGCACTTTGAAAGATTTTTTCCCAAATGAAATGTATCTCAATTGATATTTTTTAGAGTTGAAATTATTTTTCTACTTCTCATCTGTTTTGGATGGAATTTGAAAAAAATATGATAACATGTAACTTGACTCGTTTGCACACCCATCGTTGCAAAGGCAGCAGAAAAGTGTAGATAGGTGGAAGATACAGAGAAAGTTTGAAGCATCATGCTAGAATCAAATAGGTGCTGAACAGAACCGTTTCTTGACTTACTTAGCAGCTACATCACAAGAAACTTCTACTTCTTAGAAACTCAGAGGAAAACCTAAGAGAAAAAATTTGGAGTTTAAATCTGTGGGTTACTTTGTTCATAGATTGAAATAAACAAAACCATAAACAAAACAAGAAGAGTACATTTCATTTCCTTGCTGTCAAAATGTGAAGAGAAGGCCTTGCGTCTGCATCTGTTAATGGATCTGAAGACACAGGACAAAAACATTTTTCCATGATGTGTTTTTATACAGGCTTTGAATTAAGCCTCCTAACTTTCCTAGCTGCCAAAAAAAAAAAGGTGAATAAACTTGGTTTGCTTTGCTTTGGACAAAACAAAAAAATAATTATGTGTATTTATTTATCTTTCTGTCAAAACAGGTAAAAAAGTAAATGGGCAACTCCAGAATATGTACAAGTTGGTACCCAATTCCCAAACACAGGTATGCAAAACAGTCTCTTTTTTTTATACCTGATCTGTATTTCATATGATCAAATCTTTTATTCTCTGTTTCACTAAAGTGAGAAAGACATTATCAAGGCCACAAATTGCCAATATAAAAAACAATATGTTAAATGCACTGTTTGGAAAAATGTTTTAATGTGTGGATGGACAAAATAACTGAGAACTGCAACTAAGATGATTACATACACTTGTTCCAATCTATCAAAGATGAATTTGATGGTTTCCATGTGTAGATTCCAAACTTAAAATTGCCTTATTCCTTTGTAGTAGTCAGGTTTGTTAACCTGTGATATTTGTTGTGATCAGTTAACCTTGGGATAACTTGGTGGTATGATTTTATAGAGTCATTTTGTATATACTCAGGTCTTCTAAATTAGTCATCCCATTGAATTCACTGATAGTTCCCATATATGAGGCAAGTGTTTGCGGAACCAGAGGACACCAGAAAGGGCAATTTAATCAAGTTTGCTAGGCTGTCCATTAAATTCTTTTACGTGACATGGTAGAATTTTTACCATTTTGTAAAAAAATTGATGATTTGTATAAATAGATAATTAATTTTTTTTTACCTCACCTGACTTTTTTTCATAAACACAAACAAGCATGGATGGATTTCATTTGATTTTGGATTCATGTACACAGATACTTTTTTCTTCCAAGAGCTGAAGCAGAAATGAAGGCTCTCTAGACTGAACCAGCTAGTGACTTTTAATACAGTGAAAAATAGACATTTTAGTCATAACTTTTAAGCATTACCAGTTCTAGTATGAGATTAAATTGGTTTCTTTGTATTTCCTTTTCTTGTTTTTTCATCAAAGTGCAAGTTTCAGCACCTAATATTCTGGAGGATTTTTTTTTGTTCTGCTTCTTTTTAAGTTACTATCCCTGTGGTAGACTATAGGATAACTTCCCAAGAAAAATTTTAGAAATTCTTCTTACTTTAGAGATTTTAAAGGGTTAACTCATGAGTGTCAATTATTACAAGAGAATAACCCATTCTTCACAATTCTCTTCTGTCTCAGATTTTCCAAGTGTTTTCATGGTAGGAAATGGTAATGTATGGTTTCTCATTGTTTGTTTTTCATATTTCAGAATATTATAAATGGTCTGTAATTATCAGACCTTGAATTCCTTCAGGAATCAAACCATAATTCATGAAATAAATTTTCTTCTATGAATAATTAAGTATGCATAGAATCATAGAATCATTAAGATTGGAAAAGACCTTTAAGTTCCTCAAGTCCAGCTGCTAACCCAGCACCACCACCATGTTTCTCATCAAATCATGTCCTCAAGTGCCATATCCACACTTCTTTTGACACTTCCAGGCATGATGGCTCCACCACTTCCCTAGGCAGTGATTTCCAATGCTTGACACCCCTTTCTGTGAAAATGGGTTTTCCTAATATCTGATCTGAACCTCCCCAGTGCAACTTGAGGCCATTTCCATTCATTTAGGGTAGTAATACTTCAATTATTGCATCATATATAGAGTTAGATCGGTATAATGCCTAGGTTATAGGAAAGATAATTATGCCTTGCATTCAAGAGAAAATGCTTTATTTGTGAGTAATATGAATCCAGTTGGTTAGATATTCAGGAGGGTGCTCATCTCATTATGTTGATGAAGCCAACTTTACTGTTCTTTGCCTTGGTCCCATAAGTGTCTTTAAAGTTACACAGGACTGCCCAAGATCAGGTAATTCATCCTGGGATATGGAGTGCAAGCTGAGTTCCTTTGCTCCTCTCAGCAAATGCTCTGTGCCAGAACCCTGACTGTTGCGCTGCTTCTGTGGAAGTAGGCATTCTATTTATGTGGGAGAAGTTCTGAGAAAGTGAGTGAAAACAGTTTTGCAAATATTTGCACAGCACAAGTATGAAAGGAGGACTAGAGCCAACATCTAGTCTTTTTTGTGATCTTCACAGGGCTTAGCTCCAGAGCAGTACTGCTTTATCACCCTCCACAGAAATATCATGAAAGCATTCCATAGATTATTCTAAAAATTCTCTTATCATTCTCACTTCAGTGGTGCAAAAAGCCAAAAAGCAGATAGTTCCCATTGTTCTTTCAGTTTCCACAGCGCTAGGTGGGGTATGTTTCAGTGGCGCAATCAGATCATCGACGCAAAGCGAGAATGAGCGTTATTTAGGCCAAGTTTGTTTATGCTGTATTTTGCTCCAAAGACACAACTGACTCATATCAACATGGTCCTAACTCTTCTCTGTAAGGACATTTTTAAAGGCTGTTTATTAAAACAATGTTACCAGCCCATCTAGTCATTTGCCCTTTCAACATCGGTCACGTATCATCTTGTGTTTCTTTTGGCAGTTTCATCCTTTAAGTTTGTCTAAGCTCCTGGGGCTGTGTGAGCAGCAACTAATGAGAGTGTGGAAGAAAAGAAGTGCTCTAGGAATGGTCATTCTTCTTCCCTTCATAAACAATGGGTAGTGGGAGAGCAGAGAAAATGCATTAGAAATTTATTTCCTCTTCTCTCTGGTTAAGTTCCTCTAATTTCATAATGTCAGCCTGGAAGGTGGGGTCCTCCCCAGTTTTTCCAGCCAAAGAGGATTGTTAGCTTCTACTACATGTTAAACTCTAGAGTAAAACATTCCTGCTCTTCCAAAACTTATTCAATCCAGACTGACCATGATCCTTCCTTGAGGAGTCTCTTACATGCATGCCAGTTAGTTTTGGCTTTTTGAAGTGTCAGAATATAACAGAGAAAGAAGGGAAGGGAAGGGAAGGGAAGGGAAGGGAAGGGAAAGGGGAAAGGGAAGGGAAAGGGGAAGGGAAAGGGAAAGGAAAGGAAGGGAAGGGAGGAAGGAAGAAAGGAAGAAAAGAAAGAAAAGAAAGAACGAACAAGGGTCTCTTAAAGCAATGTTGCCATGTGCTGTTTCACAGAACGCTTGAGATTTGCAATCCTGTAAGCAATGTGCTGTAGGTATATGGTCACAAGTTAAGATTCCTGATCTATGGTATAATTTACATCCCTGATTTTCCTCTGAAGATAAGGAATAACTTATTTGCCATCTTCTTTCATGGTGGCAACAATTGTTTTAATAACTAATGTTCCTAATACCTATATGCTTATATTGTCTCTCTGAAAAATATGGTTGATAGCACCATTCCTACAGATGATGGGCTGATGTTTCCAAAATAGTTTGTACAAGTAGTAAATTTTACTAGACCTAGGAATATCTAAAGTAGTCACATTTTGGAAACTGAGAAGAAAGCTTTGACAATATGGGTAGATTTCAACTGCAGCTGTTACAGATCTGTGAAGGTGAGCAGTCTAATTATAGCAGCTGGGGAACATGGATTTCATGTCAATTATTCATTCTTGGTTGAAAAACCAAATTTTTAATGTATTTAAATGTATTTGGCATTTTTATGTTGCTATCATTGTAGCCATCCATTATTCAACAAAGAAAGGATTCTCTTGTCAATATAAGAATTTTTTACTAATAAAAAGGTTGATAATAATTATGATTAGAAGTTCTGCAGTAGAGGTTACACAATTGCTCACTACAGCTTCAGAGCTGTTTATTGATTGTAAAGCTTCTGATGAGAAATACAATAAAATTAACACCTTCTTCTAATAAATGTGTTCCATCCTGTTTGTTAGTCACAGGAACAAGAGGGCTGCTTTAAAAGCATATCATCTACAATGCAATTTTTTCACCAGAAGACAAAATGGAAATGTAAAACTTGCTAACAATAAAGAAAAAATAAAGAAGGAAGATTTTTTTCTATCCTCATATAATGACAATGATTGAAACCTTCACTTAGTTTAAGACCATGTTCACACCAATGCAAAACTGTTATTAGGTAGCAGACAGTAATAGCTTTTGCAGAGTAAGTAGCCTCCATCCATTTCCCCAAGGAAATGTCCATCTTACTAGTGGAGATTGGCCTCTTCCAGCTTTTTAAACTTTGGTATGTGTTTAAGGTGTACCCAACCATTGTTTTTAAAGCTTTTCAGAAGTATTTAGAATAGAACAAAAATACCTATCCTTAGGTAAATGATTGGCACTTTGTCATCAAATGCTGACTTTTCATGCAGATGTTCTTTCACATGAAGTAGACCAGATGTCATAAAGTGCAAAATTAACATTACCTGATTCTGATTAGAGCAGAATATATTTAGCATGGAAGGTGATTGTCAGAGTTCTTTTCTTTCTTGTAATTCAGATATAACTAAAAAAAATCCTCCTTTAATGTATTTAGCATTTTTATATTGCTAGCATTACAGTCTACCTTCTCTCATCACTTGACTGTATTATTAAGCTTTCAGAATTTGTTACTAATTCTCATTTTTGGTATCAGCTGTTTCCTTGCTTTAATAACTGTGGGGTCCATTCATGTGTTCCTTTTTTTTGTGGTATTAATATAATGGAATATTCACTTTCAGGCAAGAAGTAATCTGGGTCAAAGAGAAGTGAACAGCAGAACAGTCCAAGTATTTAGCATAAAAATATAAGAAGCACGTGAGTGGCTGACCACTTGTGCTTTAGAAACAATCCCTCTAAACAAAATTACTCTGAGTTAATCTACTTTAATCAGGCTATGCACCCAAGAGTGCTGATGGTTTACAAATGTGCACCTGGTTCTGGAATAGTCTGTGTTCTAAATATAGTATCCCTGAGAATATATTTCTATCCTGTGACCAAGTAGTAATTGCATATGTTTCAGATGTTTTGCTGTAGTTAAATGTCAGCTTTTCTTAGCATTCTGGACTACTCCCCAGTGAGTGCTCCAAAGATCCTTAGGAGAAAAAAGAGCTGGGGCTTCCTAAGATGTCAAATACTGTGTTTTTATTAAGCAAAACATCTCAAGCTGAGAGAAAGAGATCAAAATGCAATATTACCACACTAGCCCGTGGGAACTGAAGCAATAGCATAGCCATCAGGGACCAGGGCCAGAGCCATATCCAGTGTTAACTTGGGACAGGCGTGGTATTGGATTAGAACCCTCTATTTTTATTATTCAGTTCAATTACTATTATGGCAGTTATCCCAAGGCACTACTTTTATCTTTTTTCTCTTTTTTCAGATTATATTCAGTGATAATAAGAAGTTGGTCCCTGTCACAATAATCAAACAAAGTAAGTTTTTGATTTTTTTAAAGTTTATTCTCATACTCTGCAAGAGTAATCTGAGATTAAAATGAATGTCAGGGCAATGGGATGGCCTGCAGCTGGCCCTGTAATAACATAAGCATAGAATGTCAGTTTCACCAAATTTGATATGCCAGGGGAAAAAGGTGTACGATTAAGAGATGATATAGAAGAAACACAGTTTGCAGTCTCTTAAACTGAATGTAAATACAGAAAAGATTAGGATGGTGTTCTCATCTGCAAATATTGAGGAAATATTTTTAGAATGCTGAGGTTTGTTTCTGGTGTGGTTTTATTTCTTATTTTGAGGTTTTTAAAATTAGCTTCTAATCTCCCTGTGTTGTCTCCACAGTCATTCAAAATCGGACGCAGTCAAAAACACCAGATAGTTCTTCTCTCCCAGGAGCAATATTAGGTGACTAGAAGATATTTTTACTGTTTTTCTTAACCCTTGGTTGAAACTTCAAATTGTGCAAATGCTTTTAATTTTCTTGATCTTAATAGTTTTTCCTTGTATATCAAAGAGTATTTTGCAGCTGGCTCAGACAGTATTTTTTATATTTTATGGTGGCACAGATGGTTCAAGAGTGTTGTAGCTTAAGTGAAACAGAATCATCTTATTGTCACTGGATTTAAAAGAAGACACTGTCACTGTTTTAGGCAAGGAGTTCTTTCATACGTCAAGTGAAGTTCTATGGCAAAGATCTTGTTGAGATGAGGGATTTTTCTTACTGGGCTTTTAAGGTAGCACAGTATCATCCCATCTACAGTCACAAACCTGATATATTAAACTACAGAAATCTTGCAATTAGAATTTGTTGTTAGATCTCAGGGCATTACTGTTTCCCTCCAAGCCATTCAGTTTCATGCTTTATGTTCATTTGACCTATAAGAATACACAATATTGGCTTAGAACATAAAAATAGGAGAAAGTCTGTCAGATAGTGCTCAGTGTGGTGAACTACTGGTCTGCCTGAAATAGCCATGAAAGGCTCACTGCATCCTGCACCTTGTGACCAATTTATTCCTGAATTTATTGCTTAGTCATTTATATATGGAAATATTTTCTATGACTGCCTAACTTGGGCTTAAGTTTTCTTTGTGTGAGTCTCAGTGTATTGATATGAAACACACACCGTCTGGTGTTGAGCCTGCTTGGCCCACCAGACAGCATGTCCCAGTATCTGTGATGCTGCAGTTTTCCAGTATTGAATGGTTTTCAACTCTGATAAGTCATGAAATGGTGGTAATAGAAGGAGTGGTGTAAAGGGGAAAGAGCACCAAATGGGAGCAATAATTACGGGCTAGAACAAACTCGTTTCCCAGATACTCAGACTAAACTGACAGTAGTTCAGTAGTAGTTGCTCACATTTCTCAGAGAACAGACTGTGTGTTTTCATCTCTTCTGGAATTAATGGCACATGTCTTTCTCTGTAGTGCACCTCATTGTTCCAGGTCTCAACGAAAGTCAGCAGAAACTTCCTCCTCTCCTGACAATAGATGACATACCTCAAGCATCCAGGAAAAAACTGGGTAAGCAGAAATGCTAGGCAAACAAAAAACACTGAAAACCATTTTGCACTGTGAAAATAATGATTCATAAGTCATTAAATCCTTGCTGTAAATTTTATTTTTGAAGTGTCTTTTAATGAACAGAACAAAACCAAAAATTCATGTGTTTAACGTAGCTTGTAGTGATTGTGCAGTGGAAGTTCGTTGGGTCCTAAAGGTACTCAGCTTTCCACATTTATCCATGTTGGCTTACTAAGTCAAACTAAAGTGGGACAGAAATAAATCTGTGGTAAAAGAGAGCAGATACATCTTTGTAATTACTCTCTAATGTCTGTTCTTTTAGCTAAGAATGAAACTGGAGTATGGCCTGCTGAATCCAAAACACCAGAAGTTCAAGAAATCTCCCCACAGTCCCTTCCAGGTAATGAAAATTCTGTTTTTAGAAACTCTGTGGAATATCTTTGCCAAATATATAAACTAAAATTAAACCCATCTTTGTGCTGCTTAATCTACAGTTAAAATAGTGGTTGGAAAACAGGAGGATAGTGGCCGAACTGGCAAGGAGTGGTAATGTGGATAAAAATCTCAATCTAATTTTGGAGGAAAGTTTCAGGTGATATAACTGTTAAGTTTGTAAAACTAAGAATTAGAACCATATCTTTGTGGGGTGATGGGTGCCTTGAAATTGTGAAAAATGGCAAAATTAGATTTTTGGGATGCACCTTTAGATTCTGACTTTAATGAAATATATGAAGAAGAAAATTAAGGATAAGAACATGATTGTTTGAAATGGATGCATGAGGTTTAGACAGAACAGTGAAAAGTTCTATTTTGGGGGTGCAGAGGATGACATCACAATGTTCCATTTCAGTTCAGGTCTGAACATATTAATCTTAACCACATTCTCCCTGTGGACTTACTGGTCCTATTAATGTAAATACATGGGAAAGGAATATAACATTTGATCCTAGGCTATGTGTCTGTGAAATATATATTAACTCGCATATTTGGAAGATTGAAGTTTTTTGTCATCTATTCAGGGCTGAAAAAATACCACTTATATAAAAGGGTGTAGTAAGATGCTACTTTTGACTGTTCAAAAATGTAAAGTGAAATTTTAAATACTGCAAGATTTACTGCCTCCATTTGCTTAGGAAGCCAATTAGTGTAACACAGACAGACTATGAATTCGTATGACAAGTACAGTCCTATATTTTAACATTTTTAGTATGGGCGGGGAAAAGGATTGGAAAGAGCTGAATTGTTCAGAGTCAAATGATGAAGATTAACATTTCACCCACTTTATTGACCCACATTTCAGAATTGTTTAAGAAGGCATATGCCTATCTTCATTTTCTGTAGTCTGGCTCTAATCCTACAACTGAGTCTGAAGTCTTGATTCTGTTGTCACAAGAGACAATAGCTGGCTTCTGCCAACTTCTTTGCTGAAAAGAAGAAGGGGTGCTTGAACTGTGACAAGAATTTAAAATTAAAAAGGAATTTGAGGGAAAAATGACCAAAGGTTTGCTTTGGTTTGGTTTAGACATCTTGTGTGATCTTGCTGGCATTACTCTATCCTATCTATCAAGTCTTTCGTGGCTGGATGAAGTGGTGTAGCACTTGGTTTCTTTGACATCACACAATTCATGCAGATACTGCCCCTAAATATGACTGTGTTTATTTTATTCCTTAAATATATAAAAAACGCTATGCTTAACTTCATCACACCATCTTAGTAAAAAAAAAAAAAAAAAAAAGAATAAAAACCCCTCCCAATGACTACATAGGGAATTAAAAATGTGTGGGGCAAAGAAATGCAGCAAAATCATGTAATCATTGACAACAACCTTTCAGACTAACTGCTCCATCTTTTTAAATTTTTTCCTGGGAAAATGTTTGAAGAATTTTATTTTCTACTCAATAGATAACTGTATTTACCAAATTCTACTTTAAACCATCCATTCCTTTCTGCAAAACCTTCAGATGGATAGCTCTTTTCTGTTCGTCCTAAATATTAAGAGGAAAAAAAATGATGCTTCTTCACAAGAATTTATTATCAAAGGTTGCATTGAAAATGTGTGGATGCTTTTTAGAAAGCCATAAGCAGTCTTTTTAGGTTGTTTGCTTGGTTTGTTTTCTCTTATAGTTCAAGGTCTCTTGTGGAATTAAATTTTGTGGCTATGTTGCTAGATTATTTTCCTTGTTTAAGTAACTGCTTTTTAAGAACTGGCAATCTGCAAGTATATTTTCTAGAACTTTGCCATTTTTGTGAAAGTGAGAACTGAATTAATTTAAATGGTTGTTTATCCATCAGAATCCATGTCCTCAAATCCTAACCCTCAAGCTTGGATTCATCCAATCAAAATGTATCATTCCTTGTGACAGAATGTATTGGTCAGTCAGGTAAAGAGTGTGAAATGTGGCACCTGCAGAGGAGAGCGCTGGTTCATTCCATTTCCTTTCATTTGTGCTCTGTAATTATATTTATGTACCAGCATGTAGAATTTCTAACCATGTCTAGACATAGCACAGAATTGTATTTTTATGAAGTTGGGATAGTGTCTTTCCTTGTAACAATTAAGTAACAATTTTTTGCAACTAAACACATTGCTGTCACACCAATAGTTACTGAAATATTTAGAATGATTTTCATTTTCCATTTCAAGCATCCTTTGTGGTTTTTCTTCTGTTTCTTTAAAAAAAAAAAAAAAAAAAAAAGGTGGTGACCATTCCTTTCAGATATTTGTTGATCTCAGCACCAGTGCCTCATGTTAAAGTAAGAGTATGTCACACTATTTACATTAAAAAATGTATCCATTATGGTTGCAGTCTTTCAGAGAAAAAAAAAGGAAGTCAGGAAACAGGGATGTGAAAGTGAATCCTTTAGAAGGAAAATGTTCTTTTAGTGTAATTCTGTCTTGCTATGGCATATGGAAAAATAACTTGAATACTTAAGGATTTTAGCCAGACTTTTATGAGTAACTTAAGTGAGAGATCTCAGCACCAACCTTTTGCAAGGGTTGCATTTAGGAGACAGTTTAATATATAGGCATAATTAATTGAGCTTAGCAATAGGATCTACTTCACTGTATTTCATTCAGACACTGCTATTTGAAAAATCATACTGGATTCTTTGAGTAACACATAATTATTTGCTGGGGAAGGTTTAAGGACTGGTGCCAGACTGGCAACAGAACATTGATTTAAAAGAAGCTCTGTGCTGTAGCAGCTATTGTGTCATCAGCCATGCTAGAAGAGAAGAAAGGAGCTCCAAGTATTTCAGCAAGCAGTCTATCTGAAAGGCTCTGTGAGCTGGGCTGCCCTAGTATTCCACTGGCTCTTTACCAAAGGGTGTGGTTTGGGATGTGACACAGTTTAGTAACTTTTGTTCATGTATTTGTCCACCAGGCATCCCATCATTTTCTTAATTTCAATCCTTCCCTCCCTTGGCATGCATTTCCATGGAAAGACTTGTTAGTAAGCTCTTTCATTCTTTGTTTTTGCCAGGCTTGTTACAGTATTTTCCACTCAGGATTAATTTAGTCTTGACACAACAACGCAAATCTGTACTGCTTTCCTCAATCTTTGAATTGTTGTCTAATATACCTCAGACTACCGCTACAACTTTTTCTCCTCTAAATGGGTCTTTCTGTTAATTTCACAGGGAAATTAGAGCCCACCAACACTTAGAAATATGAGCACATTAGTCTGAGACATGAAAGCACTAGTTGCTTTAAAAAAAAAAAGAAAAAAGAAAAAATAAGCAAGTTATTTCATTATGTAAGGGGTTATACTATAATTTAGTGAATTAGATTAGTGAAATACAGAATAGACTTGAAAAGAAAAGTGTGAAAAGTGCTGGCTCTGAATTCATTAGCTAGGGTTAATGTTCAGTTGAAATAACTCCTTTGTAGCCATGTCACCCAAGTTCTCTTCCTTCTGTCCTCCTTCCGGCCCCTGAAGTGTTCCCCTTGTGCTCACATGGTATATCAGGAATGAGATTAATGTTTTCATCAGAATATCTTAATTCCAGTTGTAGATGAAAAGAAGGTCAAGGGAAATTAGAGGAACCATAGTTTAAGAAATGTTGTCTGAGTGCATTCTTGCTGTGTTCCACGTGGGGATAGTAAAGTAACTTGGCTGTGTTAATGCTCTACTTTGTAGCCTTGAACCACTACAATAGGCCTAGTTTACCTGGTACCCTGGAATAGTCAGAGGCATTTCTCTTTTCTCTAATTTAGCTTTCAGAGCCTAAACTTTCTTCTTCCTGTATCTTTTTTTAACAAAAATGTCTGCCTCAGTTTCATGTCATCCCTACAATATTCCGTGCAAAACTGAGAGCTTGGTTTCTTTTGTTCCAGTTCTAGGCATGCTTTATCTTATTCAGCTTGCTCAGCTAATTTATCTGACAAGACACATTTCATTTGAGTATAAACCCTCTGACCTTTTAAAAAAAAATCCAAAACATCGTGAATTCTGTATTTGCATTTGGTGTGGAATTGTTTGGGGTTTTTTTTTTTTCATTATTGCACCTCACAAATAAGAAATATTAGCTTTTGAAGTGCTTCTGAGGTACAGGTTTGATAGTTGTTGCCTCAGTGTTTCTTATGACTGAATTTTCTCCCGCAAGTTTCATAGGGAGAAATTGCTCAACCTTCTCTGGACAATGAAATCCTCCTTGCACTGACAGTAACAGCGCTGTAACTGATTTACAAGCTGAATTGAACCCTAACAAGGCAGCATCTGTAGAGATTCAAGAACGTGTGGCACTGAAAGCACCATACTCCAAACTAGAAAATAGTGTAATTGTTGTAACTGTAATAGCATCTAAATCCCACTATTTAGAATGTGGGAAACAGCATCCTTTTTCCACTAAATGAAATAAGAAGCTTATAAACCTCCATGATCAGTTCTTGCTTGAAGCATGTTCAGTAGATTGTGGAAAAAAGCTTGCAGAGCATGCAGGAAAAACCAAACTGTCTTCTATTGTGTCTCAAAAAGAAAGTGATCTTTTATTAAATTAATATTAAAACTTAGTGCTATATTGATGCCAACCACCAATATTAACGATCTCTTCCAAATAGCAACGTGTGCTAAATACTGTGCAGTTTGCTCTGTGGAGGGAATTAATGCTCTTGTGACATTCAAGGCTGAGACCTTACCATTCTGTGTTCCATATGCATAAGCTTTGTCATTTTACAATCTTAGATGATCAATTCTGTATAAACACCTCTGGGATCTCCAGCAAGAAGCAGAGGAAAGAAGTGACCTTGACTTACTTATCGCTGGCATTAATTGTTACGTGAAACAGATGGCAGAGGACAGTTATACAGTCATATATTAAAATATGGCCAGCAATTAAGTTTAGATACATTTAATGGCTTTTTAATAAACTGCCCATGTATTACTCTGAAAATACAGAATTAGAAGAATGAATGGAAATCAAAATCTATTCTATAATTACTAGAAAAATGAAAGAGCTGAGGTATTACAGGTGAGTATTTTTTATGTTCCTGAAAATTTTTATATTAGAAGGATTAAAAACCATTCAGAGTAACAGGGAAAATACTTGTAAATGCACTTTGTGATGTAATGGATCTTGTGTAAAATGCATTTTACACAATTTTACATAATGAATTTAAGAGGCTGTAACAGAAGTACAGTGTGTGTTTCTGACCTTAACTTTGCTCTTCATGACTTGTATTTTCTTTTGTTAATATAAAACTGCAGCAAAATAAATCCAAAACATCATATAGATTTCACATCTGAAAACAAATGTAAATACTAATCATGACGGAGTTGAGCTGCTGTAGAAATCATTCTAATCATGTGACATGATGAAATGGTGATAAGAAAATCAGCAGGCTTTGGGCAGTAGATAAAGAAAAGTTCAGAGGGATTTTAAATTACATTAAGCTTCTTTCTTCTAGCTCAGGCTGAGAAAACACATGGACCTGAAGAATTTAAATCAACACCTAAACCCAAACTGGTGCAAACTCAAAACATACTCGGTAACCAATTTTTCTCTTTTTACATTCTTTCTACATTAAGTGCTTTTTTATCTCCAGCAGAATTTTTCTACTTCTTGCTGCTTCCTCTTTGTGTTGGCTCCAAAGGAAGTCCTGATTAAAATATTCTGGTTCCTTTTGTGGTTGCAGTGACTAATGCTGGAATGAATTGTAAAGAAGGATGCACCTAGCTCTGGATGAACTGTGGCTTTCATAGATTTGTCTGCATGATTCAATTTGATTTTTCAACTTAATGCTTTCTGTCTATGTGATGTGCATGGTTGACATAACATAAAATTTCTGTCTGTAAAATTGATCTCCGTGATAGAATTGAAATAACTACCTCCTTGATTCTCTTCTGATTACAGGTTCATTTAGGTAACCAACAGATATGAATAAGAACAATTTTATATTGCATGTGATGGGATATAATTTTATTTGCCTTGAAGGAAAGAGAAGCTCTACTGATTTTTTTCATCTTTTGTCTCAGTGTTGTATGGTTAGTTTTGTGATTTGGTGTAACACCTATTTAGTTCTGGTATTCAGAATTCTAAATTCTCTAATGTTGATTTTATTGTTTGTACTTTCTTCCCTGAGCCATGCAAAATTATGAAGACAAATCTAAACTTGAGTTTGTATTTAATTCTATTTTTTTTTAAGCATTGCTTAGATTTTTCTAAAGCAGAGCCAGCCTGCATACAGGATATGTATGATAAAGGGAAGGACCAGAAATGTTTGCAGACTAAAATGCAGATCTTCCCATGAAGAGGACTACCAATGCTTCTCAAGAAATGTATTTTATACAATCCTATTGATTCACATTAATATCTTACTCTCACTTTTTTCTTTTTTCATTTACATTTGACAGCAGATTTCCGGAATTTACTGAAGCTAAACCATCAGTCAATCTATTTCATTTTAACTTTTAATCAGTTTTTTTTAACCATACTCAACTTTCCTTGGTTCTGCTATGTTTCAAAGATTGAAATATGAAAATTAATCAAGATGGATCATTGATTAATTTTAAACTAGCTGCTCATAGTTACTGGTAGATGTTCACTGTCAGATTCCCATGATTTAGAGATCTTTGTTTAACAGTTAGGGAAAAAAGAATGCATACCTTTTTACGTGACAATTTATGTGTGGGTTTTTTTCTAAGTTGGAGCTACTTTTTCTTTTTGATTAAATATCATTGTTTTCAGCAGTGAGTGGTCCATAAGCCAAATATAAATATATGTTGTGCCCTGTAATATTCTTAATCAAGTAAAATTTTGGTTATTTTTTTATCATAGCTTCTAATGAAATACAGTTACTTCCTTCTGGATCCAGAATCCCTGGTGCTCCAAAAAGTCCATTGACAGAACTTGGTAATTACTTTCTTTGTAAATATGAGTAAACTTTAGTGAAAAATTGTCTTCACAAAACTTGTCCCAATAAGAGAAATAATATAACTGAAACAGTAACACACAAACTCCTTATATTCTACCCTTTTTGTGGTGCTTTGTACACCCGTTCATTACACAACTGGGCCCTAAGCTAATGCTTTGATGCTTGTGTTGGTGATGAGTGGGGATGTGTCAGCAAGTTATGAGCATGTGGAGTGGGAAGAATATGATGTTTGTGTGGATGGTTTCTTCCTCCTCCCTTCTTTCTTACTCTCTTCTGCTGGGAGACGTCTCAGATGTGAATTCACCCCATAGGGTGCCATTTGTGTATGTTAGGTATTATTTCTGTGTCCTTGTTGTTACTCTAAACTCAATTTTGTCCAGCTCCAAGTGTGCAGTTTTTGCAAATGACATTGTTGAGCTGTTTGTGGCAGGTGGTGTCCAGTGCCAAGCTTAGACCCCATCTCTTACCATCTCGTGCCTCCTCTCCTCTACGTCGTACCCTGTGTCTCCCTTTCCCAAGACCTCTGATTTGATAACAGGCCTGTATTTTCTCTGTGTTTGTGTTAGTCATAAATAGCTCATTCTACCAAAACTATTGCTTGTTGCTGCTTTCTGTATTAACAGCTATTACACTAGTTACCTGGAGGGCCCTTGAATCAAGTTCATTTATATTTTGTTAAGCATTAGTCAGGAAGTTATCATAGAGTAGTGCTGGCTTATTTAGACAGCATACTTTTGCTTAATGTAGTCTGCCAAATTTTAAAATAACTTCCTGGAACACCTCTTAGTTAATGAAATGCATATTTGAAGAAGATTCTCAAGTACATTAAAATAATCTTCACAATTTCTTCTTAATTTGATAGATTTTTTTGACAGCTCCTCTCCAGATGTGTTTGAGGGGATGGGGAGAGACATTTGTTTTCACTGTAGTGAAAGACATTTGGTTAAATCCAGTTAGAGGCAGCATTGGAAAGAGAGAGACATGATGATTTAAGAACCTATTTGCTATAAATGTAGCTGAAAAACTGGAAATTATTAGGGATGTGAAATATTTTTTCTTTCTGAAAAAAAATCCTGTGTTTGTCTCAGTGGTAAAGGTGGAATAATAGCAACACTTGAGAAAAAAATAAGTATTTCATTCTAGTATTTATTCTGGTTTTGTTCTCATGTCTTGCATTCTCTCTGAATAGTTTCACTTGGCAAAAGTGGGATTTCATTATGTGAGGCTAGGTCAAGTCATTGGGTCAGCTGAAGCATCTGTGCTCCCCATGAAGTCACTGCTGAAGTCAAAGATATTCTGTGAGAGTCAGGGGGTGGTTATACAGAGGAGATTTCTCTGCACTGTGCCTCTGCATGCCTTGATCACCTGCTGTCATAAAATCAGCAAAGCAAGCAAAATTTAATTTATGAAGTTCAGCTGCGCCTGACTTGTATTCTGCCCTAGTTCCCCTGAAGAATGTTCTTCTTTATTTTTCTATCTTGATTGTGCTAGAGGGAGATCTCTCCTTTGTTTTGTAAACTTCATGTGTGGTCAGTATATTTTGAATTCAAATGTTTCTGGAAAGATAGCTTTCTTAACATGCATTCAATGTTCTGATGCCTTTGGGAGATCCCTTATAGTTCTTACTGGATGTAAATGGATCAATGGAGGCTTGTGCCAAAAGCTGTGAATTGTATGTATTTTGTTGGGAGTATTTTGTTCTCTATAAATATAGAATAGAATGGTTCCATTTGCAAGGGAATGATTTGCATTGCAATGATCATCTGATCCAGCTGCTGAGTCCAACTATATCAGGATAGTCACCTGAGATCCAAATTGCTAATGTGAAAAGATGGATTGAAAGTAAATGGGAAAGCAGATCTAATGTATGAAAAAAAGGCTGTTCACTTTTTGGCATGTATTCATATTGCCTATACTAGAAATGAACACTACACCTAATTATTTGAATGAGGCTTTTAACATAAAGTAAAATGGTTACTGACCAGTACACACTGTTGGGTAGGATCTGTAGCAGGACAGTAGTGCAAAACCTGCACATGGTGGAAGCTTGTTCATGATGGCTTTTAGGTAAGAATGCCCAATTCCATCTTGACTCCATTTTCATTAAAGCACACCTCAGGTTATCCATACTTCAAAGTGAACAAACCAGAAGGTCTTGGTAATAATCCTCATTACAGATAACAGATAATAGGTGTTGTTTACTAACTTTCACAATTATTTCACTGATTTCATTGTACTACTCTTTTCTTACGTTTTCCCTTTGCAACTCCTTTAAAAACAGTTGTACATAATGTAATAGTGACCAGTTTATGGACACCTGCAAGTGGTATGAATATCAAATTAATTGTGTTTCAGTTGTAGCTGCCTCGCTGTGAATAAAATCTCTTAAGTAATAATGATTCAGCTTGATTAGATAAGACATGCCCAAATATGAACGGGGTGAAAATTATGGAATGAAGAGACATTCAAACCAAATAAAAACTTGCTAGTTACAGTTGAAATTAGATTTTGTATCACTTGCAAGGAGAGAGTCTGTCTTGGAATGATAAAATTTTATTTCATGTTTGCTCTTAGCTACTCAGAGGCCAGCCTTGAAATCCATATCTTCTGCAGAAACGAGAGAGATGGAAATGGGTAATTAGCAGATTAGTTCAATGATTTTTTTTTCCATTATCTTAGCATCATGTAGATCTGTAAATGTTAATCTTGGCTACCAACACTCACAGAGAGCTGCTTATTCACCATTCTTGTGTCTGTGTAACCACCTGAAAAATGTATTTACTCTCAGTTTAAAAACTGCCTAAACACAGTGTTGTCATGTCTCGTTGTTACCTTACTTCTTCCGGTTTAGCTGCAGCTCTTACCCAGAAAATTTAATAAGAGAGAATACCTTGCTGGTAAGAGATCTTTCAAGCATGTGGAACTTGCATTTCAAGGCCAGAAACCTCTGTTTGCAGCCATCACCTCCCCTTGTCACGGCTGTTGTCTCACATCTCCCTTTAGGCCATCTGCCATCTTGCTCAGCTTTGCATTAGCATCGTCTGGAGCTGCACAGCCTTCACTCAGCTATTTGATGCTAATCCATCAAGTCACAGCTCTCTCAGCATTTTAAACTCAGGTTCTTTTTTCAGCTTTTGAGGAAAAACAGACTGTTTCTTCAGGATCCAAACCATCTGGTACCATAGAAGTGCAACCAACCCAATCCGGTAATGGTTTCTCATGAGGTTAATCCTCCCAACAGTGGAGGAGACAGTGCCTCTCATTAAATAGTTTGTTCAATTTGAGATAAATGAAGAACAACTGTAGGTATGAAAGCCCTGCATCAAGTATCAGATCTCTTTGTGACATTTTATATGAAATACTAAACGAGTAGTTCAGGGCGTTTTTCCATGTTTGGCAACAGCATGTAATTCTTAGTTTTAAAATTAAATTGGACTTACTGTAAATACCAAATTTAAATAGGACTGTCCACACCTGAGTTTCATAAGTAGAATATCCTGATTTGCTGAAGGATTCTGAGTTGTAGGAGATGAATGGAAACTGAAGAATTTCCAACATATTTTGAAACCGTCGCTCTTCTTTTAACCTTTCTGTATAAACATAGACATAATTCTGCCCAGATTTCTAAAATGGCACCATAAAAACATACCACTGAAGATTCAGATGCTTTCTAGTTGGTCCTTACAAAATTTCTATTATGTGTTTCTCTTATTTTATAGATGTTATTTGCCTGGGGCAACTGACAGTTTTCCAAAAGAAGGGAAAAAAGAATAAGATGAGAGCCAGTTGGAAAGATTTCATTTCATTAGCATGCCAATAGTGTAATGCCTGATGCATATGATTTTGGAATAAATTAACATTGAGGGAAATCCATTACTGAGGGGGAGATTGATTACAGCAGTAGTCAGCTCTTCACATGTCTGACAAAAGACAGTTTTTATGTTTCATTTGGTCCAGTTCCTGTTTTGTCATCCTTTTTCCTTCTCCAGTTTCAGCACCAGGATATCCTCCTTCCTGATCCTAGAAAAAAATTCCATGAATCACAGTTTGCTACTTTTTATCCGTAATTTTTTTCCTATTTTGAATAGCCTTGTGTTTCCTCTTTTTAACTCTATATTTCATCTTTTTTTTGTGTGAGTCTGATAACAATTTGGTCATTAATTGCATTAGGTATTAATGCATGGTTTTGGGAATCATTTTGAAGTCACACTTAATCAGTTATTGTACATTTCAGACTGTACCTTTCTGTGGAACATAACGTGTTAAATATTACGCAAAAGTTTTGTCAGCTTATGAAGGAATACGATGCTGTTGCAGAATGTTTCTTGTCACTTCAAAACCACACAGCATTATTTTTGCTTTTATTTTCCAGCTTCACATGACTCTTTTCCTGTTATTTCTACTGCCCAAACTTTTACATCTTCAGATATACCAGGCACTGGTAAATTCTAGTAATATTCTTTCGCAAGCATACCCTTTTGATTGGTTGGTGCTGAAAAGTTCGTTGCTGCTTCCATGTTGATGCTGATGATTTCAGACAGCTGTTGCTTACTTCTTGCCTTGGGTGTTGCCCTGCATCTTATTTTTTCAACTCCTGTATCAATATCCTCATTCCTGGGATCAGGCAGAGCACAAGTTTAAAGCAAGTCCACAACTAGCTTACAGAATAATGCAGTATTGATCAAAGAGGTGTGTCGGGAAAAGATTCAAATTTTGCAAGGCTTAAGGCTGCTCCAGTCAAGTAAAATAGCATACTTTTTAGTGATACGATTTTTTTTGTTTCCTTCTTCCTGCCAGTTTTTCAATGTTCATATACAGTTTGCTGTGATTTTTTCCTATGTATTGTCTTTAAATAAGAAAGTCAACACAGCTAAGGCCAGGCCTTTCCAACTAACTCTACTTTGAGTTATAGCTTTGGGAATAGATTGTTTTTCCTGTAGCCTTAGGTAGGAGAGGATGCTCAAGTTTTTTAAGCATTGATTGAGCATGATGAAGTTGAGACGTGAGGACAATGGCGAAGGGGTAGGAGGAGATGGAGGGGAAAAGAAAGCAGTTCATTGCCCACATCTTCTCTGACCAATGCAGCAGGACTGTGTTAAATTCTCTGCTGAATAACCTACTGGTTCTTGGCATCCCAGTATAGTTCAGGTTTACTGCATTATTCTACAAAGCATCCCACTCCCAGGCAATGATTTTAAATCAGATAAGTTCCTTCTTTTACATAGGATACCTGGGACCAAACCTGACTGAAAAAAAGTTGGCTGAAATTGAGATGCTGCATAGAGCTGTGACTTAATGAAGTGGTGCCAAAATACTTTAATCTCTTGAAAACACATTTTTCCCAAAATTTTATGAAGAATTTTTCACTTCATGGATAGATATGGTTTAAGTTGTAGAGCTATTTCTTCAAGGTGCTATTCTTGCATAATGTGCATGTAAAACTCTTTGTGAATATTTGCACACACGGGAAAACTAGAATAACATCTTCAGCTAAGTAATTAGTGATGGTATTTGAAATAGACAAAGGAGGTTCATTTTTAAATAAATATGTAAAAATAATAAATGCTTTGCAGAGCAGTAGAAAATAAAATTTCAAATTTCTCTCCACCAAATGTTCCTTCTTAATTTACTTACATGAAATTATTTCTCAGGAGTTTTGATTTTGGGGTGTTTTTTTACTGCAGCTAGAGATACTACTGATTTGGAAGTATCCATGCCTATTATTACTACAGAGCTTCAGTTGTTAGAAATGGCATGGGGCAAAATTGATAAGTTAACTTTATTATAGTTTCAAAGATTTTGTGGGGTTTTTTTAACCTTGCTGCTATTTTTGGAAGTTTTGCATTGCTTTAGTTGTCACCATCTCAGTAGTTCATACCGCTTATTGCTGTTGCTAATTAGATGCTCATCTGCACTCATCATTCATCTTTGTAGATGGAGGATCAGGGGCAAAGAGGAGAGTTCCCTTTAGTTGGTTGTGTTTGGTTTTCTCATTATTAAGCTTCCCAGCTGTGGACCTGCCTTTCTCAGTTTTGGGGGTTTTTTTCCTGTGCTGAGAGAACTTTATTGTGAGAGGGAATAAAAAACTTACACATATTTCTGTGTAATGTTTCCGTGAAAAGGCTGGCCCACTGACTACTCTCTGGATCCAAAGGTGTTCTCTTACTATCTGCCGTGCATTATGTGCTAAGATTATTAAGTAATAATAAGAATGCTCATTAGTATGAATAGTTAGGTCACCTGGTTTCCACATCGACTTCCACACCAGCTTAACAGTCCATGAGACAGAGTAATGCCCAGCTGACTTGCAATTTTCCCTGTGCTTCCATTTTAACAATGCAACATCTGTTTTCTAACTCCTGAGCTATCCAGGTAGCTCTGAGGCAGTTAAACCTTTTAACACAAGATTATCTTTCCAGATTTAGGTGAAAGGAAGCCTCCTTTTTCAAGATTCACAACATCTGGCATGCCAGAAATGCCACCAATCTCAGCTGGTAATGATATCTGTCTTTTTAGTTCTCCTCACATCTAGGCAGTCTCTCAAAAGACACAGCAATGCTTTGCTAAATGGAGGGTTTATTCTGACTTGCTCTGTGTAAAGCTGGAGAGACAGAAAGTAGCTGCATCTACTGCAACATTTCAGAGATTTGGAATGAAATATTGCAATGACAAGATTAATTTTTTTATGTTGGTAAACAATTAGCTTGTCCAGGTTTTCTTGTGGAGGATTGGATAGATGGATATATAGATATATATATGTATGGAGGCCCATTGTTAGGAATGGTTAAGTAAGCATTAACATGTCAAATTTGTTCCTTTTGCACATTGGAAAAGCACCTCCACAGGCAGAAAAAAGATTTATCTGCTGTTCTTAAGCAGATAAAAACACTTTGGTTAGTGAGTCATTGAATGTTGCTAGAAAAGGATTAAATCGAAGGGACCTGAACAGAAGGGTTTCCACTTCCAAAGATTGGGAATACCAAAATATCCCAGAGGAATCACTCAGCACCATTTCCTTATTGCCATAACTTCATCCACGTGCATGTTTGTAAACTGTCACGAGTCTTGCCTGCCTTAAACCTGAAGCCAAGCCCAAAGCAATGGGCAGAGATGCACAGTGCTAGTGAGAACACATAGACTAGATTTGACACTGGTTTGTGTATAAGGTTGTGCATTCTCCCTGTACAAAATTAGGATAACAGGGTATGAGGAGATCACTTCAGTAAAGGTACTTGTTCTTCAGTGTACAAACAGATGTTGAGTTGTACGAGTTTAAATTTTAAGATGTGCTAGAGTTCTGTGGAAAATTTCCTTTTTTCACTTGTTTGCAAGCATTTTTCTACAGAGAGAGAAATCCTCTACACTGTGCTTTATTACTGCCAGGGACAGTTATTTCTGAGCCACAGAATGAAGGATTTCATTGACTGTAGGATAAAGTGAGATCAGATCTTGAATTCTAAATGCATAGATGTGATTCTTAGTTGCTAATTGTCCCGAATTAGTGTGTTAGAGATTGCTCAAAAAATACCACTGTGGTGGTATAGTGGTGAAATACCACTACTCTGATTTTCACTTACATGGAAAGGGTGGGGCAGGGGGGGTGAGGTGCACCACCACACCATATTACCTCTGCAAAAACTGTTAGCATCTGTCAGGGAACTCTAAGGAGTGGCTTGGTGAATTGGATATTTAGGCATTTTTCTGCTGATGTAGAGCCATTTAGCTACTGAGGCTCAGGGAGTGTTGTGTTAGTTGCAACCACAGCAAGACATTTGCCTGTGGGTTTGAGTCACAAGGTACTGCCAGGAAAGGGCACGTGTGGCCCTAAGTACAGACATTTAGGGCACTGTGAGCTGGTGCTGCTTGTGCTGCTGTGGCAGGGCTGAGTGGAGATCTCAAGACCATTTCTGTGTCCGACCGTAGCAACCAAGAGACCAGTCCTGGAATCGACCTCGTCTGCCTCACGGGAAACCACAAGGATGGGTAAATAGCCAGCGATTCCCTCCTTCACTGCTTCCTTTGGCAATGCTCTCCTCTGCAGTGATGAGCCTGTTCAGATGCGCTGGTGTCCCAAAAAGTGGGTCAGTGATGTGGCTGCACCCTTATGGCTTCTTGCTAAAAATTGTTCTACCTGTAAATTTTCTGCAGCCATTTCTGGGGAACCGTTTCTAGGTTTCCTCTCGTGGCTTGGTTGCCAATGCCAGTTGAAAGGCAGCACTGTGGCACCATGGGGAGTGATGCTGTGACATGGTAGCCTGGCCCAAGCAGGATGGGGTTCCCTTCTTTATAACTCTGTCTTGATGTGACCTGTGTGACAGCAGCCTGTCTGAGGACCTGAAGATGGTTTTTGTGTTTGATCTTAGCTACTCGAAGACCAAGGCCGAAGTCCACCACTCCTTCCTCCCTGGCAACTCAACAAACTGTGATGGGTAACTAGCAACAGCCTTCTTTTCCCACTGTCTCCCATCTCTTTCACTTCCCATCACACCTCCCACCCCAAACCACCTGGCATCCTTGTCATCTCCCATGGAGAGAACGAAGCACTTGCCACACTGGTTCTGCAATTCTGTTGTTTGATCCCACGCTTTCTCCATGGCTGATGAGCATTTTCTGCAGGAAGCATGTGACATCCTGCAGAGACACCACGTTGTTGCACCTGGCCTTCAGCTCCATTTCCCTGCTTCTCTGTGTGTGGGTAGCGGGCCTTGCTTTCCCTGATGCATTCAAATATGACAGCGTTCCTAAGAGACAAATCCCAGCTGGGCTGGCACAAGAACACAGCACAGCAGTTCAGCTGTCCTTCAGGCATTCCTTGGGCAAGGCTGCAGCTCTTGGTTGCCTCACCACTGACTTTCAAGGTTGCTGGTTTTCTTCCGCCCATGCCTTTCCATTGCCATCATCTGGAAGTGGGAATGCTCTGCTCTGTTGCTGCTTTTGAGGCTGTGTTAGGTTTTTCAAAATCAATACCTCATTTCAGCTTTTGGTTAATAACAGGATGTTTCTTCGCAGTTTGAGACACCGGCAGCCTCTGGCAGTAATGATATTTCTTGCAGATTTGACAACTATGCAAGGCAGCAGTCGTCCCAAGAGATACTGTTGTGCTTTTAGCCAACCTGTTACTTATCTGGCCTATATTGGGGTAAACCTTAAGTGTAGGTATAAATGTGGCCATACATGCAAACCATAGTTAATTCAGGCATTGGCTATGGCACTTGGCGACAGTGGTGGAGATGCTTGTGGCAACAGCTTCTTTCACACTGGCAGGTGTGCAAGACCAGTCCTGTGTCCCTGTAGTATTTTGTGGCCCATGGAGCAACAAAGTATTATGTGAGCAGGCTGGTGAGACTAATATCTGAAGCTGAGTGCAAGTTAAAAATGTAATGAACAGTAATAAGTGACTTGGCACTTTCATCTGGAGCAGTCTTGCTTTCATATCAACTGAGATATTTCACTCACTTCGGAATCTTTTCCAGGGAATTTACATTCCCTACCTTGCATTACTTAAATTAATTTTCTGAGCTTTCTTGGTTTTAATGTGGAGAAATCAGATACTTGTAATTATAACAAATCATATAAATTTGGCTGGGCTGAGGATATTCTTTTCTGATTCCCTGCCTGGTGATGTTGTCTGAATCACTTTTTATGTTCTTTTATTTTTGCCAAATTTTTAAATTGGATTTTTTCCAGTATCTTCATCTCATAAATTTGCTTTCTCCTTGACTTCTCTTGGCCAGTGGTCTTGTACTTTTTCAATCTTGCATTCCTTCTAACCACATGGGAATTTTTTTCCATATTCCTTGTATCATTCTGTTTAATTTTTTGCATTATATTTGTGTGGTTTTACACATCTTTGCACATTAACCTCTTTCTTTTTAAAATTCTGCTAATTTTGCAGAATGTATTTTTTTTTTCAGTTCTGTATTGTTTGCAATTTAAACCATTGAGTCCATGGTTGCAGGTGATGCCATGGTGTCATGGTTCATGTATTTTTTAAATAATAAGCCACCATTTTTTTCCAGCCCCACTTGACTTTCTTCATGTCACTTCTACTCCCCAAACTTCTACATCTGCAAAAATATCAGAGCGAGAGACTGGTAAATGACATTTATTTTATTATCTATCCTTGATTTTTCTTTATATTTAGGTGGTACAATTCAGATGTCTGTAATATGTCCTGTATTTTTAATGTTCCCTCCAGTGGTCTTTCATTTGTTCATTATGGCTTCATGTTATTTGTAATAATTACCAGTGTATAATTATCAGTTCTAGCCTCAAGTAAGTGATCCTGATACCTGGCTCTTTCAGGCTAGTATTGTATTACTGAAGGGTTCTGATGTGGTCAGTGGAGCAGAATTTAGCACTCAAGAGGAAACTCTTGGGTTTGAAGAATTTTGGGTTATCAGCATAACAGTTTTCTTTTGCAGGAGGAATGCTTTTCTTTACCTAGTAGACACCTTTTGAAGACATTAATTGATTGGACTTTGGTTTCCTGTTATAGCTTTTTAAGTAGTCTCTAATAGTCAAAAGGCTGCTGCAGTACAGCATTTTGATGCTAAAAGTTATTTTTACAGTTACTTCTGCTAATAATTTATTATTTCCCTCCATGTATTCATGAAGAATATAGGTTTTTAAGCACAATTTATGCATTTGTATTTGACCATGATATTTTTCCCAGAATATAGTCATAAAAAAATAGTAGAAGGTTGCTGTGATGTTTTCATCAGTGGTTCTGTTCATGCTAGCATGATTTAAGAAAGAGATATTTTATTACATCAGTATATCAAACATCACTTTCTTTCTGGGGACCAATCAGATGGAATTGGGTTAATGAGCATTAACATAGTTTGTCTTCTGAAAATTAGCTTATTACAACATACATACACTATTCATGGTTTCTCTAGTCTTATTTTGTTAAGGTTTGATCAGTGTTCTTTTAGCTTCTCATCACAGATAAATTTAGAGAAGCTTTTATGTGTTGCAGAATTCACACTGAACACAAACATGATACAGCTGAGCTAATACTCAGTGGGCGGTGCTGACAGTTATCTTGCCTCTGCATGAACACAAGATTTTTGTTTTCTTTTGAAGCTGAGAACTCTATACAAGGTCATTTCTATCTTCATTAGACAGAAACATTTTAGCAGTTTACCAGGCATGACTTTGCTGTTGTCTGCAGCATTGTTCTCCCCAAATTACCACAGCCTTCTCTCTTGATTTAAAGAACTGGGCTACTTAGGTTACTTATTACTTGGCCTTACACTTTCTTAAATCGTGAATGTTCTTAACATTAAGGGCACCTACGCTTCATTTTTTCATATAATACCCCTCACAGAAATGTTTCTTTCATGGTCTAGGCTGCATAATTTCTCTAATGGAAATGATGGTCTTAGGGGCTGATAGAATCCAATTTTTTTTTTTTTTTTTTTTTTTTTTGCATTTGTGTTTTCATTAATGTATTGTCAGAAAAACATAAAACTATTTTTAAGCCATTTTCTGGTGACGGATGGTCTGTCTCAATAATCCTGTTTCTGTCAAAGCAGCTTTATGGCAGTTGCAGGGAAAATCTGATTCTTGGCCAAAATATGAATTTGTTGGAAAAAGTTTTGATACCACCTGTGTGAAAATTGTGTGCATGCTGTATCAAAATAATATTGGGCATTTGCAACTCCTTATCTAAAAGACTTATCTGGCACATCCAAACTGAAGTGTAGGGAGAAGGGTTTTGCTGTCAGCTGTTGCTATTGGATAGAATTTTAAAATCAGATGCAGACAGCTGGCCTTGTAGTTAATGCCTAAAATTAGATGTTGTGTATCCAAAAAAAAAATTACCCTATGAGACAAAAATGGAGTAGGCTACCACAAATATCAATTAGAAGTGTGTATACAAAAAATCTAAAATAAATTTATATCCCTTGGACCTGGTAAGGGCTGAAGATCACCTTATCTAAAGGCTGGTTTCACTTATTGTTTCAAGACTATTTTCATATTTGATCTTAGCTACCCGGGGATCAGGCCTGAAAATCACGTCTCATCCCTTCGTGGAAACCAGAGGGAGCGTGATGGGTAAATAGCATATAATTCCATGAGCTTTTCCATCCCTTGCCATCCCATCCAGCAGCTGTGGAGAGTGCCAATGTTCATTCAGACATGTTGCTTTGAAGACTGCTTGATGCTAAGCTTTCTCCCCGCCCTCCACCCCCACCCCTGCTCAACTCAGCCATTTCTGTGCAATCTAAGCTGGAAAATAATTCCCCCCACTGACTGAATAAGAATCCACAAAAAGACCTCTGCTAGCTTATGTTGCCTCTAGGTTTCTTCTGGTAGCTGCAGTTTTCTTTCAAAGAATGAGTACTTTAAAATGAGGCCAGTGAGAAGAAGATTGCTTCACATGAGCTACTGGAATTGACCTTCCTTCATTTCACACCAGCTTCAGTGTTCATGTAACACCTCATTTCTCAGCTGATCTTTACAGCTGCTGTCACCTTGCTTGATCTCACATCAATACTGTCTTGAACTGCGCAACAGCTACTGGCCAAATACTGTGGATCTGAAGCCAGTTCTAATTTTAACTCCAGATTTTATTTCAGCTTTTGATGAAAATCAGCACATTACTTCAAGATCTGAAACATCTGGCATCCAAGAAATGCCATCAACTGTACCTGGTAATACTTGAAAAAGTGATTTTAAATAGAAATTACCACAGAGATTAATCAAAACTTTGGTATATTGTTAGTTAAGTTTAACATGATTCAAAATAACTTCAGAACTGTTGTAAGTTGCTCTCTCAAATACCAGATTAATTTAGGAAATTTTGCTTGAAGTAGTAAATATTCTCTTCTAATTTTGGCCTACATTCCTGGTATATTTACAAGTCTGTATTGCTGTGTTTGATGTTTATAGGCATGTCTTATTACATAAAGTAGAGTTCTCTTTTTAAGTTGCAATACTGCAGAGGGATAGAGTGAAAGCTAATATAAGTTTTGTTTAAGTCCCTGAGTGAAACTATTCTAAGGGTTGAAACTGTTGAGTAAGTCCCATAGAAACAGCAGGAACAATAACAATGAACGCATAGGGATCCAAATGGTGGAGAATAGACCATTAAGTACTTTAATTTGAATATATTTAAAGCAGTGATTTAAGTTAGACATTTTGCTGCGAGAAAGGGAGACTGCATAGGCATGAGACTAATAGAAACAAAAATGTGCAATATCACATGTATTGCTATATATTGCTTGAGTACACATTTTTAAATAAATGGCACAACATTGTAATTAAAGAAAACATTTGCAACAAACTGATCTTGACCAGATACTTCTATGGTAGATCTGATGCTTTCAAACACCCTTGAAACCTATTATACCAAACCCCAGTGAAATTAAACTGGTGGAATGATGGTATTTTATTGACATTTAAATTAATTACACCTAATAATATATAATAATCTATATAGTTTTCCTGTTCTTTCTTGTCAGTATTTTTTCTTTAGGCTTCTTCAATTTCTCAATTCATAAAATAAGCTAACTTACCAATACCTTACAAAATGAGACACTGAACAAATGCAGTTTTATCAGTGCTCAAAAATCTGTTTCGTTTAGTGTCCCTGCAAGAAGAAATATTTAATTTCCATTCAGTAATGACAATTTCATCCAAAGTCTATTTCAAGTTGTTGCCAAGACTCTCTTGCAGCAAAAAGTAGTTTACATTTAGTTTTCATCGCATTGACACTTGCTGCCTTTTATCTGCTGTGAACACATTTTCTTCTAAGTCTAAAAGGGAAGCCTGTTAAAGAACAGTTTTGTATCAGTCACTGCTTGATCAGGAGCTAGAAAGCGTTCTTGGTACAAAGTGCAAAAAGACTGATCTTTTGCACCAACTTGTATGACTTTCTTCTTTCTGTTGGTATAATTTAAACTCCAGAAAGTGTAGAAGAAGAAGACTATTCTTAGGAGTTCTGTCTAGCATCAGATACTTGTCACCATATTGGGCCACATGTCTTTCTCTTTATTCACACAATACAGAAAATACTTTGAAGTGTGCAGTATCTTGCTTGTGTTTGCAGTGACATCATCCTGAACAACACAGCTTTGTGTGTTTGCTGTCCCAGCAACAGCCAGATTCCTCAGCACTTTAAATCCAGATTTTCTGTGCAGCTCTTAATGAAACACAGACAGTTTCACAATTCATGTCTAAAGTATCTGGAGTCACGGAAATACCATCAGCTCAGTCTATTATTGGCATTTCTTGCAAACTGAGTGTTCTTGAATTATCAGAAGGGTTCCCAGTGTGCTTTTGGTGAAATGTTGATTTGATCTCCTTTACTTTGGAGATAAGAATAACTGCAAGATAAAAAAAAATCTGCATTGGGTACTACTTTTGTTTAAGGCAATATATATGATGTTTAGAATACTGGATTACGGTTTTCTTTCCAAATCTGGAGTTCACTTCTACAGTATTAATCAGTAGTATTACCCATGATTGCCACTGACCAATTATGTACTACTGAATGTAGTAGAATTTTACTATGACATACTGTGGGGCTTGTAACCAAACTTTAACTTCTCTGCTATATGCAGTGTATCCTGATACAGATAACTACTGTATTACTTCAAGTCATACCCTTTTTTATTTTCTATTTACTTTGTTATTACTGAAGTGTATTTCTGTGGTTATTGGTATTTAAGACATCGTCCTGGTCAGTTACAATGTTGGGGGCAGAGAAAGATGTGTGCAGGAAATTATCTTTGTGGGTTTATCTTCTATTTATTGTCCATGTTCAGTTGTGGTTTTAAAACAGCTTAATGGTTGTTCAAGCTGTAAATCCTTAAGTTTCATAGCATATTCAAACATATTTCTCATTAAGAAGGACTCCCCAGCTGCGACAAAAATCCTGTTGGGGAGATGAAAGGTAGCACAGTGAGCATTGCAAACGCAAGTTCGGGGTTTGGGGTTTTTTAAAACAGCTTCAGACTTGATAGTCTAGATATATCTAAAAAAAAAAAAAAAAAAAGTTTATTTAGGGAGATAAAGGTTTGTCAGTTTTCTGCATGTTTCCTAAATGATCAAGCCAACTTCTTTCATATTTTTCTTCTTTTATGGGAGAAACTTAATGCTGAACAGAGGAACTCTCCTTTTCTTCTCTTGGCATACTCTGAATCATGCCTTCTATTGCAGACCTCTGTAGATATTTGTAAATGTTCTGTCGTATCCCCCTGTACACTAAGTAGGTACTTCCTTTTATATTTGCCATCTTAACAGCTATATTGAACACTTCTTTAAACCAGTGGTAGCAAAGGTGCAGACATTCAGAAAATGTATTTTTGAAACTTATTATTCCCATTTTTCAGCAAACAAAATGAAGATGGAGAGGACAGTACACAGCCCTGTGCCACAGAGAAGTGCGTACAGTGAGAAGGGAGAAATATCTGAAACCCTTTCATTCCACCCCCTGACAATCTACCCCACAAACTTTGGGTGCATTTTTGAAGGATTTTATTTGCTATGACTGGAGGAGTCTAGCAGAATTCTTTCAGAACAAAAACTCCATATTTGAAATGTTCTCTCTGTTGGTCCATCAAATTCATACTCTTCTACTTTTCCTGTAATGCGTTCTTGCAAGTGTGGTGACAGTTCCCAAACTTTGATTCCATTTTCTGAGATAAGCTGTTTGAATTTACTCTATGCATTTAAGAGAAACTTTTTTTTTCAATAATACTTTCTTAGACAAGAGAGGGGATTTTTATTGTGATCTTTGCATTCACTGTTGTTGTTTGCATATCTGTTCACTAATTACTGGACAGTAAATGTGACTATTCTTGTAGCTTATCCTTGTCTTCCAGTGTGGATATGAGATTCTGTCTGTTCAAAGTACTTCATACCTCTTCAGAATGAAAACTTGTAAATTAATCAAGCTATTCTATTAGAGATTCATACAGATTTTGGTTAAATAAGCACGAGTTCATTTTCTTCTACCAGTTTGCCCAAATCTTGATGGAAATCTTTATTTATCTTTATTATGCATTTTTCAGCAGAGAATCTATTGTTTCCCTTTTTTTTCCCCAGGCATCTATTAGTTTAGACCCAAAGTTCGTGTTTTTAAGAGTGATAAAGTATACAGTAATCAGAGCTAGTTAATTGTTTTGAGATTAAATATAAGGTGGACAGTATCTTTGATGCAAGCAGAAGTTCTGGCTATATATTCATTGACTAGTTTGCAATTTTTAGTTGGAAAATATTTGATGCCTGGAAAGGACTTTGGAATGTGTCATATACTGCAGTTAAAAGGCAGCTCTGGAGCATCATGACTGCCATTATTGTGCAAAAGGAGCAGTGTTTTGCTAGTGGCTGGGGGTTTGTGGTAATATCAAGTGACTATAAATTGATGTAGGATTTATTTGGTAGAAGGAGTATACACAAGAAACCACAATTTAAATATTGACTTATTTGGGTGTGATTAAAATAATACTTTCATATGCAAAGAGAGACTGCCATAACATCTCAAGATGGTTTCCATCTCTAATCTTAGCTCTCCCAAGACCAGTTCTGGAGGCCACGTCTTTTCCTTTCCTGAAAACCATGAGGACAGTGATGGGTAAACAATGATTCCGTCCTAATTTCTATCATTTCACAATACTTAAATAAGAAAAACTGTATTTTAAAATCTAGTCAAACATTTCAATTTTTTTACTGGTAGTGGCAATGCCAAATCTTTCAGCAAGATGGTCAGTCATTTGTGTAAATGATGAGATACTTAATTATTAGGCTTCTCAATTACTCTTCTTAATCTTCTGCTCTATAGGCTTAGTTCACTAAAAGATTAACTATCTGTATACTACACTAACTCAACTAAGTCACCCTGATTTTAATGTGGAATAACCTTGTAATGAATGCAAATAGTTATGTAAAAGAGCTGAGTGTAATATGGGTTTTATTTACACAGTTCTGTACTGACACTGCTTTAAAAACGAAAGTTCATCTCTATTTCTGAAGCCAGTTCTCTCGTTTAATCTTGGTTTCTCAGAAACCAAAGCTGAAATCTATTTCTCCTTACCTTGCAAGCCAAGGAACAGTGGAGGGTATAAAAAGGTAGTTTGATTTTGTTCTTTTTGCTTGCCATCACTTGACATAATTTTCACCTGCTTTGAGCAATATCTGTGGTTTGTTAATGCACTTTAATACACTTGCCATATTAATGACATGGTTATGATGTCTGAACATATGCTTTTCTTCATCACTTGAAAAATCAGTTTTGAAGGGACTGGTGACAAAAACAATTTGTCACAGAATTCCCACGTGATTCTATGGGCGCTTGTTATTTTGAAAATTCTTTCTAGAATGAAATATCCCAATATGGCAGAAACAAAATTTTATGTCCTCTTGCTGATGTGGATTTTTTAGCATACAGAACTTATATGTGTCTTTTTGAATGACAACTGAAGTTCAAGCTTGATGAATAAGTGTGTTAATCATTGGCTTAGAGACTAACTGTAAGGAAGAACAGGAATTTTCATATTTCACAGGGAATCGCAAGGCCTTGCATGTGAATGATGAGAACTTACATATTTGATTATATGTAAAAACAAGAATAGTGAAAACAGTAAGAAAATACTTATTTGCAAAAATTTTTGAACTTTTAAGAAAGGTTGACATTATGACTGAATATTGATAGCACAATGTGGAGTTTATTCCTTCATGCTAGAATAATTAGTAATTAGTATTTGCAGCTACTTACATTGGAGACATACCCAGCACTTGTCATCCGGAATTTTGAATTCTAAGATGAGCCTTGGCTCATGTTCTCTCTGCAATTACTGTGGGTTTTGCATCTTTCAAGGATCTGTAAGGAGTGGCTTGGTGAATTGGATATTTAGGTATTTTTCTGCTGATATAGAGCCATTTAGCTACTGAGGCTCAGGGAGTATTGTATTAGTTGCAACCACAGCAAGACACTTGCCTGCAGGTTTGAGTCACAAGGTACTCAAGGAGTCACAAGGAAAGGGCACGTGTGGCCCTAAGTACAGACATTTAGGGCACTGTGAGCTGGTGCTGCTTGTGCTGCTGTGGCAGGGCTGAGTGGAGATCTCAAGACCATTTCTATGTCCGACCGTAGCAACCAAGAGACCAGTCCTGGAATCGACCTCGTCTGCCTCACGGGAAACCACAAGGATGGGTAAATAGCCAGCGATTCCCTCCTTCACTGCTTCCTTTGGCAATGCTCTCCTCTGCAGTGATGAGCCTGTTCAGATGCGCTGGTGTCCCAAAAAGTGGGTCAGTGATGTGGCTGCACCCTTATGGCTTCTTGCTAAAAATTGTTCTACCTGTAAATTTTCTGCAGCCATTTCTGGGGAACCGTTTCTAGGTTTCCTCTCGTGGCTTGGCTGCCAATGCCAGTTGAAAGGCAGCACTGTGGCACCATGGGGAGTGATGCTGTGACATGGTAGCCTGGCCCAAGCAGGATGGGGTTCCCTTCTTTATAACTCTGTCTTGATGTGACCTGTGTGACAGCAGCCTGTCTGAGGACCTGAAGATGGTTTTTGTGTTTGATCTTAGCTACTCGAAGACCAAGGCCGAAGTCCACCACTCCTTCCTCCCTGGCAACTCAACAAACTGTGATGGGTAACTAGCAACAGCCTTCTTTTCCCACTGTCTCCCATCTCTTTCACTTCCCATCACACCTCCCACCCCAAACCACCTGGCATCCTTGTCATCTCCCATGGAGAGAACGAAGCACTTGCCACACTGGTTCTGCAATTCTGTTGTTTGATCCCACGCTTTCTCCATGGCTGATGAGCATTTTCTGCAGGAAGCATGTGACATCCTGCAGAGACACCACGTTGTTGCACCTGGCCTTCAGCTCCATTTCCCTGCTTCTCTGTGTGTGGGTAGCGGGCCTTGCTTTCCCTGATGCATTCAAATATGACAGCGTTCCTAAGAGACAAATCCCAGCTGGGCTGGCACAAGAGGACACACCTTTCCATTGCCATCACCTGGAAGTGGGAATGCTCTGCTCTGCTGCTGCTTTTGAGGCCATGTTCAGGTTTTTCAAAATCAAAACCTCATTTCAGCTTTTGGTGAATCATGGGGTATTTCTTCACAGTTGGAGACAATAGCAGCCTTTGTCAGTAATGATATGTCTTGCAGTTATGGCAGCAATGCAAGATGGGAATAGTCCCAAGAGATATTGTTGTGCTTTTAGCCAACCTCCTACTTCTCTTGGGCCTAGATTGCAGTAAAGCTTAAGTGTAGAGATGAAAGGGCCCATATGTGCAAAGCCATATTTAATTCTGGCATTGGCTGTGGCAATTCCACTTTTCTTGTAATGTGATCTCTTCTTCATATTTCTTCTAACAGCTTCTTCATCATTTTCGTCACCAGTGCATCTTCACACATTTACGTTAGCAAATCCATGGCATGTTCATTTGAGATGTTTTCTTTTCTGAAATCCCTAGTTTCTCAGTAATGTGTTGAAAACTCTTCAGTCTATATAGGTTCAGATGATACCAAAAAAATGTTTTGTTTTGGTTTTTTTTTTCTTTTTCCAGCTTCACTGGACTCTAATCATATTAGTTTCCTGTCCCAAACTTCTGCATCTGCAGAAATATCAAAAATAAAGACTGGTAAATTGTATTTATGATACTTCCATTTCTTAGTATTTGGTTTTGCATCAAGGATGTTACAGTTAGAGGTTGTTTGCTCTGATTGCTTGGTGTTTGAAGCAGAACTTTGTTTGCAGTGTCAGATAGTTAGGCTGTATAATTACATGGTGGTATTTTGTGGTATAGGATCAAATACAAACTAAACCACAGGAATTAATTTTTATTTTGTGTGGTTTTAATCTGTTGAATAGATTAGGACCAGTAGCACCAATAGCTAGATGGATACATTATCAGTTATAAAGATGTTTTTGACTGGGACATTTCACTATGGGGGATTTTCTGTAGCTATATCATACACATTACTATGCAGGTTTCTCTATTCATAAGACTTCAAGTTATGTTACTATTTAACCTTGAAACTTTTATTACTGGAGTCATAGGTATTCAAGATTATATTTCTGTTCATTGCAATGCTACGAATGTGCAAGAGATAAGAAGGAAAATTATCCTCAACCTGGCAGTCAATATTTCAGTATTGTTTCAGATTTTCTGCCTCACTCCCTGTCTCTTCAATGTATCGCAAAAGTTGTGTTAATTTATATTATGTCAATTAGATAAAATACCGCAAATGAAAAATTGCATGATGTATAGTATGTTAAAATGCATAATTCAAAATACTGGCATTTGCTGTATAGAAACAACCAAAGCTTTGGCAACAGAAATACCTGGTTGTACAAATTCATATTTGCATGCATTTCAAGTATGTAGGTCTCTTTCTCTGGGTGCAGGTGAAGTCAAAAGCACAGGTTTTTTCATGTTACCTGTGCACAGATCAATTGACTCCCGTTGATAAATCTGCTTTTAGGGGGACTGCAGCTCCTGTCAGGATGTGTCTCTTAGGTGCATGTGACATCTTCAAAACTTTGAGGTTTTGTTACTTTCTTTTCAAGTTGGAAATTTATGAAACTCCATTGTGGTAGTGTTGGCATCTTGCAAAGCAATGTAAAGCAATCTTTCTTTTTCTGATTTTTGCCCCCCTTACTTTGTCTGCATCAATATGAATCCATATCAAGGATATTTACATTTTTCCACAGTTACAAGTTCAGCTGACCTGGAAAAATCTATGCCTCCACTTTCCAGAACACCTCATGTGCTAACAACAACTGCGGGTAATAATAACTCATTAGTTTTTCAGTTAAACCCCTTTTGGTATTGGACAGCCATTTTTGAAATTTTATTAAGCCTAGATATTTTGATCATCATGTGGTGTGAGTCATGATCATTAAAAGCATCCTTTTTTACATGACAACTTTTGCTTTCTGCTGAGATGCTCACCTGGTAGTGTTTCTGAACTCACATTCATTTCTCAAAAAGCTTCTAGGGTTATCTTGAGATTTACTTACATGAAGTAAACCTGGTTTAATACTACTACTAATGAATAAATCTTAATAAGAATTCTAAAATTACTTGTTTTCTTACAAGCCTAATTGTTTTATGCTCAGAGAGAGCATATGTTTTTGTACCATAGATTGCCTTGCCAGCATAGGAAGCTGCTTCCTTACTATTTCTTTGCTGCTTTGTGATTTTTTTAACTTTATTTTACCCTTGTTTTTCATGAGTGTACATGTACACAGATTATATGACACTAAAATTCACTAAAAAAATATTGACACTAAACAAAGCAGTGAAGAGAGCTAAGGCAGGTGCTTTGTTTTCAGGGAAATATACTTGCAGTGCTTTTTAGTTTTTATAGATTTTTTTTAAGTGCTTTATCTTTATTATTGTGGTGTTAGAAATTTTTATCTTTGTATTTTCTGGGTCGCTTTAAACTATGTGGACCATGTAATCCAAAGCAATATTAGCTTTGGTTGGCTAACACTTTAGTTTTAGTTCTCATTTCAAACACTAGCTTCAGCTCACACTCTAAACCAGTACTGCTCCATTCCTGAGGTAAGGTGTGCTTATGGTGAAGTGCAAAGTAGGTGTGGTATAACCTATCGCATTTTTTGGTTGTTTTTCTATGACCAAAAAAAGCTGTGTGTAGAATTAATAACATAGATAATGTGACTTGGTTTTTTTATAGTTTTCAGTGGTGTTCAGCCTGTACTTTCAAGTCCTGTGGCCCCTAGTAAGCCTGAAATAGCAGATGCTGGACCAGGTACAATAATCTCTACCTAGTTCTTAATTCAGTAGCTCAAGCCATGCTCTAAAACTCAACTGAAATGAATATACTGCTGTTATTTTCAGTGCACATTTGGATTAACCCCTTACAGCTGATTTCAAGTTTATGTTGCTGCTAATGGTTGAACTTGGTGTTTTCTCACAGTTACTATGCATATAGCAGCCCACAGTCACATGATTCAGTATTTTGAAAAATAGGCCACATAGATAATTGAGAAAACAGTATTTGTACAGCAGTTCTGATGAAAACACTGTGATGTGAACTGTAGTTTTTATGTTATTGTTGTAGCCTCATTAAAAATGTTAACACTAGTGCATCCTTAACAGCTTGAAATTGGTTAACAGTTACAGACACTCAGTGGTTTTGGACTGAAACCACAGCTGGATCTGTTGTCAGCTTTCTATTCCAACTTTTATATGTTTAATGTGTGACTAATTGTTTGTTCAACATGTCCTCTTCATTAAATACTGACATTTACACAGTACCATCTCCCTTAAGTATTGGACCAAAACTCAAAATGTTCAAAAGCTCTACTTAAAATCTTACTTGGCAGTGATTGAGATCCAGACCAGTTGCAATGAAGGCAGGAGGAAATAAACATCCAGACCTTTTGCACATCACAGATGCACTGATTTATAGCGACTGAAGTTCTGTGCAGTTCTGAATTTCTCCCTAATGCATACTAAACTGATAAATGTCCAAGCATTAGTGAAATATTTGTTGTTCTTGTAAAAACAAATTGGTTTTGCTTATGAAAGAAGAGTTTCTTCCATTAGCTCTTTGCTCTCTTATGACTGTCATCATTTCTTCCAGCAGCAACAAGTGAATCCATTCTGGAATCTTTCACACCTAAAACTTCCCGTCCTTTTCAATGGCCAAGGGTAACATTAGGTAATGTTGTTTTCACCCAGTGAAAAACTCTGTGTTTGTTTTGAGCACTCCATCCCATATGAATGCATTCCTTCCAGCATATCATTTCACATGCATAATCATTCTTTTTCCTGGTTAGAGAGTCTTGTTCTTCCATCGTCATTATATTGACTGGTCTTGACATCCCTGTGTATGAGAACTAGGTTCTGGGTGGATTGACTGTCTCAGAGAAGTAAAACTTGTCTCCTGCATGATAAAACACCATCATCCTTTTAAAACACCATCATCCTTTTATTAGTGTTCTATTTCTTTTACTCCCAATGCACACGCATGTGCTGATTGTCTCTGATATGTACAGCTTTCAGAATGGAAATTTTAATTGTTTTGGATTCACAGAATCTTATTTCTGATCAATTCACAGAATTTCAGTATCATCTCCATTCCACACTTCAAAATCTGATTTCATCAGCTGGCTTTGACATTCCATACTGAGTCGTCTCTGATATAAACTTGTGACATGTGCTGTTTGTTGTGGGAAATGCTTGTTAAACAATTTTTGATTGCAAACTGAGCTCTTTCTTTCAGCTCCAAAAGAAATACCACTTATTCCTTCTAAACCGAAACCATCTGCTACCCCAGAAGTACAACATGTGAAACCTGGTAATTGTGCACATCATTTTCATAAGCTGATATGCAGGGAGATATGTTCTCTAAAAATATCTAAGCAAAAACTTCCTAAAAAGGACAGGAGCTGTGCAACACATGAGCATACTGACTAAGTCATCATTCTAAAGTTGGTCATTAACTCTCATTAACTTAATAAGAGTTAAGCTCATCGGTTTTATGCATTTGGGTCCAGTGATAAAAATATAAACCAGTTCTCTGCCGTTGTAACATTTTAAAGGACTGGAATGGAAAAAAATTTTCTGGGTGGCACAAGGGTGTTTTAATATCACTCATTATAAGCAATAAATATGATTATTATTTTTATAATCCCCTTTGCCACTCCCCATCTCCCATTTTCACAAAGACACACGATGGTAAAGATGACATCTTAGCTAGTACCATAGGAACATTATCATTGTGTCGTGTATTTTCTGTCTTTTGATCAAAAAAACAGACCTCCTAATTTTCTTCTGATATGGGATTAAGGGAAATTAATTTGCCTCCTTTAGTAATTCAAGTACAGGACCAATAAGTATTACGCTGTGGATTATTCGAGACCAAAATGTGTTTGTTCTCATGTCTTATAAACAGACAGATCATTAAAAAGCAGGAGCTACCTTTACTGTCGTAAACCTCTGTTACAATTAACTGCAGGTACTGATTCAGGATTTTCAGCAAAACTTTGGCATTTAGCAGTTTCCTTTCATATAGATTCTCCGGTGTTCATTACAGACTACATTCTTTTCTTCCTCATCTCTCCTTTCTCACTATTCTCCTATAACAGAAGTTTATTTGCTGATTGAATCAAATACAGGATTAAAAATGTCTTGAGAACGTAAATATGGGGAAGGAGCCTTAGCAGCAGTCTCTCACACAATCATTCAGTGTGCAATTTTATAGGAAACAAAGCTAAAAGGAGTGTAGGGTGTTACACACAAGAGTAAGGCTTATCTAGACTGTTTGAAAAACAACTCCCCTGAACTACTGGAATGATAACACTTTTGGTTTTGTGTTGATACATCTACTGATCAGTTCGATTACTCTTGAATTTTTCTTTTCTAGCCCCTAAACCACCACTTCTGGACCCTAAAACTTCTCAGACTCTCGAACAACCAAAAGCAACCCTAGGTAATACATGTTTCTGTAGCTGTTGGCCACTCTTCTTTGCAGTCCAAGCCACAGTTTGTATTCTGTTACTTCATCTCATAACTTTTGCTTTATTTAATCCATTTCTCTGAAAGAGGACAGGAGCTAGGACATAAGCATTCAGAAATGTTTTCTAAGCTTAGGATAAAGAGAAACCAATTTTTTTTCATATAGTTTTGCTAGTTCAATAGTAATAGTTTTATCTTCCATTTTGCTGAGAGCTTTTCTACACCAACACCCTTTACTCAGAAAACTCTCTGGAAATACAATTGAAATACTAAGTGTAAAGGTAGTATTGTGGGTGTTAATCCCAGAAGTCCCAGTGAAGGGTTCCTGTGGCACTAGGTTAACGTGTTAACTCCACTGTTTTATGAATCCTTCTGAATATCATTTTAGCTTGAAAAACATCTCTCAGCCACTTCATGTCTCACTCTGCTCTGTCCTTTCTGCAAACATCAAACACTTTTCCACTGTGTCAATTGCTATGAAACACTTTATTGGAAAGCAGTCTTGTAGCACTGCTTTTTAAAAATGTACAAAGCTACTGACTTATGCCTGAAATGGAGTTTATATTTTATCTGAAGTCAGACCAACAGACAGATTAGCCAATTACAGTTTCAGCCCGTGCATGTTTGGTGGAAAAGGGGTTTCTAGAACTCATGGTTCTTAATTTTTACCATTTACATGATGCTACTTCTATTCTATTAGCAGAATTCAATGACCGCACTTATGAAGCAGTTAGATTTTTTTTTTAATTGATTCCATGTTTTTCCAGCTGTCTGCCAGTAATTCCTTTACTGTGCCAAAAATGGAGGACATTTTTGCATATTTTGTCTATATATGTCTTCTGCTGGCTTAAAATTGACCTGGTATTCAAAAGGATAAAAAGCATTTATGTTTTATCTCTTAGGTATCTTGCAAAAATGAATTTGCTAACTTAGTGAGAGGAATATTTGGATGTGATTGCAATCTACAATTGCATATTTAAATGCAATTATTCATTTTTACGGTGAAGAACAAACTGGGATTTTGCTGGGGTAATGAAGTCTTAGGAAGATTTTTGAGAAGCCTTCTTGGCATGTCTGATTTTACCATTTGCTTTTGTTCCCAATAGCCATTCATTGCCTTATTTGATTTTTTTGTGATACAGTGGAAAGGATAAATTTATAATCCAGTATATTTCTTTCAGCTCCTAAAGAAGCCAAACTCACTACTTCTGCATCTAAACCTAGACCATCTGCCAGACCCCAAAAGCCACGAACTAAACCTGGTAACTAATTTCCATAGCAAACCTTTGTTATAGTGTATCACTTAAGTAGTGCATTTTAGCTTAAATTTCTTCTGTGTGAAGTTCAGCACTTAATCATCAGAAAGGTGAGGAATTCCTCTTTGAGGAATAATATTTTTGTATTGGATCAAAAAAAACCAAAAAGAAAGAAGCAAAACAAGGAAACTTCTACCTTTTGTATCCCAAGCCACCAACTCACACAGCCTGATATCAAAGCAAATTTTTTCTTGATTTTTATTTTGAAATAATAAGGTTTCCAACTTAGTTCAGCATAGGGTCCAGAAAATGCAAATTCTACTGTTTTGCTGATGGTTGTAACATCCTACATAGAACCATAGGATTTGTATTGATTCAGTGATCATTTTGCAAATGTAGACTTACCTGAAACTGTGGAAGTAAGAGTGGAATTTTGTTCTGGAATTCAGTAAAGACATATTTTATTATCCCAAATGAAATAGCACCTTCACACTGAGGTTAAATTTGGTCTATGATGTATGGCAGAGAATAAAACACACCTGGCATTTTCTGGACCTGAAGAATAAATAAATACAGTTGTAAAAATATTTCTAGTGTTACATGGTTTATAATGAAATTAGAAAGCTTGAAATTGCTTGAAATTGAAGAGTTGTTTATTGTAAGAATATATTACTCAATGCTGGAAGAGCTCAGATGATTTTATTAAATTCTTTCCAGATTCCCTGCAAATTATTTTTGCTCATAAAAAGAAATTAACTCTCTTCAGGTCAAATTATTCCCTGTGAAGCTTGTTAAAGGAATGGCACATATGACTTGGAATTGTCTCAAAATACTGTGCATAATTAGTTTTTCATGCTGATTACAGCTCCTGCATAATTTTTAGTGTAGGAAATCCAGTATTGTATTACAAGAATCACTACTTTTGTCTCTGCTGTAGATGTCTATGTCTGAATATAAATATGAGTCCTGCATGTTGTTTTTTGAAACAGCAGAGAAAAAGAGCTGCTCATTTGGAAAATGTTGCGTAAATTTATTTTGCACCCTGGGACTGCCAAGATCAAGGTTTTATCTTGGTGTTTCCACACTGAGTGTGTCTACAGCAAGTTTCTATATGCCTACAAAGAAAGTGGCATGGTTCCATATTTGTGCACATGCCTCTGGTTTTTCCTTCCCCAGTAGTGGTCTCACAAATTAATCAGGTACAATCCTAAGACAAACTTTTTAATCTTGATACAGTTTGTCATGATCCTCTTGTAAGCAGGTACTTGTGAAATTGGCGTGTGTTCTGATTGTCAAATGATTATATTCTCGTTCAGAAAATATTATTTGAGGCATAAAATATGCAGTGCATGGGGATAAGGTGGCTTTTGGGTAGGTGGCTAAATGGTCAAAGAGCAGAAGCCTGTCTGTGTTCCAGCATTACTTGGAAGTTCAGCTTAAATTAGCAACTTGTGTCATGATAGTGGTTGTCATCTTTCCTTAGCAGTGAATCAAAATAATGAAGAGTGTGTGCCAAATTCATATTGAAACAATGACTTACTAATAACTGCCTTTGGGTCAAACAATTAATTTTGGTTCTCATTATTAATATGATTCTTGCGGTGTTTCTGGTAAAATTTTTGGCGGTGGAGAAAAAAGCTTCGTTTAAAAAACCCCAAACATTTAAACAATTTTCAGTTTTTCCAACCAACAGACTGTACATTTTTGCAAAAGTTCACAGTTTCATTCTGTTCCTTGGTATTTGGGTAACTGAATCTGTTGCCTGCATGAAAAAAAGGTTTTGTTGACAATGTGATCATGCCCAGCCATTGTCGCCTACTTCGCTATTGTTAGCATGAATACCCCTCTCTAAACCTTCTCCATTTATCAGAAAAGGAAATGATAATGAATTTTCTATTGTGCACCCAAAAGCATTGCAACATTTTCTTTACAGAAAAGTTTTTAAATATCTCCAGGGATTGAGACTCCACAACCTCTCTGGGCATTTACTTATATCCACAAATGATTTGTCCTGAATACATTTTGGAGTATTTTGCCTTCACAGAATAGTGGCAATAGTATTAAATACAAAAGCTATCTAAGCTATAAAAAATGCCAGTAAAGAAAAGAGGGAAATTTTAGAATTCTGAAATTATTCAGTCTTTTAAATTTAAACACAGTCCACCCAGGTAAACCACCATAAACCTTCATGTAGGGAAATAGAGACTTTTAAATTAAGACTGTGATTTTGTACCTAAACTGACTGAGTTTTGGAAGTGTTAGGTCTCAGATTTTATTGTATTTAAAAATTTTAAGGTAACTTCCTTGGAATAAATGTACTTGTGAGTCTTAAAATGCTTGTGAATTACAATGTGACAAACTGCTAGTATGTCCAAAAATACAGTTTGAGGCATATCATACATCACTTTTTCTTTCCTAATTAAAATCTGTAGAGAAGGATAGAGGCTAAGAGTCAAAACAGAGTAAACAAAGCAAAATTTGAAGGATAAGCACAAAGATTACTCAATTATTGTAGATGTATTTAGGTGTGAAAATGGACTCTGAAAGTACAGAGTCATGCTATTATTAAACAATTCTACCAACTTTAACTTCAAAGTTCTTTATCTTTTTCAGAGTGTTTGGAGTTTGTTCTTTTCAAACCTAATTAAGTACTCCAGACAGAGATAGGAAACTTGTTAACTTGATGATCTAATGTGCAGTGGCACTAGATAACCTGCTGGGATCTTCAGCCTTGCTTTCTGTGACTTTACAGTGATTTACACCTGAAGCCTTTCAAATCTATCCTTTGTATCACTATGGGAGAAACCCAGGAAAATTAATAGAAACATTTAACAAAGAATATTGAATTCTTTGGAACTGTTTCTTTTCAGTGGTCTACAGCCATAAAGAAAAAAAAGAAATACAGTTAAACAGGAAGATGAAGATTTAGAGAGCTCCTCTGCCAGTATGTTCCGGTAGCATAAATAAACTTTTTATTTTCCAAAAGCAGCAAAAGTCACACAGGGTAATTTCAGTAAATTTTTCATTTACTCAGTGTTTCCACTTGAAGAGTTGTGAGGAGGTGGATTATAGCTGGGAAGCAAGAGCAGCTGAGCCATAAAGTAGATACAGATGCACCTGTATTTCTCTTAAGAAAATTCTCTTTATTCCAGCAGCAACCATTCCAGTGTCAGTCACTACTAGGAGTCCCTACACATATGAACGTCCAAAGACTGCAGAGGGTAATGATTATGAGTCATCTTTAGTCATTCTTCTTTTCATTGGTCTGATAATATGTGCAGTTGAAAACACCATTTTCTGGAGGCTTCTTGCTTATTCATGTGTGGTCCAAATCGAGCAAATGGAAGTATAATCTTGGTGCTTTATTATTTCTCCTTGTTCCTAGCATGGAGATGTCTTCTAAAAGATAGGATATCACTTCAAAGGTAGTTACTTAGAAATTTCACTTAGAGTAGAAGAAGAAAGAATAAGAATTATTTCAATAATAAATAATTTATGGAATATAGAAATAACAATCAGAAAATGACATTAAAAACTACACACTGCTAAACTATTTTATTATTGGAAGCTGTTTTTCTCTTTGAAAGAACTGACTGATTTTTCAAAGGCAACCTGAAAATAGAAACTAGTGTTTTGTAGAAAAAGACTTTGAATTTGAATTCCAAAGGTAACTGATGAGCTTGAATAATGGCAAAGTCTTTGCAAACCAGGCATATGTAGTGAGAACATTTGAAAAATTAGTGACTAGTTTGAGATTTCTATGGAGTATCTGGCCACTGTCAGTAGAAGATAATACTCATTGGTTTGGGGTTTTCCTTTATTTGCAGCAATATTAATACTACAGAATATTATACTGTGAATGTTAATAGACATGTAATAAATAGTGTAGTATTAATCCCCTCAATTGCAATCAAAGTTTTATGGTGTTATTTATTGTGAAGCCTATTTTTAAAATCGGTAGATGCATAAGAGAGTTTGGGAGATAAGTGAGTATGGGTTATAGAAAAGGTTCTATCTTTAGGTGTGTATGTCTGTATGTTATATGCTACTTTACTTGTTAATGCCTTGAGAGGGGAGAACTGATGCGTTAACATTATTTTAGTATATTTTCCTGATTGCCAAGAAATTTTTATAGATTCTGCTACCTCATAATTTTTTTCCCATTTGGTATAGTTTGTGACAAGGAAAAGGGCATGATATACTGGTTCTATGATCCAAATTGTAAGTGGATATGAGAAAAAACAAGGAGGCTGTATCAAACTAAGTATTTTCAGGTAGCTAATACATACACCTCTAGCAATAGCAGCCTTTTAGTCCTCTGCTTAATTGCTCACTTTAGAGGAAAAATTCAGCTGTTTTGTCATGGTCAGCACAGTACTTTCAAGTAGTAACAGAGTTCAGTTTGGGGAGTCCTGACATTATTGTATATCAAGAGTCGGTTGCTGTCGCTAAGTTAAGCTCTGTGATCTCTTCTCTTGCTTGTTCTTGGATTTACTGGTTTATATCCACATATTTTTGCTTCTATTGCCATCAAGTTTGTTCAGTAACTTATTTCTTATTCTACCTGTATCATTAGAACTTTAATTGCCCACGGTTTAAAAGTCAGTTTGAAGTTCCACATTACTGTGCTGTTGTGTTAGTACCTGCTTTTATTACTTACCACTGGAGTAATTTTAAGTTTTTGGAGTGTGTTCCATACTTACTTTGTCACACTCTTTCTGTTGCAGTCTTGGAACCTATTACACTTAGAATTGAACCACCAAGGTCACCCATAGGTAATAGTATTTCCTTGGCAAGCTGCCGTGTTTGCTTTCTTTCCGTCACAGCAAGCATCACTGAAGTTAATCACCTTATGCCTCAGGATTGTTTCATTTAACTTCATTTTTCTTCTAGGTAATTCTCTTGCTTGGCATTCACAACAGTTGGGTGTATTGCTCTCTTCACAGCTGGAATGTCTCCTTTATAAAATAAATTATGCTGGCAGCTCTGAATCACCTTTCTCAATAATTATGCTTGTTTGTGCTTGTTCCAGTTTTTATTTTAAACAAGCAAACAAAAAACTGAGCTTCAAAAATGACTAAAATTACACTTTCTTGCTTAGATTGTTGTAAACACATGGAGAGTATTACCTGACTTGCCTACCTCTTTTCTTCTCAGTTGCAGGTGTGAGGTTTCTGTGCTTGTGTGTTCAGCTGGTATCAGATACTAATTACTGTGCAATTTAACCAATTTATACCCACATTTTCTCTTCCAGCTCCCAAGCAGACTCAACGTGTTCCTTCTAAACCTAAAACTTCACCCAAACCTTACATCCCACAAGCCAAAGATGGTAAACTGCTTTGTGATTTTTTCTAGTACAGTTTATTTTGGATTGAAATGTATTTATGAACAGCTGCTTAATTATCTGAGCCAGATAAACATAATGGGGTTCTGTTCTGTTCTGCTATGTTCAGCAATTTAGTTGCAGTTTTCAGGAGCAGTAACATTTGCTAGGTAATTTTCACTGAGCAAAAGAATAAACCTCTGCTACTCCAGGGCAACTGGATGAGAATAGTATTGTTACACTCAGATTAACCTTGGTAACTAAAGCAAATACCAAGCAATTAAAGTGTGTACTGAGGCTACTTGGGGGGCATAATTCTTTCCAAAGTTGCTTTGCGTTGTTAGAATAAATCTGTTTCCCTTCTAAGCCAAAATCAATTAATTTCATGTCATTATTTATTACTGCATGAGGGACTAAATTGCCCAGTTATACATACATACTTAGTATTTGCTTATAAATATTTATTGGTATTAATGATTCTTTACACTGTATTCCAAAATACTGGATTTTTATGCCATTAAATGTGAGAGCAGTTGAATTCAGTGGTGGGCAGAGAAAATTACTTTCTGTCCCATGCTCTCCAGTTGGTAATATCAACAGAAAATTGCAAGGGTCTCAAATATCAACATATGTTATCCTTTGGCAAATGTGAAAAATTTAAGGATAAACACTTTTTTGAAGACCTTTAAATTGTAGACATAGTCCAGTATTTTTGAAATCTGACGTTATCTATTAGATGTGATTACCTCATGTAGTAAACAGTCAAAATCCTCGTCTTCTTATAATTTTTTAACCATGACAGCTGATTATAAAACATTGTTTCCAAATTACATCTTAAAATGCAACTTCTCATAAACTCAATTTTTACCTTTGTGGCCATTTTTCATTGTTATGGTACTCTGGCCTTCTCTGAAATGGTTAATGGTTTTGTCACACAAATCTTACAAGCTTGTATTGGTCTGTGTTCAAAAAACCAAACAAACAACTTACCATTTCTTTGCGAATCTTTAATATACAGAACTTTTTCTACAGCATCATCCACTTATCTTGTAATTGTCTTAAAATACCCAGAGAAATTTCTTTCTTTTTTTCAATTATTATCCATACGGAAAAATTGACACAGAGAGGATACCATCAATTTCACATTCTTATGGCTCTAAATCACCCAGTTTTATTTTAGATCCATTTCAGTCTAGAGCTGAATTTTATGATCATGCAATGCAATACATCATATAATGCTTTTTAATAATACAGTATCCGGTAAACAAGAAAGTACTGTCTGATTCCAATTGTGCATATAAACTGCATTTGAAACACACCACCAATGGACGAGATTTGTGTCCCTAAAAAGATGTTTTCTGAATAACAGAATGATAATATTTGGATATTTCATTGAAGTCTATGGGAGAACAATGCTCACATTATATTGCAGATTACACTGCTTTCTCAGACACTTCTTTTAATACAGCTGTTTCTGTATGAGGCAGTATACAAAGTATATATTTCAGAAAGTGGTGCTAATTGTAAGTTTTCAACTTACAAAACATCTTTTCTCTTTTGTTTCTGATACAGTCCTGGAATCTATAACACTTAGAACTGATCAACTAAAACCAACAATAGGTAATTTTACCTCCTGGGTAAATGACCTGGGGACCATCACATTTATCTTTTTTCCCACTGAGTATCACAAGCACGTTTTCATTGCATTCCACTGCCATAATTTTTTACTATTGAAGTTCATCCTGTAAGGGGGGATTTGGCGATTTTACACTAACAATTCATAATCATCCTTTTCTGTTTTTTCTCACACAAATGTATTCTGTAAAGTGGAGGGAAGCACCACAATCTACCTTTGACTACTTGTCTCTATACTCAGTTTCTATCATGTGCTGCTTTACCTCTTATACTGTACAACCATATTGGCCTTGTTTTCTATTATCCTGTTACAGAGGTTTTCCATCAGCACTGGGGTTTGTTATGTACCAAGCATTCATATTTCTCCATTAGTCAAGCTTTTTTGTGCTTCCAAAGGGTCCCAAAAGCATGTGTTCTCTTTTAATATTATGCTTTCTGTGAGTATCAGTTCTCAAAAAATTCTAATAGTTGCTGTAGTTGCTGCTTTTTTTTTTTTTTTTTTTTTTTTTTTTTCTTTTTTCTCCATAGTTCCTAGAGAGCCACAGCATGTTCCTTCCAAACCTAGAACATCACCGAGCCCAGAGGTCCCACGAACAAAACCTGGTAAGGTCATTGTTTCTTTACCTTCTCATACTGACATGTGTGTCTTATGGATTCCACTGTGATCAGTGGAGCTTCAGATTTTTGTGTATCCCTTGGGCACACATCTTGGAGCATTCCTTGAGGGACAAAGTCCAGTGACATGTAGAATTTATAAGAAACCTGGTAAGGTGAAAAATCTATATATTCACTTCTTTATTAAATTTTAAGTCACTGCAACATTGGATGTTTTCTGTACAATTCTCAGTGAAAATAAGTATTTTCTGTGTGAGCTTGCTTGTCTTTTGGCAAAATGGAGGTGAAAACAAGGGGTTTCATTGTAAAGAGGAAGGATTCTGCTCTGTATTTCTCAAACTGTGAGCTTGTTACTTTTTTCCCAGGCACAAGCTTTCATTCATACTTGTTGGTTCACTTTTCCACAGCCCTGGTGTTGTTCAGAGATTTAAGAATGTGTAATACTTCCTATAATTGTGTCCACATGGGTTGTTATACCCATATACAACCTTAGGAGAATTAAGGATGGAGAAAGTAAATTATGCAACTCACACTTGCATAATGTGAGGTACTGTAGGGGGTTGACCCCAGCCAGAAACTAAGCACACCCTAACCTCTTGCTCATTCTACCCCACAGTGGTTTGGGGGAGAGAATCAGAAGAGCAGAAGTGAGGGGAAAAAAGAAAAAAGAGGGGGAAAAAATCAAGATAAAGACAGTTTAATAAGGAAGGATAAAAAGAGGGGGGGAAAAAGCAAGTAATACAAAACAACCACATGCCACATCCCACAGGCAGACCAGTGCCAGACCAGGAGCAATGGGTGCTTTAGAAAGTTTTGTTGCTAAGCGTGACGTGAGCTGGAATATCCCTTTGGCCAGGGTGGTTCAGCTGTCCTGGCTGTGTCCTCTCCTAGCATCCTGCCCACCCCTAACCCAGCCCTATTGCCTGGGGGCAGAGTGAAAAACAAAGAACTCATGGATGCTGTAACAAGCTGTATTCAGCAATAACTAAACCATTGGTATTTTATCAACATTTCCTTGGTCACAAATCCAAAACAGAGTACCACAGGGGCTGCTATGAAGAAAACAAACTCCATCCCAGCCAGACCTACTACGGGTATCCAAGGTACTCAGAGTATTAGATGGTATTGGTGAAGAGAGGGGCAGAGAGACAGCAACTCAGGTTCTGTTTCTCCCCAGTAAGTCTGCACTTATTGCTTGAAAAAAACCGTTGAAATAAGTCAGGAAAGTGTACAAAGCTGAAGGTAAAAAACCACCCACAATCTCTTCGTGGCTTTTACAAAAACTTCAAATTTCTTTTTGGGATCTGTTCTGTATTAGAGCTGTTACCTTGAACTGGAGGCAATTCTGAGGAACATAACACTCTGATGCTGAGTTTCAGGGAGGAGTAACTGTCTGTCATCAGCCCTAGCAGGGATGGTATGATTATTGTGGAGACAGTGATTGTAACATTTTGATTGCTCTTGGTAATACTTTGGTTTTGTTGTTGTATTACACTAATGCAGTTCTGGAAACAATTAGGTGTAGAACTGAGAAACCAAAGTCAACAATAGGTAATGATGCTTCTTGTTTGAATGGTCATATTGCACTTCTTCAGTACAAATCATTAAAAGCAGACCTGCAAAAATTTGTCATCTTTCTTTGCATGTTCCTTAATAATTCAATAGTCAAGGTTCTCTGTCTCTTATTTTCTATTAAACAATCGAGGAGAATCCTTGTTCCTTTCAAGTTGTTACACTCATAAGACAGGACCATTTCCTTCAACATTTAATGGTAAGAGGCAGAGGGCAGATCAGAACATGATCCTAATTTTGTTCTCAGTCATCCTGTGGAGGTGGCACCATTTCAGGTGGTCGTATGGTTTGGGCGGGGCAGAGTTGCATCCTGAGAGCTTTCTTTATCTGCTTCCCTTCCCTTCCCCTCCAATTTCATGAAATGAAATTCAGTCCTTCATAAAGGACTGAAAAGTAATTATGTTCCACTCGAACCTCAATTTCACTGTCAGAATACAATCACTTCATTGATCCTGGATCATATGATTGCTTGTGGCAGATCCATTTGACTAAGGTATTTTTGTCACTTGGATTTGATATTGTGAATCATTCCAGGACAACACTCATTACAGAGCAGTATATTTGTATTTGAAGCTACTTATTACTTTAATAATGCTTAACCCAGTTTCTTTCTTTCAGCTTCAAAAGATCCATATCACAGGCCTTCCAAACCTAAAACATCACCCAGTCCACGTGTTCCTCCAACTAGAGCAAGTAAGCTTATCAATATTTTGCTCTTTAGTGCATGAAAGTTTCATCACTTTGAAAATTTTCAAAACTGAGGAGTTCTCTGAAGATACAGAGTTACTTATTTAATAGGCAATGTGTCACTGTCATAATCAAATTTTGCTATACAGCTGTCATGAAACAATCAGCTGGATATTTATACATGTCAATGACACAAAATGATGGAGATGTGTGAGTTAACACTCATCTTGAGCTCTTGCACACAGGAAGATCTGCATCTTGATTTTCTTGGAGTGTGACAGAAATATTTGTATTTTTAGTTGCTTGCTTAAAAGTGTAAAATTACAGTACTTTCCTGTTCCCAAAACTTTAGAAATAGCTCTGTCCATTTGAAAAGCAGTGGTAAATTTCCATGTTTCTTCTGCTTTGACAGCTTTGTTGATTATTTTTTAATGAGGAGTTGATTTAAATGGGCAGCAGGTTTTGGAATATGAAACACTCGAGAAGCCCAACTAGGAAGTGTGAGAACGACAGCAGTTTACTCTGCAGAAAGCTCTATTGGTTATTGCTGTTGGAGTGGAGAGTTAACCTGACACGGCACTGTGTCACTTTGTCTTTAGTCTCTGCACGGGCATAGTATTGATTGCACTAACAGGAGATTATTTTCAAATGACAGAAATAAGCCCTAAAAAATTTCTTAGCAGAAAATGAATCTTCTGTCAGAAAAATCAAAACACACATGTTGAATCGTCATCCTCAACAATGTGTTCAAAACTTTGCACGTCTTCACAGGTCCAAGAATCATCATCCTCAATAACAAATTCAAAACTTTGCTCATTTCCACAGGTCCAAAAGAAAGTCGACGAGTCCCTTCCAAGCCCAGGGCATCACCAAGTCCAGAAGCACCACACACAAAACCTGGTACATACATTGTTGCTTTGTTGTGCTTCAATACCCAGGGGTTCTTTTGGGTTGTCCTTTGTCAGGGAATCAAGTGTTGATTAACATCTCTTCATATTACAAATACCTTCTCTAATGATCATTAAACAGGTGTTTAAAGGAAGATAGAGCTGATTTCTGTTTTTAGTGTCTGAGTTTTTGTAGCTGCCTCTGCTTTTCAGCCACATGACACCTACCACTGATGAATATTCTGTAGAGCAGGGTAGACAACATACAAACATTATGAAAAGTTGGAAGAAATTGCATCTCTTTTGTGCCTGTCAAAAGGTGCTTAGAGAAAAACTTATTTGAGGGCCTTCGTATATGACTCTAATTATCTGTAACTCAAACCACTCACGGGTTTGTGTGATCTGGTAATGGAATTTGACCCTTAAAGATAAACTTAATAGGGATTTGCATACTAATGAACTGCCAAACCTCTGTAACTTCTAACAGTTCTGAAAGAGTCCATTGAATATTACTTTAAGTGAGTGTATATTCACTAATTTTACAAAGAAATTTAAAAAAAAAAAAAAAAAAAAGAAAATAAAAAAGAATATGTTTCAATTGAAAACAAACCAGTCATGTTAAAGGGAGTATTTTTACCACTTACTTATATTTACCACTAACTCTGCGTATCTTCTTGTTTTTATGAAGTTTTGGCAGCTAGTACATTTACAGTTGAACAACAAAAGACAGCAACAGGTAAACTTCTTACCTTGGTCTTAGCTGGCCATTAGCATTTTTTCACTGCTCCCTGGACCAATGCTTATATATCATTAGTCTGTTTTTCACATAATCTGTTTGTGGTTTTGATTTGTTTTCTTTTCTACTAATTGAACTAAATTCTACTCTGTTGCAGGTATTGAAAGGTTCCTAGCTGGTTTGTTGTCGTCACAGAAAATTTCTTTCCCTGTCACACATCTTGTAATTCCTTTGACACTTGTAGGAGACAAGCATGCAATGGGTATTGCAGTTATGGGTTCTGAAATACGGACGGAAATACATTCCCTGGAGTTGTCTGTGTTCTTTCAGGTTTTGTTGCTTGACTGTAGATTTTGCTTACCTGATTAATTTCACCCATGTTTCCATTCAGGATTTTGTTTCCTCTTGACTTCCTGTACATATCTGACACTCAGTTTTTCAGGCTGCCATGCAGGGATGGTTTTTCTTTGCAAGCATGAGGCATGCAGTGCCTGTGCAATAAACCTAATTTTGTCAAAGTATAAAGCCTTAAAACAGATCTTTTCTTTCAGGTCTTAAAGAACCACAACGTATTCCTTTTCAACCTAGAACAACTCCCATCCCAGATGCTCCATACAGGAAGCCTGGTAAATTATCTGGGTTTTTGTGAAGCTGCAGTTGATAATTGAACAATTGCTTTCAGGGTGGCAGTGGGGAGAACAGTCATCAGTGCATTTGCTGTTACCTGGGTATTTTTCTAGGTTAAGAAACGTCTGCAGGGATGCAATTAAATCTGATGGAAACCTCAACAGTTCAAGACTTTCTTTTATTTTATGAAGATATTAACAGAAAGTGATTTACTAAAATATGAATATCGGTCTAATACTGATATCCAACTGAGATGGATAAAAACTCTCTAACAGTTTAGAGTTAGAAAGTGAATGTTTTATTTGGCAACAGGCACTGCGTGGGATAGCTCCCCAAAATGCAGGGACCCGATACAAGCAAAACCAAAGCTTTTTATTTACAAAAAATTATGAATATCCAAAATACAAATGCATATTCATAACATTAACACCTCCCATTCTCTGCTTCGTATGGAAATGAGCTTCAGTGTCATTAAGCATGCGTAGTGTGTGTTCTGAATTGAGTCAGTGGTCTTGAATTGGGTCACTGGTCCTAAATAAATGAAGTAACTCATCTTCCTCATTTTGACCTTTTTCTCCTTTCTGAACTTTAACAACCCTAATTGCTTTAGTGACCTCCAAATTTCCTCTTGCATGACTTTTGAACGGATTCCCACAGAGGGAGGAAATTGGTGATTGTCCTTGTTCCCTACACCAACTTATCAATGTTTCTGTTCCTCATTCTAAACACAGCTAAGCAAACATGCAAATGACAGATCATCAGTTATTTAGTAATCAATTACTAGTTTCAGGTCCAGCTCTCTTAACTGTTTTAATTAAATATAGCTGAGCCCGAATTCCTCCCTATTCTAATTTCAACACAGCTAGCCTATAACTAAAATCTTTATGTTTCTTTTAAACCTATGTTTCAAAGGAATAGTATCAACCCGTATGTTATAATCAAGGATAAAAAGTTATTTGCAGCTTGTATCTGAGCAACACACTTCAGTAGTTTGCACCATGTTTTTGAAGCCCTTATGAGAGCCTAACGCTGTTGCATTGCTTTTTCTTGATACCCACATTTTCACCCAGATTAGACTGCGAGTTCCCTTCAATTACATTTTGATTAGGTGACTGCCCTTTGTAAATCCGACTGACCCGTGTAATATAATCAGTGATTTCACTGAAGGATTGTTAATGTTGTTTCCTAACCATACATTTCTGAGGGTAAATGCCCGTTGCTGTTTTAAAACGTCTCTTTCCTGTTGTATACAGTGTAGTGCTGAAAGGTTTTTTAAGGAGGGGAGGAAAGGGAGGTTCCTTCATTATTCAGATCATTTATTGACATTTTTTCCAACAGAGATTCTTCCAACCTTTGATGAACCAGATACTACTATGATTCCTCGTATTCCTGAAAGAACAAAGGCAACATTTGGTAACTGTGTTATTTCATAAATAATTATTCTATTTTCCACTCTTTTTAGAGAATATCATCTTAGAGAGACCCCATTACATTTTATTCAAAGCTAATAATGAAATTTTGCCCTTCTTGTAGATACTTACTTGCTCTTTGGTCTTGATAAGGGTAATAATGCATGAGCTCGTTCACTTTCAAAGGTTCTTTTCCTCATCTTCTAGCCTTTCCAGTCAGGATGATGCAATTCCTCCAGATGTTATCTATTTTCCAGTTAAAGGGGACTTTATTTAAAGAGCAGATAGTGATTCTTCACAGAATTGCAGAGTATTCTCGGTTGGAAGGGACCCATGAGGATCATCAAGTCCAGCTCTGAAGTAAGCCGGCCCATCACAACCCTTGCATTATTAGCACCATGCTCTAACCGAGTTAATCCCTTGTTCTTCATGTGAATTGTGGATAATTTCATTCCAAAATACTCTTCTTCTTCACTCCTCATGGTTTAATTTTACAGAAGAAAATTCTAGTACATCAACAACAGCATAAAGTCTCCAGACCAGATATGTGACTGTCTAAATCCAGCTCTAGTTCTTAAAACCATCCTCTCTGCTTACTTCTAGTTATCCATGTTGGGAAAACTTGCTTGAATATATGAAACCTTAGCTGAGTGTTCTTTCTTCTTAACTTAATTGTCAGATGTGGACCAAGTAAGGGTCACTGAATCCAAGCAGTATTGGGGAGCAGGAGCATTGCTTGAGCAGTCTTTGTTCAATCAGTTTTCTGTCCCCAGTTTCAGAGACAAATCTTGATCATGATTTTCTGAGAATGGTTAATGAAATATTAATAGGCATTTTATAATCTTCAAATTATGGGTTTTTTTGGAAAGAGGAAGAGGAAATTAAAACTGCTTTTAACCATGTTTCTATTTTAATATATATTCCCTGTATGCAATGATACTTAGGTTAGTATTCATTCAGTATCTGTTCATGTAGCTTTATGAAGTATGTGCCCTGTTGTAAACATCTGAGCTATCTGAGTAATGTTCACGTGCAAGGGGATGAAGAATGCACAGGCTAAGGCAGATAATTTTGGACCCCTCCCATTGGTGTAGACCACAGACTAGAAAGTACTAAGAAAACCTTTTCCAGTTAATGATTCCTACTTTTCTTTACAAGATTTTTTTATCTGAATAGTACGAAGATAACAATATTAAATTATTCCTACATAAGAACAAAAGAATTTAATTTATAAATCAAGTTTGATACAAATGTTCCACTGAAAAAGAAATCCTGTCCTCAGATACTCATGTGTGGCAGATGAGGAAGACATAGGTTACCACTGTCTATTTTTGTCCTATTACAGTATGATGATGTTAATGACTATATTCTAGACTGCTTGATGCAAAGCTACAAATTTGAAGATAATTTTTTAGAAGCCTTCTTGTGTTAGTGGCCATTTAACTTGCTTTTTCTTTGCAGGAATTCCAACTGAATGGTTTTCAGCTTTATTCTTACATAATTTGCCTTATTCCAGATCAGATCGTGCTTATGTTCCTTGTGTGCTGTGAGAAGCAGTGTGTTTTTTCAATTATTGTTCTGGGTGCTGTTTGTTTTTATTCCAGCTCCAACTGAAAAGCAGTTCATTCATACCAAACGAAAAACAACTGAAAAACCAAGAGTGCCATACACCAAACCTGGTAATGGAGTAATTCTTTTAATTTTGTGTTTAATCATTCTTTCCCCAAGTTTCTGGTTTTGTGCTCCTTAATGGAATTATTCATAGCCAGTTTTGTGCTGAAACAAATGCATTACACTTTAAATAATCAATCCAAAATATGCCAAAACTACACTACAAACACTAGTAGGGTATGTATAATATATATGATGTTTTTCCTATTTCTATTACGCATAGCAAATGAAGACTGAAATACAGTAATGTGGGTACTGACAAATTTCAGTGGCTAGGCAGACTGTGATTACTGCTTGGTAATCTTGGATGCTCCTCTGTGAGCACTTTTTTTTTAATCTCTTCTTGAAATGCAACAGAACTCCTTTACAATGTGCTCGGACAGTTAGCAACAGACATTGTCTGCTATATTGAAATGAAAGTAGCTTTAAAAATAGTTATGGAGGACTGTGTGGCTTCCCATTTTCAGTATAAAAGGAATGTATAGCAGAAGTTAGTAGAAAGACAATTATATCTGTCAGCAGTTGATTTTCAAGATATTCTGCTACTCCTTAGTTTGGGGCATTTTGCAGGTTTTAGCAAATGCTTCTTTGTTTCTATTACAGACAAATATTCTAAAATTTTTCACATTTTCTCCTTAACAGCAATACATCTGACAACTCCACAACCAATTATTACAAAATCTACTACTACTGGTCATTCAAGGGCAACAATGGGTAAATAAGTTTCCTTAACATTAAGATGCAGGTATTTCTAATTTTTCAAAGGAGAAATTTCTAGACAGCGTTCTCCAATGTGGTATTTATAAAGCACCATCTCACTATCCTTCATTCTGCTGCCACGTGCATGTATCTTAGTACAGAGGATTCTCATTTCTATTTTTTGAAATAAAGCAAAAATAGCCTACAGCTTATGTCTGGTCAGAAGTCTGTATTTGTCAGATCTCCAACCAAACTCAGTGGCCTAATTTTTCTTTTAGAGCAAGAATTTAGCCACTAACTCAACTTACAGCACACTGCTGGGACTTTTCTGTGTTTTGGATAGTCACTTTGTTTCAGGTTCCAGAAAGCCATGGAATTGTTATTGTCTTTTTTTCAGGCATTTGAGGCATGCATTTTCTGTGGGCTAAATATGGCATTGGATCATGACTCCTGAAGAATACAATAATAATCTTTTTCCTTTTCTTTCAGCTCCAAAAGAAACACTGCTCATTCCTTCCAAATCCAAAACATCTGTCAGGCCAGAAGTACCACAAACTAAGCCTGGTAATTTACAGTTTGTAACTTTAGAAGTGTTATTGTGGCACTGCCTTAGTTACGTTTCTGCTGTCACTGAGGTCTGCGGTCAGGGGGCATGCATAATAAGTAGACAGAAATTTGCATCATTGTTCAGCTGAGAGTATGTTCATAAATTATATCAAAGTGAATGCCCAAGAATTGCATCAATTTCCATGGAAAGCAGATGGATGGGATTAGTAGCCATCAAAAAATGCGAGAAATTCAATTAATTTTAATAAAAGTATTTTTCTGCGGTCACAGTCACAAAGTTCTTTTCTTTGGGGGGATTTTACTACCCTAAATACATTTGATTCAATTTCTCAAGTACTTTTGAATCTCGGTTACAGAGTCTCAGTCCAAGACATTTAGATGCAGAAGTACCTTCAATTCCAGTGATTTTTGCACTACCCATGGTAGATTCAGGGATGCTCAGTTATAGTGAAGAGTGGTGATACCTCAGCTTTACCATGGGGTGAACTACTTCAGTAAAAATTGCTGTGTAGGAAGATAACAGGAGATAAATATACTTAGGGGGAGGAGGGACTACATGGCTATAAGAGCAGCTCCTGGTCTTTCTTACTCTCTGACCTAACCTCTGAACTGAAAAAATTTTAGTCTTAGGCAAATAGCTTAATGAATAGTTTAATAGTTTCCCCCCCACACTTCTTTCTCCTTGTCCATTTTATATAGCCAAAAATATTTTAAGCAGAGACCCTATTTATTCAAGAACTATATTCTATCTGTATATATACCATATGTACATATATATTACTATGAACATCAAACTGAACAGTCCAGGAAAAAGATTTCTTTTCTAAATGCCTTATTTTGAAAGGCTGTTCAGCAGCCAAGTTAGATTCTAAGTCTCAGTTGAGTAAGAGCTATTTCCAATCATGTCATAGTTAACAAGTGCCATCTTTTGGTACCACTACAAATTTCGTTTCAGGGAAAGAATTTTAGAAAACAGAATTTAGAGGCTTGTTTTCTGCCTTTTAAAGTTTAAATCATTATAATGGTGTATATGCAAAATAAGCTGCTGTTAGGAAAAACTGTAAACAAATGTTTACTGTAGAGTATAAATGGCACTTTTTAGCCACTGCTCCTTATGCTAGTAAGTAGGTTATTTTCCAGCTTCCATATTTTAACCTTATTTCTGAAAGACAAAGAGATGTGTAGGGTGTGCCTCTGCCTACCAGTCTGTCCTTTTCATCCAGTAACTTAGATAACTTTCAGTTAATTCATTCAAATTTGAGTGAGGTCTGAAAAAGAAATACATTACTAAAAACTTCTTGAAGTTTTTTTAGGGAAGTGTAAGTTAATACAACAAGTATGAGAAAGACCAAAGACTGTCAGAACTCCAGGTCTAGGGCAAGTGTTCTGAAGTTAGTGGGGGTCCAGCAGAATAGCTGCACTGTCTGGTTGTCAGCATGAAAATACATCGAGACTAATCAGAACGTGTCTGTCTTGTGTCTGTTAAAATTGTCCTAGCAGATGTGCAGATAGGTTTTTAGGAAACAATGGAGACAGATCCTTCATGAAATCCAACTTTTTTAATTTCCCTTCTCACAGAACAATGGTTTATTTTTTATAGCTCCAAGGGCAACACACCTGGGATCAATTAACCTTGTAACAGTTCATGTTGTTGATGGGTCCAAAATAACTTTGGGTAATGAGAATATTATGTCAGTTTATTTTTCATACATCTTTACTTTCTCTGCTTTTGCTATATGGCTAAATGTACCCTTTAATCAACAGAAATACCTCAATATATCTTTGTCATGTTCGTTTGTTAGTTACAGTCCAGTGCATGTACAAAATATTGCTGGTTTTAATTTTCCATCCATTTTTCTTCTTCCTGTGTTTCTTTATAGAAATAAGCATTACATGTACAAGGCTGAGGAGTCATTTAAAAAGGCATTGCCTGATCACCTTTTCTGATTTTGTCTGACTTACTAATGATATATATCTTCCCAGACTCGAAACGACTTTTACCTGTATAAAAGCATGATTTTCAGCCAGATTTCTAGCACTGACTCTTTTGTTTATGATCTGCACAGACAGTTTGAATTTCCTTTCCACCTGTGATGTCTTATGTTTAAAATGAAATCATTTGCATTTAATAAGCAGTAATATCTCCATTTTCAGTTCCCAATGAAACATACCACATTTCACCCAGGCCCAAAATTGGTCAAGCAACTGAAATTCCTTGGTACAATACAGGTAATTTTTTAAGATTTTCTTAATTGTTGTACTGTAGGTCTTCAAAAAAATTAGTAGAGTTTAATGTTTAATGGTATGTTCCTTATTACCTTTAAAACTATTTCAAACACATAATATGAACATTTATTTTTCCCCTTATCAAGTGTGCATTTATTGCTCTGAAAATGGGGTTTGCTCAGTATTGCCTCAAATATCAAAGATTATTTGAAGTTTTTAAACAGCGTTAGGGCTGTGTATTGAATACTCAGATATATAGTGTTGCAAACATCGTTGTAACCAAGTTCCAACTTTTTCCTTACAAAATCTAGATCTGTAAAACTTCCCAAATCTAAATGTCAAAAATAGGTATTGTGTTCTGTCCTGCATAAGTATTTTCTCTGATGCTTTGGCGAGGCTGGATTAAGTGTTATGGGTCAAGTGTTTATTAGACTGGAATATCAAATAGCCAGTGCTATTTTAAAAAACTGATTTACAGACACTGATGATTAGGCACAAGATAACAGTGACTACTGCTTATGCTTTCAGCTTCCAATGTGAGTTTCACAGATCCCATAACAATTACAGTATCAAAATTATTTTGCAAGCGAAAGGCAACAATAAGAAAAGGTTGAAGTCTTCTGATTTCAACCATGGTGATGACACTGTGCTTCAGCTGTCCCACACTGTGTCTGCATTGAATGCTTCCAGTTGTTTTCTCAGCAATATTTCAATGTTTTGTGGTTTTATCTAAGTCTTTGATTTTGGGGGGTTCAGTTTGGTGTGTTATTTTGAGGTTTTTTGTTTGTTTGTTTTTTACAGAACCTAATTAAATGTCTTAAGGCCATGGATACCTTGCAGAGCTAACTCTGTATCCATATACAGTTGGGTAACTGGCTGTAAATATTTTATATCTTTTTCCTAAACCTACATATGAATGTAACTGGTCAGACTGCATGATGGAGTCATCTGGCCACTAAAGAAACTAGCATCTTCCACATGCATTTTGGATTAGAACTCATAGAACTCTCATATGTCCATTTTGCTGTATCACATTGGTGCATGGACCTTTTTGTCTGGCAAATCGCACTGCACTGCCTGTGTTCTTTCACACACAGCATTGAAACAGAACCTTATTTCTTTTAGCACCTCATAAAACACGTCTCACTTCTGCAAGACCAAAGCCATCGGATAAATCACAGACCAGACCTGGTAATAATTTTTTATTCAATCTGGGATGGGGAAGAGATTAAATAGTTAATTAATTTCATCTATTCTTAGTGGAATTTTAAGCATTGCTGGTAGAAAAAAAAACCAAAAGGATATTTTTCAATCAATTAATAAGTCTAGTGTTAAAGCCTTTCCAAAACAGGAAAAAAAAGAAAAGAAAAGAAACCAAAACTCTGTGTGTTATCACAGCAGGTGTTACATTTTCTTCTCTAGTGTGGAATTGTTGGCATCACAGAGAAGTCTGTTGGGTATTCTTCTCATGGAACTTCTTTCTTTTTTCTTCTTTTTTCTTTTTTTCTTTTGAAACTCTCTCACAGTTTTTAGTAAAACCACACTAGCCCCAGCCAGAACAAAAGCACCTGGACTGCCAAAGTGGATTGTGCCAACAACAGGTAGAGTTTTGGGGTTTGGGGTTTTTTTTTATTTATCAATGAAAGAGCAGAATGTGACTTCCCCAAGTCATCTTGAGCCCTGCAAAATATCTCATTGTGTTTTATTGTAGAATTTAATTCCTCAGAGTGCCATGTGTAATTGCTTCTATTGATCTTGTCATATAATTCCTGAGGGTGATTATGAAATTATATTGGCACTCAGTCTGAGTAAATTTACAGATGGATTATTATGTAGCTACTGTTTGCTAATGTTTCCTAGATGTTAGATCCACAATAATTACTGAAAAACACTTAGTTGAAAAGGATCACCCCGTCGTTTGAGTCCAAGTCAGGAGGCTTGGTAGGGAAGCCTTAATCTTGCTAGTTGCTCTCTATGCACAGGGTGTGTTCACATCAGACCTACTCACTTTCAGACCATGCAGCATTTGGACTGTGCAGTATTCAGGCTTGGATACTTCAGCACCAAAAAATTCCATGTTGGTGGATGACAGACAAGGGTCTTCAATTTATATATCCATATGCACGTAGATATCAAATATCCCTAGCCACAAAGACTTATTAAAAGTACAGGCTTGGTTGGAGGGAAAATCATTTTTCCTTTTTCAGTTGTACCTGATTTTTCCATCCAATCAACATAATATTTTCAGTGCTAATTCATAATGAATCCATATTTTTTTATTTTGTAAAGCATTAATTTATTACATCAATAGAAATACTGTTGGGGATTTTTTTTTAATATAGCCATTGGTTAATTAAATAGGTAATTCTGGGATTCTTCATCAACAATTCAAGTTTAAAATAATAAATAATATAAATATATAAATAATGTGCATATTCAAGGCAAACTTTTGGCTGATCACCCACTAAAAGTGCTCCTGTCCCATATTAGTGCTGAGACCTGTTACTATTTCTGTGCTAGCTAGATTAGGATAGCCTGAGTGATACTCCTTCTATTCTAAATGTTTTTGCCTGTGTAATGTTTCTTTCTTGTATCTTTGGCAATTTAATACCTGTTGCTGATCATAGAATGTCTTGACCTACTCATTCCAGTACATTTTCAGAAGCCCACCATGTTATTAGAAATGGTAAAAGCTCAAAGAGATGGTTGTATATTTAAAATGAATTAAATTTAACCTATTTAGAACATGACATATATTTCTGTATTACATACAGAGTGAATGCCTTCAATTAGAGGCATGTGTTTTTTGACACTTCATAGTCCTTCTGGTAAATTAAATGAGGCCATCAAATTCCAGGACATCAGAGCCAGTTACAGCATTAAATGCCCAATTTCAGTAGTTATGGGTCAAAAAGTTTTGTTGTTCCCTTGTGTTGGAAATCGCCTTATAAGTGAGCTGGCTAATGTCTGGTTACTGGAATAGGAGAGTGCACACAGGTCTCCAGGAGTGATCACATTATGAAATTATGCACAAACACACAATTACATTACACGGTACATTGAGCTTTTCTCTTCTCCCCTATACTCATAACCTTGGCAGAGGTATTAGAGCTTATAAAAAACACCAGGAAAAACAAATACATGCTAAGTAAATCAGTAGTATAAACATAACAGTAGCAAATTGTTACATGCAGTTTTTTGTGCTTAATGCTGGTTTAGGTTGCTAAAGTATTGTTTTAAGCAATCTTGTTGTAATACCCTTCTTGGTGTGCCCACCACTTGTTATTATTTCCATGTCTTTAGAGTAGTGCCTGTTGCCACAAGGAACTAGATCTTCATTGTGATAGATGGTGTCAAAAGTCACCACAAGACTACTATTTACTATGCATGCTGTGTGTACTCACTGGTAAATAAATACCTTCTTTTAGAATTAATCTGAAAAATGATACTTCCAGTAGCAGTTTCCATTGCCAAGTTACATAATTATTTTTTTCTCTAAGTTAAAGAAACATCCTCTAGTCTCTAAGCTAAATTTTGTGTCCTGCCAAGTGGGCCCTTCAAGTCAAACTTGGTATCCAAAGTACTAAAGAGGAGCTGGCTTTTGTTATCTCCTGCCCACTTCTTTGTACCTCCAACCCCGCTGCCAAAACACCTCATTTATACATTTCTGTGAGTCTGTACCCTTCTTCCAAGAAGTGTAAGAGAAATGACCAGTGAATTCTGTACATTTATGACATCTTGAGAGGGGGCTGCAGCTTTTCACAACTTTTCCGTCTGTACTTTTTTTGATGGTCAGTAAGTGTATTCCCAAGTCTTCTGTAAGGCAAGTACATCACAGTATTGTGGCAGTGTCTGAGACACAAGGCTGACTGTGCCCACAAAAATAAATTTGCACAAGAAGGAGTTCGGGTAATCAATTAAAGAGATCTTCTGTATCTCTCCCAAGCAATGTCCAATTAATTATCTATTGCACAAGAATTCCTAAGTGTGCAAAAGAGACTTAGGAAAGAGAATTCTATAACCTGGAACCCCAAATCTTACCAGCTGAGCAAAGAAAAAAAGTTTCTTTTTCAGTATTTCCTGGGGTTAGCTTATCAAAATCCTGAACTTTTGATCTAAGACGATCAGAATTTTTAACTGGGCTGTTATGAATATGTTATGTATGTAACAATGTATTTTCAGACTCACCTTTAGACATTACATCACTTATTCTCGGATATTCCGTTGTTTGAACACCAGTTTGCATCTTCTAATTCCTTGCTGGACTGGCACTGCTGTTGAATGTACTCCATTTCTTCTTCCTGACTGGGCTCATTAGCCTCAGTGCAAAGATGTTTCACCCCATGCAGAGAGTGCTTGGCAGCTGCAGAGCCCAGATGATAAGCAGTGGAATTTGTTTTCTCCAGCACCAGCACACGGGGTTGTGGCTGGTTTCCTGGCAGGCTTTTCAGTCTCCTGGCCAGCTGTAGTGCCAGGTGGTAAACTTGACTGGGGAAAAGAGGCAGGGATTGCTTCCTCATGACTAGCATTCCTTTTAGGTTTTCGACATGTTTTAGCCATTTTCTCTAGAATATAATTTTATTCAGGTGTCTTTTCATGTTAGTGTATGTAACTTGTTTGTAAGTTGTTTTTCAATTTAATCCTGATCTACTGCTCCTGATCTACTGAGCTTCCTGACAAATGTCAGCAAACGAACTTTGAGCAACATTTCCATTTCTCTTGTGAAAGGGAGGCATACATGATTTTCATTACAATGGCCATTAACTTTGTGTTCTATTTTCTTTTTATTTTTTAAACTGTATGTGTATAGCCAAGTTCCAAAGGAACTCAAGTATAAAGGTATTTCAGTTTATTTTATGAAGGGCAATTTTTCCATTACTTCCCTTAAAATGATCCACCCTTCTAATAGTATTCTTCCTATTAAAGACACGGAGTTTAGTTTAAACATGTTCCAGACCCCATGAATGTTTCCAGGAAAAAAATATAGAATTAAAAGAAGACACAAAGAGATATGCAAGTAATAGATCTATTCTCAATTCTGTTAAAAGTTTGGATGAATGTGATAAGTGCTTTTAAATAAGTTACATTAGGTAGGATAAGGCAAATGCTATGACAAATACAGCAAACTTTGGTTGTGCAGGTATCTTGTGTAAAAACACTAACTTTTATGTAACTTTAAAGTGTATTGAAATACTCAAAATGGGAGACTTTGTCAACATGAAAGTACTGTGGTTTGAAACTTTTCCTTATTTTTCATTACTACTTTACTAATGGCTGAAGAGCAGTTCACGTTTCTGAAAAGAAAAAAGATTACTTCTTCTATCTAGAACGTATACAATATTTTGTTCATTCTTAGCTGATATAACTCAGAAAAGATTGTGATTCTAACTTCGATTTTAAGGAGCAGGATAGAGATAGTTTTTTCTGTAAACACTGTAACATGCAAAACTTATTTAGATTTGTCATATATAATTGGGTGATTTAGTGTGAATTAGTCAATTAATCAACATTTTGTCGATATGTTCACTGAAAGGTGAACTGAGAAACTAAACATGGTCTGACTATAACTCATGATGTACAAGATTATTTTTAATTTTTTTAGAGCTGGTGCTGGTCTTCTCATGCCTTTTCTTCCTTGAACATCACGCACATGAAGCATTGATAATCACTCTGGTGCTTTGTATATCTGAAGATCTAATTAATTGTTTTACTTACCTGAAGACAAATTGCAGTTACATAAAGCCATATGGTGTGTTCAGATATTTCAGACACAGGGACCAGGTCATCTGCATCCTGTTCCCAGCTTACTGCAAGTCTCATTACTTTAATCTTCAGTAAATTATTTATCATGTATGGGCTGTGGATTTGTAAGGAACATGCAACAAGAATGGTCAAATAGTAAAGTAATTGAAAAAGTATCTGCTTCATACCATCAAAATACTAGTGAAATGTCAAAACAAATTGAGAACCAGATTATAAACCTATGAAATCTTTAGCTGATTAAATCATACTGGAATAGGGTTGGAATTTGATAATTAAAGTAATACTGAGGGGGTTTTTTAATATATCAAATTTTAGGGGTTTTTGTCTTCCATCTTGAGCAAGGGTATGTGGGGTTTTTTCCCACAAACATGATGAAGTTGCAATGCATCTTATTGCTTTACTATATATGCAGTTTTTATAAAGCAAATATACTTACTTTTTGTAGAGAAAGCATATTAATTTAACAGTCTGGCTGTCCTATAAGTACCAGCATGCGAAACAGTTGTTCTCTACCAGGAGTGGTGTTGATCTTTTTAATGCCACTTACATTTTTAAAACTGTGTTTATGTAACTTTTAAGTAGGACTTTGTCTTGTATACATACTGAATGTTGTGTATACTTTGTCTCCTGTACTCCAAATATGGTGAATATATTTGGTCCAGAATTGCTCTAACTATTTATTATGGAGGCTGACCAGAAATCTTACTATGAGGAGAAAGTGAACTTTGCCCTTTGCAAGAATTAATGGACATTTTATTCTCTACACTGAAAAACTAGAATGTTCTCTCTTCTCATTTTTCCATGTATAATCTTGATTTAACTCATCTGTTACCTCTTCATCTTATTAATTTTCTCTTTCCAAATATACTTTACTAGAGGAATGTTTAAAATTAAACTGCAGACTTTGTAGAACCAGATCACTTTCTACTTACATGAATAAGAAGTTAATGGATATCACTAAGTTATCAGTAAAAACAGACATGGGCCACATATGATGGTTTTGCACATCATGTCAACTGGAGTTTGAACATATGCAATATACAAGTGCTCCATTACTTGGTGCCACACTGTAGATACTTACTTCATTTCCTTTTTTCACAGATGACCTTTATGCACCTGAGGATACTGCCAGACCAATTGACACAGATGTCAAAAAACCTCCGGAATATGTTGATACCTGGCAAAAGCCAATTTCTGGTAAGGTTAATAAAAGTAGACAGTAAAGCAATTTTTAACAGTTGTTATTAAAATTAAAACACTGTCTTTTTTGCACACAAAGCACCTCCACTGAGAAGAAAAAATAGTTCTGAATCATCCTCATCAATACACATTCTCATGGCTGCAGGATGCTACTAAAAGAGATAAAAATAAGAGTATTTCATAGCCACTACTTAGTCAAGTACATATGCTTAATCACAACATATGGTAGAAATTATCACCGCCAGAGTTGTATCCTTATGATCCAACAGCCACAATACAATCAGTAAGCACTGATTTTTTTCATGCTAATGGTTTCCACATAGCAAAGGGGAATAAGGTAAAAGCATAACCGACTTGTACTCCCATGTATGAGGAAGTTTTGTTGAATATTGGGATTGTTGGGAAAATTAGAACATTAGGCTTGAAGGAAAATAACAATGTGGAGTAAATCTGGTTACAGGTTTTTTTACATGTGTAATACAAGACTTGTAAGGTTTACTTTTCTGGCAAGTCTTGCAATTATATTGGTTTGGGATGACCTTTGTATTTTTTGGTGCTTGCGTGCACCCTGCTTGTTAAATAAATAGGGGTTTTTTTTCACTTTCCTCCAAGAAAAATTTCTTTCCAAACATGTGGGGGAGAGGCTGCTGAAACCTGCCTTCTATCAGAGGACATTCATTTCGGATGGTCCTCTAAATTTGTCTCAAACCAAGACACGTATTTTCAAAACAATCAAAATATTTTGACTGAAAATGGCTTCTACAAACTGAACTTTAAAATAGGCTTTTTGTATTTCATGTTTTTCTAGTCAGCTCCTCAGAAATTTGGTTTCAGCTGGAAAGTTTTAGTGTAGAATGTGTATGCCACGTATATATATGTATTTACACAAACTTACTTACAACAGGTAAACACCTTGATGTGTAAAGAATTTATGTGTTTCTTAAGCATAACCAAGCACAGAATTTGCTTTAGCTGTGGTTTTTTCTGACATACAAATTGACTGAAAAGAAAATCTTTTTTGTTTTACTCTTGGATTTACTACTCAGTTGCAGCTGTTCTTTTTAGGTAGCTTCTCCTTTGAGAACATGTTGCTGTATTTCAAAACACTAATTTATAAACTGCTCGTTTTTCCTAATCCCTGTTGAATTTCCTTTGCACCCTAATTTACCTCTACAAAGATAAGAGCCTGTCTTGATGCCCGGGTTCTGATGTTCTATCATTTTCCAGTTTTTTCAGTCTGACCACTGTACTTTACAAAGATTAAGTCTAGTGTGATATACTATTAATAGGAGCTGAAGACAAACTGTAAGCTGAAAACAAGGGTGATGCTCTGCACTTTTTGTTACTGAATGTCAGGAAGTGGTGTTTCCTTAAGTAAATCCTGCTTGAGATTTGCAGAGACTTTAAGTTTTTTTATGCACATAGATTTGAAGGGATATTGATATCAGCTTTTACTCATTTTATGACACTGGATGTCTAAAGTTAAGCTTTTAGAGCTTTGAGGTGAGCCAATACCTTGAACTGTAGTTGTTAAAGGCATTAGGGTATATTACCGCTGTCCTGGGCCCTAGGGTGTATCACCGTGTCCCGCAGCCGTAGGGAAGAGAGAAGATCCAGCAGGCAGGAATTGTGCAGCAAGATTGATCTATTTAATTATTTTACAAACTCTTCTATAGACTTTTTTCTTCATAGTCTAATTGGACAAAGGATCAGCCACCCCTTGGGGGTGATTGGCTAAAATCCTAAAACATCCATTGTCAAAATATTTTTCTACTATACCATAAACAAGACTTTTCACGGCTGCAGGTGTTTGGTTGTTTACAGAACTCTGCTACCTCTTCTGTGAGAGAGAAAAGTCTCTCATGGGCTTAGAAAATAGCAAGAAAATCCTTGCTAGCAGCATTTTTGTATCCACAAGGGTATGGTTGTGAAATTAGCTACTACTGTTTCATAATTTTCTTGTATAACTGCAATCTCAGCTCTCTTCTTAAAATGTGTATCAAAATTCATGGAATCATAGAATGGTTTGGGTTAGAAGGAACCTTTAAAGATCAGACATTTCCACCCCACTTGCCTTGGCATGGACACCTTCCAGCAGACCAGGTTTCTCCAAGCCCCATCCAACCTGGCCTTGAACAGTGCCAGGGATGGAGCATCCAAAATTTCGCTGGGCAACCTGTGCAAGGGCCTCACCACACTCACAGTAAAGAATTTCTTCCTAATATCTAATCTAAATCAACTCTCTTCCAGTTTATATTACTATCTAACATAAATCTACCCTTTAAAGAGTTTAAAACTGTTTCTTCTTGTCCTACCACTACAGGCCCTGTTAAAAACCCTTTCTCCATTTCTCTCACAAGCCCACTTTGAGTACTGAAGTTTGCACTAAAGTCTCTCTGCAGCCTTCTCTTCACATTAAACAACCCCAACTCTCTCAGAGTTTCTTCACAGGAGAAGAGCTCCAGCCCTCTGATGGTTTTTGTGGCCCTTCCATGGCCTTGCTCTAACAGGCCCATGTTGTTGTGCTGGAGACCCCAGAGCTGGCTGCAGCACTCCAGGTGGGGCCTCATGAGAGCAGACAGGTAGAATCACCTCTCTGGACCTGCTGGCCACACTTCTTTTGCTGCAGCCCAGGATAAAGATGGTTTTCTGGGCTGTGAGCCCACATTGCTGGCTTGTCTCTAGTTTTCCATCCACCAGTATCTTCAAGTCCATCTCTGCAGGGCAGATGTTTCCAATCTGTCTCTCATCTGGCCAGTGCTGAGAATGATGATTGTCCCAACCCAGGTGCGGGACCTTGCACTTGGCCATGATGGACTTTAGGAGGTTTGCATTGGCCCACTGCTCGACCTGCCAGGGTTGTCTGGATGGGATCCCTTCCCTCCAGTGTGTCCACTGCAGGACCAGCTTGGTGACATCCCCAGAACTACTGAGGGTGCACTCATTCCCACTATGTCACCAATGAAGATGTCTTCCCTAAGAGGCTGCTCATCCTTCTCTTTCATCAAGAGTGACTGAGTCAAGGAAACAGACTCCCACTCCATAAAGAAACCTTGAGATTAATTAAATCCAAATATTTCACTATGCTGTTGTCCTTACAAGAATCTACACTATCACGAAATCCCTAAATTCTATTGTGCATCCTAGTTTACAAGTTCAGTCTCTACACATTGGTAATTAGGTTTGGTAGCATCATCAACCATCACCTGAATCATTGTGGGAAGTAGCAGAAGCGAAAAGCAGGAATTCTTGTTTTTCCAGAGTACAGTACATTAGATTCAATTGTGACCCAGGCACTGAATGTGATGTTTTAGTTTTTCTGTAACTGTTGTAGTTGTGCTGTTCAGAAGATATGATAGAAACCACTGGCAAGTCAATACTTGCACATTTTTACCTCATAAATATCTTGGACAATCCCATTCTCTAATTATGGGCAGGGGGAAAAGTAATGATGAATACTGCCATATGGTAGTATCTAGGGTATGATGACTTAAATATACAAAAACTTATACTTTTTCAGGCCTTAGGCATATTTTTTTATCTCCATTTGGAGATTAAGAATGAATATGAAGCCTACAAATACTATTTTCAAAACCACTACATCTTCTTGAATTAGAGAGAGCATTATTTTCTGTCTTGATCTGAGGGATTAAAAAAAAAAAAAAACCAAACAACTGTTTTATAAGTGATTGCAAGAATCCAAAAAGGAACAGGGAAGAGAGAGATGGAGATATTTCTGTTTGTGTATTGTAAGTATTTCTAAAAAATTGCTCCTAAATGAGTCTTTGGATCTGCTCCCTTCTCGCCCACAAGCTCTCTATTTATAGGGTAAACTAAGGTCTGATACACAGAACCTGAGGTACCTTATGGAGCCAGTAATTCAGTATCAGGCAACTTGCATAGTTGTTGACATTGGCAGCATTATAAGAATTATATTACTCTTGAGGATTTTCTCCTTTTAGGTACAAAAAGTCTTTTGTTACATAAATGTGTTGCACATAACTCCTGGATTTTCTTAAGGAAAGAAGGGCAAAGGTGAATAGTGGAACAAAAATCTTTTCCTTTGCCTTTCCTTTGCATAATAAAATCCTTCAAAATTGTCTGGAAAATACAGTAGAATGATTTGTAAGTATGAATTAAGGGGCTTAGGTTTTCCTTTTAGACTTCACTGTCAAAGGACATTATCAGATAAATTCAATAGATTCCAGCTGGAGCTGCACATTGAAATAACCAAGTTGGGTGCTTCAAAAATTTCTACCACAGTAATTGTCTTCAGCCATGTCAGTGTATGAGGTGACAGTAACTTTTTTAGTTTTGAATGGCATAGAATCAACTGTTCCTAATGATAATTTCATTTTCTTACATGTTTTGCTTCAAGCTGAGGGTGGCTGGTTGTATTAGTCAGAAAGTACAAGAGGTCAGAAATTTTGTGAAAATGTTTCCTAGCACATTGAGGTGGTGTTTATTGTGTGAAGATATATACATTTGAATGCCAAAAAATAACTGTTGACAGAAATGAGTAACTACACAGAAAGTGAATCACTGAAACACTTGTACAAAGTCCCAAAGGAGATACATTTTTTCAGTGTAAACTTGGTTTAAAACTTCATGGCACACACTTCTCAGAGAATGTAAGGCTGAAAATGCAACTCAGATCAGCTCCTAATCTCACCTCTCCACTTTTGATACTAAATCAGGCGTGAAACATTGCTTGAGAAGTCAGAATATAACTTCTAGTATGTTTCTGATTTTATGGAATTTGAGGTTAAATAATTAATAATGCTGTCATGTAATGTCATTCAGTGACTAGATCACCTGGCCCTCAGCACCCTCCTATACCTCCTGCCAAGCCTACACAAATGAGAAGAAAACCTCTGCCTCCAAACACCGTGACTGGTAAACCCGGGAGTCCAGGTATCTCAGCCTTTTCAGCATAAATATTTTATTGTGTGTGAGATAATAGTGTGTAAGAGGGTATAGGAGAATTCTACCGCATAGATTTCTTTGATCTGTGATATTCCTATTTTATTTTAATTTTATCCTGAAGCAGATATTCAGTATCCAAAAGGATGCTTTGTCAGTGAATTCTGTGTAAGAATCTTTAGGCTAACATTACTCCAGGTAGTCAGGAACTGTCATCTCCTTAAGCTTAGCATCATGACAACTCCTTTTCTCTTCCTATTGCTCTCTGTAGTTCCTTGGAAATATACAGGTCTCAGCTCTACTGTATTTCCTGTTGTGGTTTTTTGGGTTTATTTCATTTGGGACTTTGTGTGCTATTAAGGTACTAAAGACCTAAACAATTCATTAATATTTTGTGGAGCAGATTAATAGCAAGGATCTCCAAGCTGGATGAGACAAGCTATATATTTACTCATCAGCAGAGCCAAGATTGAAATGCTGTGTCTGTACTTGTCACTGATGGGTGGTGTTTCCTTAGTAATAGTTCCAACAAAACAGAAGACATCATCAGTCTTAGACTTGATATATTTTCTTTTGCTTGTATTGGGATCTATACTAATTTTCTCCAGTAAGTGTCTAATTAATTTACCAGTGGTTTGAAATTTCACCCTTTTTCCTTACAGTAGAGGCCAGGTTATGTGTTAGTCAGCAGTTACCATACCTTCCTAGGCTTTCAAGATGGAATAAATTGGTTAAATGATCTGGTTCTTCCTTGTGGGGCCAGTAGAAGATTTTTCCTTCTTCTATGTTTCCTAGTGTTTTATCCAGCTTAGTTTTAAACACTATAATTTTGTTTCTTCTGGTTCCCTGGAGAGACAGTTCCACTGTACTAACAGGAAAAATTTGCCTCAATATTCTTCTTGGATTTTCCCTGTTAGAATTCTGTCCTCTTTCTCATTAGCACTGTGATTAATTCTTTACTTGCATCTTTCTAACTCATAGAGTGGATATTATGGAAAGGTTTCTATGCAGACATTAAAAGTCTCCTGAATGGGAAAAAAGCCATAAAGGAAATGAGAGTTCTAGAAGCTTTGGGAAACTGATCTCTAGTGAGAATCTTTCAAATTTCCACTTTATTAAGAAAATTAGTGGAAAGTACAGATTTTTGTTGTTTTAAATTTGGTTCGCCAGAGTTCTGCCTTCAGTCTCCATGTTCTATGTCATATATAAAGGAGAGGTAACTACATTACCTAGTTCTTGACTCTTCAGGGTCGAGATTTCACTGTCATGTCATGGTTATCTGGGAGTATCTGCATGTTTTGTGAATTTAATTCTTGTCTTTTTCAGCTATTTTGAAAGAAATCAAGACATCCTTTACCATGGATTATTTGCCTCTTAGAAACCTGTTTTCTTTATTAGGTGGTAACAGATGAAGAGTAAAAGCAATGTCGCATAACCTAAATATATTTTTAAATAGCTATGTAGTTATAGGAGATAATATTGCCTTTATCAGTCAGTTTCTGTCCAGACTTGTGGAACCTACTACAGAAATGAGTTCAGAAAGAAAACATTTTTCCTTGAATCATATAGTGCTGTAAATGTTGAAAATGCTGAACTTGGCTGCATTTTCTTTGCTTTCATTTGAAGTGTATCTTAATTTCATTAAGTGGAAGCTCCAGTACTGTTCCGTGGTTAAACTGTTAATGCAGACCACAATTAAGGACTTGGTGTTTATCATTATAAATGTTCCATCCCCACCTTTGCTAATGTATGTGCTGTATTGAGAGCAGAAATGAATCTTACCTATATTTGAGGGAAGAATCCAAGTTTCAGTTGCTGACTTCAGCTATTGTGCCTTGCAACTCATGAAGAAATGTGCTCTTTCTTTAAGGAGCAGCAATGTCATTGCTGGTCATTTTGCATCCTTTTCCAGTCTGTGTAGGATGGTTCTGTGCACTAAACCAGGTTATATTCTAGCTGACTAAAGTCTTCCAAGACAACCTCAAAGTAGCAAAGAATTTTCTTACTGGGTTTCAGGATTAGGTTACATCTGCAACTAGCACAATTCAGAACTTTCCTGAATCCAGCTGAGGGATTACCATGATTTGAATTAAAATACTTGTTGCATGAAGCAGTTGTCACACATCTGAGTTCTCTTAGAAAATCAGAAAGCTGTTTAACTCCGTGAAACACTGAATATCTTGTTGCTACAAGTGCCTCCATCTGTCACTTTAGCTAAGCCTGCTGGACCAACACCGCCTGTGAGGACAGGAACATTATATAAGACACCGACAGCTTTTGCAACTCCAGAGTATTATGGTGAGCATATTACTAACAGTTCTGGTTTCTTCTTTTTTCTTTTTTTTTTTTTTTAATTAACATTAGGGTTTCCATTTTTCTTTTGTTTCCCTTCCCTGAACTTTATTGATGCATTGTATATTTAACATAAAAAGTGCTCTGGCTGGGGTGATTCTGGTATCATTTATGCTACTTAGTAACTTTCCTGATTTTACTGAGATCATCTAGATCCCTTCTGTTACACATCTTGGTAACTGAGAACATGACTGGCCTTCCATCTTCCTAGAAATCCATACATGCTTAGTAGGCTTTCATTACTATTCAGTGGCACTTTAAAGCTGTACAAGGAGTAGATAAGGCACTTCTTTTCCTGAATGTTTCAATTTTCCCAGGACATAAATTCAAAGTATTATTTGTCAGTGACTGATAGTGCTCATCACAGATGTGATGTCCTCCTACTTACTTGATCAAACTGCCACCATTTAAACAGAAAAAATTGTTGCAGTGCAATCACAATGGTCAATGGGTAATTTGCCCTTTATAAAACTGGGAGTTGATTACAAATTCAGAGCTAAGTCTTTTCAAGGTCTCGTACAGTAATGGGTTTGGAGGAAGATGTGCTTAGAATTTTTTAAGCCCAAGTCTGCAGTTCTTGGTATATTTTCATGAATGTTGCTGTTTCTAATCTTCCTGCATTTACAGTAATACTTTAATTCTTTTCTCCTTACAGTGGTCATGAACTCACTGTGACCCTTAATGCTCAGTAAAGCAAGCTGGATGCTAGATTCATTTATAAATGCTTGTTGGGGATGTATTGTCTTTTACCTCTTGAGGTCCACTGTAGTATTTGCATCATGTTTGGCGTAGTGGCTAATTAATACAACATTGTATCATGAAATCTGACTGCTTTAGCACATTTCTGTGTATTTGCTTTCAATTTCCTTCAAATTTTGTGGAAGTTGTACACTCTGGAGACTGAATTTTTTATTTCCTTGTTGCTATTTTTAGAGAAGTTACTGTGCCAAAGTAATAGCTCTGTATATCCTAGGAACATAAAAAAGCTCCAAGCTAAATAGCCAGTGCAGTGCAAAAAGATCATTTTTAAGAGGTCTAAAAAGTATTACATATATAGTACATATATTGCATGAACTGAATCCAGCAGCAGCCATGAAATCTGTCATTTTCATTATGGCTGGCTGTACTAGCAGGTAAGTACAGGGTTCACACAGCATCACAGACAAAATAGGCTCCCTAAAATGAAGAGACAGATCTGGCAGCAGAGATCTACTATTTATCTATTCTTATCATGATTTAAAATGCCAAAGGAACTGTGAAATGCTGCAGTTCTAACATTGAAATTTTGTATTTATTGCAAATTATATTATAATTGTGTTTCCTACAGTTGATGCAACTGTCTTCAGCTCAAGTCCTACATCAGAAACAGATTCTTCAGGCAAACCAAGGTACCAAGGTAGGATATTCATTTTATTTCAGGGAGCATATGAAGTCTGACCTATCTTGCATAAAAATTATCTTATTTGGTTATTCAAAGGCAAAAATTTCACTTAATTCTGTATCACTTTAGTGGCAGATGAAAGAGCTGTAGTACAAACCAGCATCTTCTTGACTGAATTTTACTTTCTGGACTAAACTTGTTGCTCCTTCTGGTGGAATGAAGTGTATATGAAGTCTTTGTATTAGCATACCTTTCAAAAGCTGCAAGTAGAATTATAGTGTCATTTTACTATAGAAGAAATAAGGTTGATTTTCCTATTTTGTGACAGATTATTTCAAACAGTGTGTATCACCTGCTAATACTTTCAGAATGTCATTTCCTCAGTGGTGCCAGTAGGAAGGGGATGAAAGTAGTGCAGATTACAGGTCTAAAAACAGTAAGTAAAATCTTAAAAATCAGCAAAAAAAACCAAAAACAACAACAAAAACATAAACAGAACCCAAAACAAACAAAAATGAGAACAAGTAACTTAATATTGAATAGATGGAGTTTATTCTGAAAGTTTTGTGTTTGATTTGTGCAGACTTTTGCATGCTGTCCTGGGATGGATGTTGTGTACCAGGTGAAATGGCACTGCCATTTTGTAAAAAACTATTGAATAACAGCTCTTTCCTATTGTTCTTAGCCCCCCATGTCAAGTACATGAAGAAAGATGATGATGTGCCTTGCTCCATCACAAGCTCTCTTGAACATTTTCCTCAAGAAGAAGCTGGCAGCAAGGAAGAACCCACTCGTCCTCCACAAAATCCTCCAACCAACCTCACGGTGGTGACTGTAGAGGGCTGTCCAACATTTGTCATATTGGACTGGGAAAAACCAGACAATGACACTGTTACAGGTTGGTTTGAATTTCTTTCCTCCATTGTGTGATAATACAGTATTCCCAGCTTAATTTACTTTCATAGTAGTTTTTTGCCATTCAAAAGTACTTTAATCCCCAGGGATTAAAGGAGCCCATTGCTTTTATTTTGTGCTACTGTCAGCTCCAGTGTGGATAAGAAAATGCTACTAGATTATAACAAGATTTACACAACTAGGATCAGTGGTGTCAGTGAGGATACAAAAATATTCTTAAGAAGTATGACTCTGTATCTTCTCCAATTTTCTGGCTTCTCTCTGTACAGGATGTGTAAAGACCTAGTCAAGAAGTTCCAACAATACAACACTATATACAGATGCACACACATAGTGTAGACATCTTTCTTGACCTGAGGATGTTGTTTAACAGTGGGCCAGACACAATCAAAGTTTACATGCGTCTTGTAAGTCAGTAGAACTTTGCCAGCATAATACTAGCAGTATCCACTGCAAGAGGGTCAATAAACTCTCTCTATTAAAAGAATCTGGGTTTTTTTCATTAATAAAGGAAGGGGTTTGTATTGAGAATAAATGCATGTGAGTCATGCAGGACTCAGCACACAGACAGGTAAACATGCAAGATGGCCATTCCTAATTCCTCTGTCGTCTTCTGGACACTAGCTGACAAAGACTAATGATGAAGTTAGCTAACAACTCAGTTAATGACTCATCAAAATCAATTCTGAAATCAAAAGAAGGCATTGAATCCTGTTTTCTGAAAACAGTGATTGCTTAATATTGGCACCGGTATGACATTACTTGTTTAGACAGACTTAAATCAATTTTTCTGTCATCTCTATTTTTGTAGTTTATGCATGTTTTTCCAATCATCTTATTTTGGCATCACATCTCTCTTTTTTTTTTTTTTTTTTTTTTTTTTTTTTTTTTTTTTTTTTTAATAAATGCACTGTTTCAGATAGAAAGGTGGAAACAGAAAACGTAATTTGTTGCATCATTTTGTTCTTTGAATGGTTACTGTGCTTGACTTCAATTGTGTACAAGGGATTTCATTGGGTATGCCCAAAAACAAAATGTAATGGAAAGGTCAGACAAATAACAACCAAAACAGTGATCAAACTCACCTCCTTGTTTTCATGAATACTGCAAGTGTCAGGAGCCAAGACCATTTTGCTCATGCTTTGCTCCTGTTGTGTTGCCACAGAAATGTAGGGCAGTTTGTTGCCTTGTGCACTGAGTAACAAGCAGGCCCTGGGTGAACTCAGTAGTTCTTGGTGTGTGTCTGTGTGTACATGCACGTATATGCATGCTCATTCATTTCCTGCATTTTCTTTTCCAACTCGAGTGAATTAAAAAGTCCAAATCATGTATTGACTTCGGGCTGGCAAAAGGCAGAAAGATTGAATTCCTGTAAAATTGCTTACTCGTTCACTGTCTGGTTGTACTTAGGTATGTACTTAGGTATGTACTTAGGATGCTCACGAGATGTTACTTAATCGAATTTTTCTTTACCGTAATTTTCCAGAGTATGAGGTTGTGTCAACTGAAAATGGAGGAAGTGATGGTGAAAAGGAGAAATCAATAATCACTACAAATCAAACCCATTCTACTGTGGAAAACCTAAAACCTGACACAAGGTAATTAAATAATATCATTTTCTAAATTAATCCAACTAATTTAGACTGTCAGCTGTCTGCCACTTCAAATGAAAATACCTATGGAAATAAGAACCAATTGGTTTTACTCCTGTTTTGATAGAAAAAAAAAGTATGGTTTGGTTTTGCTTTCTTGTAAGTTAACAGATAAAACACATTTGAGGAATCTTTAGGAAATTTCCAGGAGTGTTTGTTGTCTGGGCAAGCTGCAGAAGTGACCTGTCCTATCAGAAAGACTAACTGTCAAATTTAAGAAAGTTACTGTGGAGAGGAAAAACACATTTGTCCTGAATACATTGTTTTCTTTCAGTGTCTTAAAAGAGCTGGCAAATTAAAAATGAGTAAGTGAATTCCAGTTGATGGCATGCCTCTCATGCAACTAGTCCAAATAAGCATGATCTATCTTTAAATATCATATCCCATAAAAAAGTATTCTTCTTTTTATGGTAAAATTCAGAGCAGGGAAGAAAACCACTTGTCTTTTGTTACATTGTTTATTAATTGCATCAGAAATTTAATGAGTGACACTTGGGGTTTTCCTGTAAGACCATCCATTTGGTGTTGGTGAATGGATTTTCTATTAATATCATCCATAAATTGGAAACACAGCACAAAATTCTGCATAGAGCCCATGTTGAACCTTGATTTTTAGGCAACGTGTGGTGTAATTTGGGATGTTGGTTCAAGCTCATGTACATGTTACCAGCAGGTCCTAGAAGGAATGAGGAGCTATCATAAAGTGGAAGACAAGGGGAGAGAATTTGAAAAACAAAATTCATGGGCAAATTGTGATATTCCAAAAGAGCTTCTTTGACAGACTTCAGAAGATGGGCTCACAAGATGGGCTAGAATTGCTGTTTGTCTTCAAGAATGCCTGCGTTATTTCCTAAAGGCATGTGGCTTGTGAGAGAGTGAACTCTGCAGCTATGTTGTTCTGTCATGTTAAGAGGGAATTAGAATATATTAGCAATACCTAGGTTGGGCACCAGGCATTGCTTTTATTGATCAGCTGAAAAGGCTTATAAGAGATAGCAAAACAATGTATTTCTGGAGTAGTGACTAAGAAAGGGAGTAGGTATGGTGAAGTTGTCAGGCTGTGCTGTTTGTGTTTTCACTTCAGTTCTGTTTTGAAATAATACAGCTGCACCTTTGAAAAGAGCTCTGTGTTATTAAGCAGATTCTCTTTCATTACACATTCAAACGCTTCATGTCACATATGGTGGCAGAGATGGAATGGATTTGGTTAAGTGTGGAAGGACATGGAAGCAGAGCAAAACCCTTACTGCTGGGAGCAGTGTCCATATGATCATAAGAGAAGAGCTTTCTACACTGCTCGTTGTTCAGAAAGGAAGCAAGATGGAGACGGGTAGATCCAGCTAGAACCATTGGAAAGGTCATAATGAAGGCAGAAGCTATGCAGAAGCAACTAAGATGGTTTTTAACTTCAATTAGCAACACCTGTGAGAAGACTTTCAGGTTTTGGTAGGCAAGAGCAAACCAAAGACCATGGAGGACAGCTGTCTTTTGAAGTGTGCATTTTGTTACAAGGAGCTAGATAGGAAATCAGGAATGACTGGTGGAGGCTGACTTAAGATATAAAGGGATAACTTTTCCTGAGGAGGGAGCAGCTACCATTCACCAACCCCAGCCTCAAAAAGAAAGACAGTCGAAGTCTCTCTGGATCCAGGAGGCCATTGCCCAAAACTGAAAATCTTTGATACAAATTGCAGTGGTGCATGTCCCTTGAATCTCGCCAGATTTAAGGATGTAGCGTCTTCAGAGTGGCTCCGTTCAATAAAACTCCCGTTCCAAGCAAAATGTATGTTTCCTAATTTTGAGGACACCTTGAGAGCTTTGGCAGAAGCACAAGTTACTGTTACCATTTAAATCCCGGCTTGCTGGCACACTAAACTCAGGGAAAACAAGAAAGTGATTACGACAGTTGGCATCATGTAGACAGTATCTATTCTGCCAAGGAACATCATATGTCCATAATAAAAGTCTCCTGTCTATCAGGAGCTGCTCATTAGATGAAGGAAATGGATTTGTGGACAAAACTGACTGCAAATGGGAGGAAGAGTGACAATTAAACGCAGCTCAATATTCATTAACAGAGTCCCTGAAATGTCTAAAAATTCATCAAGTAATACATTAAGACTGGGAAGGAAACTTTTCCATAACTAGCCTTAAATAAAAGAGCTGTAGAAGAGGTGGAACTGGAAAAGAAACTTGGAGGAGAAATAGAAATCCCTCCCACAAGCAATCAGCAATTACAAAAGTACCAGCAATATATGGAAAGAGAGATGCTCAGTAGCAGAAGGTGGATTAACGGGGAAGAACCTCTTGGCCTTGCAACACTTTGGAGAAACTGATAAGCTGAATTAGAGACCCTACTTTTTCCAGCTTTCCTGAAGCCCTCAGTGAGGCTCATGTGAATCCCCAGTGCTGCTCTGAAGGTCCAGTGCATTCAGAGGCAGTTCAGGACAGATCTAAAGCAGACAGACCTAAACAAAGGCTTCCCAAAAAGGCATAAAAATGTTTGTGAATGTGTTACCTCAGCCTTCATGGCTAAGTTGAAACCAGAAAGACCCTAAAGCAGCAAGCCAGCTCAAGCCTGTAGTTGTGCAGTTGAGTTGTGTGGATGTACACTCTTGAGGAGCTGTACATGGCAGAGATGGTCTGCAGTCACAGTGGCCAAGGTCTAGCATCCTGCTGAGGTACTTCAGGTAGGATATGGTAGTTCCTGTCCCAGAAGCTAAAGAGTTAATTGCCCACAACCAGCAGGAGAGAAGCAAGACAAACAACTTTTCAGTGTGAAGGGGGCAGAACAAGCAGCAGAGAAAACCTGAGTGCATCTGAGCCTGACAGATGATGCTGTTTGTTTGCTTTTGTCTTCTGCATTCTTCATTCAAATAGGTCATACTGCTACACCTCTGGGAAGCTCTGCAGCAAGGCAGACACCCTTCTTCCTTTGAGCTGGCCTTTTCACAATGCAGCTTTTAAAGATTAGGAGATAATGACCAGACTTTAAATATTTCAGGAATTTGGATAGTGTTAGGGAGGCAACAAAGAGACTTTTACAGTCGCTCATCAAAAATTGCATGTGCGACTGCAGCTGTCAGTAAGTACAAACACAGAAGTTAAATGGGATGAGGATTATCATGCAGTATTCTTCGTGTCCATTTAGCTGTCTGAAAAGTGACTAGATCCAGAAAAAATGCACTGGCTGAGAAAAGAGTTCTGACTTTGAGTACAGTTATCTAGTGTTTGGTTTTAGCAGACTCATACCATGGTAATATGGAGATGAAAATGAAAATGGACTTTCATAAGTATACAACAACTTGTGAAGGTTACTTTTAAACAAATAAAGTTCTTTATGTTGTGGCAATTGCCTTTCTGCCTTATATATGCCAGCTTTATGTGTTCTTGGGGGCTTGACTGGAAGACTGATACTCTGAGATGAAAGTAAAACAGAGATTTGAAAAACTTCTGGCTGCGAGGGCATAGGCCCTTTAAATAAATGTGGGGCACAGTCAGCTGCTTTCTAATGCAACTGATCATTTGGGGTTTTTGTCTTAAAGAAATGTCTTAGAGGCTCCTGTACAGTGTGATTTCATTGGAATGCTGAGATCCATATGTTTTTTTCCCAAGGAAAGACATATCATATCCATGCCATTTTCCCACAGTAAGGCATGCTTCACAGTTGACAACCACACATTAGTTTAAAGGATTTTTCCTTATAGGACAAATATTTTATCCTCTTTTTCACCTAGAGAATTGCCAAATATGGGGGTTGCAGGATTTCAAATCTTAGATGACTTCTGATCATTTAAATAACCTGGAAAGTTCAAATCTTGATATCCATTATTTGGTTAGTCAGAGTTCCTGAAACTGGTATCCTTGCTGGCCCTAAGCTGCTGTCTGGCTTCAGTCTATAATTCTGTTTAATTTCATCAGATAGTTTGCTTCTGATTGTAACCTTTACCTGAAATATCTCAAAGCATGTAGTGTGGTTATGCTATATGAGCTAGATAACTATATATATCTTCCTTCTACAGATAGTTAATGGGATATAACTGCTGCCTGAAGAAAACTTCCTCTTGTTTATGAATGTTTTCTGCTTAAACATTTCTATTCTAGATGTACTTCTGTAATCTAATATTCACCTATACCCAGCTGTTGATTATGACTTTGTAATGCAGTTAGCTTTTGTTACCCTTTATATTATTTCCAAGAATTTTAGAGTAGGTCCAGGTCACATTTCACTCAGCCCCCTGTTCAGTATCACACTGAAACACACACCAAAATCTCTGCAGTTTTTGCCATCTTTATTCTTCTGTTAGTGAAATGACTGTAACAGCCAAAAGCCATCTATTCTTCTTTCTCCTGGTTAGCCTGAACCAAGTAGTGAGCTACTCAGATTTTACTCTGTTGCTCAAGCAGTGAATAACTGTAACTACTGTACTTGATCAACCCTGAGCTCAAAGCAGCTAAGTCAGTCCTGTCATGAAAAGGGGCCTGGACCAGGACACCTTCATAGGTGTCTTACAGTATAAATTATTGTGAGATTGGATCTTAGGGGCAGTTTCTGATCTTGCAGATCTCTGTTTCCTCCAGTTTCTTTAATGCAGGCCAAGGTAGCTTAGTGCATTAATGCAAATGTCATTTCTATCTCAGCAAAGAAAAATGAGAGAAACAAATGCACTAATATGAACTAACAATTTTTCATCCTCCACATGGAAATTCTGCGATTCTTATAGTGAGAAATGCACTGTTTATTCCACTTGGAAAAGAGTCAAACTACAAGACTGATCGTTTCGGTCAAAGTAGTTACAGTCTAACTTCCAAGCAGCCATTTGAGGAATGAGACCTGTAATACTCCATCTAAGTTGACATACAGGTCTCCTGTTTCTGAGTTTCCTTACAAGGCTGCTCACCCTGGAACTCCCAGTACCACTGGCATACCCAGGACTCTGCTCTTTCCTTGTTTTACATTAAAACTGCACTTCATAAGGAAGTATTGCAGTAACTTCTCCTATGTTAATAGTCAAGCAGTATCTCCCATATGCGAGTCAAGATAAGGTCATTATCCACCATTTTCAGTATTTTTCTCCTTGAGCTGTTTGTTTGGAATAAACATTGAGAGGCCTGAGATAGAAATGGTCTTACTGTGGTTTTTGTTGTCTTCATTCCATCTCTTGTGTAGTAATAATGGTGTTCCTCTGCATATTCTCTTTGGAAAAAAAATGGGTTTCACCGACCTGTAGTTTTTTCATGGACTTTCCTAGCCTAAAATATTAAATGCAGATGTTGTTTGGGTTTTTTTTCCAATGAGATTTTTTGTTATTTCTGCTGGTTTCTCTGCCAAAATATGTAGTTCTTATTTCTGTATCCCTGCCCTATCTTGAAACTTTTTTTTTGTCAGTGTACATTTTCTCTTTCATTCTGGTGGTTTGTTTAAGAGCAACGAAGTCCACAGAACAGACTATAATGTCCAGGAAGTTTTACAGCCCAAATTTCTATAGAAGCCTTCAAAAAAGAGCCTGAAGATTGTTGAAAGCTGTTGTCATGCATGTTTGTGATGGCACTAATGGGAAGGCAGTAAAGAAATATATTAAGGCTTGTGCAAAATAGCTCTGGGGATGTTTGAGTAGCCATTGAAGGATGTGTCCCACCAGCCAACTTGTGTAGAAAAAGAGTATTAATAAGAAATAAAAAGCCTGTGATGCTTGCATTCCACAGTTTTGTATAACTTCCCATTAGGTACTGATCCGTTTCCCCATTAATTATTTTGGTGATTTCAAATATAATCTTCTCCTTTTAAAAAATGTTTTGAGTGGTCTCTTTCAGACTTCTGGGTTAGATTGTGTCCCAAAGCAGTTATCACCTTTATCTAATATTGTTTTGGATTGCACTTAACACCCAAAATATGCTAATCCCATACAAGGAAAAAGCCAAGAAAACCTCTTTCAATGCAGAGAGCTTAGCTTTTGATAACAGCAAGGGTCTAGAGGTAGGAACTACTGTGAAAGCTTTAATGCAGCAAAATTCAGAAAGTGGCAGAAAAATGCTGGAGGTTTCTATTTGGGTTTTTTTTTTAAGTGACAGATTTTGTATTAAATTGCTGTTGATATCAGGGTTCATGAGTAAGCATTTCCCATTTCTCTTAGCTTTCTTCCAACTTTGTTAGGAGAAAGATTCCTCAAACAAGCGTAGCAGCCTTCCCTTCCCCTTCCCTCCCCCTCCCTTCGCTCTTTCCCTTTTTTCTTTCTCTCTCTCTCTCTCTCTTTCTCTTTCTTTCCTGACCACACTGCCATCCAAGCACACTCTGCAGAGACAGCAGCTCTGTGCACAACCCTGCACAGTTGACATCCAACTCCAGCTTCTCCCCAGCAATAGACCTGAAGTCCCAGGACTGCACTCAGCTGCTCCAGTTCTCCTATTATGGTGAAAATCTCTCTTCACCTATTTTCAGTTCTGCAATCTTCAATCTTCTCCTTTTGCATGATTTGAAAAATGCAGCGGCAGCTGCATTTGCCAGAGTTCCATGTGGTATAGTGATTTCCTGTGGTGGAAAAAAACACTCCAAGTAGTAATTACTGTAAGTCAAGTCCATTTAATCTGCACAAGGACTTTTACTGTCTTACACACTTTGAGAGGATTTGGAAGGCCTGGTCTCCAAAAGTTTGTAGGATAGCAATCTTACAGATGTTAAAGGTGTGAGACATTAGATTGCAGCTTACATAGTGTAGCAGTTTTTGGTATATTAGGCAGGCAGATATAAAGATGGAATTTAGACTCCAGTTTCTTTTTAGGTAAGTCTAACTAAGCAGCAGACATGGGATAATCATTCTATAGCTTTCCTATTCCCCTTTATTAATTTTGCCGTATATACTTTTTGAAGCTCTAAGCAGTTTTTCCCCTTTCTTGTGGTTTCTATAGGAGTACATAAGAGTGCAGATGATACCCTTTCTTCAACATTTCATTTATGTTTTTCAGATCTTTCACCTGACACACAAAAAGGGAGACTTTAGATTGTCTTCTTTTAAGACAGCCACAGCACATCTTTAAAATTAGAGTTAGATTTGTAAACTCTGTCATATTGTGAACCCATTTCCTTTCTCTCCTTTTCAATGTTCTGTCAACTAGCTAATTCTCTTCATCTCCAAAAGTGGTTGTTTGTTATTTTTGTACTGTGGAAGCCACTGGTATTGTTGTAGGATTGAAACTGGCAGAGGAAAGGAGCCTGTGATGCTTGTAAAAACACATACCACAGAACTGTAGAATTGCATGTATTTTAGTTTCTAAAATTTCCTCTTTAACATTATTAATAAGAGGCTTCCCCAATTCACTGAGCTAAACTTTGGACATTTCATTATTATTTTCCTTTTCTCCAATTTTCTTTATATGTTTACATAAGCTGAAATCCCTATCTGTAGATTTTAGTTCTTTATTTAAATTTTGTCCTAATTTTCCAAGCTGTGGTTTGGTCTTTTGCAGAGAACCTAGTGATCTCTAAACCACAATTTGAAAAACAGTGCTTGGAAAATTATCTTCAGTTCTTTTTTTTTTGTCTTTTTGGAATCAGAGAATTGATGGGTCCAAGTTCATAGACTAAAGATTTTTGGAAACAGGACTGATTCCTATGAAGAATGTTGCCTAATGCAGCCCAAAGTAGGTCATATCAGCTCGAGAACAATATATTTGTTCAAAAATCAGCAAAATACATACGAAGGGACAGAAACAGATTATTATCACCCATGAGAACAAACCATAAACTGCCCATAAAGCAATAGAACATTCCATCTTGATGATCACAATTACAATAATAGCTCTAGATAAGGTGTTCCTGCTGTGAAAGAAGGAGGAAAACTTCTTTGCAACCTTTTATCTGTAGGTGTGGATTAATTTCTACATTTTCAAGAATGTATCATCTAGCTATTACTTTAAGACACCCAACATGTTAGGAGATTTTTGTTTATGCTTTGGTGATTCTTCAGAAAGAATCTCCAACTGCTCTGATACAGTTCTCTATATTATGACCTTTCCTACCGGGTAAGAATACTTCTTGACCGAAAAAAGTTACTGTACCACTTGCCCAGTGTGAATACTAACACTGCTCAGATCTTATTTTTAAAAGCATGTCTTTGTTTAAAGAAATTGAAGTTGATAATGAAGATTTATAGATTTCTTAAATTGATAATTTAGTTAATGTCTCCCTCCTACCATGGGGTAACATGGGTCGTTCAAAATGGTCTTGCAGCATGTTTGAATAAACGTCAAGATTACTCCAACCAGACTTTTTTCAGCTCAAAACAAGCCCACATTTCTTTTAGCAATATCCATGAATTTCCACAATGCATCTGTTCAGCATACCAGTCTATATAAGTATTTCCCTTAAAAAGAAAAGAAAACCCTAGAAATAAAGGCAATTGCTTAAGTAAGCAATTTTAAAGTTAAATGTTGTCTTAGAAGTACAGTGGATGGAAAACAGTTGCTTGGTACTGCATGAGTACTCCACTGAGGTTAATTAGTGAACTGCTCAGGTTTTGCAGGAGCCAAGGAGGAATGAGAGGTAATCCAAAGTTTGGATTGAATTCTTCTTCTGGGGAATTGCAAATGGAGTTTACAAATTTCCAACTGTGCAGAGTGTGGTATGGGGTTTTTTTCTTTAGAAAATTGCTGTTTGGAAACGATTCCAGCAATACATTACAATTCTGTGTTACAGTGGCGAACTACCAAAGTTATCATTGGTAAATGATCCTTCACGAGTCAAGAGCTGAATGTTTAATTGTCCACTTCTGGGACTCTCATTTTGCTTTGTGTTTAGAGCAAAAAAGTGTCTCTAATTTGGGGCCCATTTTCCAGGCCTACAGTCCCTTTGCCTCATGTCCTGTGGCTCCCTGTCACTGATGAAAAAGCGCCCTGTGTTAGGAGAGATTCGCCGTGCGTGTGCTCAGAGCACGTGAGATGTCTCTCTGCACGTGGCACTTCCACTGTTAATCAAGTATTGACAGGTGGAGGAGGCTTAAGAGGAGGAGGCTGGTTTGGATTTTTTCCTTCAATCGTGTTCTGTTTCCACAGCACTGTGTTTAGTTCCCAACACAGTGATGAAAAGGGATCATGAGATAACAATGGCACAGGCTGGTGTTGTGCCACGTCAGTAAAAAAACATGCGAAAGAGACCCTGTGCAGTGTCCTGTCATTGCTTCATGTGCTGATTATTAACATACATTCAAGCGATTGGATCTTTGCCTTGGCTGAGCTCCTGTCCTGGAAGACTTGCCCTGTGTTTCGCTACTGGCCCTGTCTGTCACTGTTGGTGGGCTGGAGAGGCATTGAATTGGAGGTTTGTGTTCTTAAGAATGCAAAAAGTACAAATAAATAACAATGTCCTTTACTCAGTCTCTGCTTGTCAGGTTGCTTCAGACCTCATCTGAACTTGCTCCCTTTGCCAGAACTGGAACTGCTGTGTGAGAGGAGACAGAGGAACCAGTGGTGAATTTAATCAAATATTAATAGTATATGTGCAAAGAATTATCAAAAGGACTGGTTAATTTTGTTTTCAGAGAGGTCTTACACAGTCAGGACAAAAAATCTCTGTGGTTTTGGGGCAAGAAATTGGGCTTTTTTGTTCTTCTCCAGAAGGGGAGTAGCACCAAGGTGTGTGCTGCTTCATTGCTCCAGACTACGGACGTAGGCTTAGTTTGCAAAATTTTTATTTCTTCTATTTGATTCCCCAGTTATGAGTTCCATGTGAAGCCTAGGAACCCCCTTGGTGAAGGTCCGAGCAGCAATGTTGTGACATTCAGCACGGAATCAGGTAAGAACTTCCAAAGATCAGACCATCGTTTACAGCGGCTTTAGTATCCACGTTTGTGGGATGCATGGAAGGCTCTCTCACTTCATTTTGTGCATTCAGTCTTGCTCTTTACTATCTCCTGATTGGCTTTTTACCACTGAGCATGTTATGGTGGTGCCTGGAAGGTCAGCCTGGGATCAGAACTGTGTTGTGTGAGGATGCGAGATGGACAGACTGCAAGAGAAAAAGACAGAGAAACACAGAGGGTTTGTCTGGTATTCATTGCGAAGAAAATGACTTCATCCTTAGAAAGGGCTCAGTCATTTAAGATTTATATTCCTGACCTTTTTGCATCTATCCAACTCATTAACAGCTTCTGGATGGGGAACATTAGCTTTTTCTTTGGGCTGGTGTGTTCATAGGTGTTTTTGCTACCTGTTCAATAAGGCTGCTGTAAACAGTGATGTTGTTTGGCTGAAATAAGGATTGAGAAAGAGTAGTTGGGAAGAGTCAGTGTCCCAGTAGGTCCCCTTCCATCCTGTTTACTCTCCAGTGAAACTGTTAAAGACGTGTATACATGTCTGTTTTGGCCATTGGCTGGTTCCCAAGTCAAGTTCTCTCTGACTCAGAGGTGAGAATCAGAGCGCTTTTGCTTTTCCTATTCTTGCTCCCCTCAAGGTTAACTACAGCTGGCTTGTTGACTTTATGCAAGCAAGAGACCATCTTTTGTGTAGAAGTGTTTATTGCTTGGTAGTACTGAAGGACCACATAAAACACAAAATGGGTTTAGCCTTTTTGAAAGGACTTTCTCAATCTGTGTTTTGAGCCAGGTGTAATAACTTAATAGTCCTTAACTAGTGCTGTCACTGATGGATGAGAGTTTTGGCTGAGCAAAGCATTACTCAGGGAGGAGTTCAGACTATGCCACGCATATTTAAAAACTCTGAATACACTCTTTGTAATCCTGGATTGTTAAAAGTGAAAAAAAAATGTTTGTGCCAAGTGCAGTTTTCATGAATGACAAGGCTTATGCTCTGTCTCCTATTTAGTTTGGACAAATTAAGCATCCAGTTTTGTTTTTTCTTAATTGCACACATCCATTTCTCACATTTGGGCTTTCAAAGCCAAGATTTTTGTGGCAAGTATTACAGATGTGTCCTTTTTATTATTTAGGTTTTGAAATTGAAATTTTAATAAGGCACAGTACAATTGGGTTTTGTTGGTTACAGGTTGAAACTCTTGCTTTTACTAGAACTCTGCTTGGCTGGTGTTGTCCCATAAGTAAAATTATTAAAAGCTCATTGATACTGGAGTTTCGCATAAGAAATATATTTCTTCTAATTTAATTTAATACAAAAGTTAACTTTGCTTCCAAAACTCTTTCTGTTTCACAAATTACAGCTTACGTCAGCTGTAAAAAATCACTTACCAATGCTTTTCCATCGAATTATTGGGAACGTTCATTTTACAGTGTCTGATTGAATGTTTGTTTTCTTCCCCCAGCGGACCCAAGAGTGAGTGAGCCAATTTCAAGTAAGTGTTTTATATATAAATCTGATCAGCAATTTTTTCAGAAATGAGATAGCAGAATTTTACAAGGAGGGGGCTCTGCTGCACCAGCCGGATGAGTTATGGAATCAAACAGCATTCACACACATTTCACTCACCCATGCCCCTGCTAAGGAATTCATGTGAGGTTGTTTACTTGAGCACAAGGCAATCAGCGTGATGTGGAGCTCCCATGGCAGCTGGGATGGCTTCAAACCAATGTATACAAATGAGCCAAGGACAGCCTCATATTTTCTCAGCCTTGTCATTAAAGCAAAGAAAGCTCTGCAAAATGAATAAGCTACTCCACACTTTTTAAGTGAGTTAACAGAGCACAACTCAGAGGATTCTATTTATCTGTCTTTGTGTTTTAGGAAAATTTTCTGCTTCAGAAGGCTTGATCTAGCTCTGCTTTAGGTCACTTACAAGACTCTTGCGGTCTTCGGTGGAAGGTGGACTGAGCTTTTGAGGAAGAGCTGAGATTGCTCAAGCAAACTGGGCTTTTTGTATTTGTAATAGGTGTCACTTTCACTTTGACAAACACTGAGGTGCCGTTTTTCTCCATGTAATTAATGGCACTTCATTTTTATGTGTATTTTTGTTAGATCACATACAGTTTGCTGCAAGCTGATTGTCTTGGCTGGAATGCACTGAAGAATGGTGACTGTATCACACACTTTATAAAGGAGAGTTTTGCCAATACAAACATTGTCCCCCTAACAAGGTCCTAGAATGAGCTTATTCCAAACCTGCACTGGAGGACAGCAGGAGGAGTTCACAGTACCAATTTTATCTGCATACTTTGGTGCTTCCCTGAAATATTTCTTATGTTCAAAATGCAAGTGTATTGGTACATTCTGTTTCATCAAGGTTTCTAATTCTAGTTATTCAAATGTATTTGTTGTACATAAATTTGTACGCACCATCATCCTTCAGCCTCTTTTTCTTCTCCTGCAGTGGGAAAAGATGCTATCTGGACTGAAATCCCATTCAATTCAGACACATATTCAGAATGCAAAGGCAAACAATACGTAAAGAGGACTTGGTATAAGAAGTTTGTAGGTGTGCAGCTGTGCAATTCTTTGAGATACAAGATATACCTCAGTGATTCACTTACAGGTAAGAAACATTCAAATCGGTGTTGTCCACATTACATATCCCTGAAAAATATTATGGTTCCAGAGCTAAGAGGTTTAACAAAATGAGCTCTGCTGAAGTGTGATCAGATTTGTTTAGTTTAGTCCACAGATTAATCATAAACAGTAATCTTCTTGTGCTCAGTAAGCATTGATATGTTTGATAGAAAACTCTGAGACTCCAGAGTAACTCCTCTGTGGTGATCATCTGATTTTGAGTACCTGTTGGTATACTGGGGGTCATAGCGAAAATTGATAAAGATTAGAGTGAATAGCATATATTGTAAAACAGCCAAATTGGTATTTAAAGGATAGCCTGGAACAATTATTAATTAGAGGATCAGGACCTCATTTTAGACCAGAATTAGACCTTTCATTCCCATCTCTTTTGGTAAACATCTGGTTACTTCATTACTGGGAGGCTTATAAACACGACTTTAACTCTAGCCAACAGGTTTTACTCACCTGCTTTGGCATTTTTGTTTTCACACTCCTCATTTTTGCTTATGATCTTTTTTCCCCAAGTTGCATTTTCTTTTTTTCTTTCCTCAAGTTGCATTTTATTACTGAGAGAAACTTCCTGGCCTAAAGATCTCAAGTTTTGCTAGGTGTCTTAAGGCCAATAGAGTGTCATGTGTTTAAGACCTGAATAAGTGACACATGCTGTGTGTGTACTGGGGAAACAAACCATGAAAAGTATTTTTCAGTTAGTTGGTCTAGGAGATCTTAGTGTCTCATGCGACTTGTACTTTTAGAAATATGTTAACTTCTTATAAGCCATCCCAAGTTCCTGGCTTTCTTCTGTGTGAGGTCTCTTACCACGGACAGCTCTGTGACAATGGCATTAGCATGGCTTCTGAGCACAGAGTATCATAAACCATGTGAGGGAAATGCCTTTTGAGTGTGAGTCAAGCAAGCGTGTTCAACACATGGCATTTAATTAACTAGGAGAAACTGTGGCTGGAAAAATCCACTTTCATAACCTAAAGTTGCCCCATCTTTGAGCTCAGCACCTCACAGGAACAGGGCTCTGGGCTCTGTGGGAAGGAATACGGAAGGAAAAGAGCAAGGGACTGTAGGGCAGCCCATGCTGCCATAATTTTAAACTTCCCTGCCTTGCATCTGGCACCATTCTCTCATGAGCAGACAAGGAAGGAAAGCCTTGTCATTAATAGTAAGTACAATACTCCATATGTAAATAATATCTTAGCAATTATGTGACTAAAAGAGAATGTTTTGAACAGAGGTATCATTCATTCAACTGTTGCTGTACTAACCAGCTGTGATCAAATGACAAGCACTGGCAATGAGGCATGATGTGTCCCAAAACCAGCCAGCAGAGGAAATAGCAGTGCTAATCTACCAGGACTAGACTTCAGCCCTAAATCAAGTGAATTAACACTGCAGTGAAAGCTACTCCAATCTGAGAAGAAAAGTTTAATATCAGCAGCCCATTTTCCTATTTTCCTTAGATTGTTTTTGTTCTTGCTGGAAGGCTGGTGGTTTAACCTCGCTGGAAAAAGATGAGGTAGACACACTGTATTCATTATACTTGCTAAGCCTGGTTCTTGCACTTGAATTGTTACAACCAGTGCTGACCAGTTGTCACAATATTTAAAAGTGAAATATTTATGTAGAAGGAATGCTTTTCCCCCGTTCACTAAGTGAGGCCTCTGTGTGCGAGTGAGCAGTTTTCCAGTTGGAAGCCAAGCTCTGTTCTGATGCGTTTCACGGTCACCTCGCCTCGCCATGCCCCCGAGGCCAGCGGAAGTGTCCCTGCAAGCACCAGCCAGCTGGACCATGTGTGCCAGCAGTGCAGGGCTGCACTGAGCTCTGAATTCCACTGGAAGCTGAAAAATCTTCCAAAGCTTTGCTGCTGAAGCAGTGTAACTACCTCGAAACTTGAGTGCATTGTCCAAATGCTGTTGGATAAGGCAGGCAACAACTTATCTTTGCATGCTGGTTTTTAGCATGAATTTATTCTTCTAGTGCTGTGGAATTCATAATATATAAAACAAAGTTTGTATGTAAGATTGTAAGGCCACCCACAAGGGAACACTGGGGAAAAAAATTTACTTTGTGCTAGAACTGCTATCCCCAAAACAGAAAACCAGTTATTTGTTAGCTAAACGGTTTTAAGTGTGTTCTTCTATTATGGAAATAATTGGGCAGTAAGAATGTAATAGTCACTGAGAATGCTGCTAATTTATGAAGAGCAATTGTTTGAGTTATGCATAGGTTAAGCTGTGGGCCAGAAGAATATGTGTGTATCTGGTGTTAGCCATTAAAATATCTGGTTTATTCTGTTTCTTATGGAGAAAAACTGATCTCCGTTACACATGCCAGGACTGTTCTATAAACCAGCATCTACTGCTGACCTCATTTAACAGTCCTCCAGAGCAGTCACTGTAGGCATTCCAGAAAAGCAGGCCACCTAAAAATAAGTATTTATTGAGGGGAAGAAAAAAATAAATTCTATGTGTGACCTTCAACAGCTGTGGATAAAAAAAAGGCTTTTTTGAGCAGCCTGAATGTTCTTAATTTCAGAGCAAAAAATTGCTGAGAGGAACTCCCTCTGACCAGTTCTCCTATGGAAAAAACATGCCTGCAGCCAAAGCTAGATAGTAATAAATAATTTTGTAAGCTAGAGAAGAACCACATGCACAGAGGCCATCGACTGGAGGTGAGAAATTTTGGCAAAGTATTTTTGGCAAAGTATCAGATCACTAAAACATTGGAGAGTTTATTGGTAGGCTGCTCTTAATTGCATTTGGGAGCATATAACCCACCCCACCATCTCTCAAATGGCCAGACTGGCACAGATTCAAGGCTACAGGACACCCAGGATCTAATGAGTAACTGGACTTTCTGCCTAGCTTATACCTGCATGCTGAGCCTATTTCTAAGGGCTCTCACCTTTCTTTTAAGCATCACAACTGAAGGTTGGACATATTGAGAACTAAGTGCTGTGAAAGGAGATTAGGAAGAATGGTAAATTTATCTGCAAACATTTCCATCCCAGGCTTGGGAAGAGAATGTAGCAGTGCTCTCCCCCATCTTCTGAACTGAATTTTATTAATATCTTGCAAATCAAATCAGAAAGTAAAAACATCTGGCAAAGCTTCTTCAGTGTGCCTGTTAACAGGATAAGCACAGCCTGTGTAACATCAGCACATGCTGCATAGGACACTTGAGACCTTCATTTCTACTCAGTTGCAGTCAAGTGTCCTGTTAAGCAATCCTGCAAATAAATACATGGGCACACTCCATGCTCTGGATAAGTACTTATTATCCGAGGTCATCTATATGTTAAGGGCTATCACTTGCACACATGTTGTAAAAATATGATTTATAAAACAGGCCTTGGCTATGTTAGGAGGTGGTCTATAAAAACATCTCTGAAGGTACTGGGGGCTTCCTGACAGAGAACCAGACCTGCCTTCCATTCAAATCACTACCAAAACTTGCTTTTTGATGAGGTTGTGGGTAGTAACAGAATTTCCCTTACTGTATGAAATGTAAGGAGAGGGAAAAATTACGTCCAGGCATAGATTTTGGCCAGGAGTGGGGCACTTTTGCCTTAGCCATGAGCACTTGGAGCCTGCACATCATGTTCAAATTACAGCTACAGGTCCTGAGAGGAAAAAAATCGTAGCATTCACCTTGGCTTCCCCACAGAGGAAAGAGCACAGCCCATTGCCTCTGGTGGTTTTTGGAAATAGCCTTCACTAAACTTTGCTGCTTCTTTGCTTTCAGGAAAATTTTATAACATAGGAGACCAGAGGGGCCATGGAGAAGATCACTGCCAGTTTGTAGACTCATTCTTAGATGGAAGGACAGGACAGCAAGAAGATCTACCAGTCAAAGATGGTAATTTCTTACACCTGTCTCTGTAGCAAATCTTGGCAATTCCTTTATTTGTGTGTTTGTTTTTCCTGCCAGTGGATTCAATGCCCACTGCTGGGGTAGGCAATGAAAGCAGCTGCCAGCTTTGCAGGCAGAAGAGGGTCAAGAAGTTTTTGATGGTGAACGATGACTTAGTTATGACTTGGGTTGTGTCAGGTAGCAAACAGACTCTCTCCTCATTGAAACAGCCCAACAAATCATTCACAGTTGGTATTACATATTTAAACCCAACCACACATTTGAGTTTGCAGAGAGGCATTAAGTGGTGTGTTCAAACTAGCAAGGTTGATTTAAAGCACAGAACATAATTAGTTGGGCATTAAATACCTTGTTTGGTACTAAAGAGAAACGGAAAAGTTATGGCTGGAAAATATAATTCATGCTGCAGTAATTCTGTGTGTACTGATTCCAACTGGGTGCCCAAAATTCCAGTCTGGTCTAAGTGGACATGGCACTGGATGTGCTAAACACAGCTGTGACCTGCCTGGCTATTTTTCACACATTGCTGAGGCTGAAGCATAAGAAATTTGTACTTCTGTCAGCTGAACTCCTGCCTTGCTGCTTGGCAGCAGTGCCTGGGTGAGGTGTTTTGTTCCTTGTGGGGTAAGAACACAGGCTGTACTGGTATGTGCACACGTGCTGAGCGAGTCATGGAACATTTTACTGGGGAAAACAGCAAAACAGTTTTCAGTACAGCATCAGCAGGTTTACCAAACCTTCCTGTGCTTCATTTATAAAACTCCCCACACGAGTCCAGAAACACATCAAGGTAGGTGTGGGAGATGAATGTGAAGTTCCTAAGTCTTTCACAAGTTTTTCCAAAAAACAAAGTAGGTGAACAGTCTGAAGGGTGTTTGTTTACGCGTTTTGTGAGTTTTTTCTAAAGAGGTTTTGCTTTTCCCTTCCCAGTCAGTGCTGCCCATTTAAAAGGTATTTTGTGTGACAGATCATCGGGACCCAATTTGACATTGCCAGGACAGCAAACTTCTCAGTTGTACCAGATTCACATTTTTAAAAATATTCGATTATTTAAAAACCTTTTACCTAACAACCTTGCTACCTCAGTTTAAAACACACTTAAAACCAATTTGATTTCAGCAACTGAATTTGAGTGAATCCATAAGCTACACTCATTTTTAGACCAAAACAAACAACAAAACAAGCAAACAAAAGACCTCACCTTTTCAGTAGCTTGTATTTCTAGTAAATTAACTGAACAGAGGAAAAAACAGACCAACAGACCAATTGTTCTGGCTGCAGCTGGTTGATTTCTGAATTGACTACATGTATTTGACCTGAAGTGCTTCGAGGGAATCACAGCCAATGTTGTCTCTCAGCTGCAGAACAGTATTTTGTGTGTGTGTGTCCACATGAGCACATGCCTCCTCTAGCCACACATACATGCCTTATGGTCAGGTTGGATGGAGCCCCAATTCCTCACTTTAATTTGTAACTTAATGTTGATTGTTTTAATGGGAAGCAAGTGTGTTGTTAAAGACAACAGAGTGAAAGCAGGAGGACGATTTTGCATTTAAGGGTGGGGAGGTGGTGTGAACTATCCCCAGGGGCCGAGTTTTACTGAGGTTCACTGCGATGTCAAGGCTGCACAGTGGGGACTATTTGTTACTGTCACTTTGTAACGTGGAGCAGCCTCCTGTTCCGAGACCCCAGCATGGACAGAGGGGGCCCAGGCTGTGCCCAGCCAGCACCACCCACGGGTGGGTGCTGGGATCTCAAGGAGAGGCAGGCTTCACCTCTGCGCTGCCATCCCAAGCACTTAATGTGATTTGGGTGGGCAATTGCAGAGTGCTAATGGACATAGGGGCAGCAAACAGCCCTGCTTGTGGCAGACGGGTTAACAGCTCGGGGACCAGTTTAGCCACTAACTGGATTGATAGTTACAGACTTCTCAGGGACCCCAAGCATGGTACTGTCCTGAGGGCTTCCATGTAAACAAAGCTGTTCTCTGTTCCAGGATTTTTCAGGGCAGTTCGTCAGGAACCTGTCAAATTTGGGAAGATAGGCGGGGAGACTCAGATTAACTACGTCCGCTGGTACGAGTGTGGCACATCGATACCTGGCAAGTGGTAGAGGCCACATGAAGTTGGTGCAAAGGCCCAGCCCGTGCCACCCCCGCCGACCGCCCAGCGCAGGCTCCAGGAAGGCAACGCTTACGGTGCGCCTGGCACTTCAGTGTTGGCTGACGTGCGAGGCTTATACAAGTCTGATGCCAATACTGCATTAATTGTGTAATAGTGTAGGCTGCTTACTGTAGTTATCCAGTGTTACAAATTTGTTTTTAGAATAAAAAGAAACACAGGCTAGGGACGTGTTGTAGGATAATGTATAGGGAAGCTGGCTCCCTATCTTGAGGTATGGTTTATATGGTATTTTAAAAGATACAGTGTGTATATTATTTATCACAATGTTGTAATAAATGTTTAAGGCACAGATATGCCAGAGTTGGTTGTGGAATGCAATGTGCGTTAGTTTTTAAATATTCACTGGTCCTGTAACACAAGTGCCATAAGCTACCCATCCTAATCCATCTGTAACATCTCCCAGTCATAAATTATAGAAAAGATCCTATAATTTTTAATATCCTGCAGCCAGTAAACTTGAAGCACTTTCTCCTTACACATACAAATAGTTTATGCTCCTGCCGAAACGCTGAGGTAGGTTGCTGTATGTGCAGCTTTAAATGATCAAGTTCAGTGGGGTTTTCTTCCATGTTTGTTTTCAAATGTTTCAGCACCAGCCCAAGCCATGATCAGCCTGTCACTAAGGAGTCAGAGCTGCTGCCCATGAGCCTGGCGGTGGCTGGCAGGGGGGGTTGGTGTTCTCTAACTGAAGTGGACAGGTACAGAGGTACATGGAATGAAAAAATAAAGCTGGCCTCCACGGCTGGGGTTTTTCATGAAAATGTAGTTTTCAGAGCCTGACACTTACTGGTTCAAAAGCCAAATGTATGTACTGTGCAAGGGGATTTGGAAAAAATGAAAGAGGAAAAAGAATAAACTAGTTATAACAGCATGATCAGGTTTATTTTATTTAAAAAGGAAAATTCTGGTTTAAAACATTTTTCATTTGGGACAAAGGGGAAATAGTGATAACTGAACTTTAAAACTGCTCTACAGTTATTTTGATTAAAACCTCTCCCAAAGCTACTTGTTGTACTGCTTGAACATTTATGAACTAAATAAAGAGATGTAGGTTTTTTTTAAAGGTGTTATTCATTACCTTACTAATGTATTGAATAAATATGAACAGGAACACCCAGATATATATAGTAGTCATTTATAGAAAATACCTTATAAAGTACATTGCAGGTACACTGTACTCCTAATAAAATATTTTTTAATCAAGTCGTTTTTCAAGTGTTTTACATGAAAGCAGGGGCTAGTTCCTGTGGTAAACGCTGTTATTCAGAACAAACTGATGGCTGGAAACAAGCCCCTGTTAAACAGCACAATGAACACGGGATGTATTAGGTCTGAGGAGAGCAGAAATGGGAGGAGGTACTGCGTAGCTGTGGGCACAGCACTATTTAAGGATGCTGAAGGTAAGAATATTTTCACTCAACTTCCTGATTTGTCTTTAGGAGAGTTCAAGCTCCAGTTCATTTTTTATTTCCTACTTAGTATTACATATTCCTAGAATCTGCAACATGGAAAATATTAACTGGGAGACTGTTTTGCCCTCTGCTGTAATATGGTCTATTGAATTCATTATAGCCCTCGCTCTGCTTTTTCTTGGCTCAAAATTGAGTCACGAGGATTGCACTCCCAAGTTCTTCTGGGTGGCAAAGAACCTGTGGAAAGTTGAGGGTTTTCTAAGAGCTCTTTTTTAAAGATACATATTTGGTTTAAATTTTCAAGTAATAAATGAATTCTCCCCCACACCTTGTTAAAGCAAAATTGGTTAAGAGGCTTTAAGATTTTACGGATTGGTTTCTAACCATTTGGTAAAAGGGTCACTTGACAATTAATGACACCAGACAGCACAAAACCACCTGCTGCTGTGAAACCTCTGTGAAAGCCATCTGCAGTCACAGCATTTCTCCATTTACACACACAGACATCTCCCTCTCCTCCTACAAACCCCAGCACCGCTGCTCTTTACACCCAGCACGCACACTGGTCTTAGCACAGTTGTCGTGTTCAATATTGCCTAACTTCTAAAATCAAGATCAGGCATTTAATAGATTCGGGGTTTTTATTAGATTTTCCATGTGAACATTACAATTTATAATACATCATATCTAGTTTGACCTCCAGAATGAATCTAATTTAGTACATCATGGTATTAGTAAAAACAAGCCTGATAAGTGGGCTAAACTTCCAACTAGTATCTTCGTATCCTTCAGACAAGGCAAGCTAGAATGTCAATCACTTTACAGACATTTAAGTAGTGTTTTCCAAAAACCACCCAGCCCCAAATTAAACTAGGAAGCGAATACAATTTAAAGCAGGAAAGATTTGGTCATTTCCCTCCCCCCAGCAGAATTTAATTAACAGCTATAGTTTTGCCTCATTACGGTTTTGGAATCTCAATTAAAAATCCTGGAGTCTGTCGAGATGGAATCGCACGTGTCAGTCGCCGTCTTCGGGGCAGCTGCTTAGCGGTAGCCGGGCCCGGGCTGGGTGTAGCCCTGAGGCCCGAAGGGCGGACGGCTGCGGGCGTAGGGGTTGGGCCCGCTGGGCGGCGGGGTCATGGTGCTGCCGGGCGGGGGCGTGAAGCCGGGCCGCGGCTGGAAGGTGCCCGGCGCCGCCTGGGAGCCGCTGTAGGCGGCGGGCTGGGAGGCCTGCGTGGTGTAGGGCTGCGGGGGGAAGCTGCCCGCTGGGTACTGCGGCGGCTGCTGCGCCGGCAGCTGCTGCGCCTGCCCCGGGAAGGTGGCGGCCGGGGCCGGGGCAGGCGCCTGGCTGTAGGCCGGGAACTGCTGGGCTTGCTGCGACGGGGGCTGCTGCTGGCTGTAGCCTGCTGGAAAGGCAGAGAGCAAGGTGGGGTGAGAGACACTAAAGAACCGTGGGTGCCTGCAGAAAGACCTTTTGTTTTCATGTTCACAGTGACAAACGCAAAACGATGCAGGAAGCACAGAAAAGGCAAACCAAGCGTGAGCTGCGAGTTTTCCTGCCCTTCACATAAGCGCACGGCCGAGGTTTTGGTGCACACCGTGGCAGCACAGCACACTGACAACAGTTACTATAAAACAGTTTTCCTGTGACTGACAAGAAATGAAGAAAAAAGACAAGGAGTCTTTTCCTTAATATCACACAAAAAATAAAGTCTTCATTGGCAAATGAGGCAAAATTCAACCCTTTTCCCAAATAAAACCTCCAAATTAAACTGTCATGAAAATACTCTCAGGGTTTAATATAAGTCATACCTTTGGATAAATCATAGGTGTTTTCAGTTCCTTAGAGTTAAATATGAAAAGGTTGTGCAGAACAGAATACTTTAGCACAAAACTTCCATTTACACGTCGCAAATTTGATTTTTCTGTATAAAACCAGCTTCCAAAGGGATTTCTCTTCTCAAAAATTTTAAAATAGAACAAAGTCCTTTCATGAAGAAATAGCTACTTTTATCCATAATGAAACACACCTGCAGCTACTTGCAATGAAACCTCTCCAGTGACTGGAATCCTGTCAGCATTAAACACCAGACACACAAATTATTAAAAGTGCACAGCCCTAAACGGAAAGAGTAAGGGTAAGAATGCACTGGAGTAAACTCACCTTGAAACTGGGATCAAAATTTACTCATGAGACAAACCACTGAAGGGTCCATTTTTACAACCAGGTATAAATAGCCACTGTTGCCTAGTAGATCTACAAGAGTGGGAAGGGATCCTGCTCTTGGGGAGACATGGGTTTAAAAGGAGACAATACTCATGGGAACTAATGCAACACAAACAAAAAGATCCTATGACTCAACATCTTCAAAGGCTGCTGTCAATAGGTCCTCAAAAAAACCACCCTGTTTTTGAAGATTAGGTTAATTGTGAAATAAGTTATGAGACACAGAGGTGCCTCAGTAAGTTTTTGGTGGCATTTCATTCATACTTGACAATGATGTTGACTGGAACGTAAAACTCACATTGCACTGCAGCTTTCACAGGAACATCAGTAAAATAATGGATTAGATAATGGTAGGATATGACTAGAAAGCAGATTGGAATTCCTTTGTTCGCCCACCCAGTTTTTAAGCCTAGAGAGTCAGACAGACCCTTCTACTTCCAGCAGGCTTGTTACTTCTGAAATTAGACCTCAGCACATCTGTCACTGTATTCTAATTACAAAGGTGGGGGGGAGAAATCTGCAGAGAACAAGATACCATTTAGACACTCAAACCAACCAGCTCTCACACAGTACACAGGAACAAGGTCTGAGGTACAAACCTTCAATCCAAGTATTCTAGGGTTCTTATCCAAGCTAAGCATGGAATTTCTCCGTGAACTCTGCAAATCTTCTCATCTATATAAAAATTGATCAACTCCTACTGTGCACCAAGAAAAGGTCACACTGGCTCTGAGTCACTTAATGGGAGTCTTTTGTTTAGTTTAAGGAAGATTTTTTAAAACAAGGAATGATAAATGCTTTGTATCATTTTCTAAAAGTATTAAAGCAAAATGCAATTTGTTACAGAATCTACTCTTACAGGTTCATCCCTAAACCTCATCGGGATTTATCATTCCTAGCATACACTAACCATTCCTAGATGCCAGCTACTTCTAAAGGAAGTAACTGAAAAGTTCTGAGGTCAAGTTTATTTTCGGTATACACCAAAGCCAGCTTTTCATATTTCACTGCTCATAAACCACTAGTGCACTAAAATATTCTTCTGCTAAAAGTCTACTGTCACCTTAAGGTATCAGCAAAATCAAAAACTAAAAAAAAACCTATCACTTGAAAGTTTCTCTGGGATTTACAGTATTTGTAGTAGCCAAGGATTTACTGAATGACAACTACCGTGTTTACACCACTAAATTTTGCACATGGAGATCATTCTAGATGCAAGAAATAGGGGCCATCTTTAGACACCTTCAATATTTAAGGAAGCTAAATTGGGATGTTTCACTTGCTTGCTAGAATCCCATGATTGCAGAACGTAATCCTGAAGGCTGCGCATCCTTCAGGTGATTCATTTTGCCTGCCTTTCTACCAAGGCATTCTGCTGATTAGTAATGAAGTCTGCCTTCAATCAAGTAGGACTGAGACAGCAGAACTCTGACTACGTATCAACAATGTAAACAGCTACAGTGTTCTCTTCCTGGCAATCTCTGAATTGTGCCACTTCCCATAAGGAACCTGGGCAGCCCAGCACCCTGACCTGCCCCACCGGGTCAGGAACTGCTGACAGGGCCGGGCGCTGCAGGAGAGGTCCTACAGCTGAGCTGCTGTTGCAGAGCTGCTTACCTGGGTACTGCACGCCGTACTGCTGCTGCGGCTGAGCCTGCGGCTGCTGAGCAGGGTAACCAGGCTGCTGGTACTGCTGATACATCTGACCTGGGGATTAAAAACACATTTCATTGAAGCCCAGTACTCTGGTGCATTACAGCAAACAATACCCTGACAGTTCAATATCACAGAAACAAACCCAATGACACCGAAGTACAGATTTTAGTTGCTGAAACATGTTGTTCTGACTAAATAATGTTTATCTAAAGAGTTCTAATTTGGTATGTGAGGCTTACTATTGCACATTTTCAGAGGCTGCCAGAAGCTATGCACCTTAGTTAGCACTACTCTTGTTGGTAACAGACCAGGAATCTTTAAACATCTCCATTACTGCTCCAGAACTTACACTGTATATTAAAGTACTTCAGAAGTTAAACATGTCCTCAGATTGTCTGTTTAGATTAGGTTTTTAAGACCATTTCTGCAACCAAGTACTGTAAGCAGAGTGGTACATTATTTATGCTTACCACATTTTCCAGATAAGTCATCCATCTTTTAGCATCGCCAAATCTTCTTAAGAGACCCAGGGGTATACACCCGAAGCAAAAATAAAACCATACATTCTTAAGCTTGGGTAGTCCAAGTCAATGCTTATTTTTCCTACATTCACTGTTTTCAATTACTTGGCCAGAAGAGGCAGAATATTTGTGTAGACAACCTATGGGTCCTGTTGAGGCTTTATGCTTCTGCTGTTTTTCAATCTAGTAAGTCACAGTCAAAGAACAAAATCAATTATCTGCCAAAACTAAAGCTTAGCTGAACTGAAGCAGACATGGAAACTTTACTATTATGAAGTGTTACTGTATTATTATTCATTCTGCAAAGACCAGCAGACTGTATAAATAGACTGTAAACTCTGTCTTTGGAGCGACACCGAGACAAAAGCAACTCGACTCTACTCCGAGTCCTCCCAGACAGACCCCTGTCCACAATGATTTAAACTCCTTATTTCTTCTTTATCTGCATTATTTGTAGCTGAAAGGAACAGTATTTTACATTCACACTAAGGTGTTCTGAATACTTTATAATGATGCAGTCACTTAAACTATTATTTGGTGCGCAATTATTGTGGGATGATGAGAGTGCTGAACACAAGGCTGGAAGAGAATTTAAGCCTGTTAGCTTGATATTTAAGAATTAGAAACTCAGAAAGCGTGTTTTCTCTTTCTTAAACTCATTTGACACGGGGAAGTTCTGGGAGAATAACCAGCAGGCTGCCTGTCCTGGGATAATTCCCTGCAGGCTAACAGAGAGACCACACTGGCACCTGCTGGAAATCCCAGGTAAAGGGATAGCAAAGGAACAGCATGGAGTTTTACCAAAGGTTTCTGAGAAGGCTTGCTGTCTTCTCCAAGGCTGAGGCATTACTGAGGAACAGAGAGGTGTTCCAGTGCCATTCAAGAAAACATTTTAAATTTACAGCCATGAATACAGGCCGGGATCCTATGGGTCCTCAGACACAGAGTCTTCTCTCTCCCTGGATTTTTATTCTGAAAACTAGATGACCTACAGCATCAGTGTCTGGTTTTGTACTTAGCAGTGCTTATTGCAGTGAAGGATCTGCCAGCATTTACCATTGTTCCTGTGCACTGAAAAAGACTTTTAGTCTGATTCAGAATAAAGACCATTTACATATATTCACACAACATTCTCTTCCCTAGAAGATCATGAAGTGCTTATGGGAATGACATTTTACATGTATTTCAGTAAGAACTAAAAAAGCAGTATTATATAATTGGTTCTTCTCTGTGTTCAGGACTGAATTTAGTGGTAGAAAAGCACCGGCCACAAAACACAGCACTGTATTAGAATATCTTTGCTGGATTGATTTAATTCAAATTAGTGAATACTGAAAACTTCTCAAGGGAGGCAGCCCTTCAGTAGTATCAGCACACAGAAGTGAGTTGAGTTGGTATTAACATGTAACAACAACCTAATAACCAATCATAATCATCACAGCATTTACTGGCAGAGAATGCCATTAAAAAATAATCCCTGATATAACCAGAATGACTGACACATGACTGGCATCACCAGTTTACTTGTATCTTCAAAATACTGGGAAAGTGTGTGGGGGAAGCAGAGCTTGGGGTGTTTTGGGTTTTTTTAAGAAGTGAACTAATAATTTCAAACTAGTTTCAAAACTAGTTTCTAACAGAACCTGCTCTTCACCAGCAGTGCCATATATGTGAGTTCATCCTGTTGAAAACCTAACAATCAAAACTTATCCAAAGTTCTGGCTGGGTTATGGCTCTATGGGGACAGCACAAGCCCCCAATTACGACTGGACTGAGGTGCTATCAAACCTCAGTGAAGTATGGAAAACTACTCCATGTTTCAAAGGAAAGTCTTTGAACACTGTGGAATAAAGTTGGTAATTGCAACTACTTTACCCAGCTTTGGTAAAACACTGATGTTTATCATATGCATACAAGGCACAGCAAAAGCAATCCTCCTCATATTTCTAATGAGCTGATCTCTGCTCTCTTCCCCAAAGACTAAACCATGGAGTGAAGAAAATATAATCAATACTTAAAATATTGCAGTAGCAATAATAAAAACTATATAAAACTAAAGATCAAACCCTTTATAATTATTAGTGTTGCACTATACTTTCCTTGATCCAAGTTTAGAAAAATCACTACATCTACTCTGATACATGAGCCTAGATAACTTTTTCCCCAAATAAGATGAGTTTTACTGAAACAAATACTTTTCCCCTTCCCTGGTGTTAGCAGCCATACAGAATTCCAAGCTAGTGTTGCTAGTGCTTTTAAGTGTTTCACTTCTTTGTTTCAGTTCTAGTTTAACAGCAACACTTAAAACTTCTTACCTTACTGTATTAAACTAAACTAAAAAAAACAAACTCAAAATGCAAATTCAGTAGCTGAGAATATGGTTTCTGAACATTAAATTTTCTGGCTGCCAACAGAAGAACCTGGAGCCCTTTTTTGCAAAAGTAACTTTTATACATAAATGCCAAACCACTCTAAGCTATTTAAAGACAAAAATGTCTCTTGCTATGTTATAACACTTGACTAATAAGCAAAAAAAGGCTGAAAGCTGCAAAAGAAGTAACCTCCACTGCAACCAACAGTATTCATACCTCTTTAAATATACATAACTACTAGCTGTTCAAATACTCTGCTTGATCAAAATATTACTTATTCCCTTCAGGCAAGACAATCCAAGTGACTATGGATACTGTGACCACCATCTCACGCGTGTTGAGCATTACATCATTAAAGCAAGCATCAGAGGGCTCTCACTTGTGCCTACACCAGCACAGAAACAACTTTATATTATTCTTCATACGGAGGAAGAAGTAGCAAAGCAGGTTATTTCACAGACAGTTTAATCCAGAAGTGTGCAGGTCAAAAGGCTCAGTGCACTTAGAAAATAGGAACAGAAAAAAATGATGCCCAGATGTAGGAAACCTCAGAATAGGTTAATTTTGAGAAGTCGCATAGCATGTTAAAGGGCATAGTGCAAACAAATCTGAATAGCAGAGTTAAGACCTTAAACTTTAAAGGACAGGGGCTCTCAGGAGTTATAAGGAACTCCATGCATTTAAGACGTTACAAGGTTTACCTTGACCAGCACAGAGCCATACACAAAAAGGAAGCAATGAAATAATGGCTCCAGTCTGTCAGATAGAAATGATGAGTAAACAACACTTTTAATACATAGTAGACAAGTCCACAAACTGTTAGTTGAGTGAAAGCTCGACACAACACACAGTGTATGACACGAGCACAGATGCAAGCAGAAAACAGTACCATGAAAATTCTCTCATGTTACACCGCCTGCCCTTTCAAACAGAGCCACTGCTCCACCTGCTGTTTCTGTACTAAACAGCACGGGCAGCGAGGACAAAAGCTGTTCTGCCTAGGGGCATACATACATCGATTTGCAGTTTGGTATCCACTTTGGGTCTGCTAATTGAAGGCAGAATCAGACACCATCCTTCACATCCCGGACAATAGAAAAGCACGGTGCTTACCTTCCACCTGCCCCGTCTGTGGCTGTGTGCTGGGGTAGGGCGGCTGCTGTGCCTGAACCCCAGGGGGATGGGCTGCAGAAGAGGAGGAAGCTATGCTGTCCGGCGTCCCTGATCGCTCTTCTGCAGGGGCACTGGGTGGTCCTAGAGGAGCAAGAACAAGTATGTGAGATGAACAGATGTGAAATAAAAAATTCTCATATAAGAATTTTTGCAAATATTTTTAACGTTTTTTCCACATCAGATTTACATCTGTGTGTCATGCCCAAGCTAAAACTAAGTGTATATTTACACATCTTAAAAATACTTGAGGGGGGGAATTTTCCACCTGTCTCTAGATCACTCAGATTTCATTCTTTTGAGGAACTTAACTCATTTGTGAGATAAAACCCTTCATGATAGCATAGTTTTTCAACAGCTTCAAGAGTTAACCTTGTACACACACACCAAGAGCTGCCACTTACCTACTTTTTCTAATCTGGAGAAAAGGTGAAAGGTTGTGATGCCATGAAGATTTTTTGCCTTTTCTTTTATATCCCTTTTATACAACTTCTGTATTCTTAGTGCTTTTTCCCTACATTCTTGAACTTGTTTGTCAAGCTGAGAGACTAAACATTTTAGAAGCTTCATAGTTAGGGATCAGTGTGCCCCAGACCCCAAGGTCCTCTCCAGAACACATTCTGTAAACTGAGATAGAACCATCCAGGAGAAGGTTCCTTGGGGAGGGGGGCTCACTTGAGCCTCTCACTGGGGAATCTTTGATAGATATGCTAATTAGTAAAGCCTATAATGTTATACCAGATCTATTGTGGGTGTGCATTTTTGCAGGGTGCATTTCAGTGCATTTGACCTGGATGTAATGCACCCAAGGATCCTTAAAATAAATACCAAGGCAAAATCCCTTTTTCCCTTCTAACCGTGTATGACTCTTGATTTTAAGACCAGGAAAAGGCATCAGATGCATGGACGTATCCAAATGGATTAGTGAACCACATGGACCAGGCCACAAAGTGTTTTACTGATAGTCAAATGGCATGTGAACAGAAAACCGCCAAAGAGGTGTTAAAATCACACTCCCAGACAGGATATGGCAGGCTTCAATTGGCAGGCAGCAATTGACTGCTCTGCTAATTCTGAAAATATTCCAGCTGGAACCCAAAGACAGCATGGAATCAGGGAATTCAAATTTTCTCTACATTAGTAAGAAGTTCTGAAACACACATGTGAACAAATATAAAATACTACAATTTAATGCAAAATATTTTGTTAGAAACATGTAAACTTAAACCTGGATCTTTCCAACTGTATGACTGCTATGAGACTCTACTTTCAAATACACACTTAAAGTTAAGCACAAGTACTACACCTGCTGCCAATTTGCAATTTTAAGAATGTTATATTTACACAATATAAATATGCATCCAACAAGCCCCTAATTGTGTTTTCATGTTAACCTTATTAGGGGAAAGTTAATTAAATTTGCCTTCTTCTTGATTTGCATTTATATACATAACTGCAGGATTACAGCTTTAGAAATGGGATTTCTTATATCCTGCTTAAATGGTCCTCTCTGGAGGTCTTTGTACGTTCAATGAATGGTCAAGTCAGTTCAATCTCTCAGAAGCAAATATTGAACTATCACTGCTCAAAACATTAACTGAAACTGACAAAACCACTCATTCAAAAATTAGCTCAAATTTTCTGCCAGTTGTGCTTCACTTGCTATTGCTTACTTGTTCAGAGAGCCCATTGCAAGTTTTCAAGTACCATCAAACCTTTTTATGGCTTGTGAAAGAACCATGCTGTGACAATACCCAAAATGTGCCATGGAGGAAGAGATCACACAACAGGCCTGGCCTACAGACCAGTACCTCACATTGAAGTCAACCACTCTCTGTGGGTACAATTTTGAATCCTGCACAGACACAATCCCACACCTATTCCTTTTACTCCACACTTTTGCCATGGCAGCCACACTGGAGAAATAAGCTCCAGATGCTACTGGCTTGCTCATCTGTATCATCACTTCATATATTATATAAAACTCACTTGCTCTGAAGCTGAGAGTACACAGCAAATCCTGTTAGCTAACAGCAGTTTCATTTTCATGTTTAAATGCACCATTAAACCTTGCCAGGCCCACACAGATTCTGAGCAAAATCACTTCCCTATGTTCTGCATTGCACTCCTTATCACATTCAACATTGCTTTTCTAGCTTCAGCTATCCTGTCTCAAACTGATGGCATTCAGTTTAGTATAATCAGTTTTCATATGCTCAGCATTCTACTAGTAGGGCCAACAGTCCTCCAGCTCTTCAAAAACAAATGTAAGTCAGACAAGTATGTTATTCCTTTCTGTTAATAGTACAAAAGTTGACTCTATTTACTTCTAACACGAGACAGAGAAAAGGTGGGGTCATACAACACATCCTGACTGACCCAAACAGCAGAAGCACAAGCCAAGAACATGAACTGCAAGATCAAACCCTAAAGCAGAGCAATGGGTTCTTCTATCACTGGCAGATAACAATTAAGTTAGTCTACACAACAGCTTTAAGTAATTCAAATTTTTTAAAAAATGAAGCCATTTTCTACTCCAAGCTAAAACACAATGCTAAAATCAACAGCAACATTTCAACATTTTGTATACAAAAGTTAGCACACAGATACAACACCTTAACACAGCAAATTTTAGAATTCTGAAAAGAAATAGTGAACACAGAACACAGCTTAATATATCCAAAATACACATGCTTTGTTACAAATCAAAACTGGAGTCATTGATTATGAACAGATTAAGCTTTCCTTTTCACCAGCCACATCCTTACCTGACACCTGATCATCTGTCAAGCCAAAGGCTGACATGACATTCTTGCTGATTTCATCCTGGTTCTTTAGTGGATCGAATGCAGACATGCTCGCTGCTATAACTTGAGTGGATGGCTTAACATTAGCGTCAGCAGCAGCAGGCTTTTCATCCCTACCATCTACAGCATCTACAAAGCAAAACGCCCAGTTACCAGCTCTCCAGAACTGAAACACCAGCACACACACATTGCACTACAGCAACCTTAACACCGCAGAGTTGAGGGCTTTAGAAATTTAACTGTTGAAATTGGCACATTAGGATAACAGCAAAGAATCACTGATGTATCTGGGATGGATCACAAAGCTTAGGTTTCTTTCACAGTTACTTAAAGATACACTAACACTGAGGAGTATCAATATCCTATACCACGTGTTCTGAAATTCGAAGGCACAAAGCTCCTGCTTCAAACAAATGAATTGACTACAAAGAATTCAAAATAAGAAAAACATACAGGATAGTTCCAGCTTATTATGGTGTTTTATCAGTGCAGTTTCTGGTTTGTACTCTACTTTTCTCCACTAATTTTTCCTAAGCTGATAGGTGAAGTTGAGATCTTTGCAACTATACACATAACTGAATTGCTCAGAATTGCCTTGCCTAATTAGTGCTACATTTTCTGTTAAAAACAAACTAGTACAGGTAGATACAGACTTGCTAGTTTTGTTTACACTCTTAGATCATCACTCTAACCTCCTTCCAAATAGGTTGTAACGAGAATCCATGGTATTCCACTGAAATTAGTATTTGCATATATTGTAGGAACAGGGCTGGGATTTTTTTAAGCAGCAAAAGCAGTAAAATTTAAAAGTGCAGATACAAAAGCAACATTTCTTAAAAGGCAGGCTGATGTTCTTCTTTCACCTCTTTACTCAGAGCACTGTACTTCATGTCATTATTTTCTGTGTCCAGCTTACCCAAACTCTGAAGTTGAGCAGAGATACAATGTTTGCAGCAGTACAACTGCCCTAAGCTAGGAGATCAAGACCTCAAAACTGTGAGAATAAGACTTTCTTTCCCATTTTGCCCTCCCCCAAAAATCCTTTCCCACTCCTACCTGCACCCTTGCGCTGCTTACCCTGAGACAGCTCTGATGCTGGTCTGAATGTGTGGATTCAAATTCCTAACCTGGCAAAAAAAGTGGATATAGTTTTTGCTGAATTCACTTCTTACTGTTTTAGTGAATCAAACTTGCTTAGCAACACAAGATAAGCACCAGAGCTAGCCCAAAGTAAGCAGAGGGACTACTCAACTGTGAGCAAGAACTCTTCAGCAACAACAAACTATTAATTTAGCTAAAAGCCCTTTCAAGACATTGCTGGGGTTCACAGGTGTTAGTTACAGTGTTTTCATACATTGCAACAAAACCTTGGATTCTGAAGTTTCATTCCTAAGTTAGTTCAGTGCTTTACTCCACATACCTCAAATAAAAGTTCAGTCTCTGAAATAGCTAAAGCTATTAAAAATTAAGTTCTGGGCCATCAAGCAACAATTAAGAATGATCCATGTTTCATTTTGTTAAACAGCACACCACTCTGCAAATCAAAGCAAACAACCCTTTGCCAGGCTGCCTACCACTCTCAGGCAGATTAGTGGAAAGCCCTGGATCCGCTGGTGGTTCTAAACAGTCCAGTAAACGATTGACTTTATTGCGAAGTTCTATCAGCTCTCGGCGCAGGTACTTCACCTGGTTAGATTCTAGGGGTCTTGGTTGTCCATTCACTGCAAAACAGCAATTAGATAAACTTAAGACTGTAGCTAACATCCAGTTCTAACCTTCAGTTTAAGATGACAAAAAAAAATTCAAACTCTTACGTGCTTGTAGCATCATCATCCTTTATGGAGTTTAAAGTGACAAAGTTTAGTCCACACAGACTGAACTCATTCTAGAGCTTTCTGTTCCTTTAATATAATCTCAGTTCAGCAAAAGCTACAGTACCAAAGCAAAGTCCACAGTAAGCGTCCCTTTAGAACTAACGCAGCACACACGACACTGCAGCGACTCATGAATCAGTGTCCAGGTTAAAGGCAGGAGCTATTCCTTGGAACTAGATGCTAAGTTACCTACAGCAGCTTGAAAATACAGAACTTTTACACAAAGGCTAAAGGATAAATGTTAAGATCTATTCAGCTCCAAGCAACTAACACTAGTTTGGAGCAGTGTACCAGTAACCCTGTAAGATAATCATCAGCTTCAAATTCTCATGCACCTGTGAAGAAAATCCTACAAATGCTAGAGAGTGGAAGATAACATGGAAAAGAGCACTAAGGAAGAAAAGAACCACTGATCACATGTATATGTACATATGCCAAATACTTTGAGCAATCTTATAAAAAGCAGTAGTTTCAGTTTCCATTAAGTTCAGAAGTCTCATGAAAAACATCACAAGAAACCAGATATCATGTATTAATTCTGCAGTTCTAACGTACCGATTGCCTTTTCTTCACCTTATGAGCTGACAAACTTGAAGTTTTTTGTACCTTCCAGTGAAGTCTACTGCCTGAATTTTAATAAATATTATTTAGAAGAAATTGAAAAATAGTCTTCTATACTTACCAAACAATGTCAGTTTAAGTATCCTACTGCATTGAATTGCAAATGAGAGATCTGAGCTATCAAAAATTGTTATAAGATCTCCATCTGAAAAGAATAAGAAAAAGTTACATTAAAATCATAGCCTGTGACTACTGAACTTTACATTAGGACAGAAATGTTCCTTCATTACTCAAACCCAAATTTCCCTATTTGATTGTGAGGTCACTAGAAAAAATGTTTATTATTTTAGTGCAAGAATCAGCGTGCAGGTAGACAGAAGGTAAGACAGAAGCATGACTGGTTCCAAAAGTTCCAAATTAGCCCTTTGATGTTCCATATAGCACATCATTCTTTTATGTTTACATACAGGATGAAATATTAGAGCTAAGAATTTGCAAAGTCCGACACCAGAAAGAATGATGCTACCAGTTAAAAGTGAAATGCCTCTGCTGAGTGCCTCCAGAACCATGCTGTTCATGAACAGACAGGAGTCAGATAAATGGCCCAAACCAAACCCAACTCAATTTTTAAAAATCGAAACACAGATGCTGACAAAGGAAAATTTCAAATGTCTAGAACACTTCCTCAGGTTATATTCAGAACACATGAATTGCAAGACTATTACCATTCCCTTGCTGAAAAACAAAGTTCATGTGTAGAAGTGAATATTAAAGATCTCTCTCAGCTTTAACACACAAATAAGTATGAAGACATGAAGATGCCAAAGTAGTCAGAAGAAAACTTCTCTCAAACAGGAATTTGACATGAAGTCACAGATCTTAGGCATGGGTTTCTCCCATGTCACATGTCAGAGGATCCTAATGAATTTGCGCATTGCCATCAGTCACAGGAACTATATTACAACTGGATGGAATAATTTATTTTTAAGATACAAAGGGCCATACACAAAGCACTGATCACCTTTAATCGTATTAATTAATCGTACCTCAAAAGAGATACCAAGTTCCCATTAAGTCTGGTCTCTCACGATTTTTGAGTCAAGAAAAGCTACATTAACATCTTTACTTACTCAACAAAATCACAACTAAAACAAGACTATTGTCTTTGGCAGGACAGATTTTCTAGTGTTTAACATATTCAACGGGTTATTAATAGCTTAAATGAACCCAAGCTAAGCAGTGCAAAGGAAAGAGTGGGAGCACATTATCAGGAAAATGGGTACTGGCACAAGGGATAGCAGGCACACTTCCTGCCAGGGCAGTTTGATGACTTCGAACTGAGGTGAAACACCATCTAGTGATGTTTCACCTTGAAAAGCAACAGTGTTTAGACAAATGACACACAGCTTGGAACAAAGCCAACTTCAGGCTGCCCAGGTTCCTCCAAAAACACTGTAGCAAGCAGGCTCTCTGGACAGACACAGGAACACGTTTTCCATTACAGATTACTGCCTAAAAATTTTGAATGTATATAAATTCCTTACACATTGGTGACAAAGGCAAACAACCTGTATATAAGTTATGGTTAAAATTTTCAAATAAATTAATACTTCAGTATGAACAGTCATAAAATATGTGATACCAAGTCAAAAACAGCTCAGAATTTGAAGAACTACATATTCTCATTTTGTAATACCTGACTACAAGTAACACCTCTGCAATGGAAGGGTTTTTTAAGTACAGTATTATTAATAACACCTCACAGTGCCTGTCAGTCTTCACAGAAGGTGCTTTCTAACAAAATAAAGTTGCAAATACTAATAAAGTGATGGCATAAAAAATAATTTTCAAGTTTTCCCGAAAGAAATACTGCTGCCTCCAAAGATTTTTTTTATGCTCTGTCTTCACTTTCACAATCTCAAAAGACATCTGTTGATAGCAGTATCAGTCATGGATTCTCTGACTAGAGACTGGAAAGTCTCCAGAAATGAGGGCTCCAAACCCCACCAGGCAGCCTGCTCCAGTGACACACTGCCCTCCTCGCCAAAACTCAGGCTCAGCCTCTCAAACTGCAATTTCTGGGTGCTGCCATCCGGTGCTACTGCAAACAGGTCACATTCAATGGTCTTTGCAACTCCCATTCTACTCTAAGCTGCTCTGAACTCTGCCTTCAGCCCCCTCAGCACAGTGAACAAGCCCAGCTCCCTCCCGTGCTCCCTGAAGGCCACCTGCACAAAGCCCCTCCCTGTCCTCACCACACCCTGCTGGACCCTCTGCAGCTTTTCCAAGTCTCTTTGTCCTGGAGTGCACACATTAAAAGCGAGCACAAACAAGCAGCCTCACTGTTGCCACCTCACCAGTGCGAGGAAGAGGAGGATCAGTGTCCCTGTTTGCCATTATGATCCATAACGGGACTTAGACAGACTTAATCAAAGTTAAACAGATTTTTTTTCTTTGGCAGTAAAGGGGGATGGGATGAAGTGTGCGTTCCTTCCAACTCAAACACTTTCTCCAGCTTTTCAGTAGCCTTTCCTAAACGCTGATACCAAAATCCACTGGTGTCTTAACACAAAGCCCTTCTATTCCTTATTATCCTGGTAACACAATAAGTGATAATTACTTCTCTTAGCAATCCACAACATTGGCAAACCATCCTTTGATGCTCTTCTGTCATATCAGTCAACACTCAGATTCACTGCCTGAACAAAGATGCATGTTCTAAACAGTCTATCCTGCACAGTGAAATGAAAATGCACATCAATACACATGGCTTATATGGATTAATGTCATCCAAAAGAACTGGGATCATTCCATCTCAATTCTCCCTCACCTACTTTAACCTTTAGGTTGAAGGCATTTTCAAATAATGAATAATTACCTATTTTAAATTGTTAGCAGAAAAAAAAGGCTGAGAAGCACCAAATACAGAATCTTGTTAGATGCATGAAGTCAGTTCTGTGATTCCTACTGAAAGCCACCACTATCCAAGTAGAGTATATGCCAGGATTCATAAGATAGATCTCAAGCCATAGAAATATCTGACAATTTAAGTATATTAGATTTAGCAAAAAAACTTTTCATCTTAAGGAATATCAATGAAGCTTAATTCCTGTTATCATGACACACAATTACACAATGTTAATTATTTTCTGTTGGAAAACAGAACAGACTTTCCTTTATTTTCTCTACTAATTTTGTTATTTTAAGAACTTACCTTTCTCATTTTTACAAGGGACACAGCTTTCCCTCTCTACAATTTCCCATGTATCACATTCTCTGCTATGCCAATTATAATTTTTTTATCTTTCTATAAACTAGTGACACCCTGAACTAATCAATGGACTGCAAGGTATTTTAGCATTAATGCTGCATCACCATGATGCATTTCAACCTTTATGACATTAGAAATCTGCCTCATTCCTTTGCCCTGCCAGCTGTTTCCTCATCTACTAAGCTTCATTATCTACTAGATTTATCTACCCATATATTTCTCACTTAGTCAATTTTTGAAAAAACAAAACCAAAACAAAATCCCACACAAACAAAAATCCACACTACATCAAAATGTAGTTTTCCTTCACTGATAAACTTCCCAAAGGCTGAGAGATTACTGACTAACACAGCAGCTTGAATACATGCAGTATGAGTAAACAATCCATTATTTGCTCTGACACGGAGACACCGACTTCTATTTTAAGGTAATGAAGAACAAGAGCAAAAAGGCCAATCTCACATTACACCCTCTATTTTAAATTCAAGCATAACTTAAAAAAAAGTGAAGTTCTTGTTATTGGCTCTATAGAGCCTTTTAGCATGTGCAACTCAGTAACGTGGCATGCTTAAGATGCAATTTTACTCTGATTCATACAAATTCACTGCTGACAGTTCTCATTAGTTTGTTTGGGGTTGGGGGTTTTTTTGCTGACATTGGGTTTTACGTGCTCAAGAAGATTAAATAGGACATGAAAATTGTTTCAATATCTAGCAGACCAATTTCCTTAGCTCAGGAGTTTGAAAGATGCCAGCTTGAATCTAGAACTTGACTTCACAAAGCAATATTCAACCTGAGACTTCTTTTCTTTGGTAATGGATAAAAGCACCACATAAGCTAAATACAATGTAGGAATATGGAGGGGTAGATGAAGCATTCTTTGAATGCTCAAAGACTGTGCACATGAATTTGGAGAAGACACAGATGGACATTGTTAGACCAGTTTAAGATACCTCCTTGTAACAGATCCAGACAAGCATTCCTGCAGGTCTTAGGGGATAAATAACAAAATAGAAACAACTAAAATATATACATTCCAATGCACCTCATGACTGAAATAGATTTAAAGAATCTTAGCTTAGTTGAAATGAAGTTAACAATATCACAGCTCTCATATGACAAGAAAATTGAAGCCTTGTTAACCTTTTCCTTGATCACTTGCAACTACCTCTGATACTAACATTTATTTGTTTTTAGTAGTGATGATCAGCTAGGATAGCATACACTGAAATCACAGTGGAATAGGAGTACATTCTGCGTAGGGGGTGAGCCCTGGCTGGATGCCAGGTATCCACCAAGGCCATTCTATCACTGTCTTCCACAAGTGGCTGGGCAGAGAACATACAGTGAAAGGACAAGATACAAGACAGGCGCAGGGAGAGATAACAAATTGATTATTGTCATGGGCAAAACAGACTACAGCTTGGGGAAATTAACTCAATTTATTACCAGACAAAATCAGAGCAAGCTAATGAAAAATAAAACAATCTTAAAATCACCTTTCAACCCCTCCTTCCTTTCCAGCCTCTATCTCTTCCTCCCCCAGTGGTGCAGGGGCACACAGAATGAAGATTATGGTTTTTGCCACTGCTTAGGCAGAGGAGTCCTTCCCCTGCTCCAGCCTGGGGTCCCTCCCACGGGAGAGTCCTCCATGAACTTCTCCAATGTGAGTGCATCCCACTGCCATCAAGATGCACTCACATCAAGAATGCAAAAAAACCCAAAGTAACTAGAAGCTTTAACCTGATGAAAAAGCATCCAATCTGCTTTCACCTTTCTCATTCCATAAAGTAAAAAAAAAATTACGTGGTAAGAGGGAAAACAAAACCACCACAAATCCACTGAGCACCCTCCCACTACAGATCAAGACCCAAAATATTAGGCCTACACTGCTTATCTATTTTGATAAACAGCATCACAAAAGCTTCGTGAACCTAAAAAAATTGTCTCAGGGTCATTCAAAGTGAAATTTTATTGATTAGATACAAGAACAAAAATTATTTGATATTTTAGGTACCACAAACAGCAATGAAGTTTCCTAGGCCTATTAAGAAAAATGAACCTGACTGCTTCAGTAAAGTAGCACTTTTTACTGTATAACAGCATAATTATCACAGTCTTTAAGAGACTTTGGATTTTATCACTTCATTCCAAGTTTCATTTTATCAACACCATCCCTCTGTCCCAGATTAAGTAATTTATCCATTCCCCACTGATATTCTAAGAGGAAAAACCCTCCAATCACAACTTTGCCTCAATGCATCTCAAATAGGGCTCTTTTCATTCTGTGGAAGTCCTTAAGGTTATGTTTGTTTTAACACTAATTATCAATATTTTCTTTGGAACAACCAATGTGCAATTCAAATGGTCCCACGGAGAAACAATAACTTTTCATACATATTTCAAGTTAAAATTATTATTCTAATCTTTACTGATGGATGAAAACAATCAAGAATTAGTACCACAAAAATCATGTTTTCAGTCTTATAAAGAAGCTTGTGTTAGGTCATACATGTTTATTCTCTTTTCACCTTCAAACCCACTGAAAACTCAAAAAAATGGTTAAATGAGTGAACAGAAGAGAAACTTGCAATCAGCTTCCTGCAACAGCAAAAAATGTACTTTCAGAGAGAAAAAATGGAGGAAATATTTCAGAAAAAAATTGAGTAAATGTTGTTAAGAGAGCCTAACAAGAGATACAGCTTCTATATTGTCTGATTAAAAAGATTTCACAAGAAATCACTTGCATTTGCCCATGACAATGGACAATTCCGAAAGGTGAATTTCAAAGTTTTTATCCATAGATAAAACATATCGGAACAACAGTAGTCAACTAAATTTCAACAGCAGTAATTAAACCTTACCTTCATCTTTATATTTTATTGTGACTTCATCATTGCTCAGAAGTTTTCCTCTAAAAACTCTTTGCATCATTAGCACCAATTCATCATAGGTGATATCTTCATTATGAATAGGGATTCTCCTAATATCTTCCCCAAGCTGAGCTTTGATGATCAGCTTCCCACTTAAGTCCAGCTGCCCATTCATGGTGGATTTCTTATCGCCTGCAGACCTGTTAGGAGCAAAACATTAAAAACATTTCAGAAAACTCAACTGTTTGTTATTTTAGTCTATCTGATGACAGTTGTGAAGCTTTACATCATCATCTGATTCGATTACTTTTACATGCCCCCAGTTATGAAAAAGAACAAATGGCTTTTTTTTTTCATTTAAGAAATGACTGCCAGAACAAATATATCAAAGATTATAGGCTGTAAGGTGGCTTTACTAAGGGGATCAAGCTGAATCATGTATTTTTTCTTGAACAAAGAAGTGCAGAGCTAAATACCCATTATCACATGGATAATCAGAACTGAGGGTTCTTCCCCAGACAGGAAGATACACAATTTTTTAATTTTGATTGAGATCTTTTAATCAAGATTTTAGACTTTTAAAAGTGGTTCAGAAGACCCCACATTAGCTACTCATGGGGCTCAACACATGGTCAGAACAGTCTGCTACTCTCAGCATTTTAGAAGTGAGCAACTGCTCCAACTTAATAGGAAGTGCAACAAAGCCATCTTGTGTCCTAGCAGCACACAACATATACTTCTGTTATACCTTTATCACTTTATGTAAGAAAATTTTAAAATTACCACTTTGTATGAAGCATCTCTCACTTGAAAACACAAAGGCTTTACATTTAAAAATCTGAAACTACAGTGAAGTTACTCAAAAGAGGAATGAGAAGGAAAAAAAACCCCACAAACAAGAGATCCAGGTAGTTAGTCAAATGTGCTCTCCTATTTTCACTGCTCTGGACAGGGTCAAAACAATAGATCTGGAATGAGGAGCAACTAAAGAAGCAGTTTTAGCTTAACATTTGAAGTACAGTTACTGGAGATCTTAAAATGTAGACAGCCCACATCCAAATCAAGATTTCTGAAGCCACACGCAGGCAAGTATGTTGCTCATTCTCTTGTGCAAGAACTCTTCTCAGAGATATGCAGCTATTTCTCCCTTACCTTTAAGGATGTTGTAACACAGTGCCTTATGAGAAAAATGAATTTTGCTATAGTCAGTCTATTTTTAAGTACTGCACTAAAAATTAATTCTCTCCTACCAGAAACAAGACACTCAGCTAAAGCCTTTAATACATTCCTTGATGCACCTGTATAAATTAAAATCTACTGTTTCAGTGACAATATTTTGCATTAAAATGATACGGTATGATGCTATCTTTAGATTGCAATTAAATTTCTGGTGGGGTTGGTAATTAATATAAAGCAGATTTCAGGCAAATCTCTTTGTTTAGCCCAAAGAGATAGAAGCAATTATTGAACAAAACTCACTCTCCTCATCACACATAAGAGGAGGTAGGTGGATACAGCCTAATTGCAGGGAAAAGGGACCTGCAATTAACAGAGCCACGTTGCTGCTGAGATACTGTGATGAAACAGTGAAGTTTATATTATTGTTAATGCTCGCTAATGCATTATTCAGGTTTTGCAACATAGGAGTCTTGACTGCAGGCACATCAACCCATTCTGATTAACTTTAAATTAGATTTAAAAGCATAGGGTTTTGCACAATTTGGTTGGTTGTTGGATTTTTTTTTATTTAAGCATTAAAAAATAAAACAATATCGACCCACGGGTTTCCTTTCATCTCCTTGCCAAAAATATCCATTTAACATTACCTTGTCTGTTTCAGTGATGCTGGATTATTGGACCGTTTTCCCACCTCACTTCAGGACTGAGTTAGGACAAGCCGCCATGCACTATCAGTGCCAGAGAACAGTAAGCTGCATCAGAAAAGAAACATATTTACAGTCACACTTCCCTAGAATGACACAATTCACATCAATCTTTCATTTTAGAACATTTTAGTGAATATACCCAATTTAAAAAGCCCTTGCTTTATCCATAATGTAACAATCAGATTTACACTTCTGAGTATTATAGAATTTGAATTCATCTAAAGTAGATCTTGAACAAGACTTTTAATTTCATAATAGAAGATTATTTTTTCTAAATTTTCTAATAGCATGTAGGAATTCCTAACAGTAATGTATTCCTTTCCAGGACAATCTCCAAGAGATGATTTAGCATACAGAACAGTCCAGTAAGGAACACACCTGGCTCCTTCCTCTGACCCCACGGGTGTACCCTACTGGCAAGCTCTTCTCTCTCACATGCACAGCTGATTTCAAACATCCATAATCTGGTTTTTAGATGATTCACTTCTAACCAGAGAAAAACAGTAGGTTCCCCTCATCCACATAAAGCTGGGCTTCCCAGCTCTCCTCTTTCAACCGAACTGGAAGTAAACTGGAACATATAGGATGAAGGCAGAGAACAAGCAAACCCCAGAGAAGACACAAAGCCACTCTCTGGTTCTCAAATGCTGGCAGCTGCTCCCCTCATCCTGGGTATGAAATGCTCCCCTTTAAAAAGGGTTGTGCCTGCTCCTGACAGTAAGAGACTGTTGTGACATACTAACCAGGTGAACAGCAAGAAGCTACTTTTCTGATGCCTGACTCATGTTTTATGAAGTGAGTAAGGCATGAAGATAGTGCCCCTTTCACCCCAGACCTGCTACAGCTCCACTGCTAAGCTCACTGCACTGGACAAATACGGGATACAGATAATGCATCTAAGAGTGGTTTAACCAAAGAGTTCATGTAGCTACCCCCTCACGTCGTTTAAACATTAGAGCTGAGCACTGCTTTTGCTTCTTCAGCATTACAATATAAGCTACTCAGAAACTGTTAGCAGTAAGAAATGAACCTCATCTCTAAGTCCTAAACAAACACATTTTGGTGAACACATAGCTGAACTCCTGCAGCCTTTCAACAGCTTGAACGTATCATTCGTATCTTTGTGCAAGGAAAGGAGCTACTGAAATGACTTACTTACCAGCATCACCCACAGAAACCTGCTCTCTATCAATGACTACAAAAAGGTAGCAGGAAAACATTTAAACGCACTTTTTTTTGGTCCAGCTGTTCTCCATTCTGCTTGAAGGTGTCCAGATTTAAAGACAGATTCTAAACACTGCAGCTGTTTGCAAGCGTTACAGAAAACTATGTGAAATGTTCAAATTACTGAATTACACAGTATTAAAGCTTTTTCCCCTCACTGTGACACAGCTGAACGGATGACTCCATTGAGAGAATTTTTCAGAGAACACATCCAGAATGCACGCTAATGAGCTTTTTAACAGAATCAACGTGTGTCTACTTTCCTGGAGAGGGGCAGGGGGGAATCAACCAACCAAAAAACATTTATGTCTCCATGTTTCCAATTAAAGATTGCTTCCCATAAGAATCACACTGACAATCTTTCTAACCTTCCTGGTGTACCACATGCATTTAGCAGGTACAGACTTTTCCTCCCCTCCCGGGTCACTTTCTATTCACATCATGCACTAATCTAGGTGGTGCATGTGGACAGGGACTGCCCAATCTAGGCCAGTCACTTCAGGATCCCCTCTAAAACCAGCATCCCATCACCACATCATATTTCACTACCATTTTTGCACAACAGCAGAGAAAAACAGCCTTGCCTAGGCAAGGGAAGGACAGGCACTCCTGTTTCAATTTTTCCTGTCAAAACAAGGTTAAGGATCAGGGTGAAGCCGACAGGAACACGGACAAGGACTGCCTCCCAAACGCCACTCCGGAGAGAGCCATGAGTTTTCCCAAGACAGCTGGGGGGGGTGAAGGGAGGGAGCAGAAAGGAGAAGAGCTCTTTTCGGTTTTCTCCAGTTCCCATACGGGCAGGCCCGGCCGAAACAGGAACAGGAGTCACAGCCATTCCCCGCCTGGCAATGAGGAGTCGGCAGCTCCTGTGGCTCCCAAGGGAAAGCGGCTGGGTGACCCAGGGAACACCCGGCCGTACAGAGGGAGGGATCCCGGGATCTCCCGCTCCCCCGGGCCCAGGAGGCCGCGGGGCGCTTTCCGCCTCCCTCAGCCGCGGCCGGGGGGACGCGAGGGGTCTACCGGCCCCTCCGCCAGGGGCCGCGTCGCCCCTGGCACCGGGGAACGATGGAGGGGAGGAGGGGATGGTCGCCTCACCCCAAACCCAAGGCTGCTCCTCTCCCCCTCCTTCCCGCCGCCTCCACAGACGGCTGCCCCCAGGAGCAGCCCCCGCTCTCTTACTGCGGCTTCTCCGCCGTCCCGCCGGTGCAGCGCCCCCGTCCAGCCCCGCGCGAGCCCGGGCCCGGCCGCCGCCGCCGCCCGTACGTGGCAGGGCAGAGAGAAGGGGCCGGAGCGAGGCCGGGCCTGCGCGAGCCGCGCGCCTGCGCGCTCCGCCGCGCGGGGCCTCGGCCCCTCCCATGGGCCGAGCAGGGGCCCGACATGGCCGCCCTGGCGCTGCTCGCGGCCGCGCACTGACATAGGATTTCTTTCGAAATACGAGCCTTGGCCTTCGCAGGCTGGTGGTGCTCAGAGAAAAAAGGGGCTGTAAAATTCCCCTGTACTTGTTAGACACCGCCAACCACACACAGGAGCCATTCGTCCTTGAATGGTCACATCCAGGTATTCATTATTATCGTACACTCAACACGCACTCACTCTCCTGTCTTGCGTTCAGAGCTTGTCCCCCTAATAGAAAAAAACATGAATCTGTAGCTGATTTCCGGAGTTTTGTCAGTCGAAGGTGCGGGAATGGATTCGTAAGGGCGCCTCTCCCAGATTTACTGGAACTGGACTCCTGTTACTTTGGGATATTTGAGATTTCCGCTGCCTTTCTTCATGCAGCAGTGAAGCCACGCTGTGCTGGTACTTACGAGAGAGGTGCCTATGCAGAGCAATCTAAAGCACAACTGTGCTTAGTTATTTCCTGGGGTTAAAGATGCCTCTGAAAAGACACCTTTTCCTTTAGTATCTTAAAAAGCAAAGCTTCCAAATAGTGTTTTCTGCCAGGACAAGAGAAATGCCAGTTGTTTGATTTTTGTAGTATTTGTCCTTGCTGAGAGCTCTGTCCCTGCCTGAGGAGCGTCCAACAAGAAGTAAGCAGATTGAAAATGGAGGTGAGAACCTGAAATAGAAGTGAGAAAAGAGGAACATGATACAAATTTTTATTCTAAACATTTCAAGGAGGAGGAGGAACATGGTTCAGGAGGCTTCTTTGCTAACTGTTACAAAGTATTTAGAAAATATTTGGGTATTTTTAATGAAAAAATCTTTGCTTTAAAAAATATGGGAAAGATCTGGAAAACTGGACAAGATTATACTTTCTGCCACTCATATTTCATACCTTTGTACTGATGATTCAGTCCTTCCTCAATCCATTTCTTTATCAAAGCAGTGTTTCCAAGGTTTTAACAAGAAACTTTGTGATCCCTAAAGTCTACATATCACAAACAATACCAAAGTTCACTACACTATGAAGATAAATATATTCCACGTGTAGATAGGAGCTGAACCATTGTTCCTGTAACAATTTAGCATATAACCTGAAAAAGATCATTTTACTTTGTTCCATTTCTGAAATTAGGATTCCCTAGATAAAAGAAAAAAAGCCATAAAATGTATAATTTGGAGGGGGGGGGGGGCTATTCTGAAAATGTTTTGTATTAAGCAAGACATGTTCAGTGTTGGCTATAACAGCATTTTATTCACATCTGAAATACTTAGAGACAGGATGCTTAATTATTAAAATAAGTCAACATTTCCAATTCAATACTTCAAATTCTTCTTGGGACTTGATTGCTTTCTGGGATAATATGGAAACAATATTTTTATTAGTTTTTTAAAAGAGATATTCAAAATTAAATGGGATGTTCTTTAGACAATACTTCTCTTTGTGGGGAAAAAATATCAGTGATTAGAAAATAGTATCACTTATTTGAGGAGCCATCCTCATAGTGCCTAGCTATGTTTTACAACACAACCAAGTATCATCCTTCCTAAACCACACAAATTTCTAAAGGAAAATTTCTCAAGGAAATTGAAGGAATTGCCAAAAGCAAGCATTATACATTGGACTTAGAAACAAAAAATGGATGCCCACAGATAAATGAACTTCCTGTCCAAAAAAATAAAAAGTATGAACTACCTCTCCTAGGTAACTTTTAATGACCTTCTCTCCTTTTTCTGGAGCAGTAATGATGAATTTCAGCCTTGTACCTGATGTGACTGCTCTTTTTGGAGGCTTATCAACACTACAGAACACTTGTTTTCTGCCTCATAAGAGAGAGCATGGGTTTCTAAGACATGGAGGACTTTTCAGGACTGATCAAACACTTCTATGAAGACACTCAAAGTCTCATGTATAATGCACAGTGTATGTATAACTATGCTGCTTGTTGATTTACCCTTTGGTTTCTAATTAAATTGTATTTTTACTTATGAAAGGGAGAGGAGAGCTACAGTGCATTGGCCACATTCAGCAGGCCTGGAATATACAAAGGGCATAAATAGAGCAACTTCTCTACATCTGTACTGGAGTATAAAACTGATTAGCTCAGGTCCTTTCAAAGACCTTGGAGTACAAGTCACCAAGAGGCTCTGGTGCTGCCTGCCTGGTTTGCAGTCACATTGTCCTGCCAGCACGTGGTCCCGCTTTTGGCTCCCCGTGGTCTCAGCTTATGATCTATTTCCAGCTACATGCAGCTGAGGAACTGTGTCCATCATTCAAGATACCTGTGAGAGCTGCATGAAACAAACCATGAAAAATGCAGCATTGCATTTCACATATCTGCGGGTTTCTAGTTCTGGTTAGGGAAGGTAGACAAGGAAATATTATCTGAAAGATCTGGGTTGATCTGAAAGTTTCCTGTGAATGTTTTTCAGGCTGTGATTTTGAAATATTTTATGGTTTTGAATGCATATACAGTGGTACCTGGAAAACAAGAAACACTTTGGAAACTTTTTCTTGAAGAGTGGTGTTCTGAAAGTGCACAGAATACAAATCTGGAGTCCCTGTAGAGGAGGAGAAAGTGTGGAGTAAATATTTTGCTGTTAAAACCAGAAAAGATTAGTCAGTGTGACTTGATTCGAAAAACAACCATAAAATGATTTTCGGTAACCGTTAACAATTGCATTAATACCTTAAAATACAGGAAGCACTTTCAATAGGAAAACTATTCCATGTAGGTGATTCCCAGCTATAGGCACCTCATTTGCACATTGTAATGGATTAGTTAGCATGTCTCAGGAGTCTGTCTCAGGATCATATTATTACCCTCAGCTGGATAGGATGAAGGTAAGACCTGGCTGAGGATGCCATAAGCATTAAATGTGGTGTGCCGTATCAGCACTTCAGCCAGACTCACACAGAGTGAATAAAGACTTAAATATTTCTATACCTGGTTTTCTAAATTCTCATTTCAAGGATTAAGCAGGAGAATCCTGAGTCAAAAAAAAAAAAAAAAAGGCTCATGCTTTTAAATAGATGGATGTCTGTTTCCTTTTCATTATTTCAGTTTTAAATCCTTGACATAATCTGTCCATCAGTGTGGTATGATCACCTTGGGACTTTTTCCACAGAGTTTGCAGATCTGATCATCACTGGTGTACAGGCACACAGTTTTCAGTAGATTAAGAGGATAATAAACAACTTAATGTTTCGGGATGGGTGGATTTTCACATATTTCCAGTTAGCTGTTTTATAGAAAATAGCCAGGGGTGTAATAATGAAGAATCCATTACTCCTAGTACTGCATATGCCTTATATGAAGGGATGTATTTATAGGAATACAAGGCCAGGAATCCAGCAGGGCTGTGGGGGGAAAGAGGAGGCAGACACTTTCCTGAAGGCTTTTTTTCAGTATCTGTTTGAAAAGCCTCAAGCCATGAAGCTCTTGTTACTTCCCTGGGGCTCTTTCCAACAACTAATGCAGAAGAATTTTTTCCTGCTATTCTTTCTGAAAATAATTTTATATATGATTTGGTGTAAGAGAAGACACCCAGACAGAACAGTCTTTTCAGTGCTGACCTTGAAATAAAATCCCACCTTGATTTGTACAATGGGAAGAGTTTTATGTGTGACAGATAAAAAATCTCTTTCTGAACAAAAATTCTGAATCCCTATAACTGCTTTCCAACAAGTTCCCATGCTGTATCAAACTGTAGAACAAATAAATCTCATTATTATTTTCTTCAAATCTCAGTTATTGGTCTCAGAGTTGCTAAATACTTTGCCTGGGTAGCATTCAAAATGCAGAACAAATAGCTGAAAGCAAGACTTGTTTTTTCATGACTTATTAAAACGAGGTAGCTGATCATCCAGGTGATCCCAAGCACTATCACTATAGAGACAGTGCTAATCATATTTTTCATTAATGAATCCTTTTTATTCCTAGAAGCACAAAGACACAAAAAGTTATTAATTCTTTCTCTATACCATTTAATATCTATTTGAGCTTTAAACTTTCTATATATTTGGGCTGTATTGCAAAGAGATATGATTAAGGTGAGTTGAGAAGATACACTTCCCTACATTTGTTTGATGTATCATTTGGAGAAGAAATCCAGAAAAATAAATGTAACCAAATGTATCAGACTAGTCCGTGTTTAGAGTATGCAGCTTGGATGTATCTGGTTTTAATTTAAAAAGTGATGTTTACCAAGCCAATTGAAAATTAGCATGTTAGCTATTATAAGTTTTTTAGAATGCTTATAAGTTCATGCAAATGCACTTAATTTTCAATATAAGAATTAGCTGCCCATGATGTCTGAATATCCAGTTTCTCTTAAGCCTGAACAGACTCAGAGGTAAGGTATTTTGTTTGCTCCAACCATGAAAATCGTACATAGAGAAATGAAGAAATGGTACAAAGTTTTATTGAATGGATCAGTCCCATGGGATTAATAAAAATTAGAGCAATCCTTTTTAAAATAATACAGTGTACACTGAGGGTTTGTGACATACAGCCTGTGACAATACATGGAGTGTTGATGTAAAACTGAGCAAGTAAACCTGCTTCAAGCTACTCAAGAACTGGCATGGTGTTTGTCTGTGCTGAGAAATTCATAATTCTCAGTTGGCTAGACCCACTCTTCTCTCACTTTTATGGATTTAAATTAGGAATAACTGTCATTGAAGTCGACTGACACTGCAATCCAAAAAGGGGGACAAAAGCCTGAAATGTGTTCATTGATATGCACTTGTCTTGAACAAAGTCCGACCCATTGTAACAAATGGAATTCATTTTCTGCCTGTTTAAATTACACATTTCTTTAAAATAAAAGATTTTGTAAAAAATCTGAGTTTGTGACAAGAAAGTCTGAGCTAGTGACAAGAGACTGAGGAATAAATTTGCTGAATGATATGAGGAGTCCTGTGCCATCTCACCTTATCAAATTTGTCTTCTTCTTCAATATCACAGAGATACTGATTTTGATGAAGATCAAGATGTGAAGCAGGAGTGCTACTGTCAAGAGGAATGACCACAACATGGGCTTTTGCACTCTGAGATTCTGATTTTGTTCCAGTGCTGCAAGCCAGAAACTTTGAATATAAAGAGAGATAGGTTCAAAAGATACTTCAGATACATTATTCAGAATACCAAAACAAAACAGAATAATATTCCACTTTTCATCCTGAAAGACCTTACAGTGCTTTCTAGGTCTTATTAACTTAGCTCTGAAAGGCAGCCATTCCTTGAGAAATGAGGGCTTTCAATCATGCTTCTCTTTCTCTGGGAATACAAAATGATACATCAAACAAACTACATGGAGAAATAATAAGGTACAATATAACCAAATAGATATCTGGCCACCACATGCACCTTTATCTTTAGGATATATTTTATAGTAAAGAATAATAGGGCAGACCTAATGCACAAAGGCTGAAGAAGAAACAGGGACAACTTCAGAAAAACAGGGTTATCCTGTAATAACCTTCACCTCTTTTCTTTTTCATTTTCAAATAATCTCAAATTAGAAGTCACACGCCCTAAATGAGTATCACAACATGACCACCATCTGGAAGGGGGTTTGTGTTTACATTTCCTAAACAAGTCTGTCTTTCTTTTCTATCATCCACTATCTCCAAGGTACACTGTAAGCCTGATAGCCTACTTTGGTATGTGTGCACTTGAATACCTATGCCAAAAACACTGGGCAAATAGGTATATTGTTATTATGGCCAGATTTTAAATAAATGTGAGGATTAAATGTAGGTACTGAAATGTAGTTATGCACTTAAATGAAGGGGTGGGCTATCAGTTAGGCTAAGGGTGTCCACAGTTTGCACTTCAACTCACAGGGGACTGCACAGTCTTGCAGAAGGATTCAAGGCAGATGTAGATTCAGTACCCTAAATCCTTAGTGAAGAGAAAATGTGTTTCCTTCTAGTCAATGTCTAGGTTAAGTGAAGACTTCTATTTCTTTTGACTACTTAGATGTACAAAATAGTGTACCAACAGTACATCTAGAATTGTATTAATAATAAGCCATCACAAAAGGCATGGGGATAGTAAGTGTTGTAATAATATGTGAAATTAAAATTCTTCCTAGAAGAAGAAGTCAGTAGTTTAGAGCTTTTCCTTCTCTGTAAGTTGCTCCAAGTGTTACTGCAACTACTACGGCAGGGATTCCTAATTAATAAGAGAGACGTTAGCATTTTATTGTTCGGTTGCACAGGCATACCTCTCTCCCATACAAATAGCTCCTTGCCTCTGAAATTTCATAGATTTTAAGAGCTATGTTTCACCTGCACTGTACTAAGTTAAGTGGGTTTTCTGTAGCCTAGACAAAAAGCAGGACTGAGGGTTGTGAGCACTATTTTTTTGAGGGCAGCTCATGTCCATGACTTGCTGATTTTTTGCCATCAAAGAATTTCAACAGAGCTTCCTGAGCCAACACCAATGGTGAAAGAGCAAGCTCCCTCCTGGGCTGTAGTGGGCTCCCTTATCACAACTGTGCAACCCTAACTTCTGGTCAGCAGTGAGAAACTAATTTAAGAACATTCTGCACCAGACACCATTGCATTTCATACCAGATTGATGCAGAGTGTAGCTTTCGCCCTGCAAGAAGCTTGGCTGTGCAGGTTTGCCTCCTCAGTGCCTTTGCTTCACTTCTTGTCTTCCACGTCTCTGCCTCCCAGGTCACCCTAGGCAGCACATCTCATGGAGAGGAACGCCATGCACAGTTTTTTGTTTGGGTAATAAACATGCTCCTTAAAGTCTGTTCCTTCTTCATCCCTAATACAGATCTTCCAGCTTGCCATGCATTTACTGTGCTCTCAAAAGAGATCCAAAAGCAGTGAGTGAGAATCATGCTGGTTTGGATGTGTGTGACTTGTCACAGGACACACTGAAGAACATAATGCTGTGTTGTCATGCAGATACGTATGGAGGGAGCACAGTGCCACGTAGCCAGGCAGTTTTTGCTGAACTTTTCCTGGCTTGCATGTGCAGTCCGAATTCTAAATGTTTCAGGGGAATTGCCTCTACAAATGCAAGACATAATAATGGAACAATGAGGATTGAAAACTGCTTGGTGGGTGCAATCAGAAACAGTACAACACAAAAGCTGAATACACAACATGGAAAAGACAGGTGTTCCTGTACACTGCATTAGAAGAGTTTCTTGAAACAAGCTGAGATTTTCACTTTACCTAGTGAGCATCTGTCTGTATTTTTCCATTTTCCGGGTAGTTTGCATTTCCCTTTCAGTTTGCAGTGTTGCTGCTAACTGCTGTACTGACTTTAGAATGTGTTCTTTGTTTATTAATAAATAATATATAACAAATAATATCAGTGACTCATTGCTTTTGGATGTATTCAAGGCTCTGGCTGGGAATCTCTACATCAGGAATTTAAGTCCACATATGACATCACCATAACTGAAAGATTTTTTACTTAGTTTCCAGAAGCAGATTGTTGAATGCTTGATTACTGTGAAGATTTCTCCTGCACCCAACAGGCCTGTGTTGCTGTGCCAGTGACCAAGTTATCAGTTTCAGTGTTTTATCAGGACAATAAAAACAAGCTCGGGTTATACCAGTAGTGTGAGCAGCAACAGGAGATAATAAATCACGTGGCACTAACCCAGAGACACTGATTGTAATTACTCTCTGTTGATCTCCTGTCTTTACAACTCTCCCTGAATGTACTCTGTACTGTAAAAGTTGCCATATGGACAACTTTAAATCTCACCCCATCCAATTACTGACATGGTTACGAGGGAGTGTCCAGGCAGCAGCTTGATGGCTCTGAGCAGCAATAAGTACAACTGTGCAGAATTGAGTGCTGACCACAGAAATGTTGCCAGCAAGAAATAGTGCAGTAGGGCAGGCACAGCTGTGCACCAGGAGTCTGCAGGAGGATCCCCCTTGTCAGAGGTGAGTAAGGTGTTACTGGTGGCATCATAAGGAAGGTATTGCTGGTAGCATCTGGTGATATCATTGCTGCACTTCCTGGCAGTGTGGTTTTTGATTCCAGAGATGAAGATGATGTTAAAAATGAGCATAGAAAAGCAGAGACTCACTAACATTCACATTACAGATAACTTTTGAGTTTTCCTATTGGTAGGAATATGTTTAGGAGAAAAAAGGAAGAGAAAAATAAGAAAAATTGGAAAATATTTTCTCATTTTCATTTATACTAAAAGCAAGCTAGAGTACAAACTTCAATACAGACAGAAACCAAAACAATAACTTGTTTGCAAAATTACACCAACGTTACTCTCAGACAGCTTAACAAATCCATCAGTTTTGTCTGACTTTGACTAGAATACAGAATACCCAGCACCTTTTAGGACTAGGCCTTGACTGATAGCAGTTTGGGATGCATTTTATTTTTTTCTCCTCTGCTCTTTTTGGAATCCTTTTTTTCGGTGTTAAGAAGTGAAGTAGCATAAAACAAGTATTTCTAACTATTCTCCAGAGTGCAACAGAATAATAAACCTCAACTTCCAAACTTTGTCTTGTCTCAGAATCACAGAATCACAGGATCAATGAGGTTGGAAAAGACCTCCAAGATCATTGAGTCTAACCTATGACCAAACACCACCAGTATCAACTAGACCATGGCACTGAGTGCCATGTCCAGTCTTTCCTTAAACACCACCGGAGATGGTGACTCCACCACCTCCCTTGGCATGATATATATTATATACAGTATATGTATGCATATGTATAAATGTGTATTTTTATGCATATATATGTATGTATTTATATATATAAAATAGTATCATAAATAAATGCATTTAAAAGGCAGAGTCTGGAAGCTCCTACAATCTTTAAAACAATAACTTCGATGGAATTGTTCCAAATCTACATTAGCACAAGCAGGATGAGAAACATGCATTCATCTATTGTAACTACAGCTCTGCTGGCAATTTGCTCGTTGTTCAGAGGGGAATCACAGGACACCATTAATCACAAGCACATCCATCAAGGAAATTTGCTGCAATTGTGTTTGTATTAAGTCACTCACAATAAAACAGTAACACAAGCAGCTACCAGCTAGAAAAAAGATAACTATTTACACATTGTAGTACTGGGCTATGGGGAGAGGTCACGCTGGTGGTGGGACACTGTGACACATTTTTAAAACCTAGTATTGAGATAGTGAACTGAAAATCTCAACGTGTATCACAGACCTGTGTAGCAATAATAGCACTCTAGCTCTGTGTTGTCAGTGCCTGGCCAGGGCAGTAACAGAGGTGTAAGCGGGTACCAAGCCATGCTATGTGATTTAGCTATTTTAAAAAATACTATTTGCTAATCAATAATATTGTAATATGGTCTAAACTGACTACTTTTAATTGTTTTCTCAAACTACATGCAGAGCAGAATATTGTAACTTAGTGCAAAACACTTGCAGTTTAACATCTTCCCTCTTACCTAGTGAGTGTTTGAAACAAAATTGTAATAACCAGACCAGCCATGGACAATCCAACACCAGTATAAGAAATATAATCCAAAGGCTTTGCATATTTTTATTTGATCTGAAATGCCTAGAAAATAAAATTTTATCAGTTATATCAGATGAGAAGAGATAAATTTCTTTCTGAAGTTTGTGTTTCTGGTTGCACATAGAAACAAGAACGTTCTAGTAAAGTTTGATTATTGCTAGCCACTGCCAGAATTTTTATCACACAGAATGATTATAAAAATAATAAAAAACTCCAAAACTAGAGAAATTTGTGAAGAACACCAAAAAGAGATTTAACAATGCTGATCAGGTATTTATCAAAATAGGAGATAAAATTATGCATATTAAAATGCAAGGTGACACGGACTGGACAAAGCAGCTTTTAACTTTTCATACTGGTGAGCATTCTAAATTTTGACTTCTTCTTTTGATATTCTTACAGTAAAATGTTACAAAGAATTATAAATTGAAACCAGTCTATGTTTGTATAGCGACAATAAAGCAGCAAGTAAATGTAAATGTATTCAGCAAAACAGAAAATGCTGTTGTGTTTGCATAAACAGATGGGAATCTTTGTTAGAAGTCACTTTGTGCAAAAAGGACATGCCTAACATAAAGGGAAATACAGAAACAAATAAATAGTAAAAATATGGAAATGCTGTTCTGTGAAGACGGTAAAAATGAACTCTGAAATGCTGGCATGCTGAAGTTAGTGACCACAGGTACGTGGTTTTATCCAGGGTGTGTTTTGTTTAGAGAAGCTGAAATAAATACTGAAAGAATAACAAACGTCAGAAACAGACAATCATTCCAAAATAGTCTTGTTAGTACAAGAGGGCAATGTATAAAACTTTACGGTTGAAAGCTTAATATTTACAGAGCAAGTGCTTTTATAAGCATATAAGCAAAGGGAGTAGTTAATGCTAAATCCTCTGAGTTATTTACCCAGCACAAGGCAGTGCCACAGCTAGACCAGATTCCAGGCTACTCTACTGTTCATCTGGGGGCACTTTAGCCTTTAGACAAACCCTCATTCAACCACCAGCTGCAGCAATGGAGGTGCAGAGCTGGAGGCTACACCAGCTGAGCAAGGGGAATGAATTAGGCCAGCCCTTCCCTGCTATGGAGCTGCACAAGCAGGTGGCACAGCCACAGGTCGTGTCAGAGGAAGCCAGGACTTGCCAATACATTTGGCTATTCAGCAGCTTGGGCACAACTTGCCCGATTTGCCAGATCTGCCGTGGGGCAGAAACAAGTACATGGGGACATCTTAAACTCCTGTGCATTCTAGCTGAGTGCACCTATGCCCTTCTATTGCCATGCTGGTCTTAGAGTTAAAAACAACCAACCAACCAAAAACATTAAACAACCCTGGACTCTTCCCTTTCAAGAAAAGACGATGCCCTATCATCAGAACAGCAAAATTAGTGGTGTGATTACACCTGCATCTCAAGAACTGGTCTCTCCCTTTTGCACAGCCAGCAGTACTCCAGTCGTTTCGAGTGTAATCCCAAACGACGTAGGCGTGATCACACAGCTGCAGTTCGGATGTGGCGTACCAGGGACTGGGATCACAAGGGGAAAAGGGTCTATAGAAACACAGAGATGGCACCAGCAAACAGTGTGTACTGACAGTGATTTGATTTTGAAAGGGAAGCTGGTGCCTACCAAGGGACATACGGGTTTCCAGTAAACCTTATGAATGATATCAATAACAGCATATTTGGCATTTTAAACTTGCTTTATATGCCTTTCTCAGTTAAGATTGCCAATGAAGTTACCAATTCCTGTGATTTGTTCAGGTAATTAGGATTCAGGCTCCCACTGACTCCCACAGCATTAAACAACTGCCAGTTGAATTCCGTGTAAGCCAAACAACAGCTTTCAGTTTGTGGTAGCACTGTGTTACTGCCAACCGGAGCTGGATCCGCACTGGAACAGGAAGCAAACAATGATAAACGATAAACCCATCCCACCACTTCTGCCACACAGTGGTGCTCAGGCATTCATACACCAAATGCAGTCATTTTCAGACAACAAACTTCTGCTGGGTACTGCAATTAGAACCACTTTTTAATGAGCAGAAAGCAGCTTGGAGTGCAAATAAGTGAACAAAACCATTCATGGTATTAGGTAGTTCTGTTTAAAATTATGAATAGAAGTAGGAGTAAAAAAATCAATTATAAGTTTGTTTCAGTAATTTCCTTAGAAATTACACATTTCCTGCATCACTTACCTGTATGGTTCCATGGTGATGATTACTGATCTGTCATATGTATTTATTTGACCTTAAAAGCTTTGTTAAATGTTGTAAGAAGAAGCCAACTACTGTTTTCTGGAGAAACCATGCCAAACATGAATGCATATTATCTAAAAATTTTGGGGTTTTGGCAAATGGACACTCACATAAGAGCATTTCCTGCAAGAAAGTAGTAACACCTGGAATCAGTTCCTCGTGGAGGAAGTCAAAGCACACAGTGGTTTTAACTGGAAGTAGGAGTTAAAAGATAGCATGAAAAATGAACATTCCCCACATTAATATGTATATTGGACTATGCCAGTCATGTTGACTTTTTCTTGTTTTCCAAGATTTTGGTAGTCTTCTGGAGAGAAAGACTGTCCTCCAGAGACCTGGTTTTTCATTCTTGATATAGGACTAATGGACCCTGGGACAAATCCACTCTGGCATACCTATAACATTTTATGGAATACAGTTTTGCTCACAAAGGTCCCAGTTTAGCAGTACGGAGTCAGTAATATCAGCTGTTTAATACAGAAGTTGAAGAACATTTTCTATGCCACATTATCTAAGCACACTTCACTTGTGTCAGTATACATCCCACAAACTCTGTCAATTGCTTATTGCCAAAAACCAAAGCAAAAAAAACCCAACCCCCTCTCTGCTGGAATCTCTTTCCCTAAGTCCTGAAGAATGCAGCAGGGCCAGGGCAGCCTGTGGTTCAAACTGGCCATGGTGTTTCTCACCTTGGGATTGAAGGCTATTTCAGCACTGCTCGCTACTCCACCATCGATATTGCCAGAGATGACTCGTTTAGACAAACTGTGGAGACTCTGATAAACCGTGGACAGGAGGAGTTTGTCATTTTGGTACAGGACAAATCCAACTCTGCCACTGTCTGATGAACCTTTGCAAGGCAAAGAGAAAACTAGGTATAGATGGCAGGTATCAGAGAAGCTGGTGCTTTTGGAGAAGCCTACACAATGCTGTCGCACATATTCAGCATTTACAGATTCTTGTTCAGATTTTTTTTTAGAATCCATATAAGTAGTAGAGAATGGCTGCTCTTCCCGTGAATGTCAAGAGACATCTTCAATTTTTGCTGAGGTGGGGTGTGAAAATAATTATTACCATTCTCTTAATGTCATTTCTGGGGGAAAACACTGGTAAATGAGGAAAATAATATCCTAAATGCCAATATATGCACACAGTCCAAATGGCCAGACTTTTAATAATACTGAATGAGAAATAGTCACACCAGGGACGTTTACTGCTAGTGAGAAGTCAGAGGAGACTGCCTGGTTTTTTGCCTTCAGATCCCACTTTTTGACTGCGTTTCTTTTGCACACTTCTAGCAAATTAGAGTTCACTACATTATTTAAATCACTCAACTGTAGCTTAAGTGAGGAAGCAAAATCCTGGATTATATAATAGATTTTGTTATTGATTTTATGGTTTTGATTTAAGATCAAGAGGGACTGATTTGATCACTCTCTGATTTGATCATCAGGTGAGACTAATGTAACTGTATATCAAGAAAATATCATAAATGTGCACTGAATATTGAAGAAATCTGTTGGGACTTTTTTTAAGACAAGCTTTTGACATCTGTCTGTCTTGAGAGGACTGTTATGTGATACTGGCATTATGATAAAGGCTTTAATTACATGATCACACTGTTTTTCCACAATATTGTTGTCTGAAACAGTGAACAGAAGTGGCAGTGAACAGTTAATGAGTTATTCAGTGATTTTTTTATTGTCAGTGCTGGGTGTGTGAGGTTACTTGGTTTATGTCTTCACATCTTATTCTAATCCTGCTGAGAGGACTGAATTATTCATTTCCCTGTGGGCTTGTTTACCATTATGGTGTCTAAGTGCTCTACTAATTTCACCTTTGTTATACTGTTGTGATGTCTCAGTGTTGCTGACACTACACGGAGAGACTGAGGACAAGTCTGCTGGTTTCTGGTGCCTGGTGTGAAACTCTTGTGATGTCAGAGAAACGCATGTTTGAAACTCAGCTCTCCCACACCCACCAGCTTCTGAAGCAAATGAAGCAGAGGAACTATAACCTTTTTCTTTTTTCCTCTCCTGGTCAATACCAATTTATCCTCTGAGCACTGCAGAGTGCAGTGGACATCTGGAAAAATCCCAAGTGGTTAATCCAATTCGCAGGTGGTAGGATGTGGATGTCCTGGCTGACACCTGACAGTAGTAGTAATTTTAGTTGAAATGGTTGATATATTCAGATTTCAGGCAAAGTAAGTATGTACTTGCTCTTGATCTCAATGTTTGTAGAGGTATGGACAAAGACTCAACACACTCTCAATTTTAGAAAACAAAACAACTGAAAAAGTCCCAGACACCAAAAGCATTCTAGCCATTTCATGTACTTTTTCATTCTTCTATAAATAAGATTATCCAGCTCATTTGACACGTGCATTTCTTGTACCAGGCGTCAGCATGCATAAAAACCAACCAGCTAAGGGTTTTTTTCCCCAAAGGAGATTTTTAGTGAATATTCATTAAAAATTTTCCCAGCTGCAGTTTTCAAAAGAAGAAAGAACTTACTGTTACTTAAAATGTTGAACAGTATCTGAACTTCAGTACTGAGGCCACCAATCAGCCCAGGAACATTTTCCTGTATTTCCAGTTTTGTTGACTGATACTTTCCCAGTGCTATATTTGCCACCATTAGCAGTGTATGAGTCAGGATTTATGGTTCATACTGCTGTGTCCAGGTAAATCCAACAACCCACAGGACTTACTTCTCTGTGCCAAAACCAGAATCATAGAGGACCCTAATTTCAGTGGAGCAGACTGGATTGCAACATTGGCTGTGAGATGTTGCCAGTCAAAGAAAACTCCTCCATTGTTTTCATGAGGCATCAAAATAATGAGTGGGATAAAAGTTATCATTATTTGTTATTATACAACTACAGGTTCAGTTTCTGAGCTTCCCCTCTGATTTGGTTCTCCAGTGGGAAGCACTCCTTGTTTCCTATCCATACCCTTTCTCTAACGCAGAAGAATCCAGCAATGTGTATGTTGGTGGAAATTGGAAATTAAACATTGGCGTTGAAAGCTAAAAATATTTTGACTTGTTCACAAACTGCTTTCAACCTAAACAGAAAGGGAAATGCTGTTGACTGCATCTAAAGAAAATGGCAAAAGCTGAAGTTACCTGGTTGTAGCATTGACAAGATTACTGTGGATGAATTCTGTTTCGTTGGCATCCAAGAGTTGACTCGCTGTAGCCATTACTGCCACAGACGCCTGAGACATGCGGAAAAAAAAGGCAATATTCAAATGCAGTTGAATAAATCACCCCATGTGCTACACACTGAATGGGCAAAGTAAGAACAGTTAACAAGCATTGCTTGAAAGTACACAACAGAGTAGAAAAGCAAAGGAAGCCATTCAAGAAACCACAAGCTTTGTGCCAACGGGTTTGTAAATTCCACACTTCTATTAACTTAAGAAGGATTAAATTATCAACTTAAACATTAAATGGTGCTCATATTAAAATTTCAGATATACATCTGAACAGCTGATAAATTTACACTCCGCTCTGAGAACAGACCCAACAGTGATTCCACAAGTACGTGCTCAAGGATGCTTAAATAACTCTGTTAAATGGCAAAATTAGAGCATTGTTTGTAGTGTTATGTACAGTTAAGAAAAAGGACAGTGTCTTTTCTGCTGGTAGAGGGGGGACAGAATTGATATCCCAAATATTAAGCCCCACAAGTCTTATTTTAGTCCTCACAGAAGTCACCTGAAAGTCTTCTGGAACATTTGGCTTTTTCATAATCTGCACTGCTATATTTGCAGCAGCAGTGATGTTCTCTCTGGTCAGTTGGTCTGGCACGGAGGTGAGGATTTGAGTGTTATTTGCAGTAACTGAAACCTTGCTGGAGCATGCAGTTTCAACCTGTGAGGAAAATGTCATTCAACAGAAACAAAATGAAAAGCGGAAAAAGAGTCACCACCTCATAACATTCTCACAGAAAATAAAAATATACAAGTATTTGGCCATCTAAAATGTTTATGTTAATGTCAAGTACATGTTATTTGCAAATTCTCCCTAGAGATTGTTTTCATGAATTCATGGAGTATCTTGGGTTGGAAGGAAGCCCTGGGGGTCCCCTAGCTCAGCAGGGCCTGAAACCAGGCTGCTCAGGGACTCACTTTGAATATCCACAACCTCCCTCAGAAAACTGCTCTTGTTTGAACAGTGTAAAGAAGAAAAATTTTCTCTTATCTAACTGGAATTTCCCATATTGCCACTTGAATCTGTGGGCACTCATCCTAAAACTGCACACCTTGAAGAACAGCCTGGCCCCATTGTTCTCCACACCTTGCCATGAAGTAGCAGCAGGACCTCTCCTTTGTCTTGAAGTTACTGAGTTCTGAGTCTATAAACTTCTGTACACTTTTCATTGTTCCTTAAATAACTACAACAGGATTTTTTGAAAGGCCATCAGAGGAACTTGAGAAATGTCCCCTGGAACAATCATGCCTCCCAACACAGTGCTTATAACCTGCACTGAGTACATTATCCTCACTTCAGCACATTATACAGAGTGTCAGCTTGGAATAAATATCAAAAAAACCACCAACAAAACAATAAAATATTCTTCTTCTGGAGATACCAGTAAGAATTGCTATAAGCACTGGCTGGATCCAGTTTGAGTTAGTTAGCACTGAATGGAGTAAATGTCTGTTGCATCTTAAGAGCCTAAACATAAAAGGAAGTTGAGTCATATGATATATGATATATGATATATATGATATATGATATGTGAAGGTGTAGCTAGATAACAATAAGAGACAGAAAATCTGCCAGTCATCAGGTGAAGTCCTCTATTTCTTAATACTGCCAATGAATATCTCTACTGAATTGCTTCAATAACTGAATTGTTCTCAAATTATTTATGTTGGGAAGCTACCAAAATCAAGATTAATTCTATCATGCAGCTTTGAAGCGTTGATAAAGCTTGGAATGGTAGGTAAGAAAAGTGAATGTGTTGCACAGGGAGGAAGGAAATTTGCTTTTATAATTACTGGAGATGGTATTATTTGACTTGAAAACATCTGCCTATGCATGATGGACCAACAGCACATCATGAACACCTGTGTTCACTGTTCTTGCTTATGACTTTTAGCATGACCTTGGATTCAAGGTAAATATTTCAATTTAAAAGTAATCAAATCCTTTTAAACCTGGTCTCTGGATCACTAGCATGAGCACCTCCTCCTCCCATTCCCCAGATCCCCAAGCAGCCCTCAGCTCACTAGATGGCAGCCCGACATCACAGCTCCCAACAAAACCCCACATTACTGATGGCAGCAGAAAACCCATAGGTCACACCTTACTGGCACTAGAAATAGATACTGCTAATATTACATATTACTTTGAGCCATTTAGTGAAGGTTATGTACTGGGAAAATGTAATATTGAGCTCAAGGGTTTCTCAGGAAAGGATCCAAGCGGGTGAAGCATTGGGTTGAAGGTACAGTAGTCAAGCAAAAATGTGCAAGAAAAGGGACTTCTCTTATTTAAAGGGACAGCACCTGGTGAATTTTTTTTCCTTTTTTTCTTTTTTTTTTTTTCAGTTGGGACTAGTGATAAGGAAATGAAACACAGAAGCAGCAGAAGGGAAGCAGTCACTGTAATGTTCTTAGTCATGTTCAGCTCTCCATGTTTTGCAGATACACAGAGCTAAACCTTAGAGCTAGACTTAGGGGGTTAGGGATTTTATGGATTTTATGGAATGTATGGATTTTATGGATGCCATTCATACAAGAGAGTTTGAATCTGGATTCTTGATGGACAGAAACGTTGATGGAATGGAAAGGCTTCACTCTTAATCCTTCTGAACATGTTGGTGTCAGTATCACCCTCATGCCAGTCTTCTCCAAATCCCTTGCATGTTCTCATCAATTTGGCACCCTGGGTCGGCCTCACCTCTGCTCAGAGGCATTTGCTGTGAACTGGGAACCTGACTGAGGAAATTGAAGGCCAGTTAAGAAATAAGAAAAAGGATGCTGTGTCCAGGCAAGCCCAAGCAAAATAAAATGATCACTGTTGGAAATTCAGGCCATTTGCAAAGCAGACACATGCCAAGAATGCCATTGGAAAAGGCTTTGGTCATTTATTTTGCTTTCTGCAAAGTTTTGATTAACATAACATATATTTCCTGCCTCAATTTTCCATTCCCACTCCCCTTTCTTTCCCCAGGATGTTTAAATACTAGTTTAATATTACCTGTGATGCTAAGGAGTCCAGCTTTTCATTACAATTCAGAATTTGGTGGGAGGCTTTAAAGTAGGAATTTTCCTTTCTCTGGAGCACGTCTGGATTGTTACTGAAGCATTATCTGTAATTTTGTAAAAGCAGAAAGATACGCATTTGGTACAGAAGCTCTCACACATACACATGACCTCACTGGGAATTAAAACTGTTCTGTGGGTGTGACACCCTATGCAGTGTAATTTTCTGTTTGCTTGTAAAATTTTGTCTTTCAGTGTTACAAGTGACCATCAATTATTTAACTATTTATTGTTCTTTTTAGAGCATATATTTTACATTCATGTACACAGTCCTGTCAGAGTGGCTGACATTCTTTATGTCAAAGTCAGACAGGCTTTCATTATGTTAGAGCTGCAGAAACACATCTCTTAACTGGGGGGCACTGGCATCAGCACTGAGCTGTCAGAAAGACTCTTCACCATGTCCTGAAAAACATTGTTTATAATTCATGAAAGAAATGTAAAGGACATGTGGAGCAGCCATGCAGCATTTATTCCTCTACACAGTCTCTGAATGCTGAGACAGGTCGTGGAACCACAGTTGATGGAAAGCATCCTGAATCCTAATGCTAAATAGTAGGATATAAACAGATTGTTTTTCTATTAAAAGGCTGTTCAGGAGCTGACTCTCCTCCCAGCCCCAGACAGGCACAGATCCATCTCAGCATGTGTACCTGAAATTCTCTGCATTTGGGGTAGAAAGCTTTGTAGAAAAGTTTGTGCTATGGAGTTCTGGCTTCAAACACAGACCTCTCATCTGGTCTAATAATCCAACATTGTTCACAAACCTTACATTTACTTTTGGGAAGTGGAAGCAAAAGGAAAGAAACACATACCATTCACAATATGAGGTATACATTTTTCTTAGGAGTGACCATATTTACCCACTATAATCCGTTCAAAAGTGAAGGTTTTTATATTGCTTTCAGAAATGTTCACTGTCTCAGTACTGTAGTCACAAAAATTAACTGCACAGAAAAAAATATATATAGATATATCCAAATGAAATATTTTTAGGATAAGGATCAGTTTTCAAAAATAAAATGGTGCTGAGACAATAGAAGCTCATTGAATCTTTTGCCCTAAATGAAATAAAAGCAGATAGGTAAATCTTGTCTAAACCCAAGCTGCTAAGCTGCCTCAAGTGATATTTTTGAAATCAATGAAGTCTTAAAAGCCCATACTCTTTGCCATCTCTTTTATTTTCACTGCTTTAGTCCTAGAAAATTTGTGACAAATTGTAAAGCCTCACCTTTGGTGTCTTAATACCCAGGCAGAAATCAGATTTGATAACCTAATGCCACAGAATACAGCAGGGGGGCAAAATTACACACTTTTGAACAATTAATGGGAAACAGTCCTTTGGTGACTCTAAACAGCGATGGGTTGGATATGGCTTCTGGTGCAGGAAGTTTCTGCCCTGCTGTCTGCTGGACTGGGACAGGCTGGCCACCCCAGACCCCACAGCTGATACTGGCTACATCTAAAAGCAGCATGATGAGCCTGGTGAACCCTGACCTGACCCAAGAGAGGAGCCTATTACATTCTCATGTACCACACTGCTATAGCTTAACACAAATTTGCCTCACAAAACTGCAAACACTTGGGAAAAATATTGCCGCATATGCCGAAAATTTTTGCTTCATCTTAGGACTTGCAATATCCTGTTTTTGCTAACTTTTGCTAATTCAGACCACATTTCAGCTGACTATGTCCCATTAGCAGGACTGACTCCAAGCATATTTATGGTCAGGGTCCTGAGGGGGCTTAGGAAAGCTGGAGTGTTCTCTGTGTTCTGGCATGGACTTCCTTGTCAGGTTACTTAACTTTGTGGATCTTGTTTTCTACAGGGCCTCAGTTTCCCATTATACAATGACACTTTCCTTCTACATGAATTATTATGAGCAAATAAGGATGCATGATGCTGTGAAGATGAGGCTGCCTTACAGCACCATCCCTGAGTCTTGCTTGCCAGAAGGTGGTTAGCAGGACAAGGTGTCTCAAAAATCTGGTGGAAGGAACCTCTGGAGGGCATGTAGGCCAAACAGAGGCTCCACATCCTCACCAGGAGACATGCTGCAGTGACACGCTACCTTTTTAAATCCAAGCATTTCTCCTAATGCTCAATCTCAGCATCTCAAACTGCATCTTATGACTTCTGTGTCTCGCTTTACCTTCTGGCGGTGCAGAGAAGGTTTGGGTTTGATGGTCTTTGCAACTCCTTCTCAGCTGGAGGCTGCTGTTAGCCCTGCCCTCAGTCTCCTCTTCAGCACAGTGAACAAGTTCACCTCCCTTCCATACTTCCTGCAGGCCACCTGTCCAAAGCCCCGTAGATGCTAAAAAAGCTGGCAGATTTATTTTCCCAGCTTTTTACAGCTGCTTGTGAAAGTCTCCTTTCTCACGCAAGCTAGCTGAAAACAGGGTAGAGGGTTTTGTAAACCAAGACTTTATCTCACAGGTGCAAACTTGTTATGCACAGTCTTGTTTTCCACACTGAAGAAAATATTTTGAAATGGGTGCTGTACCATTCAGCCAATCACTCTGGGAGGTGTATGGTCAAGCACCTAATGATGTTATGCAAACAAAGCTGTATAAACAAATCTGTAATTAATTAAATAATCCCATTTTATCCTGGACTTCTGTGTCGTTCTTCACGCTGTCCCTGCGGACAACAGTGACAAAGCCCCTCACTGACCTTACTGCATCCTGCTGAACCCTCTCCAGCTTCCCTAAGTCTGGTTTACCTGGCTTGCTGGTGGCAAACCTTAGCTTGTATTTCCCCGTGGTGCCTCACCAATGCCAGGAGGGGCAGGGTAAAAGTGTCCATCAACCTGTCTCCCTCCACATAACACAGCTGCTCTTCCACCTTGTTTGCAGAGAACCACATGCTGTTGGCTCATATTGAACTTGGCATCCACCATCACTCCCAGGTAGTTTCCAGCAGGCCTGCTTCTCAGCCAATTCCAGCAAATTCCTGGTCTGTACCAATGTCCCTGGCACAGAGATCGGCACTTATTCCTGTTGGACGCTGTGAGGTTTCTGTTGGAATGATCTTCAGGTTTCTCAAGTTCTTCTGCACCTAAGCTCTGCCATTAACTATGTCAGCAATGCCTCTGCCCCGCTCCAGGTTCAGTGTTGTGGGCATACTTGCTGAGTGGATGTGCTGTATCATGGTCCAGGTCTTTGATGAAGACACTGAATGATTCTGCCCTATTATTGACCAGTGAGTTGTTCTACTTTTACAATATCCTGATCAAGTCACTGATTGCTACCCCTTGAGTTTAGCTGTTGAGGTAATTTTCAGCCCAGTGAGTTGTCCATTCACCCAACCTGTGTGTCTTCACCTACCAAACAAGAATGCTGAGGGACATGGTGTCAAAGGCATCTCTAAAATCAAAGTGTATTATATCTTGTTACTTTTCTGTTGTCTACATAGACAGTTACTCAGTCAGATTGATCCTGCATGTAAATCCATGCTGTTCCTGATGATCTTCTGGTGTCTCATATGCATGGAAATAGACTCCAAGAGGATATGTTCCAAAATTCTTTTAGCACCTGAGGTAAGCCTGACTGGCTTATGGTTCTCCCAGATCTCCTTCCTACCTTTCTTAAAGGTGAGCATAATATGGATCTTTTTCCAGTTCTCTGTGGCCTCTCTTCATCACCATAGGTGTCAGGAGTCCCACAGGGGCATCAGCCAGGTCTTTCAGCTGTCTTGAATGAATCCTCTCTAGACCCATGGATTTGAATGCCTTTGTGGTGATCCTGCCTTCCCTCTGATGGATGAAAGCCAAGAATAAGTTGCTATGAACACATATGCATTCATACATGAATAGGTACTCATACAGGAGTACCTATTCAAACTTTATTTTTTTCTCTGTCTAATTATTCAAGCCTTGATCCAAAAGTGCTTTGGGCTGGTTTATATGCTTATACTACTTGATTTCAGACTTTAAAAAGAGAGTCCATCTGAAATAAAATTTTCCCACTGATGCAAGTCTCAAATCATTCCAAATATTTTGACTTCATTTGGATCACCCAGATTAAAACAGAACAAAATGAAACAAAACAAAGCAAAAAAAAAAAAAAAAAACCAACCAAACAGAACAAACCACAAGTAAGAATAAAACCAGGCCTTTTGTCATGATTTGTGAAAGAAAATAACCAGGACATAATGTAGAAAAGCAATGAATTATGACCCAAGTGGAAATTTTTCATCATTGTTGGAACAAAAGTAACTGGGTTACAAAAGTTGTCTACGCTGTATGCCTCGCTCTCTTTTCCTGGCAATAAACCAGATCACCTAGATCACCTCCTCCATACTTCCAGCACATGACTGCCTTTTCTTCCAGCCTCCTCAACACCTTTAACAGTATGATCTCATGTTCTTTATGCTCCATCATGTCTCAGCCCCTCTCACCTCTTAGATCCATCTTTATATTCTCAGTACATAAAATATACGTCTCCATTTTGTTAGGTGGTGAAGAGGAAACAAATGTCATGGGTAGTTTATGCATCTTAGTGACTAGACTGGGTTGACTGGCCATGTGGCCTCCACCTCCTTACTGATGGCATAAGTCTCCTTTCCTTTTCCTCTTTGAGATATTTATAGGGTTGGTCTTCTGTGCCCAACTACTGATATGTACAAAACTCAAAAGATTTTGAGACCTTTAAGATCTGTAACCACTTAGTAAATTTAGTTGAAACTGATCAGCAAGTTAAAGAAGGTGCCAAGAAAGTGGAACAGCAGACAGATGGACAGTATAAACATTGCTTAGGAACACAGAGTAAAATTCAGGGTTTGTAACTTCAATAATGTTTGTTATGATTTCAAGTTAATTGCATCTGTCCAAACATTCCTACCTCATGCATTTTAACAACTATTGCTATTAAAATCTATTCTTTAAGGCAATTCACAGCAAATCAAATACAGAACACTAGAGCAGTGAACAAAGGGAGTTATGGAATCATCATAACGCTTTGTTTCCAGTGCTGAAATTCAAGCCATGATTATTTAAGCCAACTTCTCTGAAACATTTTGCCCAAATACTCCAATCAGTCGTGAACTCATTCAATCCGTCATTGTCTGTTGGATGTGCTGCCCATCCTGTCACAAGGGAAATGACATGGAAGACCTGGACTTTCCATCTACCTATCCATCTTCACCAAGCATATTTTCCTGGATACACTGCAGATATTTTGACATCCATCTGAGCAAATATGTCACATTGTTTGACAAAAGCAAAGCTGACACATGACGGTGCATTTGTGTGTCATACTGGCCACATTGTGGGTTGTTGGCCTGGGAAAGTATGAGCTGGGGATTTTACCAGCTCTGGAGATCCTGCAGCTTGGTGAGCTGGCAGCCTCCCAGCACAGGGCAGTGCAGAGAATGTTGTGGCAGAGGGGACTGAAATGGGAGTCAACCAGGACAGTGCTATTCCAGGTGTGGGAAATTTGACTCATCCAAGACCAGCACCAGTGGCAGCAGGAGCTGAAGGCAGGCATTGTCCTGCAGCGTGCTGAGGTGGATGGTGTCCTCAAACACAGGGCAAATCCAGACACGGCAACAGTGGTCACTGAGGTCTGAATCAGATTTTCAAATCACTGTGATCTTCAAACAGGGGAATTCAAACAACAGCCAAATTAGCTAGAAACAGGCCACAGATTTTTGAAACCTGTAATGTCTTCCCCAGATATATTACTCCTTTGAGGTGGATGAAAAAAACAGCATCACCAAGCAAGAAGAGGCATGGCACTGCTTGCAGATCTGACCCCGCTGAGCAGGTCTCATCAGCAGGAAGGGTCAGGGATCTCCCAAAGTGGAGGGGTTCCCAGAAATTATTCCAGCTGCCCATGCTGCCTGGCTTGTAGTGACCTATAGGACAAAGAGATCCCACCTACTCCTCTGGGCACACTCAGGCTCCATCCTGACAGCTGCCACTGTTGGCACAGAAGCACAGAGGTTCCATGGGTTCTGTAGTGCCTACATAAATAAAGAATCAAGCTATGTGTATATGAATCTTCATTAATGGGTATGTAAAACAATGTATCTATTTAATTTTATGAAGGAAAGAAGGGAACATGATATTTTTGAAGCCTCAGCTAAAAAATATATATGACCCATAATCTCACCCATATACTCAGTCACTTGCCCCTAAACCAATGGCATGAACGTGGGGTCAAAGCTTCCAAACATGAATTTGTGTTCCCAAGCTAATGTAGGTGGGAACAGTTTTGTGTAGATGCTGAATGAGCAGGAGTGTGGCCCTCCAGATCAAACTTTTGAGCCCATAAAAAACCCAAATTACTTCAGCAGGAATTCACGGGACCAAGAAGGCAAAACAATGCTGCAGATTCCCAGTGCTGAAGGGCCTAGAACAATAACAAGGACATGGATAGTCACACATCCAAGAATCAGATAAAGATGCTATTATTTAAACAGGCATTATAGGATAGAACAGAAAAAACCCCATGCCCCATCTCTGCCATAGCCTCTGTACCCATTCCAGGACAGGTGACAATTTTTATCCTGTCTTTTGGCAGAAATAGTAGGTTTTCTTCAAAGTAGTCATTGAACTGGCTGCCACAGCTTCAGGAAACAAAAAGGCACTGTCTAAGCAACAGTAGGGAAATTGCAGACCTCAGAAATTTCTGAATATATTGTGTTATTTCCTGTGAACAGTGAGCTCTGAAAATGTTAAGGTTTTTTTAGAAAGAGACTGATAAATCTTGAATGGCTAAGGGGTATTCTGCAGCAGGGATTGCAACAGGAAAGGGTTTGGTGGACCTCAGTCTTAAAAAGATGGATCCAAGATCTGGGGGATCTCCACAGACCAAGATTTCCTCACAGTCAATCTCACCAGGTCCCTAAGTGAAGGATGGAGTTGGAATCCTTTCCAATAAGGTTCACAGTGGAAATTGCACACCTATGCACTGGGTGTAGTGTATGGCTTCAAATAATGCAGAAAACTGGATTTGAGGACTGACATTTGATCTGATATTTTAATGCCTGTGTTTTGAGACACTGGCAAACTGAGTAAAGCCAGAACATTCAAAAGTAAATGGCGCTGCCAGGAACACGTGTCACTGTGTATTTCTAATGTTCTCCCTGAACTAAAGAGATTGCTTAACTTCTTACTCTTTAATGGGATTCATATAACTGGAGGATTATTGCAAACTAATCAGCTGTGCCACGTGGCAGAGGTAATTCTGTTCTTGGCACTCTTTGCTCAGCTCTTGCTCATGTTATTGCTATTTAGCAGTCGTGTTTCAGGCTGTCTCTGCTCCACTGCAGCCAGATGTCTCTGGTGATAGTGGAATAACCTCTAAGTGTCACTAGGTAGTGTCTGTACTAGCCAGCAGCTTTTCAAAACACATCATCTCTCCATTGGAAATCTTACAGGAAGGAAAGGAAATCTCCTCCAGCAATTGAGACTTGTGTGGCTCAGCTAAGCAGCTGTGGAGAACATCTGTATCTGTGGGAGCTGGGTGTCTGATCACGCAGTTGTTGCTGCAGTGCCCAGCAGCAGTGTCCCACCAGCCAGGCACACAGTGTGGCACTTGGGGCCATGTGGCAGAGACCCTGCTTTGGGCTGGGAGCCTGGGAACCCGCAGGACACTGGGGAACCTGCGGCACAGCTCCAAGGCTCTGCCTTGCTTGGTGAGCACAAACCCGAAGCAGCCAGGCCAGGCAGACTGCTGGGTCATCTGGCACAAAGGATCCCAAAACCAGGGAGGGAGCAGGGCTGCCCTGCAAACGCCTGGACCCTGGGCTGCCAGCGGAGGAGCAGCGGCTGGGACAGCCTCAGGTGGGAGCAGTGCTGGAGCTGCTGCTGCTGCTGCAGCCGGCTGTGGCAATGTTGGTCACGGGCTGCAAAGGAGCGCAAGGAAAGGGAAAGGTGGAAAGGAAAACTGGGCTGGCACTCCTTTGAAAGCAACAAAACAGAAAAACAACAGGCAGCTGTGGGGTAAAAAGTTCAGCGTTTACCCCTGGAGGTGTAGACAGAGCTGCAGTGAAGCCCGTGCAGCAAAAGGGAGGTGACAGCAAAGGGCAGGTGACAGCAAAGGGCATCAGCCTCACTTACCTTTGCATTCCCCGAAAGATTTCCTCTGTAGCAACTCACGGGACCTGTTAATGTCAGGCGAAACTGTGCCTCTATTTAGTGCTTCCTGGTAACTTTTCTTAGCCTACTGTTCAAGGTCTCATGAAGCTTTTTTTTTTCAGAAGGAAACTTGTGTCTTTCACAAATGCAAATTCCTGAGCTGACTAATGCAGTCACACCTACTACACATGCAGTAACTCACCAGGCTCCAGTAATTGTGGCACTGGCTTAAAATCATGGGGTCCTTTTGGTTTTGTTTTAAGGTTCAGAAAACATCTTCTTTGTCTTTGTCTTTTAAGTTTTGCAGACATTAATCATGTCAAGAAGCCTGCTGATTTTTGACCATATATATTTCTAAACTAAAACTATACGATTCTTGCATAATACCAGGTCAGCATGAACTGTTGAGCGTGTTTTAATCAAGCGTCATGGGAACGGTTGATGCTGGTGCTTGTGGTTGAAATCTGAGCAAAGAAAAAGCTCTACCACTATACACAGCAAGCAGTGCACCAGATGGGCATGGAGTTATTTTCCATCCCTGAAGTAGCTGCAATTTAAATGCCTTTCTTAGCAGCTCTTTGCCTGCAGCTGTGTTAGGCACAAGCAGAGGTATCCCCACGCCGCACTGAGACTTAACTCCCATCTCATCTGGCTTTGGCTCTGTCAAGTCAAACAAAGCTCTGAGCATATTAGCAAAGGTAGATTATTATTGACATATGTTAAATAATCACTGTTTACTTCTGTGTCCTTTCTGGGGCTCAGCTATGTTCAACCCCTACAAACATCTGATAAATCTCTTGAAGTAAATGTAACCTAATGAATCCTCATATAAACTTTTCTTCAGGCTTCTTGGTCTTAAATCATGTCTGGACAAGCAGCCAGGACTATTTGATTCTTTCAATGTATTTTGAATATAGGTCCATGCGTAGTTTCGTATCACATCAATGTAGTGAGTATTTTGCTGAGAGGAAACACTGACCAGCTTTCTGCTCCAAGTTTGCACACGGAAATGTTTTACAAGAGTATATTGACCTGATTTTCAGATATAGAAAATGCAAATCTCTGATATGCTTTCAATAAATTTTTCAGCAATGCAGGTTGCAATGAAAACATGAACAGGTGCTATATGCATGCAAGCATACAAGCATCTGAAAAGTAAATATTTCCTTTTTAAAACAAAATTTACTATACTAGCTAGAGGTTTATTTTTGTCTTTTGAAAAATAAATCAGGTTTCTACCAGAAGAGTGAGAAAATGTCAAGACATTTCTCAAAGTTATATCAAAGGGGTCATGAGCAGTGTACACATTACAACAAAAACACTCCAGAGATTGTTTGTCACCCTATTCTGTTTTACAGCAGCATACAAAGTTTGGAGTGCTTCTTTAAACATCATTGTAAGGAGAAAAATATTGCCACCTGAGAAGCATGCAACGTGGATGTAATGTTTGTCAGCAGTCGTGCTTAAATATTTAGGGAAAGGAAGAAGAACCCAAAGAGTTCAAATGGGGTAGAATAATTTCTTACCTCCTTTGAACCTGAGGAGCTGCCAAATACACAGCTCCCAAAGGGTGACAGTCACCACACAACAGGTAACTCCAACTAAAATTCTGTCCTGGTGGAGTGAAGTCATGTTGTAGTGCAGGCTGTCTGCAATGCTGTGAAATGATTATTTTACATTCATACTTCTGTGATAAACCATTAACTACGCATATACTGATAAAACTTTAACCTTTTCTGTTTCACCTACAAAAAAAGAGTTTTGAAACTTCTGTGTTTATTATCTCTTGGGAACTGACTCTGGTCCTCAAAATAGATCTGCCCATACCCTAGAGGGAAGCAGGGGTACTGGCTGGCACAGAGTGAAAGTCAACACAGTCAAAGTGAAGAAGAAAATAGACTTATTTTAAGAATTAATTGGAATAAACACATCTTTTTTGTCATCAGCATTCAGTGGATGAATTCCCATTGTGTGAGTAGGGACACTACCTTGTTTTTACATGGTGTTTCTCACTAGTGAGGAAAGGAGATTTGTTTGGCTTCTTTAATTACCAAAGCATTTTCATCTCAGTTTAAAAAACAGGACTCAAAAACCTAATATGATATGACAAGGATATACAGAAATAGTGCAGTCAAAAAAAGGGGTTCTGTGATCTTAGGATGTGGTCCAATGGTCTAGCCATTAGATACTACTGGTACTGCTACTGCTGCTGCTACTGCTGCTGTTACTACTACAGACTACGATTCCTTTAACGCCTTACAGATTGTTATGATGTGTAAGGCATTATCAAGAATAAGAATGAGTAAGATAAGAGATGTATTTAATCTCTTTGGTGGCAATCAGCAAGGTATTCATAATAATACTCATACTCATATTCAAAATGTTGATAAGGAAAATAAAAAATATCTCTTATCAGGTGATTAAGACACTCTCTATGGAAGAAAGCACCTAAGGTCATAGGAGAGACTAGGGAAACGCACAAGGAAATAATTAAGATTACTTTTACAAATGGGAACACCAAAATTGTTAATGTGCTTCTTCAGATAGCCAAATGTCTTAATAGTCTGCTCACAGAGGTTAAAGACAGGCTGTGCCACCACACCAGTGACAGGTTGGTACAAGCCTTTAGGAGGGATGGGCTGCATGCTGTCCCTTTGGGCGCAGCTCTGTCCAGCTGTGGGGGAGTCTGCCTGCCTGTCTGTGGTAGCCCTGGTGTTAGAAGTGTGTTTCTTGTCCCAGATCTTTCCTCTCTCCATGTTATTCTCATTAGCATTGGAAACAGAAAAGGGAAAATATCCTCAGTGCTGGGACCAGCACAATGACGTGAGAAGGGTGCAGGGGCCATGGCACCCAGCTGATGGGCGAGAGTCCAAGGTGGGGAGGAAACAGCTGCCCCCGGCACCCAGGGGCCACCAGAGCCCTTTCCCTCCATAAGATGCCAAACTGCAGTTTGCCCCAAGGAGATTTCCAGGGAATGGGAGGCTCCATGAGAGGGGCAGACACGGGGCTCTGTGGGGCAGGGCAGCCGTGTGTGGGGCTGGGTGGAGGCTGGGGGCACAGCTCGAGGGCTGGCCCCAGTGTGCATCCCAATTCCCAGTCCTCCCGTGGGCTTGGAAGTACAGAGGGGCTGGCCAGACAAGCCCTGGGAGCCTGATGGCTGCATGGCCCAGCTCTCCCACTGCTGTCAAACTGTGAGCAGCAGCAATGCTCAGCTGGACAGAAACATCTCCTCCTCATTCTGCTCGAAGAGAATGCTTTGGACCCTTGAACATGTTAATTGCTTTACAGCCTCTTGCCATAAGCAGTTAAATGTTTGTTTTTCTGCTATTTAAAGAGACAAGAATGTAAAACTGGATCTGAGACACACATGAAGATGCTCATTCCTGAGCAGGACTCTTACAGACAAAGCAGAACCAAGTCTAATTTGGATCTAGAAGATTGAGAACCTGAGGCGCAGAACAGTTCAGTGACATTAAGTTAAGCTACATCCAGCTTGGCTAAAGTGAGTCTGAGGTTTGCAGTATATTAAAAGCATACCCAGCTTCTGAATCACAGGTCTGAGTCCTTTGCTAATAGAAATCCTGCTAGATGGTTGCAGATGTTTTTAAATGACAAAATAGGAAAGAAATTGTAATTCATTCTCATGGTTACTTACACTGCCTTTCCTGTTCAATGGAAATAGCATTGCTGCTTCTTTCCTTTACATGGCTAACATGATCATGGATGTCTTTGATCAGAATGTTGAGTTTAGATACAAGAAATACTAAGAGTCTGAAACTTTGGGTAGCAAGCCCAGCTTTGCAAATGGAAGACAGTTTGTCAGCTGGGAGGTTGCAGTAGGATTGTGAGCAAAACAGATTGTGAATTTCTAACTTCACATGAACATTTTATATAAAACACAGAGAAAAAAATTTGCATAAGGCAGCAAATGGCAAAACCAACACAAAGAATGAACACCTCTTAAAATAGAGTATACTTTTATTTATGAAAATATTAAATCATGTTTATATGATAGAATAATCAAACTGAAAAGAAACCTTAATGCTTGCAAATTTGTATCTGGGATGCAGCTGCAGGGAGATAAAATCGCTCTTGAGTGACTGGTTGTGTTTCTTCTGCTTTCCTCCGTTTCTTTTAAGCCTTAATTAGAGCCAGATGTTTCTTATTTCCTTTCTTTTTTGCTTTTAAGTGTGCACAAAGTGTGGTGCCAGCAGTAAACACCATCTTTGACTTTTTTTTTATGTCAACTGCATCTGAGTCAGTCACAAATCAGTAAAATTCCACCAAATCAGTGCAAGCTTTCACTCCTACTGTCATTCCCACTGGAAGCGGGAGATTGGCATTGCTGTTTCCTGCAGCACAGCAGTCATAAAAATCCCACCACATGTCTGAGAACCTTGCCCCTGGTAAATAACACTGGAGGTAGGCTGGAATGCTGTATACCATGAACACAGCTGCCCCTTCCATGCTCATAAGAGTGCTGGGACTGATTTCTTGTTGCTTAACTGCTATTCAGTTATATGGGTCTGCAGCCTGTTTTCCATTTCTTCTTTCTCCTCCTCAGGGAGGCAGTGGCTGGTAACCAGGGCATGTAGGCAAAACTATTTCTGCTCCAGTTTCATGCCCCTACTGTGCCATTGACCTCTTAGGTGCCATCTCTGGCAGAGGGTTTTGTCAGTAAATGGCAGAGGTCTATAGGTGGGAGCCTGCTTTCCAAAACAAATTGCAAAGTAGTATCGCTGTACTATTTATAATTATGGTTTTCATCTACTTTTTAAAATGTATTTTTGTTCTAAGAAGTGTATCAAATACAGAAATCCATGAACAGCAACAGCTACCTAGCAAAGAGATAGAAATTAGTGTTCAAAAAAAGTCATCTGAGGACAAGTTATGCCTTATTTGACAAATACTAGGTTTTTTACTCCCACATATTTTGAGTGAGCACATATTGTACCTAGAATAGATTTTAAGGACAAATTTTCCGGCAGTTTTCCAGTTGTCTTTCTCCCTTTTAACAGATGTGCTCTTTGTTGCTTAGTCCTTGGGAGTCAGGATCCCTTCTGCTACTGCACATGCTGAAGGGCTTTTTGGATAAAAAACTATTCTGTTTTCTTCCACCAACTTCTGTACCAGCAACTCCCACCCCAACTGCTGTAGTTTGGAGGAAGTGAAACATTCAGGGTGAGGGCATTAAGGTACCAGATCCACTGAAGAATTTTAGTGCCTAGGTTTTAAGGATGAGTGAACCTGGAGGATTCAGATTCCTTGCTGTCATATTTGCTCTTTGTTCATGCTATGTTTAGTTACAAGGGAAAAAAGTATTTATTTACAGAATATAGAACAAATATCACAGTTTCTAATGATGAGGTAGTACTGACCTTTCTTGAATTCAAGTGCAACTTGTTAAATGTCTGCACGTGTTATGAGGGTAACCTGTTTATCCCACCCCATCCTGTCCCATAAATGGGTATATTTTTCCCCCTGAAAACACAACAGACATCTTACATGAATAAATCAATTTTATTTAAATAAAATTACAGGTGTATTTTTTCTAGTATAAACTATCATATAGTTTTTCAAAGGCACCAATATTTTAAAATAATTTAAATTTTCTTGAGAGCAGCTTCCTTTTTCTGAGTGGTGTTTGTAAACTTGTCAGACTTCCCTCCCCTCATTCAACTCAGTCAATACCTGTTGCTTGTGAAATGATGAAGGCTGTACCTTTTTCATTGTAATAGATGCCCTACTCTTCCTGGACACCTCTTTTGAACACAGGAGAACAGGTCAGGTGTTCCATGTAGCAAAACCCCACTCTGAAACAGGGTGTTTCCTTCCTTTGTGGCACCACAAATTTCTCAGGCACAAAGCCCCACTATGACACTCACTTTGCATGTTCTGTAAGTGTTGAAAATTAAAAGAATGTTTCCTTGAGACTTCAGGATCTGTTTTTCCTTGCATTTCTTCAAGTTTGATAATGCAATGCCACCTTTTCTGGTGTGAGGAGAGAGCTTCTTGCACAAAGCCTGCCCTACAGTTCTGTGTCCCAGTCTGCATCAGCCTCCAGTTTGGTCTTCTTTAGTGGCGTCTTTGCAAAGCATGGTTGTACCAAAACCAGCAGACGTGTGTGACAGGCTTATTCATCCAGTTGTGTGAGCATTTACAGGAGATTCACAGCAGGGGCACAGAGGGAGCTGCAGGTGATAACTCTCAGCAGGCCAAATCCTGCTCAGGTTTTCTCCAAAGAAAACACCCAGCTCTGCAGCCACTGCTGGATGCAGGTAAGGACAGAGCCAGAGTCCCCAGGCAGAGGGCGGCACGGGAGGAACTGTGTTAGGCAGACACTCTCTGGCCAATGAGTTCAAGTACTGTCACTTTTTGCTTCTGTAAAAGCAGGGAGTTTTTTCCAAAGGAGATTTTGCTAAGCACCTTCCACATGCACAGCTCACCCATGAGGTTCACTTCATCAGCTGATTTTGGCTTACTGTGACAGACATTTGTAGTAATCCCCAAGTTCTTTTTGATGCATAACCATCGTCCTCTCTGCCCAGCACTGCAGAAGCTTTGTAGCCCAACCATTCTAACAGAAAAAAGAGTCTGCCCTTTAAAAAAATCCCCACAATTTCGAGATGACAGTGATGTGGTGCAATGAAGGTAAGACCGTAACAGGTATACATTTGGCAAATGTATCTCTGCTTCAATTAACAGGCAGGCTCCTCAGGGAAGCCATGGATCTTCCTTCTACAGAAAATCTGATTTTAATGGAACCACAGTAATTAAACTCAAGTCTTAGATTTGCAGAATGGAGGAAATACAATTATTTCAGAGTTTATAGTAAGACCACTGTAAAGCTGAGACACAGAGCTACAAATATACCATTACCAATAACTCTCCTGCAAGAATGTCCCGGACAGGCTTTACTAAAGTTTGCCAAAATCTCCAAGACTTTTCAGAGAAAGGCATTGAAAAAGGGCCAACAATTGCTAAGAAAAGCAGTGATCTTAGGCTAGCAATGTGCAATTTCCTTTTTGCCATTTGTAAATGTAGAAATGTATGTGAGCCAACAACTCTTGCTTTCCAAAGAAGATTCATCTGGATAATCTGACAGCTGGTTACAGGTGTTACTTCACAATACTTTATTTAAGCCAACTTCGCTGGAACATTTTGCCCAAATGTTCCAATCAATCATCTAAAATGTCTAAAATAATTTTTAAAATTAGCAACTGAAGTTTTCTAAGAAGACACACGAAAGCTCAGCCAGTTTATTGTGCTTTTCATCCTGTTTAGGTTATCCCTTTAGTTTAGAGATACAGCACCTTAATATCTGCATGGTATTAAATATATTTATCAAGAAAAGCAGTGAAGAAATTTGCACTGTTCCTGCCTGTAAGAAGCAAAGTAATTTCTGATTATATCCTTCAGAATAAACAACACCACTGATTTTGGAAAGGCACTGTCAAAACTGACAGACTAAAATTCAGCATCAACAGCATGTGCAGCTGAGAAAGGTGCTCCTTGAAATATGGGAGATAAAAGGTAGATCTTAAAAGTGAAACAAATGTTTATGTTGCATTAAAGGTAAAGTAGTTTTAGAAAAAGCCTTTAAGGGATTTTTGGGTCTTGGGATCTCTTTGAGGTACAAACTATTTTATTAGCTAGTTTTTATAAGCAATCAGTTTGCTGCCATTAGTCATGAACACTGTGCTTTTCACTAGATCAGTTTGAATGGAGAAAATAAATGCAATTAAAAGCAGTATTATTTTTTAATTCCCTTGCTGATGTTGTTAGCTGGGTATGGAGCTACCATGAAGGCAACATCTGCCCTCCCAAGCTCACTGTGCAGCACTGCGTAGGCTGCCTGGTGACTGAAGGGGTGACACAGGGAAAGGGATGCAAAACCATCTCAATCCTGCCCACAGAGCAGAATTACCCACGCCTGACTCAGGTGGTGGGTCATGTGTCTGCTATGAATCCTGCAGAAAACCACCAAATTCCACCAAAGGTAAGGAAATTGCTTTGGGAAAGAAGATGGTTTTGCAGTTAGGTGCTGCCTGATTGGACACCCTCAGCCTTTCTGGAAAAGAAATTGTTCCAGGCACCAAGGGAAGGCAGAGTCAAAGGGTAGCAAAGACACAGGACTGTGTAGGCCTGAAAATGAACAACTGCACTGGTTTTTGATCAACATACACATCTTTGGTCCTCCTGCCAGCCTTGGTGGTACCTCTGAGGGGGTGAACTCTTCACACGCTCCAGTGAACCACTCAGTGGGTTCACAGTGAGAAGTTCCTTCTGTTTAACACAAAGCCACAAGCAGAGACACAAAGCTGTTACATAAGACAGCTGCAAGACTGTGGTTCTTTATCTTGTTCTACTGTTTTCTAGGTCTGCACAGTTATTTATCCACAGGTACTTGCAGGGCAACGAACACATGTATTTAGACACCCTAATTATGGAAACTTTATGTCCAGCAGCAGCTGAAAAACATTTTGCTTAGCTTTTAATAAGGCAAACATACAGATTTCACTGTGCCACCTCATCCACTCCAAGTCTGTCTAATACTAGCCTGATTTTCTGGGAAGTGTGTGATAAGCAAGGTACCAGTGCAACCACCATGAATCAATATCAAGCTTACCCTCCACAAAAAAAGTATGACTGTGTAGATGTAGACATCAGAGGGGATTGATATTTGCAAAGCAAGTTGTAGCAAAGAATTAATAAGATGGCAAAGAAATATAGAAATGAGGTATCAATTAGCCTAATGGTTGGAGTGGGCAAACTGGTCAAGCCATACTCATACTAAATTTCTTCTTCTGACTCATGATCCCGTTCAGATGTTTTCAGTAAACCCATTTCCATGGACTGGGACTGTTTAACCTTCGAGCGAACTGCCCTGGAAACAACAACAAAAAAGGTTGTCAATGGTAGCTCAAAGGCTCATCTGACCTTTTTTGACATGCTAAAAACCTGTTTAACTCTTCTCATCAGTGAGTTAGGATGATTCATTCTATGATTCTATGGTTAGGAAGTACTGCCATTAATGATACCACCTGACTGTACAGCTTGTAAGCTCTTGTTCCTATGAACCAGAGTGCTGTAAAAAACCTCAGTGTACCTTCCAGAAGGTTCAGTGTTGTGCAGGCACAAGACCAATCGCTGTGTTCACTTGGGAAGGGACCACAAAGCTGTGAGAAAGAGAGGGTCTGGCCAAACTACCCTTGGAGGGGAACTCTGCCAGCGTGCCATGATCAGCCTCCCCTGAGGCCTCGTCTGATGCTGCAGCAGCCACTGGTCCCAGCATCAGAAGGGATGTGAGATTGCTGCCACCTTCTCAGGAGCTGCCATTCTTTACACAGCAAACCAGTTACCCAGCCTTGAGTGCTGGTGCCTTTCAAACTGAGATACAAAAAGAACTGGCACCTCAGTGCAAAACAAGACTGGAAGAGCTAGGTATTTAACATGATTAAATAGGGCTATTAGGATGGTTGGGATCAAGCAAGGAGCGAGAAGCATGCTTAGGTCACTGCGGGCAAAGGCTTGGTAAGGTCCTGTGGGCAGGAGGTGATCACATTCTGTGATCTGATGGCAGAGGCATTTTTACAGCCAGATTAACACCACAGATGGAATTTTGTTAGAATTAGCACTGAGCAGAGAGGAAAAGGGCTAACTTTAGACACTAGGGGATGAAAATGGCTAGTGAAAAAGAAATTTCTAGCAAGGAATTCTGTGTAATAGTCTTCAAAGTAAAGTCATGAAGCCTGCTCACCAAGCCACTTAAAATTAGCAGAGATGAGCAGTGGGAGACAAGATTCAGCAGGTAAAAAGAATCTCCTACTTCTGACTTTATATGCACTTACAAATGTGGAAGACTATTTGAGCTCATTTTATGTGAGAAGTATTATGCTATCAGAGCTGTATTTATGGATGTTTTTCCCCTTTCTACTAAAGCAATGTCATTTGCTTTTCATTGATTACTAATAACAATTTTTATTTTACCTTGCAAGACAATTAATTACTTCATAGAAACCTTTTCATTTGTCAGTGAAACTTTTCTAAAATAAAGCTCCTCCGAGACTAAATAGACAAGTCACCAAAGTTTTAGTGTTTCAAGTAACTTACCAGCTGACAATTGTGTAATTCACTGCAAGTATAAGAAAAGCAAAGGCGTAATGCCAGCAATAGCACATAGTCAGGAACATCATGTTAGTATGATCCGTCTGATTCCACTCTGGGCTCCCATTTGGAGGATAAAGCACAAAACCAATCTATAATAAGATAAAAGATACTCAGTAGATGTCATTTGATGTGCACCCTTATGCCATATCATGTTTTATGCTACCCATCACAAGGCAGACATTTAATTCTCTTATGGTGTTGCTTATTTCTGTGTATATTATAAAAAGCTATTTTTGCAGTCACTCTCAGGTGTGATGGATCACTTTACTCAACTCTGTGCAGAAATACCTTTGAAGATGCAGAGCCAGTCCCAGAGACCCACTGCTCTCGCCCAGAGAATGTAGGCGCCTGCCCAACAACCCAGCCCTGCAACAATCACAACTGTGCACTCTAAGGAGAGGGGCTGGTGCTCAGCCCTGTGTGCTCTGAACTAAAAGTGCCATTTGCACTGCCTTGCTTCTTCCCAGCAGCATCTGGGAATGCATTATGTGGCTGGGAGGATGAATAATCAATGAATAAATAAAGGGGAGCCACAAATCTATTTCTTCTGGGCCATCCTAGGGAAAGGTCAGAAATGGCACAAAAATGAAGCTTCCTTATCCAAGACTGTGAGTTCATGTGAAATACATAGCTGATTTATTTATTCAGAGCTGGGAAAGATCAAATTCATATTTGTGCATAAGATGGGAAAACCATTAATCCTGTGGCTACACAGAGTTTGCATGACAAGCACCAACCCTCTGTACTGCTTAATACTCTTCAAAGTCACCACTCAGCAGTTTAGCTGAGAATTTAGAAACTGGGAAGAGGAGAGGAAGAAGGAGGGGAGTGCATTTTGCATTTCCATGCAGAGAATTCAATGAATGAGGGTGTTGATGATGCAGAAAGAAAGTCCCTTTACCTTTTACAAATTTCCCCTGCTGCAGCCAGTGTGTGGATTTCAGTCACACAGATGGTTGAAGTCTGATGCGGGTGTGAAAAAAGCCACACCTCAATTTCTTCTATTTTTAGTACTTCAATTTCTTACTTTGAAACAAAACCCACATTGTCTCTAGAGCTAAAGAAATAATCTGTTCTAAAATTAGACTAGGCAGAAAACAATGAATAAACGGTTGCATCTATTCCTCCTATGTAAAGTTTCTGAAATCACCAACAGAAAGTTTACAGACAAGAAAATAAAACAGCAAGTGCTGCAGCACCACATTCTTGAGTTCACTTATAGAAAAATACAGCCAATTCCAAGGTCTGTCTTCATGCCAGAGCAAGCATTTAAATATTTGATTTGGTGCTGAGTGTCCAGTTCTCCTAAGAAACAGCAAACGTTTTTATTCATCATGTCTGGCCAGCATAGAAAAAAGGGAAGCCAGTCTAGACATGCTGGAAAGAAAAATCACTGGAATGACCTCAATTCTCCACTATAAGATGAAACACACATCAGCACTAGTGCTCCTATTTCTGTTACAAACTCACAGCAACTCCTTAAATCTCTCTCTTGTTCTGACAGCAGAGAAAAGGCTGCTATCAAATATCTCTTATTGGATAGACTCGCAAGTAAGTGAAGGCATAGAAGCTACATTTTGGAGAGTCCTTTTGGGAGCCACATCCCTCAAATATCAAAGTTTTGGCTGCTCGGTTCCCAGAGCACTAGAAAAGCAGGAGGCTTTATATCACCCAGCCTCCTAATGAGAATCTGTAGCTTAAGTACCTTTTGAACCTGGCAATGCCAATGAGGCCTTTGCCTCACCCACCTGTCCAGTACTACACTGGGCATCAAAGAGCTCACTGCTCCAGCAGCTGGCAGAGGAGACTCTCTGTAAAGAACAACATATATTTCCATGCTCTAAAAACACTGCCATTTGGCTGGTGAATTTGGAACAGGATGTTACAGGGATCAGAGAGAATGGTCAATGACTGTAGTAATGGAGAGCTCAAGAAAAACACCTCAGCTTTTCTATTGATTCAAATAAAAGGCACTTGAAGGAAAATGGCTGCTGCTTCTTCTTCTGTAAAATGGATATGAGAGATACTTTTATCTCCTTAATGGAACATTGAGAGTGCATTGTTTTCTATAAGTCTTTTGAGGTCTGTGTTTAAAAGGTATTTATATCACCTGCGAAACATCTGCAAAGGGTTAAATGACTCATTTTGGTGAGGAAGAAGTTACAAGGGCAGAAAAGTGACCTACCTGCCAGAACCAGCTGCCTTGTAATATGCAGAGGCTTGTACGGAGCATCTCTAGCACAATACTGCCACGGAAGAAAACTTCCAGAAATATGCAGGCAGCAGCTCCAAAGATAGCAAATAGCAGTAACTGATGAACATGAACATCCAGCATGGTTCTCCCATGGAGATGGTAGCAGAAGAGAAAACCTGGAATAAATTGTGATCAGTTTAAGATTTTTATTCTTCCCTTTCAATTTCCCTGCATTTGCTTTTAGAAAACAGCAAAGCATTTCTGGCATTTCTCTTTATGCCAGGATCACCTTCACTCACGCTGGCTTTAGCTAACTAGTTGTGTACCGTGGCAGTACCTAAATCAAACATATGCCCAAGCTACTTACCCAAAACAGGCTTTTGCTGCTATTTTCATAACATTTCTGTTGCTGTCTGAGGCAGTTAGGAAAGCACAGATTCACCTCTATCAGATTCACCTCTACGATGCATGCTCATGACCTGGGCTGCAGATAAAGCCTCAGCAGTGTAAGGAGGGCTAAGACTGATCTTTGTTTGATTCAGTTTCATGGAGTGAAACAACCAGCTCCCATAGGGTCAGTTTCTAATCTGAGATTCCCAGACCAATGATCAATCCCCATCTGCAGGATTCATGTGCATTCCTGCAAGGAGAGCTAAACTGACCTTCAATAAAGACTGCTAAGGAAAGCATCATCCTGTCCATGGCCGCTGGCAGCGCGTTGGTCCCATGCGCCACGATGTCCACCAGCCCTGAAATGCCATAGAAGAGGTACATGGTGGCATGTTGCCAGTTCATCAAGTGATCCCAGTGCTTCTTCTCATAGTTGTACAGCTTCAGATGAGGTCCATCAGGAACAAACTGCTCAGCCACCATTCCTGTGCACGAAACAAGAAGAAAAACCATTTGGTCTGGTACTTAAGGTATAAATTGATGCCAAGTTTTCACACAAACAATAGTGGCAGCAATATATCCCCATGCAGCATAATGCCAGTAAATTTGAGGTTTTAGCATCACATAATCTGGAGAGTGAAGAGCCAGAGGAAATCAGGCTTCAGCTCCACTCCTGGTGGAACTATCTGCATCTTGCAGTTTCCAGCAGTGAAAATGAAAACAGCTATTCTGTGCTGCTTTTTCTTCTTTTAAACAATTGCTATTGTAGTAGTCCTCTTACCAAATTTTTCAGCTGCCTTTCCCAATGGTTCTGACATGAGCATAGCACACACTAAAGTCTCCAAAAGAAAGATTTACCATTTTAGTGCCCTGCCAATGCAGGATGACAGAGTTCAGACTCATAATTCAAAGGGGGATTTTTCCTCTAAAGCCATAAAAGGAAACCCCTTCACCGTGCAGGGTTATTAAAAGTCCCATGGGAATGTACACCAAAGTAGTATTTGAATCACTGCTTCACTCTCTCCCTTACCTTGGCCCCTCAGTGTCTTGCTAACTAGCTGAGGTACACCAGCAAAGGAAAACTGCTTTAAAATGCTTTATATGATCACTGAAGTTTGGGGAGGGTTTAAAAGTTGTTATGCTTTTAAAACACTAAAGCTAATTATTTTGTTTATGAAGCATAGGCCAGCATCCTGCTGTATAAGTACATCTGCTCTTGAACAAATGCAGTGTTGTTCCACCTTTATTTCCAGTTTTCCTAACATGGAAACAGCAGGTTTTACTTCCAATGCTTTTACTGCCTGTCTTAGCCAAATGTTTGTCCATACTTTTGATTGGAATTGGAATTTCTGTATGTTAAAGTAATAGCTTGTTGTTTCAAAGTGAAAATAAAACCAGTAGATTAATGTTTTAGCTGCCAAACTACCTCTAGACACAGACTGGGGGATTTATAGGAAAGATGTCCACAGTCATGCCTCAAAATGAATGCTATTATTTAGATTTTTATCATTTTTTAAGGCATATAAAAATATATACTGTAGACACAACATCCCTTCAGTGCTGATATATCTTAACAGAGAGGAAGGAAAAGCAAGAAATAGACTGTCACAGCCTGCTCCTTGATTAGAAATGAGGCAGCTCTGAGCATCTAAATGAGAGCAGACAAATAGAATCTAAAAGTGTAAAAATGCTTAAAATTTAGATACTTTTCAACTTGAGCTGCAGGTGCTGAGCTCCCCAGATCCCCTGTTGTTGAGTTTACTTACCCTCTACAGGTAAATTGCTACCATACAGCCTGCTGGGATGTAAACAAGAACTAAACACTTCCAGTCAGCTCTCAAAACCATCCCTGTGAGTTTGTACCCAGGCCTGGACACAACAGAAGGACAAACAGCTCCCCCATGCCCCATCACAACAGTCCTGCAGCAGTAAGATCTGGAGTTTAGTCTTTCTTTGTGAATATTTTCACTTTTAACTGACATTAATCAAAAAATCATCTGCATCATTTACATATTTTATCAATAAATCAGTGGAGGCTTCCAACATCTGAGATGGTTGGGTTCAAAATAGAAAAGCAACACCTTCACAGTCTGGTGCTCCCAGTGTGCAAATGAGAGCCCCTTGCATAAATATCTTATCTCCCTCCCTGAACAGAGAACAGTACATGAACACTGACATGTGTGGTCAAGTGGTCAAGAGTGGTCAGGAGATTTCACAGAAGCTCCAGAAGAATGCTACAGATGGAAACCACGTTACAGCCACAGCTGTGTAATTAACAGCAGTAGCCCCACCACTTCTCAGTGGTTAAAGGGCAAAATAGCAAAACACAAGGAGACTCATTTTATCAGAGAACAAAATTTGAAGAATAAAGTGTTAGAAAGTACGCCTGCCCTTAGTCCACCTCACTTACCAATGAGGGCAAAGATAGCTTTGACAATGCCCTCAACAAACTCCAGGCGCTGGAATCCTGCCCTGGAGCCAAGGTAGCAAGTGCTCTTGTTTTTTCGACAGGCGTACTTCAGTGGATACTTCACTGACCACCATAAACCAAAAAGAAGGAAAAAGCTTCCAGGGAGGGCATGCCCTTTGAAATTGCCCATGGTTTTCTGCTAGGCAATACCTGAAAGAGAAACAAACACAGACCAATTATGGGAATAGTGGGAGAATTTTGTGGGTTATAATTTTAAAGTATCTCCTTGCATAGATCAAACAGGTGCCACTGAATAAAGTACTCACATTTAATTTAAAAATAAATTGTGCACTTGTCTCACCAGGCTGTTCAAAACACCCAGCCAGTCTCCCCAGTTTCATAGCTTTGCAAAAGCATAATCAGACCCAAGTGCAGAGCAGCTGACCTGAAATGCAGAGCTGGCAGGCGGCAGGGTAAGAGAAGGAAAAGCCATAGCACACTACGTCTTAGCTAGCAAACCAGAGAACCTGAATAGCCACTATTTGGTGCTTTCACCTTTAGAGAGGGTTTTATATTCTCTTCCTCTACAAAGGGAAACCAAGACAACACCTGGCTGAGGGAAAAATGAATTGCATACCCATCGGATGGGTAAATATGCACTAGTAAATTACATTTTGTGTTTCAATCCAGGTGTTTCATTATGATTTACAAATATCAAGTAATTCTCATTATTTGATGGGTGAATTATGCACCCACAACTAGATATATATTAACAAGTACATCAAGTGAGCGGAGTGACAAGTTTATTAGTTGGTCAGGATTATAAAGTCATTTAAAAGCAGTGCCATTCATAATCCTAGTAATTCTGGTCATCATCCCAACATTTAGGATAGTTTACTTTGAGCCAGTGGCCTCTTCATTAAAATGACAGATCTAACATTAAATTGGGAATTTTTCTTTAAGATATTATAAACTGAGTTGTTGTGTCTCATGCCCCAAAGGCATACAAAGTCTCTGCACAGACAGCAATCAAGAATAACAACTTTAGAAGGATTGGCAGTCTGCACTTTCTGTTATTATTGCTGCCGACTTAAAAGTTCAATTGCCACACTGTACTGGAGCCATCTGGCTATGAATGGAGCATGGAAGCTCTGGTATATTTTTCTTTTTCACGAGTATTTCCTATGGTCAGCTCTGCATAAGGAGTATTAAACTGCGGCTTCTGGGCCGTGGAGTACTTGCAGCTGGTTCACGTAAGGCTGTCTACTCACGTAGTGTGAGCCCTCTCCCGTTTCTGGAGGCTAAACTCTGCTGAAAGCTTTTTTTTTTTTTTTTTTTTTTTTTAAGAAGAGAAACTTTTCCGCACGCACAGGTCCTGGAGTTCTCCTAAGACTGTTCCAACTGCATGAGGAGAGGTGACCTCTATAGCCACAAAGGAGAAGGAAAGAAAATACGACTGTCCATGCTTAGCATGAGTCTGGCCTTTAAACAGGAGTTAAACAGGATGCTGAAGAGGGTCCTGCAGCCCTGCCTGACCCCTCCTCTTCCAGAGCTGAGCTCTCCCACTCTAATTGGCTGCTGTGTGGGAGAGGTGAGCTTTAAAAGCTTTCCCTGGACAATACCCTGCTTAGCTAATTTCTAGGGAAGCACTGGGGAAGTACAAGAGCAGAGAAATGTGTTGCTGGTTGCCCAAGCAAGGCCATTTCTGGATGCGTCCCTGCAGGTGTTGCCAGATCTGGCATCTGCATATGGAAGCTGGCAAGGAGACTGTGCAGAGATGGGTGCACCAAGCTCGGGGAAGCAGCACCTGCCAGCCATGGGGCAGCCAAAGGGGGCATGAGGGATGTGTTTATGAACAGAACATAAAGGACCCCCTCTTGGGATTTCTGCTGTGTGGGGAAGGGATCCTGCTGCTGAGGGTCCAAGGGCTGGGAGAGCCTTTCTCTGCCTCCTCTGCCTCCCCCATCACCCTTAAAGTTCCGCTGGGTTGATGCCTGTGTGTTTTATTTGCAGGTGGGCAGCAGCCCTCAGCACAGTGAGGCTCTCACTAGTGAGGTTTGGGGAGCTGAGCCCCATAGGTGGGACCCAGCCCCTGCTATCTCACTGGCGAGGTTCTTCATTTTGGGACACCTAGAGTTCAAAGAGTCTGACCTGCCTGCACATCACTGCCAGTACTCACTGCACAGCTCTGCCTCAGTAAAGGGCAGACTAACAGCTTTAGAAAGCCTTCTAAACTTTGCTTTAACCTTTAAAATACTTCTTTTGCCTTTCAAACCTTAATTTCTGGGTGTTTTTAACATGCTGGCCTGAAAGGCATTGATCTCTTTTCAGACATGTTGGTTTTTTCCTTTCTTTGACTCAAAGGGAGAGGGGAGGAGTGGGGACTGGCCTTTCCTCACCATGTCTGCTCTCACTGAACACCATTCATTGGAAAGACTTTATTCATTATTCATTATTATTCACCACAGGTATAAAGCAGTCCAAATGGAACAATTTACCCTCTATTGCACATCAAAGCAAAACAATGGATTACAAAGGTAAATTAAACCTATGAAAAACCTTCCTTTAGGAGAGTACAGCTGCAGTAGGAGTGAAATGAAGAACAGTGTTGACGTCATTTGTAGTGCACAGTATACAAAACTTCAAAAGTAATTCTCAATCTGTGAATTCACACCTGGGTTACCTAGATCTTTAAACACTGAAGGATCTTTCTGCACTAAATCTTAGCAAGTTATCAAGAATTTTTTTTTTTGCCTATTGCCTATTTGCCTTTTGTTTATTGCCTATTGCCAAAAAACTATTTTTTTGCCTTTCAAAACAAGCAAAAAGAAGAAAAGACCGATACAGCAGCTAATGTTCCACATCCAATATAAACAAAATAGAACTAGAAAAATTGCTTTTTTGCTGGAAGAAATACAATCACATATTATTAACGTAAGAGAGTGTAAACTTCAGATTAAGTTCATCCAAAGGTGTTGGGGATTATTTGTAGGATTTCTCTAGAAAGAGACACATCAGATCTGCCAGCCAGCTGTTGTGGCAGACCTTTGGAATGCTGCATGTCGACACAGTTGCTTTCAGAAAGGAGTTGTACAACTTATCCTTTAAAGTCTTAGTAAACTTGAAAACATCATGACAGGCCTTGCCTTATACTGATTAAACTTCCCAATTCATGAGTTTTCTCTTTTCAGGCCAGAGATATCGTTTTGGTTAGTCTAGAAATCACCTGCCAACACCCACAGTTTTGATGTGATTGAGAAGTCTTGTCTGCAAATAAACTGGGGGATATTGCACAATTTGGGGACTTAGTATGAAACGGAGGCTGTGGCGAAGCTAAGCAGAGACTCCTCAGTAGGAAAGTCACTGTGGGGTCAGAAGGCAGACCTGGGAGGTGGGGGGCAGGGGAAAGGAAAGGAGAACAGTACAGCAGGCTGCTGCCTTTCCATGTGGCACTTTGGCATCCCCCTGTGCAGACCAGGACAAAGCAACTCCTACCAGCACTTCTGCGCAGCTTGAGAGTCAGACAGTTTTGGTACAGCAGGTGCTATTTATTGGATAAAGATGGCATCAGTGTGTTATGACAATACTTGATAAATAGGAGGGCTTATTTTTACAGAGCCTTATCAGTCTATATCTGCAACATCAGACTGATGATGCAGGATGTGCAAATCCAAGAGTCTCTTTTTTACCCTCAGTGATTTCAGGGCCAAGGGTGTTAGCAGAGCCACTGCCACATTCTCAGCACCAAACCTTCCTTGCTGCCCACAGCCCTTCCTAGAGTTCATCATCTTAGATTGGATATCAGGAGAAATTCCTTCACTGAAAGAATTGTTAAGCCACTCTCCAGGGAAGTGGTGGGATCATCATCCCTGGAGGTATTTAAAAGACATGGAGATGTGACCCCTGGGATGTGGTTCAGTGGAGGACTTGGCAGTGCTGTGTTAACAATTGGACTCGATGTTCTGAGAGGTTTTTTCCTACCTAAACAATTCTGTGATTCTGTGGTCTGCCAGAGTTGTAGGCTGAGAAAATCCTGAGGTTGCCCCACAGCCGGGTGCCGAGAGGCCTGGCCCCAAAGCCACCCAGTCACACCAGATCCCACATGCACTCCTTTAGCTGGTGACCTGCTTCACAACTTCAGCCCCTCTCCAAATCCTTCTCCTAACCCTGCCAGGCAAAGCCAATGGTGCTGATGCCTACAAAAGGCACACACACAGCTGGCATCACCTGGCCACAGCCCTCCCCATGGATGACAGGATTGGCTTTCCATCAAATGTACATCCTTGACCATTGCGGATCCAATCGTCGCTGTTACCCACTGTGTGCACCCCCAGGATTCCTGCAGGATCACTCACTCCTCATGTCTCTGCCCTGAAGTCTCACCACCCAGAATCCTTCCACCACCCCCAGCAAGCAGCCACGGAGCCACAGCAGCCAGGGCACCAGCAAATTCTGAACTCTGGCAAAGCAAATTTTGGAGTCAAGCCGGGGGAAGGTCCCCTTCTGCCAGCCAGCACTGGCCACTCCGAGGAGCATGTCCAGGAATCGGACAAAGCACACGTTCCAGCCCAGGTTCAGGCTTTTCACAAGAAGTGCCCCTTGAAACGCTGCTCTCAGGAGAGTGTGGGGCACGCCAGGACAGGAGGCTGCTGCTGTCACAGTTGGACAGCCATGGGCTTCAATTGCCTCAATCACACTCCCCCAGGACTCCCATCCTGGCACCCCTGCTCAAGTGTCTCTGGTCACAGGGGAACTGGAGAAAAAGGTAATTAGGCGTAATTATGGCAATAAACTCAATTGTTGAGGTAGTTTACAAATTTTAAGTACCAGTCAACGTTTCTGCAGCTGATTGGAATGACAAACAAGAATAATCTACAGCTACCTGTGAATGTGAGATGCGTTTTTTTTTAATGTGAGAATTCCAAGCATAGTTTTTCTTGCAATGACCACAGAAAGCCCTGTATGATTAAGGTTTTTCTAGCAATTAGAAAGCTGCATTGTATTGCAAAAGTGTTTTACATCCAAACTTTGCCAAACCAATATAGGCTGTTCACAGCTGCCAAAAAATTCCCTATGTAGCCCTAATGCTTTGTGTACCTGGGTTGTTCATCCCTCTGTGCAGACTGCATCTTGCTCCTTGGGGTCAGAAGGGAATATGGGATTCCACTGAAGAAGGAGGTTTCCAAGCGAGCACTCAAGAAAAGGTGTGCATTTTTGTGGCTTTTAAGACCTGCCTTTTTAGCCTGAAAATTATCTCACACCAACAGAAGCATGAAAGGCAGGCAGGAAGTAAACTCATATGGTTGGTTTAAATATCTTCTGATGTTTTTGGGAAGGATGTTTCATAACATTTACCAGTTTGATTTCTGATCTCCACTTTTGTGGGGACTAAGGAAAGACTTGCAAGTGATATGGAGAAATATACCACGTGGTTACTCAGAAGGCTTCTCAACTGCTTCTGGAAGAGCTAGGTTAGTTTCCCTTTTATCCCCTTCAAAAGACAAGCAGGGGTTTAGGCAGCGCAACCTGTATGGGACAGGGACATGAGCAGCAGCTGACGCAGAGCCCGCCCTGCAGCAGGCAGCTTCTCTCCCCTGCACATTCTCCTGCCACAGCAGTATGCCCTGCAATTTCCTGTGTTTGTCAAGCCCTGGGGGATGCTACAGAGGGCTGTTGAACAGAAATGTGGATTTCTTTTCCAGAAATGACACAAGTTATAAAGCCACAAACTCTCTCTGCTGCAATGCTTCCATTTCTGCTACACAGCAATATGACAGCAAAGGTTAAGACCAAAGATTAAACATTAGCAATTTTTTCTTCCATATGCTAGATTAGAAAACAGTGATGTGGAGTTTATAATATCTGATGGGAAATGTTTATTTTTCTGTAACTGCTGAGGGAATGCATTGTGATATCGGTTAGAATGATGCACCCAGATAAGAGGAGGAAATAACAATTGTAGGCATTTTCTAATCAGTGCATAAGCTGTGATCATACAGCTTTTACAAAAAATGGAAACCAGCAAAGCTGAAATGCATGTAAGACAAAGAAAATCACAGATAAGTTTAATTCAGTCCCAAAGTTTCCTACTTGCAGCTAAAGATCTATTCATGAGGCAAGTGCCTTTTGTCCTGCAGCCATTATGTTGTAAACACCACAGACAGCCAGGCTGATCTGAAAAACTCTCTGCTCCAAGTACTTTGTTCACTAAAGGCAGTCCTGATTTCATGTCATGACCGAAAGCATTTCAGCAATTACAGCTCCATGTTTCCAGATGAGATCACTGCTCTGGTGTTAAGGAAATATTCAGCTGGCACCTACAGCTGCTTTAGAATTAGACTGGGGCTAAGTACTGTGTGTGCTAGTGAAAGCAGGACACAAGACTACTTGAAATGCTAAAAAGTGACGGGACAGCCTTGGTATTTTTGGCTTGGGGGTGTGGGAGATAAAAATTTTCAGGTAAAGAAAAGAAAAGAAATGTCATAAATATGCGTCTCCAAAGTCTGTAGGAGAAGAATTCAAGCCTTGAGAGAATCTTCAGACTTAGAAGACAGGGATGAAAGCCAAAAATCCCAGAGGTAAAGACCAGAAATCTATTATCTGCTGGCCCTAGAAAGGAGGGACTCCAGGACACAATCTCCCACAGTGCTGAATTTGGGCCCACAACTTATACCGCTCTATTTTTTTTCAGTGGCTTGCATCTGTCAGAATCTTCCTTCCCAGATACTTGTCCTTGTCAGTCCTCTGAGTGCTCCTCGCTGTGTTTGTCATCTCCCATGACCCTCAGCTTTCTGGCTCTTTCCCTGTTCTCTGTGCATCTGCTGGCTCTGTCTGCTCCCATAGATGAGCAGGCTATCTCCAGGGGTTATCCAGGGACAACAAGTACTACATAATAATCTTACCATTGGCTCCTGATATCTGAGCAGCTGCTAGTCTGGGGATATGAAATTTTTGGTCTTCAGGACTGCCAAATTGGAGCCTTTTTCAGAGCACCACAAGTTCAAGAAACTTAAAACCACCAAAAATAAGCCTTGTAAGTGCATGGCACATGTAAGAGTCATTTTTTCCTATGAAAGATTCACAGTTCCTCTATTGGCCATAAACCCTGGTATTTCCTAGCACTGCCTGAAGTAAGGGGTAAAATAGCACAGGTATGTGAGTAAACTGTTGCAGGTGTAACAGTGCTACCTCCGGTGGGACCGTGTTTGGCTCCAGCCCCCAGCTCCAGCCTCCAGCCCTCAGTGGGGTGCCTCCTGTGGGGTGACCCTCCATCTGTCCCCCATGCAGAGCAGCAGTTTCCTTCCCCACAGACGGTCACAGCAGACTGCTGCCCTCCAGCTGAGGTGCTGCTGCTGCAGGCTCCGCCCAGCCTGGCAGACTGGAGCAGGTTTTTGTTTGCATGTGGCAGAGGCAGAGTGCTGTCCGAGAGAAGGCGTAAGGAAGGATATGCTGTGACATCCCACTGCTGTGCTCTGGGAGCTCTTCACCAACATCTGAGACCACCTCCCCTTTCCAGTCCGCCCAGAGCTGGGCTTAGCTGGAGCTCTTACTGCATCCCGATTTTAACCTGTTGTGCTGGCTAGTGAAATTCCTGTATGCGCTCACTCTCCTTTGAAAGTCAATTCCTTTCATCCCAGAATCATAAAAACATGAAATCACAGAATGTTTAGTGCTGGTAGGGACCTCTGCAGGTCATCTAGTCCAATCCCCCTGTTAAAGCAGGTTTATCTACAGCAGATTGCACAGGATTGCATCCAGACAGTTCTTGAATATCTCCAGTGAGGGAGACTCCACAGCCTCTCTGGGTAGCCTGTTCAGTGCACGGTCACCTGCACAGTAAAGAAGTTCTTCCTCCTGTTCAGGCGGAACTTCCTGTGTTTCAGTTTGTGCTCATTGTTCCTTGTCCTGCCACCAGGCACCACTGGAAAGTTTCTGGCACCATCCTCTTGACACCAGCCCTTAAGATACCTGTATGCATTGATGAGGTCCCCTCTCAGTTGTCTCTTTTCCAGGCTAAACAGGCCCAGCTCCCTCAGCTGTTCCACAGAAGAGAGATGCTGCAGTCTCCTAATCTTTCTTGTAGCCCTCTGCTGGATCCTCTTCAGTAATTCTTGGTCTTCCTTGAACTCGAGAGCCCAGAATTGGACACAGCACCCCAGATGGAGCCTCACCAGGGGAGAGTGGTGGAGGCTGATTAGTTGTGATCTTTAAAACAGTCAGTCACTTCAATGAATAACCTCTGCAGGACCCTGGCTATGCCTGAAGTTCCATGGTCCAGCAGAGGTCACACTGCCACTAGCAAGATTGCTCCATGGATATGCCACAAAAAACAGTTCTGTAGGGTGCAATCTCTGGCTCCTCTTTGTCTTTCCAGTTGTGTTCACTTTCATGTTCTCTGCTTCCTAGGAGAGAAAAAGCTTCCTAGGCTAGGAAAATGTCAAGAGTGCAAAAGTTTGATGTATCAGCTGATGATTTAGAGATCAGAGCCCTGCTCTGGAGAGGAAATGAAATAAAATACGGTTTGGTTTCTGTTGGCATCCTTTTTATAGACCTCTTCCTACAGCATCTTGACAATACAATTGGAGTTTCAGTGGAATGATCTCATAAAACAACAGAGCCTACAGGACCACTAGACTATGGAAAATATTTGTAAAAAATATTTGTAATAAATACTAATGACCACTTGGGCTGTGAAAGATCCTGCATTTGGCACTTACAAAGCTCTTTACAGACTCTTAGAAGTTACTGCGATTGTTATCTATGTCTCCAAACACTTCTTGAAGACAAGAAAACACAAACCAAAAAAAAAGAGGGAGTCTGCTGAGAAGACCTAATGTTTGAGTGGTCTTAAATGGATATTTTCCACCAGCAAGGAGGCCATATCTGAAAGAGAGCTCTGTGTTTTGAGGAGGACAGGTCACAGAATCACAGAACCAATTAGCTTGGAAAGCACCTCTCAGATCATTGAGTCCAGCCTTTGGTCACCACCCAGTCAGCTACACCACGACATTGAGTGCCACGTCCAGCCAGTCCTTAAACACCCCCTGGGAGAGTGACTTCACCACCTCCCTGGGCAGTCCAATCCAATGTCTAATCACCCTTTCTGTGAAGAAATTCTTCCTAATGTCCAACCGAAACCTCTCCAGGCAGAGTTTACTGTCGCTGCTCGCTTGGGAGAAGAGGCTGACCCTCACCTGGCTGCAACCTCCTTTCAGGTAGTTGTAGAGGAGGTGTGAAGGCATGAAGGTGTGAAGGCATGAAGGTGTGAAGCACAGGGCTTGCTGACCTCAATATGACTTACAATTCTTTGGTTGCAAAGGTTGCTCCCTTACTATAACTACTGGTGACTGTACAGAAAAGGCATTAGAATTTCTCTTCATTATGTACAGTACTGGATATTGGGGTGACTGAAGCCCTTGAATGAGAAAGTGGATTACAAAGAAGACCCTGTTTTAAAGAATCACCAAACACTAACAAAATATGGTAAGCAGAAGTGTCATCTGTGCTGAGAGCATTAGTAAGCTTTCACCTTAGGGACAGTCTCAAGTTGACAAAAATGGGAAGGGAGCTCCTATCAACAAATGCTAGGTCATTATTAAGTCGTCGATGGTTTTCATAGGAAGGACTCATTTTTCTTACTGAAAAATTACAAATACACTCAGTTTGCTAATGTGATGCTCATAACAGCTCAAACTAGGGCCGAAAGCAGATGAGACTTGTCAGACCTGAGCTTCTCCTGTCCCCTGCAAGGGAGAAGGCTGGAAACACAGGCACACGTGTCCAGAATATTGGTTTCTGCTGTGACACTGTGCTGCATTTTGCTGTCTCATCCCAGAGAGACCCAGCCACTTGTTCTTGAATCTCTGCTTTCTGAAGTTATTCCATTAAGTGATTCGTAACTGAGAGGGACCAATCTGGTTTTTATTTATGCCTCAACGTATGTTATTCCTGTAAGAGCTGTACATGTGCTAGCAGCCCTGTCCCGGGGAGGCTTTGCCTGGCAGCCAACCAGGGCAGAGAAAACCTCCACAACCGGGCTGTAAGTGAGCCCCTGCACTGGCCGGTGAGGGAAATGCCCGGATGCCCAGGAAATCAGGCTGGGAGAGAAGCCTTAGCACATAAAAGCAGCTAACTGCAGTACAACGGAAGCCATTTGCTTTTGGGGTTTTTTGGAGGGAGTGAGGGCTCAACTGTAGGGCCAGCTCGGGCTCCCCCCTTTCGTTTTTTTCTTCCCTGTGGTCCTGTTTCCCTGCCCATGCCTGCTTCGCCCTGCTTCTCCGTCTCCGTGAGCCAGCTCGTTGCCACGAGGACCCCGTGCGCCGCGACCGCCGCCGCCGTGCTCCCCGCATTGCCCGTGGCAATGAGCCCGGACCACCAGCCCGCAGCACCCAACTTGCAGCCACCGCACCCCGACTCCGAGAGACCGCAGCTGCTCCAGGAGCATGCCTGTAAGCGCAGCAGGCGGATCCCTGCCGACGGAAGGGACACGCTGCGGCAGGCGGATCCCTGCCGACGGAAGGGACACGCTGCGGCAGGCGGATCCCTGCCGATCGAAGGGACACGCTGCGGCAGGCGGATCCCTGCCGACGGAAGGGACACGCTGCGGCAGGCGGATCCCTGCCGACGGAAGGGACACGCTGCGGCAGGCGGATCCCTGCCGATCGAAGGGACACGCTGCGGCAGGCGGATCCCTGCCGACGGAAGGGACACGCTGCCTGCGGCTGTTTGGAAATCGCGCCCAGCCCGCCACGGGAGCTACGCAGGCGCACTGCGGCTCACAGCGCACACGCTTTGTCTGCTGAGCTGACGCCGACGAAGCGCTCAGAATTCCTGTGGTAACGCTGTCCCTGTCTTCTATTTCTTTCTGTTTATCTCTCTTTTCCCTCCCTACTCTCTTTTCTATCCCCCTTCGGTAGGAACATTTACCCTTTCCTATCAATAGACGGTTCTCAGATACAATATTGCCGTGTTTGCGCTTTATTTTCGTCCGAGGAATCTATCAAAAAGAATCCTCCCCGACTCCCTCTTTTATAGTGGAACAGGACAATAACCTTATGATAGAATTATAGAATAGTTTGGGTTGGAAGGAACCTTCCCACCTCTCTGGGCAACCTGTGCCAGTGTCTCACCATCCTCCTCACAAAAAATACCTTTCTTATATCTAAGCTAAATAGACCTTCTTTTAGTTTAAAACCATTACCCCTTGTCCTATCAACAAGTCGTTCTAAAACATCTGTCCCCATCTTCAGCCACCCCATCTGTCTGTGCAGTACAGTTAGGTAGTGTGAACCCTCACTGCAAATAAAGTAATTCAAAATAAATGTTTTAATCTTGAGGATTTGGAGATTGTAAACAATTATATGAGTGCTTGGGGCTTACAGCATTGTGGGGTGACAAGAAAAAAAATACATAAAAAGCTTTCTTATCAGTAATTTCCACAAAGCTGCACAACAGAGCAGGTGGGGTTTGCATCTATAGCTTTGCCTTGGCTAACTCGCCTTTGTACCTTGAAGTTTTCTCTTTCTTTGTCTGTTGATCTCAGGGTTCCTGATAATACTGCTTCTCCAAGGGGGGCCAAATGCACTGCCTCTACCAGCTATAGCTTAGGGGAAATACTATCAACAGCAGAAAGCTGTGTGGATCAAAAACAAAGAGCAACACTAATGAATAAGTGGGAGTGTTGGCAAGGTAGTGTGTAACATTGATGCTAGCTGGGAGAAATGGCTGGCTGACCTAGCCCAGCTAGAAAAAACAAAATGCTTGAGAGAAGCAGGTATAGTTCCATTTTACAGGACCACCTCATACTCATTAAATTGGAATCAACTTGTGCTAATACAACATTAGCAGAAACTGAGGAGTCCTCTATGATACAAAGCTACAGCAGCAGCAGCTTCAGTTCCTGCAACCCCTCCAACAACACAATTGACAGAGGGAGCAGACCCAACAGGGGGCTGTATCCTCTTCCAAAACCACTGGCCTTACATATGCTGCACAATTAGTCTTAGAAATATCTCAAGTGCTAGGTCATGTGGAACAAGAGTTTTAGGAGTGTTGCTCAGATAGCATTAAAGTGTTATAGCAGGCCCTGATTTAGGCATAAATTGACTAAAAGAGACTTAAGTCTCTATTTTACCTTCTGGAGCAAAAAGCAGTGCCAGGACCCAAGATTTGGCTCATGTTTCACGATGGAGCAGGACTGCCCCAGTAGAGAGACACTCCATTAAAAACAAGGGTATTTCAAAACCAATGTCAAATTAATTGTAATTCCTGGGTTTAGGAGCTTGTCTTGCTCGTGGCTTGGAAGAGACTGTCAAAATTACTGCTACTGCCAACTGCAAGTGAACATGAGGGTGTTTGGTCACAAGTAAGGAAAAGAGTTAGGAGCCAGTTGACAAGAGTTTCAATACTGAGGAGTCTTGGTTCATGTACCTCTTTAGACAGGAAACAAGGAGCCCATTTTTGTGCTGCTGCACTGGCCATCTGCAGTACTGACTCAAATGATCTTTCCAGGCAGATTTGTGTGCAAGAAGAGAGTAAACAGCAGTTTGCCTAAACACAGGCATAATTATTCCAGCCACTCCTCAAGGTTCATTTGAGTTTTCTTCTCCAGCAGTTATTTCTACCCACAGTCTCCACAACCAAGAGAAATGTTTGGTTTGCCCAGCTCCATTTGTAAAGAAAAAAATACAGAAAAAGCCACATAAGCAACCCTGAAAAGCAGCAAAAGACATCTGAGCAAACTTCTGAAAGGTAACTCCAGAGTCGATGAATTTGAATCTAATATGGATATTGAAAACATTTCTTTTACGAAGTACTTACAGTGACTTAGAGTACAACTTATGCTGTAATTTAACGAGTTCCACAGAAACAGCAATATAAGGTGATGCAAAGAGAGTTATACATAGTGGAGAAATCACAAGTCCAAAGTATGCAAATGCATGGTAATCATCAAACACTTGGTTTAAAAATGAAAAAGCAGAAATACTTTGGTCTTAAGTACTTCAGTTCCCAAAATGTTCAGAAAGCCCTTTATCAAAAAGATAATAATTTTTTGATACCGTGTCAAGTATTAAGTGTTATTAGGAGAGTAGAATATGATTTATTGCTGGAAAATTGAAACAAAATGGAACATATGCAGGGATGGAACGTGTTTTTCTGAGGGTTATTCTGTTTTGAAATAAAATAAGGAGGCCAAGATTTTAGGGTTTCTCTCATATAGTAAGAAGTCATGGCTACATTTAAATTCTTTTAATTTTGCCTGCAAATTCAAGTTTGGATGTATATCTCCATTTGACACATCCAAGAGGGAGGGAGAGGAAAAAGATCACTTAATAAACTTAGAACTAAGCCGAACACTTATTCAGCCCCTTTGTTCAGCGATCCAGAACCTCGGCGGCAAAACCTCTTGCACATGGGGTAAAACGCTCCGGATGCCTGCAGGGGCCACGCTCGCATTGGAACACCAGCAACCTTCGCGAAAGCGAGTGCTCATTTAAAAGTCCCGACCTCACTTTTACCTCAGAAGTGCCCCCCGTGGATCGAGTCAAGGCAAACATGGAGCAGTTGTCCTTTCACCCGGCAATATCCGACATCCCCCCGCCCTGCCCCGCCGCGCCCGTCCTGCCTTCACCCCGGCCCTTCCCGCAGCCGGGGCTCTGGGGCGCCGGGCTGCCCTTACCTGTGCCGCGCCCTCCCTCGCAGTCTCTTCTCCGCCTTCCTTCCCCCTCCTCCGGGGGTCTCGCTGCCGGCCCGGGCAGCACCGGGGGCCGGACCCTCCAGCTGCGGCCGCCGGGGGATGTGCCGCGGCTGCTCCAGATGTTTGCGGCGCGGCCGCCCAGATGTTCCCCTGGCGGCCCCGCGGGGGGCGGGCGTTCTCCACCCCGCCTGGCCGGGAAGGACCCAGAGCAGAGCCAGAGGAAAGGGGCTTGGGGAAAGCGAGGCTTCCGCGGGATCCGACGCTGCCCGCCCCCTCTCCTGCCCTGCTTTCCAGGAAAGGCGAACGAGAGCGCGCAGGGCTGGCGCGGGGCTGGCGGCCGGGGCAGCGGCTCCCAGTAGCCCAAGCAGGCGAGGAAAAGTAGAAAAAGTAGAGAAACTTTCAAACATACAAACCTCTCTTTGATGGCTGCATATAACAGAGGCCTTTTTTTATTTACACACACACACGGACAGCCGCGGTTTTCTCCACGAATATGAGCACCCGTGGCTGTCATTCCTGTAATTTAGCAGGAATGTATGGCACAGCCCTGAATCCAAAAGAAGAATGTCTAAAAATAAAATTTAAAGAACGAAACCACAGTTTTGTTTTCAGATGTCATCCTGTAGTAAGCAGTGTGACATTACAGAATCATTGACAGTGTAATGAAGGGCATCTTATGCTGCACCACCTCTGTTACAACAGCCAGCAGAAAACACCAACGAAAGCCTCAAATATTTCATTGTGGAAAAATCCTCCTTTGAGGTATTTGCCAGGAAGTTGCGATAATCTGGTTTTGAAGCTCTGTTTAAACGACACCAGAAGACTCCCTTGACCCTTTCCACTCCTGTCAGCATCAAGGTCTTGTGTTGCCAGAGTCCCCTGTGGCTGTAGGAATAACCAAGCCGAGGTGCAACTCTCCCTACCAGTTACTTGGACTGAACTCTGAGCCACCCCCCTCAAGTCCCCTAATTTAAGATTTCTGCTTTTCACAATCCAAAAGCTTTTTTGTTGAAATTTGTGGATGAAATTAACTCCACGTAAAGATTAAGTTTTTCACTCTCCCTTATCTTCTCAGGCAGCTCCATCCATGCCTGCTCTTTAGCATAAAGTGACACTTTCACTCTCAGATAAACAGTACTCCAGCAAATACCCCTCAGCATCTGGCAAGCAGATGCCTTTGCAGGTTGGATGATGTAATGAGTAAAGAGAAAAGGGCAATAATATTTCCCAGAATGACCACCTCTCTCAGAAATCCAGCCTCTGTGAAAGCTGTTTCCCTTTCCAGGTCTGAGGGACTTTTGCATTTTTTTTCAGACAGCAGAATGCATCTCACATCACTTCATTAATCCCTACCTAATGGATATCCTTCTTTTGCAGAAGAGTTTTCAGTTAGACTGAGCTAAATCAGCCAATAATACTGATAATTGTAATTACCTCATCTATTTACCACCAGTTTGATGCTTGTCTTGGCAGTGGAGCAACAATCACTTCCTGGGATTCCTCATTTTCATCCACAATTAAGATGACTTAAAGGTCATTCTAAGTGACAACCAATGTTGCCAGTGTAAAAAACTCTGATTAGCTTCCTCGGAACCCTGCAGGGATTCTGCAGTTCTGCCGGTCAGTGCACATCAAAGTAACTACAGAGAAGTGCGTGCATAGAATATTCTACAAAACTGATAGGGACCATGGAAATAACAAAGCATCTTCTGCATTTTTTTACCTAAGGTCAACAAAAGGCCAACAGTGCTGCCACATTCAGTCAAGTTCAGACCTTCCTTCATTTTCATCTTACTCTTTTGCCTTATTCCAAAGTTAGTCAGGAAATTTATTCACTACTCCTCTTGCAAACTTAGGATACATGCTTGGCACACAGGCAGGAAATCAAGCTCTTCCCTTGCTGGAGGAATAGAGCGTCCAAACAGAACATTTGTTTGGTTGCTGATATTGAGCATTAAACTGAAGCAAGGAACTAAAATACTAATTCATGGCAAAGCTTAAATGCTGTAAGATGAATATGCAAGTAGTGCTTGAACCACTTTCCACAGGACTTAATGAAAAATCACATGGTCAAATGTCTGTGGCTCCAAGACTCACAGGCCTATTTCATCACATTTAATGTGGTGTCTAGTGTTTTTACTTCATCAGAGTTATCACAGATACCAGGCACTAACATCAACCATGAAGTCACACACCTATGCCTTGATCCAAATAATTCATGAGCACATTAAAGACAAATTAGAGCTCTAGATGTTTTAGGATTATTGTAACATCTGCATTTTGGTCCAGAATGCAGGAGAGCACCTGGGAGCAGGCGAGCTGGTTTCAGCCTAGGCACCTGGGGGAACAGTACTTTACATGTCCATGACTTGTTTCTGGGTGAAAACTGAAGTAAAATGTTGATCTACTCCCCTGGACACTTGGAGTCCAAGGGTTGCTGTTTGTAGGTATCTTTGTAGTACCACATCTAATTTATAGCTGAGGGAGTGAAGGCCCTCCCACTCTACGTGAAGAGCAGGTTCAGGACCATGTGATGAAGGGGAATAGCCACGAGTGTCTGGGACCTGATGAGATGCATCCCAGGGTCCTGAGGCAACTAGCTGATGTTGCCAAGCCACTCCCCATAATATTTGAAAAGTCATGGTGGTCAGGCAAAAACCCCAGTGACTGGAAAAAACAGAAACATTGCTCCCATTTTTAAAAAGGGAAGAAAGGAAGATATGAGGAATTCTTTACTCAGAATTCTTGACTGTGAGAGTGCTGAGGCACTGGCACAGGTTGCCCAGAGAAGCTGTGGATGCCCCATCCCTGAAGGTGTTCAAGGCCAGGCTGGATGGGGCCCTGAGCAACCTGGTCTAGGGAAAAGTGTCCCTGCCCATGGCAAGGGAGTTGGAACTTGATGAATTTTAAGCTTCCTTCCAACCTAAACCATTTTATGATTTTATGAAATGTATCATAGAAGTGTGGCTGACACTGATAAAGTAATAGCTCTCTGGACAGAGTGCCCAGAAAGTTAAACAAATAATTCTGGCCTTGCAAAGTTCATGCAACAATTGAATAAAGAGCAAATACATGCATTGGCTATGACTTAAGGAAAAACAAACATTGACGTTCTGGTTCTAATACAACTTGTAACACCAAAATAAATAAAAAGTGAATTTGAATACAAAGACCCACCTTATGAAAATCCATTTTTTGGAGTGCTATTAGGGATATTTCCTCTTGGATGGATTTTGAAGGTACAAGTTCAAATCCATAAAATTTAAAAATGCTTCTAGGCCTAATCCTATCATCTGGGGGGGGGGGGGGAATAAAGGTACTTACATTATACATGAAATTTTAGAACTTTTAAACGTTAATAATTATTAACTCTGTTTATGTGTCTGCTTTTTGGGTTTTTTTACGAGTAGTCTGTAAGACCTTTGTAAGAAACTTTCAAAAGGAATAGTTTTCCCAAGTTTATATCCCATCCATGCAATTTGTCAAGCTGATTTCTAGTGTATAAAAATGTATCCCTCCCTTACAAAAGTCTTTCATCTAGAAGAACATGCAAAAGCAATAATGGAGATTTTAAAAGTCAGGAGAGCTCAGCTTAATGCTATCTGCATGAACAGAGGAACTGCACTGACTGCAGGAGCATTTCCTGAAACAATCTATAATTCACAGGTAATTGGCTGTGTTTCAAGTTGATCAGAGTCCTTTGAACTAGTCTAGCAATTTGGCACGGAGAATCCAGTGTAATAAAGCCAGAAATGCCAGGAGTAGTAACAGTAAGAATTTTCTCCCCAGATTTTCCTATCCCTCTATTAAGATGATGAAGAACAGAGAAATCTAGGAAAAGCAGAAGCACCAGGAGAAAATAGTTTGAAGATCCCAAACATTTTTCTTCTCAGAGTTTCAGTTCCTGAAGCAAATATGTCTCCACACTGAGAGCTGTGCAGGTGAGGTCATCTGCAGCACTGTGCTGCTTTTGTGTACATGTTAACCATGACACAAATGCATAAAAAAAGATTGAGCCCTGTCTGTACAGTGCCGAGCAAGAATTTTGCTTCTTCTTGTCTCATCAGGTATCAGCTGAATGAGAGAAATGATTATTTAAAGCTGCAAATGTCAACACAAAGCTCTGAAACTCATCTCTGTGAATGTGGAACGGCATTTCTTTTTACTATGCTCCAGCTTGTGATGCAAGTTTCATATCAGAAAGTGAGAGATTATCCACACTGAGGAAAATGACCTGCACTAACCTGGCATTTTTTGGCGAAGGACAGTCAGCAACGGAATAGTCAAACAAGTTTACAAGGTGTCACTTCTAAATAGCAGCAGGCAAAGCAGAGCTCATCTGGTGTGCTCGCTCGGGGTCAAATATCAAGCCAAGTCCTAGCTTTTCAGTAGTTCCAGAAACTGGGACATGGAAACCTAAGGCAGAGGACTGTGGGAAAACAGGGAATAATCTGCTAGCAGAGGAAAGAAATGGCAGCTGAAAGAACTAGAAACCCTCCCTGCTTCTATCAAGTTCCTTAGTCACATCTAGGTGAGATATCTGCATGTCTGGCTTATGGTTTCTTGGTTTTAGACAGCTGGTAGGAGACATTTATGTTATAGATTCATAGAAGCACAAAGCACTCAGAACAGCAAATGAACTCTGCTGCATCAGTTAGTTAAATCATAAAGTATTCTGAACAAATGCCAGAGCCAATGGAGTATTCAAAAAAAATTCATCAAATCATAATAAAAGGTTCCCAGTTCCCTGGAAATAGTAGCTTCTCACCTTTAAGGCACACTGTGATGATAAATAGTCAGAGGCTGCGGGGAAGCCACCCCAGAAAACCTCATGAAGAAGCTGGCAGCTCCGAATTCGGCGCAGTGTCTGTGTTAGGTGGTGATAAACGGGGCTCCTAGTCACACACTTAGTCCAGGAAATGCGGAGACCAGCTTCATTCCCAGACACTGTCCTGTGTTTCCACTAAATGAAGCACTAGTCCTGTGGGAAAAATAGTATGCAGCCAAACAATTAAATCATGTCACATAATACACATTGTGTGGGGGAAGGGAAAAAGGGGCTGAACTATCCTTCCAAAGGCAGCCCTAGGTCTGGATTTGTCCAGCTTTTGAGAGTTTAACTTTGCAAACCTAATGGTGTTCTTTCCATATTTTTTTAATGTTGCAATCTTATCTTCCTCATTGTTTTGTTAATTTTTGTTCTCTCAGTCTCTCTGGCTCACTTACTGCAGTTCTGCACGTACCTCGGGTGAGTCAGGATAGTTAGCTGGGGGAAGACAGCAGGGTGAACAACCCTCTGGACAGAGACACGAGGCGAAAGAACAGGATGGGGAAACTGGCCAGTTAAGCAATGATATGAAAAACATCAGCTGTAGCCCAGCCTAGGGAGAAAGAGGGAAAAACACTTTTTCAGGAGAAGAGGGAAAGTGAGAGCAGGAGCACAGCTGTGGAAGGTGAGCGTGGAGCAGCGAGGAGGTTGGAAATCCAGTGTCACTACATAGGCATTGCCTCATGCAACCCTTTTCCCTTGGCTCTTCTGCAGCACAGCAGGTAAAGTCCTTCTGCTTGCCATGTGTGGTTGTTGTACCAGTCTTCATCCCATAGGACACCAGGGCTATAAAATCTCTGGAGCACAAAAGCTCCCCCAATACACACATTTATCACACATATGAAAGAGAAAGAGCAGTAATAAGGAAGGAGTCCATCCAAGTCACAAAGTTCTCTGTGACCAGGTGCAATACTCCCAGGAGACAAACACTTTCCCCTCAGTCACTGTCCTCCCAACCAGCTCCTTACAGACATGGCCATGTGTCCCATCTCACTGGGAAATGGATCCTTTGGTCTCCCATCTATCACTTAGTGAAACTTTGGCCTCCCAAAACACCTGAATTTACAGAGCCCCTGTCAACCCAAAACACATCTTACAAACCAGGTCCCTCCCAAAGGCAGCTCTGGGCTCTCTCCACCACACTCCTCCCCAGGCATGCACTACTCAGACACCCCCATGAAAAAGTCCAGCCTGAGCTCCCAACCCCTGATGTCACCAACCCTGCTCCCAAGCCAGGCACCAGGTCACAGCTGCAGAGGTGCTTCAGCATTAATTCACTTGGCTCTTCCTCCCCTTTGCTTTAATCCAGAAGTCCAGCTGGCATTGCCACTTCCACAGTGCAGACTCCCACTTGTTCCTGCCTTTTCACAAGGTTTCCCACAGCATGGGAATGTCCATCTGCCCATGGGTTATATATTGACACAGACACCTTATCAGCACAGGCAGGCTTAAACATGAGTTTGAGTTCACAGGTCAATACTGGATACAAATGGGGTCACAGGCAATCAGCTAAGCAGCTCTGTAGGAAAAGGCTGTTGTAGGGAGGCTGGGGATTGATTGGAAGAAGGCTGTTTCTGAAGAGAAAGCTGAGGAAAAGCAGACAAACCCAGGGGCACCTTGAAAAGTAATAGTTTGTGGCCAGGCAGGGGGAGTGTTGGACAGAAACCCACAGTACAGCACAGTTCTCCTGGGACCTGCAGATATACAAGTGTCTAATTGTCAGCACATGTCTCTGTGTGTGTATATATGTATGTATGTATAGTGCATGTATTATATAAATATACATAAAATGTTATTTTGTACCTTGGTGTACAGCCACAATGAAAATGAAATGACCGACTAATTTAGTAAACCAGTGATTAGTGTAAAAGGGAAAGAAGGTCAGTTCTGATTCTGTATCTCCTGCTGAAGTTCCCAGCCAAATCATCCTCTTTCAATTACCATCAGCTTTGTTTTGACTTTGCTGTGACTTACTTTGTTTGTTTTATCAATACAGTTGTTTTACCTGCTTCTTGTTTCTGAGCAAATATCCGCATTTACTTGACAGGACATATGAACTGATCCTGCCAATGTGTCCATCTGTGCTTCACTTCACAACCATGAATAATCCCCCTGCAATTAGCATACTTGTAATGAAGTTCAATATGGCTTTATGTGCCCAGATTTCCTCTGCAATAACAGTGAGAGGCCAAGGACTGTAACTCAACGTTGCCTGTGCAAAGAAGCTGAGTGATTTAAGACTCCTGCTGCTCCCCAGGTGTTTATCTCTCTCCCACTGCCAGCTGTACCCTCACAGCAAAGCTGCCCAAAAGGAGAGGCATCCCTGCCCTTTGCTATCGGAGCTCTCAGCTCAGCAAAGCAGCACAAACCTCCCCACACCCTGGACTCTGAACTAGACTAGCCAAAATTGGGGTGGACATGCTACTCATCTCACTTAGCTGTTGTAGAGAGGTTGCATCTGATGAACAGAGATGTTTTGAAATGTATTTTAAAATATGGGTTATTTTCAGCTAAGATGCATGTGAAAAGTACTTGTGGTGCTTATAAGAATAAAAATGCTACTGCTTTTTCTCACTGAGAAACTTCTGTCAGAATAAACCTGGGGCAAGAAATGTGTTGTCTTTCCTATAGTAAGGGCTAGGAGAGAGTTTCCCAAAATATTTTGTGTGTTTAACATTTAAAATATGGAAAGCAGGACTGAACACTGGGACCAGCAAATCTCTTAGTGATGATGTAGTGATTGTAGGCAAATACCTGAGGAAGGTTTCAGAGGTGTGGGCAGGCAAGCCACCTTGGTTTCTGGGTGCAGAGTGGAAGCTGATGAGCCCCAGGGTTGCCACAGAGGTGAAGAGAAGCTTGGCAGGCTGGAGGAGCAGCTCCCTGGGCAGTAGCTGATGAGCTGTCTGTGATGTTGGTCACCTGCCGACCCCAAGGAAAGCAGCAGCCATGGGGACCTCCATCCCTCTGCACCTTTGGTGCTCATCCCTTCCCTCCAGCCTGGGCATTCAGTGTGCATGGGGCTGGGGCATCCAGGGCTGCACCAGCAGCTTCCCCAGCCAGCTAAAAGGAGGGGAGTGTGGGCTGTGCCCTGGAAATGGAGGGCAGAGGAATAGCACAGTTTGGGAAACACCGGCAGCAAGGAGCTGCCAACGAGTCATTCAGCAAAATGGGATCTCCAGAGCTGGATCAGGGTTTTCTGCTGACCACAGGGTAAGTACTGCAGCCCCTAACTAATACCAGACTAAACTCTGACATGGGTTTCAGTGTATTTTGATTTCCTTTATATTAAAAGAAGTCATATATTAACAACACAGAGCAAAATTTGACCACATGGACCTGTGCTCTTGATGATGGTTGTCTCCTGCTGGCACTGTAACTATTTTAGTCTCAAAATTGTGCTTGCACTGGACTATAGTTCATGTTCTCACTCAGTATGGACTGACTCCCTCTACTGGAAAATGGCTATAAACGTTATCTAGTTGATTAATGATCGTAAGTGAAAGAAATTGCAAACAATATATTTTGTAGCAAATGCGCAATTTTGATTTACACTGTCCAAGGAACTGTAAAAATATTTTACTTCTTCCCTAATCACTGGGAAGGAGCTAGGAGTTTGAACTTCAAAGTTCATCTCTGAACTTCAGAAAAATCCACACCACTTGCACTAACCTTATAATGCATTAATCCACCGAGTAAAGTTCTGATTTCTCTTTTCTTCTGTATCTAGAATCAAGCCTTGAATGGTATTCCTCTGTAATGCTAAAGGACCCTCTCCTCTTGACTTCTTCATCAAAGGGGACAAGAACCTGCCACTGACTTTACAGAAGCACCAGGACATGACATGTGGGACAGGTTGGTTTATTTAGCAGCAGCTTTTGAATTCACTGTTAAAAGCAAGTGGAAAAGAGCACTTGCAAACAGGATTTTAAAGCAAGAATTCCTGTTATTTCTTAGGAGTTTTTTAAGAGGTGGAGCTGATATATTCCCTTCAGAAATTAAGACCCCTGGTCCAAGTTATTTGCTGGATAATTGATCTTAAGGAAACAAAGGTTACTATTGTTAGATGAAGTCCTCTTATCATCAGAATAATTTCAGCAGGATCCAGGTCAGACACAGCTTTATTTTTTTTCTAGAAGAATGTGGTATCCAATGCTTTCTATTTTTGCTTATTTGATACCAGGCCAAAGAGTCTTGAGATAAGATTTGTGTTTTAAAGTACAACCATAGCACAGCATTTATGCCTGCTTCTCTCACTCCACCCCACCCCACCAATGTGTCTCAGATGCCACATAAAGAAAGAACCTCCAAAGGGAGGAGTACTTGGTGCTTAGTGCCTTTCCTGAGGTTATCAATACAGGCACCAACTATACCATATAATTTACCTCTATCATCATAGAATCACAGAACGGTTTGAGTTGGAAGGGACCTTAGAAGATTGTCTGGTTCCAAGCACTCTGCCATGCACAATAAACCTGGTTACTCAGGGCCTCATCCAGCCTGGCCTTGAACACTTCCAGGGATGAGGAGTCCACAACCTCCATGCCCTTGTGAAAAGTTCCTATCCAGATTTCTTGTAGGTCCCCTTTATGTACTGGCAGGGGATCTACGGTCTCTCCAGAGCCTTCTCTTCTCCAGGCTGAACAGTCCCAAAACTCTCAGCCTGTCACCATAGGGGAGGTGCTCCAGGCCTGTGATCAGTTTAGTGGCTCACCTCTGGACTCATTTCAACAGGTCAACATCTTTCTCATGTTGGGGACTCCAGAGCTGGACACAGTACATCAACTAGCTGGGAATTAATAGAACTGATTGCTCCCTCTCTGCCGTGCCAGCTCTGAACTGCAGCCATTGAAACACCCAGCTGCTCGCAGCTCCTTTAGAGCACTGTGTTCCCCTTTTCCACTGATACAGCTATTTAAGGAATGGCATGCTTTGTCTGCAGCAGCTTCAGTGTGGCCCACCATTTTCACCTTCAGTCTTTCCATCAGTGCAAAACTTTGTTAAAAGCCACTGAAGACAATACTGAGGGTTCTCCTGCCTTCTGAGTAGCTTCTCTAATATGGGATTACTGTGGCAGCTTCAATACAAACACCCCTTTCAGTCACCAGCATTTAGGGTTTAGTCCAGATCTGTCCTTCCTCTACTCTCTATATTGCAAGTAACAGAAAATAAGGCCCTGGAGTTTGCCTTGATCTCTCTTTGTGAAAGCTGTGCATGTAGTGAAGTTCTGTGCTCCTGTCAGCCCCCAAATCACCATGAGAAATTTCACATGGATCCAAATCTTCTTGCTTCAACTGAAAAGAAATTTTTATCAGTCTTAAGCATTCTTAGCTCAGAATTGCTTTGGATTAGGTAATACATTGCAGTGCATACCATGAGTGAATGATGGATGTTATGGTTGATGTCCATTGACCAGTTGAGACCTGAATTATCCTAATGTGAGAATCCTTTTGTTCCATGCAAAAGGCATCAAAGTAATGGAAGATCTCAGAAGCAGCCTCATCTGCAGCTGTGGGTATGTAGAACTTGGCACAATGGAGAAGGAATTCATGAATATATATTTTGCATCCCAAATCCTGGGACTGTGATTGCCACTCCTGTACAGATGAGAGCAGCCCAAAGTTACTTTGTTCTCCTTGAGGACCTTTTATTGCTGCTGGGACCACTAGAGCAAAGAAATGCCCTAATCATTCCTCTCTGCCAGGCATAAACTTGCCAGGCTAATCTAAAATCACTGTAGCGGCTTTCTGACAGACAAATTTCTCTGTATAGGAGTCCTCAGGGAGTAGACCCACTATGTTTAAAATGCTTATGAGAAATATTTAAGATGTATTTTGTGTATGCAGGAAGAGCAGTATATCAAATGAGAGCCATTGCATAATGGTACAGGAAGGGCTGCTTTTCAAAGGACCAAATCTTAGCATTCACCTCATATCATGGGATATGGCTACAGGCAACCATGTCCATGCATCCTTCTGCTTGAGCTTTAGAGCAAAAAAAGAGTTCTTTTTTGGTACTTCATTAACGGAAACGGGACAAATTCTCCAGTCTGAGGACTCTCTTTAGGGCCCTCGATGGCTTTTTGATGAAAACTGTCACAAGTTGGTTGGTCTTCTCAATACACCAAAACTCTGTCAGTTTGGAAGCTGTATGAACTGAAGCATTTTCACAAACATATAAGAAGGACAAGAATGCATCCAGTATGACAGAATATTGATGCTCCTTGTATCACTTATTTCTCTCATTTTCTGTCTGACCTCGGGAACAAGACACAGCTGAGAGGAATTATCTTTTTCAAAAGAACTGTAGATCCTGAGCTGGGATTCAGAGGAATCCTTCTAATAGGAGAATAGCATCTGCCAAGCCAATCTAAACAGTGAAAATGAAAATCAACGTGCTACGAGCAATGTTTTCTATGATGAGTGGGTTTATTTTCACATTTGTTCTCGCACAGTTACCTAAAGCTCTGGCACAACAACTGCAGGCAGAGCATTCTTTATGAAGTTTGTTGTATTTCAGTGTTCAATTCTCTCATCGAAAGACTTAGATTTTGGCTGTAATGTCTCTCTGGAAATATTTCAAGACCTGTTTGTTTACAACAGTTTTGGCAGGAGGCTGTGGTAAGCTCAAAGTCCCGTGATTATGATTCATTGCTGTGTGAATAATTCCAGTTATCAATCTTGATTATATTTCTATGTGGCTTTACACTATTCACATGTACACTGAAGGCATTCAGAGCCAGGGCTGTGCTTACCCAAATACCATTTTTTGTGCTAAAGAACAAAAAACTGCCAATGAATATTTTAATATTTTTGTATTTAATATTTTGTTTCTTTTTTTAAAATGGGTATTATATTCTTCTTCAGTTATACATCGTGGTTGCTTTATGTTTTTTACGAAGCAAGAGAGAACACTTTTGAATAAAAAAAAGGACATTATGTGAAAGCTTCTGTTTCCAGAGTCACACCATGGGGCTGATGGGCCAGTTCAAAAGCACATAAACACTTACAGGCTCTCCCATCAGAGAGATGGGATTTGGTGGAACATGGGGGAGCTGTTTGCAGGCAGAGCTGCCCGGCTGCCTCGGTGGCCAGTGAGGCTTCTCTGTGCTTTTAGGGAGATGGTAATCAGCAAGTCAGAGGCAGCCACACATGGCTCTCCTATTTTAGCTCTGTTTGATGTTTTCTTTCCATCAGGTGTGGTGTACAACCAGCATGTTGGTCTGATGAACACAAGCAAATTCTGCTGGGGCCAGTTGAGTTAACCTGTCTGTAAAACAGGAGGAGGCAGCTGATGGCCTGAAATGCAGGCAAAGCTGATGCAGACACGGCATTCAGCTCTCCCAAGATGTGAGGACAGGCTGCTACCTGAAAGGATGTATGTGAGAGATTTCATCTGAGGAACTCAGACACTGCTGGCCATGTTCCTTTCTATCCAGATCTTTTGTAATGCAGCCTTCAGATTAAGGTTGTAAAGGGAAAGTCATCTGTATGTAAGTTTTGGCTGACAGAAGAACTTTGTAAAAATTCAATCTGGATTGGGAAGGACAGGAACTATGCATAGGAACATTTTTGCATTATTAGATTTATTAGTTTATAATATATGTTACCAGGTAAGAAGCAATTTACAAGCATCAGTAAGAGTTCAATTGCTTTCTCATATATCCCCCAAAGCCCTAAACAAAAAAATCAAATAACGCAATCCCTTAATGGAGATAAGTGTTACAAAATTTTAAGGATGCCCGAAGTTTTTAAAGGGCTGAATATTCAAAAGTAAGGCTCTAAGGTAAATTAGTAAGATCTTTGTTAATTACAGAAAAATCACAGGAAGAATATCCATCAGACCTTGACTTTTGCTCATGACTTCATTCGTCTTCACTCTTTTCTAACTGTATTATCCAAACCAGGCTTTCTCCATAGTAGGCCTGGGGAGTTTATTCCCAAAGAGAGCAGGGTTGTATCTGCAGAGAACACTGGCACGTTGAAGAAAGGTGGGCATAGTGGGATTGTGGGAGTGTGTATCTGTTTGTGAGCATGTGGAGATGAGATTTACACCTGTGTTCAGGAGATCCTCAGCCAGAGGAACAGAGTTTTCCTAAGTCCTGCTTATCATAGACAGCCAGTTTGGCCCAAGTTCTGGAAAAGGAAAAAGGGTTGCAATGCCTCAGCAACCTCTTGAGGAGATTATATGGAAATATGAGAGACAGAACATCTCTGACTTTACTAGAGAATTTTCAGCAAGGCTCAAATTTTGATGAAGCAAAAGTAGAGATGTAGTAAAAGAGGTTGGCAGCTACAAGGCAGGGCTATAAACTAGTATATGGAGAGGGGGAAGGCCACAAAAGAAGCAAGGTGATGAGGGTAAAGCTGGGAGAAAAAACCAGTTGTGTGACTGGGGAAATGGGACTGAGGACATGGGAGAGGGCTGGGAGATGCCAGAGAAACCAGAGTCATACTGCATAGGGATAGGAAAAGCAGAGAAGTGAGACATCAGGGAGGTGTAGGAGAAAACACGGGCTTCTTTTCTCTTCTCTTACTTACATAAATTTGGAGCTGAAAGATTGTCAAATCAAAAAGATACCTGTTTTCAAGACAAATCTCAGTGAATGTCAGGGGCAGGAAGCAGTGTATGCTGCTTATGTGTACTTTTTTCTACCCAAACCTACCAAAAAGCCTGTTTTCCATTAAAAAAGGAACATAAGGCTTTGCATGGCTCTGTAATACATAGATGGTGGTCTCCTCTACAATGAACACATCCACTACTGTCCTGCTGCAATGCTAAATTTGCCTGAGACCCTCTTAGAGTGGTTAATTTCTAACTTTGATCTTGCTACCAATACACTCCTATGACAAAGGTCACATTTCTAAAGACAAAAGTAAAGAAAGGAAGGTAGTAACATGGTGCCAGTAATGCAGTTGAATTTTACTTTTAATTTACAGCTTAGGGGTTATTCTAGCTAATAGGCCTCTTCTAGTCAGAACAGAACAAGAATGCTCCCTCTGCTCTTCAGGGGGAGTGTTAAGATTGATGATCTCAATGCATTCTAGCTGCCTGTGCATACATAACCTTTCTGAGTGCTTGCTTGTGATGGAAACTGTTCGCTGTGTTTTGCAGGTACTTCTGAATCTTCAGCTTCTTCCCGCTCTCTCCTTGGCTCTGATTTCTCTCCCATTTTCTTATGAGACTTGCTTTTTCTCAAATGCAACTTTTCTCTTTCTCGTCTCTCCTTTACACCTTCAGGTTGCTAAAAGGCAGGGAAAAAATAGCAGGGAATTAAAAGTGACTCCTACAAGAACAAAAAAAAAAGCTCATTATGTTATTTCACTATGAAACAAAATATTCCAGTAACCTGCCTCACCAAGATCGGCTTTACCATGATGGGCTCAAATTCAAGGCCCAAGGCAGTCACCCTGAAGCTCAGCAAGAAGCAACACACATGCTTTGATTTTACTCTGTATATGATAGGAGGGTCACCGGCCCAGTGGACTTGAAGAGGAGAGCAGACAGGAGGGAGAGAGGAAGGGGCTCTGAGTTTTCAGCCCAGACTCTCTGTTTCTGTCCTTTCACTTGATCCATCTTTATGTGCCTGAAAGCTGCTCAGTGCCAGCTGCAAAGACCTCACTGAAAACAAGGTCATGAAGGGTTCTCAAAGACACATCTATCAGACAAAAGCAATATGCAGGGAAGGAGATGAATTACCTTTCCCACAATGTTCACCTGTCTGGTCATGGTGGTTTGAAATGCACCCACAGAGCTCGGAATGCAAAAAAATGCTCCATTTGGAGACATTGGTTTAAGCCCAAATTTCAGATCTCTGACCAATTGCTCAGTTCTTTGAGATTCTCAAGTCTTTCACATCTCCCAAACTGCAATGGTGACTGAGGGAATGACAACTTGGTCTGCTTGAAAAACAGACTAAAATACACACCTCACTGCTGATTACAGAGGGGCATTGGAATCCAAGCTTTTAACTGGAACTGAAGCCATATTTAATACATTATGCTCGCTATACCTAATCATACAACTATACACTCACAGACTTTCTAAACACAGGCATTTTTGAGAAATTATAAATGAGAAACCAGACAACCACTGGTGAATGCTGGCACATGAGGCAATGTAAATTTCCAAATGAAATCAACTGAAGAGCTCCTAAAGAGGAAAAAGAAGATTAGGGAATGCATTTGAAATTTTGACAATAGTGTAACAGTGCTGTCATCACCATAATTCTGCATATTCTTAGAGGACTGGTCATGCAAGGACTATAATTATGGGACTGATCATGTAATTATGCTGCTTATTGAAAAGAGGCCTTTATTTCCCTTTTGCTGTGCAGAAGGTGTTCAAAGAGAGCTTAAAATTACTTTTCCATACAAACTGTCAGTGTCAAGAAACTGAGAAAAAAAAAAAGATTTTTCCTTTTGTGGCCATTTGATGCTAATGTCAGGTGTTATTTAAGCACAACTTTTTGAATGGAGTGACAATTTGATAGTGTTCTTCTGATACTTAAAAGTGAGTTAGGATTTATTACCCTTTCTTCCATTGTGTGATACAGCAGATATTATGTATCAAAATAATAAAAATATATTAAAGTGTCATAGACAAAAGATTGTTACTGGCTACTTCATCAATACACACCAGACAAAACAAATGCTCATGGCTCAGGACAGAATGATGGGGACAAGGAAGAAATGGGGGGAGAATCCCCTGCTGCCTGCATGCCCTTTCAGTGAAATTATGTTCAGCCACTTACAGCAGTAGCTGCTGCTGCAGCTGTGTGGTGACACTGCAGAAAGCAGATGGATGGAGTCCTGAGGGGCAAGAGAGAAGCCTCTCAAACACTGCAGTGTCTGGCAGTATTACAGATAACACCATATGGGTTAAGTCAGGTCAGCAGCAGTGAAAAAGTAAGCTGGGTCTTGCAGCAAAAGTGAAGCAAATCTGGGTTTATATTGTCATGTTTTGTTGTCACAGCCAGAGACTCTTCTGAAAACATTGCCATATGAGCCAGTGTGGTGTCTCATTTTGAGGATAAACATTCCTGAATAAGCCTAGACAGTAACACCACAACAAGAATCCTCACACTAATGATACAACTTTAACCTTGTTTGTGCTACTGTAGTAATTTGAGACCACATAATATGAGAAATTCCAATTGGAATTTATGTCTGCACTTCCCCCAGCAATGTCACAGCAATTACACAAAGGATAAAGCTGACTTGGTTGCTTGGGCTTTTTTTTCTGTAGTGATCTTAAGTTAGTTGTTACCTACCAAAGAAACTGAGCGTTTGCTTTTGAGATGCAATTGCTTTTCAAAGGACTCTACAAATTCCTGAATGGAGTTTGATCTTGTCTCTGGGCATGAGCTGTCTGCTGAAGGTGTTCTGCTTGCCTTCCTGTGGCAGTGGCATTTGACATCTTGGTCTTGAAATTCCTTGGAGCCCCTGAGGTGGCCTGAAGATGAGCCTTTGGCAGAAGCATGAAGTTGTGTTGTATGGAGGGAGGAAAGCTTGGCCTGAAAAACAAAAGGTCTTTGTTGAGTAATGAATATTAAAGCAGAGCACACAAGGAAGAATTTTTTTTCTGCCACAGAGACTCTCCAAACAGTGGTGCAAAGTGAAAGACCTTGCCCAGAATTCTGTGTCTTTCTTTTTATGTGCAGGAGAATCATACTGCCAAGAACCTGCTTTCTAAAGGCAGCAGAGGCAGAATTTCCTAATACTGCTGGGTTTGAGGATCTAAGTTTTGGCAAACAAATGAACATTTCAAATGTAAAGTGTGCTGGGTCCTCTTAGTGTTCACTGACACTAAAAGGAACTGTGATTCTTCATAACCTCAAAAACTCAGGCCTTGCGCCCAGCTGCAGTTTCTAGGCAGGACTCTCAAAAGCATTACCCAGCCCTTTGTGGCTAGATGAGTCAGATAAGAGGTTTGATCCCCGGGTCAAATTCTCAGCATGGCCCACAGGCAGCCTGGATGCTTCATTGTCCATCTTTGAATTTTCAGCTGATTTCTTGGACACATTTGTCTCAAACTAATGAAGGAGCAGTTTCAGGGCACTGAGGGATACATCCCAACCAAAGAAGTGGTAGGAAACATACTTCCACAATTACATTTGCAGAACTGAAGTGAGGAGGGAGTAGACAGATGTTTAGTTTCTGTGTGATTCAATTTTCCCAGGCCTGGCATGCAGATAAAAGCTATTGATCTGCATCAGCTATGTTTAATTGAATGTCTGTAAAGGAGATACAGAACTGCTGTGTCCTGTGGAGTCATGTGTTGGTGGTTTTACTAATGGACAGACCTGTAGAAGAGATGGGTGAGAAGGACACCACACAGGGCCGGGGATACCCCGAACCCTGCCAGCTGTTGATGCTTTTTCAGGATGAGTAGCTGAACACTGATAAGATGCAGATGGTGAAAATTGTGAGAGATGGGAGGTACTGAAAATTACACCCCTGCAGGTGTCAGATTAAAGCATTCTAGGCACCCAGCCGCTGCATACATTTTTGAATGCATGTATGTTTTGGACATTATGAGGAATTTCTTCACAGAAAGGATGGTTAGGCATTGGAATGGGCTGCCCAGACAGGTGGTGGAGTCACTGTCCCTGGAGGTGTTTACGGAAAGACTGGATGTGGCACTCAGTGCCATGGTCTAACTGGCATGGTGGTGGTTTGGTCAAAGGTTGGACTCAACGATCTCAGGGGTCTTTTCCAACCCAGTTGATTCTGTGTTTTGTATAAGCCCAGTGCTAAGTCTTCAGCTACTAAGTAACTATGAGAAGTTCTGCTGGCTTTAAGGGAGCTGTGATTGTTTATAACAAATGAAGCCTTATCCTACAGGTTCTGCAGAGCTTTCTAAGAAAATCCAGTAGAAAACCTTACACTCAGAGTAGGTGTGTGTCTTGGTTGTTTTGTTATTTTAACAAACAGGGGAAAACTAAACCAACTTGGTATAGTGTTCACATGAATCTACAAACCTTGGACTGCAAGGGACCTGAAACATGTCCTGCACACAATTTTATGCACTCTGGTCCAGGTGCTGCTATAAATGTATTGGCACAACAGGAACCTATGCAGCCTTTCTCTGAATAGTGGGGCTGTGCATTCATATGGCTGTGGCTACATCACTTTAGACAGGCTTGATGAGAGATGCTAAATATAATAAATCTCACACCCAACAGAAGTACCTAATAAGGAGAGTTTACAAAAAATATGGTACCGGTTCCATTTTTTTTTTCCAGGCATAAGCTTACTATGTCCAGTATTTTGGACTGTCTCCGAGAGTAGTGTTAATGATTTCTGCCATGTCGTTTTTACTTTGGTTTCAAACCAGTCAATACAGCTGTAAGTTCTGTAAGGTCATATTGTATTGTTACTTTAGAAAGCATCAAAGCAATCACATTGTGCTCAAGGGACGGGAGCACACATGCCATGCCAGGCTCAACAAGCTAAATGTCTTCTCTGTCATTTTAATGGCATCAACATATATTCCTTCCTGGAAATAAAAATTGTCTCATGGTAAAAATCACTGGTATCTGTTCCTAGAGGGTTTGGGGAAAAAAAACCCAAACTACAAACACAGGAGGACAGCTGAAATGGGGGATTGTATTCTATCCTGTTTTGCAATGTCTGTAAATGTTTTCTTTTACTAAGACATTGCTTTTTAATTTCCCTTCACAGATAGAATTACAGTGAAGCCCTCAACAAAAAGACTGCAGTTTACCTACCAATATGGCAGCAATGGTCCAGAAAAGGGACAGCCTTTCCTCTGAAATGCCCATCTGCCTCAGTGGGCTAAGGGTAAAGCTACACAGACAGGTCTACGCAATCATATTACTGTGACTGTGCCTTCTCTCACAGTGCTTTGCATGATACATTAAATTCTCCACCATCAAAATGGGGATTTTTTGCCAGTGCTGGGAAAGCCAGAAGCACCAAGGGATCTCAGGGATTGTTTCTCTTCACCATTAGTACTCCTTTTTTTCTGTGTTGGGTAAAGGCCACTCATGCTCAGTGTGTCTATTTACAAAACAGCTAATCTTCTGCTAATTGCCCATCTCAAACACACAAAAGGTACACAAACAAAAATAATTCACACAACAAAACTTGTTGTCGGTATAATTTGCCTTATCTCTTTCTCAGTTTCTGTTGTAGACAAGTTAATTGCTTACATCTTTTGGGCTTGATCTGAGAGCTTGCACAGCTGTCAGTAAGAAAATTAATCTTCAGTGTGTCAGCACAAGTGATCATTGTTTGCTGGAGTTTACACAATGTCCCGAGTATTTTAGGGATATTTTGGAACATCTGACATTCAGATGCTCTCCCATGGCTTAATTTCCTTCAGAGAAGCTTATAGACAAACACATATTTCTTAAAAATGTTTTGGCCTGGGCTCCAATTGGTCTATAGTAACAATATTGTGGTAGATCACTCTAAGTTTAGTTTAAATTAAATGTCAGTAACTTCAACAGCAGTCAGTTGTTCTGCTCCCACTCTCAGCTGCTCTTAGCAATTTTCTCCTGTGACCAACAATGTCTATTTGAAGGTGGATACATGTATGGGGTTGTAAAACTCTTATCAGTTCTCCTTTGCCTCCAGTCTTTTCCTTACAACAAAATGTCTGGGAAGTAAGAACTGTTCTGAGCCAAAATGATGTAGGATAACTAGAATGTGTCAAGGAAAGTAATAGCTGGAGGCTTCAAAAAGAGTATCACAGTTAATTTGTCTAAAGCTTGCCGGGGAACAAGTTAAATAAAGGAGAAGGAAACAGATGACTTAATTGTCCCCAGTTTTCACATTCAGTGTTGGCCCACAGTAATATACACAACTCTGAGCTTTCCAGGAGAGTGGAGTTACTTGTTGTTTTAGCCTGAGTGTGGAGTTATATGTTTTAGCCTGACTTGCCAGTGACCCAGGGAAGGATGAATATAATTTTGTGTTCCCCTCTGCAGAATGTGAATGACAATAGCAAAAGCATTTTGCAAAGCTCATCTCAGTACTATGTGTGAGGTACACCAAGATATTGGGGAAAAAATAATGAAAACTGTTGTTAGTTTGGGAGTTATTCTACAAAGCTTTATCTGAATTTGGGATGGAGGCTGTACCACAATAGGATACCACAGGAGTTTGTTTTTGTCTCTGAGGTGGGAGCAGGGGCTTGAATATCTTACTACAGGACAGGAAAAACTACAAAGATCAATACACCAGTTTGGAGCTGAAAGTGATTTTGCAGCAGAACCACCTTTTGTGCTGCCCTGAGAGCACTTAGCTGTGTAGCACCAAAAGGCTTGTGGGGCAGAAGCAGTTCACATGGGCAGGACTGCTCTGCTGCTGATGCCCTGAATACCAGCCTTGGATGTGAGACCAAGTGAGCTGGCAGTGCTCTTTTGGCTGTTCCACTGCACCTGCACAAGGAGCTTTTGCCAACAGCTGTGTCAGAACCTGATTTTCATGTAAACAGTGGAGTTATCTCAATTTTCAGTGTTGAGACAGAAGAAAGGATACACTGTGATCTGCTGTGGAGGTACTAACATTCAGAAGAGATGCAGTCTAATCTCAGTTATTACACCTCCTGATAATTAGCACTGTTCTGATAAAATGAAGACAATGTTTAAATAACAGTACCAGTGTTTTGAATCTTACAAGAGTTATAATTTGTAATAATTAATCTTACAGTAGTTATAATTTGTCGTAACTATGAAAAAAACACACATCCAGGTGCAATAGCAAGCTACTGCTCTCAAAAAGGAGATGCTTTTTCTGGAGGTATTTCTAAGGCATCAGTAGTGCCCACTTGTTTAACTTCTGGCTTTGGTTAAAGACAACATGTACTAATGCTCTTTATTACCAACTACTCAGCTTCCAAATCAAGAGTTCATTTCAAAATGTATCCCCAAAACCTAAAATTCCCAAAAAAATCTTCCTGTCTCATTCCTCCAGCCAACTTCAGGCACTGAGAAAAAAAGCAGTCAAAATTTACATCTTCTGTATGAAACTAGTGGAGCAAGACAAATTTGTGTGAAGCATTAATGTAAAGGCCAGACATAATTAAGTGCACACAATATCTTTAGCTCATTAAACAGTAACATCAAAAAATCACAGTCTTTCTGTCAGCCAGCTTAATCTAAATTCCAGGTATGGATTCAGGAATGCAAGTATAGCAAAGTATTTGAATAGCTATTAGCTAAATATTTAAATAGATTTTGAACAAACTGAATATAAGGACATGCTTCAAATGAAATGTCTGTGCACACATGAATACAGACACAAATATACAAGAAGATGTGTTCAGCATGTTGCTGAATGGAAAGTGATTTAAAGTACATTCTTACACTCTAGCTTCTATTGAGGCCTAAAGAAATCACATCTGCAAGGATCTCTGAGTGAAAAAAATAAAATACAGTAAAGATAACTAACCTCCTCCCCCCCACCCCCCATTAATAAACATTATATATTCAGCATTCTGATGGAATACAGCAGCAAAGCTCTAGCTCAGAGTCTGTCTTGCAATCTGTGGCCGAGGTGAAATATAACAGTAAATAACAAACATGGCTGATCAGACCAGAAGTTATGAATGAAGGTTACCTCTCCAGCCTGTCCAAGAATTCAAAGAGGGAGGAAGTGGTTTTGGACTCCTTCGTTTTTCTTAGCCAATTTTTTTGGAAACGAAAAATCCCACAGCTTAGAACATGACAGCTGCAGTGGAGAACAACTTGCAAGGTGGAAACATAGAATGGCACAAAAAAATGTTTGGAAAAGATTAGCTGTTTCTCCCCAATGTACTAGCATTTGCTTTGTTGCAGCCATAATGATCTAAGGATATAAGTAAATAATGGTTTGTAAAGGAAAATAGTATGTCTGTTAAGACAACTGATTGTTTTTCCAACTGTCATTGGAAAAAAAGGAGACAGATTTGGACTACCTAAATGTTCTTTTAAAAGTTGAAATAAAAGCAACAATCTTTGAATAGAGACTGTGAACAGCTGTTTTCAGTTTAACCTAATTTTGATAATCACTTAGTTGTGAGCTGCCTTCTGCACATGAACCTGCCCCTTTCCCAACTGTTTTGTTAGTTTAAGAATAAAAAATGTACTTCTACCTTAAAATCTTACTTCACAGTTTAGTAAGCTTTGTTTTGTATCACTGTTTTCAGAGTCAGATATTTTAAACCAGGAGGGACTGCATCCTCTAGCTTAAAACAGAAGTTACCCCTGAAAACAGGTGAGTCCCAAGAGGTAAAGGGTAAAATTTCCTGGAGACAGTATAGTTGCAGAATTAGGTCCAAATCTTTTTAATACATATGGAGTTACACAGTTTTTCACATAAGAACAGACTCATTACAGACCATCTTGAAGTACGCAGGTGCAAAACGTTTTGATCTCTGCCAGGTTGTGCTGAGCAGCCAGAACAACATTGTAATACATAGTTAGGCAGCTATCACACACTTCTTACATTTCTGGTCCTGTCATCACTTACCTTGGAGTTTTTACCAGTCTTCCTGTATTCCAAGACCACAGAGGCCTGACCCTGGCAGACAGTTAAGTTCAAAAAGCAACTAGTAGCTGCCAGCAGGAACTGAACTTACTTGGCAAGGTGTCCCATTCTCCTCCTCATACATCCCTAGGGCCCTGCCTCTGGGGGTGGAAGTTATATTTATACATAAATCACATGCACACACAGAGAAAGCTGCACACAGCTCTTACCGGTAGGGATGCTCTCCTTTCACTACAGAGTCGTGTCTGACGTTTCTTGAGGCCTCTGCCTTCTTTCTCCTTTTCATCGATCAAGTTGTGGCCCCAGAAGCTGCTCATCCATTTTGCAAAGAAAATATCATCATCCTCATCATATTCCATGCACAGATGCTCCAAACTTGGGCGGGGGGGGAGGTCCTTGGGCGGGGGGGGGGTCTCCCAACCAGACAAGGCAAAGCAAGGTCAAATTCTACCACCAGGCCAGTAGCTTCACACTGTTCTGCCAACAAGAGGAAGCAGAGGCACAGTTTCAACCACTCTTTCAGCACTCCCTCCCCAAAACCTGTCTCACTGCAGCCCTGGGCACCATCTAAACATAAGTGCACCCTTTCTCATCTCTTTTGAACAAGGTTTCCTTTAACCTTTCCATTGCAGCGATGTTCAATATGACACTGCCGCAGGGGGCGGGTGGCAGGGCTGTGGCTGCTCCCTGTGTTGCTGCTGAGTGCCCCAGCTGTCAATACCGATGCAGAATTGCCCACAGTTACATGCCTGCGGGGGGCCTACACAGGCTCAAAGTAGGCTTGTGATTTTTGAGAAGCAGAATTGACATATTGATGTTGGTCAGAAGCTGGCACAGCTGCTTGCAGAGACCTAGCTGGCTCTGTGGGAGGGAGCACAAATGGCCCACTCTTCTGCTGTTGCTCTCTCTCTCCTGACTTCTGTTGCCTCTGCTCTTCCTTCAGTATTTAGGAAACGTGGTCTGTCTAGGTAGAAGCCCTCCCTGAAGCAACTGCTCGTTCATTTTTGGGTTATGACAGTGTAAGCTTGCAGCTGCTGCTTTTCACCTGAGTAATTTCATCATTCAGGGCCATATCAGGGTTATGGGAGGTCCTGCCTCACTTGAATGCAGTCAGGGTAAAAATGTGCTGGTTCTTCCTCACCAGCCCTAGGTGTAAGCCATACAAGCCTTGCCTACACCACAGAACAGAACAGGGCCAGGGATTGATTTCTGGCCCTCAGATCAAGTATCTAAACTGACCACATGTACCCTATGTGGTGTTTGTGCTGTGGGTCTCCTTGAGGCTCTATGTACTGCACTGTGGCTGTAATACGTTGCTGTCATTTTTGTGTCTCCTTTATTTCAAAATCTCTGATGTAACACAGAAACTGTTGTGGCCCACGAAACTGTTGTTTGTACAGTATGAAACTGGAAGATGTGTTACATGCTTTGGGCAGGAGCACGAGGAGGGCTCTAAGGCTGTAGAGCCTGTTGGGATGGTGTTGGAAGACTGCAAGGGAGGAAGAACCCATATCTAACTTCTTATTGGAAGAAGTCCTTGGTGTGTGCTAGGTGTCCTGCTGGTGCCCAGGCATTGCTGTGGAGATGCTGGGTTGGTCTTGACCAGAAATATGCCAAAAAACTTGCTGGTAATTTAGCGTTACAGAAAATGAGTGGTCCAGCATTAAACCTTGCCTTTTCCCCAACCTATTTAGAGCTACAGATGTAGCTACAAAACTCCCGTTTCATCCGTGTGGGTGTAGGTGTGAGGTTTAAGTACAACGTAGGACTGCTCATTCTGAACGATATGGGTGAAGGGAACGATTGGTCATGGATGTCTACGTGCCCAATTCTACCTTGTCCAGGCAGGCAAGAGTGTGATTAGCAGAGGGACCTGAGCACATGGGTGTGCAGATGGCATCGCCTCAGATGCTCTCCATGAGAGCTTGGAGATGCCTGCAGCAGCCTGGATAGGAGCAAGAGGAATGCCTGCAAAACAGTACAGTAAAAAGATACCTGAAGCAATCAAAAGTATGTGTAGGCTGATTCTCTAGGTGGGGAAGGACATTCCTGGCCATACTCAAACAGCCTGAATTTGATTTACATCCTGGAGGCCACCCATCTGTACAGGCAAGGCACATCTGAAGGCCTACAGCAAGCATCACGTGGGTGGAATTGAGGCTGTCCCAGCAGGAAGCTATTGACCTGTTGGATACGTATTTTCTATTGCATGGATCAGGTTTCTTCTTTACTGATGTGCAAGACAGAACTACAGGTTGCTGTGTGGCATACCAAATGCTTCTGCCCTGCTGAGACAGGTGACAGGGAGAACTGGGAGAGAGATTGTCCCACAGCTTTGTCAAAATATGTTTACATAAATAGTAATAATCCATAAATTAAAGGACATTTCTCAAGTTGTTTACTACCAGACATGCAGATATACTGACTCAGAGCACAGCAGGGCAAATTTTAGTTGGCTGAGGAGTTTGCTTTGCAATCTTATTGCTGTTTTTATTTGAAGCCCTTTTTTCTTCTGTGAAATATGTGTCTTGTCACATTTTGCTCCCATCTACAATGAAATTTCCAGCCATGAGATGACTGGAGCTATCTGATTGTAAAAACATGTCAAAGACGACTCCTCTTCGTCTTCAGCTGAGTGCTCCAGGGAAATAAGTGGAGACAGAAACACAAGGTTCCTGAGCCTACAGGTAAGGATTTTAACTAGGCATAGACATACACATGAACGAAATTCCAGTATTGCACATTAAATAATTTTTATGACAGACTGAATTAATAACTGGGAAGAAAACAGAAAGACTTAATTTATAACAAGGATTGCTCTAAAACTCTTCAGTACAAAGTCCTAGAAAGTTTGAATCATCCATGTTAGCTCAAATGTCACAGAATTACAGAATCACAAGCTGCGTAAGGTTGGAAGGGCTCACAGTGGATCATGTGGTCCAATCTCCCTGCTCAAGCAGGGTCATCCCAGAGCGCATGGCACAGGATGGTGTCTGAATGGGTCTGGAATATCTCCAGTGAGAGAGACTCCACAGCCTCGCTGGGCAACCTGTTCAGTGCACGGTCACCTGCACAGTAAGGAGGTTCTTCCCCATATTCCGGTGGAACTTCTGTGCAGCAGTTTCTGCCCATTGCTTCTTGTCCCATTGCTTGGCACCACCGAGAACAGTCTAGATCCATCCTCTTGGAAGCCCCTCTTTAGTTGCTTGTAGACACTGATGAGGGCCGTCCCTTCCCAAGGCTGAAGAGGCCCAGCTCCCTCAGCCTCTCCTCCTGAGTCCCTTAACCGCCCTGGTTGCTCTCTGCTGGACCCGCTTCAGGAGCTCCACGTCTCTCTGGTACTGAGGAGCCCACAACCGGACACAGCACTGCAGATGTGGAGTGCACTTCTCGTGTGAGCGGCCCAGAACTCCGTCCGCACGGATCCCTCCGGCCCCGAGGCCACTCCAGCGCTGTGTGCCCGGGAGCTCCCCCGCTCCCGGCCCGTCCCTGCGCCCGGCGCCTCCGCCCGCCTCCCTCACAGGCGCTGCGGGCGCTCCTCCGCGCCGCCAGGGGGCGCTGCGGGCGGGCGGAAGCGGCGGCGCTCCCCGCGCCCTCCCGGCGCGCCCCGCGTGTCCGCTGACCCTCCTTCCTCCTCCTCCTCCTCCTCCTCCTCCCGGGCGTCATGGCCGCCTCGAAGCCCGTGGAGGCGCCGGGCGGCGGCGGCACCGCGGGGCTGTCCCGCTGGCAGCTGGCGCTGGTGCTGGGCGCGCCCATCCTGCTGGGCGCCGGCGCGATCTACCTGTGGGGGCGGCGGGCGGCGCGGCGCGGGAAGGGCGCGAGCGAGCGGAAGACCCCCGAGGGGCGGGCGAGCCCCGGGCCCGGCGGCGACGGCGGCTCCGGGCAGCCCGACGGGCCCGGACACGAGGAGATGGTGAGCGGGGAGCGGCGCCGCCTGCAGCGGCTCGCCGCGTGGGGGCCGGGGCCGGGGTCCAGCCGCCGGCCGGGCCGCCCGGAGCAGCGTGGGGATGGCCGGGCTGCGATCTCCGGGAGGCAGGGCCCGGCAGGCCGCTGGCCCGGTCCGGAAAGCGGCTTTCAGGGTGCCGGTCCCGACCGAGGAGCAGGCGTGCGATGGGATGGAGCTCGGGTGACATCCTGTCGTGCTCTGCGTGACACGGCCGGCAGGTCACGGAATCACAGACTGGGCAGGTTGGAAGGGCCCACAGTGGGTCATCTGGTCCAGTCTCCCGGGTCGAGCAGGGTCACCCAGGGCACATCGCACAGGATTGTGTCCGGACGATCTGGAATATCTCCAGTGAGGGAGACTCCACAGCCTCGCTGGGCAACCTGTTCCAGTGCTCGGTCACTGCACAGTAAAGAAGTTCTTCCCCATATTCTGGTGGAACTTCTGTGCATCAGTTTCTGCCCATCACCTCTTGTCCCATTGCTTGGCACCACCGAGCAGAGCCTGGTCCCATCCTCTTGGCACATTTCCTCCAGATGCTGATAGATATTGATGAGGTCCAGGTCCCCAGTCAGCCATCTCTTCTCAAGGCTGATCAGGTCGTTCTCCTTTAGGGTCCCTTAACCACCTCTGTCACTCTTGTCTGGACATGCTCCCGGAGCTCCATGTCTCACTGTGGTCAGCCTGTGTGACCCACAGTGCACTTAGCACAGCGATCAGGAGTAGTTTGTTCCGAGAACAGGCGTTGCCAAATGCATCTTCTCATCGAGTTGCTGAGCTGCTGAGGATCTGCACAAGGATCTGTGCTGCTGAGGGGGGAACATACTCTGCTTCTGAGGTCTAGAATAACTGTGAGTAAGTTTCATCCAGGACTAGTGTTTTGAAAAGGAAATCTCTGCTCTGTTGTGTGTGAGATGCTGGATACAGCAGAGTAGTAAGAAAACACAATCAAGGTGGTTTTAAAATGGAGTATGTTCCATGAAAATATAGAAGCCACAGAGTTTATGCAGCAGAGACTTTAAATGTAGAATTTTCCTAAGTAGGAATGCTCTCAAAACTTACATTTATCCTGTTGTAAATTACCGTTCTGAGAATTTTTAGATAAAATGGTCTGTGCAAAAACTGAAGGACAACATGAAAGATCAGAGTCCAGATCAGATCTATGGTTCTCTTGTATATCTGTATTTGGAAAATGCCTCTAAGATGCACTTTCTGCACATCTGCAGCCACAGATGTACCTTGCCAGTCACACTCCGTTACTGAGGTGAGGTTGCAGTTGACAAGCATGCTTAAAGTGATGGATTTGACAAACTGGTTGACTTTGACAAGAATATCCCGTACTGTACTTTCTTCTCACATTCTTGTGCATCATCCAAAATGCTTTGAACTGTTAGACAGTTTAAACTTCCCATCTGAAATGATCAGGAGAGAAAAACATCACCCTCCAGAGACTGGAAAAAGTCTCTTTTAACCTTGATGGTTTGAATGATGAAGATTGACTCGATTGGGCAGGCAGTGGCAGGCACACGTGGGAGTGGTGAGGAAGGTGGCAACTTCCCCAGCTAGTGAATCATAGGTTCCCTCGGGCATTCCTGGAAGCACAGAATCTCTAAAACCTGTGTTGGACCTTGAGGCAGTTATTTGAATGCAGTGATTTGTTCCTTCCTGGGCACCAAACAGCACTGAACAAGTTGTGCACACAGGACAAATTCAGACTGTTTACTGTGGTAACTTTGGCTCGTGGCTGCAAGCAGCATTTGGCATATTTATGGGACTGTGCTTGCTGAGTGTGAGCTCTAGTTTTCAGGCTGCTTGTGACCTTTGTCTCGCTGCAGTGATTTCCCTGTTGGTATGTTCACTTTGGGTTCCGTGATTGTGTTTCTGAATTCCAGTAATATCCAAGGGTTTGTAGTCATTCTGCAGTTGTAGAAAGGAAGTACTTAAAACATTTAAAACGCTTATGTAGCATTTGATTTAAAATATTGTGTGTTGCTCCACAAATTGAATTATGAGAAGACTCTGCATTTAAGAATAAGTTGAGTGGTGTGACCTGATCCAAAGTTTCTTGAAGAGTGTCACTGCTTACACTGTAAAGAAATGGGAGGTATTGCTTAGGAAAGCTGCAGAAGATATCAGATTTGACTGATTACATGAGATAATTGTCTAGCTGGTCAAAATACGGCTGCAACAGGAAAATAAATGTGGCTGCGAGTTCCCTTGACTACTTTATGTGTGTGTGGAGAATTGTCTTCCTGTTACTCATGTCCAAAGCAATGATGCCATGTAGATTTCATGTTTCCTCTCATATTTTATTAGTTATGGATATTATTGATAAGACCCATGATTGAAAGTACAACCAGTGCAGATGCCTCACTTGTCAAACTGCTTGCATTGTGTTAGTCTGCCTTTCTAACGTGATGGGGTATTTTTTGAAACTCAGTTGGATTTCACATACAAGTCTGCACAGTGAATAAGAGCCAGTAATTCATTTCACAGTTGAAATACAAGAGGAAAATCTTTTGGAAAACACATAGGTCAATGATGAATTCGCTACCAACAGCTGTGACAACTAGCTATTCTTTTACTCATAAATGTAACTTAGGACTCATACTTCTTTGTGCTTTTCATTAAGTCAGCCCCTGTATCCATTTGATGTTTTGGTCACCATTTCTGAAGGCATGACCTTGAATTATTTTTCTTTGTTCTTTAAAAATATGTAATATCCAGTATCTTCCCTGTTCTTTATTCAGACTTGTTACTATTTTGCACGCAGTTCAAGCTTTTCTTTTACCTGCTGCACAGGCCTCACATTTTTTTCCCAGGCTGTGTCTACGCCAGAGGATTCTCCTGGCGTTGATGCACTGGCCAAGTGTGTGATCTGTGACTGACATTGTGTTGGCAGAAGCCCTTAGCACAGGTGCTATATCGGGAAAAGCTGAACTACTTTTGAGATTCCTTCTCCTGTAAGCACAGCTCCTCAGCAGTACAATAAACTGGTATTATTGGACCAGTTAAGTGATGGTGAAAAAACTTCATCTATGGATGACTTAAAGGTCATAAAGCCAAATTGCATTTGTTAATGACAGTTGTTGTTGTTTCTTGTAATTTAGATGGAATGTGTTTTAGTCACTCAGTAACAGGGGCTTTGTATGTGCACTCCTAATTTGTAGGGAATATTGCATAATTCAAACATGGAGTGCTTTGCATATATTGCTTTAGTTGGTGCCCAATTGATTCTTTTTTTTTAAACTTATTCCATGATAAATTCTTAACAGGTTTTCTATCCTCCTTGTCTTACAGAAGTGAGCACTGCTTAGTCAGTGAGGTAATGTGTTGGTTGCTTCAGTATTTTTTCCCCTGAAGTTGGAATCAATTCCTTTTGTGGCTCTGTAATAGTCCAAATCTCACCCCTTAACTCTTTCAGCAAGTTCACAGGGTAACCCTGTGTTTGGCGTGAGAGAGGTCAGCTGGGTGGCCTTGTGTAGTGCAGACAAAGCCATTGCTGTCCACAGCAGTTCCCTGTCGCCGCACACTTTCCTGTGAGCTGGGCATAGTCCTTGAGTGCAGTGGTGGATGAACGTGACAAACGCCTCGGCCTTTGTGGTGCCACATATCAGGATCAGCAGCCAGCTAGCATGGCTTCTTCCCAGTATCTGTTTTAGTAGCAATTGCTGAATGCTGCCTCTCTCACTGCTGGGACATCGGATCAGGATAGGAATGAATTGAACCCCTTAGTCTGGGTACACTCATGTTGGTACTTACTCCAAACTGATCTAAGCAAAGTAACTAAGAAGTCATTTCCATTGTACTGTGCACCTGTTGCTTAATAAGTCTCACTGTCAAACTACTGTAAGTCTTCTGTTTCATGCCAGCTGCAGTGGACAGGTGTAGGGAACTCCTAAATGTGCGTGCAATAGCAGTAGAACAATTCTTAGACTCTTGGCAGCTCATGTGCAGCTTGCTTATTCATGGAAGGCATGGATGGCAAATTCATTTAACAGGAAGGTGACTGACTGAGAACATTGTGAAATTGTCCTGTAGACTTCAGCTTTGTTATTTCTAACTATAATATATCCTTGCTTGTGCTTTGAATTTACTTTTAAAGCTCATGTAAACATACTTTTTCTCATAGTGGTTTTAGTGCTAAGGAGACTTTTAAAACCATTTATATTCAGTTAATGCCTTTGTTTGAAATTAGACTTGAGATGAACCTTAGTTAAAAAAAAAAAAAAATAGTGGAAAGATAGGTATTCAGAAAAGAACAGGATTTTTTTTCCTGGTACCTCATCTCATTAAGAGGGTCCTCTTACTTGGAAAGGACGAAAAAGAGGTCTAGAGCAAGGCTTTACTTTTTTGCAAGTTGAATTAAGATGGCTGAAGCAGTAGTCGCCCTCCATGTCATCTGTCAGACAAGGGCTCATGCAAATCCTTTTCAACCAAAAGAAAACGCTGAAACTCTCTGCTCGTGCTTCTGTTGTGAATCACTGTCATCATTGGCTGGCAGGAAATTTCTTTTTCTGCTTTGAATATGAGTCTCTCTCAAATATATAAAGTTCTGAACTGCTAGTTTAACAATATTGTCGTTGCTGGGAGTTACTAAGCATTATTATTCTTGCAGCTGGCTGTCTATTGCTGTTAAGTTGCTGTTTGCACACAGTTTCTGAACATTTTGTGAGGAAAGCACGTTTGCTGAGGCTAAACTATAAGTTAGGAATATTTTGTCAGTGTTGTCTATTCTTTAGACAGTTAGCAATCTGCTTGTTCAGGTACCTGGAGAACTGATAACTCAGTTTCACAAGTGTCCTTTGGCTTAAGCTCTGTTCTAAGACTTGTTAATGAACAGTTGCTGAAAGCAGTTCTGAGTACTGAGATGTTATTTTTTGTGTAGCTGCAAATAACTTCTGAGCTATTTGTTTTGTTGGGCTGTTATGAACTTACATTCATTTTATTGAGATGGTTTGGTTGTTGCACAGATTCTTTGACCAAAAGATGACATACTGGAGAGTTTTTCTTGCTCTATATGGACTTTCACCTTGGGGATAAAAAATGTGCAGTGTGCCACATAGGATGGCAATGGATCAGGTGAGGAGAAGCAGTGTAATTGGAAAATCATGTCTAGAATTATTACTTTGGCAAGAAAATGGAAGAAGTGAGGTTTTTTGATTACTTGTGCATGAGGTACATGAAGTTTGTTTGCGTAATCAGTTTCTTATGCACACATCTTGTGTACGTCCAGTGTCGCAATTGAAGGAATTTTTTTTAAAATATGCTTAAAAAATTTGTCAGGGTTAAATTTAAGGCTTGACAAACCTTCAAAAACTGACCTTATGTGAAGAATTACTTTTCATATTCTTATTAGTGCCATCACGAAAAGGTATTGCAGACTATATTGTAATGTGAGTTCTTTAATATCTTTTGTGTTTGAATAAACAGCCACCAAAAAGCCTCCAAACCAACAACAGCAAAAAACCTCACCAAACCCAACAAATACATACATTGGATTTGGTGGTGTTTTGGGAGCATACTGAGAGCTACAGCAGAGCAGTTTGACTAAGAGTGCAGAGATAAAACATCTCAGAGCAAGCAGTCTAGTTTAAGGCAGCATAAACAAACAAACAAGTTGATTTCTTCCTTGCCTTGGGCACTACTGCTGACTTTATTGCATGAGAGCGTGTTGTGCTCTAAGTTCTGACTCTTTACCCCCACATTTCTTGCCTCGTGCAATGGGTGCAGCAGGGGGTACCCACAGAGTCAGCAAATGTTCCATGATTCATTTCTGTATGATTGGTGGTGTGGTCTTCAACCCTGCAACTGTTACTAAAAGTTCACTCACATAACAGAGTTACTTCTTTTAATAACTTCGGCATCATGTCTGTAGCCTCTGAAGTTTTTGTTCACTGTTGTGCACACTTTGTAGGCTTGTCTGAAGACTTGATGCTTCCCAAAAACCAGCAGAGCACCAGTGACGGCCCCAGACCTACACATCTTGTTTCCAGTTACGATTCCCATGCCTGGCACTGGAGCAGCCGTTGGGTGTTATCCTGCACTCCTCATCTGTAGCTTTGTGTCTTTACTCAAGGGCTGTGGGGCAGGGCTCTCAGAGTGCCTAGGATGGAGCACATGGACTGCTCAGCCTGGGGCACACACTGGGATAGGAGATCCCTGGCCTCCAGCAATTGGCAGTGATCATAAAGTGGTAACCTAGTTGCAGTTAGGCTTAATTTCTGCAGTTTTAAATAATTTTCACACTGGGAACACATGTATGAATGATACAACATGGCCCATATCATGTGTTTTTTCCATCCAAGTTAATAGGAACAGCATTGAATTTTGTGAGATTATTACAGAAAGGCATTTTTAATGTGGTTGGCTCTAGAAATGCACAAGAAAAAATTCAAGTTAACTTGCATGCATTTAAGTTTGCAGCATATGCATAACCCTTTCCTTTGTTAAAAGAAAAGCGTTGTATTTGGAGGTAAATTTAGGACCTGCTCAAAATAAATTTAACCTTTTGAGACTTTGGTTAATTTTTAAAGAAACAGCTTATCAGATACACAGTTACTTGGCTCTCAGTAAAAATATTTGCACTGTAATTCTGGCTTATGTATCCACAGTTACACAGAGTGTATGGGGTGAAGTTAATAATCTTTTATCAACTTAAATTTAAAGCCTTAGAATAGAAAAATCTGAAAGCCTAGCAGATTGCCTTGTTCTGTGAACAATGAAGACGGCACAGATTGATTTCCTGTGACCCCAATGATTAATGACTTGTGAGAAAAGAGCTTTTCTGGCAGTAGGGATATTTAAGAAATTCTCTACCTTATATGGTTTCACTTGTAAGTCTCCCCTCAGCATAATGCCTCTAAGATCCTTTTGTTCTATTTGGATGCCTGCTTTTATGTAGGAACTACGGCTAGTACCCATTATCTGATTTTCTCCTGTCAGGATAGGGATCCAGGCCTTAAAAGACAGGTTGTAGAGCAAGTCCTGGCTTCCCCTCAGGTTTTCAGTTTTAAAGTAAATCACTTAGATGCAGAAAATGATCAGGTTGGAATGAAATGAGCAGACATTAAGGGGAATGGGCAAGTGAAATGCAAAGCTGGTTTTAAATTTGTGTTACAGCTGTCTGGTTGTAGTTTGGCCCTGGCAGTGGATGAGTGGGGAGAGGAGGCAGAAGTATGGTCAAAGAGCAGCAGGAACAGTTCCCAACAAATCCTAGATGATCTGAAGTGCAGGAGAGATGCAGTGAATCCTGCAGCTATTGTTAAAGGCACTCCTGTCCCCAGTCTGTAGTCTTTCCCTCCTCAGAAAGGTTTGTAGAATGGCATGTGTGCTCATACATCTGTTCATTTCTGTCTGGCAGAACTGTCCTAAAATGTTGTCAATGAAGCAAGGCTGTGACAGAGGAGCAGAAATCCAGAAGATCAATGTTAGAATCTTCTGCGGCTCTTTATTTCTTGAATGCAGGTCACACCCCTTTGATAGAGCACTTTTACATCTGATCCCTTACAAACCACGAGATTTGATAACTGATGTGTAAATCTAGGGATTGCAGGTAGCAGTGTTAGTTTCTGCAGAAATACAGATCATCAACATGTGGTGCAGAACATAAAGATGCATTTAGCAGGATCTCAGGCCAGTCAGCAAAGTTTCCCATCCCCTGCTAAGATGGTGATGGTCCAACACTTGTTATTGTGGGAAGCAGTGTGTGAAGCTGTAGAGGAGTCAGCTATAAAGTTGCTTTGTCTAGTGCATGAAAGGCAAACCAGCTTTATTTTCCTTAGAGGTTTTTGTTTGTCTTGCTCAATAGGTCTTTCCACAAGATGTTTTCCATATTTAATTCATGTTCTGATGAGTTACCTCTGGTCTTACAGGCTGTATGTATTTCAGAAGGAAACTCTTCTGTCTGAATTGCTTTGAGGACTTTGTTGTCTTTGCACGCTTAGCCTTTGCAGAAACAACTTACCTCATTGGTTCTTCTGATCACCAGCCATGTAAAAGATTACAATCTGTTTAGCTTTCCAAACAGAAATCACTGCATTGTTTATTGCCATTGTAGTGAATCTTGTGAAGAGGTTGTCTCCTGTCTGATACACTTGCAAAAGAAAATTCTTGTATGTTTCCAGGAAATGAAATCAGTGAGATTTTTCAGAAGTCTGGGCTACAGTTTACAACTCAGATCCATTTTCATATCTTTGAAGATGAGCCCTAAAGTGCATAGCTTGTGTGCTGTGATGCCTTTTTAATTTGAACTAACCTATCACTTTCTTTTTCAGAGCCCTCTTGGTAGAGCCCAAGCAGCCAAGAACAAAGGAAACAAATATTTTAAAGCAGGAAAATATGAGCTAGCTATTCAGTGTTACACTGAGGCTATCAGCCTGTGCCCTCCTGAGAAAAACCTTGATCTTTCTACCTTCTATCAAAATAGAGCTGCTGCCTATGAACAACTGGTAAGAAATTAAACATAATTACGTGTTTATTAAAAAAAGTAGCATTATCAATTTTGTATTTTGTCACTTTCATCCACTGAAAGGTCCCAGGTAGTAACATCTGCTGCCTTCACAATAAGATGCGGTTGCAGCTTTTTTCAGCTCATCATATTTTTCTACATGTAAATAAAATTATTTTCTGTTAACTACTCTCAGTCTATCTTATGCAATTCTTGTGTATCCTATTCTTCTAAGACAAAGTTTTAATTTATTTTTCTCTGGAATAATTTTCTTGTGTATAAGTTAATTTTACTTCTCTTGAGTATGAAAGAAAGGTGAAAGGCCAAATATTTTGGAAGGATGATACTTCAAAAAAAATCACAGAGATCATAGTAAAGGCCAAGACCTAAATTTTGCACATAGGGAAGTAACATTTACTCAACAGCTGAGTATACTTGGTGTTATTTTAGAAGTCAACCAGTGTTGCTTATTATGGTGCGATGGATTTGCTTTTGAGGTCGAGTTGGTGAGCTGTATAAAGGAGTCGAAAAGTTGGCTTTGTACAATCTGAAGTATCAAGTGAGAGACTGTGCTTACATAAATCTGGTGTTAGAGGAAGGATAAACCAGTTCTTGTCTAACACAAATTCATGCCTTAATGAATCCCAAATGTGTGTCGTTTCTCTATTAGAAAAGCATGTTTTGATAAATTTAAATAATTTGGAAAAAAAAAAGTTTTAGGACTTTGGTGAACTTGTTTGGTTTCATTGTATTTCCATCTTTTTCCTTCTAGTTGTTTTCCACCAGTCTTTTCAGCCCCAGTGTTACCTCCTGCAAGCATCTTTGCTTCAACTCGTTACATTCTCCCATGGGGTTTTTACACTGTCTGGTTTAATATTTCTGTAGGAATTCCGTTTCTCTTCTGGGGCTTTTCTGTGCAGGTGGTTTGCAGTGGTGCCCAGGCAGTTTGTCCCTGAGGCACTTGCAGGAGCAGAGGCCAGCAGGGGAACCGGAGCACCCGGAGCCGCAGCCACGCTGGGTGCGCGTGACCCTGGAGTTGGCTATGGGGAGCCAACGCAGGGAGCTGAGTGGGGCCTCTCTCACTGTGTTGTTTTCTGCCCACAGCAAAAATGGACAGAAGTGGCACAAGATTGCACAAAGGCTGTTGAGCTTAACCCTAAGTATGTCAAAGCTCTCTTCAGACGCGCCAAGGCCCATGAGAAGCTAGACAATAAGAAGGAATGTTTAGAAGGTGAGTGGCCCATGCTATGTATACTTAAAAGTGGAATTAGCTCTGCTGCTTTGGAGATGGCAACTTCTGGAATTGTTTTGTTTGTACTTCTGTAGCTACAGTAATACAGAATTACTTATTTAAAACCATTCATAGCTTTGGCAAATACATATTCTTCTCTTGTCAAAAGAAACCTTTTCACATTTCTCAAGCTCTCATCTGCTTACATCTGAAATAACTGCTGAGAAATTGTTACTGTAGCAACTCGAGGTATTCTTTTTCCAGGAAACTCCTTCGCTTTATAATAGAATTCATCTAACATGACAACCAGGACAACAGTCATTCTATTTCCATGCAGTAAACAGACTTTCTTCTTCTCTGTTTGTTTTGGAGAAATTATACTACTACAGCAATGAGGGTGTTTTTGCAAGTAGAGATACATGGTCAGAAACAAAAGTATTACAGTAATTTAAATGCATTGGACAGGTATTAGAGGGAAAACAGCTTCAGTAGCATTTTGTTCTGGTGCATAGCTTATGAAAACCAGAACAGATTGATTTTTTTTTTTTTTTTTAATATTAATACTATGTATTTGGCAGAAATTACTGTGTCAAATCCTTCCAAGTGCTATTCCTAAATAGAATACCTTTTGAACTGTCAGGAAGATGTAACTGAGAAGCCATGGAAATGAAGAACTACAGGTCAGGTGTGTTGTCTCAGGGCACTTTGGAGCTACAGTATACTGCTTGAAAATAGCCATACAAATTTCACCGACTGAAATCATTCCTGCTGATGTTAAATTAAAAGACAAATGTGCTTGTATTATCAAAGAAGGACAGAAAATAAGGTAGTGCTTTGGCTGGCAAATCTAACTGTTAAATTAGTTTCATTATGTGTAACTGCTAAGAATTAGGTCTGCCAAATTAGAAGGTAAATTAGATGTGGAAATTTTATCTATCTGTTTATCTGCTGGCAGAATGCCTTTATGCCCTTTAAGACCATAGTGACTAGAAAAGGACAACTTAGTTCATTTAGTGCACTCCTTTGCAACCACTATGTATCAGCTGCACTTCCTGAGTGCTGTAATAACATACAAGCCTTATGTAGCTGCGAGGTGATAAAAGTCCCAAGAAAGATCGAGTGTCCCTGTGACAGTAGGACAGTTTTAAATATAACTTCTTTTTATGTTAATAGTGTTAATGTTAGTGACAATTATTTTCAGCCTTGATTTGTATTTGATTTTTCGCTTGCAGTTTTTTCAGATCTGAAGCTTTCTTGCTTTTTTATGAACTGCACTGTTTTTCTGTAACCTTGCTTTTACCTGCCGACCACATATGGCCAGTAAAATCCCAGGAAGTAGGGTATGCCCATGTAGTGGAGGAAAGCAAAACCAAACAAACCTCAAAACCCTGCCACTACCAACAGAAAACTCCTCCAGTGATCCCTAGCAGTATAATTTGGGAAGATGCTGCTGCTGCAGCCAAGCCTGGAGTGCAGCAGTCTTTGGGCAGAGTGTGTCTGCTGGGGTTGTATAACATGCTCTTTCTGGGAGTACCATATTTTCCCAGGGACTCTGATGTGCTTCCTGACCATGCCAGAGTTGCAGGGAGTTTCTGTATAAGTGATGGCTTAATAGTCCCTCTAGCAGTGCAGAATTACAGAAACTATACTAAAACTCCAGGGTAAGACATTTACTTTTCAAGAATATTCAGACAATACACTACTTGAGTTTCAAGTCCAGACTCTGTTCATCTTCACTGATGTTTAAATGAAAACTGAACAGGGAAAACCCGTGGTAGCATTGCATTAAGTGGAGGATCCAGAGAAACAGTGTGTGGTAAGAGTGCATTTCACACTGCAAAGCTTCACTTGGGCAGCAGTGGGTTAACATTTGCAGAGGTTTCTCTGTGTGAATTAAAGCCATGTGATAGGGCTGGCACTTTAAATAGGCCAGCAAGGTATTTCTCCTTGCTCCCTTCCAAAGTCACAGAGGTGAAGAGAAAAATTTGAGATAGAATATAGGAAAATTTCTTAAACTGAGGAGTAAGTGAGATGTGGTGGGACTGAATGTGAATTTTAGAAGTAGAAAATAAAGACCAGTCACAGAAGAGAAGCTATGTTAGCACTGTCAATGCAAACATCATATGAATGTAATTACTCTCCTCAAAGTTTCAAAATGGTGAAAGCCCCTGATGGAGGTATACATTTTCAGAATTCATTTAAGTGTGTTTGTCTCTAGATAAACACATGAAGAGAAAAAGAGATGTAATTTCTTTTCCTTCACTGTCATGAAGTCCTTTTGTCCCAGGAAGATAATTTTGGAGACAGATTTGTATCTTGAAAAATACAGTAAATACAGCAAACTGAAAACAGAGGCTTTTGCCTGAGAACAGGACGTGTATTAGTTTGGCAGTACTTCATCGTATTCAGTGGCACGTTTTAGTGTACTCCAGTGATTATCAGAATTCCTTTAATCTCACTTTTGTACATTGTTTCCTAGATGTCACTGCAGTCTGCATTTTAGAAGCCTTCCAAAACCAGCAAAGTATGTTATTAGCTGATAAAGTTCTTAAACTCCTTGGAAAAGAAAAGGCCAAAGAGAAGTACAAGGTAGGACTTTTGATATTGCTGACTAATTGTTATTTCACCTGACCAGTTGTTGAAAAGTTGGTTGTTGGCATTCTGTCAGTTGTTGTAAACAAGTCACTGTCTTCATCTGCTGAAGTGTAACAGGCAACACAAACTGGTTTCTACAAAGCTGCCATTGTACCAATGTTATTTTCCTTTGGGACCTCTCCAAAGTTTTTGGAACCTCAGCAGGGAAGAGAGATCTACTCCTCGCAGTTTTTTCCCTTTAATAATCAAATTTGTTATGACATTCAGGAGACACCCTAAGTTGGTGTGCTGCCCTGCATAGGGCTTTTCTGAACTTGCAACTTCATGGAAACTGGGTGTGTTGGAACAGATGTCTATGCATGAATGTTGGGAAACTGCGGAGCAGAGAACTGTGGAAGCATAGGGGTAGCCAGGAGCAGTCATTTCAAGTGGCTGTAGGTTTACAGAAAGGTTGGGACAGGTACCCACACATTCTTGCTTGTTATTAAAGCATTCTTGCTTGTTTTTTTATGGTGGTTGAAGTACTGAAATCCCGTGTTGGTTTTGAGATGCTGAATTTCTTTCCTACAGAAATTCATGTAAATGTATAGTGTCGAGGCAACAACAGATGGTGTTGTAAGTGTGGTGCACATAGCATCACAAGATAGGTGTGCTTCAGAAGAGTGCATTCAGTGTTTTCCTGCAGGAGAAATTGAATTGTAATTCTTGTGTGCAGTTTATTTTGAGCAAGAAATATTTTTTGGCTGTAGAAAAGATTCAGTACCTGAGAGGTGTTGCTTCTGGGACTTCAAGTAAAATGTGTTTTATCTGGGCCAAGTTCGGCACAGAACTAGGATATTGCCTCATTAGTCTCCACTGTAACAATGACAGCAGCTTCTCTTGGACAAGTTGGAGAACAGAGAAAACTGCCATTCAGAATCTGCTTGAATTTAGGCTTGTGCTTAAACCTCTAGTTTGCATTTTTCACCCAATTTTTGTGCACACCCAATGCCTTAGTACATCTCCCCAATGTCTTATGATATCCTAAGAGTCCTTATTTCTAGCCACATATGTGGAAAGATACTACCTCCCTCCCCCCCCAAATATCATCACTTTATTTTCACTGGTGATGGTATTGCATTGTGATCTGAAGCTTAAAGACTCCCTAAACATCAAGCTGGCAAATCCAAAATATCAGGCTATCAGATGAGATAGTGGAAGTTGTACATTGATTCTTCCATCAATTTTTTTTAATAATCACATTTGTTGTCCATTTCCATTGTTACCATCTGATCTTACCACCTAATGACTTGGAATTACCTTTCTCTGTTTCAGAATCGGGAGCCTCTGATGCCCTCACCACAGTTCATTAAATCCTACTTCAGTTCTTTCACAGATGATATCATTTCCCAACCTTTGCTTAAGGGTGAGAAATCAGATGAAGATAAGGACAAGGAGGGAGAGGCTTCTGAAGTAAAAGAAAAGTGAGTGTACAGTACAGTTGGGAATTATTTGGTATTGGAATTAAGTTTTCAGTGGTTTGGGCATTCTGCTGAGTGTAACGTGCTGCTCTTTGTGTAGTACTTGGCGTGGAGAATCCTTTGATATAAATGACAGCAGTGTTGTAAGTGAAGCCTTAGTGAAAGCTGACTGGCTAGTTCCAAACTTGCACTAAACAGAGGAAGGACAATGAGATTGGGAAAACATGCTGAATATTTACTACAGTATCACAGTAAATCTTGGGAGAACTGGAGAGGGCTGAATGATGCTTCTTGGGAAAGGAATATTTTATACTGAAGGAGCATTTCCAAGGAAGAGAGCAAGTTAGCCTTTGGACTGGAAGGGAAAAGATGAGCTAGGAAAAGGGGATTTTAAAATGAAAATATGCATTTACAGCAACTGAGGCTGAAAGGGTGTTTTATCTTTCTGGAATCAAATTGCCCATAAATGAGAAGTTTGTTCTGGCGTAGAAAAACTTGGTTTTGTGGTTTTGTTTGGGTTTTTTTTTAGTGGAGCGTGAGCACCATATAAATGGCTCTTTAATTTACTATGTTGCTTTCCAGATTATTTTTGGAAGATTGCAGTGCTGTCAGTTTGGAAACCATTGCAAACAGCATTATGATTTTTTTTTTTTTTTAAGTAAGAGAGAATGTCCTGATCTACAGGCAGATTCACTGAATCCAGGACACAGCTGAGAGCAAGGCAGTGCTGTAATTTTTTGCTATTAAATCCTTTCTTCCACATATAGGCTGCACATTGCTAGGTTTAATATTTCACTTTCCTGTCCATGAATTCCACCCTTTTGTTTTAAAGCAGAGATTATTGCTGTTCTTCATGTGAAAAAGAAACTCAAGGGACTACTGAAGCTCACGTTCAAAAGCTTTAAAATATTTTTCTTCTTTACTTCCAACGTAATTTAGCCAGTTTTTGTGCAAATTGTTTTCCGTCTGTGATGGCCCCATCCAGGAATGGATGTTCCAGTGGAACTATGCTGGTGGTGTAAAAGTATAGCACATGTTAATATTTGTAATTATTTGATGAAACATCTGAATGGAAATTGCAGTGTTCAGTGAATACATGTATATATACAATTGTTCTTACATCATTTACAGCTCTGGCTATTTGAGAGCAAAACAATATATGGAAGAAGAGAACTATGACAAAATTATCAGTGAAAGCACAAAAGAAATTGAAGCGAAGGGAAAATACATGGCAGAAGCTTTGCTTCTGCGAGCTACTTTCTACTTACTTATTGGCAATGCAAGTGCTGCCAAACCAGACCTAGATCAGGTCATCAGCATGGAAGATGCAAATGTGAAGGTAAGAATCTGTCACAGCTGGATTGTAGTTGGAATTGAGAAGTTAGATGATAAACTTGCCATATACTTCAAGAAGTTGTTTTTCCAAATTTTCAGATGTTTTAAGGGGAGTATTCTGGTTTATTTACTGTTTTGTTCCTGACAAATTGTTTTGTTCAAGGGCTTGTTGATTTTTGAGACATCTGTACTGAGTAGTGCAAACTAAAGGTGATAAGCAGTACAAACTAAAGAATGAGGGAAGTTGAAGGAATTGGAGGCTTATCCACTCTGGATAAGTGAAAAACCTTAAGTACACTTCCATATTCAGCTGCTTCAAAAAACACTGATGTGTTTGTAAACATAGGAATTGAGAAGGATTTGGGAGGGCTTGGAAATGCACCAAGATGGAAGCATAGGCTGACATTTTTGAAATTAAGTAAGGGAGCTGATGCATTTAGGGTCAACATGAAACTTACTCCTGCTTAGAATAATTGAAACCTATCAGTGGGAGAGACTAGTCATATGAAAAATTTACTGTGATTGTAATGAAGCCTTAAATGTGGAGAAACACTGGGGTGGCTGATGTTTCTCTGACCATTTCTTGCAGCTGCGAGCCAACGCTCTGATCAAACGGGGCAGTATGTACATGCAGCAGCAGCAGCCTGTGCTGTCCACTCAGGACTTCAACACAGCTGCTGACATTGATCCTCAGAATGCTGATGTTTACCACCATCGAGGACAAGTAAGAAACCTTAGAGATTTGGTCCCAGCACTTGGCTATTTCAGTATATACTGAAAGGAAAAACGGTGTCATTGGAGACACTTCGTACTGGTTGTGGCAGAAAAACATGAACTCCTAATTGGGAACTTTTGTGGGATAAACACCCAATCTACTTTGGAGGTTCAGGTCAGGTGGAAGCAGTTTATTTCTATAGCTATAGGAAAGCCCTCTGTCAGTATAAGCTGTGACTTACAGGTGCTGTGGCTTGTGTGCATTTACGGCAGATAAAAGCTGTTCTGTGAAGGGGCCTGGATGGCAGAGCAGCATCTGCACAGCAGGAAGCTTTGTTACAGCAGAGGTAACGTGTCCCTGATAACATCTGCAGCCCTGTGGCCTGGACTTGGATCTGTTCAGCTCATCCCTCTCTGCCTTATGACACTGCTGTGTCCTTTCTAGCCCTAGAGAAGCCTGCTGCCACAGACCTGCAAGATGAATGGTGCTGGAAGTAAAAAAGGAACACTAGCATATGCAGAGAGGCTAAGTCATATTTGTAAGGAAGACTTCCATGGATCAAGGGTCTTTCTCCATGAATTTTTTAGACCTCTTTAGTGCTCAGAAATGAAATGCTATGTCTTGACTGAAGGGAATGAAAGTTTTCTGCAGATTGAAAATTGGTGTTTTACATTAGCTTCACAGTAAAGTAAGAGAATGGTGAAGTGAACTCTGCTCCTGTGGAGGAATAAGAATGTCAGAACAAAACCAGAAAAACCCCAACCAAACAAAAGAAGTTGAAATGAAAGCTGGAAAAGCTGAAATGCTTCAACGTCCAAATAGTCCACAGATACTGGCTACAGAGAGGCAAAACAACTTGAGAAAATACGGCATAATTTTGGAGACTGGACATCATGCTGAAGCAGTGATGGCAGCAGTCTAAAATGCAAGCATTCTCAATCCCTACACAGGGTCATTGCCTACTTGTGTAGGTAGCCAAAGTTTCACTGGTGGCTTTGATAATATAGTATGACAGTGATTTTTAGTTACGGGTTTTGTAGGTTTCTAGACAGTTCTAAAACTGATCTGGAGATGATATGAGTAACTGATGCTATTTGAATTATCATGTAAGTGTCTGAAGCACAGATGAAATAGAGAAATAGGATTTTCTTTCATTCTGGGTAGCTGAAAATCCTGCTTGACCAAATTGAGGAGGCTGTGGAAGACTTTGATGAATGTATCCGACTGAGACCCAATTCTGCCTTGGCGCAAGCACAGAAATGTTTCGCTCTGGTAGGTAACGTGCTGGGGTTGATCTGGGTGCTTTTTCTTTAAGGAGTTCTGGAAAACACTGTTTCTCTGGTTTATTCCAATTTAACAGGAAAGTAGGGCAACAAACATTTCTGTCTTTTAATAATAAGGTAAAGGAATAATGCAGCAGTTTCTTCAGTTGGAGTATGGGTTTGCTGCTTTCCTTCTGAAACATTCATTGTTCAAACAGTTCAAACATTTTTTCTGTTTTGTGGGAGAGGAACAAAAATCTTCATTCTAACTGGAGCACATAAAATTGATTTTAATAAAGCTTTACTATTGTGGAGAGCGGGCAGCATCAAGAAGTTGGAAACAAACTATTTCAAGCTAGTACAATGACTCAGTGTGCAAGAATCTTGTCAGGACAGCTTTGCATGGTGTGAACGAGGAGGAATGCCAAGTTTGGAATTTCTAAGCATTTGAAATACAGGGAGGCTATCACAATTATCAGGCCTTATGACTTCCTTCTTTCACCCATTTTCCTCTCCAAGTCCAGACACTTGGACATGTGGTAGGTTCCCAAAATCAGATTTGGTAGGATGTACAGGTATGTCACCTTCTGGAACTTAGCACAAAATCATAGAATGGCCTGGGTTGGAGGCGATCTCAAAGATCATCTCGTTCCAACTCCCCTGTCATGAACAGGGACACCTTCCACCAGACCAGGTTGCTCAGAGCCCCATCCAACCTGACCTTGAACACTGCCATGGATGAGGCATCTACAACTTCTCTGGGCACTGTTCCAGTGTCTCACCACCTTTACAAGAATTTTTTCCTAATATTCGATCTAAACCCACTGTCTTTCAATTTGAATCCATTCCCCCTTGTCCTGTCACTACAAGCTCTTGCAAAAAATCCATCTCCATCTTTCTTATAGGCTCTCTTCAGGGATGTGAAGGCCACAATTAGGCCACCCCAAAGCTTCTCCAGGCTGAACAATCCCAATTCTCTCAGCTTATGTAAAATAACTTTGAATTATTATAATGCAGGCAGCCCTTGGGGAGGTGGGTAGAGGCCTGATCAGCCTTTTTTAGTCTGGTGATGGTGTAATTATTTTCTTTTATTTTTTTCCCTTGGAATAGTATCGCCAAGCGTATACAGGAAGTAATGCTTTGACTGTGCAAGCAGCCATGAAAGGCTTTGAAGATGTCATTAAAAAATTTCCAAAGTGTGCTGAGGGCTACGCACTCTATGCTCAGGTATGTTTTTCTCTCTCTTAAAGAACATGCTGTTTTCTCTTGTACTTTTTATCTTGGATATAACATAACATTTCTTCAAATAATAGATGAAGATTTTTGACACCAAGTTCTGAGATAACACATGCTGTCTTGAATAAGCTACTTGCATTTATGGTTATGGGTGTTCCGGGGTAGAGGAAGTACAGAAGGAATTGGTGAAGCAGGATATAAGTAATGAGACGTGAAGGTGGTTATTAGGAGACAGAGGTTATTCCTGCGCAGTTCCCCCCTTCCTCATGTGTGTGGCATCTCAGTTGATGAATGCCAGGGATTGTCTGGGTAATTTGAGAGTCAGATGTGTGGAACTAGGGTGACATTTTTGTTCTGCTACCAGTGGCACGTTGTGGTTTAGAACAGCTGTTCAGAGTACACTTGTAACAGAGACTAATTTCTTCTCCAAGAACATACTGCTGGTTTTAGTAGGAAGCATAAGTGTATTTGAAAAAGGAAGAGTTGAAGCTTGCAGGTACAGACTTTTAGAATGGTTTTTATCTACAGCACACAGCATGTTGCTTGTGGATCTGCCATCACAGGTGACAGTGTGGTCAGTAATTTGTGCACTTAAAGCACAGAAGCTTTCCAAAAAGCCTCTATTTTTAAACTTAACTCTGGTAACTGATGTGCCTGGCCTGCTCTACCATAAATGAACTACATCCAATCTCATGTTGTCAATACAGTTTTAATTAGAATTAGCCGAGTGCAGAGCACATGCTTTGGTTACTTATTGACAAACAGGTTTCTCTTCTGATTCGATTCAGGCACTAACTGATCAACAGCAGTTTGGCAAGGCTGATGAAATGTATGATAAATGCATTGACCTTGAGCCAGACAATGCCACTACATATGTTCATAAAGGGTATGTATTGAGTTTGCAGTCCTTTTGGTGGTGAGCAGTCAGCATATTTAGATGAATCAACCTGAATTGAATGTCTATGTTTAGAAGTTTAACCAGGAAAAAAAACTTTGTGAAAATATCTTTGTGCTCTTAAATGTATTTCTATATTTTGTCTTGACTAAGCTGCAAATAAGTTTCAGGAAAGTTTCATCAGTGTTCATTTCTAATTGAGTATCTCTTTGAAGTATATCTAACTTTTCCTTTAGCCCTATTAGTTTCAGCTTTGTGTTGAAGTTTTTTCTTTCATAAAACAACATGTACCAAGTCCTCTTGGGAAAAATTTGCCTTAAGAGTCATTAAAGCAGTAACGTGGTTTATTGAAAGAGACTTTCACATAGGTGTTTTTAAAAGTCGTGAAGTTACTAAGTTACTGTCTACCTGCATTAGAAATTAAACACATTATACATTTGGGATGGTTCTGCTTACCATGATGAGGGTTTTGGGAGGAGCATGTGAAGTCTGTTTGAAATTTTCTTTTTCTTGTAGTTTACTTCAGCTCCAGTGGAAGCAAGATTTAGACAAAGGATTAGAACTCATAAGCAAGGCCATTGAAATTGATAACAAATGTGATTTTGCGTATGAGACCATGGGAACGATTGAAGTGCAAAGGTAATGCTGAATTGCAGTGTTAAAAGTTCTTAGTTACTTCTGAAGTTATAGTAGTTCTTTAAATTTTCTCATGGATCCTAAGTCTTGAGATCTTCTCCCTGGTGTCCTCTAAGGCCAGCTCTTACCCAACGTCCTGATTTCTGTTCTGTAACTCTTAGGTAAAGCCCTCCATTCTCTGTGGCAGAATTCTGATTTATGATCTGATAACTTCTCATCACCAATTTCATACTTAATGGACAACATGCAGATGAGTCTGTGTATGTTTAAATACATCTCTTCTGCATTTAAAGTGACTTCCTCAATCATTACCTGGCTTTGTGTGTATCTGATGTTGTCCTTGGACATCGTGGGCTGTTTGTACTGAGGATCCTGTGCTGTTTTCTCCTGCAGCCAACAGGACACCAGTTTGTAGTTCTTGGGGGAAAGAGGAATGCTCTGTAACATTGTATTGCAACTGTAAAAGGTTTGGCGTGTAGCTGACAGTACAGCTGAGTCTCTTTTTAATATGTCTAGTCTTCTAAAGGACAGACAAACTATTGCCATGAGAAATTTTTCAAGCATTTCCTATTTAAATAATGTCCTTCTGTCTGTGCTAGTTTTCCTCTTCTGTATACTAAGTCCTTTCAGGGGAGATGAGAGTTCATTCAGTTGCCCAGCATTATCTTTGTAGTAAACTTGGTGTCCTCTGGAGAACATTTTATCCTGCACCACCACCCACTGGGGTTCTCAAGAGGGAGGCTGTTTAACAGCTGCCCTAGTTGCTTAAGCTTGGTGACAACTTCTCTGAGTTTACTCAGCATCACCACAGGTTCTTGTGGTGGTTCCTTCTGAAGTCCTTTTAAGTTATTAATGGTGGAGAGTGTAAGTCCTGAAAGAAAAAAGATGTTTTAGAGATGGCAGTATTGCTTTGGCAGTCTTAACTGGGCTAAATTTTTGTTTATTTCAGAGGTAATCTGGATAAAGCCATTGAAATGTTCAACAAAGCTATCAACCTGGCCAAATCAGAAATGGAGATGGCCCACCTCTACTCACTCTGTGATGCTGCCTATGCCCAGACAGAAGTTGCAAAGAAGTATGGATTGAAACCACCAACACTGTAAAGAAACAAGGAGGAAATGACCTTCCAAAGTGAAGTTGCCCACTTCAGCCAGCCCTAAAGACGCTGTTGCAGACCATGCTGAATGGTGGAACTTAGTTTTTTCCCGTTCGTGGTGTTGTCATTTGCTACATCTGTTAAATGTTTAGGTGTTGTGGGAGTGGTTGTTCAAGGAAGTATGCAGTGCTGCATCTTGTTCCTTCTGCAGCAAAAACCTTAGAGTGTGTTAAGGGAAATAAAGTTGCAGGGGAACCAAAGGAACATATTTTGGCCATGCAAATAAAAACTTCACACTGGTTCATTTTGGGTGATTATGTTGTGGGCGGTTTTTGCTTTATCAAATAATATTACAGCATGTGGGGTTTTTTCCTGTTGATTTTAAAGGTAATACTAGTCAGTGCTGTAAAATAGGTTTCTTTTTTATATCCAGTTAATCCTTGAGGGTTGATTTTAATTTTGCAAAAATTAATTTTGAAACTTTAATAATAGAGGGATTTTTTAAGTCAGTAGATGTGGCGAGGATCCCTGTAAATATATGCAAGCATGCACAATCTTCCCTTAAATCCCCTTCCACCCTCTGCATAACTTAGAAATAGTCCTGTGGCAGCTATTCGGGAATTAATTTGATAGTCCTTATTCTCACCCCAGAAAGCCCCAGAGTACTGCATAGGAGAACTAGGAAAAAGGTTGGCTGGGGAAGGAGGTCAGGTAACACTGCTTCAGTGTAGACTTTGCTGGAAGAAAGATTGTATTCCTGTGCAGCAGTCCTTACTTGAATGTCATGGGAAATTGTTCTGGAGGGTTCAGAGGAACTTTCAAGAACAGAAAGCACTGCTGGGAGTCAAGCTCCGAAAGGTAAGGTCACGCTTGCATATAATCTTTGTAATCTCTGATGCTGTTGCATAAATGTAGCAGCTGATAGACATCTGAATTCTCTTCAGTCTCTAGAGACTGCTGGGTTATGATCTCTTCCTTTTAAGAGCCCCTTGGCAGGATTAAATGAGATAAGGAACAAAGCATAGGTTCAAACTTCCAATAATGGATTTGGAATCTGCACTCATTTCCTTGTTCTGTAGACCCTGTCTTGTTCAAGATTACAAATACTGTAGAAAAGAAGCAATTGTGCTGCAAACAGCAGATGGACAAATTATGAAACAGTTTTCCTCTCGTTAGGAACTTCACAGAGAGCTCTCTTGCTTTGGGTTGATCTTTCTGGTGTGGAAGTCAGTCAATCCATCTTGCCTTTTCCTGGATTGATGTGGCTGGACAAACCTTATGCAAATGATGTAGCTTAATTTATGACACACTAGTTTGGGCTTCTTTACATCCTGAAATCATAGATTTGTTCATGGTGAATTGTCTAATGTATTTAACCTTTTAAAGAAATTAATGATGCTGTAGTCACACTGTCTCGTTCTGTAGTTGTGCCACCATACAGCAGCAGGTTGCATTTTCAACTTGACCTTCCTTTCTCCCAGCAACTACAGTTGAGTATTCAAATGGTGGAGAGCAGACATAAAGATTTAATCATTATTTTAGTAGCTCATTAGGTGATCTGAAATCATAGCACTGGTGTAGAATTGAAGCTATGGGAAGGTACTGGCAGCTTCTAGGGGCACTGAACCTAACAAGTGTCAAATGTCTTTTCCAACTTCCAATCTCTGCATCAATTACCTGAGAACAAAAATATGCCAGACTGACGAGTCCTGTTCTCCGAGGAGTTTTTATTCGCATGGCCTTATTTACATTGGCATTTTCTCCTCATCACCCCATCTGTACCCCATTCCTTACCCCCCCCCAATCAATTAAGGGAAAAAAGCATGTGCTGTCAATTACTAGCATTCCAAATCATCACAGACTTTTGCCTGTTCTTGAACTAGTTTGAAACTGCACTGAAAGGATGCATTGTCTGTAATTTTTTTGTAAATGACATATCACCTGTAAACTGAAAAAATAAATACTACCTTCAAGTATCTCTCTCTGACATGTATAAGAACAGGTTCTGATGAAAGTGTTCTCTGCAGTGGTGAGCTCTGTGCTTATGTTGTTCCAAATCTAGGAAGAACTGGTAATTGACTGACTCCTTGTCATCTTCTCTCACTTCAACCCTTAAGAAAGAATGAGGAGGAGATGTGGAATCAACAGATCCAATCTCTGCTTGCTTCCATCACCCACAGAGGTATGATCTTGAGAGCTGAAGATTACGAGGGAAAGGAAGTCAAGCCAGGAAGGCTGGGAATCTGAGTAGCTGAGACCCTATTACTGTGTGTATGCAGGTGCATCCCTGTGATGAAAGGGACGTTTTTTAAGTGGCTGATAAGGTTGAGGTTTTATTTTAAGCCAGGTATGCATGTGAACTTTGAAGTGAAACAAGTATTACTGCTATTAAAAAAAAAGAATTGAAATTGTGTAGGAAGCTAGTACTGAAGACTTGGATAAAGCTGGTGCATCCTAGAGGGAGACTCTGGGAAGTTGCTTCTACATACAATTGTCTAGCAACTTAATTCTCATCGTGTATGGTCCCTGTTGTTCACAGGGACAATGCTCTCAGGCACAGGGCCTGATTTTTGGGATGGCCTGCACAGGGCCAGGAGTTGGACTCTGATCCTGATGGGCCCCTTCCCAGTCAGCATATTCCATGATTCTGAGCTGTGACTTGAATTACTAGGATCTAACTGCAGATTGAAAGGGAAGAGGGAACTAACATACACTGAAGAGCTGTACTGTAACTTACTCTGGGACTATCAAGAGCAGTTTAGATGCAGCTTCAACCAGCCCAGCAATCCTAACACTGCCCAATTTTCTGCCATTTCTTTAAAAATAATTTAAATTCTTGCAGGCTGAAATTCTGGAACTATTTCAGGGGTCATTTCTGATTAGTTTCCTATTCTTACAGACTACTGGTGCATACATATCATATGGATACTTAAAAGTGCCTGTTTTCTACCAAACAAAGGCTGAGTATTGGCTGCTTCAAGTACTATGGCTATGAACTGACAGTGTACCTTTTTTGTGAAACCCTCACAGATTCAGTCCCATTTGTATCACTTCTGAGTGGAGCACACTGGAGACCCTACTAAATACCCTACTAAAACAAGGTGCTTAGAAGTTGTCCTGATAGACTGAAGAGAACTGAGCTCATGTCAGTTCTTCAGCTGAGTTCACCAAAGTAGCTTATAACAGATTTTCATCCATCCTCTCCATTTGGGATTCCAGGGGAGGGGAGTTCAGACCACAGATTCTGTTGCCTGTTGCAGACTGCACTTGGCATTTCTCAGATATAAGTGGTCAGCCCATGAGAGTCCTGTACTACTTTAATCCTCCAAAGGTAGTATTTAATTACTGCTGCATGTTGAATGAGTACAGAGAGGGAAGAGAAAGAGATAAAATAATTACTATGATTTAGAAGTTGGAGCCCAGTGATGGCCATCATGGATATGGATGTGGGAAGCACTAATTAATGCAGGAAACTTGGCTCAAATGGGAAATTGTTAATTTTTTAATATTTATTTTGCAACAAATAAACCTTCATTTCACCTTGTGCTCTGTGGCTTGTTTCTTAAGAGTTCCAGTGCAGTGTGTACACCAAAATGCAGTGAAAAGTGCAAACCAAAAATACCTGCTGCTATAGATAATGCCACCGAGTGGAATGGTGGGACCTGGCTTTTGAGGGGAAGCATGCATCAGGGCTTGGCTGAGCATTTATTTTTGTTTATAAAATACACACCAAGCTCATTGCAGAGAAGCCAAAATAATGTTAAAAAGAAAAACAAACCAAAAAAACCCACCAAACAAAAAAACTATGGGAAGAGGAGGATTGCTGAACACCAATAAAAGGTAAGATGGTTTGGGGGAAAATGTGGTTAGCTAGAGCAAGACAAAACCTTCTCTCCCTCCCACTTCTGTATTTTGAAATCTCTTTTAGCCTTACTGCTGTTCAATGCTGCTGGAAAACTAAAAGCTTGTCAGTGAAGGCTGGTGAGTTCCTTTTTTTTTTCATCCCCAGGAATAAAACGCGTAACTTGTAAATTCCTTTTACATTAAAAGATGTCGCCCTTCTAAGAAAAAAAACCAAAACCAAAAGTGCAACATGCTTGGCTGGTTTTCAGTATTTTAAAGCCATTGTTCACAATCAGTTTGTTAGTCTCCAGCAAAAGCAGCACAGTAAGGAATGTATTCTCTGCAGTGGATAGGAGCTGCACATGGTAGCAAAAACGCATTCAAACATTGAGCAGTCTTCTGAGAGACTGTGGGCAGAAGGACTTAGCAGTGCAACAAGCCCCTCAGGCTTTTCCAGGCAGCAGAATTAAAACCCACTCAAAAATTCTATTAAGGAAGCAGTACGGAGAGCAAAGGTGTGGCAACATGTGAATTATTGTACCAACACAGTAACCCATGTTACTTCAGCAATGAGCAGGATTTGCCATAAGGAGAATTTAATGCTTATATCCAGGCAAGACTCATAACCAAACACTGTTACAGATTCTTCTATAGTAGCAGCTCTGTCTGGCAGCTTCTTGTGGTGTCCCGAGTAGTGCAGAGCAGAATTGGGCCTGTTTTGCTCAGTGTGTTAAATTTTAAGCTTTCCAAGTTAGAATTAGGGCATTCAAGGACCCTAGTTAAGACACGTACGTCTAAAAAGGACAGAGTGAGAAGAGTCATGCTTCATGATTTTCTGATAATTACTGAAAAATTCATAATACCAAAGCTGACTTGAGAGGGAGTTTCAGAGAACAAGATTTCCACTCCTGTGTTCTACAAAAAAGCCCTCAAAAGGTAACTAAAACATTATGATGCATAAAAATCAATCACTGCTGTGTTGAACTGATTTCATCTCCACCTTTATGCTAGCTGTAAAATACTATGAAATACTTAAGTATGAGAGGAGATATAAAAGTTGTGTTTGAATAATATTAGAATTGCACCAAGTTTTTTTGTTACATGGTAGTTTCTTAACCAGCACATTGGCAGTAAATTGTGGAGCAACTACTAAGGAAATCCTTCCAAAGATGAAGGCAACAGCCATTGTGACAGCTGAACCTTCCCTCTTCACTCAGCTTCACTTCTTCATCTCTACACCATAGAGATCACAACGCTTCTGGCTTAAAATAGGAATTTGTTGACGTATTTCTGCAAGTTTCTTTAGATCTGCAGGGAAGAAGAAAAGAGTTAAGAGAACAGCAGGCAAAAAAGAAACCTCCTGACTTGCTCTGAGGTAAGACAGGGAAAATAGCAGCTTTGATGGAGATTGGGCTTGGAGGGCACTACAAGTGAGCAGCCAGGGCTAAAGGAAGCCTCAGCTTTGCTGTATCCTAAGGTGGCACCTTGTTGCTAAGGAAGTGAACTGGAAGGGTACAGCTATAGAGTACTGTGTATAGAACAGCACAGCCAAGTGCTGCTTGTCCTTGCTTTAACCTAGCAAAGGTGGACAGGGCAGAGGAACACTGCATCATCTGTAGTTGCATGTGTAAGGCCACAGACTTAAAAAACTGTCTCTCCTTAGTGTCATGACCTGTACTCAAGAAAAAAAAAGTGGGGAAAAAACCAAAACAACTTTTCCCTTACCTATATCTGTGTATACAACTGTTTCCTCAGCCCCAGCTTTCGCTATGACTTCACCCCTGAAAAATTAAGCACATTTGTTCACAGGATTAACACACTGGTCTCAAGGCATCAGTCCACTTGCTGCTGTTTGTACAAAAAGGAGTTCCTACCCTTGATGCCTACAGCTGTAAAGACAGGTCTGTCCTAAAAATAACATCATAATCCATAAGTCTGGCATGATGGAAATGGCTTCCAGGCTTTATATATGGCACATTTTATATGTAACATGTACATACTTAACATAAGTGTTCTTCAAAGATCAAGAACCATGGTAAAAGCCACTCTGAGAACCAGTGCCTGTGAGCATGTAACACACCTCAAGGGGAAAGGAACAACCACACTGGCAAAGATGAACACTTTCTCCTTTGAAGATCCTACTGGCTTTTAATAGCAGTGTACTTTTAGTCTGCATGAACTACTGAACATGATTTATCATATCTCCCACAAAGTGTTTTGTCACTGCTTTCATCATACAAAGTTAAAAGCTCAAGGCATGGACAAAGTTTTTTTTACTCTGCAGTCATCTGGAAGAGAACTGTCAGTAGATTTACCTGAAAGAAAAACAACTGCCTGAAGATTTGGTCACTTCTACCTCCTGTGCACCTGCCTGACTTCTGCTCACGTCAGAATCTCTCTTCTCTAGCTGAAGACATTCTTCTTGTTCTTTCTTATGTCAAAGCAGGGCTGTTCTTTGAGGAAATGAGATACTTCTGTGTGAGCTGTTTAAGATGGTTTGGTTCTACAGAGAACTACCATGTGCATATAATTGACTGAACTTCACAAACAGGTTGACAAGGTCAGCAGTTCAACTAATGCTAAATCCTAGTACTAAGTAGCATCTTTACTACCAAAATGAATACATACTCCAACTTTCTTGTTATTCAGTTTGACTGTTTTAAATGATGATTTTGACAATGTAGGCTCAAGTTTCATGTGCTTTTTACCAAGAATTTGCACTTTTAAGAGTAGATGGAAATGTAGGATTGAAGTTGACTGTCAAGTAAAATATTTTTTTAACAGAAAAAAAAAAAAAAAAAAAAAGGGTGCTGTTTTTTATTTTACTGAACTCACCATGGATTTACTACAGTGCTGTGTCCCCAGGCAACATACGATGCTTTTTCATCTCTAGCAGGAGATACAGCAGCTACGTAGAGTTGATTATCAACAGCTCTGTGTTCACAGAAAGATGAAGGAAGGGAGGGAAAAAGTGAGAATTGTTTTTTATAATACCATTTAATTAAGCAGAAGAGAAAGAATCCACTCTGAAGGACAAGCTATATATCCTCTAAATGACTAGCCAAAACTGTGAATGATACAAAGGTCAGAGAAAGAAGAGTCTGGAAAGACAAGTCTCTAGCACCTGGCTGCAGAGTTAGTGCATAGAGTATCATGTAATTCACAGGTTCATTCAGTATGTAGCAAAATTGACTGAAGCTGACCAAATGAATAAATAATACTGCATTCAGGAATCTCAGTCTAGTTCTACCTGTAATAATACACTGCCCAAACAGTTACTGGCTCTTCTCTCTAGAAAATGGGTGTGAAGGGTGCTTATAGAGCCATGGGAAAAAGTCCTTGAAAGGGCATAACAGGGGCTGGCAGGAATAAAGGCTTCTCGAGAATTTCCTGCTTTTCTCCTTGACAGTAAAATCATTTTGGTGTCCCATGCAAGGCTTGAGGGATGGTACAGCTCCAGTGGCAGAGTGGCCCTGCAGCACCACTTCTGATGCCCAGGTGTCATTTTGAACACAAGGAAGTTCAGTTCCATGCACCAGAACTCCTCTAGAACAGGAGGATAAGCTGTTACTGTGATCTTACCGTCCCCTTTGTAAGAGTTCCCAATGAGCTGGTCCTGTTGTCATGTTAAAAGCCCCTGGATATATCAGCAGCTGGCAACCTTTGTTAAGAGACAATTAGAACCCAAGCATCATTAAGGGGAGATGGTTTACTCTAGAGTGGCCCTTCACATTGAAACCCAAGGTGAGGTTTCTTTCAATACTTCCCAGCCTCTGCCCAAAATGGAACCAGACAGAGCCTGTCCCTGCATAACACAGTTACATCAGCCAAGAGCTGTTGTGGGGACATTCCCAACTCCATCACTCCACCACCAAATGTGGATCAGGAAGTGATGGTTACTTTACTCCATGAGAGGAGTCACTCATGTGAATAAGAGTCTTGGCCACAGGATGCATTTTGTGTTACTGGCTGGGGATAAGAATGCCTGATCACAGGGATCACCCAGCATGTACCACCCAGAAACAGCCCTGCCTATGCCTGGCCTTAGGGCTGACCTTGCTCAATTAGGTGACCCAGCCTCACCTTTCTGGCCATAGATTTGAGCCATCTCAGCAAATCTCATATCGTAGCAGATGCCCAGGCCCACTTTGCAGTATGCTGTTCTCAAAACACAAGAGACAGAAGTCATATCACTAGCACAAGAACACAAAAGCAGTCACAAGACTCCCTGTAGCCATCCTGCCAACTGTTATTTTACAGGGCTCACAGCAACAGCAGGAGCTATATTTAAATGTGTGTCCAACAAGCACTGGCTATTGGTGAGGGAGAATTCATGTTCAATGATAAGAGAAAGACTGTGAGAAGTAGTCTTATCTACCCTTTAAGAACAGCCATTTCCACGAAATCATGTTGTATCAGGTCTTTGTGTAACATATTCCTTTCTCATTTAGCTGCAATTTTTTCAGTTATTTCCTTTACAAGAAAAGAAAGCATTCCTTGCTTTTCATGGAGTAAAAATACAGTCATGTACTTTCTTAGAGCATGCACATTGCAAGGAGAAAGTGACTGTGGCAGGTAAGACTCTTTGGAGAGCTCAGTAAACACACTGTCAGTTTTTGAGCAATATGGGGTGGGGAGGAGTAGGTGTTTTGCTTTTTTATCTGATGTAGTTGATCCAAGAAGGCTAGAATGGGATTTCTGATTTAGTTAATTGTTTCCATTATTGTATTATCTTCACATGAAGCAATGTAGCAGTGTAGCTGTTACATACATTCTTTTCTAAACCATGTTTTATAAGAACCATTTTCAAACTGTAACTGCTACAAAAAAATACAGTCACTTCTCTCTAACAAATCAATAGGACCATTATTTAATAAAGGCAAGTGGGGTGATGTATGTTTCAACCCTTTCTACTCCTCTGTCCTTTTGCAACCACATTGCCTTTTTAAAAGTTTCGGAAGTGACCCAAACACTTGAGGCAAACTTAAATTATATTTGCCACGGTTATCAAAAGCCCAATCTGATAGTCTAAAAATCCACTGCTGGGAAGGAGGAGGGGGAAGAGAACTCCAGAGTAACTGTAGTGTTACTATAGTAGAGCTCCTTAAAGAGAGGGCTTGTCTTGTACTCACGTGTGTCAAACATGGAGAAACTATTCCCTGGACTCAGTGTTTCAGACTCTTTGAACTGTATCTTCCCAGGAACGTTAATGTCAAACAAATGAACCTGCAATTATACTGTGATTAATAACAATTAACAATTGCTCTGCTTGGTATTTAAGCTTCTTTAGGCATGTGTTTTCTACTGTTATCTAGACTACTCTTTTGTCAGGATCCAACATAAACATTACTGCTTAAGATTGTTAGATCCCTCAAAGACGATTTAAAGCATTTTCTTCTTTACAGAAATACAGGTCTAAAGTCGCAAATACCTGCAAAACAGCTAGATGTCTTGATCTAATGATTGGTCTCTAACATTTGAGTCCCATTCCTGCAAAACTTCCCAAGAAAATACCTTCACCAAGTCATAAAGCTCCCATTACTTCAGCTATGTAGGTTCCTCTGAGAGCCTGGAGCAGTCTTTATCCCTCTCTTGCCAGTCTTTATCCCACCTTGAAGGTGGTGTTCCTGACTGGAGCTTCCTAACAACAGACCTGGTTTTATTTTATTATTTGTTCATACTTAGTACAAGCCTGCACTCATTCTACAAACAACTCCTGGGCTTGCAGACTGGTGTGCTGTGACAGGTGAAAGGCAACACAGAGCTGCACAAGGTGAACTAGTAAGTGAAGCTAATGTAGAATCAGCAAACAGAATAAATGGATACCTGCACCACCGAGGTATTTTGCACCACCTCATTTGTTCCAAGTAACCCTGCATTCTCTTTCTGGCTTATCCTTGAGAGAAATAAGCTTTGTTCACTCATGGAGTGATCCCTGTGTGCACAGTCCCATGAACAGGAACTGACTCTGGAGTTACAAACGGGAGGAGTTTTCCAGAAGGTACAAAGCAATGCTGAGGTGGAAGATGACAGTAAGCAAACATCTACCACAAACAGCAGCAACAGCTTAACTGTGGAACTTGGACTTTGCATGTCTGCACTAATCACATGTATAGCACAGAGTGTGTAAAGAACAGTATTTATTATAACAGAAGGACTAAATCCATTGGGAAGCTGAGGGAAAATCCTGATCCCGTTCAAGTGACACTGTGTTTTAGACTTGGACCAAAGTACAGGGATATCTGAGTTGGATCAGGTTTTAGTTTTTATCATGGTTTTCCCAGCATATGAGTGTGCCAGTTTGGCCAAATTTAGAAATATATCCTCTGAGAGAACGCAGGTCACCACCCCTCCCCCACCAGGTTCAGGAAAGAATAAATTTTCCTTGAAGGAAAGTGAAGGAGATAAAACTATTTATTTTAACAAACACACAGGAAAAGGAAAATAATGCTAAATAATAAAATCTTTCACTGTGGAGAAAAAACCTGGGAAAGTGTTAAAGAGTCCTCCCTTTGGACTCCTTGGAGCTGGGGCTTGGCCCAGGGCCAGGCCCTCTGTGCTTGGCGGAAAGTCCTCCCGATGTGCTCTGATATTGAAGCAGTCCAGCAGAAAAAGGGAAAAAATCCAAAATTCCAGGGAAGGAAAAAAAATTCAATTCTCAGTCTCCCTTTGGAGAAAAAGAAGCTGAAATTGGCCAGAAGCTGACAGGGAAGCCGCAAGCCGGGTGCCTCCTCCCTTCCCCTGCCGCAGCTGGAAAAAAAAAGTCACTATCTCTGTGTGACCTTGAACAAGCTGCAAACTGCTTTGAAAAAGTTTTGATCAGTTTTTCCTTCCTCCTCTCAGGCTCAGTTTAAAGGCATAGAAAGGCACAAGAATTAATTTCTAGGCATAGGGCAGAGATATGGGATACACATCAAAGTCACCCCAAGACAATGAGGAAACCCAATTATACCTTCTAGTATTTTGTCATCCTTATCCAGAACAAATTTATGACCACCTTTTGAAGTGGTGTTTACATGCCCCAAATAAAAGTTACATGAAATTTCATGGGTGATGGTGCACAACTTATTATTAATGCAAGATTCTACTAATTTATATCACCTTTAAGCATAGATGAAATAATTCATGCAACACTGCTGAGAAAACTTTTCAAAACAATATTCTGCCATCTTACCTTCCTATGCTTTGCCAACAGAGCACCATCAGGCCCAAAGACAGTACATGTATTATAGAGCTTTCCACCATCCTCTTCTGGAATGGATCCTTTGTAAAGGTGAGAAAAGAGATTTCCCCCACTGTATTATTTATGTAATTTTGATCCAATGGCAGTAATAAACATTGCCCATTTTTCCTCCAGTGAGATGGTCACTAAGAGTAAACTACCTCCAATGAGATATATGCCGCACTCCTTTGCAACTTCTGACAGCTTTTGTGTTGATTCCCCAGGGATTTTCTCTGCATACTCCTTAAAATATTGGGTTCCATATGGAGAATTGAAGCATTCCTAGAATTAGATAGGGAAAAAAAAGCTAAAATTCAGTAACACCACTACAACAAGATGTACCTAAGTTTTCAAATTCTTCTCTAACAATGTTCTCAAACAACCTTTAGTTACAGGAGTTTATAGGAGCTCCGTAAGCAAATCAGAAAATGTCAGGAAGGCCAGAGAGACTTGAACAATCGTTGAAAATACAAGAGGTGTGTTTGTGGAGTGCATGTCAAACATGAGCTAGGACTATCATGCAAGCTATAAGGCTAGCACATTCACTGCTCTGGGCTTAGCAACAGCACAAGGGATGCTCACATCAGAATGAGAAGCCAAGTTCCACCCAGCTCATTTGACAAGTTACAAGCTCAATAGATCCTCTCAAAACTGTGAAATGCTCATGCTCATCCACAGCCCATGATTTCTTAATTTTTAAAACAGCATTTGCAAAAGCATGCATTTCTTAAAATTACTTTGTGTTTTTCTAAAACAATCCTTTAAACACTATTTCCTCACAACTGAACAGTGTCCTCCATCTTCGGCCCTAGTTAAAGATTTGCTATCCCTCAGAACCAGCCATGTAATCTTTACACAGATTAACAGAATGCCTAAACTAAGTGGCCCAGTGGTATTTGAGATGCCCAAGACATCAGGAACCTTCACTCTGCATTACACTTGCCAGCTCTGTGAGGACGTGAGACACCCCACCCAACACTTTTTTGTCCCCTGAAGGAGTACAGCTGGAGGCCACAGATAGGCTATCAGCAGCAACTGATGGCAGCAACTTCTCTTCTGTGAGAAAGGGACTCCTAGCCCAGACATCTGCCTCCACCGTCCCCTTTGCTCATCAGAAGGGACAAACACACCCCCACCCCCACAAAGAAAAAGGGAGAAAAAGAAAATCAAGCTGTGATTAGCACAATAAACATTTCTGCTTCATCTGCTCAAGCAAACTTTTAACAACGGAGGTAGGTTCTACTGAACTGCAATGAATGAACCCAAGCTGGAAGGGGCTTTTTTTCCCCTTATACAGGCACTAGGCCAGCAGGTACCAGCTAACTCACAGCACAATCTGTAGATGGAAGAAGCAGAAGGGAAGTCTCTGCAGGCTGTCAAAATGAGCTTCCCAAGCTCTTGAAATCTGGGCTGAACCTCAAAGAAGTGAAAGCAAAGCCAGACGCCTCCATATACGCCTTCATATACTCAGTGTGAGTTGCTTTTCTTTATATAAAGTTATTAAAACAAACAACAATCCCCCCAAAAAACAAAACAGAGGGAAGAGAATATTTCATGCCCATGTCCTAATGCCAATACAAAATGTATCTCCCAAAACTCTATGAAATACCTCATCCATGTTTGACAACTTGTATTCTAAGAGCATAAATTATTGTTGGCAAAGCAAGTATCTCAACTAAGTAAGTCTGGAAAATTCAGTGTTTGTGCATATGATGAAACCAGTAAATAATAGGTAATCTCTACATAGGAGGCTCAGGCAGAACACTGAATGGTCACATTTGCAACACAAGAACCATGTCAGCACAGAGGAGCTGGGAAGGTTGCTCAGTGCTTCCCCCATGACAGCAGGAAAGAAAACATTCTGTGTGTAAAACTGAGACTCAAAGTTCATCCAGAGATGAACTTTGCACTCCAGTGTCAGACGCTGCAGGGCACAGGAGTAACACAAGTACTCCCATGAAGAGAGGAGAAAAGCTCAAAGCTGCACCGGGAAGGACACCCTGTTGCCAGCACACCCATTGTGTGAAAATTCAGCAAAGTAATCATGGCTGACGTTAAAAAAATAAGTCAGAAGTGATTGATAATTTAAAGTGGCTATTTATGTTTCCACACATGGAAGTCACAAGAGAAATATGTCTTAATCATAATTCAGCCCAAATGACCTGCTGGAAATATGTCTGGTTTGTTTCTCACGTATCGTTCCTTACAGCAAAGAGAGTTACTGTGTACTTGTCTTCTTTCACCTCCACGTCAACATTCTTTAGCTGAAAGTCACCTTTTTCTACACTTCTTCAGCAAAGATTCAAACTACAATCATTTACATGAATTCAGAATATATCAATGATGGAACTGCCTAGGACTTAAACCAGCAAAAAATTTACCAGAATCTTATACTACAAAAAAGGTCAACCTGTTGTTTTTTCCCTTTTCATTCTCCCACCTTTTAGTGTGCTGCCAGATACAACCCCTGGGATTTTTTAATTTTTATTTTTATTTTGAAGCTTCATACAGGGAGAAAGAGGAATATATAATGCATTGATAACACTGGAAAAAGGTTTTGAAGGGTTTGAGGAGTAAGTGCTAAGTAGGCCATGATCTTTACTCACAGGTAGAGCCACAAGTTTTGCTCCTTTAGCTGATGCTTCTCTCACCAGTCCACAGGCTCGCTGGAGATTATCTGATTTAACAGCAGATACATGAAGCTGGATAAGAGCGAGGCGGAAGGCTGATGGCAGAAAAGAATTATTCATCAGAATTCCCCCAGGAAACTCTTCCAAATTTAAATTCAGTAACAAGCATTAAGAGAACAAATGAGTTAATATATAAACATATATACAAACCACTACCAACTCATTCTTGCAGCCTATTTATGACTCTGGAAACAGTCTCTTAACACAGGGAGAGCATCAAAACCCAAGATTGTTAACAGCCACCACCCTGCAAAGATCTCAGAGCTCCTGTGCCAGCAACACCCAGTCCATGCTCTAGGGGAAGGGGCCATGTTACAGAAAGGGAGAGCACAGGTCCCTCCAGCCCCTCCTGCCCAGGCTGCTGCACACTGGGAGCCCATCTTATTGCTGCACATGTCACCTGATGAGCGCTGCAAGTCCTAATATGTCACCACTAAAGGACTGGATAATCCCAAGAGCACCAAATAAAGGAATTGTTTGCTTTTATCCCTCAATTCACACCTAGTCTGGGAAATGGCTATAAAAGCCAAGACAGGTTAACATCTTTCTGATCATTTCTTAGCAATCTGGTTTCTGGCCAAGTTGCAAGTGTTACCAACAGTTTCCACACCCACTAAGCAGGATATACATTTGCAGGCTCTCTGAGTACCCAAGTTTTGTGCACACCCGTTGGGACTACCTTCCATGAATCTCCAAGTACCCCAGGTTGTAGGAAAACACACCCTGATCAAGTAGAACTGTTTCCTTTAAAACAAAGAAACCAACCAACCAACCAACCCACCCTCTCTGGCTTTACAAAGGAAAATATCCCAGTTTCATAGTACCTCTCCTGTCTGGGAAACTCCCTGATCATACAGTCAAAGATCACAATAGGAAAAAGAAAAATCTGGAAGCAACACAGTCCCCGTGGTCAGGGAAACTGGGAGAGCTGATTCAAGTGAAGATGAGACTGGGACAGGAGCAGTCGAGATACATATTTTTTCCTACTTAATTCTCACTTCATTAACTAAGCAGCTAATTTCTAGAGGTTACAAAAATGATTAACTGCTCCCCTTGCCACTCTTCATGTGAGAGACTTTTACTGTTGGCTCTATAGAGCAAACAAAGCTTATCTGGCACTCTGAACAGATGTAACTATAGTTTCCAGACCCACCCAGAGAACCATACTAGGGATCTGTCAGAAACTTCCCAGTATTTGTGGAATGTCTTTCAGTTCAGAGAAGTTGGGCACTTAAAAATTTACATTTCAGCGTAAAAGAAAAAAAGAAAAAAGTGCACCATCTACTAGGAAAAAATCCTGTAATGTTTAAAACACTAGGAAATGTAATTAATTACTTGATCTTATTTTCCCCATGTCTCAGGTTTGCAGTTTGTTAAGGTGCAAAACTGAAGCTCACCCACAACAGAACTGACGTATTTGTGCGACAGCTTCGTTTACAAACATTCAGAGGTGGAAGTAATAGAAATGCAGAGAAATGTGCAGCAGTGCTGTAGAGAGAGACCTCTGCGCTCCCAGCCTTGACCAGCTACCTCAAAAACTTCTTTAAAAGCAATTCTCAGGATAAGCCGAAAGCAACGTAGGCCACAACCAGGTAAAAGCCTATCACAGTAAAACGATGGTTCACATTTCTACCACTACATTACAAAACACGCTTGGTTTTGCTTCTAAACACGGCAAGCGAAGCACGCCCGGTTTGTTCGCAATTCTTGACGAGCTGACCCCTGCAGGGCGAGCGCTGCAAGCCGGTCTGTGCCCAGCAGAGCGCCAGGGCAGCTCTTCCCTGCACTGCCGCACACCCTCCACAGGCTCCGCCAGCGCCCAGCACCCAGGCCTTTCCCGGTCACGCCGGAGCCGGGGAGGCCGGGGAGGCGCAGGGTGCCGGGGACGAGCCCCTGTGGAGCCTTTCCCGGCCGGGCGGGAGGCCGGGATCGCGGGAGGAGAGAGAGGGACGGGGCAGGATCCCACTCACACGCCATAGCTCCGCCGGCCGCCCGCATTCCCGGCACCGCGCGGGCGGGGCGCGGCCCGCAGGGGCTGCCGGGACTCGCAGCGCCTGCCCCGGGCCCGGGGTCTGTTTAGGAGCAGCCTCGCACGGCCTTTAACCAGCCCGGCTGGGGCCGTGACCCGCCTTCCGAGGGCACCGCGCACGGATGAGGCGCCCCTGCCCCGCCTGCGAGGGTGGCAGCGAGCGGGCAGCGCTCCCCCGGGCCCGTTCAGCGCCGGCAGCAACAGCGGAGCCCCCGAGCTCCGGCTGTGCCGAGAGCCTCTTTGCCCTGCCCTGCGCAACAACCCCTGGCTGCCTTATGTCTGCTAAGGGCTCATCATCCCCAGGGACTGTAAACTGTACCAGTTTACAGGCAACTCATTCACCTGGGGCATGCACGTCTTTCTTTACAAGAACAGCATCTCCCAAGGTACAAACATCTCCACAGTGCTCCAATGTGGAGCAGTGTCCAGTTCTGGGCTCCTCAGTACTAGAAAGACAAGGATCTACTGGAGAGGGCCCAGTGGAGGGCACAAAGGTAATCTGAGCATTTCTTATGAGGAGAGACTGTGGGAGCTGGGCCTGTTTTATCCAGAGAAGGGAAGACTGAGGGGGATCTCAATAACACATACAAATATCTCAAAGGCATTTGTCAAGAGGGTGGTTCCAGACTCTTCAGTGGTGCACAGTGACAGGACGAGGAGCAATGGCCACAAACTAAAACACAAGAAGTTTCACCTCAACATGAGAAGGAATATCTTTACATTGAGGGTGGCAGAGCACTGGAACAGGTTGCCCAGTGGAGTCTCCCTTTCTGCAGACACTCCAAACACACCTGGACAAGTTCCTGCGTCACCTGCCTTGGCAGAGGCCTTGGACTAGGTGAGCTCCAGAGGTCCTGTCCAACACTGACAATTCTGTGAAATCAACACGCTAAGTACCATGCTGCTCTTCCTTGGCTTTGAACACCAAGTGCTCCTCTTTACTCAGCACAAAACATTGCTGTCTCATGTACATATTTTCCAGCCTTGGGCATTTTAGAAGCACGTTTGTAGAATTGCAGATTCATGTTGTGTAGAAGCAGTGTTTCTCACACAAGATTATATCTGTAAGCTGAAAGCACATGACGGCAGGACAAGCAAAGATAGAATGGGTAACCCAGGGTGATCAATCTCTTACACACTTTCCCTTTCAGGAAACATGCAGAGAGATAAAGGACAGAAGTGCATAACCACCGTAAAATGCACAGCTACTACTGCTTGCAGCAATTACAAACCTTCCTTCAAACAGACAATGTTCAACCTGCCCCTTGGAGCAGTAAACCCTATCTGACCAAGCCAGATGATGGTAGAATGGGCAGTGCAGCAGCCCTTAGCAGGCCTCCCTCCTTTTTACACATGCCCATGATGGCAGAAAGAGCATATACAACTTTTTTTTTTTTTTCCCCAGACATCACACTTTGCATGGCTCCACGTGCAAAGAACTGCTGTCTCCCAATTTCTTCCCAAATAAGAAAAAGAATAAAAAGTGAAGTATCATCCCTTCAAGGTGCAAAGCACAGGCCAAAAATCCACTTTCCCATCGGTCAGAGAGAGGAAATCTATTTTTCAAGTTTCAAAACAAAAGTATCTGCAAGCACTAAGTATACCCAGTAGAAAAAGCTACATAGTACCACTCTTTTCCTTCCTCAAAGGAAAACTTTTCACACCTTCAGTAGACTGTGCCTACATCAAAAAAGCTTATTTGACATGTTTTTGGAAGGAAAGGATACTACCACAGGTGAGACCCATGTGAAAGGGCTAACAGGAAAATGCAATTTAAAAAATTGCAACTCTGCAGCCAACAGTATTTTTGGTGGGTAATGCACGTAGAGTTCTTTACAAATTCTCATACCAATGCAAATCTAAAACAATTCATGAGACAAGTGAAGAGTCATCAGTGAGCACAGAAGCACCAACTCTTGCTATGAAACAAAGGTAAGAGCTTTCATTTGGCAGAGAAGTTTACTCCAAGACTTTCTTTCCTACTCCAGACCTCATTTCTATCACTGCTGTGTCATAACAACTGTCACCTTATATGCAACAATATACAGTGGTGTATGCAGAATAAAACAAGAGCCTACACGTCTCTAGCAAATAATTAAAAAAACCCAAAACCAAACCTTGAAGCTGAAAGGGACAGTAAGTTGCACACCAACTACTTTGATTTTTCTTTTCAAAAAATGTCACTCCTGTACTGTAATTGTAATTTCTGCTTAGCAATACAAGTTTTGTAACAAAAATACTAACTACAGGTATGTACACTCTAAGGCAACAGTAGCCCTTAAACTGTGGGTAGAGATGCACCAGCACCACTGAAATTATTCATAGTTTGGGATGAGCTCGGTAAAATAAGAGGTCTGTTGGTAACTTGTACATTGCCTTAAAATTTACAAATAATTAGCTTCTAAATGGCTTAGATTATGTGTCTCTACACAGAAGGGATTTATGAACTGACTTCCTGTTGCTTTACTTGCTGTAGATCTCAAAGGTCTGCTGTATTTGCTGTCCTCACAGTGAAGCATACACATTAGCCACATTTCACATTTAATACTCAAATACACCCGTTTAACAACTGAGTGTCATTTTCACTTTTTCCCCTCCTGACTAGAGAAATGTGTTGTATCATTCTCTCCACATTTTCATAATAAAAATATGATGCTGAGAAGTCTGGAATTTATGCAGAAACCTTTTCTGTAACTTGATTATTTGTTAATTCATTTTGACCTTTCTGTGAATGCTTACTATGGTTCACCCAAAAGCACTTAATGAAATTAACTTAAATTCTGAAATACTTACATCAAGAAGTCACTGGCAGTAGCTCCCTATGATCCATAATTAGCTTCTTCCACTCCAAAGATCAAATTCACTTCCATTTACAAAACACCTTTAGGAAAAACTTTTAATTGCTTCAGAGAATTTATACAGTATGCAACTAAATGCCTTCTGACAGAACAAGTTATGTTCAAATTGTACTGGTTTATTTACAACTGTAGTTTATAAACAGTAGCACAAACATCTTTACATGAAAAAATCTCAGTTGCTGAAGTAGGCACAGAGTCAGAGACTCTTGAGGATATTTTCAGAAAGGATTAGGAAGAGGAAAATGTAATACAACAGCTGCTGGGCAAAACTATAAATACATGAGCATTGGCCCAGGTGCAATTTCATGCAAATATCTTCAACAGTTCAAGTTCTATTGGTGTTTACTCAGATACTAAGAAGCAAAAAAACTAATTAGTTTCAGAATTAAAGTGCCCTAGCTTGATTCCTAGTAAAATAACTTAGAATAAACGTTTTTTATAAAGGTCAGTTTAACTTTTTTTACCTTCTGATGAAGTACCAAATGATAGGCTTTGATTGAAATACTCAGAAGATTCCATGCAGCAAAGCTAATCCCCACTATCTTTTTTTTTTCAGTTTTTGATGATTTCCCATCAGTCTACAAAGATGCCCTGCCTTGCCCATAAGAACATTCCTGTACTGAGCTTTGAACAAGAGAACCATTCTTGAACAAATGGAAAGCTTATGATGACCAATCACAGAGCTGCCATCTCTCAAATATTTACTAATTTAGAAGTTGTTACTCCAAATAATATAAACAAATGCTTGACTCAATGAAGGCAACTGGTTAAGAATACATTTATCACAGGTATACAGCACTGGAATTTCTTCCCTGGTTTTCTGTGCATTCATCTTCTTGCTGAAAACACCTTTGGTCAGCAGGTACTCACTTCTGTGCTGAACTGATGGGTTTTAAACATCTAAATTTCTTAGATATTTTGTTTCTGAGGAGCAAGGCAACTTGTTTTCAACTGTCATATTCTGTCACGAAACATTCATTTCAATGCATACACTCATCTTTACAAGGGAAACAGCCTCAACCTATGAAATGTAAAATTTTGCATAATTAAAAAAAAAAAAAAAAATCACAACCCAGTAATAAAAACTAGGTAATTTCAGTATTTAAAAATAACCCTTACCAGCAATTCCAGTTATTTAACCTAGTAGCTGCTGGTAAGACTTTAAAAAAACCCTTAATCTTACAAATTGCTTGTATTTTTTCCATTTATATGCAGCCCAAACTGGACTTAACAGTTTTTAATGAGAAAACAGTATTTTTAAGATTTACAAACCTATATTTTTAATTAGCCTTTGATACTACCCAGAAGGCAAAATCAAATTTCTCGACTCTAGGCAATGGAGACATTTTATTTGCAAGGGACAGTAATTTAGAAACCATTGCATTTTCAACTGCTACTCTGTATCTCTCAGGCCTTAATTCCTTTAATACACTTAATGTGAACCCAGCTGCATTTGCTCTTGCAAAGATGCAGATGACTCCCATTATGGCTGCATTAAAATGAAACAAACTGACCTTTATAATAAACACTTCTCCAAAACAACAAAAAAAAATAATTAAAAAAAACCCAAAAACAAGAAAAAACCCAAAAAACAAAACCAGAACAAAAATCCTGTTCAGAAATGGATAGTAATTTACCCTATCTTAAGCCTGCTACTCAGGCATTCCCATCAGCAAACAGAAAAATTCTCTTAAGTTAGTATTCAGTTGGGAAACAGTCAGCTTGTGTCCACATACAGTATCTTGGTTGCTTCTTCTTTATAAACAGGTCTCTACAAAGTCTTTAGTTATTAATTCTCCAAGGCATCCAATACTTTCATGATCTGTTGTTTTATGGCTTTGGTAGCATCACCTGCATTTGGAATCAAATACCTTAAAAAAATTAGAAAAAGCCAGCATTAATTCACTATAAAATTTTTGAGCATAAATTCCATAATTCTTTTAATTCTTCCTCTGTCTAGGAGGAAGGGAAGAAGGGAATATATTAAAATGAAAAAAATACTAAAAAAATAGCATTTAATTCCTGATTATATTATGAAACACTTCCTGTTTGTGAATTTCGAACTGTTGAGGAGTACTCCACAGACCATGTTGGAAAGAAAAAATGACAATGGGATAGGTCAGGCAGTTCAAAATCTCTACAGATAGCATGTCTGACTGAAGCATAGCAGTCCTTGCTTGGTTTTCATTTCACGGGTTTTGGCGGTTTTTTAAAATTCCTATAGATAGCTCTAGATCAACCTGCTCCAGTCCACAAGGTGGTGATGAAGTAATTCAACAAGCAGCAAAGTTCTCTGCATTATTTTAATTTATCTTTGTTGACCTACTACAAACCTAAGGAGCCAACAGGCATAGAACAATGTCCCTAGTTAGGCAGGAAACTCATCTCCCCTGTCTTGTGAAAACACAGCATCCACTCTACACAGTTCTCTCCAAGGAAGAGGATGAGAAAACATCCAGCTGGTATCAGCAACCTTCTTAAAACAGTGCCAAGAAACAGGAGGCTACATCAGAGGAAAAAAGCCCCATACACTCCTCCATCTGATCCCTTCCCCCCCTTAAGCATACAAATACTGAGCATGGCAACATGTAACTTCCAGGAATCAGGTTTCAGGGAATCAGAGTTTTGAGCTCAGGCTTCTGGACTCCTCATACAACACACAGACAGATTCAGATGTTAAAAAAAAGATACCACAGAAGAATTACCACTTTCTTACATCCCACTCTTCACAAATCCATGTATTAGCTGCAGATAGCTGTCTACTTCATTTTCATTTAAGACATTACAAAAAGAACACACTTGCACACATCCCATCCCCAATAACTATACTGCAGTTCCTCTCTTCTGGGTCTTGTAAACGCTCCTCGTTTTGCTGGCAGATCTTTTTTTCTAGTTCACATCTGAATGATGTATTCCTAAACAAAAACTATTACTTTTGAACTCAATTCTGGGAGTTACAGCATAGCTCTGATTTCCAGTGTACAGCATCCTGGATATCATTACCACTTACACCTCTGCTGAGATGGCTTACCTTTCAACTGCCAGAATTTCTATGCCTGAAGTATTGCTATTTCCGTATTTAAAGGTGATCAGTTCTGGGTGTTTCTTCTTGGATGTGATTTTGACTACAGAGTTGAGTGCCTGTCGAGACTGTATGTAAGCCAGTCCCTTTCGTGATGGAATCTCCCTCAAACAGTACATATGAGTTGCTGTTACTAGGAGATGACTTGAGGGAAAAGAAAAAGACAAATTAGTTTTGTTAATGAACTAAATATCAGCTATTTAGAAAGTTAAATTCTATGAATAAGCTACATGGAGAGACCTAGACAATACAGTTACCAAATCTAAGAAACAGTTTTAATATTTTCATAATATCTAATTAAGAAAGCTCTACAAAATACTTCAGATTTTCCTTGAGTACTGTAGCATGGCCATTTCTGAAAACAAGCATGGCATCCCCCCCAGCATACAAAGCCAGAGTGAGCAGTGGTTCACATGGGCACCCCAACACAACAGCCTTTGCTCTCTCAGCACAGATGACAGCCACCAGCAACCTGTCAGGCCATGCACAGTGCCTCCAGCCTCGCTCTCCCCCTTCAATCACACCCCAACCCCATCCTTCCACCTACAAAAGGGCAACTCTACACATGGAGCATCAAATTAAGTTAGAAGGATGTGCTGGCACTCCATGACTGTCAGTCCCTGTGCCAGCACTACCACTGACCCGCTGATCTGCCCTCTCAGTGCACGACCAACTTCTGCCTTCTTCATGGAAGCAATGCACGTTCAGCTAGCAGTGGGAACACACTGGCTGAGTTTCAGTTCAGTTTGAAAAATCATACTATGACTGATTTAATCATACACCATAAATGACCGATCTAATGGGAAAATAATAATAAAAGACAAGAACAGACCATGATGCAAGAGAAATCCCATCACAGGTTTCTGTTGTCCAGGTTCAACAGGATGTGCACTCTCTGGGGAAGTCAAAGCAAGCACCATGTTCTGCTCTTGCAACATTAGCAAGGCCAGTGAACCTTAGGGGCAAGATGGGTGTGAAGTACAACATACACAAGACAGGTAAATAAGAAAAAATGGAGTCATGGACACTTGGGTCTACCTTGTCCTGCAAATAAGCCTATGCACACCGACAGTATTTTTCTTACTATCTTGTTCTTCAAAGTAGAACTTCACACCAGGTTTTATACATAATTACCATTCTATAACACTGCAAATACCAAGAATGCAAATACAGTAACATTTTGTTCTACATTCTACTTTCATTTCCTAGTTTAATATAAAGGATAACTGCAGTGACCAATATTTTTAACAAAATGTGTATCAAGATGGACATTTTCATCAAACCTAGGATTAATTTCAGTACCTGGGAAACATATGCCCATTTTCTTTTACTTCATTACATGGAAAGTTATACTTCACATCAGGTTTATTTATCCATGTCTGGATGTTGACGACCTCTTTTCGATCATCGTCTGACATTGAGGAGTTATCAATTTCATCTGTTTAGAAGGGAGTGGGTAAAAATGTTAAAAGAAAAAAGAGAATGTATTTTCACACACTATCAGCCAACTTTTCAATTCGCTTAAACCCACTGTAACTACACTGGTCCAAAGCAAGAATTACTGAACACAGAATTACTGAGAGGGAGGAAAGAAAAAGGAAGGCATATCTGATATTTCTCTCTCAATTTTCTCTCAGCAAACAAGTATTTTTAGCTCAGGGGATATCTTAGGCTGGTTCAATTTGTCCATTCAGTAAAGTTTCACGGATTTCTTTCACATGGACTTCTCCAGACTTTCCTTGAAGCCATATAAACCTTTTGCATTTAAACCACCAATATCTTTTGGCAAGGAGTACCAAAACCAAGTCAACTACAGTCCAGGAGAGTCTCCTGTTGTGGCTTCTAGTTTCTTTTACAAGAAGAAATGAATACCTGTTGATCTCTTTCAAGGCCAGGCATTATTTTATGGATCCCTTTTCCTCCCTTAAAATGTCTCTTTCACATAACAAACCTTTTAATACTCAGCTGTGCCTGTTGTGAAAGTCCTTTCACATCCTTCCTCACCCTTTTTTACTCCTCTCTGAACCTTCTCCTGTTTAAACATGGTTTCTAACATCAAGGGCAGAAGACACACAGTATTTAATGCGTGGGTGAACCATAGATTTCTGAGCATTTGACTTGCTGATCTGAGCACTTACTTATTATAAACCTACTGCTCCTGGACACAGCAAAATCACTCTACCACTTCGGATCTGAAACTAGAAGTGGTTGGGGTTCTTTTCGTGGCTTTCTTGCATTAAACTCACACTGAATTTCATGGGCCATTTTATTGCCCAGTCATTCAGATTAGCAAAAGACTCAGTTTGTCTGTACTGCCTTGAATAACCTCGGTTCATTAGCAAAAATTGTTGTCTTTGGCTTCACATCCTCTTTTAAGGACATTTAAGAACATATTCAAGCCCACAATTTTCAGCAGAGACCTCTGTGAAACACCCAAAACTCCTGCAAATGTTATCACTTAGCTGCAAAATACTGCTTTTATGTCTAAATATGGTGATTATGTTTACATAGTAATTTTAGTGCTACAGTAGAATTTAAGCAATCTAGTTATCTAAAACAATGAACTATATTAACTCCATACAAATTACTCCCAGAAATAACCCAAGAGAGCTCTTTATAGAGCCTTTTTCAAAGCCAGTTTCCTACACTTTGTTAAACTGTTTACTTCAGTGCAATTCAGAATTTGAAACACACTTTGGAAAAGGTTTCCACTGAAAAATACATTATGACATTGAAGGAAATGGAACTATAATCCACCCTCATGTCAGAGAATCACAGAATGACTCAAAATAGAAGGGATCTCTGGATGTTATCTGGTTCAACCCCCCCCCTGCTCAAGCAGATCCACCTAGAGCAGGCTGCAATTATTACAGCTGAAAACCCCAAACACTAAAACTTCACAAAAACAATTACACAGAAACAGGTTCACTTTTTGCCTTCTTCTGTATCAAGATAATATATATTTCACTTCATATGTGTTGGCTTTGCTCATTTAAATTGCACTGATTACCAAGTGTAATAGTGCTTTTAAAAGGAAATATAAATAGAACTTAGCAAACAACCACTACTGAAAACATGTTCTAGACAATCTGTCTTTGAGGAGCTGGTTTTCTGAAACGACACAGACTTTGCCAAACACTATTATGGATGCTCAAAGAACTGTGCAAACTTAATTACATGGCATTTGGAGAAATATCTTGTTAGCATGAAGGCTTCTGCCTGATAATTTCACTTAGGTCCTTCACAATTTCTATTGCAGATGATGATCAACTGTTCGTCATCGATGTTATTTAAACCTATGACTCTCATTAATCCCCACGAATTGCTTCTTTTGCATGTCAAAGATTCTCAGACTAGTTACTTGTTTCTCCCACGGAAGCCAAATATGCCTTTTGGCCACAGAAGAGTTATTTGTGAGATGATGACTGGGAGTGGACTAAAACTACCAGAGCAAAACCAGGGCAGAGTAGGTTTGCACCATTCTAATGTTAGAACTGCTCTCAAAAAAAAACCTCCAAACAAACCCTTATGAAATGTGTGGTGTTCCAGTTTCACCTGCAGTTTTTCAGCTAGATAAAAAATTTAAATAAAAACTGCATGTTTTTATTCTACAGCAATCTGCATGCATATCGAGAGATGAATCAATTATTAATAGATTCAGTGCTGAAAAGCAAAGTCTAAAACACTGGAGAGGTGTGCACACATTAGCCATTTAAAGTCTAGCTCCAACTACATTTCAAAAGTTCAGATCATTACACTAAGTGACAATACCAGACATTCAAACTGAGATGCATCAGCCAAACTAGGTCCTTTACATTTTCCTTACTGTTGTGAGTGAAAGAGGCACAATTGCCAGTTTACATGTACAAAATCAGTGTAGAAAAAGAACTTTACTAGAGAAATAACACGTGAGGACAAAAGATCCACTAAACTCATCTATTTCCATTTCCTCCTGTTGGCTGGTGCCTACCACAAATTATTTTTTATTTAATCTGCTACTATATATTTGAAAAGGGTTGGTCCTAGGCACTACCATAACACACATGATCAACAATAATAGTTAGACAAATGTCATATTGCAAGACAAAGATGTAAGATACACTCTCATAATTTAGCCCAACTTAATATTTTGTCTAAATAAGCTAATTGAGGTAAGAGGAAAATCTTCTACTGTACCAGTATCATATTCTTCTTCATCTCCGATGCTGAATACTGGCTTCACACCACGGTAGGGTTTTCCTACTCTGTCACTGCTGCTGACATGTCTGTTGGCAATGAAAAGGCAGAAGAGGGCATGGGATGGGAGAAGAAAAGTAACTTTCAAACTGATGGTCTGAGTTCTACAGTAACATATTAGCAAAATGCAAACACAGCTGTGCAACAGAGAACAAGAGAATTTCATGAAGCTTCCTGCAAGGAAGATGTGAGTGACCCATCAAGCAACTTGGTTAGTGAAAGCACATAGTTCAGTCACTTTGTGAGGCTGACTGTTGTAACGGAGAAAGTGAAAAGAAATGATTTTTTTTTTAAAAACCCCAACCTCTGCTCACCTTCTCAAATGGCAACATACATTAGAGACCTGAAAACTGACAAGATGCTAAGTTTCTAGCATGAAACTAAAACATATCTGAACAGTCACGGCAACTTCACATGGATGCCAAATGTAGATGAAAAAACCAAAGACTATTAACTAACATGTCTGGAAGTTAATTTTTCTGGTTAATTCCTCAAAACATAACAAAATGCCTTAAGAACTACAAAGTGGGGTTATTACAAACCATCCACTGTAGCCTAAACACTGACTTCCTGTCAATTATTTCCAGTTTGAGTCACATCTTGAAATATTTGGTCAAACAATTCCTATTGCTACAATCCCAGCACCATTGTGACACTGATGTCAAAAATCACATTTAAGTTATTTCTACAGATCATATTAAATGACATAAACACATACAACTGAGTCTTAATGAATGACAGTAAGATTGCAAATCCTGAGATATTTTAAAGCTCCAGCTCAGAATGCTGCAGTTACATGGCCACAGCTGAATTAAAAGCTCTTGCCCTCAACTGCTGAGAATATCTGAAAAATATGAGAAAAACCTGAAAGTTCAGAAAGCCACAAAAAAGGCAATTTCTGAAAAAACCAAACAGTTCATGATTTTAGCCTTTAGAACTGGCAATGCTTAAAGTTTAAAAAAAACCCCAAAACAAACCCAAAAAACTTGTCTGTCCCTTTCCTGCAGTCCAATAACCTCTTTCCCCATACTGTGCATTTGTGTTTCCTACCAACTCTAAGCTTTGGTTCCTGTTTTAAGTACATTCACAAAGTCCAGTTTACATGCTACTGTAGAACCAAGCTGGACAGGGAACAGGTTTAGTAATAGGCAAATTAATGTTACTACTTAGGGATACCTGAAAGTAGAATTGAGAGTTAGAGAAGAAAACAACATTTTCTATGGGTAAAATTTATTGATATAAACAAAATAAGGAAAAGTTAAAAAACCCAACCAAACAGAAATGCGGTCTACAATGGCACAAAAATAAACATACAAGAACATGCTCATTAGTGTTTAAGACAATAAGCATCAATGACACTGACAATTCAAGAGGGCAGTGCTTCTATATGGAGGCTTTTGTAAATGTGCTTTAGTAATACATAACCAATTGAGCAAGAAGCAGCACATTTAACTAATGTCAGACTGAATTATACAGAGAGGATCTAAGAGCAGATCTCACTGGTGTTTATCAGTTGAAGTTAGTCAAGGCAAGAGAGTAAACGAGAGAGTAAAAAGCTACTTTATAAAACCTGGTAACACCTTAAACTAGAAATTGATTCCCTTTAACCTGTTTACGTGGAAGGCCATCATTACATGTTTACAAATTGAATGCAAAGTCCTTTGGTGGCAAACCTGCCAAATGAAACATCCTGGTGATAAACACAAAGTAGATTTAATTGAATGTATGCAGAAAAAATGCCATTCTAGGTTTTTAAGAACTTTGATTTTAAGAAAATACTCTAGGGATATATAGTGTGAGCTAATTTATTATTGCATCTACCCAAGGAAAGAAGATATGCAATAGGAGTGAAAGGAATAAGCAAAATAACCAAAGTAAAATCTCAATGTATCAAAACTTGGTTACAAATACAGATTCATGCATCTCTGAGTTATCAAAGAATCACCATATATTTAATTGGATATTTTAACACTTTTTCACCATATTCTAGAAACAGATCAACAAAATGTGGGGTACAATCCCCATGATATTTAGTATTTCCAAATTAACAAAACATACTATGTGCTACTGGGCCATTCCCACTGTTGTTCTTTTATAGAATCCAGGTTAACATTACTACTGATTTTGCTCACACAAACGACACCTTTCTGTGATGCTTTTGGGTGAATCCCAGATCAAATTATGTGCAAACTACTTGAAAGAAAAATTAGTCAAAAATTCTTGAAAACCCACTTTTAAAATTTTCAATAATTCATCCAGCTTTAATCTTCATGCATTTCAGTGTAAGAAGGTCAAAAGCTACAGAATTCCTAAAGTATAATCAAAGTTCCAAAGTGATTATGCATGAGCTGCTCTTCAATTACCACAAGTAATTTTATATAAACTCAATTCACAAGTTTTATTTCTGAAATAATTATAAAACACTGTGAGGCATGTGTGTATGTGAGGCAAATGTGAAGGGCCTCCACATTTGCATGAAATGCAGTAGTTATGTGAACAAGATGAGGTAGAACTGCAAAGCATATTTACTTAGTATCATCTTTCTTTTCCCAGTAATGAGCATGTCTGTTTCTATCAGCATGTTCTATCACCATGTGATAAGAAGCATAAAAATTTGAGACTTCCAGACAGAATTTCCATATGGATTTCCTACCCTATCTAAGTTCTGATGATTTTTTTTATGAACAGTTTACTTTTCACATCTGTAGTCTCTGTTGTTAGAGCCTAAAGCCATAATTTGTTCAGTAATTGCTCCCGATGTCTTCTACTAGTACAGGCTACTAATAAAATGTATATAGGAAATGACAGGTAAAAAAAAATTCCATAAAAAGCAACAGTAAGGAAAAGAACAGAAATAACAAAGCAGAAACTAAGAGAAGAAAGCACTGCCAATACATTCCTTTTTTCTTCCTTTAGTCTCTTGACCAGCGCTTGTAAAAAGCAATAGTCTTAATATATTCCAAAAAATCAAATTAATATCAAAATATGCAAGCAATCTTGTCAGTGTAACCAATGCTTACAAACATTGTGATGCCATGCTAAATACAAGAAAGGTGGTTTTAGTCAGACTGCTTAATTATCAAGCTTACCGCTCCAGGCTTGCTCTGTCTGGCCAGGAAATATTGAAAGGTATTCTACAGTACATTGGGGCAGAGGATAGAACAAAAGAATTAAAAAAAATGTAAAGGAAAAACCTAGATAAATAGCTGAAATTCTCTATATTGGCAATGTATCTTCTTCAAGGAGGATGCTCGTAAATAAAAACAAGGCTTCAAGAAAGCTGGAAACGAGGTAAAGAAATATTTACCAAAAAAATCTACTAAAAGATGCATTTCCCATGCTACTTGTGGCTTACATGTAAGCATTACTTGATTTCACTGAATGGCTTGGGTTGGAAGGGACCCTAGAGACCAACTTGTTCTACCCCCTGCCACGCACAGGGACAACTCAGCAAACCATGTGGCTCAAAGCTCCATCCAGCCCAGCCTTGAGCATTGCCAGGGATGGGGCATCCACAGCTTCCCTGGGCAACCTGTGCCAGTGCCTCACCACCCTCACTGTGAAGATTTTCTTCCTAATATCTAATCTAAATCTACCCTCTTTCAGTTTAAATCTTCACATTAATTCAGTTTAATTCTTCACACAGCAAAAGCTACTACCAAATGCTATTTAAGAATTTTTTGCCTCTAATTGTGAAATAAAAGTAGTAATACTAATTTAAAAAAAACATTTTCCAACACAAAAAGAAGGAATGATCTGAGGTACAAGACTATAAAGAACTATTCTTCATTTGGCATGTATTTTAAATCCTGCTATCAAATAAATGCTAGGTCTCAGATTCTTGAATACCAGCTTGTTATTCAACATACAACTTCAAAGGCTGGAATTTAAAGAACTACAACAGGATTTTCATTTAAAGCTCTGACAGATGAAAGCTGTTATTCTTACATTTAGTTAAGATAAGTACTTGGAATGATGACTTCCAAATTCAAAAGTGTTCTTCAATGTACTTGCACATTCTCATTCCTAGTTGTAATTGGAAGACACAAAAACCAAAGGCGGATTCTGGGTTTGAAAAGCAGCTTTACAGCAGGACTTGAAAAAAATCAAGATCTTTAAAAGAGTTAAACTCAATTTGACAAGATGCAGCAGTAAAAAAAAACCAAAACAGAACAAAACCAACCAACCAAAAAACCTATCCAGGATCCTGCTGTAATTTATCCATTTCATTAGAGTCAGGATGGGGAAGAACTGAAATAAAAGTGAAATTATTGTTCACTTTTGGACTGAACACAAAATTGACACATTATAAGAAGTAAAATTAAATGACAAATTCTAGGTAAATATTCAAGGCAACAGGGACCCACATTGGCCTTGTAATACTAAGGCAGCACAGTAGGCTCCCTGGATCATGATAAAATTATGAGGAGGGTAGAGGCAGAAAATCTAAAAACTGAATATGGAAGAGAACTTTTTCCTAATCAGCCCAGTTTTCACGCTTACAAAACAGCCACATGAACTAGGATGCTCCCAGCTAAGGCACAGTGAGATATGTGACGCACCTGTCCACTGGAGTAGATGTATTTTCAATAAAACTGATAACTTTCTCTTTCACATTCACAGATTTAGTCTTCAAAGCAACCGTCATTTTATTCACCAGAGACTTCACTCCTTTTCCATCACCTGAACCATTAGGAGCATCACCCTGTAAAAGGAGCTCCTCTCAGGATTAATCATGTTAAAAATATGTTATTTCATCTCAATGAATTTATTAAGAAAGGAAACAGACTACAAAATAATAATTTACTTTTTGGTACTCAGTAGAACATTAATTACAGAATTGAGTATTTCTTTAGAGTTCTATCAAATAACAGCAATGATATGTGACTGAGGAAAATATGATCCCATAAAGCAAGCCTGACAAACTATATTAGTGAGCACCCTGCTATGAACATCTAGACAAAGGAATCCTATTAATGAGACATTGCATCCAAATTAAAAGGTAAATTCTACACATAGTATGTCAGCTGGAGAAAAGATACAATTTTGAGCTTTGCCATGAAATTGTATGCCACTTCATAGTAACTTATTCCCAGAGTGAGTAAGAGCCAGGGAAAGAGTTTTCTCTTACATGTATTCTTGCTACAGCAAGTTCTTACCTACAAGCTCTTCCTCTCCAGAGGATAAAAATGTTTAGGTCACCTCTGACTAGACAGTGATCATAGTTTGAAATTAAACACACAAGTGAAAACAGTCATGACTTGCAATAATGCATTTTACAGAATAGAATGAGGAATGTGAAGAAAAAATTCAGTACGCCTAGGGCTCCCATCCCACTATAACACTTATGCCAAAAGTCACTTACATCAACAGAGTTTATGCTATTTCTTGAGCCTGACGTACTAGCAATCCAGTGACCATATCCATTTTCTGGTCCTTCCACATTGATATCTGCTAAGTGCTGCTGGAGGGCTGTTAAAAGGCCATTAAAAAACATTCAGATTTACATTGGACTTCGTCTGTTGATGAAAATATTGTATATACCCAAGACTAATCAGTAACAATTTTTTCCCCACGATTTAATAAAACAGATAAATTCAGATATCATGATAATAATCCTTGGCTTTTCTTTCAGTAGTACAACGGCATTACGATAATCTAATTATCTAATGCCTATTTATCTACCTAATATACTAATAATTTTAGTAAACAGTTAGAATACAGCAGCAATTAAAAACAAATCACTGCTTTGATCTTGGAAGACAGCTCTTAGAACACTGGACATACAGACTAGAAATGCCTCTATACTCATACAGTAGCACAGATCTCTCCACTGTTGTAAAGCCTGATTATTTCCAGCAACATCAACTGCAGAATTATGAACTGCTGATTTAAGAAATCATAACAGCAATTAAAAATTCTGAAGTTGCATCTTCATATGAATCTGCAATCTACAGGGGCTAAAACAACAAGAATGATAATTTGGAAGAAAGAGGGAATTTCCCCAGTTCCTGCATTAATTTTTCACCACTCAGAAATTTGGGCAAGCCTTAAGAGTTAACCACAAATGTGCAAGTGCACAGTGTTTACTTACACAAAACAAAAACCCGACAAATGGGTAGTTGCTATTCATTTAGATGGTTTTTAGCAAAAGCCTCATAAAAATACCAACAGCATTAAGATGTCAAGATTTTTCAAGTCTAAGTTCATTATTAATAAGCTTACCCATAAAGCCTCCTTTGGCAATGCTTACATACTCCTTATTTTTCTGCAACAGAAAAGACAATTCTGATCAAAGCAAAAACCTGTGGAGTAAGTTTGGCAAGTACAGTAATGAAACATGGGTTAGTTTACTAAAATCTGTAAACTCCAGTAATGTAAAAAACAGTTAAGAATTTTTTTTTAAGGGGGAAATGTTTTGCCATTTACCATCAATAACACATGCAGACACACTTCATTTCAGCTGTTAAATCAGTGGCAAGTTAATTGTACCTGTAAGAAATGTGCTAACACCATGTTCATATACATATCTTCTTCTTCCCTGCCACTTCCCATGAAGCAGAGATGTTCCCCACCAGCGATGGAGCCAGACTCAATAGATTGTTTTTGTGCTTCTAACAGGGATTTCACAGACTGTGCAAATTCAGATGGGTTTTGAAGCATCTGTGGAACGAACAAACAAAAAATGCTGTTTGACACCGAGATATTGTAACACAAGTGGTGAGAGGAGACAAACTTTGAGGATGGTTACAATTTGTTGAGCACAAACAAGGCAACATCAGCACTGTACAAGTCACACACACACGGAACCTGCCCAAGACCTCGTGTTACATAAAGAACACTGTGAATGGTCCTTTACTTCCTCACCCCACTTGCTCTCCCCAGGTAAGAAACACAACTAACATTTATTAGTTTATTTTTGAAGGCATCAAATAATAATGGAACAAGGCTTTGCAACTTTCACGTTGCATTCATTTGGTAATATAGCAGTGGGACTGGTTTCCATATTTACACATGCTTGGGCACAACACATTCAAACTTCGGAGATTTGAAACCCTTTAAATTACCTAGAATTTCTAGGTGCCAGTAAAGTCTTCCTCTTGTTGTCTCCCCACTAAGCTTTTTATTATTTACTTATCAAGATTTGGGAAAAGAAATCACAACTAAGAGTACAAGTAGGTATCTGTGATTCTTTGTACTCTCAAAAAGTTAAGGCTGTGATACATGAAGGCCTACTACGCATGCAAAAACATAATTTCTATATGAGAGAGATGGAGAAACAAGGACTTTCTCAATACAGCTAGAATTTTAACCTGTGTTTGTGGGGAAGGTACTTACTTAAACTCATAAGGAAACTTTGACCTGGACTGGGGGGTGAGGGGGCAGAAGGGACTCTCATTATCTAGCCTTTACAGTGGATCAAATGATGAAGGACAAAGTCACAAGTACACAACTTAGCCATCAGTAAGTAAGGCTGAATTTTAACTGGGGTTTTCCTAGACATAAAGGCTGCTGCTTTATTACACAGATCCTAAATCTCACTACTTCCTCTATCTATAAATGAGACGGACTCCAAAGTGCTTGCTTTCCGCATTGTCTCCTCTTACAATAATTTTTCTGTACTTTGCACATACAAGAATATAAAATGCACTGAAATTCCATTAATGACTTTTCATCACAGATTTTTCCCTGTAATATTTTCCTAGCATTAAACTTTTAAAAACAAGGATGAATCTGGTGATGTTCATCCACCATGGTTCATGAAGGACCCTAATCATACCAACTGACACACACTGCAAAAGTTAATCCCAATATACAATTTAAATACATATGAACTGATCACATCTAATTTAAAACTTGTTTTCATATACTATCAGCTTTTTGTACTACTTAATAATTTATAATGCTTATTTCTACTTCATTGAATACGACATTCAATTAAGGCTAGCAGAACACCCACATAGGAAAGTTTTTTCCTAAATGTTCTTAGATCTAGGTTAAAACCCACACTATATCAAAGAATCATTTATGTTGGAAAAGATCCTTGTCATTGAGTCCAACCACAAACCTCACACTGCCAACTCTGCACTACTAAGCCACATCCCCAGGTGCCAAGTGTGGCTACAAGTAATAAATACCTCCAGCAATGGTATAACCCCTTCCCTGGACAGCCTGTTCCAATACTTGAGAACCCTTTCAGGGAAGAAATTTTTCTTAATATCTAACCTAAACCTCCCCTGGTGCAACATGAAGCCACTTCCTCTTCTTTTTGGGAGAAGAGACTAACACCTGTCTTGCTACAACCTCCTTCAGATAGTTATAGAAAGCACTAAGATTGCCCCTTGGCTTCCTTTTCTCTCCTATGTAATTATATTTTTGCATATAATACTGAATAATACATCATTCGAATTAGAGAGGTAAAGACATTAGATGCAGGACTGAACTTAACTATAAGTATAAAAGTCTTTTATGGTGTATATCCATATAAATCATTCCATACAGCTTCCATAGACTTCTTAAAGTAAAATAGTTGATGGCTAATCGAGATGTGATGAACACACTGCTGAAATTGAAGTGATTTTGGGGGAAAAAAGGACAGAGAAAAAGATGACTGAATGTTCAATTAGGAATTCACTATCAAATGGAAACTACAAAATCTTTATTGAAGTTATTCATCCATAGCACACCTCAGTGCCAAAATTAATGCACTTTCTCTTTCATATTGTACTACAAAAATTTTAAAGAAGCAACCAAATCCTTTTCAAGACATGCCCCATAAAAGGAGACTGGCTGAGACAAAAAAAGGGACAAAGAAAAAAAAGTCCTCTTTTTTAAAATTAATTACACCCTTCACTGGAAATCAGGATGCTAAAAAGAGATTTCTCCTCCAAGCAATGTATAGTATTTAGTCTGCATAGCTTTCCATTCCTAACCAAAGAACAGGAAATTGGGAATCCCAAATTCTAATATCATTATGGACTAAACTTCTCAGTAAAATGATGGTTCTACCATCTCCTTTAGAGAAGCTAGTTTTTGAAACCTTATCATCACATATCTAGACACTGCAGTTCATAGACTAGAGCCTGAACAAAGGATACTTTATTTTTCAAGACAGACCTTTCTCTCCCCTTCTATCTCACTTAGCATTCAAATACCAGTAAAGAAACAAAGAGCATACAAACCAAATCTGAGTCTAAATGAAATGCTGTTGATAAATGCCCAGCATTGTATTGCTCTGCAGGACGACAATCCACTACAAAGAATCTCACTCCTTCCTGAAAGAGAAATTCTTAAATTTTAAAATTGCATAACTATTGACAGAATTCAGTTACATTCTAATACTAATTCCAATACTACAGGAATTGCTTGAAAGGGCTAAGAGCTATTAAAAAAATCTTACTGCATTTGATTAATGTGAACTTTGTCTACAGTTACCAGATCACCAATAGTATTCTAGTATCAGCTTTCCATTAATACAGCAGCTTGTGCATGGGAAAGGATCATCCAAGTACAATTATGTAATTTCTACTGCGAGGAAACGTAGCAGGAATGAGACAATCCAAGAGTCCACTACTAATCAGCACAGCATATAAGGATAGCTTTATATCCCACCAACTTGGAAAGGATATAAATATGTTTAACTTTACTTGGACGAGGAAAAAAACCCAAACAAACTGTGCGTGACAAAACTGGGGCCTGGAAACTCCTACATGAAGTCAGTAGTATAAGAAACACCATAATCTAACTACATTATGATCCATATATGGGTCTTAAATATTTCTAGTGAAGTCCCTGCATCTGTGTCTGCAATTAACTTCTACTGAAATAGGTTTAATCAATTTTCTTTTTTTCATTTAAACCTTTCATTGACCAAAGATAGATATTCTTTAGCAGCATTCTTTTCAAAGGTACTGAGTAGTGAGTTTTGAATTTTCCTCTACAGTAGCTACATTTGGAAAGGAATTTAAATCAGTGAGATACTGCTTTAAGCTCACACTCCTCAAATTCAAATCAGCTATCTTAAGCTTCCCCTATGCTCCTTGCTACAGCACAAATGCATTGAAGACAGAAGATCATTTACAAGGGAGAAAACTTTTAAGACAAAAATATCTCTCCTGAAACAGCAAATACTCATTTGTGCTGTTAGCATTTAAAACTAATGGTTAGTGATTCTTTTCTATAAAACTGAGGGGGAAGGTTAATTCAGTATACTGACTCCTTGTTGCTGATTTGCTTGCAGAATCTCGGACACAGAAACTGCTAGACAGAGAGCCTGGCTCAAGTCTGTGTCATCATCTTTGAGGCCCAGCAAGCTGCTGCCAAAAAGACTGTGGTTGTCCTAATAAAGCAAGGAAAAAAAAATTAACTGAAGCCATTGTCTTTATGGGTGAAAGTTTAAAATAAAACTATATCCGCTAAGTCACAAATATTAAGTTCCACACATGCGTATCCTACCCACATTTTGATCAACTGAAATTCTTTCTGAAAATCATGGCAAGGTCTGCACTTCCATTACAAACACAGCTTGTCCACCACTTTGACCATGCCAACATGATGCAGTGCCTCTGGTATTTGGTTTTTAGTTCTTTGTTTTGTTTTTTCCCCAACAAAAACCCTCCTATTCCTGTCTACACACATCAGAGGAAGTACATACACGCCAAAGGCAATGGCTATCAAATACTTTCATTTCATTCATTCATTCACCAAGTCAGATATCATGAGTAGGGAAGAGCTGCAAAAACAGTGCAGGTGATAATAGACTTATCTACAGTAACTTTTTCCTCTTTGTTATTGCAATTACAGGTTGCACTGCTGTGCAGTGTATTACAATTCAATTGTGTCAATATGAAGTTTAGCTTCATTAGTTCTTACAATAACCTTGTTTAGAAAATTAGGTTATCAGTCATGAAGTGGGAATATTGCAGGGAAGCTTCTCTCTAACATATTTCACTTAACCTTATTTTCAAAGACCCTAACAGTAAATACCACCAGAGCAACAACATGAAAAAATTGTTTAAAAAAAGAACATCGCAATGAAATATTCAAAGTTACTGTCAGCAGGAGCTTAAACACTCACCAAAAAGAGAATTTCAAAATTACTGTTATTACCTTCCTGAAAGAAGCTGGAGTTTTGCTACAGTAATATTGTGCCAAAGAGAAGAGATCTTCTATATCCTCTAAATCAAGATTGGCTGGTGATGTTTCTAAGAATTCTGAGACAGACAAACAACATAAATGCAACACTATTTCAGATAGAGAAATCAAGCAACATATATCATTCTAAATCACAAAAGAACTCATTTTTAATAAGGCATAACAATCTAGTGTATTGAGTAAATATGAATATTGATCCACTCGCCAGATGAAAATAGCAGATACATGAAATATTCCTTATCCACAGAAGACCCAGGCCTTTTGCTAGAAACACAAACCTTCTATGCAAATTATTTTTTACCACATTCTTACTTCTGTATAGTTTTAGCTTTCAGTTCTAATTCTAAGTCAGCTACTTTTTCTAAAGAGCTCTGACCATGAAAATCCTTTCAAATGAGTACTTAATCAGCAGCACTGTTCTATGTCCAGGATAATGCAAGGGTGTAGTTCTGCAGTATATGGTAAAGACAAAATTCCAAGCACACTCACTTTGAACTACTAGAGATTATTAATTACAGTGTATTATGTATGTAAAAAAAATATACAAAGGCAAGAGTTATTTACATTTTTCACTGAAATTTAATGCATTTTCTATAAAAACAATGACTTAGGCTCAAATCAAGTGCATATGAAGATAACCCAGAAAATGCAGTAAGTGCAGTAGCTTTAATGAAGCTGTTGCTTTGGGCTTAGATGATTGTTTCAAGTACTTCAAACTGAAGTATAAAGCTACGTGTGGGAGCACTAAAAGGAAACACAGAAAGACGGTCCAGGACAAGGCAGCAAAGGAACAGTAAGAAAAGAATTAGTGGGTGAAGGGATTCACTAGTGAGAAAAATCACATGGAAATAAACAATCTAGCTTTTTAGCCATTAAAAGTAGCCATAAATGGGGATTACAGTATATAGTAATTTCACTAGCAGCTATGTAAGAGAAGTACTTACTTATCATTTCTTCTTTATCTGATTCTTGTGCTAAGATAACGTCTCTGAAAACAGTAAAGTCACAGGCATACATTAAGTCAGTAAAACCAAAATGAAACAAGCCTGGATTAAAACAGTGTCAGTAAAGAATGTTCCAAAGAATTAACTATACACTTACTTTGCATTGACAAGGATGATCAACATTAAGAAATAAATAAAGAATGGATCTGCTTGTTGTAGATATCCATCCCATATTGCCTGAGTGACTTCAGCTGAACAGTAGTATGAGAAGAGGCTTCCAAGCTAAAAAATTGGAAAATAATGTGAGAAAAAGCAATTACGAGGAACAATCTTAACAGGAATACATTTACAACAGAGATAAAAGATATCTAAAAGAAAATAAACCTAACAAAATTATGATAAAAACCTACATCTGCACAGTGTATTGAAGGATGGTTCTAACCTCTAAACCGATTTTTATGGAAATAGGGCACAATACTACAGATTATCTGTGAATAAATATACCTACTGTGAAGGCAAAGTTGGCTGTACACTGCCAGCCTTGCAAATTCAACCACAGATAACACAAACAAGCTGGAATACTGTTGAGCTCACAGCCACTGCTAAATACCAATTATACCAACAAGACAATCATAAGAGAATATATTTACTCAAATAGCATAGTAATTAGGGCTTTGAAAGGATCCTGCAAACATAATTATTTTTATTTTCCACAGTAGAATTGGGCTAATTGAACATGGTTGCACATTAGTTTGACAACATCACTTACTTAGCATTACATTATGATTCCTTATGACTGAGTAATTAAACATTTGCAAGCATCAGAAAATTTTCATTACCATTTAAGAAACTCTTTGCCTGTTCCCATGTTCCCACTTGAAAATAAATCCTCTCTGATATGCAAAGTTCAAAGAAGATAAAAGGTAGAAACTTCTTTCCATACATGCCAGATAACATTTACAGTCATACCTAACTCAAATGCATACCACCTGACTTCACTGGGGTCTTACTGATGCACACTAATTCTGTATCAACACAGGTACAGCTTTCAAAACCTTGGCATCTGTTTTTAAACACTATCATGGAATATTTCAACACTTTGTAGTATAGTTTTATAACAAAAGATAAAAAGATCTATTCAATTCTGACTCAAATGCAACCGAAGTCAAAACATCCATGAACAAGATGCCAATGGCAGGCCTCTGTATGTTGCTTATATATTTCTATGTATTAGTAACACACCTATATAGACTGAGTTTTTTCACAGATGAAACAGGGAATTTTACTGTAACCTCATTATCTAAAATGAATCTAAAGATTTTTTCCTTAAATTGTACACCAGGAAGCACAGCATTGAGGACTGGCAGCTACACCGGCTTACTTCACTACCACCTTTCAGAGAGAAGATTCTTTTTCTAATTAGGCACCAAAATTCTAATAAACAGCTTCAAAGAACTTCATATTTACTACGGAAAATTCTATTAAAAAATGGAAACGGAGCAGCAAAAAAAACCCTGGTTTCTCTTTTGAAGGCTCATGACTGGCAAAAGGCAGATTTGGAGGATATGAAAACTTTTCCTAGACACATTTTTATACTAAAATTGACAGCAGCCTTAAAGAAAAAAAACCAAAAAAACCAAATACAGACCCCACAGTTCAATAATTCATTTCAGTCTTCCTTAACTGAAAGTACACAAAGTTGAAAAAGATTTTACATAGCCAATGAGTATGAAAGAACCTAGAAGGGTTCATACATCAAAGTCTTCTTTATTAAATTACAGACTTCGCCTGTGCAAGCACAGTATCATGATTTTGTATTGCATATGCTAAGTAGCACTGAAACAAGGGTTTTGTTGTAGTCCCACTACACAAACTTTATGAAAAATGATTGAGGTAAACATCTTTGTAACTACCCACAATTTGAGGTAGTTTTGAAGAGAAATGACTAATGCTTTAACAGTTGTAAAATATATGTGCCTAAATTCTAAAAGACATACATATATGCCTTAGCAGGGAGGTTTTTAAAACAATTCATACTTCAGCTTTAAAAGACTTGTGAGACTGATGTTTATCCATATCTACAACATACAGCTGCCCACAATCAAAACTAACCTCAGGGCTTCTTGCTTTTTGAGTACGTCAGCTGCTCTCATTCTTCCTTACTCCAAGAAGTTCCTAACATCAGTGGCTCAAAAAGTACTCACCCAGCACAATAAAAATGTGACATTAACAAGACCTCATACCTTATGTTAAACAATTAAAGACAAAAAGCCCACACTATATTAAAACATGCAATTTATTTTAATATATGCAGTTCTAATCACTTGTACTACTCTTCCATAAACTGGCAATATGTACTTAAATTTTAACAGAAATTTATTTTTCATTATGTTTCCCTACTTTCACTTTATTACCCAGTTGAGTGCATATGAATCTGGAGTCATCTTCTTGGTATCAAGAAAGGAGCAGAGTTCAGGTTCATGGTACTGAAGCAGCAGTCTAAACAGATGAAAGGGTCTTCCCTTCATAAAACAATCCCTGAAGAGTAGCAATGAAAATAATAAACACCCTTGTAATATTGCAGTTTTCAGACTTACAGTAGCAATTCTTTACTATCTGTGATTTCCAGTACATTGCTCTTTTAATTCACAGGGACTGATCAAGAAGAGTCAAAAAAACCAACCAACCAAAATCAAACCAACAAAAACCCCACAAACACTGAAACTCTCACTAAATTAACAAGGCAGCAGAGAAAATGAGATACTGTCAATACTTCATGGTATTATATAATACAGAAGTATTTAAAGCAGATCTAAATCTCAAAACAATGCAAGCGTGGTACCAATGGAGCAGAGATTTGCTGTTCTACCATAAATTGCCTTTCTAAGTCTTTCATTCTCCCACTGAAGAGAAAAAAACCAGGAAACAGTCTGTATCTCATTGAAACACCCCCTAGATTCCTACAGAGAAGCTCAAATGCCAGATACTCTGCCAGCCTTCTACAGCTGAAAGCACAGGAGTTATGTGACCTAACGCCACTGTCGCCCAACAGTTCACAGAGCCCAAGAGTGTTTCAGAGCAGAAAGAGGCACGAGCTGAGTCAAGTGACAGGACTGATAAACGCTTCCTGCCACTACAGCAAACATGCACTTTTCATATTTTGGGCACACACCCATCAGCCAGGCTGGAATCTCCTCTCCAGGCAATCAGACTAAGATCTTTAATTACAGACCATCCTTCTTGCTGAGGTGTCATGGTGCTCCAACATACATAAAAACTTATTTCAGTGAGAGCACCTACATAACAGCATAAAAAGCTCAAATTTAGTATTTTTCATTAAAAATATCTAGCAATTTAAAAAAAAAAATTCAGTCCCAACTCAATAGAATATAGGGAAAATATCAACTACTTCTAAAGAGATTTTGAGACTTAATTAGTGCTTATGAATTACTGTTTCTGAAGGGATAGAAGTATTTTAGATACCAAAAATGCTAGGAGAGGAAACAAAAAACCACTTTTACATAACCTCTGTGAATTAGTTCATAAACAAGTATTTTTTATATTGCATGAAAGGACAAGTTCTTTAAAAGGCATATTGAATCTACATCAGTCACACACTAAGTCTTTGCATCTTAAACCAAGCCAATCATCTCCTGGATTACAAACCAACAGCTATTGAAATTTATTATCATATGAAAGAATCTGGCAACATTGCTACAAACAGTGCTACTCTAACCAAAACCAACATGCTCATCTTTCAGAGAGCACTTCTCATGCCAATAAACACAGTGCATATGGAAATGAAGAGTTTTACCTTGGAATGAATTTATTCATGATAGCATAGAAGCAGTTGTACAAATCACTGCGGGGCAAATGAAGGTGCACCAGAGGTTTGAGCAGATGTATCCAGCCAAGGCAAGAACTGTATTTAACATTGCGTGATTTACAATAAAAAGTAATAATAGACTCAATATCCAAAATTAATACTGACTTCTCTTCTTCTGGCACTGACAACTGGTCTGAAATAGGCACAGTAACATAAACTGTGTTAAAGACTTTTCAAAGAAATTGGATGAGATTATTTCATAGCACAATTGTACCAATAGGGAACTGATCAGGGAAAAAACCAACAAAGCCAGACAAATAAAAAACTGGCAATTTGGATTAAATTCTTACAGAAAGGCATTCAAAAAGTTATCAATATACAAGTGATTTTATAAACCCAGTAGAGTAAGGCATTTAAATACCATTTAAATAATGCAACAACAGGATGAAAGTTTGGGGTTTCCGGGATCTATATTAAAGGAGGAGGTACATTCTTTTAATGCACACAATGCTCCTCTTCTATTCCTATTCAATGTGCTCAGTCCATAACTTAGGCTCAACTCTACAACAAATTCATTTGAATTTCAACAAAGACCAACCCACAATACACACCTTCAATTCTTCAAAAGCTCACTGACATGCAAATTTATCCAAATCAGAAGTTAGAGATCAGCTAGGCTTACAGACTTAAATTTTAGCATAAACTTATAAATCACATTTTTTTATGTCCAGGATGGGGGAAAGAGATATGTACACACTATATTAACAGTTGCATTGAATTTCTAGCAAACATCTTTCTCCCTCAGTTACAGTAAGCCCATGGGTCTCATTACTGTTAATAATTTTTTTTATTATGCAAGTCCTTAATACTTTCCCATCAAAGCCAGTCAATATTTCGCATTCCTTTTCTCTACCTCTCAGAATAATGAAACAGTACATAAAACTCACATACCATCTGAAGATTTACTTTAAATTTGGAGACTACTTGCTTTGCTAAAACATTGAAATAGAGACATTTAATCCAACACAAAATTGAAGTCTCTGTATAAGCTTCCTTCTGAAGTAACTGTACATTTGTTCCCTTTATGAGTCTAATATCGTTACATATCACAAAATATTTGCCAATAAATACATAAAAAGAACTATCAAACATTGAAGTGCTTAATTTTGTATGTTACCAATATAATCGGGACATTTTGCATCTTCCTGAAGAGACCCTGCGATTCAATAATTTTTATTTAATTAATAATATCAATTATTATTAATAGAGTGAAAATTCCACCCCCCTCTCTTTCCTTTACAGGACAGAGAGAAGGAAAATAAGTCCTACTAGATTTTAGGGCTAGAAAGTGTAGAACTGCATTTCAGAAATGGTAGGTATGTATGCATGCAGCAACTCCACTCTCTGCCTTAACTTTCAATTGTGCAAGAATAAATAAAGTGTGATAGGTAATAAAATAGAAGATTCTCTTAGTGAAGTTGTGAGAAGTATCCTAATTTCTGAGTTACCATTGATTCCTTCAAGTGATCACTGATATCAATGCTGTTGCAACATGTCGGGGATTTGACCAGTTCTATGATGAGCTGCCAAAAAGCTCCTGTGGCAGCTCCTTACAGACATACAGGAGTATTGTTTCCTATGTTCTGGCAGCACCTTGCTTTCACAAACACAGCTTTTCATTTTCCCTGAAAACACTATTAAAAAGTATCTTTCTTTAAAATAATTTTTGAAGTCCAAAATGTTTTCTTCTCTCAAATGTTAAATGCATTTTTGTGCTACACCAGGTTTTCAGATTAAGAACCAGGTCTTCCACCATTAAAAACCTGAAGGACGTTATGCAAAGAATGTCTGCTTTAAAAGATGGGAGTTTGGAAAACAATTACAATTTTTTCAACTAAAGATGCTTTCTGATTATGCAACCTATCACTTATAAGCTAATGCTTCAAATTTGCATGATGTTGCCCACCCCACAGCTTGTGTACAGGTAGGATACTATTGTTTTCTTACAGTTTCTTACTGATTTTTATCTGCTCTTTCATCTTCCTCCTCAAAGCTTCCCCCAAAATGTAAATGATCAGATGATTTAATTGAAATAAAGTCCTAAGACAACTGAGAACACAGAAGTTTTCAAACTGATGATCGAAATATAACAGAACTTACCAATTAGCTCTTGGCAATCCTTATGAATTATACTCTGCTCAGGTAGGTCTAAAGAGCCATCCCAGGATGCTAGGCTGTCCCCCTTTCCTACAACATTAAGTGCAATCTGAAAACAAAAATAGAAAGCCCCCTAAACATTTTAGTGTCTTTTTGTAGTTGTTCAGTTACTGAACTCAGTAATTTAAAATAAAGGTAACTATTCTTAAATTGAATCAACACAGATGTATATTAAAATTTCAGTACTACATCTCTTCTGTAGAGATGCCTGGCAACTAAATCTTTTATCTTAAATCAAACACAACTTCAAGTATTTCCTGCTTCTTGATATAAGCTCATACTTACCTTCCAGACTTTGGCCCTTAGATCAGCAGGCAATTGCCTTCCTTGAATGATGTTTCTCACAGTTTCAAGATCACAACCTCCTTCTTCTAGAGCGTCTGCAAGATCTTTTATCCTAAGATAATGAAATGTAATTTAAAAACTCAATTACACTATTTTTCAATGTTTATGTAGACTGAAGGCTACTGTCAGGCAAATCCCACACATATGCAAAGGTATAAGACAACTTGAAAATTACTTAAAAGAAATACTTGCAAAATGTTATTCATTCCTTTACTTTAAGGCTGTTTGTTCAACTTGCAATTTCATTCAATTTACATACAAGAAAAAAGAAGTTTGCTTTTTTGTTTTCATTAAGTGACAATATTCCAAAATGTTTCATAAAAATACAAATTTAGTTGCAGTATACTACTTCCAGCAACTTTCAATTTCAGCAAGTTTTCACACACACAAAGCAAAAATTACACCTAAATTAGACAGTAGAGTTATTTCAAATAAAATATTAGATGTCCTAGAAAACAGAACATTTATTTCAAAGGTTTAGCAGAGTTAGCTTTTAATCTTACCTTTCCCTGAAACAGGAAAAGATCTTTTAGTCAAACTCAAATGGATTTAACTATATAGTTCTAGTATTTTAAGTGTGGACATATGCACAAGAATGAATTAAAACATACAAAAATGTTAATAATATAGAAAGTAGCAAAATACAGAAATTGACAAGACAAACATTAATGACAGCTGCTGTAGTAAGACAACCAAAGCTCACAAGCATTATAGATAGGAAGATATGCATTCAGGAATGATTACTTTACAATCTCTCTGATAGTTTCTGCAGACTGTTTCAATGTTTCCATGCTGTCAATAATGAGAGAACCACATCTGATGATTTCAGGATTTCAATATCATGTAGCAGAGTAGTGGCAAATCAGGTTCACTGGAAAAATAGCAATGGCAGTGACACACAGGTCCTGTAGGCAAAACTTCTCCCTCGCTATATCCTCTTAACTCTTCTCTACTTGCTCTGACATCTGCCTTAAGAAAGGCTTAGCTTCACATATACCTGATGGGTTAAACACACATCCAGGGGGTTTATAGACAGAGCAAAACAAAGAACATGATTGTTTCTCCAGGACAGATATTCACATGGGAAGATGCATTCCTGGTGAATAACAAATCTATTTATACACATGGAGTAACAGATGTTAAAGTGTTACCAGTATAATTCTCAATTACTCCAAGACTACTATGTAGTCAATTCAAATAGCCACAGAAAAAGAATGTCAGCTGTTGAACTCTCTTGTCTATTCTAATTTCCATATATCCACGACTAACTCCTTGATATAAAGGTTCACAAGCTTGGTCTCATGAAAACTTAAAATACACATTTCTGATTTTCTAAATAACATCCTTTCGGGCAAAGAGAATAAAATCTCAGACCTGGAAAATGTATGCAAATATTTAGCTAGCTTTACTTGAGACTTCTCAAAGTATTTATGGGTCTGAAGGGTAAGCACTTTCCTTGCATTGTATCAGGCAGTTTCTTGGTCACAACTTTTCAGTTTGCATTTTAAATCACATTTCAAATGTACACTGGGCACAACTCTATTTTCTTAAGCAATTTGGCAAATTTGAATGAAAGAAAGCACAGATTACAATGAAACTGACTTGCCGTTTTTTATAATACAAAAAATGTGAGAAAATAAGAAGAAAAATCTCCAAGTCCACTTTTTATATGGTTACAGGTTGCCAATCCCTTTCCTGAGACAGAAATGGAGGGGAAGCAGAATATGGAAGTACACTTGCACTTCCATCACCTAGCCTGTTGTCCAGTTGAGTACATAATGGTCAGTGCCTGAAAAGTTAAATGAATGGATCTGTTAGCCCTGAATAAAAATCAAGTATTTCCAGGACATTTATACAGAGATCTCCTAGCCCTCAGCAGAATTGCATGAACTCTAGGAGGATCTAGCTTCAACAGAAGCCAACATCAAGCATCAGCTGGAGAGAATGAGGTGTTCTTGGACAAATTGTACATTTCTGTGAACACTGTGTATGAAAAACAGACTAGAGTAACAGCCAGGCCTTGCATTACAGCACACAAAATACAACTACTTGCTACAACTATATCCAAGTATTAAACAGGTATGTGGAAATGAATGCAACAGCTGTGTGCACATTCTATTTCAAGTGGAAAGGTCTTAAACTGCAATACTTAAACTTCATTTCTGTGTCACCCAAATAAACTCTTTTGAGAATAAAGAAGTAATTTTTACTTGAAACAAACGTGAAACAGCACTTAAAACTACATCTACACTAATTACAGAATCACCTGGCAAAGACTGTTTCACAAACCCACAAGTACTAATTCTAGCACTTACTAGCACCCAGCATTCAAAAAGCTGTGCATGGGTTAACACCAACTTTAACATGTTATTTGCAAATGTGTGCTTCAGCTGCTTGGCAATATATTACCATTTGCAAAAACTTCTTCCACGTGCTGTCACCCCCACTTTCTGCGCTGTAAAGATGAGAGGCAAATGCCAGTTTTACTCCTTCACCTCACAAAGCAAGACACTGACATGCCCATCTGTCACATGAAGAGACTGATGGATTGCCAATAAGGAGTTAAATGAAATAGCAGGGGGGGAAATGCTTTGTTCTGCTGTGATTCAATTAGGTGCTCATTTTCTCCATCAACTGCAAGATTGCTCACAGGCTGTAAGTAAGGACTTTTCAAAGATTAAGTAAATTCTTTTCTAATAAACATGCTATTCAGGCTAACTTGCAAAGTACAAAACATGAAAGTGATTTCAACATTTTAACACGTCCACTCTCTGTGTTTTACCTTATTTCAGTCAGTGTCGTTCTATGAATATTCCAGTAAACTGCTAGCAATCTGGATCCTTGTCTTCCATGAGTGAAGAGCAGCTAGGAAGTCTTCTGTTCACATGGATTATTATTACACTTGTTTTGAAAAGAAAGTACCACTATGGGAAAACTCCTCCAGACCTAAACACTTGTACTTTCTACTCTGCCATGGCTTCACTGACCGTTTCTAGATGCTACCCAAAATTTTGGTTAGATGTGTAGAATTTCAGCCTACACCCAAGCCATGGCCTGAAAGGTAAATTCCCACATGATATAGAGTTCAAAATGTCATAATACAAAATGCTCCTATTAGAGTATCTGCAGTAAATTTCCATACTTACAGAAGGATCTCTTACATTTGTGTCAGTCTGGTGATATATAATAATCAATAACTATCTTCACAGACATTAAACAGGACTCTTTTAACTTAAGATGTGAAAGCTGGAGGCAAGAAAAATTGATCAACCATTGGGAATTCAGCTTAAGCCACTTTTTCTAAGTATTATTTATGTATGATTGAGGTACTTGGTAATAATCCCTTATAAATACTAGTGAAGGGATTAAAAGCGTGGGGATGTGAACAGCAAGGAAAAGATAATAGTAAGTGATCAATAAACTAAATAAAGTATTAAGAATACTACAATCAATTTCATCCTTCTATAGAATCTATTCACTATGGTTCCTACTTTTAATTCAGGATTTTCTTGACTACCAGGAAAAAGCCTCAACAAGAGCAATATTGAATTGAAATTAATGAGTGTTTGTTCTCTATTGGAAACAAACAAACAAAAATCAATCCCTCACATTTACTTCAAAAGATCCATTGTATCCAGAACACCACTGAACCCCCTTTTTTTCCCTCCAGTGGACTTTTGGAGAAAAACAATTCCCTGACATTTTAACTTCTAATTTTTCCTCAAGTGCTTTAATTTCATGCTTAACTAGAAAGGATTTTTCTGTTCCTGGGCTTTCAGAAGAAATAGTATGGCTCCAAGTACTAATTAGCCATACTGTGAGAATGGGAAAGATACATGGAAACTAGATTTGTCACCCTGTTGTCTTAGGCAGTTGGAGTTGCATTTTGGGACCCATAAGATTAATTATTCCAATGCAAAGTTAAATGCACGGGAACAATTCCATCTGTGGTTACAGTTATATTTAGTTACATCAGGTCCTGACTTTCCAAGTACAGATCTTAAAAATTACTACTCACTCACGTTTTCTGAAGCTTGAGTATTAAACAAACATTTGCAAAAAGGTTTCAAAATTAATTCATAACCATTAATCTGTTTGAGAATCTGACCAAGAAAAATAAGGTCCAAATCATTGATTTCCTTGATAAATGAGACAAGAAAAATCTATGACTTCCAATTAGAAACATTTTAACTAATAACACACCATCTTATTTGTGTCTATACAGTCTACTGACTAGATGAATTGCATTGACTGAAATTATGATTAAAATAAACAAATAAGCAGACAAAGAAAAAAGACACAAAGATTTTACAGCAGTTTGAAAGCAGCCGGTCTCCTTTGTGTTTCACAGCATTCTTAGCTTTGGACAGACATGTCTTCCAAAACAGGCTGGCAATTTCTCAAATTAGCTTTTGAGTATATGCCAAACAGATGAAAAGAAACATTCAGCAAACAAGGTCTGTCTAATTTTGCTCATTTTAAAATCAAAAGTGTTGCTAACAACTTCCTGTATTTACTGAAGGAAAAAAAATTACCATCTCATCTTACCCCATACATAAGTTTGGGTTGGTGGTCATGCTGGGTTTTTCAGAATTTTATTTTATTGTGCAGTGGCAAACTTCCCTGGCTTTTGTTGAGCCAAACACCAAGCAGTCAGTACAGATCTTGAGGGATTCAACTCATAATTAGTTTGTGACACTTCCCCCCCACCACCCCCAAATCACTTATACCAGCACTGCATGACAAGTTAGCACAGGGAAAAAAACCAGGGAATTTTGTGTTAGTGAGCACGTCTAGATTCTACACACTCAAGGTGCTGCAACAGTCTCTGAACATAAAATTCCATCTGCCTTTTAATCCTCTTAAGGAAGTGAAGAGAGGATATGGAATCAGCACTGCCAGTTTTGCTCCCAACAGAGCTCAGGCATACATAGGTATCATTTTATGTTTGGGGATTTTTAAAATTTCAAATTCTATATACTTCAAAATATGATAGTGTAGTAATTTACACCAAAAAGCTCCTTGAACATCTGTTCACAGCATTGAAATATGAATACAAGACAACAGTTTAAATCAATAAATGAAAAAGAAAATACTCCACTGAAACTGGCTTTTAAACAAAAGCCAAAACAGGAAAACAAAACCAAAAAGCCACGTGAAGTTTCTAAGCAAACAATATAGAATGCAGCTTTTTATTCACAGCATACAGCTCTAGTAACAGGATGCACCGTCACATACTAATGTAGCATTTAAGCATAAACCTCTTGAATTGTTCCCATAAAGACTTAAAACATCTGTTTTAACAAATGCCTTCAAGTTTGCCTTTTCTAGTACCACCAACATATTAAATTCACTATAGTTTTGAAGCTGCCAGTCAGAATATCAACAGTGTAGGCTGTGCCTTGAAATACGTCTGGAAAGACACTCATCCTTAACAAATTCTAGAGAAGTTTGTTGTGATCTGGGAGACAGCAATATTCTTCCAATATTAGTAATGGAAGTCATTTGAAGTATTTTTTTCAGAGGTATTTGAACATGGTTCTTATTCAGTGTCCAGGGCTGTATTTCAAAGTGTCAAGACTGCACTGCCAGTGAGTCCATCCTTCTCTTTGTAATTACATGGCCCAACAGTCAGGTCCGTATTTAGAAATAATGCATATGCAACACTGTACTTATAGAAAGAGCTTCATAAATTTTGAGGCTGTAAGTAAAAAAAAAAAAAAAAGAAAACCACGAATAAAAAATGACACCAACTAACTTTCATTTTCTAGTTAATGACACTAAGCTGTTTTAACCAAGAGCTGTACTTATAGAACCAACAAAGAAGAGGTCCCACCTACACCTGCGTGTGTATCCTGGCTTCTTTATAGTGAGATAACTAAGCACAAAGAAGGCTAAGCTCAGTTTGCAGGAAACTTTAAATCTACCACATCAAATAGAGCCTAAAAGCAAAAACATCAGATTGGAAGTGATCATAAAAATCAGGTCTGTAATGTAATTGCTTGAAAAGCATATACGTGGAAAGGACAAAGAGCAATGGTGTGGCACAGAGCCACAGAAAGAAATCACATGCAATGCAGAAGCGCAAAGACAAAACCAAAGTGAAGATGCAAATGAATGTTGGGTGCAGTAAGAATAGCTTCAGTGTTTAAACACAAAGTTTATTTAAGCCTCAGTAATCTTGAGTGAATACACATGCAACAAATACTAAAATCACATCACTGTTACCATCAAAATGATCCTATACACGCTCCAGAAATAGTCTCTATTCTTGTCCTAGAGGTCCAATATAAAATCCATTTTAAGTAATAGCTGTACTGAGGAAGGGTGGTGAGCAAAATCATTCAGAAAACGAGGCAGGACCCACTGCTGTCACCTGTTCCTGAGAGCAGGTACGCAGCGAAAGGGAAAAAGAACTGAACAAAGCAACTCCACTCCAGGCAGATTCCTGGAGCAGCTCCTACCGCATATTAAAGCTGTCATTTTAAACTGGAGCGACCGCCTGGCTCCAGGCTGGGCACGGCCCTCGTTTTGTGTCTCGCCCGCGTTTTGACGGGGCCCTTCCTCTCTGGACCCCCAGAGCCGCCGAGCGCCGGCGGCGTTTGCTGGGGGCTCCTCGCGGGCTCCCAGCGCGACCCCGCACACGCCCCGAGCGCGGCGCATCCCGGGGGAAGCGCGGCGGCGGCCGGGGCGCTCCGGTCTCTCTCCCCTCGTCCCCCTGGTCCCCGCTGCGGAGGGGAGGGCACCCACACCCCCACAACTCACCAGCTGCCCGGCGGCGCCTCTTCCCCTTCCGCCATAGCTGTTGACGTGCCCGCTCGACCGGCCGTAAAGCGCGCTCGGGAGGCGTTTCCTTCCCGACGCCGCTGCTCCCAAAGCCTGTCCCCTTCCCGGCTGCTGTCCCCGCCTCCCGCGCCGCCGGGAATGAGGGCGCGCGCCGCAAAGCGCGGAAGCCGGGCACGGGAGGAGGGCGGGGCGGCGGCGGGGGAGAGGACGGAGCAGGGCCAGCTTCTGAGGGAGTGGCCGCGCAGCGCCCCTGGAGCAGGGCCGGGGGCCGGTCTGCCGGAGATTTGAATGTTTTCGGCTTTCATAAAGCTGAACTGCTTTGCCAGATGTAGGTTTGGTTATTAAGTGACTTCTCCCACAGTGTTTAATGTGCCACAGGTTGTACGTATTTCGCGAGTCGGGGAAATTCACAAGTTTCACGCAGAGCTCTGTTTCCAAGGGCTAAAAATCACTTGGTGACGTCCATTAGCAACCCTGGGCAGAAAAACGCTAAAGCTCTGTCACGCACGTTCCTTACCCACCTGCATCCTCAAAGGGGAAAAAAGAATAGTACACTTCAATGGAAATTCAGAAAAATCATTGGGGCGGGTTATACATGGAGTAACCTGCCGCCTTATGGGGAATTCCAGTCCTTACACTGGTCTGTTTCACGTCCACAGCTTGACTCGGGATGTGCTCCAGTAGGGAAGGCGCAGGCTCAGAGCGGGACGGCTCCTGTGGGAAGAGATACAGGACAGGCACGCTTACCCTGCGGGCTCCGGTCCCCAAAGCGCCGGGAGCACCCATTCCAAGGTAAGGCGCACCCTCTGCAGGCACGTATCTGTTCCTCAGAAAACATTACATGAATTACCTCAACCAAGAAAGCAGGTATTTCACCGTATAAAACCGGGTTGAGGCAATTAAATGAATGTTATGAAGGAGAGGGTAATACTTTTAATGCCTTTTCTCTTTCTCTTACTCCTGTATTTTCCACTTTAAAAAAAAAAAAAGAAAGAAAGGGAAAAAAATCTCCAACATGCATTTAAAGGTCTACTTTGCCTTCAGGAGGCTGTTCTGTAAGATGTAATGTCAGCTGCGGTACCAGGCGTGCCCAAGGCACCGCGGGCCCGGCCCCGCGGGCAGTGCGCAGGCGCCGTGGCGCGCGGCGGCGGTGGCGGCATGGGGGACACGCTGGAGGAGCCGTGGTGGGACACCGGGAGCGGCGCGGGCGGCACTCCAGGTACGCGTCTCCTGGAGCTCGCTCCTCACGCTGGGCTTGAAGCATTTTACCTGAGAGGCACCCCCCATCCTCCTTTCCTGCTCTCCTTTCTTTTCGTTGGATTTTGGGGTTTTTTTCCACTTCCCCCCTCCGCTTTCCCCTTCTCTGCTTTTAATTTACTTCTCCAGGTTTTCCACTCTCGCTCGCTTTTCCCCCTGTGCCTGCTTTTCCCTGCTTTCTACCGAGGGCGGGTTTGCTTGTAAGCAGAATCTCTGCAGCGAGTTGATGTCCAGTCTCTGATTGGAGCCCTGGGATAGACGATGGAGCAGCAAACGAAAATACCAGTGCTTAGGTAACAACAGGAACCCACTAAACAGAAATACGTTTAAGCGAAGCTTAAAAACCGGGGCGAGGGGAATGGGAAAACCTCTTGCTTTGACTTCAGAGCTCAGATCTCCCTTGCATTCATTTACCTTCCAAACTGTATTTTCTTCCCAAGAGTTTATTTGATGAAAGACTTTTGTATAATGTATGATCCTTGTGGGTCTCTTCTGACTCAGAATATTTTGTGATTGTGTTTGCCATTATTGACATGAACTTACTTACAGTTCTGTAAGACCTTGGAAACAGTAAATCCGTACTAGAGTCTTTGGAGGGAAAAGTATCTGTGGTACTTGAAAAGCATCACCCATGTGCTCACTGGGGTGTGTCGCATCACCCTTGCCATGTGTTACTGTAAAAGGGCAGGAGTTAAACAGCTCTTCTCCAGCCATTGCCCCTTGGAGTATAGTGCTATGACTGATTTGTCTTTTTTTTCCTGATGGTTATGATACCTGGTTCACACACTTGTATTTTTTCAATGTGTCTCGAAACCACAGGCTATAAAATATTTTTTCTGTAATGTTTACATTTAATGTAAAAATTTAGGTAGATCTGGGCAACTAAAATGACTTTAGACTTTATAGTGCCCTGTTTTATTGATTGTTATTTTAAATTTCTTTTTTAATGCCATATTGGCAAGAGTTGGGAGTTATCTGCACCTCTGCAAAGACTCCAGTTCTTTCAATGTCTTGATAATTGGTGCTTATTTCCTGTTAGAGAGGAAGCAATACAAAAATTGTATGTATATAATAAAGAGGGGTCACAAGACCTAATTAGGCTTCTGAGCATTTAATTTTTATTTTTAGTCTCATATAGGTCTCTTAAGCAGTCCCAGTTCCCCTGGTAAATGCTCTTCATTAGGAATTTTTCTTAAGAGCCTACCTGCACATTCTGCCAACCTCAGGTTTTATTTAGGGTGGGTGGTTAGATGACTGTTACAATGTTTGCGGCTTTCCTTTAGAAATAGGATACAGAGCAGGACTTTGATTATAAACTTTTGACATGATGGATGAGCCATCTGACTTTGAGGTGCGATTGTTAACGACAACTTTTCCATTTACAAAAAACTCCTTGGGATTTTCACAATTGTATTTTAAAATAATTCAGGTGGAAAATAACCTCTGGAGGTGTCTAACCCAATCCTGTACACTTTACTCCAAGAACATTCTTTGAGTGTGTTACAAGTAGTGCTTACAGGTGAGTGTTGTGCAAACCATGTACTCTGCTGTCTGTAGCCCACCTTTGAAAACTTGTTGGCAGGTTCTTTTTGTTGGATGGAGTTGACACAAGCTGTTTGTAAACATAAAACATCTGTTACTTTTATTTTGAGTAGCTATTTTTCACGTAAAACAGGTAAAATCAAAGGTTAATTTGTACAGCATCTTATTGATGCTGTAAAATGCTTTAAAATCAGTTGGCATAAAAGAGGATATCAGGGTTCACAATGTATGATGTAGGCAGCAATACAAGAAAATAATTGCACATTAGTGAGCACCTTTGACAGACTTGGTCAATTTTATTTCTGTGAAACATCAAGTTTTGTTAAAAAAAATACTATCGAACCTCTTTTGCTGACCTATTTAAAAATAGCATCTCTGCCATAACTCTAGGTGCAAAGCAGAATTCAAAATGTACTTTTAAAATACTGATCTTTTGCCAGATCCTTTAACCTAGAATAAGTTCTGACCTACAGAATATTCATCGTAACTCAGGTCTCAAAAGTATTTTAGATTTGAGAAACTTTGTAGTTAGAAAAGGCTACTTTTAAAAGAGTATGAACATCTTTCAGGTGGAACACCTGAAAAGTATGAAAACACAAAATATATATAAGTATATATCCTGGTGTATGGATATGTAAGGAATTCTAAATTTGCTTCTGGCCACATCATTGGAAGTCATTATTTTAGAGTCCATATTAAAGATTAAAGGTAGTTACTCTCACCTTGAGACATGAATGTTTACCCTGCTGCAAGTGATCTATAGGCGTAGAAAAAGCCAAAAAAATCCAAGGAAGAAAATGCTAAAGGGATTACCCATCTTTTTACCTTGTCAAAGGTAAAACTATGACAAAAACTAAAGAATCTTGCCCAATAACGTCTTCAGCAAACCTTTGAGATGAGATTTGTGGAGGGAGTGGTTAGGGATTATTCTCTACTTAGCAGCGTAGTTTAGTGTTACACATGTTCCACGTCATGCAACTGCAGGACTTCCTTACCTCCCTTTTTTCCAGATTGTGTCACAACTTTGTCCAGTCTTTTATGTGATTTTTATATTGCATTCAGAATTAAAAGGAAAGGATAAGGAATTCAGAGGAGTTTATTTCGTACTGGTGAAGGACACCAACTTTTTCCTCTTCTCTCCGTGAACAGAAAGGAGCAATTCTCACAGCGCTGTGAATGTCTGGATCTTGCCTGTAGCCAGTGTGCCACATCTCCCAGTCAGTTTGAGGGAGAGGGATGGACTTCTGTTTTAGAGAAATTCTTCCAGTTTCCTCCTTTTGTGTTACCACTCCTTGTCTTTCATTCTCCATGCTTTTTCTGTATTGCCCTTAATCCCATAGGAGTGTAGTATCCCCATTCGTCAGTTTTAGATCCCTAAGTAGGAGTCTATGTGGGCCCTGCCCCTCATAGGTAGGAATTAATTGTGTCATTGTGAGACAGGAGCAAAACTCTTGTATGTCAGCAGCACAAACAGATAAGAAGTATAATACGGGACCATGGAGGATGATTTGGCAGTGCTTGTGGGATCCTTTGTGGGCTCTAAGGCAAAGGATGCTATTGTAGGAATTGATTTCTTTTGCCAGAGGTTCTCTTTTCTCTGTGTGTACTGAAGGGTGCCAGTTAACGTTAATTTGTAGTGTGTGATTTGCAGCTGTTGAGAAGCAGACTCTTCGATGTCGTGCATTCAGTGTGAGGGAGCACTGCTGCTTCTTCAGAGCTGAGATCTGTTGCTGGACTCTGTATGACGAGGTTTGTAGCTTTTTTTTTTTTGGCTCATCAATGAGTTGCTGTCCCTTGTGATGGACCCTGGTCAGTAGTTGAAGATCTTTCTGATAAGCATGCTGAGTTGACAGCTGCTTTTTCAAATCTGTGTTTCTTCACATCTGTATACGTTCACTCTGCAAGTTGCAGTGGTGTGCTTCTGTGAGCTGTATTTGGATCTAAGCATACATGATATGGAGTCTCAGAACTTGACAGCTGCAGATTTAGTGAATAAAACTGGAAGCTTTTCCTTTTTACTATGGAAAAGTCATTCTTTAATGTCTGCATATTAACACGGGTGTGTCTTGTGGGACACAGCTGAGCTAATTTTTCAGTAGACTGATCTTTTAAAACTTTTTTTGAGTACTTCTAGAGAATTTCTTGTGAAGCTGTTGAGGAAGGCATAGGTTTCTTGTGGGTTTGCAAAAACAGTCACACAGCAGTACTAACGTGTTGTACTGTCTCAGTGGTTAGGTTAAATTTTTAGCTGTGAAATAAAAGGGAAAAATCGGGTAACTGAATGCATCAGACTCTCTCCTTGCTTCAGCAAAAAGATTGCAGTTCTGGCTATGGCACTGTGATCACCACCAGCTTTTGCTTTAGTTAGGAATTAGGATTTGGCAGTTCTTAAAGAAACACCTATGTGTAAGGAGTTTTCCCACATATTATCAGTTGAGCCATTTAGACTGTTGGAATGCACTCTGTTAGGGGAAGAAGAATGAGGGAGACATTAATACCAGAGAAAGAAATTAATTTTTATATTTTAAAACAGTAACTTGTGTTAGTTGGTATTACAGGATTCTGGTGTGGGGGTTCCTTGCAGTAGTAGTAGTATTTTGTTAGTGTTTCTTAACATTCTATAGAACTGTGAGAAATTTTCTTGCAGAGCAACAATTGCTGTTTTTCAGAATACTGGAAACAACGAGCATGGAGCCTTTTCTAATGGTTTTTTTTGTGTTTTTGGTTTGAGGTTTTTTTGGGCGTGTGTTGGCTGAAAGGAAACATTGAATTTTAAGTCTTTTGAAGAAGTTATTCTTTAAGAAAAGCAAAAAGGCAAATTCTCTCATGGATGAACTAGAACTTCTTGTGCAAAGAGTTCAGTTAAGAAAAAAACCTTCCCTAGGAGCAATGAATCCAGTTACATATTTTTAAGTGAATGTGAGCAGTTGAAAGGAAGGGCAAAATTGTGGAGGAATGCAAGAATAAAATTGCACTTCTGTGTAAGCCACAACTTACTCTTAAGCTTGATACTAATTTTGATCAGTTCTGAAATACTGTTTAAGTGAACTGAAGTCTAAATACTGTAGTGCAAATGGTGGAAGTTGATATAGCTGATTTAAACAATATCCATCTCGATTCTCACATCTGTTTTCCTAATATAACACCTGTGTGAATTGGAGTGGAGATAATCACACTAGTTAACTCCTCGAGGAGGGAGTTGCTTATCTTCACATCATCTTTTAAAGTGATGCTTGGCACAGCAAGGAGCTCTGCATTTCTCTTTAGTTCAATATGTTATACAAGAGCAGATTTCCCCATGCCTCTCTTCGTTTCACCTTTAATGCTGAACTTAGGATATCCATACTGAGACACTTTAATTGCAAAAAACAACTTTGAAAACACAAAACCTTCTGCAACCTCTCTTCATGTGATCATGTTTTTATAAATCTACTGAGACAATCTTACTATTGTTATTTGTAGAGCATGTCAAAACTGAACTTACAGTAGAAATTTATTTGTGTCTTGTGCTCCTGTACTGTGAGCACCAAAACCTGGAATTGCACCAGAAAAAATGGGGCAGAGCGTGGTCCCTGCAGACATACAGTTAACTTTGGCTCCTAAGAATTTGGCTGTCTCCTGATGTCCTGTGATTGGTGCCCGTTGATGTGCTGACCATGTGGATGGTTTCCGATTTTTCCCCAGTGGAAACAACTGCTGCTGAGATTCAGATTAAATCCATTTTAATGTCATAGATCACAGAAAATTATTTACCTTCTCCCTCCACCTTGAAGGCAGGCTTTAGACACGGTCCTTATAATGCGTATCTTTCCAGAAGGGCTGTCTTGGAGTGGTTTGTTGAGATGTCCAGCAGGAATTCTGACAGGTGCTTTGGTTGTGCTTGCAGGCTTTGGTTTGGGGATCCGAGTTGGAATTGAACGACGGAACGTATTGGTAATCTGGAAATAAACCAAGAAGATAAATCATGCTTTAGAGAGGAGAAACAAATGGTGGTTTGCACTGCTGTTGGGACTGTTTGTCTGAACTTCCTCTATCTCATTGGTAATAAGGCAGAAGCTTTGTATTTAACTTACCTATTTGATTGGTGAATATCACAGAATCTCAATGGATTGAAACTCAGAGTATCAATAAGAGGGGTTTCCTGTCTGTCAGCTGACTAAGTATCAGCCCTAGGAGCTGAGTGATGCAGTGCAAAGTCTTGAACTGTGTGAGTTCTCTGGGTGAATAATCAGAGAACTTCCACGAGCTGAGTGATGCAGTGCAAAGTCTTGAACTGTGTGAGTTCTCTGGGTGAATAATCAGAGAACTTCCACATGCAGAAGCAAATCTTGATTCAGTCCTGAGTAGCAGGCAATACCCAGCTCATACTTTACTGTGAGAGATCATTCTTTGACAGTGACCAGTGTACACAAAATTAATGTATTTGTGAGACAACCCTCCCTCCAGAATGCATCATAGTCATATTTAATTGCAAAAGAAGTAAATATACCAGAAAATGTTATTATGTGCACTGAAAAGGGGGGAAGAACTATAAAGGCAAGAAGCTTGTTTGAAAGATACCGTTATCTGAAACAAGGATTGAACATCCACTACTCATCAGAAAACCTTTTTGAATCACAAGCATTTTTATATACCTTTTTCAGTCAAGCTAAGGGTAAAAGAACATCACTTAATTTTTTTTTTTTTTAAACATAAAATCGAAATCGTGTTCAAATGAGGACAATAAAAAACAGTGTTGGAATTCTGATGACTTAAGTATGAATAAGAACGAGCTAGATCGAAATGGGTTTTGAGAAAACTTCCTAGTGGCTGTAATGGTCTGCCTGGGCTGACTAAAAAAATAAAAATAATACAAATCAAAAGCTTGCCATATACCTGTAGATAATTGTGTGTAACGGGGGTTTTCAATAGAATAAAGCTGAGCCAGCATCAGATCATTGCATGTGCTCAGTGCAGAGGAATTTGGGGAAAGTTTGCATGTCACAGATGTGCTTACTGGATCATGAGTAAGGAAAAAAAATCAACCTGGGCTTAATTGAAGTATGATAACAAAGAGATAAAATAGTAACAATCTCCTAGAACAGTGTGGTTTGTTTAATGATGAGACCCATGTGGGAGGGAAAGATCTAGGTAAGTTTTTAACTTACTATTATAGATATGACCATTCTATATTGTGGTTTAAAAAAAAAATTGACAGTGGTCTCTAACAAAAGAATCTCATGAGGTCAGATCTTGTGTGGACACTGTGGAAAAACAAGGAAAATTCTCAAGGTTAATTAGTGGCGAGTGGATAGGTAGCAGAGCAGTGAGCTAGTTTTTAATAGTATAGTGGAGATAGCATCTGAACCTCTCAGACACCTCTGATACTCAACATATTCATAAACTGCATAGGAAGACTACTGAAATGATAATAATTGTATGTGGTATAACAGGGAGAGTAGTAGAAGCAAGAGCTGACAGTAATTCATGTTACTGAGTAAAAATGCGTGCCAGTTCAGTGTTAACAATTGAAAAATAATATATTTAGGGAAAACTAGTTCACATACAGTAGTGACATTTATTGTCACTAAGAACATAGATCTTGGAATCCCTGTAAATTGTCCTCATTGCTCAGCAACTGGCAGTTGTCAAAAAGGTAACAGACAAGTTAGGAATTGCTAGGAAAAGAGTACAAGAAAAACCCCATCATTTTTTAGTGTGTGAATCAAAACCATACCTACATTGTGAATGTTTTACAGGGTTTTGTCCAAACAGCTCAATAAAGGGCATGCCAAAATGCAGAAAAGGTGGCAAAGACTATCAATTATGAAATGTCTTCTGAGTGAGGATTGATAACATACACTAAACCTGTTCAAGATTGGAAAATAGACTGTGGTGAGAAAAATAAACAACAGAAGTGTAGTAGCATTACAGTGAATAGGGCAATTCTCTAGCATGCTTGGGAGGTCATCCACGAGGTGGATTGAAGGTATGTGAAAAGTGTTTTTCCTTGTCAATGAGCTGTGAAACTCTTTGGGACAGGCTGTTTTTGAGGTGATGATATAACTTGGTTTCGAGAGAATTAATGCTGATTCAGGGCATCCATCAAGGACTGCTAAACACAAAGATGTGTGGAGATTCCAGCTGTGGATAGCCATAAGTTGCAGGCTGCCAGACTCGATTTTCTACTCTCTGTGCCTGGTACTTAACATTCATAGGCATTTAACACTGGTCACTACCAAAGATGAGATATGTAGTCTGAGTGTCTAAAACTTCTTTCATGTTTTAATTTTTAAAATCAGCGTGTTTCGATTTGTAGTGCTTTTTTTTTTTTTTTTTTTTTTTTTTTTTTTTTTTTTTTTAATGCCTTGAGAAAGGAAAGAGTTTGGCTTTGAAACTGAGTAAGGAAAAAGATGCGTTTTTCTTTCCTTGTGTCCCTTCAAGATTTTACCTCTGGGTGGCAGCGAAGTTCTCCTTTTGCACTGCACCCCAGTATTTTCACTTAAACTTGACTGAAGTTCTTTGTTAAATGCTGCATAAACAAAATTAACATGCATTTTCATGATAGTCTGGAATTTTAGCATTCCTAATGTTAGTAGGAAAGGAAAAAAAAAAAAGAATCTCCCCTTTGCCCCCAAACCAAAAAGCATTTTGCTTCAATTACTAGACAGGCTGTGTTAAGAAAGGAATTGATGTTGGAGAGGATAATTGTGTTACTGCTCTGTGGCTTTCCATCAGTACTGAGTTGGAAGAGTTTGCCTCTGACCATGTGGTATGGCCTGGTAGATGAGGCACAGTATTGAGAATAAAATGTTTGGGTGGGCTATTACTGGCAGTGCTGCTATCTGATATAATTGTAGAGATGATAGAAAATGTGTCAGTTTCCCAACTATAAAAAGAATTAGATTAGCCATCATTTGCTAAGTATTTTGAGGTGAATAGATAAAAATATTTATGTAAAATCATGCGTGCTAAAGTGAGATTGTATCTCTAAGAGTTGTGTTTGGTTGTTTGGTTTGGGGTTTTTTTGGAAAGTGTTCCAGTTCAGAGCTTCCTTAGGTTACAAATGTCTGGAGTTGATTGACCAGCCACGTTAGTACTTCAGGAAGAATTCGTAGGCCCAGATTTTTACAGGTTTTGTGCATCTGACTGGTATTCAGGCTCTAAGGTTTTATTGAATCAGTGAAAAGTTAGGTGTTGAAATATCCCTGTGCTCTGGCCTATAGTTTGCATCAGTTTCTAGTTCATTAAAACCACCATTGAAAATGTGGCCTTCTGAACCATCAGATTTCATTTCAGTCAAATTTGTTTTTGTGATTCAAAAAGATGCTGTATTTTGCAGTTCTGAATAACAATATTGAATACATCTACATTTTTATCATTCAGTGCCTAGAGCTGCATTATAACTGGTGGACTTGTCAAGGTTGGATCTGCGTACAGAGTTTGTATTGCTCTCTTTAACTTGTGTCATGTTTGATTGTTGCCACAATAACTGAATTGCTCTAGCTCCTGGCCTAGGCTCAAAATTAAGGATAACAGCTGTATTATGGGGCTTTTTTTTCTATGCAAATAAACTATATCAGTGTTAAGTTTCTCTGCCAGGACAACTAAACTTGCTCTTCAATGATTGTACCAATCTAACAATGACTGTACCAATGATGAAGGCAAGGATTTCACCAACTGCCCATCTAGTTCTCTTCCTCCCCATACAGCACTTAAAAATTGGTGGTTTTCATCATTCCTGATATAAATTCTGGAGAGGAAAGACTGAATAACTTAAATTTACAGAAAACATTTATTGACACTTTGGAATTCAGTTACATGCGTAGCTAGATCAAGGACTAAACTTTGTTTATTTTCTAGAACTTACACTCAAAATTGTGAATCTCAGGTAAGAGTTGTAAACAGAACATTTTGGGTCAGTTGACTGGATCAGTGCTTAAGCTGCTGTAAGATGTACCCTTAAAGAAGGAATGGCATTATGTGGGAATTGTCTGGAAAGGACTTGGGAGTAACTATATATAAAATTTTGCATTGGTTCAGTTGTATGTGTACTGAAAATCCTTGTGTAATACTCCTAGGTCCTTCCCTACTGCTTAGTGTAGAGGCATGTAAGCAGATACACTGGCTATAGCAGGCTTGTATCTTGGGATGTCTGGTTTGGTTTTCAGACAGACCTGAATGACTAAAAACCCCTAATATATAGATTTTGGTGGGCCTTTTCAATTTGATTTTTAACTAAGTATGGGAAATCTGTGTGCACACCGTGAATTACTTCTCTTCAAGTGTATGCATCCTTTCTACCAGTTCATCTTCTTCAAGATGAATATTTTTAGTCTCCCTCGTTCTTTTTTGAATTCTCATTTGTGTTCTGAATTGGCTGGCGTTGTGTTCATCATTGCTGTTTAGTTATGTCTCCTTGAGTTGCTGTCTGTAGGCCACTTTTTATATCTGCTATCTTTCGAAGTCAGAGAAGAGAAAAAATATGTTTATTCTTCAAAAAGCAAGCTGAGCTGCCTTTCATGTTCTGGAGATCCCTTGTGAATTCCCATTAATGCTCTTGAAACACCCCCAGAAACAAAATGTTGCCCAGGAGTGACCTATCTGAGTAGTTATGCAGTTTTCCTTTACTTGATGAGTCTACGTAAGCATCAGCAAATAATTACTGCAACAGCAATGACAACTAACCCCAAAAACATTAAACTGGCCGCATATTTTAAATTAGAAGATTATGTGCTACATCTGTCTCTAAGTACAACAGCACCATATTGGTTCAAGGCATTAAACTTGGAAAATAGCCAAGTTTTTGTCAGTAGTGCTTAATTGGAGAAATAAACAATTAAAGCTAATTTTCAAGGCAAGCTATGATCTAAGAATCAAGAAAGCTGCATTTTAACTTCATTTTTAAAGTAACTTCTGGAGCAGACATTAATTGCCTGTGATAGGAATTGGCAGAAGAAAGGGTGTTAGAGTGAGAACTCTACACAGGGACTACGTTTGTTGTCTCTTAGCAAATGACAGTGGATACTTCAGGGATGGGGACAAACACTGGCACAGGTGATAATTGAGAAGTTTTCACACATTAGTGTCAAAATGCCCCTTCTAATTTCAGAAAGACAACAGAGAAAGCATGCTCTGAAATATCAGGATATATATTCCATACCCACCTCTTTTCTCTCCCATAGGGACAGAGGTGGCTTATTTATATGGGCGAGCTTTTAACACAATGCAATGCTTGCTTTCTGGGGATTGGGGTAAGGCAAGTGTGTGTGGAAGTGTCACGGAGAGAAAATATTTCTGTTTCTGTGCTGTTGAAGTAGTTCTCCTGCTTTTGGTCCTAATCCTTTCTTTTTCCTTCTGGAAGTATGACGTGTGCTTTGCTTCCTGTTTGAACTTTATTCATTTAAATAGGGAGGAGCATGTAGTACTTATGCTGTAAGTTTTCTTATTTGTCCTTCTACATCATCGTAGCATTTGATCTAGGCGAAATAACTTTAGATAAAGTTTCTTTCTCACTGCTTAAATTTTTAGTTTAAGAAATTTGAGTATCATTTGCAGCTTTAGTGAAAGTGGCCAGGGGATGGCGCTGAAGATCCTTTACGCAGAAGCCCATGTATGTATGTGCATAAGCGTGCCTCTTGCCAGACTTAAGTTTGTTCCTGGATGATTGAATGCAGTCAGAATGAGAGCCAGGTCTGCAAGTGAGAACGAGTTAAGATTAAGTGATAAACTTGAATATTCCCTTTGGTCTCCAAGCCAGACAGTTTTGGCTGAAATTTCTGGTTAGGCATCCTCAACTGCACAGAGCATTCAGATACTTCGTTTTCTTTTCTTTTCTTTCACTAGGTCTTGGCATTTGTTTTCTAGGAATCCAAAGTGAGAAGTCTCAGTTGCTCTGAATTCCCTTTTATGCAACACACCTGTGTGTGTCACTATACTGAGATGTGTGAGCAGGAGCAGTGTAAAATCCTTACTCTTACTAACACTGGTGAGACCTCAGCCAGGCTGGTGTCTGGCTTGGCTCACTGCATTGTCACACCACTATAAACAGCTCAGCAGAGGGAAAATGACTCTCCAGTAATCTCTAGAGTCATAGTACTTGAGCTATTAAGTGGAAGAGCAATTAGGTTTGTTTAATCTGGAGAGTACAAAACTGAGAAGAGATGTAATAATTGTCTTCTAGTATGTGTTGGAGAGAAAATAATTTTCAAAGTCCAGTGGGGGAGATAGGAAAGAGAATACTGGAGTACAATTTCAGCAACGTAGATTTAGTTTAGAAATTAGCAAGATTCTTAATACAAGGGTATTTCAGCCCTGTTACATATTCCTGGGTAACTGTGAAGTTGTCACTGCAGAAGTTTTTTAGAACCATATGAACCAGGTTTTCATTTGGAAGGTTTTAAGTCAAGTTATAGTGAGGGAATAGGCTCAGAAATGTCCTGAGATCCTTTTTAAGCTCTGTTTTCTGCATCTTCTACTCTTCTGCTGATATTTGCCCCATTACAGTGCTCTTGATTTCAATAATACGGCATATTTGACAGAAAAATCTGTATTAATATTAGAAATTATTTCTATATATGTGACACAATTTGCACTAATGTACTTAAATGTGTCACTGTGGTCTTATATCCTGAATGCCAAGTTTAAATCTACTTTCTGGTTGTGGGGAAAAGAAGGGTTGGAGGCCGAAGTTGTATTTTTAGTTTCTAAAATTCTGTTATGTGCCTTACTTTTCTTAGGACATGCCTTTGCTGGGAAGTGTGATGATAGTATTTTAAACTTTTGATGACTTAAAGACTCATTTCTAGTAGATAATTGACAAGATGTAGGGAGGGGTAAGGTTATGTTGTGGGTTAACTCCCGTAGGACGAGGTTACCTGGGGCTGGTTCATCAGCATCATCATGCAGCTGGAGTGAACAGTTGTTTGCTGTTAATCTTCCCTTTGCCCCTTAAAAGTCGAAGGGGTCTCAGGCACCTTGTTAGGGCACTTGGGGGTGCCTAGGGACAGAAGTGTGTGGCCTTCTTAGAATACTACACACGCTGCAATAGCAGTTGTGTCCCGCAGAGGGGAGTGCCAGCACTTAGATGTTCCTGCAGGCGCTGAAGTGTCAGTGCTGTTAGAGAGAATACAACCTGGGTCAGACCAGCAGCCCACTTGGTTTAAAGCTGCACTGGCATTTGTTGAGTTAGATTCTTGGCAGTGGGGTATCATTCTGTACAGGTTGGGGGCAGGTAGGGATATTGATGTTTGCGTATTTCTATGGCAGTTTCTAAAGGTGTTTGAAGCTGCACTTATACCCACACACACCTTTTAATGTGAAAATGTCTTCATTATCAATGTTGTCTGTTTGAAAGCTTTGAGTATGTTTTCCCTGTGTTAGTTAATTTATATGGTGGAAAGGTTTACAGAGGTTCTGCATGGAGAAGAAAAAAGACCCTCTAGCTTTTACCGTCGTGGCTTTTTTCTGTCTGTGAGCAGGCTGTTTTCCTCTTGGAAGGCCACATTAAAAGGTGTGTTAATCAGAGTCCTATTTTCAATATATATATATTTTTTCCTAATATATATAAAATGATAATTAAAATAAAAGGCTCTCTACCTTTTATCCAGCTAAGGTTGATGTTTCTTCAGGATAAAATGACCTATAGTGGCTTGCATATGAGACAATCAAGGATAAGAAAATACAGATACTAATCACGTTAGAAGCTGCCTTGCTTGGATTTTGCACAAGTCAATTCTCTCCCAGAAGAAATCCAGAATTATGTTAATGGGACTGATGAATGCTTGTTGTATATTTGAAGTGCTTTGTGATGTATTTGTATGCTAGATTGTATCTCTTCAGACAATAGCGGTAGCATCAAAGGTGATGGGACCAGGACTTTGGCAGTGTTTGCACTATAAAATGCTCCTTTTTCCTTTTTGCTTGTCCGTTCAGTTATGCTGATGTAGCTCTTTTATAAAGCTGAGCTGTGAAATGGATCCTGTTTTGTTGAGGTTGTTTGTTTGGTTTTTGTTTTGGTTTTTCGAAAAGAGGATTTGTGGAGCATGGCTTTTTGTTTGTGGTTTTGCTTTTGTTTTTTTAAATTCAGGTTAGTTTCTTGACCTGGTTCACAGGGCTGCGTTCTGGAACAGTGGTGGCAGCACAACTGAAAGGGCAATATTTTGTAATTTGGGTTGTGGTAGGGGCAAAAATGGGGAGGGAGCTTCTTTGGCCCATCCCTGTTTGAAGACCCTGTGATGTCAGACCACTGCATGGCAAATGAAGAGATGTTGATTTAAAGAGGTCTTTCCACTTGTGCACAAAAAGTGCTTCTCAAGAGTACTTTGCTTTGTGGTCAGAAGAGAATTACATTTGGTTGGCAACTCTGGTATTTGAAGCTTTCTGGATGCCCACAGTATGGTGAGTCACTGGCTAATGTGCTAGCTACAGCACAGAGAGAATTCAGCTTCATCTTGGGGCACTGGCTGCAGATCTGTGAAAACGCTTCATGCCGCTTAAGTTTTTATGATTTGTCTCTTTTTTTGAGCAATTTCCCACTTACAGTACTTGGTGTTAATTTTAAAGCATTTTTATACACCCACTTGTGCTGTATTTGAACCATAAGATCTTTCTCCCTTCTGTTTCTTGGTAACATAATGTTTTGGTAGTCTTTGCTTAAGCCTGGAGATTAGGCAGTTGTCAGTTTTTGTTTTGCCTGTCTCAATATCTGTTTCCTAGGGACAAAGTCATCCTGCAGATGGTTACTCCATTTCCATCACCTAACCCTGCAGCATCCATTGAATCTTGTTGAGAAAATAGAGCTGTACAATTCTGCTCCTGATTATTTTTTCCCTAGTGTGGGGAGCATGCCTTCCTAAGCCTTGCATGAAATGCTTACATACAGACCTTTTTCTTATTACAGCCTTACATTCTGTCCCCAGACACTGCTTCGGATGAGGAAGATTAGCAGTCTCCTCCTGTAATTTTTGTTTTTTCTAGTTCTTAATTAGTGACTTGCAGGAGGTCTTTAAATAACTTGCAATACTACCTCATAGTTGATGGATGGGTACTTTGGTCTCAGATGCCCATTATCACTTTGTATTCTCTTCATTTTGCTTTTCCTCCTTTTCCCTCCCTCCCCTCATCCATCCTCCCTGTAAGGACAAAAATTGCAAGTATTTCTTCCGAGATATTTAATCACATAAAGAGAATGGCTTAAAAATGCTGAGCACCAAAGTGTTTGTGCTGCCCTTGCTTGTGTCCATTGATCATTCACTGAAATAAACCCAAAAAGATGAAGGGAAGTGAGATGGTAACTGCTGTCATTTTTTAATCAGTTAATTCTCCCTTTCTTTTGCTGGGAACTAAACATAAAGGGGAAAAGGTAGATTTTTAAACCTTAGAGGAGATGCTTGTCAAGAGGTTCGGAAAAGAGAAGGGTTGATATTATGATCTGCTGAAAACTGTTTTTACGCTGTCTTTCACAGTTTAATCCCTCTGATATATGCTTCTTACTATGTGACCTTATTTCCTTGTAACATTTAAATGAATCATTACATACCTGTCAGACTTTAGGCTTTTGAGCAACTGCTGAAAGCAAAAGTTTCTCAGCCTCCAAATTAACAGCAATACTTACCACTTAGAGTAGTTGAAGTTCCTAGAAAAGCTGCCTTACTTGTTGAATTTTAATATTATGCTTGATGTTTTTGTTCAGAGTGCTTGAATTGATGTGCAGATAAGTTATTTAAATTTCTCCTTGCCCTTCTGTTTTCTTATTGTCTGCCAAGGAAGTAGGTGGATATTCCCACTCAGCAAAGTGGAAGTACTCTGAAATATGGAATGGTGATCTGAACAATTCAGGGTTAATTTGTAAATCGATAATTTGATTCCTTAAGCTATGCTTTCTATTTGCTATTTTATGATAAAATTACAGCTAACTTTCTGTTTAAACAATTAAGTTTCAGCTCTCAGCAAATACATGCAGGTGTTTATTTTCTCAGCTTTGAAATTGATCTTGGGAATTCAAACAGAATGAACCTCTTTCATTGTGCAAATCTTACTTTCAGGCAAAAATAATTATTTGATTTTTTTTATCTGTTGGAATGACTGACAAAAATTTTGCTGTGACGTCAGTTAAATCTACACAGATGTTGCTTCATCAGTAGGGGAATGTAAGAATCCCTTAATCAAGGTGTGGTTTTTGGAAATGTAGCAATTTCATTTCCAGGCAATGCTGGTGCTCCTTACTTAGGAGTTAATGGTCATGAGTGGCTGCTTCCTTTGTCTTTTGTTAATTAGACAGTTACTGATAAATCATTATGAGTTTAAGACAGGGATTATACTTATAAATGGTTTGAACTGTCATGTAGGTTTTGTATTCCAATCTTAGCTTTAAAGACTGGATGTCCTTATTTGTAATAGCTTGGTAATTGTCCAAAGGACTGTGTGTGATTATTGCTGTGTCCTCATTTGTGCTTTTCATTTATAAGATATTATAATAGATAGCCAGGTGGTTAATAATCAACACACTTCTGTGTATTTTTGAAGGTAGATCTAAATTTTTTTTTTCTACAAGCTTTTTCAGTCTAACTGAAGAAAATATTAGTGCCTCTGGAGGACACATGTTAATCCTTTAATTTTTGGAGAATTTGGTGTCTGTTAGTATGCTGGCAAGTCGGTACTTCAGACACAGTTATTCAGTGCCATGCTTGTAATGTGTTCCTGCAGAGATCTTAGGTATGGCTCAGCAGGATATGCAGTATCCCAAAGAGCAGAAGTGCAGAGAATGATTGATTTTTGATTTTGACTGAGCCCTGCAGTTAAAAATGTGCAACCTGAATGTAATTATGTAACTTGTTTGTATAATTAGCACACTCTAAAATTTTTATCATCTTGTCTTGCCTGAGTGCTGGCTGCTGTCTTCATCAGTAACTTTTGCTCAAGTTGGTGTGAGTCAAAGTTTGCTTTGCAGAATAAGTCTATGTACTCCTTCTGACCCAGGTCTTAGAGCTCGCTTGTGCAGCCATGGAGATAGAGTGACCCAAAACAAGGAAGAAGGACCTTTTATGAAGCCTAGTAACTTCAGGTTACATAAATTGGGGTTGTGAAGGTCCACATACAACTTCTCTTTTTGAATTTGCCATTGCCCAATTGTAATACATATGTTAATATCCATTTCAATCACACATATTATATAATTTAATATTTTTTCTTCCCATTGTTTACTGAGAAAAAGTGTATATGGGTGGTGGACTTTGCTTTTCAGTAGAAACTGTTCTAAAAGCAGTTATTATCTACAGTTATAAACATTTAGTTTCCTGTCAGTCAAAAGGACTTAAAATGATAGAAGTCCCCTTGTTATGTGAGATCATGGGCCAAAGTTCTTTGCTGAATCTGTTGCTAAGTTATACTGCAGAAATATTTTTTTTCTCTAGGGAATATAGGCAGAATAAAGATAAGGGTTTAGTGGGTAGGGACTTTCTGCTTACTTGCAAACTTCCTTGTTGATAAGGAGGTTGCCGTTTAAAATTTTTTTTTTAAATAATATCACCCCCAAAAGCATTAAATTTATGGGCATTTTACTTTTTAGAATAAGAACAGTTGTTACAATTTAGATTTGGAGTGTACAGCTTTTGCGAAAAAGAGAACTTTAAAAGTGCATTCCAGATCTTCTGGACTGATTTACATTGTATGTGAAGCTGCTCCACCACCAGCAGTATTTTCTGGGAAATTAAAATTGACTGCTTGGCACATGTGTAAAGGACAGAATCGGTTACATTTCTGTCCTTTTCCTAGGCACAAACACTGTAATTGTCACTGAAATACCTTAACCTGCTTTGTCCATTCTGTATGGCACTCCTATTTATCCCAGACCCAGAGGCCTACATGTGTGGAGACTTGGTCTAGTAATGCTGCTTAATGCTGCTGCCAAGCTTTCTCTGTCTATGAAGTGAAAAACATGAAGGTATGCCATAGTTTGGTAATCTTGTTTCTTCCTCAGTGTACCTGTGTGATGTATACTGTTTGTCAAACTGATGGCTAGGAGCTTAGACAAAATTTGAGTATTGTATGTAAATCTGGTCTCCTGAATTATTGTTTAGAAATTTAAATGTTGCTGTTTATTGTTTTAGAGCGTACCTAAATGATTGCAGTTTTTCTGTTGTATTGGAAAAAACCCCTTGTTTGGGGAGAATTACTTTGTGATACAAGCTTGTGAACTCGGTTCACTTACAAGCAAAGTTTGCAGGAAGGTTTAAAAAGAGTTTTAGCCAAACAGTTTTATACAATACATAATATTTTGTGTGTGATGTACTGATAATTACCTGAAATGAGAGGGCTAGAAGGAATTGGGAAATAGCAGGGAAGATAATGAATCAAGTCTTATCTGAAATTAGCAGGCAGTATTATGGCTTAATTCAAATTCTACCATACATGCAGAAAAATACAAACCACACATAACAAACAAAAAATATTCAGCAAGCAATGATGAAAATAATCAATTATTTACTGTTTTTTTGTAATGTTAAAATATTTTACCAAGGCAAGTTGCAGTCAAAAGTAATGTGAGTTATTTTGAAAATGGCAATACATAAAGATGCATTTATACAAGTGCAAGACTAAATATTTTACATAACTGTATTTCAATGAGAAGATATACAGTAAGTGCACACTTGATAACACTAAGCAGGCAAAACTTAACGTTAGTTCCATATGCTGTTGTATAGTTCATGCACAGATCTTTCCCAAAGTAAAGAGGCTGTTCCAAATAATTCTTGCTGGGATGAAAAACAGGATGGGTTGCTGGTAAGGGTGTCAGCATGGATGGGGGTCAGTTATAGACATTACTTACTGTAATTTGTGATTGCCGTGGAAGAGGAGTGGCTGTTGGTGTGATAGTAATACTGCTGGTGATTTTATTGGTGGGCTTAGTAGGTAGGCCATTGGCTAGTGCTGGAGTTCTGTTGTCTTGCACTGCATTACAAGGGCTGATGGGCTTGGAATTGGTGAGAGCTTGGACATAAGGACTTCCTAAATGAATGTGGATTTTGTTATCCTCAGTAGTTATTACACTCGATCCTGTACTGTTAGATCTCTGAAACTGCCATGATGACTGCCTGTCTGGGGATACTCTAAAAACAGCATGCTTGGCTCCCATTTCCAAAGGCTCCGAGGAGAGAGTTTGTTCCTGAGAGCTTGAGCCAGGTAAAGCTAAAGGGGACATCGTTCTTTCAGGAGTTAAAGAACCACACGATTCAGGAGTTTGAGATCTTGCAAAAGTAGTCATAGTAATAGGAGAAATTACATGCTCTGGGGTCATGTAACCTTCTCCTGCTTTTGATTTTACAGGTGTTAAGGAGGCATTTTGAATAATGGTTATTCTTTGCTTTGGAGTGCCACAGTTGGGTATAACTGCTGTGCTTGTGTAGGAGTGAGAGCTTTCAGTGGTAGGACTGGTTATTTCAAGGGTTGCTGTGTTCTGTCCATGGTCTGGAGTCACTTTTATGTGAAGGGGCTGGCCAGGTGTATGGCTTAGCACTAGATCTCCAGTCTGTGCACACTTTCCATTTTGCTTTGTGTGTATCTTTCCATTTTGAGGATGGCTCTCTTTGGACTTCATCCAAGGAATCCATAATTTTTTGTTTGCGGCATTTGCGGTGGATGAGTTGCTTTTGAAAGACAGTGTTTGTTCCTCCTCATTGTCACTGTCTTCATAGAGCTGCCCATTGGTGACTGTTCGCTCTAAAGGCATGAGGGTTTTGTAATCGGGTGGCTCATTGTCTGCGGGATCTGTTTGGATTTCTTTAGAAAAAACTGGCACATCTGAAATTTTCTTTCCATTGAGACCGGGCCTGACGTTCCTGCTGAAGGATCTGTACCTCTCCAGTTCTTTCGTGAGGCTTTCCATTTCTCTTGCTAACTCCCTGTTTTTGTTTTCTTGCTGGAGGAGTTTCTTCTGTAAAACTGTGTGATCACCTCGCAGGTGACAGATTAGGTCTTCTGTTGCCACATATTCATGAACTTTCTCTTTCAGTGCATCTACTTCTCTGGAAAGATGACTCGATTTAGCTTCCTCTTCTTTGAGTTTCTTAAAAAGGCGCTGCTCCTGATTGGACTCTGCCTTTTCTGTTAATTTATACCTTGCCAATTCCATTTTCACAGCCTCCAGCTCCTCTGATAGGAGCTTGGCTCTGTCCCGTTCACTGACATATTTTCGTTCTAGAGACTCAAATTCATCTTCAGTTCTCATAAGATCATCTTCTATGGACTTCATTTCTTTGAGCTTCTGCTTAAGCCTCTCAACTTCTTGGGAAAGCTCTTTGATTATGTTGTTTTCCTGCTGCAAGGAGGTGCTAGATTTAGTACTCTCCTTACGTTTATTTTTAAGAAATTCTTTTTCAACATCTTCCAGAGACTGAAGTCTTTTACTTAGAATATTCACTTTGGAAACAAGATCACTTCCTTTCTCCTCTTCTGCTTTGAGTTTGTTTTTCAGTTCATCTCTTTCTTTCGTAACACTGGACATTTTTTCCTCTGCATCAGATTTCGATTTCAGTGCCTTTTTACTCTCCTCCCTCAGCTTTTCTGTAACCGACATCACTTTATTTTGCTCCACCTGGAGCTGAGAAGTCACAGCTTGCAGCTTTTCTTCTGTTTGCTTTATTTTTTCACCCATAGTTTTTCTTTCATCCACAAGCATAACTGTTAGACTCTTCAGCTTTGTTAAATCTTCTTTAAGTGTAAACTCAGTTTTTTCTAACTTGCTTTCAATTGCTTCAAGCTCACCAACTCTAGCTTTTAAACCATCCAGCTCATGGGACAACTGCTTTGTTAACATTTTTTCTCTTTCTAGGTTGCATTTCAGGGAGTAACATTCCTGTTTACTCTTGTTGAAAGCATCTTCCAGTTTCTCCAGCTCCATAATTCTTTTATTAAGTTTATCAACTTCCCCTTTAAGGTTCTTGCTCTGTGATGCTTCTTTTTCTAACTTTCTATTAAGTTCTCTGCACTGGTCTTCCATTTTTATGAGCTCTTCATCTTTTCCTTCCATCTCCAGCAGTCGTTTCCGTAGTTCTTCTACTTCAGTCATAAGAGTGGCGTTCCCACACTCTCCCTTATTTATCTTGTCCCTTAGGTCTTGCAGTTCTTCTTCGGCTTTTTGTAAAGATTTGTTGGTCTCTTCCAGCTCATCGATTTGTCGGCTGAGAGCAGTTAATTTTAGCCGGAGCTGGCGATTCTGACTGTCTTCATTGGTTAGTTTGGCCATCATTGCTTCTTGGTCTTGGGAAATCTTACTGCTCTGGGTGTGAAGTTCAGCTTCCAGCCTGCTGGATCTCTGTTTCTCTTCTTGAATTTTTGCTTCAGCAAAAGTCAGCTTTTCGTGTGCTTGTTCTGTAGAAGTGGTTAATTCTTGAATTTTTTTACTTTGCTGATTCAACTGCTCAGTGAGTCTTTGCTGTTCATCCACCACCATTAAAGCAAAGGATTTCAGTTTAGTTAATTCTTCTTTCAGTTTAGCTATTTTCTTGTTGTTTTCCTTTTCTTTTTTTGCCTGATACACTGTTTCTTGTTCAAGAAGCTTTTTCAATCTGTGGGAGGAAATAATATTGTATTTTGTAGCCATTTTAGTGGGCATTTAAAAACACACTTGAAATATGACATTTCTGCCAGATGTCCATGAACATTCACTTGTAACTACAAGCAGACCTCTCCTTACAGCATCATTTGAAAGTGCCCACTGGCCTTACTTTCTATTCAGAAGTTCTTTGTAATGAACAATTCAGTATGATCATTTAGACTTAGCAACTTCAGTTATTGTGCATCTTTGATTACATTTTCAATTTTTGACAGGGATCAGTGCAACAAAACTATTTTGGTATTCTGCACTGGAGCTGCATGTCTTTCAGCTCTTTGCTGAGGCTAGGTATGTGCATGCAAGCTTTGTTTGGCTTTTTGTGTGTGTTGGACTTTTTTTCTTTTAAGAAATGTGATAATTATAATGCTTGAGAAATTAGGTCAGTGCAGCCCCCAAGGGCAGATGTAATTTACAGCATCATAAATCTCCTAACTTTTTTATTTATAAACCATCCTGATATTTTACGATCAAACCTTAAGGACATTTGAGTATGTGAAGGACATGTAGCCACAATGGACAGTTAGTCAGGCTGCCTAATGTGAATTCCTAAGCAGCACATCAGAGCAAAATTAGGTAAGTCTGTCCTTAGTGAAAGTGCAGGCCTTGTGACTTGGTATCAAACACACACACACACACACAAAAATGCAGTCAGCAGATAAACACATATTCAGGTTGTGCCTTTTGAACTTAACAAAGCCCAAATGTCTTAACATGTGTTAGGCCTGGGTTAGCAGATGTGCCTAAGTGCAACGCTGCTTTTACATGATTCTTGAAGGTTTTCATGATGATTTTCCAAAATTAGTTTTACAAATTGATGTTAATATTCAGTCTTTATTGGGATGCAACATACTTAATTTGCAAGAGACTTGGGATAAGGCTGTGTGTTTGTTTATGTAAGATCCTAACAAACCTCCAAATAACTTCTTAGGTTCTTTTGAGACTTTTCTTTGTCCAAGGAGATGCTTGTAGAGTTGGTCTAAAGTATGATTAGGCTTGGCCAGCACATATGCCTCCTTTCAATTACATTTTTCCTACAGCCAAGATAAGTATATCCTGGTATTAAACAAATCTGAAAAGCCTAGGTTGAAGTACTAAAATATTAGAATTTGTATGTTGTTCATATGCATGGTACAGACTCAGTTGTGTAGATCATATGAAGGAAATGACTTGGTTATCAAGGCTGTACATGTAGAAAATGGCTGTTTAAGCACCCATTAAACTTTATTTTTTTCCCCCTCTGAAATATGATGACAACTGTCTGGAAGTTGCTGCTGAAACTTAGGATTCCTGTTCCACATTTGTCTATGGTCACTATTGTGATGCCCTTGTCCAAGTGATGAGTCTTTACAGCTTCCCACTGACAAGTTCCTGTTGCAGCCTTCCATTTAGTTCAGGAAGAGTTTAGATAACAGCCTCCTTTGCACAGCTTTTAATTAGCTGTTGACTGACTGAAGGCATATTCCTGGGCAGTAGGCTGCCTCAGCAGCATCCCCTTTGGAAGCATTGTAGTTTCCAGCACAGCGAGAGAAAGTCCTTGCCATTCTCAACTGTCCACCAGACTCGTCTGATTTAATGATGATGTTGTATAGAAATCCATGAAAATAAAATTTTCTTATAACATCTTCATAGTTCCTACTGTTTCTATTTTACTGCCTAAGTTGCACTATGTTGAATGTAATGAAATGCTTTGTATGAAAAATTAACAGAATGGGAAGTAGCCATAAAGATCAAAGACTTGAAGCAGTCACAAATTGTTTACAACAGTCAATTAACATGATGGGGAAAACAGATATGAAAATGTAGAAAATGGAGGGGGAGAGGTTTGTGAAATGAGTTTGAAGGAATGCTGCTGGTTGACAGAACAAATAAATGGGGGGAGGACTCTACCATCTCAAAGGCAGCTTTTTACTGTGTTCATGGTATATAAACTTTTGTCCACTTTTCAGTGCTACTTTCAGTTCTAATTCTTTTTAGTGTAAAAATCTTTTTTCCCTCCCCACCCTTGTCTCTAAATGCTTTAGTAGTGAAGTTCAATTGATGATTTACCGTTGCCATAGCTATAAAACCATAACAGGAGCACAACTAACAATTTCATTTGGAATGAACTCAGGTTTTTGTGTGTTCATGAAGTTAAGACATATTAATATAGTTACTTAGACTTACTAGCATTTGATTTATTTTAGCTTTCTTCACCGTAATTTATTTTTGTAAGGCAAATTTAGCTGTGGTCATTAATACCTTAGGTAATCAGTGTCTTACCCAACACTTCCATGTTAGCTAGTTGATATCTCTCTGGCCAAGTGAAACTGTAATGATCCAGCAACTCACGCCCCTTAAGTTGCTTTGGAAAGAAGCTCTTAGGCCAAATAGTAACAAACAATTGCAATTTTCACAGAGATGCTGTATAAATATTTTGTGATGCAAGTAAGATAATAGTGCATAAATAATAAATAAAATAAGTTGGCAATCAAGTCAAGTCTGATCAAGTCTGTGTTGCATGGGCTATTTGAACAAAAGTCCCTATTTTACTGGTACTTGGATTGTTGTATAAGGATTTTCAAGAGAGTCTGTTTCTTTGGTCATGCCAAAAGACTTTGTGTAATTAGAAATGATTCCTTCATTCAAAAGATAAAACACAGTTTTAAGATTGACAGACTCACAAGCAAATTTTTGTAATGACTGAGAACTATTTTGTTTTTTAAAAATATTTCTACAAAATCACTTGACTGAAGTTAAGAGCATAGCACAGCAAGTGGGAGTTAAAGGATTTTACTGTGTTTTTAATGTGTTTCCAGAAAGAAAAAAGGGACGTATTAAGCATGGTATATTTTTTGATACCATGTCATTATGTTTTTTCACATGCTTTTCATAACTGTATGCTTAGTTGTATATTCCTATATAGAAAATACCCTTAACAGTGCTGAATAGATGGTGATTTGTTGGATAGAGTAAAAATTGATATTGTAAGAAGTCAGCTGGGAGTCTGTTAATATTTGCAGATTTTCCTTGGCTGCTGAGTTCCTGTTCCATGGTTCAGTAGGTCACAGTGACTATGTCTGCACATAGGCAGTTAGGAATGGAAGAGAACCCTAAAATGTTTGGGGGTTTTGGTGTTATTTATTTGTTTGCTAATTAATTTAAATTAATTAGCTTAATTTTGGTCAGCTTTTTTTTCGGAACCTGACTTCTGCAGGTCAATGCTTGGTTATGTATTTTATTCGAATTAAGAAGTCAGCTGGCTTAATTGAAGAAGTGCTTTAACTGATAATAGCACTTAGTGACTTTAGTGACAGGGTAAACATACTTTGTGTTAACTTCATCCAAAATATTGTCTGCCTGAAGAACAGTACCCGGAGTATTTGACAGAGCAATTTCACTGAAAATATGCAAAGGTCAAAAAAGTTAGCTTAAATAAATAATAATTTTAAAAAAAGAACAGATGCTCCCCTATCCAATAAAATATTTTTATTCTTTTCGTTGCCAGCTGAATTTCATGATCATGTAATTTTGTATTAGGCAAAGGTAGGTGTATCATTTAGACAAAGCTTTCACACAACTTTAAGCAGTTGACTTCACAGGACTACAACAACCCTTTCTGAATTGCAGCCAGCAAAAACAGACATTGGAAATTGTTTTTATGAACATGACTGATAGGTAGTTAAACAGAGTCAGGGCAGTGTCTTATTACTTTTTCTTGGGAGCTTCTGTTATAAGTTATTGCTTTATTGTGGCTTAAAATTGTACTTATTTGCAATACCAGTTAATTGCTCCTTTATTTCCTGGAAGAAACTGTATTTCTCAGCTTTCCTCTGTTCATGGTAGCTGTTTCCCTCAGTATGCAGGCTACAGTTTCTTGGTATTAACGCCGTGCATTCAATTGTGTTGTCTTGTTTTCCTCATTTTTTCCAAGTGCATATAGCTTCAGCTACACTACATTATATTTGGCAACATGACTGTATTCTCTACCAGATGTGGGGACTCCCATAACAGTTCACTGTCCTGGTGTCATGTCATAACATTTTGTCTTTAAGAGGGACTTTCCATGTTCCTGGGGTGACCTCTCTTACATGGATATTGTCTATTTTATGTTTTTACAGGATTCTAAGGGGGCAACTTTTTCTTTGAGTTCCACAGAAACCAACGAAAGTATGGGAGACTGAGACTGCAAGACTCTTGTACTTTAATTTTTTTTATTTTGTTCTGGAATGAATCATTATTCTTTGAATAATAAGAATAAAAATGATGTTTGTTTGTTTGTTTGTTTAAGCAATGGTGTAGTGGTAACTTTAGAAAAGGCTGTCTTCTAAGGATGCAAGTGAAATAGATGATGGCTTGTAAAGCTCAGCTTTTGTCCTCCTCTCACTTAAGTGCTGTGGAGTTTTTAATGTATATATTGTCAATATCTGTATCAGACCATTCTGCAGAAATGATTGTGGTTTTTAATTTCCATGATTTTTTCTTTTTAATCATGAAGATATATATTTTTAACAAGGTCATGCTCTTCACCCTTCCACAGATGAAGGACGTGGCTTACAAGAGGTTCTACAGATTATTACACAAGGGAGACTTGCTTCCAAAGCTTTTGGACATATGCTTGAATTTCCCTGGTACAAAGCAAATAAAAGCTTTAAGCTGAAAGCTTTTAAATGTGGATGAAGTCATGCCTCTTCCTTTGAGGCACTCTTCCCAGTTAGCAATAAGACATGGTCTGGCCTTTAATAAGAGAGGAAACATGCTTCATCATTTCTGGTAAATCTTACAAGTTGTTGTAATTTTTTGACACCAATGCAATTAAATATTTATTTTTGTAAGAAAGCCCGTCTGTGCCTTCCACAGTTCATTGAAACAAAATTTGGGTTTGTTAAAGTATTTCTGGTCTTGGGGTGGCTATGCATTTTTAAAACTTTTTCTTTTCCTTTGCCTACAGTTCTATTTATTGATGTGCAGTTTTTATGAAGACATATAAAAAAAGCTTTTTTTATGGCTCTCTATTATCTTTATTAATGCTTCTTTTTCCCCTGTCATAAAGAAAGTCAAAAGCCTTTGAAATTACAGCAGCAACAGCATACCATAGCTGTTGTGTAATCTGCTGGCTTTATCTGAATCAGTCAGCACTTCCCAACAGAATGTGAATACTTATTTTAAAATTTGTTTTCTATTACATTAATTTACATCTGTAAATTTCAAAGAATTAGTTTATGCTAGGATGCAAACCTCCACAAAGGGTGTCTCAACTGCAAGAGACTGTGTAAGGCAAATTTCCCAATAAGGAAATTTATTTTATAAAATGAGGACTTTTAATGAGAGGGGTGTGAGTTCTTATTACTCCATAGACTGTCACAAAGTAATTACAGTTTTATCTGATGCTTGAAATGCTGACTTGCTTTACAGGTCTTAATAAAAGTCATAGAAGATGAATGGTATTGCCAGTTCTGGGTTAACGGGCAAAATTTCACATGGATAACCAGATGTATTTAGCTGTGATGCTGAGTAAACATACGCAGATAGTATATGCTGTTAAAAATCAATTCTTCTGGAACACTAAGGTTTGTGACCATGATTTCACAACTACTAAGCCGATGAAAATTCTTACTGGTGATTATAGGGATATTTGCACTCATAAATGTTATGAAATCCTGCGTAAATTTGGTGACAGTAAATGGTGTGAGAAACTTTTAGCAAATTTATATTGGGCAATTTAAGATTTAAGACTGGATTAACTTCCAGTTTGAGTAATTTTGCTTCAGCACTAAAATTCAGTTTTATTATGAAATGTCAGTTTAAGAAAAAAATTTTCTATCTTGAATTACATTCCTTCTGTATCTAGATGTTCTTGGAAGTCACCTATCAAAACATCAGTCTTGTGTAAAAAGCATTAATGCTTTCTGTGGCAGTAAAGATTTGAATGTCAATGTGGTAATTACTAATTCTGATGTTCATTTCTAATCTTATAATGGCAGCCATCTGCAGAGCCTGAGATTATGATAGGGAGGTGGGAGTGGGATTTTCAGGTGGGAGTGAAGATGCTGTCCTATTAAATTGTTGGCAGGTTTTTGATTTAGTTTGTTTTTTGACTTGACTGCTTATCCTTTTAAATTTTACATTAACACGAACCTGAGAAGATCACAGTATTAATGAGCTTTACTTGAAGTTAGCCTTAAAAACTCTGAGTCCCAGCGTTCAGCTTATTAGAAAACATGGCACAATGAATTGTGAGCTGGACTCTGATGTATCACCGCTTTTGAGATGCCCTCTGCTTTCTTCTTCCCTCTTTCTAGATTTAACAGCTATTTCAGGTATTCTTTGAAGGTATCTATTACTGTTGGCATTTCAATGCCATATGATTGTGAATGCAGCATGACTTAATTCTCTTCTGTTCTGAATCTAAATACCTCAATAAGGTAACCAGCTCATGGGAATAGCACTTGGGTTTTGTTAGTTAGTAACTCAGGATTTTTTTTTTTATGTTACCATAGTGCATATTCACCACCTTCCCCTTCCTCCCCTATCTCTCTCAGTGTCTCCCACCACACTGTGTGTAAAATCAGAAATAAAGCCAGTAATTTCAGATGGAACACCAGAATTTGGAACTCTTCAAATTTACATCAGCCAGCAAATTATAGTTTTGCAGATGGAAAGCTTTCTGAAGGAAATGGAAAGATGAGCCACAAGAGATGTGGTATAGGGGTCAAAGCAACAAGATTGAGGCAGAACTTTTCAGTTACTAATCCAGGTCCTGCTTCTGTCTTGTCTTCATCTTTAGCAAGTGAAATTTGTGCCTGATCCTCAGATTTATTAAAATGGAAAAGCAGTGTTAACTTACTCTAATAGATTTTGAGAATTATTAATCCAAATAGGTTTTAGGTGCAGTAATTACACAAAATAAACCAACACAGCTACTGCTTTTTATAATTTGTGATTTTTAAACAACAGCATCATTGAAATTATTGCATTTGATATTGGATGTTACATGCTAATGAGTTCAATTGATGGGAGAAATCATGTGTCTTTATGAACCTGAATTTTGTTTTAGGTGTATACTTTAAGCATTATTCCTGATGGAACACTATTGCTTGACCACAGTTACTGAGCTGTTTTTAAAATCACCAGTGTTGTAAAACACTCACTACTGCAGAGATGAACAGGACATGTCTTAATCCACCCTGTGGGCAGGTGGATGGGTTTGCAGTTTCTGTTCGGAGTGTCAGTACTAGGAATCCATACCATTGCAGCCTCCTGCTAGGATTTACCAAGTGAAGAACTCTTACAGGAGTTAGCTTAGCTCCTGAAAACTGTCTTTTGGAGCCCTGCCTGTCTTCACCCCATTCCCCATGGAAAGATTAGGCACAAACAAGGGAGTGCAGCTTGCCCAAATTGTGGATAGTTCTGGTCAGGCTGCTACTAGCAGTGATGATCCCAGCCATGTGTGTTTGGTTTGTGTAAGGCAAATACTTCTTTGCTATCACTGCTGTGCTGTGTTTACTATTGATGGAAGAGTAATATTTGGAGGTTTTTGTCTTGGCTATTTACTCTGCATCCTTCAGTTGATTGAGGAGTTTGCAGAAGTTCTGATTCTCTGAAGGAGTCAGTTGCTTCAGCTCAGTGTAAGTTTGTAACCCTTATGCCATATTTTTACACTTCAATTTAATGATACTGTCTTATATTAAGAGAACAGTCGTGAGTTTTCTTTAAGCAATTTCTGTAGATAAATCTTGTGATTTTTTAAAAAATTTATTCTGTATGTAACATCATAGTGTGTAGGTTTAAGGTGGACCTCTTTAATAGAATGTTTTTAGGGGGGTGCAGATGGGAAAATAGGTGCTGTTCTAGTATCTGATTCACCTGAGGCAGTGCTGGTGCTGCTATTTTGACCAGAATTGGGCATAATTGTGCAAGGATCCAACTTACAGAAACTTTTTTTTAACTTCAATTAGTTAATATTTTTGGTATGACAGAAAATGGCACTCAGCCAACAATAACACATCATGTTACACAGAGGAGACTGGTTAGTCGTAAATGTCATTTTCCCATAACATTTACAGGAACTGGATGTTCTCTAAAACAATTTTAACACACATTTTATATAAAAATAAATGTTTGGGGCTGCATTTTCATCAACGGGCAGAGTAGGCACAGTGCCTATCTCTTATGCTAACCATGGCCTTATATTATCAGTCATCAGCAGTGGTAAAATTTAGAACTTTCCATACTGCCATGCACACTCAGTCTTTTGAACTGAAGGCATCCTACTCATGCTGCCAGCCCTGGATAAGCTGCTCAGTGGCCACTTGCTTCTAGACAGGTGGAACTTTTCTGCAAACTTTATTATGCACTCTTCATGCTCAGTGTACAAGACAATAATTTATGTGCTGAAACTGTGATTTAAACCACGTAGATTAAACACGGTAAATAAAGATACTTTTGTGCTGAATGGGACTGTCAGGGAAGACTGAGAGTTTGCCATTATTTGGAGGAATGGGCCTGGTTATAAACAATTAGACAAACATTCCTCAGAAATGATACAGGTGGTGTCACTACTTTGCAGGAGGATTCAAATTCCATGACTTTTTGAGGGTTCTGTTCTGTTAATATCCATAAAATCTTTATTATATACATACAACCTAAGACAAAAGTAAGCCCTTTTTCTGGTGTGCTTATTTCCTTAAGTAGCTCTGTGTATGTTTTTAATAAACTCTGAGTATTTGAAACTGGGCTTGGGTGGCACCCCGTTCCTTTTTTTTTGTCAGAAAACATAAATCTTAATTGTTACTACAAATTTAGCTTGAAGTATTTAAATTCTCCTTGATGCTAGGTTGCATGAAGCCGTTGCAGTTGAGGCTTTTATCAGGTTTGCTAAAAAGTTGCAACTTTTTCTGGTAGCCAAGACTGTAAGTAATAATGTTAACAGCAACAGTGTTAATATTAAACTTTTTTCATTTTGAAGTTTCATTTTGAGGCTAAACATGCACCTTTTCCCCATAGACCTGATAATGTGAGGGTGTCCATTTTCTCTAAGACTTGGCCAGCACTTCATTTTGGAGATACAGGTGAGAGAGATGGTAGCAATGCATTGTGGCAGGGTTAACTGGCTAAACTTGGCTTTGAAGCTACAAGTGATAAAGACTCCTGCTAGTTTCCTGGTTTGTACTCCGTGACCTTTGGAAGTTGTATGGGAACTATTTCTGATGCATTACAAATTGTTTCTGGGTACAGTTCTAGGTATTGAACTTCTATAGCTCTGGTGACTTAGTGACCTGGGAGATAATTGATTTTCTTGCTATCTGTTCTAAACCTGCTAAATGTTTGGAAGTTGTATTTTCTCTTCTCCCTGTAGGCCTCTGGCCACACAGACCTGGGAGCACTTGGTGAATTATCTAAAGGTGCAAAGTCAATGCATGTTTTGTCTAAAGCATGTTAATCCTGAGCAAAGGTGCTCTTGTTCAGCATTTGAGTTTACGTGGTTTCTCCAAACTGATCCTCTTCAAAGAGGACTAACACATTGTTTTAGACTACAGGACAGGAAGCTCCATTGGAGACCTAAAGATGATACGCTTGAGAATTTTTTTAATGGTTATAGTTCTAACCAAGGTTTACTTCACAGATTTAATTCACATAGTTCAATAGCAAATGATAGTTTAAGTAGCTTCTTCACCTGCAATGAATTGTTTAACTGAAGAACATCTTGTACTCTCAGGTCTGTTGATTATGATGTGTTAAAGTAAGATTTTTCCATTTTTGTGCAGCCTTGGTTGTTCACTGTGTTAAAGATCAAATACCCTGCTTGAGAGTAAAAGAAATTTGATCCTTTTGTTGTATGTCCACTCAGAGTGCCAATAACAGTGTTTAGGGTGGTTGTGGTGTTTTGGTTTTTTTAGCTACTTGTGTGTGTGTTCAGCAGCTGGAGTAACTTGCTTGCTTTGTAAAATAAATGCTTTGCTACTTCCTAGGGAAAAAACCCTGCATTTGGGTTGGGATGAAAAAAGTGGATTTAACTAGTTCTAGCATTTCTGTGATCAGTGATTTCTTAAACTCTTCTAAAATTGGTCTGAGCAGTCTTCCTAAAGCCAAGAGAGATACTTACTTTTTCCATCTTCAGTTGTTTTCCAGTGTTCTTTGCCTTTCAGAAACTGTCTTACGAAAAGGCTCTTTTAGGAAAGAGGAGGGTCACATGTATATATGCTTCCCTTGTCCCTTCATATGAAGACTTTGTGTTCCTTGTTCTTTAAGGAACTGTGAATTCAGTTGAACATTCTGTGCCTTGTTAGTGTACCCCAAGTTGATTTATAACTCAGTATCGTTATGTGATGTTTCGCTACATGCCCTACTTGATCTCTTTTCTTGCTTCTTGGCTGATGGTCTGTGTTATTCAGGTTATAGTTTCTTGTTTCAGATGTCACTGAAAATGAAGGAGCTGTAGCATGCTTTCATGTACAGTATGTTTCTGATGTAATACATTTTAGCTTTTATCATTAATTTATAATGTGGCTTCAAATGCTGAAAATAAAAGAGTTATCTCTAGACAGAACTTGCAAGTTGTTTAGTTAACTGCTTTAATCTAGATATAGGAGTGTGTCATTTATAAGCTTAAAAAGGTTACCAGTGTCAATTTCTGATTCTTCACACCCGGTTAATCCTGATTGAAATAGGAAAACTTTGCTATCTACTGAGATGACAGTAATCCTATAGAGCTCAAATTGGTGGGTGGGAACAAAGCAGGGACAAGCAGACCCTTTCCAAAGTGGCTGCTCCTTTGTATACCAAGTTACATTTTCCTCCCTTCTCCTTTATATGGGTTAGCAAAGTATGTAAGCTTGACTATTCCTGTCAGCTGTTGTCTGCTGCTTTCCCAAAAGGGAACCAATGTGTACATCTCCCAGCACAAGCCTAAGTGTTCTGCACCGGTTGGTGTCGTCCCTGCACCGCCCTCGTAGGCAGCTATTTGTCATCTGGAATTGGCCTGTAGTGAAGCTGTACTTGCTGACTTTGCTGCAGAGGCTTTTATCGCCCTGCTCTGCTTACTCATATGCATACAAATGGACATGCCCACTTATATATTAGGTAAGTCTTCAGAAACACAGATTGTAGAGGTTTTTGGGCTGCCAAGGTTCATGGTGGCCTTTTCATGTAAGGCAATTCAGTATTTATCAGTTTGGGAACGATAATGGGCTGCTAGTTAAAAGACTTTTCTCTTTACATGAAAGAGTATATAGTAGCATTTTGCAAGTTAAGAAAAATATTTCAGCTTTAAGCATTAACACTTGAGCATTGCTTTTTTTTTTTTAACACCTCCCTATATCCAAGTTAGTGTGTTCAATACTGGATTTCAAATATTTAGATTAGGATTGGCTGCCCCAAACGTGGAGTTGCTACACCCTCAGGTTCAAGTAACCAATATAAATCACTTTCCTTTTTCTTGGTATGGATCTGTAACAGAATGGCTCTACTGAGATGTAGAATGTGCTTGACCAGGGAGTAGCATTTTGAAGTAGAAAACAAAAACAACTGTGGCATTTATTAGGCTTCTTCTCAGAAACCTGTTTGTGGCTAAGTAGAATAGAATCATGTTTGGGAATGTGATGGGTGACATTAGTTTCAGGTAGGCCAAACTTACATGTGATAAAATTTCCTAATTTTGTTCATAATTAGACTTAATAACTGAAAGATGTAGAAATTGTACCAAAAAAAATATTAAATCCATTGAAAGTTGACAGAATTCAGTCAGCTTAAACTTAACTCTTAGATAGTTTTGGCCATGTGCTAGAATTCAATGTGTAATTAAAATGTTTTATGAGTGTATTACTTTCCATTTTTAAGCAGCCAGTTTTATGTGGTTTTTTTATGGTAGTAGCATCATGCTGCTTCATTTCTAAAAATTTTTCCTCATTCTCTTACTCTGTCATCACGATAGTTGCTATGTAAACACTAGATAAGCTTTGTGTCTCTAATAAAAAAAAAAGACAGAGTTTTAAATCAGCTGTCTGCAACTGCAATGAATTTGAAACAAAATGCTTTGAGTATTAGGTTTAAGACAGCTTTTAAGAACTCTATGCATCACTTAAGTGCAATTGTTGTGTTCCTTCCCAGGCCTGTGGAAATCTATAAAGGATAATGAAGTCTGAGGTATTGTTTCACATCCCTGCCATGTATGCAAATGAGTGTATTTCTTGTCAAGAGTGGGTTTTTTCCCATCCATGTTTTCAGTCACATTCACTAGAGCTTTGTGTACCCTACCTGACATACGTCTATAAAGGTTTGGGAAGTTTGGGCATGAGCAGTTAAGTGGCTGTGGGCTCTGGTTGCTCAGCTTCTTTGAGCATGCAGCATGAAGCAGAATGGCTCAAGTTCTGCTGCTCTGCTTCAGCAGCCAGTCTCTGGTGGTCACCTGCCCAGCCTGAGGCTGAAGCCAAGCAGCTGTGTTAACATCATCGTCACCTGCACCATGAGCTGCAGCAGCAGGGGTGACTTTTGCAACAGGCAGAAAGTACATGCATTTATCAGCTTGAATGTGCAAGGTTATGGTTTTGAGTTGTGTGGAAATGTTACCTAGCAAGGTTGGGTTGAACTTTCACCCCCAATATTTCCATACTGCTGTTAAAGGAGGGTTATACAATGATGTTGCTGCGTGTTCAGCCAACATTCACCGTTTGCATGAGCATTCACCTCTTCACAGTCACATCAGCTCTGGTGAGGAACAGTTGCTTTGGGAGGTGTTTTTTGTACTGTTTTTAACTGGCAGCTACACACTGCCTCAGAAAATCTTCAAATACTGCTAGAAATTGTGAACACTCTGGAGAAGTGAGCTTTAACTGCCTGAGAGTGCTCCATTGGTGCATCGGTGTGAGTACAGCTACAGAACTTCAGGAACCACATGGTGCACTGGACATGCAATCTAAGTGATTTTTGTCTTGCTGCCAGAAAACACAGCAAACCTCAAAATCAGCATAATGTACTGAGAGGTGTTAAGAGTCAAACTGTCCATTACTTCACTTAAATCACAAGACTGGGCACTATATTTAGGATTTTTCAGCAGCGATTTTTACCTTCTTGGAGCCGAGTAATACAGTTTAGTGAATGGTTGAACTAATCAAGGTTTCAACTACATCAGAAAGCTCAACCTAAACCCTAAGGGTGCCATGGCAGAATCCATTCAGTATGAAAGAAAAACCCTAAGCAATTAAAAATTATTGATAAGACATAATTTCTAAGTTCAAATCAGCTTGGTGACAAGATAAAGTGTTGAGGGAAACTGTTAATGAGACAGAATTACAGTTTTGTACAATGGTTTTTAAAGATATGTTTTCCTACATTGTAAACTCCTTAGGATTCTCTGACTTAAATATTTTAATTGCTTTTTTTAATGAACTGTATTCAGGTAGTACCACACCCAGGATTTGAGAACAGCAGCTTGTAGGAAAGGTCCAGAGGAGCTGGAGTTGTTTACTTGCCCATGCTAAACTACGTGTGGTAAAGAATTTTTCCTGAAGAAGTCTTTTAAGATCTGCCACAGAGGGGAAATTCACTGAGAGTAAAACCAGGCTTTTTTTTTTAATCCTATGACAAGGGTAAATTTGGTAATTCATTGTAGTATTAGGTAAATACTATGAAAATGATGTTGCTCAGCACAAATCAAGAAATAATTTGATTTTACTAATAGTGATGAGGAACAGAAACTAAGTTTAAGTTAGATCCCTTGTCTTCTGGATAAAATCTCTAAAAAGTGCTGTCAGCAGGTTTGTCAGTGGAGGAAGGGGAAGTGACGGGAAAGGAACAAAGGGTCAATGCAGTTTGATAGGAAGTTGACTTTCATTTCTGGAGGGTATATTTGTTCTTAAAATGTTTTCACATTAGATGTTGTGAAAAATTACTATAAAAAGAAATTTAGATGAAGAAATACAATTGTTTAAAACTGAGTTACGTGATATTTTCTTTCACTGTCTCCTTTAAATGATGCTAGTGTTTTAATCACTTAAAATTAAGAATACCTATCAGTTAATACCCAATACGTGTTAAGAAATCTGATATAACAAAGGAGTGTAATACAGAGGTGGTGGGGGGGAAAAACAGCAGTGAGGGAGGCGTAATCATTACACCTCCGTCTAATTATTTTGGAGTTTTACCAGTATAAATGAGAGCAAAATTGGTCCTGTAAGTATTAAGCGAAGTGTGGGGTTTTTTTTCCTTTTAATCTAAGAAAGACAGACTATGAGAAATATAGTTCTGACTTTTCATAAATGCTATGATTTGTATTAGGCTAGCAGTATTCACAGTAGAGATGGTACTTTAGATACTGCTAAAGCAGTAATCAGTGATAGAAGTTACCCTGCTTTGTTGGATTTAGAGCAGCTGAAATTGTCTCTTACCTATGGGGAGACTTTCTTCTTTTTCTGCTTACTGCTTTTCCTGAATATATTGCATATGTAGCGTTCCTGTTAATATTCTTTGTCATATTGTAGTCTTTCGACTTTTTCAGTTTATCCTTTCTACTTAGATACCTTTTGAGGGCTGTTACTTAACTTTGGTTCCTAAAGCATCTGTTCATAACGCAGCTAAGATTTTTACTTTATAACTTGACACTGGATATTTAGAAGACTAAGTAATCATTTTAAAACTGCCAGGACTCTGCAGATATGACAGAATAGCGAGAAGAAGGGGCTCAGGATACTGATATGGGGTATTGTTTTTCTACTATGAAATTACATTTGTTCTGGTTGCTAGGATTCTTTTCAGTCTATATATACCATACAGTGCCCTCTTCCCTGATTCTCTCATCAACAGAGGTATAAATTTTGCTTGTTACAGAAGAGATTATGTTGGAAACATGGATGTGAGTTTTATCTAATTGCCAAGGTTCATAATATGCAAGTACTTGAGTTACCTTTGAAATGAAATGTCTCTTTATATTAACATTTTTAGAAGCATGTTGAAAATAACTGCTTCATATTTTCTCCATGTTTAAAGCCAAAAGAAGTTATGAAAAAGTTCACACATGATATTTTGGCTCAGCCTCTAAATCCCTGTATGCATGATACTTAACAATGCATATGTTTTTATCAGCTTTGATTTTTCCTAAATATATACCTGAACAAGGATTTTGCAGGATTTAAAACATCAAATAAAGGGAAGAGGAACCCTTACTTCTCTCCTAAAATTTCATGCTGATTTAATTTTGTATTAAGGAAAAGGAAAACATACCACAAAAACGTGTTTTACCTGTAAGAAGAGTTAGAGTTTAAAGGTCTTAAGGTCTAACTTTTCTAACATTTTAAATTACACAGAGGACTCTGAAGAGCAGTGCTCAGTAGTTCCAATTTGCAAGTAGGACAGTACAATTGACTTAATTGCAGTTCCTATAAACAAGGATTTGACAGGGTTTGGCCCTTAATTAACGGAGAGGACAGTGTAATTTTGCATACTAAGCAGGTGTGAGTTATAAACACACTGAAGTCTAATCTTTCAAGGTACTTTGTGCCTTGTCAGAGCTGTTTTACGCTCCCTGTTTTCTGGAGTTAATAACTGCAATACTGTTGAGCATCTTGCAGAATAAGCCTTGAAGAGAGCAGTGTGTTTTCTGATTCTCACAATCATTGTGTGTTAGACCAGGATTTAAAGTTTTTTTCATCAAAATCTGACAGTTCTGCCCTCTTGTGATTTGACACTTGCACGCAAGACACAGAAGAGGGAAGCAGTGTGTAGGAGTTGAAAAGTTTGTTAGTAATTAAACTAGTTGCAATTCTCTCCTTCAGACATAGCATAATCTTATTGCAAAGTAATGTTTGTGGCAATTTACACATCGCTCTGTAAACTACTGGAGGAGTTGTTCAAAAGTATAGTAAATGCTTAGAGACATGTGTGCGTACATGTCGACTAATACATAGCATATGCATGTAAATACAGCAGAAAGAGAGGCAGTAGCTCTACCTAATATATTACAATACTGTTGGACTCCTTCCACAGATTTAAATGCAGTTATGATTTTATCCGACCATTTGGAAAGTGTGTGCAATTCATAACTCTCTCCTTTTCTTTAATGTTACGTTAATTCCTCATCTGTTGCCTCTGTAGGAATTGTTTTAAAGGCAGTTTTTAACGCTTGAAATAGTCACCCTATATATGACTAGCCAGACGTCTTCTAGATCTCCTGGTGCTATTTTGGGGTATTTCATTGTTTCTCAGTCCTCATCCCTCTTTTTTTTTTTTTTTTTTTTTTTTTGGAAGTGACTTTTTAAAAAAAAAAAGTATCTCGATAGGAAAAAGCCAGAAGCGCCAGTGCCTGCCAGAAGAAGCTTGCTTCCCACCCTCTGCCTTACCTTGCGCTGGCGGGCTATAGCACTCCCGGGTGAGCTGGTGCTGCACGGCGCGGGCGCTGCGCGGTGGCATCGGGGCTGCGAGCATTCCAGCGCTCCCGCTAAACAATGAGGGATGGGCGCGCGGCCGCCCGAGCCTATGCAGCATTACGTCAGCGCCTTGCCATATAAGGCGCGGTGCAGCCCCGCCGGGCTGCCCGGTGCTCTCCGCCGGCGGCCGCAGCCGGGGCGGCTCGGCGCTGGAGACCTCGGCTGCCCTGGGCAGCTCGTTCCCCTCTGGGCAGCTCGGCTGGGCAGCTCGGCTCGTTCCCCTCTGGGCAGCTCGGCTCGTTCCCCTCTGGGCAGCTCGGCCGGCCCTGGGCAGCTCGGGCCCCTCTGGGTAGCTCTGCCCGCCCTGGGCTCAGCCCCGGGCGCTGGCGCCGGCCGAGCCCAGCGCTGTGTGAAACGCTGCGTTCGTCCACGAGCTCAGGGCCGAGAAGAATGTGCGGAAGGTTTGGGTTAGGGCAGTTCCCCTCTAGCACTGATAATAAAGTCGTTAGAAGTTGTTACTGAATAGGTACAATGTTTTCCACTTAGTCCCGCAGCCTGGAGTTTGAAAACGGAAAAACTGAATTCCAAGTAACCTTTTTAATTAGTTGTTCTAAGGGACCTTTTAATGTTTTCCTTTCCTTTTTTTTTTTCTCCAATATGACAGAAAATGTGACTTTAGCCGAACTCCTCTGAGTGGGATATGAACTTTGAGCCTTCCTTTTTTTTTTTCCTTCTGTAAAGAGTCGGGGTCCTTGGAGGATAGTATTTTATTTCCTGATGATGTAACTACTAAACAATTCTCTTAAGTGATGATGGGAAGGCCAGATGAAATCTGATTTTTTTTTTTCTCTTCAATGTTTTTTCTACCAACCCCTTTCCTTTTTCGTATGTTTGTGTTTCAGCTAACACAATTAAGCAGTCCAACCAACTATTTTTAGTAAGAAGGTCTTAAAGAAATGAGTCGTTTGTTTTAATATTTAGGAAAGAGGCAGAAAGCCAAAAAGTAAGATTTAGATTGAAGAACTTAAAATGTATCTCTTGTATTCCCCATTCTTTACTGTACACCCTGAATAAACATTGAGGACAGAAGGAAGAAATACTGGAAATAGGCACAAAATTTGTTACTGAAAATCCACTAAGGGTTAACGGGAGTCAGTGAAATAAACTCCTTTTATGTTGATGGGTAAATTAGACCGTTGAAAGGCTATTAAAGTGTAGGGTGTTAAAGTAGGTGCATCCACAATTAATTTGCAGCATTCGAATTTTAGTCTTCATCTCTATAGCTTAAGCTGTTCTCTGCCTGCTTTTAGTGTGTTTTGTCATATTGAACATAATGCTAACATAAGGCAAGTTACTTATTTGGGGGTGTTGTCTGTAGGTATGAAGACAAATGGTGATTAAGATATTTGCATTTCATTTACAAGACAGACATCTTCTAGCTGTCTTGCATACGTTTACCCTAAGTATAGCCTGAAAAAGGTACTTATTCTTTAGTTGGCTAATTCTAAGCAACTCCTTGCATTGTTACTGAGTAAAGACTTCCTCAGAGCTGTGCTGCTTATTTGTATGGGTGATCCTGCTGTGTCCTCTCTGTCAGTTTCTGAGAAAGTTCAGACTTGGGTGCCTCATCAGAAAACTTTCAAATTATTTAATACTAACCCTTCCCAAATGGTTTTGGAGATAGAAAGCATCTTATTTGAATATACCAATGGACAGACCAGGATAATATTTCATTTGCTATTCTAGGGAGATTTAATAATCAAATCCAAACAAAACCAAAATAACCTGTTCTTTAGCTGATATTGACCTATTCAGTGGCTTGGCTAATGTTTTTGGAAGCTAACAGTTTGTCTAGTTTTTCTCAAAAGTATTATGCCAATATGGATCATTTGAAGCACAAGCTCATCCAGGTGACCTTGATGTGGGGAATATCTTCTGCTATAGACTCAGCCTTTCTGCTGGGACTCTGTTTAAAATGACAGGACAACTGCAGGTGCAAGGTGCTGTCTTAGAGCAGGCTGTGGAGGCACTGCTGTATCCAGTTCTGATTAGAGGGGGAGTCAGGGAAGTTATTCACTGGAAGGTAGGTAGGAGTTAAATGTGAATGCATTCGTTTTTACATATGCATGTGTGTATGCAAGCATATAAATCCTTAGGGGTGAGAACTACTGTTTCTGTCCTGGGGTTTGGTTTTTTTTCTTTCCTTCTCTTTGCAATTGTTTTGTTTTTCTGCAACTTTCCCTTCACCTGCACACACCCTGTTTCTGTAGACTATATGAAAATTGCCTGCATTTTTGTTCTCCCACATGAAACAGTTGTTTTAGGCCATAAGCAGCTTTGAAGAAGAGGACTTCTCAAAAGCTGGTAATCAAAAAATCATCTTCACAATCTAGTTCTGTTCTGGAGTTGCAAGGAATACAGCTCAGATAGTGCTGGTGTTAAGTTTATTGGTAGTCTGGGAGCAGGGAATAGAGAACGCAAGTCCTTCTGTTTATAAGTCTGTGTTTACATCTGGGGATGGTCAAAAAACAAACTTCTAGTTTCTTAATTAATTCTTCTCTGCAATACAAAAGTGCACATCTGTGACCTTCTGCAAGCCAGCTTTATCAAAGAGCATCAGCTGAGTGTGTAATGACCTGACTTCCTTCTCTCATGTTGTTGTGATTTAAATCACAGAGTAAAGTGCTATTCCAAGCCCTGTTAAGGAACTATATTATTAAAAATTCCAAGTTCTGGACTACTATAACATGAAAAGCTTATTTTTATCTGAGGCAATGAATTGAGTTCAAAGAAACCTTCCTTTACTGCTTTTTTACAGTTTCTTTCAGTATCTGTAGGTGGAATCCTGGCACTGATGAACTACACCAAAGAGAAAAACAAAAAAGCCTTTAGGCAGGCAGCTATGTCTGTCTTATTCTCCATTCCTCCCTGAAAATGACTTCTGGTTCCTTAGTTACCACGTATCGTTTTGCACAGAATTGGTGCATTTGCAAGTATTGTGACGGCAGAAGGAACTGTGGATTTGTAGAAATTGGAGACCAAAAGAAAATCTTACTAAATCATTTGGTGCATCTTCTGTAAATGTAGGGCTGCTCTGTGCAGCTGTTTGCAGTGACTTTTGTCTAGTCTCTGCTTATCATTTTGTATTGTTATTTGTGCCCACATTCTTTCAGGAATTTACTTAAAAAAGAAAGAAGCTGGAGAGATGGAAGATTACATGAGGCAAGGAGGAGATAAAATAAGCTAAAAGACTTTGAGGCAGTTGTTTAGACTTTATCTGAAACTATCTGAATTCCTCCCATTACTTCCATCGTTAAACTACTTCTCTTTCCTTTTTCTTCCCATGGCATTTCATAGCAGCAGTTCCAGTGTCCTTAAATCCATAACCTATCTATTGCAGCATTTGACCCCTTCCTTTGGCCATTTTGTATCTAAGATAAATAAAGGAAATTAGAACTTGGGCCTCAGTTCAACAAAGCACTTAAAACATAGCCCTGTGTATTTTTGTTGAAAAAGGAAAGGACTTCAGCAGAACTCTGATTTTAATGATATATTGAAATGCTTGGCTGAATCAGGCTCTTGGTCACATTTACTTCATGTAGATGTTGTTGAAGCTTGGGCTTTTGAATTCTCCCTGGGGTCTAAATCTTTAGGTTACTTTCATATTCCAAAAATAAACATCTACTGAAGTACAAACACTGTCGAAGATTTTATTATTATTTTACATTACTTAAAACTGTTCGCTTTTTTGGAGGTAGTCTGCTTAAGTTTTGCATGTGATACCTGGAGAAACGAAACATATGCAGAATTGACAAGCTGAATTTTATTGCCTTTCATAAATCTGATCTGATATTTAACATTTTAATAACTCATGTGACTTCAAGGATTTTTCTCCACTGTGTGCTCAGCCTTGTCTCTGAAATCTGTGGGAGTTTGGACATTACTCAGTGGAAGAAGACTCACTCTAATTATTTCTCAGATTAATAGCGTCCTTCAAAATTTTTCTAATTTATCTTTATTATTTCTCCTAGCATTGTGCTTGATGATCTCTTTGATTTCACCAGTAAAGTGTTTTAGGGTTTCATATCCAAATGTATAGATTAATTTCTGAATATTGCAAAAAGAAATATGGAGGTTATTATGTCTTATTTACAGTCTGAAATGTACTGATGACTGATAAATGCATGTGGAAGGCAAGGAGGAGAAGCAGGGGAAAGTTCTAAAGACAACATTCTTCAGATTCATGTGTCTTTTCCTAGGGACCATGGGTGGAAAGAGATTCATATCTTCATTACTCTGTGGTTTTAATTTTTTTTGGCAGCAGGAGGAAATATTTTTTCAAACTTTCCTATTGTTTGCAGATTCCATTATTCTCCCTTTTTTTGGCAGACACAAATAAAATTCCTAGCCAAATATTAAGGATAATTAGATCCCTTTATGTTGGGCACTGTATTGGGAAGTTGATGACTGCACCTCTCAACTAGTAATGGCTTCTAAGGAGAACTTGCAAGTGCTTCATATCTGCTTGTGAGGTGGTTTCATTTTGTTTATGGGACGGAGGTAATTTTTTATGAAAAGTCTTTTTTTTTTGCATGGCAGAGTTTACCATGAACAAACATGAATAGAATTTAATTTGTATGCCTTCCCCTACTGTGTATAAACCATACATAGCCAAGTAATCTTTTTGCCATGATGAAATGAGGTAATGTTACTTAGTTCATGAAAGCTCTGTGTAAGAGTGTATTTTAAGAAGAAGTTTGGGATTGGAGGTTTGTTTTGTTTGTGATGAGTTCTGCAGTGAGATTTTTTTATAAACCTACCCCCACCCACAATATGCCTGTCTAGCTGGGCTATTTCTGGAGGCACGACAGCCGTTTCACTATTAATGCAATAGCAAAAGTGAGTTGTAATCCTGTGAAGACTTAGGACCTTGGAAGGTGCTAAGTTTCATGTCTATGAACATGCTTGGATGTAGAACATATTTTAAATATCTGTCTTTAGTCATTAGAAAATAAGAAAAAGTGACACTATGTACTACTTCATCCATTTCCTTTGAATTTGGTCAAAGCAAGATTCTTTTTGTAGAACTTCAGGGAAGTGGCGTGGCTGAAACATTTTGAGCTTCAAGTCTGACTCCACATGAATCCCTGTCTCTTTTTTATGTATTAATCTAAACTGTGAGTTCAGTCATTTTATTCAAAGTGATCAACTCCCTTTCAGAGCAGTATAATTTTTGTTTGAATAAAAACTGCACAGGTTTGTTGACTCAACTTTTCACACTGCCATGAATTGAACATGGTGCCAGTGGAGGATGTTTCTTTTAAAATCATCTTTTATGATATGAGGTGAAAAAGTAGATCAAGTTATGGCAGGCTCTTTCAGCTCCTCCATATCATTCACTGTCTCTTTGTTATGCTTTTCCCCTCATGTGTGTTGTTCCTGCACTTGTTGCTGGGTGATGCCATTCCACCAATGGCTTGGAGAGCAAAGCTCAGCACACAGGTAGGAGGACTTGGCATTCAGTGCGTTTCTTGCAGGTTGCAAGTTCACAGGAGCCCCCTGAGGCCATCGACGGCTTTGGGAGCACAAGCTTGTCAGGCACACGCTTAGGTGAATGCGGACTGGAATGCAGCATTGGAACTGGAAGAAGGCTCATTGGTGCCATTGATGCTATGCAAAGAGGAGTACAAAGTTGTCATGCTTTTTTTCTTTTTTGGTGGTTAAGTAGAGAGAATCCAGAATTAAAATTTATCATGAAGCCTACATTTCATTGTTATAATTCTGTTGAACAGGCTTCTCTTGCCTCCTACTGATTAACCCAGTGAAAACAGAGCTGTTAAAGAGCTTTTCTGAAAGGGACTAAGGCTCTAGAAGAATGAGTATGGATGCTAAAGAAGGCAAAATTTGCAAGGAGAGAAAACAGTTTTTTGTTGGGCTGCCTGCATTAACAGAGTAAAATACAAACATGCTCTTGGGCCCAGAGGCCCTTCTTTGGGTCTCTAGATGCTGCATTTATGTTACAAAATCTGTGTAATAACAGACATCTTTTCTGTCTTGATGAATTCCCCCCTTAGGGTTCCTGGTAAGAAATACATTCAAAAAGGCTTTTCTTATTCTCTGTGATTTCAGTAGCTATACAATAGCTCCTGTTAAAAGCACAGTGCTTCAAGTTATTGGTGATTTTGGTACCTGTTCAAGGAATACGTGTTGAAATAATGCAGAGGCAAATGTATCCTATACAAGCTGTTTTAGACTGCGGATTCCTAGGGATGTAATGTAACTTGTAAAACTTTGATCCCTTTGGGATTCAGAATTGCTGAGCTATCTGATGGATTCATAGTTTAGAAATGTGACTTAGTTGTGCGTTTCAGTTCTCTGGTCTGGAAAAGTATTTACAGAATTTCTTGATCTCCTAGGGTGTAGTTACATGTAGCTCTTTGTGTTAGTCTTGCCCACAGCAGGTACTGTTCAAGGAGTCTCTTGGGCTTGGGGAAATGTATTTAGCAGACTCAGACACTCCACAGCTCCAGAGTCTGCAACAAAAATTTTACAAAACCCTTGAGTGAGGAAGGGGAACAAATACAAAAGGGTATTAATTTGGCTTTTTTACAGCAGCTGGCATGAGACATATCAGCCTTAAGAACCATTATGTTAAACTCAGCAATATTGAAGTTGTGTCATTATCTGGGAACACTTATTGATTTCATGTCTCCGGGTGTTATGTCAACAGGATGGACTATTACTAAGAAGGTCTTTTAGGAGATGAACTAAATGCTTGAGTAGCCTACAGCTTGCTTCATGCTTGAAAACTGATCTAAAGCACCAAAAAAAGTGGTTTAAGGAAATTTCTCTTCCAGCACCTGAAGAAAAGGCAAAATTTTCTTTTAGTCCCTAAAATTCTATGTTCTTTAAACAGTATTCCCTTCAACCTTTCCCACTGCTTTATAGTCTGCTTTATTTTGTGGAGTTTTTTAGTTGTTGAGTGCTTTATTTTTAACCTGTTTTGTTCAGTTACGTATTTTTAGTTGTAAGGATGAAGCTTCTGTACCTTTTAACGTTGGTAACTTGATTGTTAACTTGGTAACTTTTAACCTGGGTAACTTGCTTGAAAGCATTTTGACAGAGCATAATTTCTGGCTTCTATTTGCTCTGGCCAGTGAACTCCAGAGCTTCTAATATGAAGATTAATACTGATTAGATGAAAGATAGTTGCAATCCACAGAAATTGCATTTATAAAGCATGTGATCGAGATGAACTGTGTAGAATTTATTAAAGAGAGCAATGTATTGGGTTCTGTCTTGTAGTGATAGTTTCATGAAATCTGAAGTGGCATATTCTGCTATGAAGTCTCATAGTACATTTGATAATTGCTAATAATTTATCGTATAAGCAGACTGTACTATTACTCAAGAAAAAAAATAAAAAAGCTAATTTCTTAAATGGATTCAACAGAAGAACACAGACCTTAGTACTTTTAGGTGACTCTGCAGAATAAAGATTTAAGCGCTGTAAATTTGTTGATCTTTGGGTTGTTTACTTCCCTGCCCCCTCTCCAATAAATACAGAACTGTATGTATAGGTAAATATTTGTGCATAACTGTAGCCAGTAGCAAGGACAGAGGGAGAAAAGTGGTTCTAGTTATTGTAATGCAGTACTTAAGACAGTGCTTACAGCCTTTTTGTGTTTAACTTTTAAAATGATGCATAAATGTCTCAATTCCATTTATAATAAACAGAGGCCTAGAACTAGAAAGCTGAAATAGAACAAATGTATTCCTGAATTCCAAATGTATGTTGTATTGGTTAAATGAGATCCAGTTGTGCATGACCTCTTAGTTTGATTCAAATTTGGGACCCATGAAGTTTGTTAGTTCTTTTCTGTTTTACCCCATTTTTCTGATTTAAATTGTTTTTATTTCAGATTTCCTTAGTAGATGGGCAGAGGCTATTCTCACATAAATCAGTCCTTGATATTGCTGCTGAGTAAAATGGAGCATACATGAATCCAACACTACCAAAATAGGAGGAGTTACTTTGCTAGAAGCCTAAGATGTGTCCAGGGTGACATAAGGTTATACAGAGCTCGTCAAGAATAAACACTTTGAGAGCTATAAAATTCCTTTGACCTTGGGGCTTGGGAACCTAAGTGGAGCCTTAACTTTCAGCTATCTGTGTATACGTAAATCAAAGCAAGTCATGCCCAAAAATGTTGCTAAGTATATTTGTCTCAGTGGTGAGCATGACGGATGGTTGCAGTTCTTGGAGCAGTTGTGGTAGGCATAGGTATCCCTGGAGCAGAAAACATGCATAGCTCAGAGGCTTGTGGAAACCCTTATTGGTGGTTTTGCTTATGGGAGAGCAGGCTCCGAGTTGGAGGGAATTCTGAAGTGCCTCCAGATCTGTTGGGAATCGCTCGGAAAAGTTTATATATGCAATTTTACACAAAGGATTTCTGCGTGTGTCTGAACTTCAGTGAACGATGGTTGCAATGACTTCTTTCAGCTAGTTAACTTTTACAACGAGTGACCGAGGGCTGATTGTGATACCTTAGTTTTAAATGATGTCCTGGTCTGTGTTCCACATGTATTGATGTCATAGAATTTGAGTCGTTCAGCCAAACTTGGACTCACTACTTTTGCTTCAATATTGGACTTTCTTGGAAGCATTTTCTCTGTTTTAGGTACTTAGCAAAAGCAGCAAAGCTGCCCGTTTTTGGTAGTGTATTTCTACAGGCTTCAGGGAATAGCATTAATATAAGTAATACAAAAAAAAAGGGGGGGAATCATGTTTGTGGATCCTTTTGCAAGTATAATACTTTGTTTCTTTTCCTAACTGCAGTATAATAGAGAGACCAAATCACCTTGTGAAGTTGTTTGTGATCTTTTTTTCTTTAACTACTGCACCAGCTATTAATGAGGTTTGTTTTCTTTTCCTCTTGTGCTCTTCTGTGCTTCTCTCTGTTTTTTATGTGCATCTAGGAGCCAAAAGCAATAAAAGAGGCTAACATTTGTCAGGTGAGGTTCCAGTTTGTCTTTGTCATGTTGGAAAAAAGAAAATCCATTAGTGGATTATGGGAAGGTGAAGATGCCAATGTCCAATGGAGTGACTTGGAAGGAATGGTTAGAGGTATTTTTAGCATTTGTACTGGAATGCAGGGAGGCTTATTGATTGTACTTTTGTTCCCTGAGGGAGGTCAATGGATAAGGGAAGAGGTCCAGAATCAGGAAGTAATCCTCACAGAATCACAAATGCATGCTTTTCACTTTGACATTAATCTGAGTTTAGAAAGGAAAATGCCTAGGAGTTGCATTTCTGCATGGATTTACATTAGAAATCTTGTATTTCAAGTGGGGACAACTTGTTACTGTCAATTGCATGGCATTGAGGACAGTGAAAATGGTCACATCTTTCATAATGAAGAAAAATGTTCACTTTGTTTTCTAGTAGAGCTTCAGGTTTTATTTTTTTATCTGTCTTCATTCTTCTGACATTGTTCTACCTCCCTCACTATTCATAGTAATTTCTTAAGTGAGAGTGATTTTACTCAGCTGATAATAGAACCTTAGTGTTTTGTTGTGTCATGTTTCTGTTGAATATTTGAATATTTTACTTTCACTAAATGTTCCTTCTCTTTTAAAAAACACTTCTTCATTGACCTGAACTATGAAAGCTGCTATATCCAAAACCCCATCAGGTGACAGTCCTTTTTAAGTGTATGTTTGTGCACATGGTTTTATGACATTTATAGACTATTAACTGTTGCTACTTTGATGAACAGTGAATGTACTGGGAACGTGTTCATATGCAACATTTGAATGCAAATCCTAAGTTAAACACCTTCATAACTCTTAAGCTGTGGGGATATTGATACAAGTTGGAATTACACATATAATTTCTCTCTTAGGAGTTGCACAGATCTCTTAGGTGTCCTTTTGGGCATATGCATTTCTTAAAGTTACTTAAAAAAAGCATTTTTTCTTTCTTGTTCATAGATGCAGTTTGGGAGAGAATTTTATTCCATTTTTTGAGAACCTGTAAATTCAATGAAGTTGGGTTGTTCTGTGTGGGTTTTGTGTGACTAGTTTGGAAGAAAACTGTGATTCACTTCTTGGTGTCAGAAAGTTTCTAAGTGCTATAGAGCAAGCAAACCATAAAGGGGGACACAGCTCTTGAGTGAGTGGTTCAGACTGAAAAGTGCTTGGGCTTCTCAGTTCTGTGGTTCACAGTGAGCATGCTCAGATGTTTTGTTACTTCCAAAGAAATATTACATCATCTTATTTGCAAAGTCACTAGGCTATAGCTGTCTTTATGTCCAACAGAGTTCTCAAGTGGGATATCAAATACATGCATTACATAATCAGAACAAAGCCTTTATTGGTTGATTGTACCCTTAGGGTGGGATGCTGAATGGTAGTTGCATATGGAAGACATAATCTTGCAGAATTAACCATTTCCTAACCATCCTATCAACATCTATGAAGTGAAATAATAGCCTGGGGATAAGATTCACTTGGGAAGGGTATAGCTAAAGAAAATAAGATTTTAAATTGGTTTAATGAGTTCATCATCTTTCTGTAAATGCACTTAAATGTATTGAAACAAACAGAAAGAACCAGAAGGGTTTTATGCATATATTTATAGACTGATTTGCTGAACTTTGATGTGGTGTAACTCCTGTTGTTAATGAATTCAAAGGAGGTAGACCAATTTCCACTCAGTCTGTGGTTTTAATTTATTGGAAAATGATCCACTTAAAAATACCGGAAATAAATTTTTTTGGTTATGGAATATTAAATTTGTCTTTCTAAGCTAATTTAAGCACTTTTTAGAGTTATTCACTTGTTAAGGACCATACGTGCAAAATATGTGTCTGGTGATTTTAATTGGTCCAGTTCAGAACTGATCTGGCTTTTAATAAGACCTTTTTTTGTGAAAGGTATAATATGGAGCTTATAATTCTCAAGCTACATGAAAGTGATACCAAAGTTTGGTCTTTTATTGATTGTCATGGTATTTTTTGTGATCTCAGTCTAGTTTTAATGAACCTGGATTTCATAAACCTCATTTAAAAAATTAAATAAACAGGTAAGTTCTTAGTCTGTGGGAAATGAGACCACATTAAAAATCCAAAACCAAAACCCAAATAAAACCCCACATTAAAAAATCTGTTATGATGATCTACATGTGCTTTCCTGTGTTGTCTTAATGCAGTATTTATATGTGGCTTCAGGGTAAAATTGCACCGAACTTTCAAATTAAAACTGCTAGTCAGCCTTTGGGTATGTGTACCTTTTAGACTGGAAGGTCTAAAGGAAGGTCTAAGGGAAAAAATGCTGATTGAACCCAAGGCCATGGGTTTTGTTCCTGTCTTCCCTCTTGCGCTGCTCCCAGACTAAATTAGGATCCCATGTGAGTAATCCATCAATATTGACTTTGCTTTTGAGATATATTTGTTGAAGAGTGGGAACTTGTTGGCAAGTTCTTTTTGTTATTGTGCCTGTCCCAACATATCCTTAGAAATAAAAAAATAGATTTGGTTATTTCACAGAATTCTTCCGGTTCTTCACCAGATCAGTTTCAGATGGACAGTGCTCCCATAAAAATCTTGAAACAAGATACTGATTTTGGAAGTGTTGACCTAAAAATACTCTGCTTGATCCTTCAAGGATCCCTGGGACAGAGGTGTATGTAGTACTGAAGACCCTCAAGTGAAAAGCAAGGCATGTACAGCAGAATTTAAAACTTCCTTGTATTTTTATCTAGTCACAGCAGACAATGTAATTCTTTACCTTTTTTTTGGAAATGCATGTCCAGGACAAAGCATGGATGAGCACTCAGTAGACTTAATAAAGCTAATATGCAAAATTTTGATGAATGCAAGTTCCAGCTGTTACCCATTGGATGGGCAGTAGGTGATGTTCAGCATCCTACCGACTTGCTTTTCTTTTACTTATTAGCAGTTCTGTTTAGAAAAGTGGAGAGGGGAGGGTTGGGTAGGGAAGGAGCCTGTGTGACATTTTCTCCCTGATAGTTATTCATGTAGGCATCTTTCAGTCTCCCAGGGATATTTATACCAGTTGTGGAGCAGACATTGGGACAAAGGATTACTAGTTAATTTGGGGAGCTAAATATACATGTGGCAGATGTGTTAAGGAAAATGCCACCACAAACACCCTCCAGGTTTTGGTAGGGAAGCATCAAAGCTGTGGGATTTCTCTCTTTGATGGTGGAGCTTGTCATATAACCTTTCTGCTTTTTGGCCTCTCTGAATTAATCCTGAATACTACTCAGAGACACAAGGAAAAGCATAATTCTACATGAATTGCAGTCAGCTTCATAGGACACCTTGGAAGTAACAAACATCAAACCCTGGGATGAAAATTAGGTGTAAAAAACAGGTAAAAATAACCCAGCATGTCCAAGAAGAATCACTTAATAACAAAACAGTATAAATAAAAGTAAGAAGTGCTGGATAGTTTCCATTCTTAGCATAAACCCATGTCTTTAAGTAATTAACAGTGGCATTGCAGTTAGGAAAATACCAGGTTTCAGGCTGTGCATCTCTGTTGGTTTCATTATGCTCTTGAGAATTTAAATGGAGGCAAAACGTAATTCTTTAGTCTGTGATTATGCAGGTTAGGTAATTTTCTGATACTGAATGTATGGTTCCCGTTTTTCCTTTGGAAACCTCTGTCTGCATCTCCTCACATTAAAACAAACCAACAATCAAAAAACCCTAACCAAACAAGAAAAAAAAGAACCCAAAAATCTGAAATCAACCAACCAAAGAAATGAAAAACAAAACCAGAAAAGGAAAAGATCTAGTATTGCTATGTGGCAGTTGTGATGCAGATAATCAGTGCAAGAGCATCAGAGAAGAAAATAGTGAAGTTTTATTTGAATTCAATTTAGTTTAGTAACACTTTTATTCCATCAAAGTTCTCTTGAAGGTGGCCAACATACCTACTTCTGTGCTGTTTGTCATTGAGTTACTCCTTTTGGAAACACTTGGTTATTGTAAACTTGTTTAAATAATTTATTTCTTGATGAACTAATTACTTCTGTTTATTGGTACCAAGGTAGCTGCTCACTTCTCTTTTAGTGGATAACATCCATTTTTTCCCCCCTCCATTCATCTTTTACTCTTTTTTTTCTTCCCACCTTTCTGAAGAATTATCTGCATGATTTTAGCTTTTCATGGTCTTCTCTTGACAACAAAAACAAGGGCATCTTAAGATTGCATTATGCCAGCAACATCTATAAATGTTCTTTGAGGTCCACTGCTCTGGAACTGTGAAGTGTGTGCCCAAGCTGACCCTGGGAAGCAGGAGTTGCAGGGAGAGAGACTGCAAACCACTGGTAAAATGAGCAGTGAGTTTACAAGAAAAGAATGCTGGATCACCAGTGTTGATGCTTGGGTAAGCGATTCACAAAGGAATCTTCCATCTGGAAACTGAAAGGAGAAAAAGTTTATTTAAGGTGGCCTTAAAAAAAAAAAAAGGTAAAAAATTGCTTCTCCAGTACATGGCTGCAGCTATATATTTTGCAGCATGAGTCATAGATGGCTTTATAGTTCTACATCCCCTTGCATAGGAGGAATAAACTTTGGAGAAGAGGAAGTTAAGAGAAAACAGAAGTGTGAACAAATGCTAATGGTGCTCTCTCTGGCTCCATTCAGTCTGCCATTTCATCATACTTGAAGGGGGTAATTCAGAGATTCCTTTCTTGGCATATAAGTGGCAACATATGTTTGAAACAGTGAGTGGAAAATGTAGGAAAAAAATGACAGGCATATGGCAATAGGAAGGCAAGGAAAAATTTGTTGCCCTAACGTTAGCCACATAATTGGTACACTTAACTTGTGAGGGACTGATTTATTTAAAGACAAAAATATATGCTCCATTTATTCAGGTTTTCTATACGTGGCCTTCATCTTATAGTGCCTTCATAATTTCTTTGCTCTCTGAGGGAGTGGAAGATGATAGGAGAGGTTCAGAGCCTCAGCCAAGGAATAGAGGGGGAAATCTGAATGCAAATAGACAAACCAACCTTCATTCATAGCCTCATTTTAAAACAGGAAGAATTGAAAACCTCCTTTATTTTAATACTCAGTTTTGTGCCTTTTTTTTTTTTTTTTCCCCCATGTTGAGTTAGCAAGAATGTTTATGGCTTAATGCAACATAAGATGTACTGCTTAAAGAATAGAATAGCTGTCCTGGAAACAGGCATCATCCAAAATAGTGTTTCCAGTGTGAAGTACATGCTGAGGTAACCTGCTGACTTTTGTCAAAGAAGGGTTTCTACCCATGCATATGTCTGTGCACAATTGTAAGCAAAATGCAGTACCTCAAACTGTATGTGATGCAGAGAGAATGTGGGTAGCTCTTTCTGTTTCCTCAGTTAATTTTGTGCCCTGAGTTGGATAATTCATTTCAAGGGAGAGTGTTGTTGAGAAGGCTAAGGTCAAACCTGGTCTTGTAGATCTTCTGATGACATGCAAAATGTGTGTTTAGGAACACCCTTGGGCCTGAAGCTGAAAACTCTACAATCTAAATAATATATTCTCAAAATGCTTAGGAGGAAATCAGTCTGTTTTCTTTCTATTGAAAAATGATTAATCAAAGCCCTGGGAGAATGTCTCCCACCACATTGGCCTTTAGAAATGTGGCCTCTTCTCTGAAGAGTGGTGAGGCCCTTCGGGAACTGTAACTTGCCAACTGATTGGTCAGGTTATGGCGCTTATTCCATGGGGATCTTAGTCCTTGCATGGAAATGGAAAATTGACTAAACGACATTTTAATTTTGTTCACTCTTGTCTCTGGCCTCTTTTGGCTCTGGGATTTTATGGTCTAGTGATTTAATTTTGGGATGCTAAGTCTTATGTGAGATTATAAATACTGGTAAACTGATTGATTATGCCAGCAAATGTAGCTTGTTCTGGGGAGGTGAAGGACAGATGCTTTACCTATCTTATTTAAATTCAGAAAGTATGCTGTGTTAAACTTCTAAAAATAGATAAAAACCCAGCTTTTTAAAGAAACAAAACAAAACCAATGAAAACAGACTCCATAATTAGTATTCTGTTAGCAAGTAACACACTGAAAACTTGAGAAATCTGAACTATTATCTCTGCCAGAGTAAATGACATCACAAATACTGTCAGCAAAATGAATTAAATGTTTTGAAAGGAAACCTATGTATGTTATTCTGGTTGTCACCCATGTTAGCAAAAAGCCAGGAGAATGCATCTGAAATTTGTAGAAATCTTTGGAGTTAAAAAGGAAAAAAAGAATTTCTAACTATGTGGAGAGAGGAACCTGTACAACAAAAATTATTAGTGTACTGCTTGTTTGGGAGGAAAGAGGAGATGTTTTTAAAGAAGTTTCAGGAAGGTTATTAAATATTCTCTATTTGTTAGCTTCTGTATGTCTGTCTTTACTTACATGTAAATGCATTCAATTGCCCTGTAATTTGTCTGGATTATTTTGTTTGATTGTTGTTTTTTTAGTTTAGTAAATGGACCTTGGTGGAATCACTTCCATGCAAGCAGAATCCTGCAAATGTGTGGACTACAGTGATGCAGGTCAGAAGGGACAGGGACATGTATCCTCCTTTCTATGAGGCCCTTCCTCCTAATTATGCATCAGTTTGAAGAGTCCATTTAAAGAGGTTTGGTCGTTTTGTTGTTCTGGTCATGTTTTGGTTTCTGAGCAACTAATGGTTAAGGAGAGAACTACATTTTGTGTCATAAACACTTCAGCTGACTGGAGTTTTTCCTTGAATTGGCCATCACACCAGCATAAAATGGTGTGAGGACTTGTCATGTTTGAGGTAGAGCTTTTTGCTTCAGTAGTTGGCTAAAACATACAAACTATGACCTGCTGTCAGTTGTCAGAAGGGAATCAGTGCATGGCTCTTACATCGTTGTACTTCACCACCATGTAACTGTAGTCTCAAGGTGTGACATCTTTATGGTGTGGGAAACTCCAAATGGTTTGTACAGCTTTGTAAAGCAGCAGGGTTGTAGCCTGTCTGTGTGCCACGAGTGGCAACCATCAAGTAGAAGGGCAGATTTCAAAGGGCCATGTATGGGCTGCTTGCTGGGTATGGAACACACGAGCACAAGTAGTTATTTCTTGTGGAATGCTAGCAGTGAATTAATCCATTTTCCCTTTTCTTTTCTTGAGTTGAACAGTAGTTCTACTGCTCCATTTTACTTCAGTCACCATATAGCAAATGCTGAAGGAGAGACAGTCACTGCTGTGTCATCCCTCCCTGACTGAAGGTTGAAATCTGTGCTTTTATGCCACCTGTCTTTAGAAAAGTTCCACCAGGATCTTGTCTTTTCCTAATAAAATGATACATACTTCTCTAGATCAGCTGAGCTTTAGGATCTTGTTCTTACCAAGAGTACTGGCAATTAGTTGCACTGTAAAAAGTCACTCTTGTTTTTAATGAGCTTTTAGCTTCTTAAAGTACAGCTTTGGGTATTTGAAAAAAGCTTTGTGCAGATGTGTAGCTCTGACTACTTCTGCGTGTCTGACCTGTGCTGGTGCACAGCAGTGGGTATGAACTGTTCTGAGTATAGTTGCAAATTGAGTTGGATTTGGATATCACAGTCATGGTGTGGTTCAACCTGCCTTTTCTAAAGCTGAGAAGATGAGATTTTCTCTCAGCTGCAACTTCTAATAGGAGTAGACTTGAGCTTCTTCAAAATTCTTTAAATCCTTTTATCCAGTGTCTTTGGAGTTGTTTTTTCAGGCTCAAAAATAAGCTGTGTTGGTTTACTGTACTGGGATGAGTTTCTTCTATGGGTCTTGGGGATCAGTATTCTTGTTTACTTCCCCATCCAGTCTGGATTGCTGATGCTGTTGTAGATTGTTTTCCATGTTGAAATTTTGCCTGGAGATGATTAAGAATTGCATGCTCTGGAGAGCTCTCTGGATAAACTAAAGAGACAACAAACCTAATGCTTTGGGGGTTTATTGCAAATTATAATTTGAAGTTTGTAAATATTCTAAGAGGAGGATGCAACATGAGTAGAGTAGAGATCCTATGTAAATATTTGGGGTTTAAAGTCTAGAATGTCTTCTGATGTTGTTTTATACCATTTCCTTTTAAGCTGAATGTTTGTATGTTTTTAAAAGATGTAAACTCCTAGGATGTTAGCTTATTAGTGTGGAGAAATTAAAGTGTGCAAAAATATCTTACCTGTATACTAGTGAAATAAATATTTCAACAATGTAAATAGATGACAGTACCTGAAACCTACATGCACTTGAGATTATGGTCACCAGGACAGGAATTTTACATTTCTGATTGATTCCTCCCCATCTGGGAATAGGCATTACGAACTCCTTTCTCCTTGCTTCCTTCCAGGAATTCAAAATATCTTAATTTTTTTCATATTGATTTATATGTACTTAGGGCACCAACAACAGCCATTGCTATTTCATAGTGACTTGGAAGCAGGGAATAAAAAGACTGTGTAAAGCATGTTAGGCCACTTGTTCTAGCATAATATCAGGACTCTCAGCATAGGATGCCTAACAGAAGTGTAGGAGGCAAACTGTAAAGTAAGCATGGACAGAATAATTTGTTCTGTAATAATGTCTCTTTTTGATTTCTAATCAGAGATACATTTGATTTCAAAATAGTATTTTTCTCTTCTTTTTCATGCATGCTGATGAATCCTCAGAAACAAGTATTAACTGTTTCAGTGCCTTTGTTTTTCATCTAAAGGCTCAGCAGAATTTCCTAAGTTTTTGGGCTTTGGAATTTCTGGTTGAAATGTCATAATCTCTTCATCAATAAAAGAAACAAGCTTTTTGATGTACTTTCAGTTTTGGAGTTACCCTGTTTTTATGTTACTAGAGGCTGTCTTTCTCCATAATGCGAGGTAAACTAAAGAACAGTTCCTGAACAGCCTTCACTCTCCATTCATGAGGCTTTGTGTGTGATGCATTTGATTGTCTCCTCTCTTAATATATGAAACAAGAAATCACGCAGAGAGGGTAGGTGAGTGAATGTATAAATGGGTATGGAAATTTCACTGACTATGGATGTTTCAGTTGAAAGGTGGAATGCAGTAAAGAACATCAGATGTATAAATCTGTAAAATAAAATGTATCTTAATATACATATGTGCAAAAATATGAGCATGTGTGTGTATATATATGGACTTAGGTTTGTCTAAGGCATTAATGTCAAATTCCCGGAAATGTGGTGACGAGAGAGGACCGTTTTAGCTCATGTCAGGACAATGTGCTTCAGTAATTTCTCCATCCCTGGAGAGCTTATTAAACACTAAACAAAATGTCTCAGAATATAACTGATTGAGTGTTTTAAATTATGCCCTTTTGTTTGGCTTTTGGCCAGCTGCTCATTGCACAGGGCTGTGGCAAACAAAACCTGTAATTTACACTGACAGCATCATGCAGTTCACTCTGCAAGCTTCTCAACTCAGAACTTTTATAAAGTAAACATTCAAATAAACCTCAGGTTCTTAATGTAAACACATTTTGTAACTCTAAACTTGGCCAAACAGTTAAGAATCAAATAAGGGACTGTATTTTTTCCCCTTCCCATGAAAATGTCATAATATATTTTTCCTTTGCTTTGCTGATAAATATGGATATCTCTACATGAGTAATGAGAAAAGACAGCAGTAATCAAATAACTTTTTTTCTTTCTCACATTTCTTTTTTTTTTAACCATGTGCCTTTAGCACCAAATTCCTAACTTTTATTTTTTCCTACCAAGTGTATCTTAGTGAGGACTGACACAAATTCCACTATACATGGTATAACTGCTTATCACAGTCCACTTGGTCCAAACTCAGAATGCAAAATGCAACTTAGTGGACTTCTATGAAATGTATAATTCTCAGATATTTCTGTGATTTTGCTGTTTGCTTTTTTTTTTTTATTCCCCCAATTTGATGAATTCATTTTCTTTGAAAAGAGTGTTTCCTTAAAACTGAAATGTTAAGTCTAAATGTGTCGGCAGAAATAAAATGGTAAGAAATCTGAATGGGCAGATGCTGTAGCAGAGCCATCAGTCAATACCTGCACATGAGGGAGAAGTACAAGAACCCGTGCTGCAAGTGATTGTGCTGTAAATAAAGAGCCCAGGACAGATTTATCCTGCAAATTGCCTAATCAAAGAGAGGTTATGGAAAGGAGTAGTGACCTAGCTACGTTATCTATAAGTTATCACTTCTGGAGTGGGATTTTAGTTTGTGTAAAGATGCCTGTCTTCAGTCACCTGAGTGGAGCTGTCGTGACAACACTGTTGTGGACTGTTGTGGACAACACTGGGATCTTTGGCACCAGCCCCTAAATGGAGGCATCTGAACAAAGTCCCCCACTTTAGATCTGTAAGCTGAATCTTGCCTTTAATGCCAAACATGGAACAGTTTCTCTTTCGTTTCTGAACATAACAGCTACAGTCAAAAGCAGAGGGGGGGACATGAGCAGGAGGAGGACAGAACTTGCTCCATGTTAGGCTTGCTAGAAGGTGCTGTGGTACACCTGTCATGAGATCATCTGGATACCTCATGTAAGAATGGAGAAACAGAAACAATCTGAATAGGAAGTGAAGGTTGGGATTCTTTTTGAGCTGCAACCAAAACTACATGTTTTGCCATAATGACTGCAAAAATATGTACTCTTTATAGAGCTGATGACAAGAACAGAAAAGGAAATTAAATGATTTTAATACTAAGGACTAAAGTATCTGAGAACAGATGGATCAAATAGAATAAACACATGAAAGAAAAAAAAGAAACCAATGCACAGAACTTGCATATGAATGTCTGTGTAGTATATACTTTATGAAGTATTTACAAATTCCTCTAATGTAGTTGTTTGTACTCTCTTGTTTTATGTGTTTGTTCTGAATGCAATGGTACTGAGTAAGGCTTAGCACCTGTAATGACTTACAGCATCATCATTCCATTTTATGCAGGAAAGTGAGGAATTTGTGTCAAGTAAGGAAGGACTTCCTGAGTGTAATACAGCAAATTATCAGCTTTTTCTTTCCCACTGCAATTATAATAGCTGAACAAACAAAATAACATGAGAAGTTTCTTAAATAATTAAGGTAGAGGTCTGGATGCTACAAGGAAGTGGAATGGTGTTAAAATGTTTCAGGACAGATTTTTTTCTGCATTCCTGGTATTAGTGGCATCTTGTGATGGAATCCATATACTCCTGTGTCCTAATTCTTGAAGGTATTTCCGTGTCTTAAATATTCATCATACGAATTTTGTCTAATTGCTCTTTTATTTGTATGCATTCATTCAAAGAGGACTTGTGATATGTTCTCTCCAGCATTTTTTGAGATAAATATAATTGAAGCTATTTTTAGTATTTTTCTTTTAAAAACAAACAACCTCTCCCTTTCTTCTTGGAGGTAGGAGAGCTCTGCTTTATTGGGAATGATTTTTAAAAGCCTAACTGTTCCCATCAGCTCAGCATCTTCCTTCCTCTCCCCATTATTTTTATGAACTGCTGCATGCCTTATTTCATTGGGAATTCTGGCTGCAGCTCTCCAGGAGGATGAAGGCTGCACGCCTGAGCTCGTTTGAAGCTCTGACGCCACATGCTAGTACTTATTTCTTTAAATTTTGACTAAATATTTAATTTATTTTCAAGAGACTTATGCATGGGTTCCTATGATCTCATACTTTGATTTTTAGAAAGAAAAGGAGAAAGTGAAGGTTGTGATATCCTACAGCTATCCAAATACTCAGCTTTTGCAATGGCAAATCAAACTTCTGATACTGCTTCTTCATTTGGGTGCAGTGAGGATAGGTAGCTGTTTGCAAGTACAGCATTATTTGCTGTGGAAAAAAAGCTGTCTGTTTGTATAGTGAAACAAAATGAGTTATGGAAGTTTGGCTTTTGACTGGATTTGTTTTATTGCCCAACAGTGTGCAAACTACCTGGCTTTCTACCCTGTTGGGAGGAACACAAAGGTTTTCTGCAACATACTCTTATCAGGGTCAAACTGTACTCTTGCTTAATAGCCTGGACACTAAAAGATACCTGTTTTCAAGAGCCCAGTAGACAATGAATAATTCAGAAGTCTTTAATTCTTTCTTGCATTTTAGTTGAAATTAGCTTAGGGATGAAGAAATGGGATGATGATGGATAGGCACACAGGCTAAGAAACTCAGTTAAAAGTTGGCCTTTGTAAATATCTGTTTCAAACAATTGTATGTAAATAGTCAAACCCTCAAGGGTGTTTTTATGCACATAAAGAGAAACATATCCACGCTGGGAGAGGGGTAAATGAACTGCTCTAAGCTCAGTCAGTCTTCCTTCAGTTCAGATACCAGGATTAACAGGATAGAACAGCAGAGCATTACTTGAGGACAGGTGGGGAAGGAGTGCAGACTTGGCACATCATTCTGCTTTCCCCTCAGCAGATACATGCCAGTTCTCTTCTTTACTGTAGTTTCTTCTCTTGTTAAAAACTAGTGCTGCTAAAAACTAGTGCTCCCATTTCCCAGTCAGCTTTAAAATAGTTCATCAGTTTCTCAGGCAAGTTCTTTTAGAATACTTAAACACCATTTAGTCCTTGGTAAAGTGGTAGTAAGCTTGTTTGCTTTGTGTTGTACAAATTTGATTTAAAGCTTTTTCTACTTGCTAGTAGAACTGTTATTCAGGTTCAGATGACTTCACAGACTCTTTCTCCATAAAGAGTCTAATGTGAAAACCTCCGTGACTTCCAAAACGGAAGTCCAATGCTGTCAGTCAGGGACAAATACAAATAAAAAAGAGGTTGTGACAAATGAACCAAATTAATTTCATACTTCATTGTTCAGAGGAGAAAGGTCTCCAGATTCTCATTTCAGCCATTGTCATTATTTTGGATTGATAATCAGTAGTCTAGCATTTATAAGATTATCTGTTTATATATGGACTTCAACTCTGGATATGCTTTTACACAGTTAAATACATTTCTCTTGTTTTGCTCCACTTTCTGCTTTTCTTTTTTTGTTGTGGCTGTGCAGCTCCTACATCAGTATAATCTGTTCTCTAATTTTGATTTAAATACTTATCAATAGTATAATCGTATTTCTCTGGATGTTCTTCTCACATAGTTTAGAAATATAAAATCACATTCTATCCGTGCCCATATTTGCAACTGGACAGACAAATTTTTATGTTGGATTCTTGAAATTGTATAGGAGTCCTTTCACCCGTGTTCTTTGGCTGTTTGGTTTGTAGTTGGGTTTTTTTTTTTTAATTATGCTTGTTTGAAATGCCCTTTGGTTAGACAGAGCTTTGCTATTTCCTGTCAAACTTCATTAGCTACTTAAATGCTTTATTTACAAGAGTACAGAGTTTTCATGATTGCATCCCTAATTGGTGTGTCATCCTGAACTGTGCCTGCATCTGCACCTGCCAACTTTCTGTTAAGTTTAAATAGTCTTTATCTTAATTTTAAGCTTAAATACCAGTAGCCTATTTTTGTTTTATTTTAGGTAAAGTTGTGCATCCTATTCCAAAAGTCTTCCACAGTCTAATAAAATGGAACTCTTTCTTTCAGCATCATTTTCTCAACTACTTTATGAAATAGGATTGTAATGCCAGAACCTGTGCTTTGGTACTAGAACTACTTCAAAGATGTAGCCATGGAGACAGTCTTGTTGTCAGGTGGCTAAAAAGCTAATTTTTTTCTCCTAGCACGTTGAAAATTCTTTTATATGATGTTATTTTTATCATGAACAGCTCCTTCTCAGTTTTCTCCAAGAAATTCTCTGGGTATCTGCTCTGTATCATAAAACCACCTGTCTTTGCATTTGGTAATCAGAATACCCAAGGGCAAGCTTGTGTGTACTGTTTTGAAACTCAGATCTTTGCATACGTAACTGTTAAACTGCACACTTCAATGAAATGCTGGCAGTGAAATCTGATATTATATGGAATTAGCTGAATTTTAAGATTAGTTGCAGACAAGAAATTTAGACCAAACTAATTTTAAAATTTGATAATACTTATAAGCATATGTGGAAAACAGGCTGATACACAATTCATGTAAAATGAATGTTGTATGTCATGCAACTAGTAAAAGCTCTGTTTGAAATGCTTTCTTTTCTTTCTTTGTATTGGAATGCCTGCTTTTCTTACTTTGCATCTGAAGTTAATACAGAGCTAAAGAAGATGGGAATTCACAGAGATCAGGATCTTGAATCTGTAACATACATTCCTTTGGTAAAACTATTGATTCACACACCATGCTGTTGGATATTTGCTATTGCAAAAAATGATGTATTCCAAAGTGGTATTACAAACCTCCTTACCCTCTGGTAAACTTAGGGCTTAGGAAGCTAAATCAGCTCAGCCCTTCTGTAGGTTCAGCCGTTCTGTAGGTTCAGCCCTTCTGTAGGTTCAGTTCTGTATATTTTAATCATCCTTTATTTCTAGGCCAAATGATACACTCCGGGAGAACTAAAGCACATGCAGATGATCACAGTAGTTTTCAGTCTCTTAAGGAGAACTGAACTGTGTAAACTCAGAATTTACTCACTGCTTCTTCAGTCAGAGCTACAGTGTTGGCTGCTACATTGTGTTCACAGACCACAAGAAAACGGGCTCTGAACCAATGACAATCTAGATAGGTTGATATTTCAATAAGAGTTGTGGATGACTAGCAATTAATAACATGAATTTATGGATGTGGTGCTGTATTACAGTGGTGAAGCTTTGATAAGCTTTGATACGCATGTTTACAAGGTCCTTGGAGTTTTAATAGAGGGGTTTTCATTAACTTTATTTATAATCTATAGTTTTTATTGGCTATACTTAAATCTAGCCTATAAGGATTTTGGAGGTTTATAGCAAACTTAGATATATAAGAAGTTAAGTAACTTTATCCAGTGAGTGTGTTTATCCAAATATGTCGTCAAGCTTCTCAATTTCCCTTTTAGAAACCCAGTTAGGGACAGACTGACTCATTCTCCTGTCTGACAGAACACAAAGACATCCAGAGTTTAGCTGGCAAGACTGTTGAGAAAAAGGGAGAATTTTAGGATTTCAGGGAATGGGTCTTGCTTCTCAGTTCCTCAGTTGGATGCAAATGAAATTTTGAAATGAGAAACATGTGAAATCTTGTCTAAACATTTAATAAATTATGTCCCAATTTCCTGATGACTTAAACACAAATTGTAGAGTCTGAACATTCCTAAAAGTCATCTTAATAGTTGTAAATTTATACATCAGAGTGAGGTCTGCAGTGCTCAGAATTTCCTGATAACCCTGATGTTTCTAGCAAACAAATCAGAATGAAAGGAGAGGAGGGTGCATGGTCTCCATTTCTGCTAGGTTTTATTTCCTCTTCCACAAGCTTGTCTGATTTTGTTCAGGCTATGAGGAGGAAGGAGGCTATCATAGTGTGTGAGGAAATGCAAGTGAGATGGTAACAATTATGGTTTACTGAAATGGAAGGGCAGTTCAAGAAAAACAGGGTTTAGTACCTATTAGTACGTGATAGTGTTTGTGGGGCACCTGTCTTTACCCAGTGACTTGAAGATGCTGTGAATCAGAGTGCTGAGGCTAAGGAATTTCCCGGTAGCAGTAAAAGCCAAGACCCTGACTGCTTTTAAAAGTGAAGAGCTCTGTTTGAAGTTGCAGGTTTTTAATGAGCTCTTGTAATTTCAAGCAAAACGTGTGACTTGAAAAGGTACTGGCAAGGAAGTAAATAAGGCAAAGAGCAGCTTTAGTGATGTGCTTTTGCCGTGCCTTAACTTGGATGCTGTCTCTGCTGAAGATGCTCAGTAGATCTTGGTCAGAGAATGAGAGCAGACCTGTGCAAGGTATATCTCATCAAGCTCATGTACACATTTGAAAACAACCACGTTTCTGGATTCAGAGTTGCCCTTCTCCAGCACAAAGGCAGAGTCTGGGAGAAGGTAACTGATGCTGGGCCAAATCTGGCAGACATAAATCACTTAACTGAGTAATTCCAGTATTATTGCCTCTTTTGGACTTTTAATCTCCTATTTTGGGGAGGGGAGAGGAACAAAAGTTTTCTATGGCAGAATACTTCTCCTGACATCTCTCAGTAGTCATCACAACTGTTGAGTTTGGGTTTTTTATCTGCTTGTTGCTGTTGTTGCTGATCAAGTTGTGGTTTGAGAGTCTTTAGTGCTGGAGCTTTCCCTTGTCAGAATGTCTGTACAAGCTTCAGTTTTTACCAGCCATGTTTCCCAGCATAAACTTTTCTGTGGGAGTGGTTAATTCTCTGCCTGCTCAGTCTTTGGAGTTCCTTCAAATCGTGCCTCACAGCGACCATTGTGTGAGATTTTATCCCAAGGGGGTGTGCAGCTGAGACCTACCACAGAAGGGCAGTGGGCAGTTCTCCATTCAGAATTGTCCTGAAGCAGCAGACCTTGCTGCAGCCCACTCAAACTCTCCTCCTAGGGATTTTATCTGCTATGGAGCTCTCTGTTACCAAAACAGGTACCTTAAGGTTCTTTTCAGTCTCAGCCAAGTATTTAGTATCTTTCAGTAGAGGAAGTACTGTATTGAGCCGTTAAAGAGAATGAATTATTGAATGAATAGAAAAGTATAATTTTGTTTATGACAATGCAACTTTTATAGAACATTTCTAGAGGGATTGAGACCTTTCTGTATTTTGGACATCTGAAATGAGAAGTCAAACTGTCGACACTTGTTTGGAGAACAACTCTCTGTTGCTAGGGAGAGACTAGATGGTCCAGTATTTTTTCTATCTACTCCCATTTGCTACTCTGAGCCATCCACCCAACCTGTGCCTCATCATTACACACACTGAAACATACACGAGTCTGAATGACAAATTGTAAAAACCAGAGTTCATATGTCCTTCCCAAACTTTTAGATAATTTCTGTGTCTTTTTTCCAATGTTCTTAATAGAAAGGTTCAAATATTGAACATATTTTTTCAATGTGTTCACACTCTTGATCTTCAGATTCTAAATAGGTTGTGTTACCTTATCCCAATGTGTGGTGTTTTTCTGAAAGGCTCTAAAATGTGCATTTCAGGCTCAAGAAACAAAATAATGTACTTATGTAAAAACCAAAATTACCATGTGAGAAGATTTTGGTGGTTATTTTTAACAATTTTTTCAAGTAGTCTCTGTTCTTAACAGATTTAGTGCTCCTGATCTTTTTATTTATTCTCTGTTTAAAATTACTGTCTTGGCACAGAGACGGAGGCTGAGACATTTTTCTTAAATTGCTGCAGTCTCCCATGCGTGGTTCTCTCACGTGTGTATATAATGCTCAGAGGTTTTCTAGCTGGGCATGAATGCATTGAAGCTCACAGCATGCCATGGGAAACTGGGCTGATTTTAGATCACAAGTCTTGGGAACTGATATGTGACCTGCATTCTAAGTTCTCATTTTCTCCTCCCAGTTTTTAAGATATGAAACTAATTATAGCACATGTAAGTCACTTAAATTTTTCTGCCACGAGAAAGATCTTAGCTTCATTGAGATTTCTCCCCCTCCACATGCAAACAGGAGTACATGTTTTCCTACAGCAATGGCTTTTTTTTCGAAAATCATAATAGTGTCAAGTTTTCTATCTTGGAGTACAATTTAGGGATTTTTCTGTCTGTCTGATGTTGTGTTTGCTTTTCAAAGTTACAAAATCCTGCGCCAATTTCTCCCTCTCTCACAGCCCCACCCTGCAATGAATCAGAAGTGCACCCTGTCTTTTTTTGGTCACAGGTCTTGGTACAGTCATCTGCTTCTATTGTTGCTTATGATTAGACTTGTTATGCTGTGCCACACATGGAGTGGGTGCACTCAGTCTTATTTGGAAGTGTAAATTGGTGACTGGAGCAAGTGCCCCATTACTGAGGGCAGTGCCTCCCCGTGAGCATATTTGGCCAGTGCTTCATCGCCCATGCTGGCCACTGCTTAGGTGTTGATTTACAAGAGCCATAAATATGCTGAGACTTGCCAGCTTAGAAAGGTCATCCTTCCCTTTGAGTTCTGACATGAGGGTTAAAAGTGCTGACCAGGGCTACCACCAAGGGTAGCCTTCCACAGTCGTCCCTTTCAGAATTTATGTCCTTTTGCAGGGAGGGCAGTGAGCATCTCTTTCCCCACACATGAGGGGAGAGGGGGTAGCAGTGTAGGAGAATGTCCTTTGGCTAAGCTTATTGTGCCCTTCCCTTCCTCCAAGTGTGCAATGGTAGTATTGGTTGCTAATAGTGATAGTTTGCCTGAAACAATGAACAGACGTGTTGGGTGCCCAGAATTAAAAAAAAAAACCTAAATATTTGTCTATGTCATTGTCACAGACCAATGTCTGTGGAGTTGCATGAGAAATGTTTATCATCTAGATCTCACATCTCCTTGCTAATGACAGTAGGTGGAATAATTTGAATTGCACCACGGATCTAGAGAGAATTAGTTACATTAACACTGAGTTGAAAGCCCTCTTTCTATTTGCATTTATTCTTGAATTTTTGCATTGAAGAAACATGATGTGACCTTGTTCAAGAGTTTTGGGATCTTAACCCTAAATTCTATTTATTTGCTTTAAGATAAAGTACTTTTATCTTCTGTCATGCACAAAGGCTGTTGTAAGCATCTTCGAATGCTTGAATTGTGACAAAGATTTGATTTCACAACATCTGTTGAAAGTTATGTAGTGCAACAGTACATAGTTTTCCGCATACGAGCATGAGGTAATTCATCTGTGTACATCACTTCCTTGAGTCTCTCTTCGTGCCTCAGTGGTGTTATTAGTGGGACTGTCCCATTGGAGTGTAATGTGGAATAAGAATGCTAATGTTTTGCTTGTGGTGGGTCTTTCTTATTCACCTACAGAACACAAGATACCCATGAAAAAGGTCAAATGTACACAGATCTGGCATCCATTTCACAGCTTGCAAGACATAGTCTCCAGCATATGTAATATATATAACTCATTGCCAGAAAGCTAAAAGGAAATGATTGCATTTGAGTACAATGCAATCTACAACAATAGTTCAGTGTGCATGAAATTAAAAACCTCTGGTAACACGTGTAGAATAAATAAGTTGACAGTGTTTATTTTTACTGCAGCTCTCTGTAGAGATAAGGTCCTGCTTCTTAAAATATTTAATTGGCTTCATTAAAAAAAATAGCAAATATTAATTATACCCCCTCTTCCAGAATATTGAATTTTCCAGAGCTGGACATGCAAAATATCATTATTCCAATGTGTAAATGTGTTTGAATTAAAGTGTAGCAATGTTATGCTGGCAACTAACACACTTCACCTTTTAGTTAAGATGGTTCCTTCTTTCCTTCATACCCTGCCCCAAATTTCAAGCACTATTTACTTGATCTACTGTGGGTAGCAATTACTTTCATCTGACACTTTAAAATAAACCCAAAACACTTTGCCTAGGGTTCTCAGTTTTGTGAAATTACCTTTCGTACCAACTCAAACCCTGAGCAGTCTTGTAATATAATTTAATTTTGGTACAGTTTTAGTGTGATGTTTAGTCCATGTAATAACATTGCATTAGAGGGTAGGAGTGTACTGTGAAGGTACACAAGAGAAAAAACATAGGCTTTATTCAGTATTGAGTGTGGATCCAGGGAGGATACAGAGAAGGCTGAAATAGCTAATGTGGAAATGATCAAAAAGTATTTTTTATGTCAGGGCCTGGAAAAGGATTTAATTATTTGGAAGTACAGAAAGATATGTTTGGCTTATTTGCGTGTGTGCGTTTGATTTGTTTGTTCTTTTGGTTTTTAATGTTTATTTTTCTTGGAGGTGCTATGGACAAGAATTTGTGAGACTTAAATGTAGAAAACCTCATGTAAAAATGTGTCTGGGTACAACAGGCTGCGTGACAAGAAGTATGACTTTGTTACCCCAGTTTTAAGAATGGAGGTATGAGAGAACTGTAAGAAATGAAGCCAAGGGCTGAGGGATGAAAGACTGATTCCCTTCTGTTCTCATGGAGTTGGGAATGATGACAGGTTGCTCGTATGGTGAGATTTGTTGTTTTGGTGATGGCTGGAGTACTCTTGAGTCATCATCATAGAGATGATGCCTGACTTTGAGTTTCTGTGAGGAGAAGCACAGAAGATGAATGGATGAAGAAAAGACATGAAGAATAGGACCTATGGAGCGCTATAAACAGAGCAGAGGTCGACAATGATAAGTTTCCAACTCAGAGTACACTGTGGAACACTCAGAGAAGTGAGCCCAAGCTGGAGTCACAGAAATTGCGTGGGTAAGATAGCAAGGAAGTGCTGAAAGCTCATTTGTGCCCAAGGCAGCCAAATTATCAGAGAAAGTGAAGATGGATTAGGTTCAGAGCTTTGCCAGAAGAGATGTTATTCAGCTTTTATTGAGAGCAGTTTTGGTTGAATATGGTGCAGAAGCCAGACCAGAATGATGCCCACAATGAAACTGAGGGAACCTGTCTTTTGGTGAAGATGCCTGAGTTTGCATCGGGAGCCCAGGCGCCAGCACAATCACTGACTCTTGGGGATCTTCAGTAATCAGCTGGAGGAGGATCTTGGCAACCTACTCTGATTGTGGAGTTAGCCCTGCACTCAGCAGGTTGTGCTGGACACCTCCAGAGACCCCTTGCAACCTGCATCACTCAACAGGTTGTTGTATTAACTTACATTGATGATGGCAGCAGCTGGAGCAAAAAGCAGTGTTTTGTGGTGTTTTGTTAGATGAGAAAGACTACAGGTGTGAGACTTCTGAAGATTATGTTTCATAGAAAAAGACCCTCATATTAGTAGATGACCCTTAAACTTAAGATCTTATTAATCCCTTCTATACCAAACTGCAGAGTTTTGTGCTGATATTTGAATTCTGTGAGCAAAACTTACCGTAACTTTAAAAATCCATTTAAGTTGCTTACTAGCAAACTCCTTTTCTTCCCTCTCCTGTTGAGTAACATTCACTTATTAACTGGTGTATCTTCGTAATAAAGCTTTACCCTTTGTATAGTTGAGAGTCTGTATAGGATATAGAAAGTTTGAAGATGGAACACACCTATACATTTGGACATTTCTTCCATTCATCCAGTTTAACCCTCAGGTACCTGTGATTGATTTATTTTCCTCATACATTCATTTCCTTTCAGTAAATGGAAAAGGGGAATAGCTGTGCTTAGATAACATTTAAAGCTCCTTGAGATTTGCAGTGGAAAAAGACTGTGTAAGTGCTAAGCATTTTACTGTTTTGCTCTTTTGTTATTTTGGGGGGGGGGGGGGTGTAGGGTGGAGAGTACTATGTAAATGCATAAATACTTGTATGCATATGGCATGTGTTTTCAAACTAGGAACATGCATATCTGGAAAACCTTCTAGTTTCATATTTTACTCTTGTAAAATGTTTTCTAAAACAGCAGCTTTTATTATTTAAGTGTGCTGCAAAGATATGGAATGTGGATAAGTGACTTTGGACAAATGCAGGGAAGATACAGGGGACTCTGCGTTAGAATCTAAAGTAAGTATCTTTGTAGTCCTTAATCCTGCTCTTCATCTTCCAACCACATGAAATGCAAGAGTTTATAAACAAGGCCAGTAGCTTTTATGGTATGGTTCTTCAGGTGCACCTAGTAGGCTGTGTATCTACCTTCTGGATTTCTTACTGTTTATTTTACATTCCTCTGAACTTTGGTGCTGCTGTTTCTTTAAGCTCCAACAATACAACAAATTTTTCCTTTCTGGACTCCAGTTGGCTTGGTCTGCTACACTTACCATGCACAGGTTGTTTGTCTTGGTGTTCCTGTCTGGTCTGCACACACACACAGAATGATTCATACTGAAGTGCAGGAAGGACCTATCCTCTTTTTTTCCACAGAACTTTACTTTATGTACTAGGGGTTTGTCAGGCTTGTGGCTTGCTTGTGGCTCCATGCTTTAAAAGTGTGACTGAAGATGAATAAATACAATGACAGTAGCTTGGTGTTATTCTTTGTTTGCTGATAAGTGTCTGTTGTAAGGATTAGACCTTTCAGTTTGAAGATCAGTCTTTGTCTCTGAACTACAGCAAGACTAAGGAGGATTAGTTTTTGGCTGGCAACAAGAAAAATGCTTAAAATCCCTAAAGGGTTAACGTTGGATGCTAATCTGGTTCTCATATGTAGAAAGTTTTCACTGGTCCTGTCATGAACTTAAACTCCCAAATCTGGCAATGTACAACTGCTGAGGACAGTCTTGTTGCCTTACTGTAAAGTCAAAGCAATTCTTGAATGGTTAAGGTAAAGAGTTTTTACTGAGTCATTGAAGACTTACATTTTGCACAATCCAAACATTAACTCTTTCAATGAGAGATGTCATCGATGAAGGACATAAGGCACTAGAAAGGCCCTTGAGATGGAGGGTTGTCTAGTTTATGTAAAATATGATCATCTGATAAATTCATCACTACAATTTTTATTTAACAATTCTTCAGTTCTGTTCTTCCTGAGCACATAGGCAAGAGAGGGGAAGTGCTTCCTTTCTAAAACCTTATTTGCAAATATATCCAGAACAGTTTGTAAGACTTGGATCTAATTTCTTTATTCTTGCCACAAGAAGTAGTTTTCAGAATCCCAGCATCACTGTCTCATAAAATCAAAGTTTTTTTTTTCCTTTTGATCACATAATCACATGTTATTCATGTACCTTCTTTGGCTTGTATAAATTCTATACCCTCCAAGGATATCTTTAGCATATACTGTAGTCTTGCTCTTTGATAAAAGCAAGGCATTTCTTTGCCTAATTGAAAGTCAGGGATTTTACTTTGAATCTGAAATACTGTTTGGAATGCTATATATCCATCACACAGAAGAGGATATTGCTTCTGGCTGAAAACAAAAAGTCAGTTCATTGGGGAATACTTCCTGGTTTGTTTTTTTTTTTTCCCTTTTTTTTCTTATTTGTATTGGGGTAAACAAAAATTCATATCATTGCTTTATGTGTGAAACTTATAGAGTTCTAGTTGTTCTTAATCCAAACGCAAAATTTGCATCCTGAGAAAATGTAAATTGGAGTAAGGATTTTGAAGTGGAAGAGAAGGTCACTTTGCCATGTCAGGCAGGCTCATGTAAGAAGAGCTGTCTTAACGTGCTGAGTGTTGTTTTGGTTGCAGGCTTTTTGTTGGGTTTTTCTTTTTTTTTCTTTTTTTCTTTTTTTTTTTTTTTAATGGCAGGCAACTGCATGGAGATCTTGATGGTGACATTACTTGGCAAACAATTTGGAATCAGCTCAGCAAGTGACATCACACCCCCTTAGTTTTCCACATAAAATACATCCTCAAAGAAAAAAAGTAAAAAAAAAATAAATTTGAGACTTAATCTGAAATCTATTATTATATCCTCTAAGGTCTCTTAAAGCACCTCAGTATTCCCCCTCTTCCCACCATTTTCCAGGCAACTTGACTAAATTTAGCAGGCAACAGTGGTAAATGCTTTACAGTCTTCTTGGGAATGGGAACAGAGGTGAGGCAGAGGGGGAGGGATAGAGGGATATAGAGGAGGGACAGGGAAGAGGGTTTTAATCCCATGTCTATCCTGTTTAAAAAACCTAAATTACTCCAGTGCTTAGTCTTCTGGGCAGCTTTTCACAGTGTGAGCACGTTGTTTAATGTAACGTTTTGCCACTCAGCAAGTGGAGTTGTCTAACTCTGCCTCTAAAAGATGAATGTGTCAGATTTTGAGAAGACAGCAGAGATGAAAACTTGCCTTGATCTGAGGGTTTGGTTCCTGATTGATAATGATTCCCAAGCACAGTTCCTGATACGTGCTTTTCTGTGTGTGCCTGTGCTTGCCTACATCTGTGCACATTTTCCTGAGAAGCAAAGCATTTTCTTCCGCAGTAGCTGCGAGCCATAAATCCGGCTGTGTGCTTGGTGTGTGCTGCCTTTGATAGATGTACAGGAGAGAGGTGCAGCACACGGGGTGAGCGCTGCCACAATACATAGGACATGATGTTACACAGGCCAAGCAAAGGAAGAATTATCTATGCATACTGTGAGTTTAGAATAGGCTTGACGTTCTCACACCCAAACATTTCCTTCCATCTGTTCCTAAGTGAAAGGAAACTGAGACAATATTCTCCTATCTTCTGGGCTAGCTATACAGGGAATAGGAAATGTTCTTTGATATTTTTTTTTCCTTAGGATGCGTTCAGTTTTATTGCAGATTCAGAGAAGTCACAGTATAAAGTGGCTTTTTTTAAAGACAGTAAATGACATTAAATTCTTCTTAATTCTGAGAATTGGTATTGAAACGGTAACACTGTGCTTAAACAAGCTGTGGTACTTCTAGGTTACTCTTAAAAAATAAAGCTGGATTTATGGGTTTTATGCCAATCCTGATATGAGAACTTTATCATTCTTACTTTCAAAGCTTTCTGGAAATTATCCTCTGCCTTTGCTTTCTGTCTCTGTATTCCTGTGTTCTGTCCAAACACCTACTTTTCCTCGTGTCTTTTTTTTCTGCCATGAAAGGCTGCATGCCTGATGACATATTCTGTTCCTTACATACTGTAGTGTGTACCAAGCCTCTAAAATACACTGAAAGGTTCACCTGCTTCCTGTTGGTTATAACTTCATATATCTGCATGTCTCCCTGTATTCTTTGCAGTGTAACATCCTTGGCATCCTGCAACAGTGCCGAAGAATCTGCCAACCGTTTGACCTACCTTCCTGGCTGATGGAGATGCAGACATTATTGTTTATTAGAAGTCATTAGCTATGTTTTCACAGCTGAACTCTCAAAATACAATTCTGCAAATATTACTGATTTTTAGTGGGTGCAAAATAAGAAAGCAGACGGATCCTTAGATGTAATGTTAAATTGTACATACTTCATACTGTGGTAAGAGGTGACCTTACCTTTCACATTCTTGTTCCAGCAAGTTTGTAAACTCATCACTTTTTTCCATATATTTGCTGTGCTTCCTCTTCTCTTCCTCTAGCTCATTCAGTGTCTGTCTGTGTGCTTTTTCTACCATTAGAAGTTGTTCCAGCATTCTTCTGTGAACTTCTTTCTGTTTCTCTACAACTTTATCAAGCTGCAAAAATAAGCAAAAACTCCTGAAGTATTTTGAAACTTTTGCTTTCTCAGGCTTTCATTAATAAAAGAATTTGAACAGCTTAATAATATAATAATAATAAGCCTAATAGCAAGGTCATCTGGTATCAGTTTGGAAAGGGTTATTTAATTCTGTCAGTCTAATCCCAACAAATTAGAAAAATAAGGTACTGTTTTTCAGGACCCTCAGTCACCTTCCTTTCCTCCTCCTGCCATGACTGATCCTCAACAGCTCCTAATTAACAGTTACTGTTCCCAGGGTTGTGCTTTTCTCATTGATTGTTGTGGTAGACAACCAGATGTCTTGGCAGAAGAAGCATCCTACAATGCTTCACACAGTGGATGACTGACTTTTGGTTGAATAGCAATAGGTGCCTCATTTGTAGCTGCCTAGGAAATAGAGCATTAAATTGTTTTTGTAAGGTAGAGGTAGATCAAAAAGCAGTTTTCTGGTTTCACAGTAAATGCACCGTAGTGCCAAGAGTGCAGAACAATCCTGTCTCTTGTGCTTACTCTGAGCATGGCTCTGGGTTTCTGCAATAAACAAATGCTAAATTTTTTCATAGTTAGAAGTATTTCTTTTTAATGGTGGCATTTTCTGTTATGTTCCTCAAACTGCACGTGTTGTTGAGGTCTTTGTCTTTCAGGTGGCACCTTTATAGCACAGTTTGAGCATGAAATTCCCCTCTCTTCCTCAAGGATTTCTGCTTAACTCCTAATCATAGAATCATTAAGGTTGGAAAAGACCTCCAAGATCATCAAGTCAAATTTTTGACCGAACACCATCATGCCAACTAAACCATAGTACTAAGTGCCATTCCCAGTCATTTCTTGACACTTACAGAGATGGTGTCCACCACCTCCCTGGGCAGCCCATTCCTATGCCTGACCACCCTTTCAGTGAAAAATTTTCAGTTTTTCTAAATATTATTATACAGTGTTATTTTAATTTAAATAATCAATTTTAGCTTTTGGCAATCATTTTAATTTTTCTAAACCACAGAGGTATTGGCATAACTGTTCACTAGACTTACGCTGTTGAACAAAATAACCTCCACAAATTTAGAGAAAACTGTGATTGTAAGCATTCTGTTACAGATTTGAGTTCAGTATGTGACCTAGTTGTGCAAGGGTGTGCATGAAACCACGAGGGGTTTTCCTCCTTGAGCATTACTGGTCTAGCTGAAGTTTCAAAGAGGATCACTGGAGGCCATCAAAAGATCTAGGAAGAGTCTGTATTTGTGAGCAGTTTTGTTCCCCTTCGGAGACTGCCTCCCTCATCAGGTCAACATAGGAATCCTTGTGTCCTTTTTGGAAAAGAGAAATTTTGAGCTCACAGCCCAGTGCCTCCTTTTAACTGCAGTCTATTCTAGTAGGTCAATCTGATTGTAGTGTTTCACTCTATTAATAGGAAAGAATTCACAAATGGGCAGTGTGGGAAGCAAAGCTGGTTCTGCTTCTTTGATGTTTCCCCCACAAGGAATTCTATGTGCCACAAGAAACACTGGGGTTTCAGATTCTTAGGGCCACTGCTTATTTTGGATAATTTAATTCCAGGGAGTATGATTAATTATCTTTTCCTCATGTTTATTCACAGTTTAACCGATAGAAATGATGACAGGGAGAGCTGGAATGCCTAAACATGAGTTTCTTGAATGAGTGAGGATATGATCAATTTCTGCATAGGTTTCCAAGTCTCCCCCTGCTTATCTCAGCTTCTTTTAAAGTTCTCTCTATATATATATTCTCTTATGTTTCTCCTAAATAATTGTTAACTTTTTCTTGACACTGCTATGAATGAAGAAAAAGGAGCTATTGACAAGGCTTTGAAGATGGTTTGAGAACAAAATATTCCAACAAAAGTGTGGACCATTTTTCACATTTCCTGCACTTTCTACTAATGGCTTTAGAGAGTCTTTTCTGTTTTAACATAGCTGAGCTTGTTTCATGCATGATCAAGAAATACGAAGAAACCTGTGGTTATTTGTTTTGTTGCTAGTTTGTGATGTTCTTACAGCAGATCATTAAGGTTTTTTTATCTTGTTTACTGATAATTTGTATGCTTTACACCAGCAAGGTGACTGCTTTCTGGAATCATGATCCTGAAGCAGGGCCTCTCCTGGAAAAACATTTCTTACCTAAATCCTTGCATATGCAATCTCTCTTAGTAAGCAAGAGTCGCCTTATACAGGAATCTTTTGGCTGTGCTTTCTATATCTTTTAAAGCAGTTGAAAACTGGATTGCCTTAAAAGGTCAGGTTGAAGAAAACTGTCCATTTTAATTTCTTCACACTCTCCCTTATTTTACCAGAAGTGGAAATTTAAAAAATTGAAATCTTCTGTTTATCTTCTAACTTAACATAAATATATTTTATCAACCTTCTGCCCACCCCAGCCCCCAAGATTTTGGAGGGGTTTTTGGAACACTTAGGTGTGCCATCACCTAAGTTTCTAACCCTTGTCTTTTTAAAGATGATATTGTCAGGTGAATACACACTGTTCTCAGAAAGCAACCTGCCTCCTGATTTTTGAAAAAGTTCTGATGCAGTGCTGTTTGCAACTATGGCTCAGTTTTGCTTAAATTGATACAGACTGGGCATCAGCTTTGCATGAGTGCCTGCTGGTCTCGGCCCTCAGTGCAAGGTCAGGTGGGAAGAAAGCAAAGGTGTGAACTTCCAGTTTCTTTCAGCAGTCAGTCTGCATGGGTGGGGTCAAGAAAGCAAAGGCATTTATGTGGATTGGACCACCACTTTGAAAGTATATATAAAAATCTGAGGGGATATGTAAATTGGTGTCATAAGAAAACACTGACATTTCTGGCTACAAGCTGATCATAACTCAGATGATCCTGGTTCCAAGCACGTAAATGCTTGATTGAGGTGAGGGTTAGTCATCAGCCAAGCAACAGTAACCAAGCAAGTATAAAATAGTCCTGCTCCTGCACTGGTGTAAAAGATGTGGGACCTGCCAGCAGGGTTATATACATTTTGTATATTTTGTTTGCTCTGGAGTATTTGTTGAATGGCTACAAGAGGTTAATTCAAGCAGTAATCCAAGCAGCATGTATGCAAGAAAAACAGGTAGTAATTCCAGGTTTTTGTTTTGCAGCTCTCTGTACCTTACACTTCACAGTAATGCATTTGTCACTGTTGAGATTACAACAGTTTGGATTACAAACTGGTGGTTGGGATGGGTGAGGTGTGTATTCAAGGCAGGGAGGTGGAATTAAAGAATTTTAAATGGGAAAAAAACGGTAGTGTCTTGGGGAGACCTGCTCACATGAAAGGGTAAGAGAAAAGTAAATAAACTGCTGTATTAAAGCAGATTGCATGTTGCAGTTTTCTCCTGTTCCTGGGACTAGAAGATGCATCTCTGTTTCTTTTTAAGCATGCTGGCAAATCAGTTCTGCCGTAAGCATTTGGCTGTTGTGGCTGGGAACAAGGTGGAGAGTGTGAGCTCAGGGGGGAAGGGAAGAAGTGCTGGGACTGTCTCCTGGTACAGGTGGGTCATAGAGGAGAGAATTGGAGAAACAGCAAATCCTACATCACTTGAGATCTGCATGTGTGATGTGTAACGGGAATGGGCATTTGGCCTTGTGACACTTGCGTGTCCCTGTGCAGCACACCTTTCCCTCCCTGCACAGCCACACAGAGCAGAGCCTGGTACTGGGTTGCTGCACTTCCGTGTGGTTTGTTGAGAAAATGATGTGTCCCGCTCCAAGATAAGGGCACCTCCCTGGGGAGCAAATTTGACCTTGCATTTTCCCTGTATGATCTTGTGGCTGACTCCCACGTATCCAGCAGAGAAGAAAGAGAAGTCGTGTGAACCCCTGCTGGTGTGAGATCCTCAGACAGAAGCGTCTCCAACAGCCCCGCGTTCCTCAGATTACTCTGGCCAAGTGCTAGATCTGCCCATGCAGAAATACCCATTTATATGTATGCACACAAGTTTACTCAGCCTCCACAGTTCCTAGCTAAAAACCACAGAGGACTAATAAGCAGCAGTATAAATGTCTTCTGTTGAAAATTAAAGTGATAAAATCTTAATTAAGTGATTTGTTGTTTTGTTCTTACTAACCATATGGGCTTTTTGCTGGAATTAATACTTGAACACGCTGTACAATACAATGGAAAATCAGAGGCATAGCCTTACGTAACTGTGAATAGTTGAGCAAGCTAAAAATTCACACAAATTTAATAGTTTAACTACATTTTGCCACTAACTCTTGACTGAAGTCAAACTAGGATGTTGTATCTCATATCCATTACATCAGAACTGAACTCTTCATCTTTCTCTTTTTAGATTGTTTTGTTTTTGGTGGTGTGCCAGAATAAAATCCAGAGTAGTTACATTTTTTTATCCAAAGTTCAGTGTAATATTATTCCTGTTAATAATATCCTCACGGTCATTGTTTATAAATGTATAATCCTGAGTTTAGGATTACCAGAGATTATGGGAGCACTTCTTCCCTTGCCTTTTTCAACCCTAGCTGAGCCAAATTTCCACGCAGATACGTTGGTGGTCTTCTCCTGAATGCCACCTTGTCAGCCCTGCTGTTTCAGTCTCTTCCTGTGACTTGATTGACTTACTGGTGCCCTACAGCTGTGGTCCTTGGAAAGTTTTGACCAACACTTGCAAGATGTTGTGAGGACACAATCAGATAGACATTGTTAAAAGACTGATGAGGATGCATCTTTCCCCAACATGACTGGCAATGGGATTTTAAAAATGGATTAAGTTTTTAAGTATCCTTGATGGATGCAAAATACAGGCTTTCCTCTCGTTTCACTACTTTTAGAGGAGTTCTCAAAAGTGGTAGGAGGTCTGTCCTACTTTGAACAGTGAGGCACATGATTTTTTTTTTTATCTTTGGCTGCATATTGGGGAGAGTTAGAAACCAGAATCTGCTTTTTGATACCATGAAGTGAAGAGAAAAAGACACCACTACTGTGGTAAAGATACACTTTATCTTCATCTTTATCTCTCTTTTCCTATATCACCATCTCTGATGGTTTTTTTGATTCCTTTAGAAATAGATTGTTTATTTTTGAATCAGGGAAAGTTATTCTTATATTATTATTCTGCCTTGACTAGAAGAAGAAATGGTTTTGATCTGTCACACTTCTCATAGGTTTTGCAAAGGAAGATGTATTAATGCTGCTTTCTAATTTGCTACATTTCTTCACCAATGTACCCTGTTCCCAATGAGTAAAGTTGTCCAGTCACCCGGTTTTCCCACTACATTCTTAATCAAATTTGCCAAGACACCTAAAGTTTAGAGTAGGTAGAGAATTGTGATATAACATTAAAGGACTGGAAATCTTACAGTTGCCTTCTGAAATTCATTGTAATTTCACTTGAGTTTTGGGAAGATTCTCTGTGTTCAGAGCTACAGGGCAAAACTGTCAAGGGTGAGATGCACATGCAGATACAAAGGTACATTGTCCTAGGAGCCAAGGGGGTATTTGAATGGTCTGTTCCCAGACTTTGTGGCTGGTTCCACCCCTCCTTTAGTCTTTATATGTGTTTCAAAAATACAAAAGAAAAGAAAAAAACTCAAACAACTAAACGGGTCTCTGACATAATTCAGGGAGTTTTGAAACTGAAATTGTGGAATGCCTCCCTATTACAGCATCTTTTGGTTTACCAAGACCAAGAAGTGGCAGTGGTCCTTCTACCCTTTCAGTAGGGTGTTTACCTTTGCCTTTTGAAATTGCCAAATCCAGTGGTGCTACAAATTATTTCTCTGCCATTAAGTGTAAGAAGGAAAAAGTGTGTATAAACTTACGTAAAGTAACAGACTGAGCTTATGTTTTCAAACTGTTTTGAGCTTCTCCTCAAATCATTTCCATTTGTGCTCAAAGTTTCTATGACATAATACCACAATGTTCTAAAATAAATAAACCTTCACAGATGAACTTTATGTGTTTCAGATTATATGCAGAGATTTTAACCTTTGAGCTTCTGAAATGAGAGTTGACCTTTTGCCTGACATAATTTTGTCTGGAATGATCTCTGTGCCCTTAGATACATTTTTGTTCAGAAAACTTGATTGGAGAATTTTATTCATAATTTCTGCTTTTATTTTGTGATGTTTATCTATACTAAGCAGTGTGTTAAAAAATGTTTCTCTGAGTTGGAGACAACTACCTGGGATAAAAAACCACATTCTGATATGAAGGTGCTTTAATATCCAGTGATTTGCATTGCAGGGCAGAAAGGAATCAGATAACATTGTTCAGAAAGTATGGCAGCTGCTGCTGCATTGTAATTAAGCTAAAGGTTACTTAGGTATAATGTGAGAATATTAGATTTCTGCCTGGCTGAAGTTTCTAATGCCAGCTCATTATAGTAACTACGCAGACCAAGCAGGTATCCCCATGACTGCTTCCAAATTAATGGGGCATATGCAGAGGTGGACAGCTGTGTCATTACTGCTGGATGGGCCCTTGCAGCCACTGGTAAGGTGGCCTCCATGAGGTAAGTGGGGACTAGGGAGGCTTCTGCTTGTATGGGCTGGGAATGTGGATAGCAGAAAGGGAAGAAGAAAAAGAAGATGGTTTGAATTAGACAAAATCATGTCTGTTGATGTGTAAAACCCCCAGTCTGCAGTGTAAGTGAGGATCATCAGATTTGGGTCCCAGCTGGACCCTGGACTTTGTTCTTCTCTCACTTGCACTCATGTTCCATTCTGGATTTAAAGCTCATTTGCCTCCTTCCCCAGAAGTGGGTGAGAGATTTTCTGTTGAATTTGGTGGGAACTATGATTAAATATCAATTACTCATTCTTACCTCTCCCATAGGCTTTTCATAAATATCTTCTTGCCATTGCTCAGCCTTTGTTTGAATAGCATCTCGCTGGAGTGCCTCTAACACCTTCTTGGGAGTAACAAAGCCGTATTGTGCTTCAAGCAAAGCTAAGTCAATTTTTTCAGCCTTAAGTACTCCTATAACTTCATCTTGAGCCTGCAGAAACACAAAGTAAGGTTTTATCTTGTTAAAATGTATATATGTATTTACAGGTTAGCTCTCTGCTTTTGATTTTAAGAAAACTGAAAAACTTCTAAAATAAGTCTGTGTATGTAAAGTGCTCCAAAACAGTCAGTAATATGAAGACAGTTGAAAAGCATGAAGGAAGTATTGGTCTTTGTATTTTATTCGTTCAACATAACTCGAAGATCTTCAGTCCCTTCATCAAAGATTAAGTATATCTTTAATCATTAGATTGTTTTTCTGTTTCTGGACCAATGTGTAGCATTCACAAGACAAATTTTCAGGGCAAAGTTTGGCTTGTGGTTTTAAAAATTGGCTTGTTAGTACAGGATGGTAAGATGCTTCTTGAAGCCTGAAAGTGTTGTACATTCTGTATGTTTTAGGTGCAGATGGCTTCTGTAGTTTAAACCCACTACAGATGTGTCCATCTGGGGCTTTTTTCTCCCACCCTGCATCCTCTGGTGGTAGAGGTTGCCCCTGGCCTCCATTGCAGTGATATAACTACAAGAAGTGTCTCAAACATCCATTGTCTGCAATTATCTCGGTTAAAAACAAGTATGTGCTAATCCTAGAAGGATAGGATAGGAAGGAAGGAAATTAGAGAGAAGGATGTATCAGGGGAGGGACAACACTTTCAGTCTGACACCTTTTGGCTGGAAGACTTCTGTATCCCTATTTATGAGTGTTTAAGTAAATTTTAAAATATGAAATAGTCTATTCCTAATCCTTAGCACTGCAGAAAAAAAATAGAAGAGTGATCTTTGTGCATCTTGAATGTTGTGGAATTTGGAAAGGAATGACATCTAAATTAGAAAATTTAGTTATGGTTGGATTAACAGCTGATCTTCAGCAATTTGACTTGGCATTACAGAAGGTGGAAAATAAGGGATAAAAGATGACTTCTCATCTTCTTCATTCATGGTGCTGCTTCCTTTTGAATTTCTGACATGATTTAAAAAGTTCATGTCAGGCTCATTGTTTTCCAGTTTCTCATTTCACTCTATTCCAGTTTTAAATCTTAATAATTGAAGTGTGTGTGTATATATATACTTATATATTTATATGATGCATGTCTAATGAAGAGTGTGTGTATAATATAAATAAATATATAAAAATGTGTGACATCTGAATTTTAACCTAAATTAAGAAAGGCCAAGTGGGCAAGAGAGAAGTGTTTTGCAAACATGGAAATTGTTCTGTTTGCATAATGAAACAATCTGTAGAAGTTTTCCTTGGATCTACCCTCACAGATTGGTGCAGCTATTAAATATTCATATCACATGTGTGTTCTGTTAAGCATGTCTGTATTATTATATAAACATACATGCATATGTTAAGAATAGAACTACCCAAATACTGTCTAGGTAGTAAACTCTGACACCATGTTCTACACCCATTTAGGACACTTTGGCCAGTTTGCTTTTTCCTCTGCCTGCGAGCAGTTTTAAAGTCACTACTTCCGTGCAATAAGCCTGCCACAAAAATATTTTCCCTGCTCACTGGAAATCTGGTTCCCACTTCTTGAAATTACGTTTGACCAGGTTAGGCATCATTTACCAGTTTACAGATAGTTCCTTTTCTAGGTAGAAAAATGCTCACTCTTCAAAATCCAGTAACTTGTGGGCAAAGTGGCATGTAACACTTCTGCTTCATATGATGGGAAATGAAATGGCTATTTTGATTTTTCTAGCAAAGGGTGTTAGAATACTGTTGAATGAGTTACTTCTTGTGAACTGGCACATACTGTTTCATAGGGAGTAAAGCTCATGACTTCAAAGGAGAGTAGGGATAAGAAATAATTAAGTAAAAGATCTTAAAGGTCTGTAATATGTTCTCCATATCAGCTTTACAGTGACAAATAGTTTGTATTGAAGATACCTAGAACTGGGCAGCACAACTAGAAAGTTTTATGAGTTCTCTGCTTGGAGAGTTACTTCTGGTATAAAGATCATGTTTCCTGTCTGATAGCTGTAATAACTATAGTAGCTATAATTTTGGAGTGTTTTTGTACTTTGCATTTCATGTTAGTCCAGTATCAGACTAGGTAAGGTGTTTTCTTAACATAAATGCAGCACGTGTTTATGGTGGATAGGGGAATGAGGGCTGGAGGTTGGAGTGTCTTTTAATTTGGAATATAAAGTAGGACAATACATTACCTGTAATTCACCCTCGAGGACACTGAGAAGAAATAGCAAGTCATCACGAGAGAGATCCTCCCTTTTCTTGACAGAACTTTTTTGTTTTTTCTCTGCCTTTGGGCTTTTCAGGATGGTACTGGCTTGGGCTACATCATCCTTCTCTTTCTGCCTTGTTTGTACATTTCCTCTCCCACTGTAACCGACCTCTTCTTTGTGATGGTCTTTCGCCCTTGGCTGGCTCAGCTTTGGTCTGGTTGGGCTTTCGGTGCTGTTACTTCTGGAATGCATGGTTTATATCTCTGAAGCTGAAGGAAATTAAGGAAAAAAGTAATTGTTTTAGCTAACAGAGACTATAAAACTACTACTATAATTGATGGTGGGTATTATTCCCTCCAGAATGGTAATTTTCCCTTCTGCACAGGGCTGTTTGTCATTTGACAAAAGCTGACAACCTTTTGTAAACCAGCAAGACTGGGCTGTGATCTTTACTGGATGTCTGTAGTGAAGTGAGTCTTTACTGGTCTTATGCCATTGTAACAATTCCCTCCTTGATACTTCAAAGGCAGCATCTTTAGCAGCAGCGCTGGGTGCATCACTACAAACCACGTTTCCCATTTGTGAGACAAGGCCTACCTCACCTTTCAGGTAGATACTTATTACGGTGAGGCAAATTTAGATTCAGAAGCTTCTCACTAGGAAGATCTTTCTGTTCCACTTTAATAGCATCCCAGCCCTTATGATGTTCTGGGTTTTCTGTCTTTCCAAGGGAAAGCACAAAAGCAGTCCTCCACTACGACAAGCTACGCAGTCACGTTATCCATGTTTGGCAAAATGTAGGGACTAGCAAGCACATCCAGACTGTAATGTTCCCTCCTGTAACTGTAAATGCTCCCTCCCCAACACCACCACCACCAAAACCAAACTACCTTGCAGATCATGACTTGTCCACTCTGAAAACCATGCAGTATAAAACCTTGCTATTTCTTTAGGGCTTGAATCCAGCACTCTAGAGGTGTTAGTACCTGGTAAAAGGGAGACTTATCCTAACTAGGCCCCTTTGAAGTGCCACTGTTAAGGAAACATACTCTAAAGCCTTTGCAGATAAATGACTAACACTGTGTAAATATTGATTAACCTCAGGAACTTGTGTTTTGGTTATCACCACTCAGATTAAGGAATGAATGGATTATAGTCCACCTCTGCTGGAAAATTGTGGTCATGGATACCATCTAGCAAACAACAGCCTGATCATGTGATTCAAAGGTGAAATTCAACATGTTCCAAACACAGTAAGGCACAATTTTTCTTACTAAACTGCCAAGCTAATTGCTGAAAAGTACAGAAAATTGTTATGGTCTATGATAGGCACTAGATGATTTCTCGGCTGCTTTTTGGCCTCACAATTCTGCGGCTGATAAAATTCTTCGAGAGCCTCCTCCCCCACTCCCTTTCACCAGATTCTGACTCTAAATCTTCAACTCTGTGACTGCTCTCCTTAACTGTGGTAACTTTCCACTGAATGCTAAGAACGCTTCCTTTTGTTGTTTTTCTGCAAGAGCAGAGGAGGCAGAAGTAGCTTTTAGTTTGTAATGGGTGACAACTGAGAGTGGGGTGAATTTATCAAAAACATTACAGAAAAAGAAAGTGACATTTTCTATAATGTTGAAGTCTCTTCTAGTCTGATTTGAAACACTGGTTAATAAGAAAAACTTGTTTCTCCAGGTCTCAAAAAACTCAGGTGTGTCAGATTTGCATGGCAGTGTGCACTGGAAACTGTTTTGTGAAGCATCAACAGTGTCAGGTTAGGATGGGAGCTTATTATAGTGCATGGAGGAAACCAAGAGTTGTTCACAGCAGGCTGGCAGCAATGTTAGCTGGTGATGATTAGTTTAAGTTGGTGTTCATCCTGGTCTTTCAGTCAAATGCAGATTCCCTTTATGTGCTGTGGTCTGTTTATTAGGATATGCACCTTTTTCCCCTTGCTCACAGAATATTATTATTTGGGAAGAAGGCTGTTGGTTTCCTTTGAGTATAAGATGCTGGATGCATGCTTGGCTTTTGTGTGCAGTTAAAGGCTCATGCTTGTAAATTCAAATTCAGGAGTTGTGAGCTAAATCAGCTCACAACTGAATGTACTCTGAGCTTGTCTGTGGGCTTTGACACCACAAGCACAGGACACTGTGAAATGCATAAATAGTCCATAAATAATCATGTATGCAAGTTGCAGCCGTGGTATAAACTGGACATCAAGCTACTGTCAAATTTGTTGACAACAAATGTCAATATGATATTTCTTGTGGAAGGAAAGAGAAACCAGTAGGTAAGTAAGAGCTTTATACCTTTTCAAGCTTTTGGGATTGGGTGCACCTGGAAATCCTGAACTTGGAAATACAGTCCAAGAAGGACATCCTCCCCTGCATTTACTCTTGCACTGGATGTATGTTGTTGGCTTCAAGGCTATGTGCCACCCAGTTTTCACAGCTCTAGAAGGTTAACTGTGACTTCCTTTTAGGTTTGTCATGCCTACTTCCTAATCAGGTAAATCAGTCCTTATTGCAGTGGCAAAAGGCACTTGGTCCTTGTGAAAGCCAGCTGACTTGCCAGACAGGCTGTGCTCTTATGGAGAATGGCATCTTTTCAGTCAGGATGGAGTTTTCTCCTTTTCTTGTTGAGAGTTCTTACGTACACTTTACCTGTATTCTGTTCTGACATTCCTGAATGCCAGTGCCTACGATCAAATCTGCTAATGTAAATCAAATGCTAATATTTATCAAATTAAGCAATTAATGTGAATTATTAGAGGTTGAAGTGAAATACTAAATGTATACTTTAAGCACTTTCTTAATGGTACTTGAATGTAGCCGACAAGAGGCACAAGCACTCTGGTATTAGTAGCCTGCTTTATTAACATACTCTTTCTCAGTTGATCTACTTAAACTTTCTTACTACCCGTACACTGATAGGCATTATTCTTTGTAGTGTTGTCTGTCTACAGAAGGATGTCTGTGCTAATGTGGTTGTCAGAGGAATAGGTATGAGTAATGGAAGGCCAGTTGAAAACTTCAAATGCGCTGCGTAACTGCTGGTGTAGCAAGCAAAGTGAGACCTCAGAAATAGACAAAACCAAACATCCCATCCACCTACCCTGAAACTCCTCACCTTCAAATTGCCAGACTCCCTGGATGTGCCACCATCTAAGGACTCACCTTCAAAGCACACCCACCTGACATTTTGGACAGAACATCAGCTACTCGTGCCCTTGCACCATGGCACAAAAGAGAAAAAACACCCGTTCTATTCCAGAGGGTCCTGGTTTTCTGCAATGTTATTAGACCCTGGAATGACCGTAATGAGACATTCAAGACATGTAGCATCATTCAAAATTTTCCACCTGTGTGTTTTGGTACATTGGGCTGTTTTCTGTTTTGAGCAACTCTTTCCATGTTCTTGAAGGTTAATGAAGAGCAGTGTTTTATTTCGTTGGGTTTTTTTCCCACAAGGTAAAAATGTTAACAGACTCATAAAATCTGTGAGTTTCAGTTGTTCATGGCACCCAAAACAGTGAGCACAGGTTCTCAAGATTAGACTAATGAGCGTAAAATTTGCCCTTTTGCATATCTATCTCAACCAACACTTACATTCTACAATGATGGCATCTGTGTACAAGAAAGCTGTCAAGCAAAAAAGAGGTAAGGAAGAAGTGTTTCTTCTTGTCACAGAGTTTGTAATTCACAGAGGCTCTGTGATTTCTCCTGGAGAACTGACTCTTGCATCTTGTGGCGAACTTCTATATAGAAGTTAATTTAAGCCCCTTTTCTCTGTAGCACCAGGAAGGATTACAATATAAGATGCCTTAGAAAACAGTAAAAAACAACTGCTAAAAAGAAATTGATGCTGTGTCTGTGCCTTGCTCTTGTGATCTTTCACCTGTTTTGGCTCAATTACTAACCAGCAGGGATTGTAGCTATGTAAACAGAAGAAACAAGGATACTTGCCAGCATTCTCATATGATGCATTATGAACCATTGCTTGCATCAAAATTAAAACAAGATTGAAAGGGAGCATCCAGATCATGAAGTCATGTCTCTTGAAATCACAGACCACTATGCTGTGGGTACTTAATGGAGATATGTTTTCCATAACTGTGCTAATAGAATAGCACAAGACCTGAGTTCTGTGCTATTGTGCTTTCCATCACATTAAGAGGTGCCTGTTTTACAGAAGGTTTTGCACTGGTATCTTGTTTGAAGTCACAGTGTGATGGTTCCCAAGCTCATCAGAGTCTGTGTGACTTGGTAGGCTCAGTCCAGATTCTAAGAGGAGTGAGACTGGATTACACTGAAACATTCTGCTAAATCAAATAATTGCAAGTTACAAACTCAGCAAAGTTTGCATCTATTCTTAGTGTTCATGTTCTTGTTCTTTTTATAGTTTATTTTCTGCTTTCTTTTTAAAGATCTTGCTCATCTCTGAACTGAATGCTATTCTTCTGCATATAAAAGGAGGTATTTTCCTCTTCTTGGTGATGAACAAGTAATCTGAAGGGTCAAAATATACTTTCCTTAAGAGCCAGGTGAATAAATGACCAAATGTTTCTATGATGTGAACTTGGTCTCCACCCTCTCAGTCATATTCTGAAGGAGATGAAACTGCATTTGTCTCTTTGGCAGCAGTGAATAAGCAGGTGGTTCCGAAATCCCTGCACTTTGTGGGAAAGACTGAGGTATCTTTCAGGGATGGCTTCATGTTAGAGTTTTAAGAGATATTTTGCCATTTATTTTCCCCTTTAGTGTTTTCCTTTTTAGTTGGTGATTGACTTACAAGCTAACAAAATCCTTCACAGGACCACATATTTACTTAAACCCAGGGGTAAGGACCCTGAATTGTTAAGAACTTGCCACTTCTTCTGAAAATCCGTGACTAAGCAAGGAATTACGTCTCTCCGGTTTTTAGCATCCCTTAAAGGGCAGTGCTTTTGATTTGCTGAAATTGATAGGACTCCTACCAACAGACTGACTTTTAAAAGGAGTTGAGATCTGATTGCTTGGCATACAGATGTAATGGGAGAGTGCAAAGCACATGATGTCTTTTGGAAAGAGGTCTGCAATCCTCTCTCCATTATTATAAATATGGATTGGGGCAAGAATGAAAAGGGTCCCACAGTAGTTGCTACAGGTCTACAGGCTATTTTTCTTTGTTCTTCCCTGTGCAGCAAAAGCTACTTTGAAGCATCATGTTCAGCATCATGTTCACATACATGGCTAGGGAGAAATTAAGCTCCTGTCCCTGTTCTCCTAGTGTGGCTGTGTGCTGAGTAGTGTCCAGACATGGGAAGGTGCTTTTGGCTAGGCCACATCACATCCCTCCAGCAGGTTTGTCTTGTTCTCCTTTTGTAGTCCTGGTGTGGTCTTTAGGCCAGCAAATGCACCTACTGAACTGGGGTAGAACATGAAAAAGTCTTTTAATCATTAGCATCCCAGGAGATGACCATTTCACAGCATCACTGAGCCTCTCCTGGAACTGGTGCCCTCTGACAGAATGTGCTTACAACTTTTCTTCTTCCCCTAAGTGGAAATACATTGCTTTGTGGTAGATTTGCCCCACTTCCAAAGAAAACAGCCCTTCCTTTTGGGTAGACTGCTTTAGTGTTTTCCTGAAAACGGTTTGCAATGGCTTCCATCCAGACGGATGTTCTGTTCAGAGGTATGGTCTGTGCCATGACCAGCTATCTCATTTGGGCTGTGCTCTCATTCTCAGTAGACTTCGTGCTGTTTTGGTGCATAGGCTCGTCATGTAGGGAAAAGAGACTCCTTTAACAGGGGAAACAGCAGGATTAAGACATTTTTCTGGGAAGACTGATGCAAGAGTGCTTACCTGTGTACCCTGATGCATCTGTTGGCATGCAGAATTGCAGGAAGTCAAGTAGCAGAAAGAAAATAATTTGGCAGTCTGTTTCCCCTCTCACAGGATCTTGTCAAATTTTTGTCTTTGAAGCCCTTGGGGATCCTGCAAGAACAGCAATTACTCAAATGGGAAGAAAGTCTGGATTCAGCCAAGGATGTGAACACTCCCAGACAGGAAAAGTGCATGGGTGAGAACTGGACGTCATTTTTGCGCTGGTTGTGGTTTATGTTCATCTGACCACAAGCCAGATTCCTCATCCCTTGGCTACAGGGAGCCTCTTCTGAGACAGTAAGATGTCTTTTGAACTGTGTTAGAGTTGTCATGGTACTCTGCTCACAGTAAAGGTACTGTGAAATCTCCACCATCTGTTGCCTCCTCCTCCCCCTTCCAATCCTGTGGTGTTTTGCAGGATACACACTGAGTGTGGCAGCTCAGATCTTCCCAGGTCCATTTTGCATATGTCCAGGCTTACAGTCATCTTTAGAAGGCTGAGTCTGTGTGAGAGGTTTTGACCGGGTCCTTTTGAAGAATATATCTGTGTCACTTGTCTGTCATTTCGTTATTGGTGTGTGAATTTGTGATCTAGTCTTCATTCTTGTCATGTCTCAAACTACAGATACATAAATACAGATAAACACACACACAGAGCCCATGGGATTTTGTGCCAGAGAAAAGTAGAGAAAAGAACCTATGCCATGTGACTAGTTGCTGGTTTTGTGGCTCTGACTGAAAGTTAAGCCCGTTCTGTAGATTAACTGATATCCTACTAAGTCTTAGGTGGTGTGTGCCCACATATTTGGCAGTTTAAAGCACATACATTCACAGTGCACAGCATGAAAGCATAAGATGAACAAATGTGAAATTTTTACATTAGGAATATATGGTTAGGAATGTATACTCCTTCTTGGAGATGTCAAATTTTATTTTAAGTAGGATTCTTCAGATGGTTGAGTAATAGACCTCTTGGTGATGATCCATGAGAAAATCAAGAGTTTGGGCTCCTTGATGCATCACACAACATTTCTTTGGCAAAACTGGGCATCTCTTTTGAAATCTGAAATGAAGGCCTGGATTCCACAAAGCTCCCAGCTCAGAAATCAGTACTTTGAGACATGGACTGATTTTTTCCTTCTCTCTGGTAATAATTTGAAACAACTTCTGCTAAACCCTTATTTTCTCTCCTCCACAGGAATTCAGCTCTCCTAGTTTGTGGTCCAGCGTTTTGCCAAGTTGATAGTAGTCTTGGAAGATGACAGTATATTTATCACATTACAAATGTACAGTTCTTGTAGTAAATAGGTTAGACACAGTGGACTAGCTTGAGGTGATTTGTCTTGTCAGTGAGGAGCTACTTCACACAAGGCCACAGTGTGAAGCCAAGGGTTTCGTTGTAGTGGGAGAAGGACTCTGAAGTTGCAGGTGCGCTGTAGCTTCAATGTGCTGCTGCAGGATGACACCACCAGTATAATCTTTGGAGGAGTCAAATACATTTGATTTGTCCTCAACCTTCTGAACCCATGAAAACATGGGTTCAAAAGGTTGAGGAGGAATCAAAAGTAAAATACCTAGAATGTCTTTAGCTTTCTACTGCTGGGAATAGAAGGTTGAGGGGAATTTTATGCAATTAGCTGAATTGCCTCTGAGATTAATAGGGTTTGGGGTTTTTTTCAGTATGCTTCCATGGATTTAGGTTTGTTTTATCTTTCTTTTTAAAGTAAAAGGTTTCATACTTATTTTGTAATTAGATTATTTATAAGGATTAGGGCAAGAGAGGTTTTTGGTTCATGTGAAGAAATGTCTCTGTAACATCAGGTACATCTAAGAGTTTGAAAAAGTAAATTCTGCTATGTCATATTATCTGCTCCTCTTACCGAACAAAAAAAAAGGTGAATCTTGCACTGTCTGTGTGACAGATTTTTATTGGTAAACTGAAATAAAACTCTGCTGCTCCAATTTCAATTATATAAATTTACTTTCCAAGTAAAGAATTTCCTCTTTTTACGAGCATAAGAAGTAGTTAACATTATTTAATACAGTGTTTTTAGTTTAATATTTATTAATATTTAATTTACCATTGAATCTAATATTTATTACTGTTATAAACATGGTTTCATATTTATTATTCTGCTGCTGTAATTTTGGCTCTAATGTATAATTACTCTGGAATTACACCATTATCTGAAGCAAAACCATGAAAGAGTGTTACAGGGAACAAAAATGTTTCTATCTTAGAAACTGTGTGTTTAAAATCATCCTTTTCCCTGAGTATCTCGAAACTACCTGGACTGTAGACATTTATGTAGCTGGATAATTCAGTGTTTCAGTTGATAATTTCAGTTTTTCCTCGCTGTGGCTATCTCTCAACTCTCTGTAGGCATCAGTCTCCCTGAAATTTGTAGAGATGTCAGTACCTTTTCCCCTCCATCTGCCCTGTTTGGAACTGGCCTTGGTTCAGGCTGGGACCCCTGGTTAGATATTGGACAAAATGTGCAGCCTCCTTGCTGCAGAGAAACAAGCTCAGGCTATCCTTAGGAAGAACACACTGGGAACTTTGGTTCGCCCTTCCCAGATTCATCTGTCATGGAGATATTAATGAAAGTGAATGGTAGGCTATTCAGACTGGTAAAACAAATGGGTTTTTGCATGTGTGACATGTTACTGTAAATCCCACAGGAAATAGTTCAAGTGAGGTATTTTAGGACTCGAGAAGGGGCTCTCCATCTGTTTAGCTTCAGTCTTGTGTAAGGGAAAAAACCCAACCCAAAATTTTCTAAGTTTTGGGTTTCAGGATAGGCCAGAATTTTCTGTGTGGTAAGTGACACACCTTCTGTCTACTGAATGGTGAAGGTTTGTTGTTTTCTTTTGAGGTGGTTTGTTTGAGGGTGGTTTTTTGCAACATTATTGAGGGTTTTTACTGGCTTTTATGTTTTACAGGTTGTCAGTCTGATCTAGTTCATACATTCATATCTCATTTCTCACTCTTTCACATGAGATCCATGTACCTCCCAGGTCAATACCTATGCTTCTTTCTGGCTTTTGCTTTCTCTCTGTCCACTAGAAACTTAGTAAATTAATTAATAGGTTCATGGTGTGAACCTGTGTAAAGGTGTTGTCTCAGCAATGGCATTAGTTTTGTGTAAGTACGTGTTTTGGCAGAGTTTAAAAAGCAGGGAAAGTTTTTTACTGCACAAGACTCTCTTAAATGTTTCATGTGTTTGCATAGGCACAGATGGGCCCTTTCTTCCCTGGGTTCAACATGATTTTGGTAAATGGGAACCTACAAAAGCAACTATTTCTGTCTTCCTAAAAATACAGGTGAGGTTATTGCCCATACTTCTTTTGCTGCCCTCAGCAGACTTGATGCAGCCAAAATACCATCATTGTGTGATAATTCTATAAATATTTCAAGATAAGTTTTGTGATAGCATGTTTAAAAAAATTTTTAAATCCTGTTTTTGTAGTATTCCCTCGCATTTCCCAAAACTTTCTATCACTGCCAAAATGGGAATATTTAATGTTCAGTTTTAATCATCTAAGCAGGATTTAATGACTATAAATTGAATATTTTTCTTCCTATGTTTTTTAGCAGCATGACAGATCTTCTCATTTTAGAAGTATTTCTCAAAATAATAAGATGCAAAACCTGAATATAATTAAGAGAAGCCTGTAAGAATAAAAGGCAAAAGAAGTTTACTCAGCCCAGTGCCGTTTTTACATCTCTGACTTCAGTGATTAACTTTCCCTACACATACACAGTTGCACATACCAACACCATTTCAGTGGTGTTTACTGTAATAAGGTCCTGCCTTTCTGATGGAAGGTACATTTTCTCTGGCAAGGTGCTTGTGACAGTCATTTTCTGTGCCCTTCAACATGCTGGTAATGTGGTACAAGGTCACTTTGAAAAGCAGCCTATAATCACAATTCTACAAAAATAATCTAACTGAAGAAATACAACCTTACGATGTTGCTAGCTCTAACAGCTGTGAGCAAAAGAAAAGGAAGAAACCAGTCGTATTTCTTGTATTTCAGTGTGCGTGTGTGTGTCTTCATACACACATATGACATTTGAAATAATGTATTTGTGTACCAAGAGTGTATCTATGTAATGCTCTTGTGCTTGGTGCTCACAGCAAATACAAAATAAATATCCTTTATAAGATACTTTCATCAAAAGTGCAGTAGAAGTCCACAAAGTTTTGAAGTATCTTGCTTTTGTTTTCAATGAAAATTTATGGTTAGTAAGCAAGGATTATCTGGGATATGTTATCTAGTGTAAGTTAATTTGTTACCCCACACTAATTGGTCTGGGTATCTGAGACCCAGACTTCTTAACCCTTGCAGCCATCTCCATTTCCAATTAACTCATGGGTTTTTTTGTCTGCTTGCTGTTTGTGTGGAGTGCCCTACATCCGTGAGTTGTGAAATAGGCAGCAAGAGGCCACAGTGAGAACTACAGAATAAAAATGTACACCTTCAAAGTGCATATATGTATTAATTTTCTTCAAGGGTATTTTTGAGAAGCATAGATTTGTTGAGACATTTGTGTGGGAGTGTTCACCTCAGTGTTGCTTTTCTCCACACATGAAAATAAACCACAGACTTTTAAATATCCTGAGAAAAAATTCTTCAAAGACAGATCAAAGGTCTTTACTAATGTCTGAGGAAGCTGCCTCTCTTGTGAACTCATGTCTATGGAGAGCTGGTTAAGACAATCAAGATGATTATTCCATTGATTTGATCATTCACAGCCTGCTCTGAGAGGAGATGCCTTGTTTGGAGAAGGAGGAGGTGGGGAATCCACAGATGCTCCTAATTTTACCAAGAAAGTAATGAATAAAATAACTTTTTAAAACCAATCTGTTGACTTTTTCCCCCACTATGCTCTGTGGGTTGCTCTGCTTCAAATGATTGTCTTAAACAGTGCATATACAAGAGTTTTGTGTAAGAATGAGTCAATTGACATTTTTTTCTTTTTATCAATTTTATCTGCTTTTGTGGCTGTTGAGTGGTGTGAAATGTCCAGGTATGACTTTCACATCACAGAAATTTTACATCTTTGTTTGTTTCTTTGTTTTTGTTTCATTTTTGTTTGTTTGTTTTGGGGGCTTGTTTTTTGCTTCTTGGTTTTGCTTTGATTTGTCCAAAACTCTCTATCTCATTTTACATAAAAGCAACACAGAACACATACGAGCTAAGCTTTGAAAGTTTGTGAACTTCTCCCTAAGCTGGAATTCCCCACCTTTAGACAGCATTCAGGAAAATAAATTGATTTTTATTCTTTAAGGCCTGGGTTTTCTTTCTTATCTATTTCTTATGTCTGTTTGCTTCATGAACTTCATCTTTTATCATTCAGACCAATTCTCTATAGGCTCTCTGATAGCAGAGAGCTCTTGACTCTTAGAAGCTGTTGAAAATATTGTTTCTCTTTTGAAGCATTTTACTGGTTTTGTCATGCTGCCACAAAGCATCTGCAGGTGCTAGGTAGGACTTCAGGCTTGCATGTAAACCTAGGGTTTCCAAGTTGGTGGGTTAGGGGTTTTTTTGTTTGTTGTTGTTTTGAGCCAAACTTTTTAATTACCATCTCCATCAATGACTGTGTTCTACTGCTATCTAGAAATTGGACACTAATCTTATGTTGGTTTATGTGGTCATAAATGAAATAATTCAGTTTTGGTTTTTTGTAGATGTTGGACTTTTCTTTTAGCTGTGGACTGGAATTTTCTTGTCTATCCTAAGTTTTGATCTTCATTACATTCTGTGATTTGGTACTTTGGAGCAATACTGAGGTTTTCTTTGTAGTCTGTAATACAAAACCAGTGTGATACTGTTTTATTTTCTCCTTGCTTGCTTTTCTCATTCATGACAATACCTCAGTAGGTAACAGCAGGCTAACATCTTTTTGTCTGACTGGGATAATCCTTAGTTGAGCAAAAGATTGGCTCTGGCATTTTCCTCTTTCAGCTGCAGCTACAAAATTACAACACATGCATGGCCATGGAAGATTCCTCAACTCATTCCCCATGTTCACATCCTCCATATTTAATATTCAAGAGGAAAATTTGGATAAATATCTAAAATATTTTTCTCAGGAGTTTAATGAAAAGAATATCTCTCTCAGATCTCAAATCTGCTCACTTCTCTTTGCAAATTAGACCTTACTGTCTATGGAACAGAGGGTTTAGGTTTGGGGTTTTGGTGAGGAGAAGGGATGAATGGCAGGAGTTCCCTCCTCACCTCTGAGCCAGGTGTGCTGACTGGCACTGCCCTGTATCCTGCTTATCCAACTCCATAGGACTCTTGTGATGCCTGTGGACAAGTTGCAGGATTTTGGTAAGAGTGCCCTGGGATCACAAGGTGCTCCTAAGAAATTTTGAAGACATTAATTTCTAGGCTTTGGTGCAAGTGGAAATCAGTGTTGTGTATTTCTGCTTTTTGTTGTTTTGGAGTCTTCTTCTTTTGTTTTCTTTGTCTCTTTTTATTCTTTTGTCTTGTTCTCATTAACCTCTAGTTTTACCTGTTGATGTTATGTCAGGAGGATATTTTAAATTATCTACTACATGTTCACCTCCGTACAAATGAACACACATGAAATACGAGCTGCCCTGTAGATTCTCAAGTCAGCTTTGTAGTTCATTTTTAGTTTTTGAGGATTTTTTTTCATTAAAATTGACTACTGCCTTAAGTAAGTGAAAGCAAAATTACAACTTTCAGAAGTGGCTTATTTTTTTTTATATTGTTCATATTAATTAGTGACTGTGGCTATATGTGTCTGCCAGGAAAATGTGAAAAGCACAGAATTTTAAAAGTAACTGTACACAGTGAAATCAATTTTTGTACGTTTTCACATTACGTGTTTTACTAGCCACGACATTCCTTATTATTTATTATAACTCCTTACAGTATTCCCATAGGAATATGCCCTGCTTTGATGACGCAACTTTGGAAAATGCAATAAAAAAAGCACTGGAAACCTCAGCTTTCTAACAGGAAGTTTCTTGTAAGCAGTGAAGTTAAAATGCCTCCTCCCAGTCAAAAGGAAGTCGGATGGAGGTCAGTGAGCCAGGTAAATGTCCCTCCTCTCTGTCACTAGCTGTGCTTTCTTCCTGGTTTTCCCCCATGTTGGAAGTTTGGTCTTGAGGCCATCAGCTGTGTTTTGGCATAGGGCAGGTAGAGAAAACCCATATATTCCTTTCATTGCTGCATAATGACCCCACAGTGAGGTTCAGATGTAAAGGCAAAAGTGTTGATTTGCGGCTGCAGCTGTGACTTCATCCTGGTTTTGATGATAGTGTAGCCGAGTCCCTGGGGGAAGGGCAAGGCGTGCTTGAGAGGTGGCATAGAGCACATACTGTTCTTTGTTTCTCTGGTTTTCCACTTGTTCAAGTAAAATGTCTCTGGCCAGCTGCTAGCCCAGTGGCTAGTGAGAGTTGAGGAAACAGCTTTTGCAGATCTAAATGAGAGCATCTATGAATATTTTGCAAGAGTCTGATGTTCAGAGAGGTCCTAAGGGAACACCAAGGTCTGGATACCTTCTTCCTCATCCCCACCCCTCTAAAGGTCTCTCTGAAAAGCCCACTTGAAACACCTGTTTATTCTTTTGGAAGAATGGTACTTAAAATGAAAGCAGAATCTTTGTATTGCCCATCTTAATTGCTTGGCAGCAGTTGCCCTACATTTTGGTGCAGCTTTGTTACATGTGTGCTGGTGCTGGAGACTTGCAGAAAGCTTGTCCACCTGCCTCTGATGGCCTGTGACAAACAGGGTGGAACTAGGCAGAAGCAAGGTGGAACCCAAAGGACACAGTAGGGACCCTTTTGCTGCCTGTGTTCAGCCCTGCAAATAACGAGATCATCAGGAAGGAACTGCTCCCTGAGCAGCAGTTATCATAAATGGGGTGATCTGCCAGGAGAGCCCCACTGAAATTGCTTTTTTTGGTCTTGGTGGAAATTATGTTATATTCCTACTGGTGTTTTCCTGGCAGCTGAGGACAAACCTACAGTTTTTTAGGTGTGTTGAGGAGGGCATGAACAGGTGACTCCAAATGTTTGCATTTAACATGCAAGTCCTTCCTAGCGAAGCAATGAGTCATATCCTGCAAGCACAGACAGCTTCCTTAGCTTGCTGCTTAGCAGGGCTTCACCAAAATTATTTTATCAGAAGCTAATATTTAGCTCCTGAGAGCATCATGCCTCTTCTGCATATAAATAATGCTAATTTGTTATACAGTAAACCAGTGAGTTAATGTCACTTCTGACAGTACCTGTGCACCTCATCATCTGAAGGTCCAGACATGTCTCCTGTAGCTATAATATATATGCATAGATGAAAAAGGTACTGCCTGGTCAAACTTTTGACTTGTAAGTTTGTTTGTGAACATTTGCTTAGCATGAAAAAAAACCAAGATGAATTCCAAAGTGGACACTCCTTCCCCCTTTTACTTACTGGGTGGTTGTAAAGGAGTCCTTTTAATGCACAGGTGTGTGCATGTAGTCATCATATGTTCCCATGCATTAACAGTATTGACTAGTTCTTTCTCTGAAAGGATAATTTTTCTTAGTTCTCTGTTCAAATCAGTTCTGTTTGAGCAAATAAGTATTTAAAAAGTGTTAACAGTAGAGTGGATTTACCTTAAGATGATACACAGCCTTGACTAGCTAGATGTTCCTGTATGTGCAAGCAATACTATTTGAGGAACAATCACTGATCATATTCATTCTCTGACACCAAAATTTAAGTTAAATGTCCAGAGATAAAATAAAGGTAAGGCTTTTAAAGGAAAGGCCAGAGACTCTGTCGTGTATCATTTAAAACAAAATACCCACTGCACATGGTGGGATTCTGCAAGCTTTCTTTGTGCTGATAGGCCCATAAAGGTCTGTGGGGCTACATGTAAAGATTGGATTACAGGGTTAGGGACGGTATTTTGTGACTCCTACTGCTCGTCTAACTCTGAGTACATGTATTTTCCTTTAAGTATAGTCTGGACAGTCTCAAAATGTAGCTTGTTAAAGGTCTCTTGTTAACACAAGCGTATTTATTAATTAAGGAACGAATGTAGAGACATTAAGATGTTTAATTTAAGGTTTAGTCATTTTTTTGCCATACAGCCTTAAAAAAGAAGAATATGAGGAAAAAAAACCACAACACACACACACACACAAAAGCCCCCCACATTAGCCAAAAATAACCCCACCAAAGAACCACCATCATCACAAAAAAAACCCCATAACAACCCCCAAACCATAGAATTTACTGGGGTAAGAGAGGGGAACGTATATCCATAACTGAGAAGTAAAACTGACTGTGGTGATCGGTTTACCCATTGCTTTTCCTATCCCATATTGTTCCACCAGCCCCGCCCAGGTACCGCCCCTGCGATCTGACAAAACCCCTCTGTGCCCGGATCACGAGGTCTCTGCCTCTGGGGGGTCTCAGGGACCAGATGTGACTATTAAAACTCCTCTGAAAGCCTCATGGAGGGACCCTTCTCGCCTCCCTCGCCGTCACTGGGTTTGTAGAGCTGATAGCTAGCCAGAGCAAGAGTGCAGAGCCGTCCAAAAAGGACTACGGGAGGACAGAATGGCTGCCCTGCCCTAAGAAGCCCCGCTGAGCTCCCGGGGAAAGCTGCAGCTTGCTAAACTAAACCTAGCACTACAACAGCTGACTGTCCAGAGGAAAAAATACGGAAGAAATGCATATGTATGATAAATACAACGTAGATTGTGGCTTTTAACACTGGCCTTAATAATGTCAGGAATACTGTTCATCATTGTTCTCTTTTTTTGCATGAGCTTAAGACAAATAATGTAGGTTTATCCTCAGAGCATTTACAGAGTGAGATTGTTTAGGTCACAGTTTCAGCTTCGTGCAAATGTGAGTGGCACAGCTGAAATGTACCCATCTCTTTAACATTAGTGATTCCTTTAAAATGTATGTGGTGACAGGCAAAGGCTTCAACAGTAAATAGTAGGGCTTCTTGTTTCAGAAAATAGAATTACATTGGAGTAAGTTGCTCTTCTCTGAGTTAAGTAAAATCCAGTCATTTTTGGATAAAATGGAAGTAGCCTTTTGGAAATGCATATTCTAGATTTAGTTTTGCTTTATTTGAACGTGATATATACAACTTCTTAAAGTCCTGCTAGGTCTGAGACAGGGTTCCTAAATGCTAATTAGTAAAATTAACAAGAGTGATCATTCAGAAACCTGATTACCTTACTGCATCTGCATTGTGCCTTTCAAAATGAAGTTATTGCTAAGGGGATATCGCAATGGACTGCGTTTCTTTGGGATCTGAACAATGAAGAAGCCTTATAGCAAATTCTTGTTCTTGTGGTGTTCTTCAAATGTCTGTTAAGCCAGTGTTATCCCAACTGATATCCTTTACGTTCTGTGATCAACAGAGGTGGTCAGAGATGTGGGGCTTTAAGAATCTCGACTAGGTACAATTCAGTTTAGCAAGCAGAACTTGATCCTAAATGATTACTATTGTTCAGGGCCTGTAAAAATAGTTTGGAGGCTTAGTCACTACTACAGTAATAAATGTAGTGAGCAAGCTTTGAAAAAAATATTAAGACCAGTATCCCGTGAAGCTATACAGGCCACCTGTGCAAGACGTAACCCTGTGGAGATTTAAGGCTGCCTTCCCAAAGGGCCTGTACGATAGTTGTAAGGCACAGCTTTGCTGAATTTGCAGCTGCATGGTCAGGTATGGGCTCTGATCATCTGCTCCCTGGCCTGGCAGATCCAGCAAAGGCAGGGTTTGGCCACTGTCCAGCTGCTGGAGCAGTGATGTTTGCCAGCACTGCTCTGAGGGGTCCCATGTGTCCCTGCCGTGCTCCCTGCCCCGGCTGCCTCCGGGTTTGCTGCTGTGCCCTGGAGCACAGAGCACCTCTGCACCTGCTGACCTTGGCACTGGGGACAGACTGGGTGGCCTGGGAGGATGAAGGGGCAGAAGGGAGGGAGGAAAGAAGCCCTTGACAAAACATGGATGACAGTTTTGGGGAAGAGGCCGTGTCACCAATGTTAGAGTGTCATCTTTGTCTTAGGGAAGCTGTGCATGCAGGGTGAACTGGACAGAACATCTGGAAGGCTGTGAATAACTCTGTGCCCTACTGTGGGACACAAATAAAGCTCATATGTCTTTACATATATGAAATTACCTGTCTCTAAAACACATTCTACTGTGAGGGATAATTTTAAGGGCTGAGACCGTGACACATAAAAACGGATGATTGTGTGTCCAGAATCAGATCTCTTAATATTAGTGTTTGTGCAGGAAGGTTTTCACACTTGGGCTTCTTGTTCAGTGCAACATACCAGAGTTTGTTTTGCTGAAGAATTAGTGTCAGAATTGTAGCAGGAAAATTATGAAAATAGATGGCTTATCAGCCTATTTAATTAGTTACTTCTATCTCTAAGAAAAAGTCCTGAGGCAGTTATTAGGAACTGATACTCAGCAAAGAGGTCTTGTGGGGGATCCCTTGTCATTGTTCTGGGAGTACTTCATCTTAGTCTCTAGCACTGCTCAGAAACCAGAGAGCTTTAACACAGCAGGTAAACTAAACCAGAAGGCATCATAATGCCTTTGTGCAAATATATTTTGGGTATGGGATGTAGTTGATTCCCTATCTTCATAAAATGTAAAGTAGCACCAGACTGCCTATGCTCTTATCTCGTAGGACAAGCAGACCATGACTGCTCAAATGGGAAAGAAAATGTGTAAGACGCATGTGATTTAGGACTCAGATATCCTGAGCAGTACACATGAAGTAATGGGAATAGTTATTTGCTCATAGCATGATGATGGGGATCTCTCAGTGGATCAGTCTGACAGAGAATTGAAACAAAGTGGAGTACTTTGATGTACAGCATTTAGCTAAACCACTGGGGTGAGTGCCACAGGATACAGCTGAGGCCAGAGGTGTCAGTGCATTCAGTGAGGATGTTCACAGAGGAACAGTTTGGTTGTGGTAGTTTAGCAGGATGTTCTGAAGGCAGCCTAAATCCTTAAGTGACAGCTGAGGGCATGCTAGGAGAAGGATCACTCCCATTACTGTCTTTGTGCAAACATCTGCTTTTGGCCACTATCAGAAAGGTTTTTGAACTAGATCAGCCTCTGGCTTTCCTGATGCATTTTTCCTGTAGCACAGCTGAGACTCTAGACTATTAGTTCTCCAGCACCTTTTAAAGCTAGGTAGTAAAATACATTTTGTATCAATCCACTAATTATTTACAGTAGGGACTTAGGCTAACTTTGCCCATGCAGTACTTTATACACCAGAAGTTAACTGCTGTCACGAGTTGTTATTTCCATTGAGAAGAGTGATTCATCTTTCCATGAGTAGTCAACTGATCTCTCAGTGGGAATCAAATTTTCATTCATGTCACCATTCTGTAGGAGAAAATACATATGGAAACAGGATACTGTGTTTGGATACATGTGTTTTCTGTTGAACTGGGTTGTCTAAGAACTTTTGTCTCAAGTGTTTTGAGTAAATTTAATATTTAATTGTCCGTGGTTAGCTTCAGAATGGTAGTTTTGAAGGAAAAGGCTTACTCTTACAGAAACAGGTACACTTCAGTATAGCTTCTGAAATGTGCCTCAGTCCTGATTAGGAAAACCAGCTTTTAGCTGCTATAACTGCTACTGGGGATGGTTTTCCAATCAATGTTTTACCTGATGTGTGTTTCTGTTGTATTTCTTTCTGGTGAAAATTTGCCTTACCTTTCTTTAATTGCTCATCAGAATGGTCTGTTAGAGATATTACTTACATTGGAAAAGCCTCCTGGGCAAGAGCTAACCATACCAGAGATGCCTACTGCACTACTGTAGCTGTGAAAATTTGGACAGAATGATCATTTGGAGAACACAATTTCAGGATCTATAAATCCAGCATATCACAAGTTACCTTGCACTTTGCTTGTGTCCCTTTGTTGAATTTTTTGTTTTTATCTTTTTGCTTCAGCTGTCTTTTTAATACTCAGTATACAGACTTAGTAGGGGAATGGAATGGAATTTGGAAATATCTGAAGTACAAATATCACAGTTTTACAACGAGAATAAATATGCTACTGAACAGCATCTGTATAAAGTTGGGGTAACAGTGTACATATTTTCAAGTATTGTATTTCTTGTGAAGACACGTCTGTGAAGGTTAAATCAAAGGGCAGCTTTTTGAGAGGGCTTTGAAACTGTGCCCCATGACAGGATACGGGATTTTGATCTATTGAGTTTTAAGAACTAAATTTATAAACAGTATTTGTCCCCAGTCCTAGTCTTGAGGAGTCAGGACGTTGGCATCCTTAAAATGATTTTCACAACACAAGCCCAAGTGCAGGAGAATCAGTTTTCCAAGTGCAGGGTCCTAAGCTTTGTGCAACCACAGGAGTGATGACAGTCAGAGGAACACTGTGAGAATGTTATCAATCATCATTTTCTTTTGGTGCTTCCTGCAGCACACTATGGTTCAGGCAATGATTGTGGTAAGAGGCTTTTAAATTGATATAAAGACCAAGTTGATTTGGCATGTTTTTTAACCAAGTGTTTATTAGTTGAAATAATCTTGGGTGTTTTTTGGCATAGTTTATGTTTGAGTGGGAACTTGAATCATTGTCAGAAGTCTGTGTATATTTGAGCATGTTAAGCTGAAGTTACCAAATGGAACTGTGGGAGGCTTTTGGCTTGTGTTTGTGGAGTATAAACCAAAGCTCCTACCTTGCTGCCTCAAGAGCCACAAAAATGTTAACAGAAGTCAGAGATGCAAGAAAAAATGTATTCCATATAGCCTGTCTACTTGCCAGTACTAGCTTTTTTCTTGGGTTACTTTCCACTATTTTTTTTTCCATCTAGTTTAAGGTATCACAAGGGATGAGACTTCCTCTGCATTCCCATGGAAATTATTTTGCAGTCCTCATAAGACTTTGTGAAATTTTTTTTCCTTATTTATATTTCCTGGTTCTTTTATTTCCAGAGCAGAATCTGCACCAACTGTCAGGGGCTGCTTTCCTGTTAGCTTCAGCAAAATGATTCAGGCTTCCTTCTTGCTCCTGTCTGCTTTTGTTCAACTGAGTGAACCAGTGAACATTCACATGCCTCAAACTACAAGTCTTTTAGGATAGGTGATACTTTGCTGACGGCTGTGAACCTTTTAAATCAACCTGCACGTATCAGGTGAAGCAGCTGGAGCTCTTAGAGTTTCTTTTATTGCATTTTCTTTTGTGTGTCTCAGACTGGGTTTTCACACAAAGTCTTCCTAACTGGTTTCCCATGTTTTCCTCTCTTCTACCCCTCTCCCCTTTAACACTAAGGTACTTGTGCATTAAGCCTCACAATAGGCTGATGGAAAGGCCAATTACAGGCACTTAAAGCTAGACTAAGATGAAGTCAACGATTCATCAGTAAGCAAAAGCTAAAATTAATCGTGTAACCTGCATGTAAGATTGGGCACTTTGTCCCCATTTCATCAAGATAATATGTCCCTAAAGGACATGTCGCTTGTATTTAGACAGTTAGGTGCCCAAGACAAACTAATTTGAATTGTTGTACGAGTCTGCAGGAACATGTGAGCTTTTGCATTTGTTTCAAACCCCAAAATATTTCTGGTCTATTGTAATTTAATTGGTTCTCTCCATTTTATCTTTTGATAATGCATAATAACATTAAATACATATTTACTCTAATTATTGTAACTAAATTCATCAGGAACTGTCGTGATAGGACACGGAACATTCATTTGAATTCATTTGATTAATGAGCCAGGTGAAGTGATTGGAAATTGCTTACTTCTCCATTCTGTCTTTGTGTTTTGCTTGTTTTGCTGAGCCAATTTCTTGTGTGTTGACTGGCTTCCCAGCTTTTAAAAAGCTTGAGCTACTGTACACAATGAGGTGTACAGTGGCAGCTGCTTCTTGAAAAGTTGCCATTTGGAAGGAAGCACAGAGGTTGTCCTGCAGACCTGCATGCACATGCAAAACATACATTACATGTGGATACGCCCTGCCTCAGGTGGGAACAGAAGCTGCCAAAGGCATACAGAGACTTTTGTAACACAGGATCAGTTTTGTGAAAGATTTGGTTTTAAATCTTTTTCTTCCCCCAAGCTGAGTTTGTAAATGGTTTCTTAGATCTGTTGTGCATTCTGATGTGTTACCCAGTCTGATAACAGATGAGCAGTTTTGCTTGCTGCCAAAACCCTGCAAAGTGTGAGCAGTATGGAGCCTAGGGAGGAATGCTGGTCTTTTAAAACTACGCCAACCTTAATATTGTAACTAAATTATGGTTTAAATCACAAAGTCATCTCAATATTCTTAGAAGAAGATGCAAACTAGGATCACTGTACATAAAGGGGGAAGATGTGTACAACACCTGTAAATACAGAGTGAAAAAGGAAAGTAAGAAGCTGTGGATATTACTCATATCAGGATATTTGTGCTGCATGATCACGGTCTCTCACCAATTTCATAGCTGAGCATTTTTAAAACATACTCACACTCCTAGTTGCTGCTCTCTCAGAGCCTTTTCTGGTGCCTGAATTGGAAAGACTGTGGTGTGGCATACAGCTGTTCTTGTCTCCTCCACAGCTCTTACAAAATGTGTCGAAAAGCAACAAAGCAGAGAAGTTTAGGTTTGGTGATGGACTAAGTTTGTGTCATCTTAAAGCTGCTCAAAAGGAAACCCTGGCCAGTGCAATTCAGTAAACTGATCACAAGTGAATTTACACCAGGAGTGGAACTTAAAAATAATTAAACACATTAACTTTTATACAAGTAAAGCTTGTCTGCCAGATACCATTAGCCTGCATCTTTGTGGCTCTGTCTGCCCTCCCACAGCCAGTATAACATGGGTGCAGGTTTTGGCTTGTTTGATGGAAATATGGGCATGATTGATACAGATCAAATTTTTGCTACTGAAAGATTCATTCATGCACTGAGCTCATGCTAGTGATTGTGTGAATGCTGCTTCCTAAACAACTTTAAAAGGTTTCTGACAGTCAGCCTGACCTGAGACAGCTAGTTTTAAAACGTCAGGAAGTTTTGTGAGGGTATTGGGGATGGAAGTTTGTTCTGTCATCCTGTAACGAAGTTCTGTGCAAATTCAGAGTACTCTTTGCTGCTTATACAGTTTTAGTGCAGCTGTATTGGTCCTACTGAGCAAATGTACAGTTTTATTTGCTGAGAGTCAGCCAAGTGGGCCTCTGTGGGAGAATGCTGATGAACGTGACTATTTTAAACCTGGGTGTCTCTCTGCTGTTTTTCAAGCACAATGTGTCCTTTTTTTCTGCATATATCATGTTGTCTTGCCCCCGCATCCCTGATTTGGCCTGGCTGCCACAAAGGTGGTAACACCTCTCAAGTTTTCATTGCATGCCCTCTTCATGATCTTGCTAATTTTTGCTCACCTGAAAAGCTCAGTCTTTTAGTTCTGTCTGTTAAGCCCTTTGAGACTGTTCAGCACCCTGAACAGTCATTATTCTTCCAGTATTCCTGCAAGACTGCAATGTCTGTTTTGGTGAGGCAGTTAAGGAGTTAAAGGCTTGTGGAGTTTCAAAGAAATGCCGGACAGCTGCTGTAAAGTATCGCTACAAATCCTAGCTGACCTCATTCTTGTCAGACAACAGTGATAATATCCAAAAGCGGGTGCAAGACAGGAAGTGTTTCAGAAAGGTATGTGTTTCATGCAAAGACATCAGAAATGTGCTTTCTCCCAGGGCCACTTAGCATAAGATCCATATTAATTTAAATGAAACAGTGAAATTCCAGCATATGTTTACAGAAATATCATTTCAGTCCGGAAAAAACATTGCTTGTTGCTCTAGTGTACAAATGGCAAAAGCAGTTGAGGTAACCACTGTATGTATTTAATATAATGATATTGCTGGCTATATGAACCTACTTTTTAAACATATGGAGGCTTCACATAATTTCTAATAGGTTTGTTTACTATTTTAAGGGGTATCTTTGACTTGAGAAAGTGGCAAAGGAAGACTACAAATCTACTTACATTTTCCCATTTACCTTATACTCAAAGACTGATTTGATATCTAATGAGCTTTTCACTAATTTAATCAACTGAGTTCCTTAGTAAGCAGAACAAAATCTCATTTTCCCCCTAATGCATTCTCTAACTTAGAATGTAAAAGAATTGGCTTTTGAAAGATTTAACATTTTTTACTAGTCAATCTACCAAGTTATCTGCAAATAGTGTCCTGTATGTACAGGTTCCCATTATTTTCATTGTACTCAAAAGTTCAGACATGAGAAAGCTTATCTTTTATTTATATTTTTCAGTAGTACCCACGTAAAAGCATGCAAATAAAAATAATTCCTACCAGATCAGAGCTCTTCTGCGGATAGTTAGCGATATTTTCCCTAAATTTCCTCTTCGTTGTCTCCAGAATTGTGCCTCTTATAGTATGAATCTGTAGTAAAAATCAAACGTAAATGATTATTTTTTTAACAAGCATATGTAAATATTGGCTGAGAGATTTCTTTAGATTGCAGAGGTCCTTACTTCAACATTAGCTTGATAAATTTTTATAAAATAATTTATTAAGAGTTAGACTAGCTCCAGTAAAGATTCTACCATTTAAAAAGGTACACATGAATAATATGATTAACTTTAATGAAGTCTAGCAGATGCCTGTAGGAATATTAAAATAAAGCACTGCTATTTAGCCTCTGATCTTTGTTTCATTTAAAAACATGTTTCTTCTGTACTTCTTTTCCTGTCTTCTTCTATAGTTTAAAAAATACTCATTTATATTGGTAGGGAATGAACAAATTCTATCTGCTGGAACTTATGTAGTAATTTCCTCTTTGGAAATTCACCTGTTCGTGAAGCTGGGTCGCTGATCTTGAAGGGCCCTTTGAAAAGTGTAGCTCAGAGCCAGGGATCATGGGGATGCTGAATGGTATAATAGTACAGGTTGGGCTTTTTTATGGAGATGTGACCTAGGACTTCAGGGGAGGTGCATGAGGAGATCAAGGCAGGCTAGTGGAGAGAAAACCTGAGTGCAGATGAACTCAGCCCTGCTACATGCCGAGGAATGAAACAAATATGACCTGTGTTTTTAGAAGATGATCCAAGGATGTAACAGAAAAGAAAGGAAAGGAAAATGGGATTATTTGGATGCAGGAAGGCATGTTTTTTGTTACTTGCTGGTAGCAACTTGTTTACTATATACACACAGTTGTTTCAAACTGAATTATATTTTAGATTTGTCTGCTGTTTCTGGAAGTTATTGCCAAGAGTGAAAAACCGCACAATACATTTCTAGTATTAAACCATCTATTACTGATGGGTAATGACAGAGTAGAGGGAGAAGGCACCAGTTAGTCTGGGTTAGCTCATGTGGTCTGGATAACTCTTTCTTGAACCCTTAGATTTCTAAAGTTCTCCTATGCTATGTTGATTTCCCGCTGCTTTCTGCATGTGATGAATTGTCTCCATGTCGATGTCAGGTAATCTCAAGTATTCCTATGATAATCTTCCTCAAACTTTTTCAGGTTATGTGCCTTCTGATCACTTTTCTAGTGGCTATTTTAATAAGATAGCAAATACCAGAAAGGCTGCAATAACACCTCTTAACAAAAGAAGTATGTTTGAGTTTTTAAAACTACAGATGGCCTGTGTTGTCACTTACATTTTACTTATCTTTGCTTTTAAATGCTACAGGCACAAAATTTTGGATCTGTAGTGGCTTTCTTGTTTAAATTCTGTATTTTTGATGGTGAAGCAGGGAATTCATTCTCTAAAGTCAAAAGGGCTAACCTTTGGAGAAAGTTTTTGTAATTTCCGAACAGTTAGTGATTCAGACACGGGAGGGAGATAAAACCAGAATCCTGTTTTACTAATTGTTGGTTAAAACAGAAAACTTTTTGTGAGATGCAGTGTAAATATTCACCTTACAAAATCATCTAGTGATGCAAGATATGAGAAATGATGTCAATCCATCAGTCTGTCTCCTTGGGTCTTTGAGGAGATCTACCACAAGGAACTTAATAAACGTGTTTTCTTGTAACAGTGATGTAAAAAATGTGTTATTTTAAGGGTTTTTTGTTTATTTTTCTTCAACATATATTGAGTTGATTTTGACCAGTTAATGTGGTGGCTTTTGTTTCTGTTCAGTTCATAATTCCAGCCAGTTCTGTGGCTGTCCCTTTTTGATCTCAGTGTATTCTGATCTTTCTCCTGCATCTTTAGACATCCAGTTGAAGCATTTACCTCCTTATGAAATGTGTAGAAGGATTTGGCACTTGTCTTCGTATTCTGAAAGGAACTAAAACCAGGCTGTTGTGATTGTCTCCATCAAAGGCTCTTCTATGGTGCACACAGAACATCAAGTAATATATTGTCTTACTGCTTAGAAAGCTCTGTTTAAAAATCTGTGGATTTGTTGGTGAAAATAGTAGGATTTCTGAATTGATTTGAAGGGGTTTTTTTTAAATCCAAGGAATTGAGACACTTGTTCAATTCATGTTTTAGCCTTTGTGCTACTGAGCATTTTAAGGTGGATAATTGAGATAAGGCCTGGCATGGATGAGTTAAAGGTGTCAGTTTTGTGAGTAGTTACCTGTGAAACGTAGAAATGTTCAAAATCACAACATCTTGCTCTCTCTTGCATACTTGGAATGACACCTACATATGCATTAATAACCAAGAGGAAATATTAAAGTATTAATAGGGTGCATGAAAGTCCTGATAGTAGCAAGGGAAGGTGGTGTTTCCAAAGAGCAAGGCTGTAGTTTGGGGTGGTTAGACATGCCTTCCTTGAATGAATGGGATAAAATACCTAAGTCACTCCACCGCTGTCACCTCTCTCCACACTTACAGCCTGTTTATGTGCTCTTTGAGTAGCAGTTGTGCAAACTCTCTTGACCGGCATTGTCTTACGGAATTCTTACAATTGCTCCAAGAAAACCATTTGCATTGCACCTGTGGCAGTTTGGTAGGAGTTGCTTGTGCTCTGCTTTGGCTCTCTGCCCTTCTTTCAGAAGGCACCATTTGATTCTTCTGAGCCTGTTTCTGCTCTGCTAAAGGGGGTAGTGATGCTGCCCTGTTTTGGTAAGGCATGCTTCTGATCGAGAGGTGAAAGACCAGATAGAGCCTTCTTTTTACCAATCCCGAGAGAACTTGAATGCAGTGCAGTCTCTGAAGGAGATTTAAGGAAATCCCGCTGGGATTTGATTCTGTGTCTGAGTCATTTGAGCTTGTTTTTTGACCCATTAATAAACCTTGTCACACTACTGCTGTTGCCTTTTGTTATAGTCATTACATTCCTCTGGAGTCTCTGTAGCCATTGTCTGTTTTGTTTCTTTGGTTTTGTTTTCCTTCACTAGGGATAGATTTTTAAGTTGGCAGAAGGCATAAAATTCAGTTCCCACCACCCGAAAACTCTGTGCGTTTGCATGGGGTATATAATAGCCATGCAAGCTCCATTGCACGTTCCCTTTGGGAAAGTGCAGCTTCCAGTCTCCCTCCAGTAGGTTGCAGCCTTAGTGGGCTGGGAGTATTCCTCCTCCTTGCCTTTCTGCAGCCGGTACTGGAAAAGGAAGCAGTGCCACAGAGGAAGGTATAGGAAAGGGCTCTAAAGACCCAGATATGGCTGTGGGATATTCAGCTCTGCGGAAAGCTCTTCTTAGCCTTTTGTTTGTGCGCGGAGGCACACACAGGCTCTCCCCATGGGACAGATACCTAATGTATTTGAAAGAGTCTCTGTGAGCTTTGGCTTTCTACTGAGTGTGTGTGGGCCATTTGGAACAGACAGCTTTCTCAGAGGGGACAAAGGTCAGTTTAAAATTTTTAGGTGTACTATGTAATGCAAGCTGTTGGCAGATTTGGAAGATACCCTTGAAATCTTTGTCAAGGAAGAGGCCTTTTGTTTCCAAGAGAAAGTTTTGGATGCAGAGTGGGAAGAGGACTATTTGCTAGATATGTCTGAAATATGTTTGTTTTGAAAGCCACTACTGAACTAGGGGTAAACTGTGAGCCTGGTTTATATTCCTCAGGGCAGGGGAAGATGGAATCTGTTGTTTATCTGAGTGCAGGTTTTCCCCAGGGTGCTCATATACACTACAGAATATTCATTAAGCTGTTGGCATTGTATCTCTAAATCTTTTCTTTGGTTTCAGGTCTTAAATTAAAAAACACAAGCCAGATACCCCCACTCCTCCCAAAATAAACCTAAGTTGTGAAACTGTCCTTCACGCTTTTGCTGAATGAAGCACAAACACCTACTGTTTTCTGGCAAACCCTGTTTATCAATGTAGACACTCTTCTGAGAGTTGTTTCACAGTCCTGCACAGTCTTTACCTGACCTTCAGAAAGACTGATGACAAAGGGAATAGTTGTAAGGCAGATTTCTGCCTATTTCAGATTTGGGGTTATCAGAGTTTTCCAGTACATGACATTGAACAACTACCAGGGAAAAAAAAATATTTTGCTTCTCTCAAGTTACCGTTGGCTTTAAAGTAAGAAGCCAGGAAAGGGACATGCCATTTACATATGTTTAGAAAACCTTCAAAACATCTTGTTTTAAATTTTAATTAAGAGAGTTAGGTCTATTGTCATGGCACTATGGAGAAGCTTTCCAAGCTGGTTTGAGAAGATAAGTGCATTTTCTTTGTTATTTTGCATTCCCTAATATTGTGATATATTGTGCTACCATTTTAGCTGTACAGTTGGTCATATTTTGTACACTACTTTTAATATTGCCAAAAGGATACCATTAATAATGAGCAGGAACAAAATGGTTAGCTGGTTTTAACTGAGGTGTCATGTTTCAGCTATTTCAGCTCAGCTGTTGTAGAGGGTCAAAGACAAAGAAGATTTCAATTTCTAGAACTTTGCTTCAAGATGGAAAGTAGACCTGCAGCCCTGTGGTTCAAAGTCACCAAGTTAAGAAATTGATTTGGCAGTTCACAGGATTGTTGCTGAGATAAAATGAGAGCAAAGTGAGGGAAGAAGGAGTGTTCAGTGGGAAGGAAGCATCAAGAAAATAGACAGTCTGCTTAGGAAGACTTAGAAGCAGATGGAGCCATGAGAAACTGAACAAAATATCATCATAAATAGTGGGTTTGCCATACACTTAGAGAGATTTGAGCACACATTTTCTGTGGGTGCTCTTCTGGACATTGCTACTGTGAAATGGCTTTTGTAGACTTGAGTTTTACACATCTGCTGCTACTACCTGTACACCTTGCATGTTTTGGGTGATAATTTTGTTTGTTTGAAGAAACTAAAGATAATTTCATACTGCTTTCAAGGTAATCTACCGGGTTTTTTATTTGCTTCACAGTGAATGGAAGTGATCTGTCCTTCCTTCAAGCAACCATTACTTTTACAGGATGTTTAAGGTGAAATAGCCATATACAGTAATGTAGATTATAGCCACATTTATCAAAGTGACTGCTGTAAATTTGGACTGAGTAATAATTTTTAAAAGCAATTCTGAAATTTTCCATTTTTCTCTTGCCCCAGTGACTCCCTTTATCCTTTTTATATTTAGTGGAGTAACCAAGATACCTGGCTGAGACATGAATCTTGCCTAACAGTACACTTTGTACTCAATGTACAATTGGTTCACAACTGTACACTATAAAAGATGTTTAAAAACATCTAGACTAACATGGAAATTATGTAACTGTGGTGCAAACTTCAAAAGAAAGCTTGGGGGTTTCCCCCCGCCTGCTTTGCTTTGTTTAGGTACATGTTTGGGCCGGTTTTTTATCCGTGCACTCTTGCAAATCCTTCGTATTTGTACTCTTAAGTAACTGGTTCATCGGGAACTTTTAACAAACTGTGTAATCTCACAGTGGGAAGATATCATTTTTTGGTTTTTCTTTTTCCTAGTTTCCATATTCTTTTAGGGTGTGGTAAAATGAAATTTAGGTTGGTCTTTCCTTTTTTGACCTGCCAAAGTGTTTGTTCTGTTAGCATTGCTCTGCTCCCTGTAAATCAGACATTCTTCTCGGGCTGCGTCAGGTTACTAATGACATGATTAATGCAGGAAGGGTAGAGAAGGATGACGTAGTGGCTCATGCAAAGTTTACCTGAGAATTATCTGTAGCTCTCTACTGTTTAGTGTCTGTGTGAGTCATGGCCTGAAGCTCTGCCATTCCCTGTTCTTCAGCTGGGCAAGATCACACTTACCTCATTCTATGTATGCATTTCTCCCTTTCCTGCCAGATCTGATTAGAAGCACTTTTGTTTTAAACTCTGTTTATGAAACATTAAATACACTTTTTGCAGATAGCTGACCATAAGGCTAAAAGAAAAGTGCCATTAGATATCTGTGATCCAGACAGCTTTAGAAACTTTCTCTGTCCTTACATGAATTCTGATTTTTATCAGCTGAAGTCTTTTTCACGTTCATGGGTTTAACAGTGGTAGTGTGATGATATTAGTGAGCTTTGCAATAGGACCAATGCAATGAGTCAGTTGCTGTCTGTCAGTAGTCTCCTGTTTCTTCTTGTGTATTTGTACAGATAAAAGCTTACAAAATACAAACAGCAAGTTTGTGCTGCTGTCTCCAGCTTTTGAAACTTCCTTGGGCTGCAGGTGCAAGAGTTCCCATCAAATTTGGTTCACCTATTGGTTCCTTAATGAAGCATTTGGGAAATGTATCTTACTGATATGAAACCATGGGCGTGTTCTGTGATACACTTTGAAGCCGTGGCTGTTCCCTTACTGAGGGCTGGCTCAATGTACCTGCTGACAATATTTGTTCTGCTGTTTGTGTATGTGTGTCCTTTAACTGTCACATGTTCTTAAGTGTCTCTTAGAAGACCAGAATAAAATCAGTGTAGAATTTCAAGTAATGCTGATTATTTTTTCAAGATTCCTTTGTTTTGTCTGTAAAACTGTCACAAAGTCGTTGGCATCCTTCAGGACTTCAGCTTTCCTCAGCAGAAACTGTCACCTTTACTCTGTGTGAGTTGCTGTCTGAATTATCTTGTGCAAAAAGTGCTTAATGTTTAACTGTACAAGAATATGCTGAAAGCAGGCTATCATTTTCCAGCCAGCTTGCATCTCACAACCTGCCAAAGCCTATATCAGGAATATATTGTGTGGGAAAACGTTCTAAAATGATAGACAGAAAAATGTCTTGTGGGAAACGTAAAATGCCTTGAGACTCATTCTGTTAATAAAGAATGTTTTTACAAGCACAGTATCATCCCCTTTACTTTTTGACATTTTCAAAAATGAAAGCTTGAGAGCATAACATTTTTCTAGAATGTAAACAACCTTGATAAGTGGAAAAGTGACATTTCTTGGAAATAACATTGCCTTAAGAGAAAAGAATGGTTGAAGTGAGTAATTACCCAGAAAAAAACCCCAACTTAGTTCTAAAAGGCTCAACTACTTCTAATAAAGGCTATACTGATGCCTGAGATAAAATTTTATGTGCACTTCGATTACATTTTGCAAACATATCGTAAAGGAAAACAAGCATCCTATGATGTGTAAATCTCAGAAGGTGCACCAGATGAGTAAATTCTTATTGTAAACATATGATTAAAATATCTAAAAGTTCTCTAATGCAATGTGAACACATTTTACGTACATTGCAGTATGTGCTAATGGAGTTAATGGTTATAATTACACAGATGCCTGAATGTGGATGGCAGAAGTTCATGTTCATCTTAATGTTGTCTGTATTTAATTTTCCTGCTTTTAAAGGAATTGTTTACGTAAAAGAATAACATGGATTTTATTCAGTGAGTCAGTGTTTAGGCAAAAAATAAGCATATTGTTTGACACGTGCCTTTATGTAAGCTGTGTTTCTAGAATCTGTCTTTCAGTTTGAGCAGTGAAATGATATTTCTGGCTTTTGTTTTCTTCTGGTGAAATAGCCAGTGCCTTGGCTGTAGGACTGATTTTTTTGCTTCTTGTGTAAACCCCTCTTCTTTCACAGTTTCACTGAGAAAGTTAATCAAACAAAGCTTTAAAATGCCTTTTTTTTTTTTTTTTTCCAAAACGGAGAGGCACTGAATGAAGTAGAAGTGTAAAAAGTAACTGTTGTGTAAAACTTGTAAAACTTGTACCTTCACTTGTGCAGGTTTATGGGGCAGGACATCACCACCCTGCCATTCACTAGGCTGTGGCTGCCTCTTGCTGCACAAAGCAGCAAACAGCCCTGTGGACTGTCTGGCTCCTTGGCTCAGGCAAGCCCACAAATCCAGAGGAAGTTCTGATTGAGGAAGGACCCAAGAGGCAGGAAACAGATGTTGGCAGCAGTGTCCTGGCTCAGGTAGCCAGATAACAAGTATAGCAAGCCAAAATAACTATGTGGGTTAAATGGCCGTAACTGTAGCTCAGTCTTATTTATTGGGCTACTTAAATCTAGGTTTACCTAAGGGGTAATGTGCCTTTTGCACATTCTTTTCTTTGGCTGGCATTTGTGGTGTGTTGTTGAGCTTCAGAGAGCTTGTCTGATAACACCAAGGTCACCTACCACGTTTCTGTGTGCAGTTAGGTACCTTTCTCAAATGCTTGCTAGGGTCGTCTTGGTATTTCAGTAGTTATTATCTTCTGTGTGGCCAAAGACCACCATGTATAGGGGGATGCAAAAGGACAACATCAGAGTCTCATAATTCAGAAAAAGTCCTTTGAAGTCTCCAGAACAATTATGATTTAGTATTTTATTTTTTGCTGTGTATGCCTTTCTTCCTGTGGCCTTTGCTGGTACATTAGTTGTACCAGGACCATAGGAAGCCTGCAGCAAACTATTTCACTTGGGTGTTGGCACCTTATCTTCCAGGGAGAGTGCATAGAAATGCATTTTCCAATCTGCTTTCAGATTTTGATGTTCCTGGTGTCCATTCATCAGTTAAACAGTCTCATATTACAGGATGCCAGAATCATATGGGGAATCTCAGGGTTAAAAAATAAAATAAATTTAAAAAACACAAACAGAACCACAACAAAACAAAAACTCAAAAAAAGCCTAAATAAACAAAACAAACAAAAACCCCACCCCAAGTACTACAAATGGAATTGAAGAAAATTCAGCCTCAGAGGGTAAGCATGATGCTTAAAGGTTGTGCCATGAAGGCATCATGTCAAAGAGAGGTGGTCCATGCTTGTGATGCAGTGGAATAGCAGGGCAGAGGTTTGTGCCTGGAGCCTTTCTTTTGGCTCCTCTAGCTTTTGAGAAGGGCCTGGACAGTGCCTCTGTGATGGGATTTCTTGCATTTCTTTTGAGACTCTGCTTCTGTCAGGTGTTTCTCAGGAGCAAAGCCTGTGTTCCTGGTTTGTTGGTGGCCTGCCTGTACCTTGAAACCCCTTCAGGGTTGTTGCTGCCTGTCTCTGGCTCACTGTGGGAGCCCTTAGGGAGCTCCTGTAGGGAGATAGTGACGGGGTAATTCAAAGGGTTTCTCAGTGCCCTCTTGCTCTTTGGTTTAACAACACGAGAAAAGTGCGTAACCTTACCATCAGAGATCTTCCTTCATTCCTGCTCTAAATTTCCTCTTGGGATTTGGTGAGTTTGTCTTGTTTTTAGATAGCCCTGATTTTCCCTCATCTCCCATGATTGCTGCCGCCGCCATTTTTCCATTCAAGAAGGTGTTTCCAGAGATAACCTCTTAAGCTTCCTGAGTGCAGCCCTGTGACATTCTTAATTTGTACATGTTATTTTCTGCCACTTCTCTAGCATTGGAAATTTCCATTTCCCAAATCTCTTTAGGAGAGGTAGGAAAAAACTTGCTTTGTGCGGGTGATAGGTGGTGTGTTTCTCTTTTAGATCTCTCTAACAAATATCTTCCATTTTTGAATTTACTAAACCCCCCTTGTAGGTAAATACTGGAATGTGCTGGCTGGGGATCTGTTTGAATACCATATAAAGGTTTTTCTCTTGTAGTGAGTCTCCTAAATGCATGAAAAAGATAACAAGAAGTCATAAAACTTAACACTGCTACAGTATTTAGAAGCTGATTCAGAGATCAGGAGAGTTTGTTTTCTTAGTTAAATGCCACTTAGTAAAAATGGAATGAATCTATGTAAAAGTATTGGATCTGATACTTCTGTTATTGACCTGTTGTTCTAGGGTAGAAGGACTTTTTTCTGTTTTTCAGACAGTCATTCCCAGTGTTGGGGATGGACCAGCTGAGAAACACATTTTGATGATAGTAAGTTTCAGCAGATTTCATTCAAATGTATTTCCAGGTAGTAGAGAGATTTTGGTGTGAGTTTGTGGACCTACTTATATTTTTTCAAATCCCCATAAGACACAAATTCATGGGAAGCCACATTGGTTCTACTGTTTGTAAAGCTGCTTGCTCTTTTCTGTGGTGGTTTTTTAAAATCAAATTATGTCTGCCTTTGCTAAACTTCTGTTGTGTTGCTAGCTTTACTGTGTATATTCCAGTTGCTAAAATACAAGAAGCCACAAAGAGCACCAGTGTAATAAACAAGAACAAATAAGGACAGTCTGAAATGCTGTTATTTGCAGATAGTTGAGTTAAAATCTGAAATAAAAAATGTTTCTGTTTTTGGTATTTATTTTGGTTACGACTTTCTTACACCACTATGAACTTCTTTTCTTCTGCTGGAATAAATACAGGAGTACTACTGCTCACTTGCAACTATTTAAGAAATGCAAGCAATGAAAGTGAAAAATACTTCAGATTTGAGAACTAGTTTTTATCTAAAAGTAATTCTTTTGCATTCTGAATGTTAGATCTGTTTTCAATTCTGTATGCATGTTTCTTATGCAAAATTTTGAAAACATCTTCTGATGAAAGTTCAAGTTTCTGATTTTTCATCTTTTCTCATTTCTGATTATCATTTAATGTAATGAAATAATCACCATGATGCTTGTGCTTACTTTAGCTGTAGTTATTTATAGATAACAAGGATTGGGCATGGAAAGCTATGATTATAAAAGCAATTTAGCCTGGTAGATATCCTTAAAAATCCTCCTGTTTATGTGTAAGTGACAACAGTATGAGATTACATTCAGTTTAAATTTGAGTCCTGTATTTAAAAGTTACTAAATTTCTGTGGTCCAGCTTCCTCTTTGAAACCTTGAAAATCACCTAATTGAAGCTTGTATCTGCATGATCCTTACTACAGAATTGCTCAAATTTTCTTCAGAGACCCATCACTTCATGCAAAGTGCTTTTATATTCCCTTGTCACCCTGCTTCAAGGCAGGTTTCCCTCTGGTAAAATGGTTTCCCTTATTACTTATTTGTTTATATTAGTAGTAGTTTCCCTAGCAAGGTTAATTACTCTTTCAAAGAAATTGCAATTTCCTGTTCTGGTGTAACTTGTTTACTTCAGATTTGTTCAGGAATTCTTTCCATTTTGAAGGTGCAATGCTCCAAAGGATGATTCTTAATCTTTCTTACCTTCTCCTTTCTCTTTTCTTCTAATTTAGGTAAGAATTACTTTTGCAGTGATTTTTTGGTTTTTAAGAATTTCTACTTGGTAAAGTATTAATGTCTCTATCTTCCTTAAAGAAATGGTATTCTTTTTCTCTCTATTTAAGGGAGGATGGGGAATTCTTGGCCAAAGCTAATGCTGTGCCCTTTTAAATACTCTGATACAGTTGCTGGAAGAGAGTTTGAAAATTTCAAGTAAGTGTTTGGGTTTTTCTTAATAATTTTCTATATGCAGGATGATAGTAAAAATGTACAAGCAAGTTATTAACTGTCACCAGCAGTAGTTTGGGGAAATTTGAAATCTATTTCCCTTTAATGAAGCAGTGGGCTGCTTCAGATTTCTTGTGGGATACCTGCATGCTCAAAGGCCCTGCCCAACTATATAATGAAGCTTATGCAGTAGAAGTCCTTCATCTGTCTCTACCCAAGAAGAATTTAAAGCTAGATAGTAAAAAAGTAGGTCAGCTAAACACACATTGTAAATTAAATGGTAATTCAACAGCATAATTAACACAAGTTGCAACAGCAGGATTTCATAGTTGTTTCTTCTTTTTTGAAATAAAATAGCCTGATATGTCTTTACTGTGTAATAATGATATGGGGCTGTACTGAGCTGTGTTTTTCCCTCCACAGCCATTACTGACTGTAGATTTGGAAGCTTCCTGTTAAAAGGCTGCAATCTCAAGGGAAAAGATCTTTCATTTAGCAAGCCTAAAGACAACTTCTGATTATGGGAGAATTGGTTTATTGTGGAAAGTAATGCAACTATAAATATGACTTCCTGTGCAGTAGACATGTTTGCCAGTTTCTGGAAGCTTGAAAAAGGAGTTCTTGTCTGGTTACAATTCACAATCAACCTATGGAAAGGAGTTGGGAACAGCAGTCCGTTTCTTTTATCAGGGACACTCTTGGTTCAAACTACTGCAATTCTGCTTTTTTGTTCTTTTTCCTATACGTATACAGTTTTAATTAATCAGTGAGAGGCCCAGCATGAGGTAATGCTGGAAATCAACAATTTGAATCCTGTGATTCTTAATAGAGAATTAATGAAAACAGAGGTACTGCTATCTCCTTGGTCAGAGAAGTATGTCATTTGGACAGTATCTAAAGGCAGGCTCTGGGCTGCTGTGTGCTTAATATTCCTTTGGGGTTTGTCTGGTTTTAGAAGACCAAAACTAAAACAAGAAGTAGTGTAATTCATACTGGGAAATAATCCTGATCTTTAAAAGTCTCTAGCATATGTACTGTCACAACTTAGTCAGAAGGACCCTCTGTAGTCATGTAGTCTGATCCTTCATGTAATGTAAGGCAAAAATCTCTTGCTTATTATTCAAACAGATTTTACGTGGGTTTCAGCCTCTAATAAAGTCACTGCAAGCTCTGTTAATTTTAATTTTTCTAGAGTCTTAAATATGCTCCTTCCTTGCCATCCTATCTGAAGAGCCATTAGAGGTTTTCTTGAACTAAATGAGATGCTGTGTTTCTAGAGACAAAGCCTGTAGTTGCCCCGAAGTGGGTGCATGGTGTTTGTCCTTATCTTTATGCGTCCTTATCCATGAAACTGGATCCCAGGTGGCAGTGAGGAAGAGGTGGGAAGCAGTGTGACAAGGGCAGTAGGGTAGAGAGGTAGTGGCACTGGTGGCGTGAGTGAGGAAAAGGTGTGAGAAAGCTGGCATCAATCGCTGTTTCAGAGAGGTAAGAAAAACATTGATCTAGGATTTAAAAGGTGGATATCTATACTTGTTCTCTCTGTACTGGCCTTGACAGTGTTCTTATTTTTAGAGTAACCGGACTTAGAAGAGATTCAGGCCTTTAGGTAGTGGTTCTCAGTTGGTGGGAAAAACCTGAGAGGAGGAAGGTGGAAAACACTCGTGTTCCGTGTCCTGCACACGCTCTCTTGCTTATGTACTTTCACTCACTGTTGTCCTTTCCTGGCAATCTCTTTTGTTGGTTAAAGAATTACCGTATTTGAGAGTTTGAGGCTGAGCAAAGCTTTAATTACCCGACAAGAGTATTGCATTCGTTTTACTGTGTCAGCTACCCACCTCTATATGCTCTTTCCACTTCTGTCGAACAGCCATGCAGTGTTATGTACTCCATAAAGGACCAGAAACCTGGACACTGTGCCCCTGCTCCGGGCCACATCAGCATGCAGTGCATGTATATATACTGCACACGCAGCACAAGCCTGGGCCATATGGATAGCCTTGCTACAGTGCAATCTTCTTTCTTCTCTTCTGTGCTTTGTTTTCTGAATGGATAGTTGCTTGGGGGCAGGGAGGAAAGAACAATGCACTGTGAAAGAAACTAGATGTCACTTCCTTGAGATCAGGTTTTGCACTGGTTTTATAGAGTCACTTTATGTCATTCCGTTAAGAAAACAGTTAATAGACCTACATTTTAGTACAGATAGAAACACAACTTTATTTGATCTGAGTTCTGTCCTTTGACTTAAAGGAGCCACGTTCCTACAAACAAGCTGTCTCCTCTGAAGGTTTTCAATACCATACAGCTCATAATCTGAGGAAGAAATGAAGTATGCAGTTCAGATTATTTTTTGAAATATAAATTTAGCTAAAAAAAAAACTTAAGTATAGATGTAGATTACATCACTTGTTCTGCAGTACTTATATTTTCTACAAGGATACCAGTATACTGCCAAAATATGACTCAAAAGATCAATAGCAAACAATCTGTACAAGTTTACACAAGAGAACCGAAGTACTTCATTCCATAAGCATTGTGTTTTAAAAGCACACATTTCAAAAATAGATACTTCTTTGGGAAGGCTGCTTTCTTAATTTTCACTGTTGCTTTCAGAAGTATGTCCAAATAGTTGCAGGGTTGTGTTTTGTTTTTTTTCTGAGAAATCTGTTGCTGCACACTGAGGATGTAAGGGAATTGGAATGGCTATGGCTCTGAATGCTTGCAGTTAACAGAAGTCAGTCATAATATTTCTGGCCACAAAGACAGCCCTAAATTAAAAAAGAAATTTACAAGTTTTATGCATATTTATTGTAACAAAGAATTGAAATGGAAGTCTTAAAGGTGCATTCCTATTTAAGGATATGTTGATTCTGGTGGCTGTGGTTGAGGGAGACTCATTTGTCATGTCTTTATAAATACTGCTGTGCTGTGCATTTAATGTTTAATGTGCTTTGATTCCTTTAAAACCCCCTGGATTTTTTAATCTAAAAATCTGTGTATTAAGAAGTGAATGATACTTTCTCCATGTCTGTGCTTGATTAACATTCTACAAAAAAAAAAAATTACTTGCACAACACAGTACTGCACTAATATAGACATATTTCTTATTTTTGTATAGTCCTTTTTTGCTGAGAGTGTCAAACATTCTGCTTCTCAATCACTGTCTTCACAGTTTTTCTAATCTTCTGTGTGTTGGTCCATTTACCAAGCCAAATATCAGAAGGGAAAAGGAAGAAGAGCTCCCAACTCTCCCCTGTTTTTTAATCTAAGATTAAAAAGTTGCACACAAATTTCTCAAGCTCTAGGAGCAAAAATGTGCAGTTTAGGAATGAATCCTGTCCCTTTTGTTCAGCTCATGCTTTTTATTAAACTCTTTGGCTCTTGATTTGACATTATCTACTCAGCAACTGATAGTCAAAGTCTCCACAGCCTCCAACAATTCCAGAGGCGTCCTGACCATTTACAGATAGTAATGTTTGATAGCACTGGGGTTTTTTTTATGCTGCAAGTGTTTGAGTATGTCATAGCTTTTAGATTTGAGAAGAAGCACACATTTTAGAAAAAACAACTGAAAAAAGCAGAAATTGGAAAAATTGGAGTAGGTGGGAAAGAAGGGCAACTGAGGTAGTCAGGGCTTTCAGCTCTGGGTGTATTACTAAATATTCCTTAATTTTGGCACTTATCTGTTGAGACTGTGAGAACAACCTTCATTATTCTTAGCAGTTAACCCACCACAAAGGTTTGTTCTCCTTTTATAGAGGACTTGTCAAAATACTATGACAACTAGGCTGATTTTAGACAAACAGATCCTGGCTCTAAAAAGACAGTCTGCAAGTCAAACATGGAGGGCAGCCATTGGCACTGGAAGAAGTAAGAAACCACAGATTGTTTTCTCATTGGATGAAGAGCTTGAAGCAACATAAAGTTAATTGAAGAATTCCTTGAAAGTGAAGTCAGCCTAAAATAAAAGCTTAGGGGTCTATAATTTACTAAATGTGAAAGCTTTGTGAGCAGTAGTGAACATAAAAGTTTGAAAAAACCATATTTTAGTAAACATATCTGGCTTGTGTTATGGGCTGTCCTGTTTTAATTATTTGTCCACATAATGTAGATTTGCAGTATGATCTCTAATTAGGCACAGTTTGATTTATTGAGCTGGCCCCACATAAACCATGATGTCATGCTGTACTGCTCAAAATTACAGCTCTGCTCTTGCAGTTTAAAGACGATTATTTTTAACTTTGGAATGCTTCAGTTTTGTGCATCTTGGCTTTTAGCTTTGTGAACTTAAGATGTGCTCTGCTCCTCTCCTCCTTCCTCCCCCCAGATCAAAGCAATCTGTTGTAATGTAACCAGAACAAAACCCATTGAAATGGACTTCTGAACACTCTCAGCTTTAATTCTTGTTGGTAAATAAGAAGAAAGGCAAGACTCTTCATGCTTCCTGTCAGGGGGGTTGAGAAGTAGGTACAATAGGTATTGAACTATGTTTTGCCAGGTGTCCAGATGGTGATGCCATTCCAGAGCAGGAGTGCTTCATTTATGTCTCCAAAAGATCTTAGTTTTCTTTTGATGCTATAATTGAAGAAAGAGAAGGAAAAAAAAAAGGGGGGGCTGGGGGGAAACAGAGAAAAAAACCAAGATCTGCACTGCCTGTTACTGCAGATAATGATTATTTACTAGGAATAGGAACTCTCACTCACATGAGTTTTTACTCATATGTGTTGCATGTTTACTCATATGTGTCTGCTTGTTTCCCATTTGAATAGGAAAATTTGCCTTTCCTTAAACCAAGGTCTGTTCTAAATGCTAAAGGAAGGCTTTGCACAGGAGGATTTCTGCACTTCCCTACGGAGGAGGTCTCGCTTCTGCAGCAATGAGCCACATCCCTTCCTGCCAGCATTCCTGATCTGGACTTGTGGGCAAAGAGACAACACACATCATAATATGGAGGAAGTGAGAACTGAAAACTAGTTTTGAGTATAATCTCTCCTGCCAACCTCATTGAGCATGTTGAGAGAACAGCATTTCAGGGCCGGGGGAGTCTTTCTGTGGAGGTGTCACGACTACTTTAGGCTACGTCCCCGGAGCCTGACAGCAAACTGGGGAGGGAACAAGAATAAAGGCATGGAGGTGTCACAGTTATACTGGAAGCACTCCGTTACCCATAGATATCAAAAGGTGGGAATTGTGTTCAGAAGGCAGTAGCTGTGGCAAGGGAAGGCAGACTTCATTTTCTAAAAAAGCAATTTCTGCCTGGGAGGGGAAGGTGAAAATATCTTCCTGTGGATTTTAGTGGGGAGACTCCGTGAGCTGCTCTTGGTAGTGATTGCAGTGTTTCAGGCTCTTGCAGGTTGAGAACAACGCATGTTGAGTCATTGCAAAGCTGTGCTGCTCATGAGGAGCCTTGGTTATATAACAGCTGACTCAGTTTCTATGCTATAAATTGATTACAGCTTAAAAGACTCATAAAAAGTCATGGGATTTCTTAGGGTTTTTATAAGGATATTCTCAAATGAGTATCACATTTTTAATATAATCAGTTGTTGACTAATATATTGGTTTTAGATGTGTAAATGCTCATAGTTGTCCTATAACTATTTTCAGTTTAGGTAATGAGGGTTGGAGGCAATGTTGCTTCAGGGGAAAATGGGAAAGGAGTTCATACCCTTTCAGTGCTTCAGTGCCAGTGAATGTAAATGGATGGAAAGTATGTGGAGTTTGCTAACGAATTATATGTATAGTGGAAAGATTTGATGTCTGAGTTCATCTGCTCTTTTTTGACCTGGCAAAATTGCCAACTGAAACTAAGTTTAACCATCTAGAATAAGGTGAAATCATTAATTCTTTGAACATTTGGGTGTCGGGTTTGCTGTCAGTTACAGGGGCCTGTAATGTCTTGATTGTAACATAATATCAGTAAAAGCAGCCAGCATTTGCTTATGAGCAGACCACCTGTCTTGTTTTGATGAAATGACATGAAACGAGTGGTAGGTTTCAGGTAATTCCCTTGTAAGATGCTCATGTTTTGTCTTGTGTTAATACATATTTGGGGGGCTTTTTGTTATCAATTACAAATCTGTATATAATCTCTTTTCCAGGATGGTAATTAGCATAGTTGAAATTGATCTTGCCCAGAGATCTGAGTGAGGTGACTGTCATGCACGGTGTATGTCTGGGCACATGCACTGGTTTTGTCCTCACTTTCTTTAGTGGATCTGTCAATATACTTGGTACAGAAATAGAAACAGTCAGACCTTGAAGAACTTACGACTGACAGCAGTTTAATTCTTTTCTGTGTATTAAATGACTGCTGTAGGTTTAATTTTTTTTTTTTGACAGCTCTTCTTCTGACACTTTCTTGCAGAAACTGGTCTTGGAATTTGGAGGAACAGCTTGCCTCTGAGAATAATAACAGCTTCTCCATCATTTCGTCTTGCTATTAAAACTGGACGTTCATCCACAAGCTGTCTCACAGCTCTGTAGTTAAGGACTGAAAATAGTCTGTGAGGACCTTTAGCCTGCAATATATGCTGAAGTGATCCTTATGGCCAAAAACTTAAGGGGGTGATGATGACTGTTCTGAGAAACGAACAGGGAGGTGGGACACGAACATGCCTGCTGTGATACCACTGGAGGTTACCAGATGAAAAGTTAATGACATTTTGCAGTTACAATATTTCCAGTAGCTTCCCTTTTTTCGCTCTGCGATGTAAAGCTGTTTAGTCACTTCAAGAACATGTGCCTGAAATTATTTTCTTGATACTGATGCCAAAACCAACTGGGATCATAGCATACAAAAGTACTTGAACAGAGAGATGGAGGTGATCAAATCTGATACACAGGGAGTCTCATGAATATGGAGTTTTGTGAACGACACAGGGAGGAGCACATCTGACAGCTGCATAATTTGAACAAGTCCTTGGGCATTGATTAGTGGTGTGCTGGTTGCATACAAGAACTTACCACATCTCTTGCAATGTTCTGCCCTCTAATACCCCCTGTCTCAGCTGCAATTGTTCTCTGGCCTGTTTCGGTCAGAACAAGCAGGTTCAGAACAACCAAAAAAGCTGAGGGAGCTCCTCTGTGCTAATCTATCTTGGGTGGAAATGATCAGAGAATGATCATGCAAGCAGCTAGGCTATTTGAGGAGTGTTGACCTGCCCTTTGGCTGTGCATAGGAAAAGGGAGACATACCCTCTGAGGAGAGGTGACTCCTGGCAGAGGATGCATGCTCACAACCAGTGATGTCTCTGCTCTGTGTCTGGGGGCTGCAAAGGCAGGTGCACACGGATTGTCCTGACTGCCGTGCTGTGTGTTGCTAACTTGAGTTGGTTAGCAGAGAGGCTGTGATGCCACAGAGTGTGGGCTCTAGGAAAGCTAAGCAGCCTTAGTGCCTGCACACTTAAAGGCAGACTTCTGCACTTGTTGTCAGAGATTAAAAATAGCACAGCTTTGCTTTTGGTGCTTTTGTGAGACCACTTCTGACAGGCATAGTGGAAGGTGTGCTTTTCCTCAAATGCAGCTTTTGCCCGAGTAAAACTTTGGCTCATTATTGATTATATCTAGATTTCAGGAGGTAGTGCTAAGATGATTCATATTCATTAATTAAACTTCCAGCACTGTCCTGGGAGGCAGGTTTAGAGAGGAGGAAATGGAGATGAGTAACCTAAAGGTACAAAGGGAATCTGCTTCAGAGCTGAAATTAAACTTTAGCTCTAGGCATTGTGCCTCTGGAAGTTCCTACACCACTTGAGTTTTATGTCAACACTGTCCAATTACAGCACTGTAATTTAGAGTAATTTATAAATCTGTATCTGTGATGGATAAGATTTGCATAAACCACATCTATTAACAGTAAAAGGACTGCTATTAAAAATTAAGTAATAAAAAGGTCATACAATCAGTAGCATGGATAGGCTGGCTAAGAAATGGTATCACTTCTTTATATATGGCTTCTACCAAGCATTGAGAAGCAGATGTATTGTCAGACCATTGGCCACCTAGTCCTGTATGTCATCTCTATCTGTAACAGCCAGAGGAAGATTACAGGAACAGGACAAGTCTACAGTCATGCCTTTTTTTTTGTCAAGTCTTGCTGATTTTGACAAATTTGCTCAAATTCTGTTCTGAAATCTATTTTCAGCTTTGAATTTTGGAAATTGTGTATCATTGTGGTAACATATCCATAGTAGTCTGTCTTTTCTTGTGAACTGTATGATTAAGCACACCCCAGCCTCCCTCAAACATGTTTTGTAATCACCATCTGCTAATGGTGTGTTGTGATGTATACTTGCATTTGTGAAGTTTCTTTTAAAGCAGGATAAATTCATCTGTCCACCACAGCCTGGAAGACTCGAGAAATGTGGTTAGTCTAGTAACAGTGTTTGTTCTTTCATCCATTTTATAGAAGAATTAGTGGTTATGGAAAATGCTAAAAGACCCTTTCTTATAGGAATTTGAAGGGAGATAAGGAAGGCCCTTAAAAAATGTGGAAGAAGTCACTGTGTTTTGTGTTTTCTTCCCAGATCTCTGTAGTTGCCTCGTTTCCATGTGCAGGCCAATCATTTATGCTAGCATCAGCACTGAGTGGCTTTTGCATTATCATAGGCCATCCAGTCCACTTAGTAATCTTTGAAAAAAGCCTTTTATGGCTTTATTTTTAGTTCTTGTGTGAGCATTATTTTTTTAAAACAACACCATCATAAAATGGTTTTGTTAAAAATTTCAAAAGTGGGTAATTAATTAAATTTTTTTCTATTCTTTTAAAAGCAAAGTTGTGATTTTTTTTTGGTAGTTACACTTGATTCTGTGTGACCATAAGGAACAGGGAAATCAGGAAAACAAATTTCCCCTGCTTTTCATTGCAGGCACATGGGTCAAAGACCCAGCGTGTTGTTCTCGGAAGAAGCCGTTTCATTTTTCCTAATGTGGACATGCAGTACTAAAGCTTGCTGGTTTATGACTGAGCAGTACTAAAATGCTGTTTATTGTCAGTCTCTTCACATCTGAATCATGTTATTCAATCCAGATTTTCTTTGAAACCACTGTCAGATGTGGCAGTATGGATGAATGCTCAGAGAAACCAATGGGTGTTAGGCACTCTGATGCTTTTAATTATTTAGGTTAATCATTAATTTCACACGTCGAGAGAAAATACTTATTTCTGTTATCCGTTTAGATTTACATGTTGTATGAAAGGTATAGCTGTTTTCTTGTAAGTAAAAATAACTATGGGGAAAACAGTAGGCTTTTGCTTTGCTTATGCTATGCATTTGGAAACACGGTAGAGTTGGTTTTGTGCATCCCCTTTGTAATCAGTGAATGTATTTCTTTGTTTGCTTGAACAAGTATTTCACTAGGAATCAGTGGCATTTGGTTTCATTGTTCCTTCATCCAAATTTTACCAGGGAGGAGAAGAAAAAGAGACTTTCTGGGTTCCTTTCAGATAGTGATATCCTGCACATACACGTCCCCTGATTTCTCATCTGCAAATAAACACTGACTTATCTTCATTTCTCATGTGCAAATAAAAGGCAAGAGCTTCTCATTCCATCTGTCAAATCAGGGGTTAGTATGTGCTTTGTTTCATCCTGACCTGACACACATTGTTTCAATCTTCCTTTTATCCCCTAATTTATAAAGGTAACTGAAACCTGCAGAAAAGACATTGCTACCTGGGAATTTAACTTTTAGCTATAGGAATGAAATCTGGTGCTAGATACTGCCTCTTTCCAAGAACCTTGTCTTGCCTGCAGTTTGCAGAGTATTCCAACAGCTTTTATATGATCCTGTATGGATGAGCTTCTGATTTATTTTTCTTGTTTATAGCCATAGTATTTATCAAGTGTAAGTAATGAAAAAGCAAAGAGCTATACCAAAGAGGCAGGAGTTCCATTTCTGTTTGGAGCATGTGCCTAGTCATGATTGTGAAGGTTCTTTTTTCTGCTCTTCTGGGGTTTTTTTTAAATGCATGGCTGGAACATCCCATATGCTGTAATACTTTCCATTTGCAGAGCACTCTGTTTGATGATTGCAAGCTGCTCTGTAAACATTTTTTGGTCCGACAGTCATTTTTCAGAGTCTGGAGCCCTCTCCATTTTTGGTGGGAATGTGGCTAAGTGATTTGTTCAGGGTCGTGCAGGGTATCAGCTGGAGCATAGTGGTAACATGGATTTGTACATTTTTTGCTTTTCTGATGTCTTTATTGTATTTTTCTCTACATGACATAGTATAGTGCAGCATACCTGAAAAATAACTAGAAAAATGTTTTGGGCTGAAAATACAAAGTCTGGAGAATAACTTGAGAAAGTTTGGAATAAGTAATCATTACTTCCTTACACATTTTAAAAACAATGATCATTGAGAATAATAGATAAAGTGGACTACACTAACATTCTTATGAAGATACTTCCTTTTGGATTATTTTAGATCATACACAGATGCTATATATTGCTTATGTGTAAACTTGAGTTTTGGATAATTTTTAAAATTCCAGAATAGAAAGTGTTAAGATAAAACATTTTGATCTGTGTGGTCTTTGTGTTTGGTGGTTTGGGGTTTTTTTTGTGCATGGGGCTTTTTGGTGGTTTGGGGGTTTTTGTGTTCCTTCCTTTTCCCTGCTGGATACAAGTGCAATACTTTCACTGCTGTTAAGTGTAAGCAAATCTTGCATACAACATACGTGATAAGCAGAGGAGATTTTCAGCAGCTGAACACAGAAAATAGTTTCAGTTCTAGGTATATCAGGAAGGTCTTGGGGAAGAATTTTGGTCTCCCTAATAAAGAGGTGCATTTAATAACGCTGGGGTTTCTTCCCTTTTTCCTCTTTAATTCTGGTAGTTTCTGTGGCCCATTATTTCTGTTGCTGTTTCAATACTTATGTTTATGAAAAGATATCATCACTTCCAATAATACCTTTGTATAGATGATGGTATTCCCTATATATTAAACAACTTGAGAATTTCAGGAAATTCAATCATATAATCACAGGGGTTTTTCACATTGCTTTTTGTGGGTAGTGTAACTCCTTGAAAGGGAGTTCCTCAAGGCTGTTGAGAATATTTTACAGAGATGAGTTAAGTGAAACATTAGTTCAGTTACCACTGGTATTCAGTAAGGAAAAGAGCAGATGGGAGAGTGGTTTGGGAGGCAGCTGAGGTAACACCTAGGAGCATCTGGTGGATGTTTCCTTACCAGCTGAAGGAGCTACAGAGATGCTAAATATTTTTTCCCCATATTCTGCCCAACTATTCTTACGATGTTTGTGTGTCTGTGACTAGAAAGGACATCCATCTCCCCCAGTATAGAGTTATATTTGCATCAGTGAAAATTTGCCTATGGAGCTGAAGAGAATGATATGGAGAATTTGAAAATGCTTCACTTAAAATTACATCAGTGTAACAAGAAAGCTTTTGGCCACTTCTCTCCTGCATTCACTGATAACTGTATGTAAGGGAGTCTGTACTAGCTTGTATTAAAACTCTCTGTATTTCGCCCTAAGTCACAGGCATTGTTTTACTAATCCGCAGCCATCTCTGAGCCATTAATGTATATAGAAACAGTTTCAACTTAGCTGTTACCTAGCTCTCAGAAAATTTGAGCTGGTTTTTTTCATAGGTGTTCTCTACATGAAAATCTGAACGTTGATTTTTTTTTTTTTTTTTTTTTTTTTTTAAACATAACAATGGGTTTTACTAGCTGTTAGGTTGATTGCTGAGACTGAAAAAGTGGAAACCAAATAATTTTACTGTCTTCTTTTGAGAACTCAGCTTCATTAAAGTTATGGTAAGAGCTGGGAATGTTACAAAACATTGATTTTTTTTTTCCAGTAGCATCTTATCGCAAGTGTTTATTGAAACTTTATCAGTCAGCCATCACACTTGTACAAGTCACATTAACTCATTCCATCAAATCAACAGACTGAGAACAGATGTTCCTGTGAGTTTCAAAGCAGCTGCAAAACTGTCTGGAGTCTCAGCAGCATAGTCACATGTCCCAGCCTATCAAGTCAGAGATAATTTGCTGTTGGATGCACACTTCCCATTCAGAGTGCCATGTTGATGGGCAAGAGCACTGACTGTCTTCAAAGTTTCAAATTTGCTGTGATCTTTCTGGCTTAAATTGGCTTAATTTTAAGCTGTTCAATGTCTAACGAAACCTGTGAAGAGACTGCTGTGGGCTGCCCTGTGGTTAGAGCAGCTAGCAGAGCTCATTCCCAAATATCTTGTCTCTTTTGGTTGGCTTGCATGAAAACTGCTTGGGTGGGATGGAGTGGGATGCCCTCTGGCATGACCATGAAGAGAGTTACCAGAGACCATAACAGTGTTTTCATCTGAGACATCTTGCTTAGAGCTTTACCAAGAATGCATAATTTGAAGGCCATGTCCCTTGGCTATCCCACTTAACAACTGGAAGACAGGCATGTAAATTTATTTTCAATGAGCCGTGAATGTGCCACTTCACAGATTTTGCTTACCATGATGGTTGCAAATGCTGGCTCCGGGCTCCAGCAGGTGCTTACGGCACTGTGCGCTGTGGAGTTTTCCTGCTAGCTGAAGGCAGGCTGAGTGGAAGGAGGAGATTCTCTTCTATTTATTAAATGGTATTTTAGATAAATCGGAGTAGTTCTCAGAATAGTTCATTTTTATTCTTGTTATAAAGATCCATCTGATTCTTCTAGTGGGACTAAGGCAATTCAAAATTCCAAGTTCTTTGTCATGTGTTTTGAACTCAGCATAGCTGAGAAATTTGAGCTACCATGTACTTTTTCCATTGCTCCCAAATGGAAGAATAGGGAAGAAGAGCCCTTACTCTTGGTGGTTGCAATCTAAAAAGTGTTATGCTACCCTCTGCAATAATTACATCTCATGAATGTATTCTTTGGTGCTTTTGTTTTCTTTCTACTCTCCTCTGGCTTACGTTTTTCTGCTTTATGTTTTCTGACTACTAATTGCAGTGTACTTTAGAAACTCTATTACGGGGAGTTGCTAATTAATAGGAAAAAACTAAACTGTGATAAATTTTGGTGAGTTTCACTTGCCCGCAACTTTAACCATGTAACCAATTCTGGGAGAGGAAAGAGGGAAGTAACCCCCGCCTCCATGAATTCTTAATTACAATAAATGAGTTGCTGTTTTATTAGGAACATAACCTAATGGCCACACAGTTAAATATTTACTTGAGAGTTTATTTAGTAGAGCTTGCTTGCTTTTCGAGCTACAGATTTCTACATTGCATCCTTTATTCAATTGTTTGGTCTTCCTAAACTCATAATCTCTGTGTCTGTGATGTTAAAGAAACCAGAGTGTGAGGTCAAAATTTCCATTACATAGCCAGAGAGGAATTTCAAGGAACAATGCCAAAATCACTTAAAAAAATAAATTTACAGGAAAGATGACTCATCAATCAACAACTGCTCTTCTAGAAAATAGAATTAGTTATATATGTTTTGAATACAGAGATGGACAAAATGCACCCTGACATGTAGGGTTAGATCAGGGTGATTTGTTTGTTTGTTTCCAGATATTTTTACCTTGACCTGTGCTTCTTTTTTACCCTAAAGGAGGACCTTAAGTAGCACACAGCTTCACACTGCCAGAATCATTGCCTCTCAGAACTACAACTATCTAGCAAAAAAAAAAAAAAAAAAAGATTTTCTGGTTTCTTGTTGCTTGCACTAATTAGCCAAGCAGCTGAAGGACAGGAGGAATAGTAGTGTCCTCCTGTCCTTAACTGCTCTTGAAACTTAACATGAGGCCACCTGAGATATCAAAATACAGCCTTTTGTACTCCATGGAGGTGACAGGCTTCTGCTTCAGTATGCAGTAATATGAGTGTGGAAAAGATAAAAAGCATAATAAGCATGTGATAAAAAGCAGTTTCCCCTCTTCTAAAATACTGAATAAATGGCATGCAGAAGTGAAAATCCTTCTGAGAAGAAATATGTTGAGCTGTGACAGTGTTTCTGGGGGAGTGTGGCAGGCCTGCTGCTTGTGGCTTTTCATGTCATGCCAGCCAGCCCTTCAGTGGGAAAGGCTCTGGTGCTTCTGGTCTTCCCTGTGCCTTGAGCCACATGATCTTTTTTCTCTGTTAACTTTACATGTGAAGAAACTAGTGAGTACTGCGACTTTAAGGAGATGGCACTGGAGATGACTGCCCCATCCTATGGTTCTTTCTGTACTGTTTGCTTTCTGATCTGAACAGGGAAGAGGGAAGGAAATGGTGTAACCACTTGCTGGTCCTCTCCCAGAGGGTAGACTGGACAGTTTGCACGCTTGGATGTTTCTCCCTGACAGAAGACATAATGATTCTGTAAAGCTTTCCTGCTCATGAGACACTTCATCAGAGTAGCATACCAACTAAAGGTGTGACTTCTGACTTCACTGCCTTTTGGCCTTCGAATGCATTTAGTCAATACTGTAGTTATTTGTAAGTAGGAAGCACACTCTTGTACCCTGCAGTATGTATGTTGTTTTTACAGATTTTCCTTTGCAGTCACATTCTTTCCTGGAATAATAGTGTGGCCACCTTGACAATACATGCTTTTTAAGAAGGGATATAAGCTGCAAACAAACCGTGTCTGCTATATGTGTTTTACTGCATTTAAGTTTGGTGCTTCCCTGTATTAGAGTTCTGAAGATGTTAGCATATTTAGAGCTGACTTAATGTACTGAAGCAGATAATGTTTACAAGTGTGCAGACTGCCTGTTTCTTCTGGAGCTTAAACCTGTCAGAGAACCATGGGGACATCTTCTTTCTCAGTATTGATGGGTAGAGAGTTACAGGTAAAGGGTTGCACTTCTCACATTCCATACATTTGAAAATACTTGTGAGAAACAGCTGAAACTCTTTTGGGTAGAGGAGGTTTCATTGACCTGCTCCCTGTTTCCCCCCAGTGATGTTAGATGTGTTTACAGCGCGGCAGTGTGGGGTTCAGTGCAGGTTAGCAAACAGGTTAGTGTGGTTAATATGATTGGGGGCAACAGTGATGTAGCTGCAGAGTCCTTTTGAGGGTTAAATGGGACTGCTGCAAAAATTGGTGCATTCCTTCACCCCAATCCCTCTCTCCTTAGGTTTTCTTCACAGTTTGGATTTCTGGATATTTGTTTTTAATGTGTTTTTAGTGCAGAGAATTGGATTGTGGGTGACGTGTTTGAGTGATGGCCACAATACTTGCAGCTTTCAGAACACAGTATGGGGGCCATCTCTTGGCTTAGCCTCACCCTCAAGGGTGATAAGTAAATGGACCAGAAGAGTTTCTTCCAGTCTTCCTCAAGAAATATTCCCTTTTATCCCCAGAGGATGGAGAGCCTAGCAACTATCTCTGTGTTTTATTTTCCTTAAGATGCTGTGGTACCATGGTGATGAGTTATTAATAAACCTCCCGGCAGATGGAGAGAGCTTTTAACTGAGAATAACCATATATGAACAAATGTCATGATTTGGTCTGTTGGGCAGAGCAGCCGAGCATTTAGCGCAAAAATACGACTTAATCTGCAAATAAATCAGAGCAGTCTTTTTGCTTAAATGTCAAAATTACACCATGTTTATGGAAGAGCAAAGAATTGTAAAGCACTGCATGCATTATTTTAAATATATGAACATAATTAATTAGAGCTGAGATTTTTTTTTCATATTTGTTGCATTTCTGAACATATTATGAGCTATTGTAAGTGCAGTAACAGTTTCCCATACATCACAGTGCTCTGCTTCGATGGCACTGACTCAAAATTCTGTAAGTCTTTATACTAATGTGCAGTAATCTCTATAACAGTGACACTAATCCTCTCTTCTAATATGGAACTTGAGTTAAAAAATCTGTGAAATTAAAGCTTTAAAGCAGCTTTTGGGAATTACTAATTTATAAACCCTCCATCTGTCATCCATACCAATAGAAATGTCTTTATAATAACAGAGCAACAGGGTACTCACACTTGGGAAAAGCAGTGAAGCCTTGAGGATTTTGCTTTTTTTCCTTCGTTAATGTGTGAATGCCATTAATTGCATAACAGGAGCAGCAAGAGATTGGTTACAAGTGGTGTGAAATTGTTACATTGCCCTACCCAAACAATGCATCTTTAATCTCTTGTGCAGTTTTACTGTGCTGCAGTCAGCCTACATTGTGCTTAAGCTGCTGTTAAAGATTTGAGGTAATAGTGTCTTACATGGCAACATTGCAGGCTTCCCGAAGTTCTCGCCTATCAGCTGCTCAGATGATGATGGGGAAAAAAGCAGCCACCTCCACGAATGTGGAAAGCTGGACAGAACATTTCTTTTTAATATTTCACTTAACAATTTCAGATGATTTGTATTTATTGGGAGAATAGGCACTTAAAAGTCTCCAACTGCCTTGCAAAATAGTTTGTTTCCTATTTTGTGGCCTTGAGCAGGAATTGAACTGTGGCTGTGAAAACCCCCAAGTAAACAGGTAAGATAAACCATTATGTGCATTTGTCATGTCTGTATCACCCAGTGACTTAGATAATTCTGTGTCCCCTTACACTTTATACACATTGTGAGAGGCATTGTCTGTGGCCAGTATTCTATTTCAATGTGGTACAGCCCTGTGTGGTAGCCTATCACTACTGGGGTGGGGTAGAGTGGTGTGTGCTTGTTGGGTAGACGTCATTTAGGTCATAGTGGTCTTGCTATCAATCCCATTGAAATAAATGTGACATTCATGTGAGAAATTCTGAGAATGTTATCCATGGTAACTATATTTCTCTCCTTTCCTCTTTCCTCTCCACTATCATAATCCATGTTTGTTAAATGGAATTCTTTTAATTAAAATGGAATTCTGAAATTAAAAATACTATAGAGAGACCTAAGCACACTGAAGAATCAAGAGCAAAATTTACATGACCTCTCAAATGAGGTATTTGTAAAATAGAGGTGAAGTGTCAAGGACTGCTGTGACTTTTTATTCCATATGGGGATATAAGGGATTTTGTAAAGCATTCCAGCAGTGTGAGACAATCAACAATCTTTCTGCTGTGTGCGTGAGGTACTTTTTTTTTTCATGTCAGGAATGCTTCTTCAGAGTAAAATTCTTTCTTTTTCGTTGCTTTGGGGTGGTTTTTTGCATTTGTTGCTGGGTTTGGGTATTTTTTTTTAGCAAATGAAGCAAAACAAGCTGTTCCATCTGTAAAATGCACTATTATTCTCCAAAGAAAACTTTTTAGTAGAAAAATGCTGGAAAAGGGACAGTCTTGATGAAGCAATTGTTAGGGAAGCTAGGGGAGGAAGTGTATTGCATGAAGACACATGGATTTTCTTTGGAGCAATGATGCTCTTTTGCTTTTGAGGTTTCATGAATTCACAGGATAAAATATTTCTTAATAACCTCATCTCCCTTCACCTATGGGAAGAGTTTTGTCTAGATTTAGCTTCAGCTGCAGCCTTGCTGCTTTTGTCTCTGGCTGCATTGTGGTAAAAAAAAAAATGGGAATGAGCCATTATTAACTTGTAGTTTTCTTGTCACTATGTCAGGTTGGGCTGGGTGCTGTCCACTGTGCCAAGCATCCTGTGGAGCTCTGCTTGGTTGCAACTCCTCTGTCCCTGCTTTACTCTGAAGAACCACACTGGCATGTTGTTTGATCATAGAAAAAGGGAACACATTTGTCTCAGCAGCCAACTAAGCATAAATTTGGGGGTTTACAGTGCAGTATTGGGCTCTGCAGATTAGCTCGGAGAGATGCCAAGGAGTACAGGACATGACACTAAGATACAGACACATGCAGGGCAACTTAAAGGAGCAGTAAGAGGTAAAACAGATGCAGGTTAGAGTTGGGGCAGTGGTGCTTCCTGTGGACTTAGGCATAGTATTTTTCTTCTCTTAAAGTAAACTACTTTAAGAGGAGCCATAAACCCAACAAACCAAGGAGCGATTTGAGGAGGTCAGGCATTGTACATGAGAATCAAAGAACTCCATAGTGAACAGTGTGTGGCTGAGGAGTTCTTCCCATCGTATCTTAATGATGTGGATTTGGTGTACAGGTGGAGGCAGACACCCACTGGAAAAACAGTTTGTGATAAGATTTGGGATAATTTTTTTTACAACTCATTATTTTTCCAGGTTACAAATTGCTTCACCATATTTAGGTCCTAGACACTTGCTGCTTCATAAGGAGAAATTGTTACTATTTACTATTTGGAGCTTTATTACTCAGGCTGCTGTGATGTTGTAAGTGCTTCTGTAAGGAGGAACATAATATGGAAGATAATAAAAACTGTAAAATTAATTAATGAGGGAATTGCAATAGATGGCAACATGCGTCTGCTTTGAAAACCATTGGTGGTGTGGTAGAACATGGTTTAGTAAAGGTATCCTGTAGAACAAGTAGTAATGCTAATGAAGTTTCAGTGCTAGTGCAAATGCACAAATGAATTTTTAAGATAATCAAGGAAGAAGTGCATTCATTAGTTTGATAGAAACATGAGACAGTTTTATTAAAGGTGTAATTTTAAGTGTACTAGACTGATATTAATTGCATGTATTATGGGGCAAGTATCATTTTGTGTCATAGCCGTTTCCTTTGTTGCTTACTGTGAAGCTTGTAAAAGCTGCAAGATTGCTTTCTCCTAGGGCTGTTGATTTCTTTTACAAAGAGCAGAAGCTGTACTACCTTGATCTTTTACATTGTACTGGCAGCCAGCAAATTCCAAATTCAAACCTTTCTTTAATTTTCACCAATATGACATAAATGGACATTGCACATAAAAGGCTGAGCCATTGCATATGGTTCCTGGTATAAAGAGTATTACAGTAACAGAAATGCCCTGGTAATAAATTTCTGTGAATGGTAACCATGTGTCTCTGAATGCCTCCTGTTTCTCATTCAAGTTAAACTCTATCAATCATAAACTCTACTCTATCAATACTTGCCAGATATCTTGCACTCTCATGTCTCTGCAATATTTTTAAGCCTTTTGATGCCTTTCAGTTTTTGAAGTTATTGTATTATTTTTAAGATCCTTAAATTAGGTCATAACAAAAATATTTCTATTTATCTAATCCATTTCCCTGTCTTCAGACTGCTTGGTATATTGGAGCTTGTAATAAAGTAGAGAGATTTAAACAGCTTCCTTCAGTATGAGGAGAAAAATACTCTGAAAATCACAAGTTTCCTTTAAAAACTAAAGCTTTTTCAACTGACAGCAGAGTGATGGGAGTGGCTGTGAATGATTAAACTTCCTTGCAGGGGGTAGGATTTGTAGGATGCAGAGCTAGTGCGTCACTATTTCCAATTTTTGAAACAAAAAAAAGGGGGGGGGGGGGGAGGGGGAAGGATTTCTATGCTGTTGACTACTATGTGTCAAAAGTGGAGTAAGTGTTGTGTCCCATACCAGTCTTCCAGATGCTTTGGTTTGATTCAGGTTGGAATCTAGTAGCCATCCAGTTGTTACTGGTCACTGAAAGATTGGAGGAGTTGTGCAGGTTTTTTTTAATTGCACCAATTATCATCTCTTGTTAATCTCGTGCCCTGTTGGCCAAAACATGAGCACATTTCCCTTAGTGCTTGTGATTGTTCTCTTGTACTGGTGAGGAGCCTGCTTAAGTAAATGAGAACAAACAGTAATTCCCTCATCACTTTTGCTCAAAGCTGCAGTCGCTGAGGGCAAATGATATTCACAGCTTGAAATCCAGGAACAAGCCTTTTTAGGCACTGCTCTTGTCCTGGAGTGACTGTCCATCTAATCTCACCCATGTCCTGGCTGTTTAGCTGACACCTTTTGCTACCAGTCAGGTTGTTCTGCCTTCACTCTCAAGTTGCATTTATTCAACACAATGGGTAGAGCTCCTAAGTAAAGATCTCGTTAGGAAGCAGTGAACCGATGAAGCATTTTGTCTGGATCCTGCTTATTTTGAGATAAGCAGTGCTTTTCTCAAACAAGGCCTGACTGTATTCAGCATCTATTAAAAGCACCCACTAGTTTAAAAACAAAAAAGGTCTTCTGGAATCACGTAGTCTTCTGAAATGTCTCAAAACTATTCAAATGCTGGCAGCCAGCATAAAGCCTTTGCCTGATCCTAATCTCCAGAATGCAACAGGCATCATTGCCTGGCTCTTTTCAGCCGATTCTGTGTACTGCACATCTAAAACTAGAACAAAACCGTCACTGCTCTGCTTTGCTTTCCGAGCCAAACTGCTGCAACAGCCCTGTCCTCCTATTTTTTTTCCCTCTCTTCAGATATTTAGAACAACATCAGTCACTTCAACCCAAGGTGGGTTTTTTAAGGTCACAATGTTCTTTGGGCTGGAGAAGCATGCCATTGCTGTTGGCAGGCATTTGATTCCTATATTTCCTGATCTTTTAATCAAATAAGCAGCTGCTTCAATAAGATACTTATTCATAATTCCCATATGCCCATCAGGTTTTCAGAACAAACCTGAATGCATTCTGGAAGCTTTTGTGGGATTTAATCCCAGAGTTGGTGATCTCCCATGGACTATATGTCTTTGTATTGTCACTTGTCTCTGTCTCCCTTCAGCTGGAGTCCTCTGTCCCATATTTATGTCTCCTGCTTTGCTTTTCTTACTGTTCCAAACTCTAAACTTTACCAGTCTTTACTTTTATTTGAACTTTCATTGCTTGGTGATGAGTTGTCACTGGTAGCTGTTGCTTGTACTATGGTTCTTCTCACCCCCTGGGAGCAAGCTGACTACCCTGACACTGCTGGTGGACTACAGGACTATAGATTTTTCTCTATCTCACTTTGAAGAAAACAAAACAAAACAAAAACCTAAAACCTAAAAACTAACTAAGGTCTCCTAAACTTCCTTTTAGAGAAGAAGCAGAGGTCACAATAGTTGGGCTGTCATTTATGCCAGAAGCAGAATACCTAGTCCTTTAATTTTGTGTCATTTGTTTTGGCACATAATAGGTGATGGAACCTCTTTACTATGTGAGTAGAAAAAGAGGAGAAAAGTCTATGGTAATTGGTAAAGGTGCAGGAGCACAGAGAAGAAACACAGGAGTCTTTGAGCATGAGAGAAAGAAAATTTCCAGCTTCCAATACACAGCTCGGTGGAACTGGGCACAGAAGCACAGAAAGGAAATGTATGTTGAGAGATTTCGAGGCAAGCTGGGAAAATATATGTGGGGATATAATGCTTACTAATAATGCATATAATACATATATATGCCTCAAATAATATGTGATACATTAAATAAAATTTTAAAAATGGAAGTCTGTTATGTAGTAGTAGAAAACAGAATGGCGTGTGGTTGGAACCGCCCTTCTCGAGGATCTTTATCTGGCTCGCCCTTTCCTGCCCTCAAACATCAGTGTTTGGCAAAAATTGGGAGGGACAAAGAGAGCAGGGTGTTTGGTGGACAGGGTTCTGAAAAGCTGAATTTGTTGATTTGAGCAATATATTGAGACAAAATCAGTTGACCTGTCCATATCATCTTCTGTGAATTCAGCCCTTGTTTTTCTCTAAAAAAATTATTTTGTCGAATTTAGGTGCAGGTTTGGTCTCATCTATTTTTATATAAACCCACAGAATAAAGACATTCTAGGATTGATGTTTCATCCACCTGGTTCAGATTAGACTTGTTACATCACTAAAATAGGATTTTATGGCTTTCCTGCATTTGAGTGCTTTTGAAAGCTTTTTTTTTTTAATTGGACATGATAATATTTGAGGCAGTATTTTGGCTAATTGTTTAAATCTGTATTTAGACAATTGTTAAAATGAATGCTATTTTTGTTATGTAATATTATAAACCACACATGCCCTATAGTCTCTTCTCTAATTAGGAAACAATTAAAATTACAAAAAGTCTACTTCTTGACACCAAATTTTAAAGACTTTATGCTTGAATTGTATTATAGCAGCTCAGGAGAATGCTAATGGGACATTTTGATCCCTATAAAAACTTCTATGAATGCCCATGTAGGAACTGAAAATAAATATTCTTTCAGTCTAAATGATAATAGAGTTTAACTACAAGGACTGCTCCTGACCTTGGTTGCCTCGTCTCTAACATTCTACAGTGTGTAGTTGTCACAAGGTAGAACAGCACAAAAGTTGACTGACACTTTTTCAGACCCCATAACAGAAAGGAATGTCTGCCTCACATAATTGAATAGATCTCTAAAATATTCAGGTTTGGAGACTGAATTTCTATGCAGACCAAGCTTTTACATTGGGAAATAAGACTCACCAATATATTTTATATTTGCCTATTCACCACAGTATTCACAGCACTTTTTAAAATCACTTCGGTTCAACATTTTAATAATATGTTAAAACACAAATACCTACAGGCCCAAGTAATTATCTTTGTGGACTGCTGATTTTTTTCCTTTTTAGATGATGGAAACTGCCTGGAGTCCTGAGACAATGGGCAGTTTCAAGACTTCATGTACAAAAGTCACAGAAGAAATATTGGAGTGTGCCCTCAGGCTGTTTATTTTATTCCCTTCCTTTCTTCCTCACAGAGCAGATGTATCTCAGACCATGGTCTGAGCATCTATTGTAGCACTGCTCGCACTTCTAATATATGTTTTTGCCTTTTTATTAAGGTGGATAGGTTGGATGGGAGTTGGGGGTGAAATTGAGGTCATGGTTCAGCCTTCTACCAACTCTGTGACAGTGCCCATACAGAGTCATGATTCACCCTTCCATCAGTTTTGTCTTCCAATAGCTCTGAGAATGTCTGTGTAATAGCTTAGAGCATGGGTGCAATGTTCTCTCAAAATGTTGGTCATGCCCAAAAGCCACAGGCAGCCTGACTGATCAATTCTCCCAGGCTTCCATGGCACAAATTTTTTCTCTGTTGTGTGGGGATCTTTAGTTCTCTTGTCTACACCTAATACTCTTTTCTCTTAAAATCTTCAACTGAATTTGATCTTTTCACAGTCTTGAGGTAGATTGGATTTACCTAAACTACAAGCACAGCAAAAATCAGTACTGGCTGACCACATTGTTTTAGTTTGTAGGGCAGATGGGATGCAAACTCCGTTTTATACACAGTCATCATTTGCCCAGATGTGAAGGTCCACATACTCAATTCCTGACTTCATTAAAGCACTTGGACATGGTAAGACATTAATCAGGGCTTTCATATAAATATGGCTATTTCATGGCCTTGTTGGAGTTGATATCCATCCTGAATTTGTTGAAGTAGTTACTGTTATGTAAAGATTTGGTCTTGTACTTGAACTGAAGCTAGACAGGCTCCAGTGAGTGGCTTTCCATGTCCCCAAACCCACAGTGTTAGGCATCATGTAGTTGCTTGGAGGACTGAGTGAACAGAAAGACAAGATGACTTCAGGACTCAAGATCTTTGATACAGGATTTGTTATGGTACTAATTTGACTTCAAATCATGATCCTGTTTTATTATATTGGGTGGATATCGTTTTTACCCTCGAAAAAAAATAGGGGTTGCAGTAACTATGACAAGGATTTTAGGTTGGAGGCCTGAGTTCTAGTTTCTGACTGACAAATGAGAAAATCAGTGAATGATTTTGTAGTGCAGAGTTGCTGTAGTCCTTGTTTTCAGCAACTCCAGAATCCTTTGCAGCCAAAACTGCTGTTGTCAAACTTCAAGGACTGAATCCAAGAGATGTAGTTTTCAAATTCTTCCTAACTGGAAGCTGCTTTTCCTTTCAAAAAAGCAGCACATAGGAATGGAGTGTCTCATTTACCCTGCCACAGCATGAAGTTCCCCATACTCTTACACCACATTTTTGCTACTTTGAGAGAGTCACTCTTACCAGGTGGATTACTAACAAGGTTGGTATATGAGCTAATGAACTGCTCTGTGTTCTGCAGTCACAGCTGGTCTGCTCCAATACCTGACCCTCACAGAGCTATTGCAGTGTGTCTAGACATGTCTTTGGATCTGTGTTAGTTGCCTACGTGCAATGGGAGCTCTACATTCTCCTCCCTTACACTTTCAATGTCTTCAGCTTTTTCCTCCTTTCCAGCTTCGCTGATTGCATTCATACGAGGACAAAATTCTATCATTTCATCCTGCATGCTTCCTCAGTATTGGCTACCAGATAAATAGCGTGTGCTTCCTGTTCATTTCTTGTCTTACACACTGATTTTGCCTGTTTTAAAGGACTTTAAGGTTTGGCAAGGCTAATATTATAGTGACAGTTGTGTTCTTTCACCAAGTTCTTCCTCTTAGCTTGACTGCTTTTCTGTTCCAGGGGAGAGCAATAACCAATTTTCCTTTTTAGCTTTCACTGCTCAGCTTGATGCTAATCTGCTGGCATTTCTTTCTTTGATCTCTTATTGTCTGCCCAGCCTCAGTCTTGCTTCCTTTATTCTGACAGCTGCTCCAGACTCGCCTTCTTTTATGTCCTTCACATATTTGTTTGTGTGTCATGTTTGTTGGTGCCTTTGATGTTTGGCATGACCTTACTGAGATCTCTGCTTGAAGGAACTTGCCTTTCTAGTGGCCCAGAAGGCAGTGAAGAAACAAATGAAGGGGAGGAATCATCTGGAACCAATGAGTTCATGGGCTTATTATCAGCAAATAGTTGTGCTTCTATGTCTTATCCCTTTTCCACTGTATGGGACAGTGTGCAACTCCTTACGTTTTCATCCTACACCTTGCACGCTCTGTCTGCATCTGCACTGTCAAGAGTGACCAGGTGCCAAAATGGACTGGCACTTCTAATTGAATGTTTTCTTTGGTTTAAGCAACCGGTGGATTTTTTTTCCCCATTATGTTACAAACTTGTTTTTAAGGACAAACATACTTGAGATGCCTTTCACTCTCCCTTTGCAAGATGTGCAAGTATTTTTTCCCCCAAAATATGAGGTATTAGATTTTAAAATACCACATTTTTAGACCAATTGTGGTGCCATCCCCTGGAATTAAAGGGGGGTTCCAAAATTATATTTTACACAGTGAGGTTAGAATAAGCATCTCTTCACTGTGGTATTTTAAAGAGTTGATAGGCAGACTTCTACATGCAATTCAGCATTTCATAATTATATTGTATTGAATTTAGAGTATTTGGTCAAGAAATGGGATTAAGAGTAAACTGGTGGAGTAACTGTATAGCTAGCTGCTTTGAAGTAGTGCTCAGTCATTTAATTTTACATGAATTTTTAATAATAAATCCATCCTGTTTGTTGTATTAAATTCCACTTGGTGTGGATTCTTAGACCTCTGTCTGTCAGTGACAGAATGATTTTGAGACATGAAACTGTTTACTGTCTGAACTTTCATTTGCTTTGCACTTTACTCCTTTTAATAATTAAATAATTGTTTAATACCTGAGATTGAGACTGGAAGCAGTTCTTTTTCATCTGCTTCTCACCAGCACAGTTGAAGTTTCTCGAAAGAAAAGACATGAGATCTGAATACCCTAAACTATCCAAGTTAGTGTACTTTTTCTTAGTGATAAATAGCACCCTGGAAGGTATCCGTCTTAAATCTTTAAGAGGTAATTTTGACAGGGTTCTGTAAATGTAGAAAGTTCAACGGAGTAACAAGAGAAAGGTTCCTAATGAAATCCTGGCTTTGGTGGTGAAAATGTCTGTCTAGTTTTAATAAAAGCTTGATTACACTGCATGCATGAGGATTTCTGCAAGTCTGCCCTGATGACATATAAACTTTAAATTAGGCATAGTCAATAAAAGGCCACCTAATATGGTTTCATATTTTGAGAGGTTTCCCCATAATTGCCCCAGCTAGTTAGTCTGTTTTCTAACCATTTTGGAATCTGCATGTGCTGAAAGAAATCATCCTGGGAAAGATGGAACTTGTACAGCTTGTAATGATGTGAAGTGACCTGACAGAGACCTCCCCCCTGCTGCCTCCTTATTTAGTGACCTTCCACAAGTGATGAGACAGCAGCCTTCTCCCAGCAGCTGTTTTCTAAATTTGGTCTGACAAATGGTATCATAAAGGTGGCAGGTGAGGCTAAGAGATCTGATCAGAACATACTCATTTAACAGCCACCAAAAGGTACAAAAGAATATAAGGAAAAACAATCAAGTGCTGTCTCTTTATCATTGTATCAGTTTTCTCTGCATGGTCCCTTGTGAAAGCCTTTACTGATGGCTTTCAGCTATGTATCATTATAATACCTCCAATAAGCATTACATAATAGGAAAAATATGCCACATTGAGCAATGAAACTGGTGTTAGCCAGTCCTGTGGCCCATATCAAAATGCTCTCACTAGTATTCCCTGTAACAACACTTCCTCAGATGTAATGGACTACAGCATATCATCAAGTAAGAGTTCATACATCTACTTTAATGTTTTTTGCATATTCCTGTTACAAATAATGGCTGTGACTACTCAAGGGGAAAAGAATCAGTTTTTCCTCTCTATAATAGTCCAGACATTTTTCAAGCATATCCTCTGCCATTGCTGTGTTTGCATGCCTAAACAGGCAAACACTCTGTGTGTTGGTTCTCTCAGGCACTGAGGAAGGGGAGAAGACACAGTGATGATAAAACCCAAGAATTAACTAGAACAACTGGGTAGACAGTAGCAACTGGTTTTTATTGGTTCTCTTACTGACAGTTCAGTAGATTACAAGTTGTCTCCTATTCATGGTGTGGTTTATAAATAGAAATTTGCAGAATACGTGCATCTGAGGTGCTCTGAGTAGAGTGGCAAATCCTTATTTCAGAAGCACTTCAGATGTTAGAAGCTTTGGAAAGGGTCTGTAGAGTGATATATCAGTATATATTTGGGCTGGAAATACAAAGATGTCATTAAAATCAGACCTGCTGACTGAATGTATCAGACCTTCAGTTAAGGATAAGTCATGAATTCAGGTGCTTACCTGAAATTGAGCTCTTGTACTCAACTTCTGTCATAAAATGATTCTTAACTATTTGAATTCTCCTTACGTTAGAACACTGTACTCTTTAAGGTGCTAACTGAAAAAAAAGTCCCTCAGTTATCTTTCTTTGGATGGTTATTTCCTATGTTTGCTTACCAGCATTAAAGCATAGAAGTTACTTTCTGCATGGGATTGAAAAGTTGCAAGCTCTCTACAGGTTACAGATTTTTCAGTTGTCCTTTTGAAGAGTTTTGAAGACTATCATTACAGATACAGGTAAAGAGGATATATGTAGGTTTAGAGATCTTTTGTTATAAAGCTTCAGCATAAAAAGCACACTGAAAAACAAAGATATTCCAAAGGTGTTGAGTTATAAAAGGTACATGCTTCTATGTATGAATGATAGTTTTGGCCAAATGCAACATTATGAAATGAGTATTAATGTAATGGATGATTAGATTTGTCACATTAATGACACAATGAATTCTAGCACACAGGCATTGTAAAGGGGAAGGTGACTGGCGACAATGGAATGGACAGATTGACTTTGAAATGCTTGCAGTGAGAGCTGGAGAGGACCATTTTTGGTCATGATAGATAATTATCTGAGAGAGTAAATTGGCCCCACAAAATAAGTTATGACGAATCATAACTTATGGAGGATGGAAAAAGACATTATTCTGTAGCTACAAACAGGGTCCATCTGGCACTCAAGACCTGAAGAAAAGTTAAAAATTGTACCTGTAGCCATGCATGGTGTTTGCATATAGTGTAGGAATGATCTATTTCAGCTGGTTGAGAAGCTCTGCATCTGCAGAGTGCTCATGGGTCATCACCTTCTAAGCACAAGCAGGCACCCATCCTTGTGTTCAGGCCTTGCTCTGCTCCTGCCAGGCAGAGGGGTGGGAAAGGCAGCCCGTGGGCCATGAGTGCATCACAGCAGTGACTGCTGTAAACATTTATGTCTGCTTCAGCCTGCACATGGGGAAGCAGGACATAACAGAAACCCAGCTACAATCTTGTTTACCCAGTCAGCATGTCTTAAGATATAAATATTTTTATTATTTTTTCTTTTTTTCTTTCTTTTTTTTTTCTTTTTTATATTTGTCAAGTGCATTTTGGGTTCAGTGGGAAATTTACAGTGTAATGTTTGGTAGCAGTTGTGTATTTTGAGGATGGTGCCATGAGAAACAGGATGCCCATGTCATACCTTGTTTAAACGATCTTTCTAGGTTTTACTGCCATGCTTGACACCATGGGATACAAGTGTTTCCCAAGCCCTCTGACCTGCAGAGGCAAGGGCTCATAGGCACTCTGCCTTAAATTTCTTAGGGATGGAAGTTAGAGGCCTTTTGCTCTGTACCTTGGCAGAGTTTTCCCTGATACAGCAGGTTTTTTTGTTGCCTGGGTTCTGAGGTAGAATTCTTCAACCACCTTAAAAGTTGTTGGCAAAGTGACATTGAAGAAAATTGCATCAGGTACTGTGCTGAGGGATGACACAATATTAATGTGGTGACCTAAACTTAAAATCCTAAGGTGGAATAGGGTGGTGGCTGTGTAAGAAGCAAGTTAACCAACCACTGTTGTTAAGTGCCTTTGTCCAGGACATACTGAGGGGCCAGTCAAGATCTTGTGGGTGCTGCTTTGCTAAGCACAGTTCCAATTTGAACAGGCCTTGTCCCAGAGGGCTTGTGGACAGTATCAATGGAAGGAAAAATGTGGGGAATGCGAAAGTAAAGGCAACTGTGCTACACATGTGAAATCAGATGAGTGTTATGATTTTTGTTGTGTTAGTGGTGAAATAGCATGGAGAAGGAAAGGCTGTTTCAGTGAAGAGGAGGAAAACCAGAGGGAATGAAGGCAGAACAGAAAGGAGCAGAGCATGCGGTTAATGGAGCCAAGAATAAAATAATAAAAGAGGGTGCAGAGGTTAGAGGAGGCAGAGAAATACCATGTTTAAGGAAGGACTAAGGGTAAACCTAATGCTTGTACTACACTGTAGATTTTGAAGAGTGCATCCTGACCTGCACTCCTAAAATAGCTTCCTCTGAAATGTTTTATTGGAAAGGATGGATGCTGAACTGTCCAAAGGACAAGCAGAGCCTGCTGAAAGTCGTTGTGCCCATTTGATGAAAGCTTGAGCTTTGGCATGTTCAGTCACTGCATGGGTCTGGAAGCAGCTTTCCTTTTTCTTCCCAAGCTCAAATCCTTCACAATCAGAATTCCTATACTGCAGTCACACTGTTAAAAGAAAGCTGCAGACCTCATGTATTGTTCCTGTGTTGGCTGCAAGAAGAACTGGAAATTCCATAGACACCAATTTCACTGAGACTAGGAACCAACTACTGTCCTACAGTCTGTCCCATGTCCCATGTTCCCCCTCACCCCTGGCTTTGGAGTCCAGCCCTTCACAGCTTTCTGTCTCTTCTGGGTTAGCTTTATCTTCACATAGGATGAGTCCCAAACTCTCCAGGTCCCTGTGTGCCTCCAGACAAGCCCTAGCCTAGGCCTGCATCCCTTCCCAACTTAGCCCAGCCTAAGATACATCCTAAAAATGGGGCTTTAGACCTTTTTGTCTCTGCTGAATGAAGGATTCCCTTGAATAGTCAAAAAAGTAGAAACCTTAGGGACAGAAAAGCAGCACTTGATGTGGACTTTTGATTCAGAAACAGTTGAATGTGTTTCTGTGTGTTCCTGGCACTGTTGCCTCCTAGTAGGATACTCAGAGGTCCTCCATTGTACGTGGGCAGCTTTGAAAGTGTGCCTGTAAGTATTTGCAAGGAATAGAGAAGGTAAGTTGTAAAAACCTGATGGCCACTAATATTGATGAGGGTGGGTGAATCTCAGGAAGAAATTTAAGGCTGTTTTAATCTTTTTTGTCCTGGTCTCCCCTCCCATTTTGGCACCCAGAATTTATAAAATGAACCAAGTTAGAGAATTAGAGTGTTTCAAGATTTTTTGTTGTTGTTGTTGTTGTTGTTGTTGTTGTGTCTGTGTGTAAATTGTGCTTCTTCTCTTAATATTCTGGAAAGACCATCTGCACAGCCTGTCCTGGTCTCCCACAGCTGTATTTCAGTTGAATAACAGCACCATACCATTTCAGCCTCCCAAACAGTTGTCCTTGCCAGTCTGTTGCACAAAATGGTGTTTTTCACCCTTCATCAGAGATGGAGACGTGTGTGTTGCAGCACTACAATAAATAGTAAGACAGTTTGTTTTCTTAACCTTTGTCTATCTGTATTTCAAAACTCACAATTTATCTAGTAACTTCATCAGGAGCCTGGGATGTTTCTAAGGCAGCGTAAGCAGAGATACCACATAACTGAGTTGGTTGGGAGAGCATGACTAATGGATATGAGAAGATCCACCATGACTGGGGTTTTAACTCCCAGATTTCCAATGGGAACTTTGTGAACTGAAAGCTGCCATCACCTTCTAGGCTGTGTCCTTGCCCTTGGTGTGCTGGGACCTCTCTGACTCAGGGCTCAGCACACACCCCACTATGTCCTCTTCCAAGCTGCTCCTGGTTTTCCTCCCTCAGCTGTATGCCTGCTTCAGCTCAGGTGCTTCTGTCCCACAGTGACAAACACAGCAGAGAGCTGCAGTGCAGGTCTGTAATTGGGGATATCTGTTAAATCTTTGCAAAGGAACAAACTGCAGATTTAAAGTACAGAAGTGAATTACAATGGGTGCTATGACAGAACACATTTTTACTTTTGCTTTCATTAGCCCCGAATGGATTTAGTAATGTTTCTTTTCTGTTTTTATTTTGATGGTTCTTTTTTTACCTTGTCTATGCAAGCATACTACATTCTATGAATATATAAATTCAGCCTACAAAACTGAACATGCACACATATCAGCAGTGGGAGAGTTGGACTTTTTTGAGTTGGATGTGTGAATTGGGTTTAAAGTATCCAGTCTTCTGGTCTTGAAGACATTTGGGATGGGATTCTTTCTTCCTCTGTGCATATTCTGTTCAGCAGGTTGACAGTCTGATCTTGATTAGGGCTTTTACATGCAACAGGAGTAGAGCTAATAAGAAAATAATGAGTTTTGTATTTGTGTGCTGTGCTGCTCCCTACTGAATTGTCTGACTACCAAATACATCAAGGAGTTAACAACTGAGAGGTGTTCTCCTGGAGGGGTGCTGATGGAGCCTGGTAGTTTTACAGCTGAAGAGCAGGGGTTTAGAACCAGCTGTGCCAGCATAAGAAATTTCTCTCTCTATTCTTATCAGAAACTATGATAAGAATTATCATAAATTATCATAAATTAGTTATGCTAAGGTGATACTCAGCAGAAGGCAACTAGCAGTGAGCCCAGCTGGGTCTTTAGATGGTTAATGTCAGGGTAAAGAGGAGGAAAGGTGATCTTCCAGTTTGTGCTGCGTGTTCCAGGGGCCCTTTCTGTGCAGCAAACAATCCCATGGTCATAGCTGACTGTCACTAATTGACCATATTTGGATTCTCAAAACAAAATGTTTAGTTCAGCTAAACAATGTTTAGTTCAGCGTTGAATAGCAAACAGTTCCTTATGGAGCTTAATTGCTTTGTTTACATGCAGCTAGTTAACTTATCATGTGGCAAGAACAATAGGCTGAGTGCCTCGCTTAACCCTTGATCAGAATGAGATAAAACACGGAAGACAGTGAGGCTGTATTTCTTAAACAGACCACAGGTCAGATGCAGCCTCCTTGGCTGCTTGTCTCATAGAAAACCTGCTGCCTGGCATACCCTTTGTCTCTACAGCAGCTGTGTGACTTTGCTGTGTTCTCGCTGTCTGATCTTCAGCTAAAAGCAAGTGGTGTTTCCTGGGTCTCTCTATTTCACATGGAGCAGGCACCTTCCTGAGAGCAGTGTGACTCACTGACCATTCCTGGCACGGTGCATGCAGTGAACATCAGACCATCACACGAGGCTTTGACCTCAGGTTACCCCACAGCTTAACCTGGACCGTGCCCAGTTTGCAACAGAGGCAGCTGGCTTTTCTTCTCCCTATAAGGAGGCAGGGCAGGTCCTTGGGGAAGCGTGAGCCTTGATTTCTCAACCAGCCACACCTGTCTTGTGGGTTGAGGAGCAAAATGGAGTTTACTTCAGTTAAGCCAGATCTCTGCCAGTCATGCCTGTTACTGACAGGAGACCTTTCACAAGGGTGCTTCAGCCGTGCCAGAGCACTTTTGTTGTCACGCAGTCCTCCAACCACAGGCAGTACCCCGTGATCCAGCATGACAGGAGTGTGTGACCCAACATGTGCTTTCCCTGCCCAGAAGCTGAGAAGTTCATTATCAGGTCTGCCAGACTAATAGAGACAAAAGAAATTTTTTGTTTGGTACTGCAGCTCTCACACCCTCAAGGAGTCCCTTGCATCTTGGGGGAGCGTGGAGCTCACGCCAGGGCTCCCTGCATAACTGAGTTTTCCTGAGCTCTGAGCAGAGAGGACATTCCAGAGATTTTTATCTGTTTGCTTCTCCATTTCACTGGTGGCTTTTCCCCTCATAACATCTGAATTAAAGTCAGAAAGTTTGCTGAGAAAGACTCCTAGTTTGTTCCGCAGGTAGTTTCTTTTGGCAGAAGGGAATTCTCCATCACACCTGCTTGTACCAAAGGAGAAAGGTAAATGTTCTCCATTAATTTGCCTAAAGTTAAGTAAGCTTCAGCCTTGTGAATAGCAGACACAGGGATACCAGCTGTGTGAGCCTTGCTGCCAACCCTGCAAACTGGAGAACAAGTTGCTAACATCTCTTATTTTGTAAATCTGTATGCAACTGGGAATGAGAGGCCTTTGAAAATACGCACAGAAAGTTTAAGTGCAGGAGAGGAACCTGCAAACCAAAAAGCTTCTTTATCTTACTTTTTCCATGAGTGATTTATTAACTGGCACAGTTGTGTGCTCAAATCTTATGTACAGTTTACAATTGTCACTTGCACTTGAAGGGGTGTAAATGGAGTCTGATATCCTTAATAGCAGTCTGTCTCCACAGCTGTTCCTCTTCCCTCTGTAGGCAATCTCTCACTTGCAGAGGTGATGCAAGGCAGAAATATTTCCTATTTGTGTATGTTTGTGGTACAGGAGAACCAAATCATGCAAATAACTCAACAAGACCACAATGACAGTGGTATTCTAGAGAATACTACAAGTTATCATTACCTTCCCAAGCCTTTAGACTATGAAAATAAACTTTAAAAGTCTACTGAAGATTTAAGCATTAAGAGCCCTTTCCCTTACACCACTACCTAAATGTAATAGGAGCTGCTTCTAGAGCTGGAGGCCTCCTTAGTAAGACTACCACTTGGTTTGAGCTTATACAAGCATTTGCAGCTACCATATAAACTGAAAGGTTAGCATGTCTGCTCTTGCCTTGTCATTCTTCTGCTTGTGTAACACAGAGCCCAGCAGTCATCACAAAAAAAGAAAACCTTCAGAAATATGTGTTTGAGGAGGAAAACTCCACACAAGGATCAATTATATTCCTCACAAGAATTCAACATTTGAGTCAGGGGTTCCCAGAGACTGATCTGGAAAGCTGCTAAGTATGTGACCCTTAGGAAAATTTTCAAATTGTGGCTGTTCTACACTGTCCTGCTGATTTTTTTTTTTTTTTTTTTTTTTTTTTTGGTCATGCAATCCCTATCCTGATGTCCCACCCATTAGGTTGCCCTCCATGAACAAAACTATGGGAACTCCTGAATTCATCATCCAAGAAAACCTTTATTTTGGAGTACAGACTGAAAAAGATAATCTGTTTTGTCAAGTGTTTCCACACCTCTGTAAACATGCAGTCTCCTTGTCTGGATGATCTCATGCATATATTCATCAAAGTTCTTACTTTGCTTTGAGACGACATTTGCAGCAAAACAGTAATATATGCAATATAAAAAGGTTTTGAGTGAGATCCAGTACAAGCATCTCATGGTGAAATCATTCTTAGTATTATTTAACAGCTACCTGGTGTCTGATCCAGAGAAACTGGTCACAACTACACCTTCCTTTAGATATTTAAGTGAATGGCACATGTGAGCCTTGGATGTTATGTGAATGTAGGGCAAGGAGGACACGGATCATAATTTGTCTCTCACATTGTCAAGCACATTCCTCCTCCATTTTTTTGACAGTGGATTGTTGATAGAGTGATAGCTGCTGAACAGGTATGAGCTTATCAGCACTCCTTACCAAGGAGACCTTGTGTGGAAACTCTCACCTCTCACTGGAAGTAGAGGGAAGGAAAACTGGAAGTCTCTGGCTTAAGGAAAACCATTTGGTACTATAGAAGTTAAGTGAAGATCAGCTAACCTGCTGGAGCATCACAGGCTGGAGACCTGAATGTTCTGGCAGATGCCGTCATTTTGGCAACGGAGCAGGTGGCAGTCCTGCAAAGTCCTCATGGTCTTTATCACGTAGTAGGAAGTGGCATTGCTGCCCTGGATGCAAACATCCTAAAAAAGAGGTGATTAGTCAGTGACTCCGCAGAAATAGATGGTTGGACACAGCTGATACCACAAGTATTGGAGTGCAAGGTCACAATACGAGTAGAAGGAGTACCGGTGTTCCCAGTGACAGATGTAATGCTTACCAATGATTATGTCTTACAAAACAAAAAACCCCAACACCAAACCCAGCAGTCTTACAGAATCATTGCTTTTCAGCTTTCAAAACTCTTCTGGAGAGTTTTTGCAAATGGGTGGTCTAAAATTTACCAGGCTGATTAAATATCTGCTCTGTCTCCTGTCACCTTGGAAACAGGGAATGCTTACTGTGAAAACGATCTGAAGGATTCAGGATGGAAATTCAGATGTTCATGTACAACAGACTTTTGCGCCTTTTTTATTGCACAGAACAATGATACGAGAGTCCACAGCAAGGTCTGCATTTCCAGCTGTGTGCACAGTGTAACAAGTACACTGAGGTGGCTTATGGCAGGCAACACTTCATGGTAAATGCTGCATTGGAACTAGGAGTGCCCATGTGTCTACTGCTGAAAGTAGGGAAAAACCTTTCATCCACACTTCATAATGCAGAGCATGCACCCATGCAGTTTTAGCTCCTTATTTACTGTAGCCAGTTTATTGTGGGCCATGGTAACTATCTGCTGTATGTCTGGTTTTGCTTGCATCCCTGGGAGATAATGAGATTGTGTAGTGGTTATATTGACAGCAGGATTTCTTTCCCAAATTCCTTTGCTTCTGCTCTGTTCTTCATGCAGCCCACTGAAATAATCTCTTCCTATACTGCGGAGTTCTTCCAAGAGATTTTTCTTTTTTGTTGGGTACATCCATAAAAATCAAGGAATTCTACCTTGCAGTTTTGTTCCCTCAAAACGTCAGTCTACATCTACCCATTGAAGTCATCTTACTTTTGTCCCTAATCTGTCTTAATATCTCCAGGCAACCGAGAAACTGGCCTTTCATCTATCTTGAACTCTTGAGAATTGCTCAACAGTTGCACAAAATTGTTTTTCCTCCTCCTGCTGTGAAGATAGTACCAAATTAGGAGTGTATAATGGGCCAGGCTTTTCCCATTTGCCAGGGGCTGTGATCTCGTGGCCTAAAGATGGAGAGATGTTCCTTGCTGTGCTTGTCATGGAGGCCTGAGAGTCCTTTGCTCCTTTAGGCATTTTAGGGTTCTCAGTGTCTTACAGGGACTTTATTTCCCAGCTTTTCTGACACTTAACTCTGTGTGGCCAGGTAAATATTATGGGATCTGCGCAGCCAAAGAGTACAAAGAGACAAAGAAATGGAGCTAACATTAGGCGTGATTTTCTTGCTCCTTTGTCAGAGGCCCTTATGGATTTAACAGTTTGTGATAACTAAAATGTTGCCCTTCTAATCCTATTTTTTCACTGAATATTTCAAGAGAGATGCTAGGATTACCACCTTGGGTTTGGTTTGGGGATTATAGTCTCAATGCTTCTGATTACAATAAAGTAGGATCCTCAGCTTCAGTTCGGTGCTTTATGTCCTCTTATACTGGAAATTAAGTTATGCTAATTTAAATGTCTGCCTCCGTTGTCTTTCTGAGATGCATAGCTTGGTTTCAAAGATAAATGCTTGCCATTTTGGGACAGACTGTGTGCTAGGTTTAAGTTCACTTAGCAAAGCTTTTTTCATTGGAGCAGCTCATGTAACTTGTTAACATGCAAGAAATTATTAAGCTTTCACTTCCTCCACTCCCATTTCCTGTTTGGATGTTAAAAGGAAGCCCTGACTGCTAATTTGTGATTAGCCAGCAACCCAGAGTGAACTTAATCCTGTGGGTTTGTGTAGTGCTTGCCTATGCAGACATGGCCTCACTCAAGAGTGGGTCTGCTGCAGCTCACGTTTCATGGGGAGAGGTGTAAACAATCGGCTCTTCTTTCCGTGGATGCATGGCCTGCCTTCTGAGAACAGAGGCAATGCCCGGCCTGCCAGAGCTTGGGAGGTGACACTAAAACGTTGGATGCTGCCGGAGTGAAGGGACACGTGAGGCTGTTTTTCCAGTCTTGCTTGCCCAGGAGGTGGCACTGTGCAATAGTGGGATTTTTACCTGCAGCGTTTGTCGTGTGACCCGACTGTGGTTGTTTGAGACATGACAGATGAGTGAAGTTCCTTAGTCGGTGAGAACAGGGTGACTTGTACTTCTTTTAGGATGCCTCAGCTCTCTCCTGTGGGAAATGCATCGTACTATCTGCTTTGAGCTCCTGTGTTAAAAAACTGACCTTCGTACAGGTTGTGCAGTCAGGATCAGAACTGGGTTTGTGGGTGAAATTGTTCTGGCCATGGAATAAGTGGTGTTATCTTTGGAGCACCTTTAATTCCAAGTCTTTTGTGCAAGTCCTTTGTGTCCCCCTTGATATTTCCCAGACCTACTGACAAAGCAGCCAAAACAAAGAGGTATATACACGTAGTATGTGCTAGAAAATTAGAAAGCTTTGAGGATTCTCTGTGGGATCTCTATTCTGCATGCATTGTGCTATGCTCCTGTTAGAGTACTGGTCGCTCTAGTTCAGTGCTTGTATGTAAAACACGCAGAGCTTTTTTTAAGGGATCTGTGACCCCACCTGCAAGTGCCTGACCTGATTTGTGCTGCCAAATGCAGGCCAACACAGCTGACATAAATCTAGAAAATCTTCCAGATCTTCCATTTTTATAAAGGTGATAAACTGAGACCATTTTCATTTCTCTCTCCAGTAACAGCCTGAGATTAGGAGCACATACAGATCTGTCGGTAATTCTGATCTTGGAATGGATATACTACTTTACAAAGTCTTAGGCAAGCTTATTAACTTTCTTATTTTAATTCTCAAAAAGGTGAAAAGGGGTAATGCTTTCTAAATACAAGAACATATTTGTAACACAGCCTAACAAATATGTTCACAATATGCCTTGGAGCTAGAAATGTTACATGAATGCTAAATACTTCTGTTATTATTAATCGAATTGTAAGTGGCGTATACATCTGTAACAAAGGCCTCTTAGCAAACACGTCCTTTGAAATAGCCTGACCCTTTCCACTTTTTCAGAGACATTAATAGTTTCCTGGCTCAGTGTTTTAGGAAATGTCGTCATAGTCTGGAGGAACCAATAAAAACATAACTCACCTATTTTGTCTGATCATTTTACGCCAGGATATTTGAAGCTGGAAGCTGTGGAGGGGTAGAAGGGGACTGCTTCATTTGTGTGGGTGGAAGATGTAGAGATTTTAATACTGCTTTAGTATAACATTACGTAGTAGGACTCTACAACTGTGTGAAAAATAGTATTTTTTGAGTTCATAGACAGAGGCTCTAGATAGTTTTTGTAACTATATAACAATTTTTCCCCCTTCTTATGCCATTTATTGCTTCAGTGCCTGGCGAAAGGAATGATATCTTTGGGGAAGAGTATTCTGTTGGTTTTAGGCTTACATTGTCCTCTAATAAAGGAGTAATAGCTCTTAAGAAACAGCAGTGCCTTAAAACAATTGTTGGTAGCTGATTATGGCAATATTGGTGGGACAATAGCTTATTTGGTATGGTCAAAGCAGACCCTTTCCTACAAGCAGAAAATGCAATTACTTAAATTAAGGAACTATTACTGTATGAAATCTCAATACAAAGCATCGTTCCATGACATTGTGAAAAGCAAACCATGAGTGTCTGCAGCAGGCATCTGGTGACACTTCGTTCTCCATTATAAATGCCAACATTTACAGTGGGCCAAGCCCCACCATCCTTCCATGGTTTTGATTCTCTCTTTTTTGAGGCAAAGCTTCCAGCAAGTGTGTTAGTCCTGACTATGATCTCTTGGCTGGGGAGAGCAGACATGTATTGCGGTTTTTCCCCTACTATGGTGGTGTCTGCTGCAGCCTTCACACAGCCCCTCAGAGGTAACATCTCTGTTACTGTTAATTTATGCTTGGCTGCGTGGAGCTGGGAAAGACAGTTCTGACCCCATTTATCCTCTGTCTCTTCCCAGAGCAGACCAATCCTCTGTCCTCCAGAGAGGACCAAAGTTTTTGCCCGTTTTTGGGAAGTCGTGCTCCGTGTTTTCTCTTCTGTGTTCCATCAGGGTTGGAGACCAGTGTAATATTTGTCAGCAGTCTAGGGAAGCTGAAGGGTAACACTTACTTCATCCTGCATAGCTATCTTTACAGAATGAGCTGCAGCACCAAGAGAGACAGCCACGACCACTGCAAGCTACACCATAATGGATTATGTGGACTCTTCTCCTCACCTGTCCCCCAAAATAGAAAAATCAAGCATGATTTTTTTTTCAGCTTCTGCTATAGCCTCAAATGGAGGTATGCGCAGCTATCAGAGGTTCACTAAGAGTTCAAACCATGTTCAGGCTGCGGTTCAGGATCTGCAAACACCCACAAAAATGTGCTTCAGGATTTCAGAAAGATGCAAAAGGAGGACATGGGTATCAAGATACCCTGATTGGAGTCCAGTCCAAAGGGGAAATTGCTTCTGATCTACTGCATTTGTGTTTTATGATTCCAACAAGGTGTTATCTCAAGACTTATACAAGAAGCTAACAAATGAACCCCACAAATGAACCTTTTTGTTAACTCTTGCCAAACATCTGCCCTTGATGTTTTTGGAGGCTTTTCTCTCCACCTTTCCATTTAATGTGCTGAATGCTGGTTCTTTTTTTTTTCCCACCCAAGCTGAGTGTGCATCAGCCCTGTGGCAAAGAGACTGTGTCCTGTTACCTTCCACTCATGACAGCCACTAGAAGATGTTGCCTCAACAGAGGTGTCCCCTTTGTACCTGTCAGTATGGCTTATCATTTTTTGTGTCTATTTTAGCAGGTCAGGCCTAGACTTGTTACTGTGAACTATGCCATGAGATAGCCCTTTAAAATTCCTTCTTAAACTGGAGCTGGATCTCTGTGTGGAGGTGTCCCTGGAGTGTCAGTATCCCCGAACACTTGGTGATACCAGGATTGTTGCTTTGTCCCAAAACACAACATGCAGTCAACAGCCAAACTGTTTGCTCAGTTTTTTTCCTTCCCCCTCTCAGGCTCAGTTTAGAGGCATAGAAAGGCACAAAGTTAATTTCTGGGCATAGGGCAGCAACATGGGATACACATCATTATGTCACCCCAAGACACTGAGGCAATTTCTTTCCCAAGTAACAGCCTTGGAGACCTGAAGAAATGTGCATTGAGTGGGATGTGTAGGTGAAGGGGTGAGTACAACATTATGCCTGTTGTTGCTTGTCCCCATGACAAATTCAGAACGAAGTGCCCATGTCAGATGCTCCTACCAGCTACTCGGGGGCTTCAGAATAGAGAGATCTCTCTTTTTGATTGCTATCTTCCTTGCTTGGGTTTCATCTCAGTCATCAGGGACTTCTCCTGATGGGAGAAGTGTAGCTTTTTCTCTCCTCCCCGTTTCTTGGGTTTTGAGGGTCTAGGAAAGGCAGAGCTCTTCTCAGTTACATCCTTAGTTCAGTCATTTGCAAATGGGAACTTCTTAATTTTAGTTGGTGTGTGGTTAAACTGTAGTGAGCTGTATCCATTCTGAGATAAACACCTCTCTCATCCAGCAGAGGAAGTGTGACCTCAGGAGGAACCTGATTTAAAAACAAGACTATCATTTTAATCCTCAGCTTATGCCCCTTTCCCCTCAGGGCTTTGTGATGATGGCTGGAATTTCTTCATTGACTGTAGGATTTTTTTCAATAAACAGTGAAATTCTCCTGAACCAGAGACTATCCAATCCTACCCAAAGAGATTTAGTGAAAGTGAAACTGCAGAGAAGATGAAGGCAAATTATTTCTTACATTTTTCTCTTATTCCTGTGTCCTACCATGCGACTTGGCCATAGCAGTCATGTGAAAATATGTAACCTGTTTTGTAAAGCTGAATACCCTGCGGTCTCTGTGTTTATAGCAGATACAAGGAAAAGGTTTTGTCTTCAGGCATGTCTGTGCAGGGCCTAGAACACTTTTGGCTCTACATAAGATATAATAATAATAAGGCCAAAACCTCTCTGCCAGCTAGTGAAATGAAAATGCTGTACTTCACAGTTATGTCATTGGAGAATTATATTTCATTAGAGCTGATATTAAAAACCCTGATGTCAGTTGTGAAATGTGGCTGACTTCAAATTTGCAAAACACATAGGAAATTTTTTCGTAATGTGTTGTCACTTTAGAAGTTTGGCAGTCCTTTAGGTTCACTCATAAAAGTTTAAGCTCTCAGAAGGGGAAAACCCCAAGGCTATTTCCCCTAAGCTTTATAAGCTTTGCTTTTACTAGCAAATGCCATTTTTATAAAGTATATGCAAGTAATGTTCTGGATGCTTCAAAGAGCAGCAGCTCTTAGGACTTTCAGGTTGAAGAACTGGATTAAGTAGTCATGAGAAGTAAGTTATTCTAGATGTTTAAATGGGGGCTCTTAGAAAGTCAGTGAACAGGGTAGAGAATAGCAGTCCAAACTGTTTGTGGTTTTTAAATGCAAACACACGCCTGTTGTTTTGTCGTTTTCCCTTCCCATTTGGTGGCTCACAGGCTTGTGTGACTGGGAAGGACTGTGTGCACAGCAGTTGTATTGAGTTGGTTCCAACAGGTCACTGAGCTGCAGAACAGTTTCCACATTCATTTTCACAAATTTATGAAGTACTTGTAAATCAGACTTTTGTCTTAGTCACAATAAAGACATGAGGGGTATATGTCAGTATATGTATTAGCTCTTATTTTTGCTTGCTAGACAATATTTAAATGTCCAGTGCAGTATGTAAGATTGTTTCTGCTACAGTTACATTTCTTGGAGGAGATGGTAGATGATACTTGATTCTAGGCAGGATTTTCTGGTTTTGTTTTTTGCTCAGACGTGGAGAACTTGTGGACATACATACATTGTCATTTGCTAATAGAAAAATATATTATGGTTAAAAAAGCAAATCCAAACTGTTTGTGGCTTGAAAATATGAAAATTACTAGTTGTGTGTCCCTTTCTGCTTGGATACATCCAACTCTGCACTGTTCTCCTTATTGAATACTACGCTGGGCAGTAGCCATTGTCTGCTACATCCACTCAGAAGCTGTGTTGGTGCTGTACCACCAAATAAGACTGGCAGTGGCACAGTTCACATTTGGGGGCTTTTTCCCTACACACTGATTATAATCTCCTTTCTCTGCATTGATTTTACACCAGATTTTTAGAAGTTTACTATTTTCAGGACTTCTCTCTTTCTTTTGAAATCTGCCAGCAGGGACAATATCTTATAGGCAATTGTAAAACATCCTGTGCAAGATTTTCTTTAGGAAGGCATCTCCAGTCAACCTGGTACAACCTTTCTTACAGGTCTATCCAATTTTGTATAGCATTTCTTAAAAATTCGCTGCAGTTAATGGCATTAAAGTGGTGAATCTTAGTAATGTGAAAGCTGTTCAATGGACAGACAGGGCTGAAATGCCAGTTAATCCCTGGCTGGGCAGAAGCAGCTGTTCCTTTTTGAATTTGTCAGCCTACTTGTGTGAGTAGGTCATTGTCTCTTTGGTGAGACAAAGGAGTGGGATGCCTTTGTGTAAGGGTTAGATCAGCCTGTGGGATCAGGGTCCGGTTAAGGGAGTTTGTTTTTATCAGCACATTTTGAAGCAAGTGGAAACTGGATGGCTTGGATTAGGAAAAGTCCCTGAAGTGTGCATATGTTCAGCTTGTTGGCTTCATGTACTTGGGTACTGTGAAATCAGTGACAAAACCACCTTTTTTTTTTCCTTTCTTATCTGTTTTTGGGGCTTTTTGTTGTTGTTTTGGTTTGGTTTGGTTTTTTTTCTTGTTGATTTTTTAAAAATTTTGGTAGAAGTAGTAAAGGCATTGAAACACTTTCTGGAAACAGAGAACATTCCCAGCTTTTATGGATATGTGGTCAGCCAGCTCTTGCTCGTTCCCTTATAAGCAATATTCTTAACGGGAAGAAGTTGCTACTATTTCAGGTCAGTGTGTGTGTTTTCTGTTACAGTTGCCATGGCACTGGTAAGACAGATATGTTCTGTAGTTGTTTGTCTTGTTATTAAGATGTGAATTTTATTTTCAGCACTGTATTTGCAGCATAATAGCATGTGCAGTAGTTTTCCATACCTCACCAAAGTTGCCCGTGTTGGAGTTACTGCACTCTATTTTTTCTTGTTTGTCATATAGTCTGTTTTACCTGCCCGCCTTTGGTGCACTGGAGTCAGTAGCTCCCACATACAGCCTTTGAATTTTGGGTATTCTATAGCCTGGTGGGTACTTAAGGTTAGAGACATTATGTCATGGTTGCAATCTTACATAAACACAAACCAGAGAGCCTAATCTAGTAGTTTTTTATACAGCTCAATATACTTGGCTGAGCTACAGCTTATCTTCTGAGGAGGCGCCCAATACTGATTTAAAGACTTCAGGTGATGGAGAGTCTAACCAAGATTAACTGTAAGTTATAGCTACTAAATTTTACTGAGCTGTGTCAGTGTTTAAAAATGTAGCTTTACTTAAAGTGCAGCAAAACAACAGCAGCAGCAGCCACAGCCAAAATCTACCATCTCTCCTTTGTTTTCCTTGTGTTTGCTAGTGAGATTTTTTTAGTGTGACTTCCAATCACACTGATTGGAATCAAATGTTGCGGTACTCCAGCTTTTACTTTTTGCTATTACAGAAATAATTCTAGGTGAGTCCGTAGGGTTTTCAAAGTAACTGTCACGATTTGAAGTGTGTTGCCATAACTAGAAATGAGTCAAGCCCAGGACACACTGACACTGGCGTTGAGCCCCAGTTTTTCCCTGCTACAGGTTCTTGTTGCTTTGATGACACCTGTTGTTGGTTCCCTGAGAATCAGCTTTACTGACTGACACGAGTCTGTTTGTCATACAGGAAACTGGAGTGAGGTGTCTGCAAGTGTCACAAGGCTGTCTTACTGTTACCCCTACACGTGGCATTAGGGTGGAATATAGTATTGAAGAAAGCCAGAATTTTTGTGTTGCTGTGTTGTGGTTAGCCAGATCAAATAAAGCAAACCTGTTTTGTCTTTGCATCTCTTTGGCCTTGCCTTTTTGGTTTGTTTTATTTGTTTGCTTGTGGGAGTTTTCTTTAGGTTTTTTTTGTTTGTTTTTTAAAATATCTGAAAATATGGATCAGCTTTGGAGCAAACAGTGAAAGGGAAGAAACTAGCAAAACAAACTTGACTGAATGCTGAGTCATGAGAGAGGAGTCGACCTGTTCATCAAGTTTATTAGCAGTGCATGCAAGACAAATGTAGAAGCATTTTCTGCTGTTGCAGAATGCTGGGTTTGAGAATAACAAAAATTCAACCTTTTCAGTTACACCAGTGACACAGCCAGAGGCTGGTTCACAGGTGGCACCACTGGTATATCTTTTTCACAGGGAGTCTATAATTTAATCAGGGAGAGGGCTACACAAAACACCCACCTGTCTGCTTAGTTAAATTTGCTCCTTGTTGGACATTGTTTAGGGGGTTCTGAATTAAAAATAGTTAAAAATGCTATTGCTGCTTTCAGCTGTTTCTTTTACCTTGCTGAACTGAAGTCATCCCTTAGTAGATACAAGGGCAAAGAAATGCTTTGCCAACCAAAGCTATTTACTGAAGAGGGAGCTGATGTTTTCTGTCACACCTGTTTGCATCAGTATGCCCTCATGGGTTGTTTTCTTTTAAGGTTCCATGAGATGAACAGAAGAGACTGGTTTTCCTATATATGTATACACGAGTTAAGTTTCTAAACTTGAGACATTGGTTTTCTGAACATCAATATGATCAGCTGTCATTCAAGTTAGTAGAAACTTGACTAAGAATTGACCCAAACTCAAGTTACAGGGATGGCAGGTGGGTTGGTATCCTCTTTTTGGATGAGTCATTTCTCGTCACAGAGGTAATCTGAAGAGTATTGCCATTGTTTTGTCCCTAATTCATATGCAGTTCATAAGCCAGTTTTTGTACCCGGTAAGAACATGTGGTGTTGAACCATTTTAAGTTTGCCAGGATTTGGGGTTTATTACTGCTGTAAAAGGCTTTCATAACAGCCTTCCTTCAGTTGGTTTTCTGTATTTATTTTATGCTTATTATTTTGAAATTAGTACGCATCACTGCCATTTCCTGACAAATTATGAAACAGGCTTTCAATCAATATTCTATTTCTGTTGAGAGGGATCCTTCTTAATTGTCTTCGTTTTCTTTTCGTGGCATATACATCTTCATTCCATGGTACATATTTATATTAAGTGGTATAAAAACCAAGAACTTGACTTCTTCAAGGGATATGTTACAAACAGGCTGTAACAACAGAGTGTAAATCAATGCAATTATCTGCTGGCAATTTAGAGGTTAAGTAAGTTTCCAGTTTAAGAGACAAGGTGGGAAGGTTGTCTGAACACTTGGGGCTGTGTCCTTCCAGGAGCCACAGGTCAGCAGAGCATTCACTGTCCCATGGGATAACCAGGTGCCCCCTGTACCTGGGGCTTACACAGTTCAGTGCTGCTGCTGCTTTTTGCTATGTACGACTCAGTGTCCCTCTATTCCCAAAAGTTGCCTTCCAAACTGTACCTCAAACTAAACATCTTGCTTGATCCTAATGCTATAGAAGGCATTTAGGACTGTGATGTAACTTTTTGACAGAATCTGTAGTCAATGGTGGAAGCCAAAAGAGCATCAGAATGAAAAATGTTTTGGCTCCTTAACTTAAATGCTAGTGTTAACTCAGCTGAGCTCCCAGCTTCCCATTTGGCAAAAGACAGATTACATAAGCAGCTGTAATTTTCCCCAAGCTTGGAAAGAATTGGTCGAAATGCTTAGCAACTCCCCACAAGTGCACCGGGCTGCTGCCTGCAGTGCTTGGTCAGAAAGCAAAAATACCTTCTGGCAGGAATGTGGTCAGCCAGGCCAGCTCTGCCTGCGTGGGCCAGGGAGGCCTGTCTGCTGTGCTGGCCACCACTCCTCCTCTTCTCCCAAGGGGATGTGCTGGACTAGCTGAAAGCATCCCATGTGCCAAAGCCAGCTTGGGAGCTCTGCGTTGGGCCAGCCTGAAGGCACCCATGGTTAGGGTGAATGTTGAATGGGGTTTATGGAGTTCTTTGCCTGATAGTAGACTAACAGTTTTTAAAAATCACAGACAACTGCTCAATGCATCTCCTTCTAAAAAGAGAGGGACTGACTTTGGAAAATTCACCTTTGCATTTGTTTGTAATTTATTTGCATGCTCTCCGTGAGGATTGTTTATTCTGATCTCAGTGCCTCTGTTTGTGCTTCTAATACAGATGCCTTTCCTTCTTCCTCTAAATTATACCAAATGCTCAGTAGGAAGGGCAGATATTCACCAATTACAGAAAAATAAATTAATTGAAAAGAAATCTGGGGGTGGGGCAGGGCATTTTAGTTGCAAGGTCAGTCTTGCACGGGACAATCTGCTACATTTTGTGAGCACAGACAAAGGCATTCAGGGGATCCCAACTCGTACCCTGTGCTGGGCTCCTCCCAGGCCATCACTGGGGCCATCAGCCCACCAGAGTCCCACCTCCACAGGCCCAGAGGAGCACAGGAGCACAACGACAGGCAGAAAACCTAACTAAAGACACAAAGGAAGGGACACCACGTCTTTAGTCCTTTCCAGGATTGTCTGAGGAGAGCCTCAGCCCCAGGGTCCAGATCTGAAACCCATCAAGATGAGTCAGTGCAAGAACGCTTTTTGCACGTATCTGGAAATCTGTGTGACAGTGTGTGCCAGCAGCTGGAGTGGGCTTGTTTGTCTGGGTGCCAGCAGCTGGGAGGACTGGGATCCAGAAGTGGTTACTGGGCAGACTCTGTGAGCCCAGCAGCTGAAGGAATCTGTATTGCCCGTGTGTGTGTGTATAAATATACGCATACATGCATAATAAGGACACATCTATACATATCAAACAGACATATTCTGACTAGCAGACCCCTTCTGTTCAGGCGAGGAGGGGCTGTGTGTTCCTTACTGAGAACACATTTTCAGCCTTGCTGCTGGTTGCACCTGGGAGCATAGGGCTGTGCAGCCTCAGTTTTTCTGACAGCATTGTCAGATCAGGCCTATTCCAGGTATTCTCCTAATGGGAGACACCTAAAATCAAGTAGATCAGAAACATGCAAGCTGAAGTTTTTTAGAAACTGGTAACCATGTGTGGTTTTAAACTTTGTACGGTACCAGGTGAGCAGCAAGAGCTTGAGCTAGTGGCATGGATAGGCAGTGAAGGAAACGATACGGCCAAACTGACTTTTTTTGAGCATTGACAAGCAGTAACATCCAATTGTGCTTCCTTGAAGCCTTTTCACTCTCCTGTGAAAGGATGGCCTTTAGTAACCTTTTCATGCCCCTGTGCCTTAGCGTTTTGACTGTTCCTCATAATGCTGTAATCAGTGTCCAAAATACTTGGATAAGAGGATTAGTAACACTACAGCACAGCTTTCATCTCTTGATGGACATGATCAAAAATTCATTGCAAAAGATGCAAATAAAATCTGACTATAAATTCCAAAGTTTGTTTAAAAAAAATCTTAAAAAATGTGATGCTTGTTTTGCAGCTGGATGCTATCACCTCTTTCATTTATCATTGGTCAGTTTGGCTTGTTAGAATTTGCCTAGTGGCTAGGTTTTATTCACCACTGCTCTTGCAAAACCATCTGTTAATCACAGTTACTTTCCTTTGAATTTTAAAGTCTTGCTTGTTTGGATAACCCATATGTCATACATTTTTAAAAGTTAAAATTAAAAGCAATTCCCTTGCCCCAAAACAGGTTTCTAGCTTGACTTTTCCTCCGTTTGAAAAGCTTGTGGCAGTTCAATTAGGAAAAAGATGGAAGAAACAGACCTGTGTGGAGAAAATAAAACTAATTGCTCAGGTATCACCAAAGGGGAAATCTGATGAGGCAGATACAATCTAAACTGGGATTTGAACAAGCTAGCAGCTGCAGAAGATGGATCAGTTTCTATGTTTTATTGCAAATAAATGGCCAAGGCTGAAGTTTTATGTCTTTAGCAGAAGACAACAGCCTGAAGAGCTCAATGGAGGAGATAATATGGAAGAAGAACGGCTTTCATCCTTGCTTTAGGAGGAGGAAGCAGTAAATCTGCAGCATTGATTTTAGTGCCATATGAGGTGAATTCACCCATGCTTGCTTGCTGAGATCACATGAGATGACTAAGTATGTTTTATGATAACACACGCTTTTGAGGGCTTTGTGTAAGCTCCTATATAAGAATCCTTTAGTGCATGTCTGTCTGTTTAATACTATCCTATCAGGTGCTGAAGTTACATTTGCCTCCTACTTTTGAAAGGTTTTGATGTTGGATTGCCTGGAATTTGTGAGCCATGACCTCTGGAAAAGTGTTATTTTGAAGCCTGTTTTTACATTGATACTAAAACCATTAAATTTGGTAACTGCAGCAGCATTTGTTTTTATTCTAGCAATGGAAGCTGGATTTAGAACATTGTTTTTATAGCAATTAAGAAATCCCTTGAGGAGGAGCCCTACAACATCTTATTTAGAGGGTTAACTCCTTGTTATGTTAGTCAGCTCTCATTTAACTCTGGTGATTATGTGGGTTTTGGATTAGCACAGTTGCTCCCAACACCTTCTGGCTGTGGAAGGTCTAAGTGGAGAGTGAGGACTCATCTAATGACAGTCCCCACTGCTCCTTCACTGCTTCTTACAGAAATCTGTGCACTTGGGTTTTTTCAAAGGATAATATGGCATGTGTGTGCTTTATCCTAATTTTATACATGGTTAGCTGGATTTTGGTATAAGTCTTTTCTGGTCATCTTTTCCCAGCTTGCCTGCATAATTAAGAATTGACTTGAAACACTTCTGCACTTCAGTTACCACTGACCAGTACCAAAATTAAACCATGCAGTACATCTCATTGGGGAAAATTGACTTTTCTTTTTTCATATTCTACCTGAAGTGTTTTGCCTTCAGTGTGTTAAAATATGAGAAATAATAAACCCAGTAATGGTCAGTTGGTTTCTTTGTAGTGTACAATTGATGTTAGTTGTCTCTCCACAAAACAGACGCAGCTTGACTGACTTTGAAATAAATTATCCCAGTTTTCAGGGCCAGTAACCAAAATCAAAGAATTCTGTTTTCTTCTGGAAAAGCCGTAGAAAGAAACATCTTAATGAAACAGCTAAATTAAATATTAGCATATTTTGGAAGCAAATGAGTATCCAAAATATGCAATAAAATCTCCAGTTATGGTTACAAGATTATCTAACTAACTTTCATTTATATTTTGCAGAAGCATATAAGGCCTGTTGAGGCAAGTACAGCCATGTGCAGAAATTTAGGAACTTATTTAATTTCCTGTTCGAGTTTCTTGTTTTGGTCGCTTTGATTTTGGCGGGGGTTTGGGTCTGTTTTTTTAAAAAAGGTTGTTAAATATCAGTATTTTCTCTGAGGAGTTAAGAAATAATGTTCAAGTTATACATTAAGATCTAAAACGCTACTTTACCTTTATTGGGGCAAAGATTGACTTACCTATTTAGAAGAAAAACTATCCAACTGATCACAGAATTTGTGAATTCACTTTCTTTGAGAGAAGTTTGCTGTATGTGATGGATTTTATATGTGGTGTGTTGTTTTATGATGCTAAGATCTGCTTGTAAATTACCAAGAGTGTGGGAAGGTGGAATGCTTTGTAAGAAATACCAACGGATGTGAAATTTTAATTTTGGAGGAAAAGTTTCAACATTAGGTGCTGCGATAATGTAGCAAAAAGCTTTACCTTAGTATATATATTGAGGAAGTCTAATGTCAGATTTCTTCTGTGTTTTTTAATAGATAAGTGTTTGTGACTAGAAAGTAAGTTTTGAATTCCACAAAATCAGTAGGAAGTTTTCCATCGAATTCTGTGTGAGTAAGATTTGGTTTATGGTGTTTATGGCACTCAGGCTGGCTTCCTTTCTTAGTCACACTGGTGAAGCTCAAAACTGTTTGCTGGTCACTGCTTGTAATCCACAGCAGTGGGTTACTGTACAGAAAAACCCTCCAAACAGATGAAGTATTTAATAAGGAAAGCTTTGGAAAGATTGGCTCTGCTGGGGGCCAGTCTCAGGCCATCTCATCAGACAAAGAAAGGCGAGGCATTCCTTAACATAGCACAGCAATACAGAGAACTTCATTGATCAAAACCAGCTTTTCAAGCTTCAACCAGGAATTGCTTAAGCATAAGTACAAAATATGCTTCAAATTTGTCTGCTTTCCCTTTTTTTGTGGATCAGCAGTGAAGTGTTAGTTCAGATGTTTCTAGGAAGACCCAGCTTTATTTCAGATGTTTGTTGTGAGTCTGCACTGTCCATTTGGACAGGTCTCTGTGGGCAGAAGTAGCTGCAGCTTCTCTCATTGTGGAAATGTTCCAAGTTGGTCCAACACAAAGCCCTTTCCAACCTAAATGATTCCTTGATTCTTTGACATTTTGTCAACGTGATAGCCAAAGCAAGCCAAGTGGTTAATAACTAATCCCTTCAATTTTTGGCATTAACTAAGAGAATGGAATTGATAGACACATTAATTATTCTGTTACATTCTTTCCAAGAGAAAAATTCCCAAATTACAGTTATTTCATGGAAGTATTGCAGCAATGCTTTTTAATCAGACATCTTAATGGCAAGAGGATGAAAATTATTATCCATATTGGGAATGCATAACAGACCACCAAACATCAAGAAATATCCATAATAGGAATTTTGGTTTATAGTTTTTTTAGTTTGAAGCCAAGGGATCTAACAATCCTGTTACACAACATACTTACGCACTTCGCTAAGTTTTGATCATTAGACTCCCCATGGAGTTTGAAAGAAAGGAAATAAAAAACCCCTGACACTAGTTTTGTTGACCCTCTTCCAACCTGCTAACAGCTCTTGTGATATTTTTATTGTTTAGGGAAAAAAATATAAAATTTTTCTTGCAAGAGCATGGGATCCCAGCTATTCTGCAAAAGATAAAAATCCTGAATATTTTATAGGATGTGAATTTCCAGGGCTAGAGGCTGTGAAATTTGCAGTCTAGTTTCTGAAACACAGCTTCAGACAGTTGCCAGTGAAATACTTTTAAGAAATGTGCTTTACCTAGAGCTGTGAATGAATCTCACAAGGCTCTAAATAACCTGTGTCATAGAGTCCCTGTGGTTACATGTGAGAATACTTCGTAATGCTGTGGTCAATCTGCTACATGACTGGCAGAGCTTCAGAAATACAGTGCTTTGGAAAATCACATTAAATATTTTCCCATGCTTCAGTTGACTCTTAAAAGTCTTCTAAAACACAAAAGAAAATGTCACTGCAAGGACATGTAATGGATCTAACTGCTGTATTGCTTCATTTTTCACATTTACTGTATTTAGCCATAACCATATGTATTGGCACTATTTGAAGACTTCAGTCAGGATTTCTTTGCACTAAGAGAAAAATTCCTGTTTAAGTCAAAGGCACAGTAAAGATCCCCAGTAGGCTAGCTGAGCTAATAAGGTTGAGGTGTGAGAGAGTTGTGAATGATCAGGATCATTCATAAAGGGTGGGAAAAGTTGGCAGATGCAGGATGAGAGACTAAGGGAAAAACAAGAGCCAGTTTTATATTAGATTACACAGTGATGCAGAGTGGTACAATTACAGATGTTAGACCTTCTTTTACTACTTTTTGGGGTTTTCCTCCCATGTCTTCATCATCCTTCCTAACAGAATGGATGGCAATTTACTTCCTTTACAGTATCACTGTTTCATCCTGGAGCCTTTTACCTGGATAAACCAACTAAGATGTTGCAGTAGAAAAAGGTTCATGAAATACCACATAATTAGAGTTTTTGAAACATAAGTGAGACATTTGGCTACCTGGCTCTGAATGTACTTGCCTGCCTGCATGACCTAAAAGTCCTGACATGGTGATGCAAGATGTTTCCAGCCTACAGTTTATTTAGGTAAGTGCTACTTCTTTAGGAAGGCAATGTATTGGTTTTGTGTGACAAGCGGGTCAGAGCTGTGTACTGTCTTAGACACAGTGAGCTGTGTCTCTTTGTCACCTCTGAATGAAAGATAGAAAAACCCACCACATCGACCTGTAGGCTTTTTTGCCCCACCTCTTGTTTCTTCATGGCTGACAGAGGTGGTGGATCTCTACAGCTGTTGCCAAGGAGTGATCAGAGGGTGTTACCATGAGCCAGCTGTGAAGAGCTCCTCTTTACATGTAAAGTCAAGTCAGTCTGCAAACTTCACCATCTGTTTTTACTGCAAAGGCATCTTAAGGAGCTGGAGTTCAAAGGCAAGTTAAAAGTAGAGTGAAACAGCCCTGTTACAAGTAAACGTTAGCAATACACAAGATTGTTTTAGACTATGTGAATATATTTTTCCTCATTTATACTTTGAATGAAATAACTATTCAAACGAGGTTTGGCCTCGAAATTAAGCGGTTAGACAAAACCCATCAAACTATACACATCCTTGTCTCTTTTAAGAATGTGCTTTAAACTGCTTGCTACATTTCTGTGGGATTTTAATTTGGTTGGGATTAAATTTTTCAGATGGAGGGACTGTCTTACTCCTCTGAATTAAACATTGCATAACAAAACTGAGCTGCTCAGGGCTTGTGCACTGAGTAATAGCTGTACTGTTGCTTTGTTCCTACATAATTTTACACACTTTCTTTGCCAGTGGCTATAGAAAAGTTTCATCCATTTATTTAAATTTCATCTTTGAGATGTCTCATATTCCTAATGACTGTATGATTTGTAGCTCCACATTCCTCACCACCGTGCCAATAAAAGAAGTGTTATTTCTGTTTTGTGATGAAACTGTTGCTTCCAAATGGTTTTATACAGACCCCCCACATATATCAAAAGAGCTGAAGGAATTCTTTAGACAATCAAGGGTAGGATCTAAAGAATTTCCTTTTGATTTAAAAATGTGTGCCCACTTTCCATCAGTTCTTTTTACTGGACTGTACAAACAGAGCTGAAAACTGGGGGGAGCTATTGAACCGCTCACTATCTATGCTGAAGTTATTAAAAAAATCCAAACCCGTAAGTTATTTGGAGGAGGAACTACAGAACAGAGTATAATCTGCCAGATTATTATAGGTAGGTACTTGGGAGTGTTGTAAATACAGAATGTTGGATTCGTATTAAGGGTCACCCAAGACGGAAAGCTGCTGGAGTTCCATCCCTTAGTGTCCCTGTGCATGGAGAGTCCTGCTGGCACTCTTGATCCCTGACAGTATAAGAACAATACATCACTGGCCATGTAAGATCAGCTCATCACAGGAATTTGTCCTAATAGGCTGGCTAATCTTTCAAATTTGGTAAATCAAACAACTGCAACTCTGAACTGTGTTTGGTAGGGAAAAAGCATATTCTCTGTAAAGTGTATCCTAGAGAGCACAGAAGAGACTAATTGCTCCATTTCCTATCCATACGTGGGGATAACAGCGTTTCCTTAGTCTCAAGCATTGACTGTGCTCAGTAGTGCTTGGTGATTAACTTCTGTGGGGAACAGGCAGTAGAGGGGCCTTGGGATCCTTACCTGAAAATGCATAATTTTGAGCTATTTTGCATCTGGAGGGAAGAAAGTTCCAAATTTTGAGGTCAACTGTATTAACAAACCTCTGCAGATATATTTTTAGTTCACTGAATGAAAGTGAGATTTGGCTGGTGAAGAATGTGTTTCCTTCTGCTAAGCGTGTTAGCTGATACTTTATTACAGAATGAAGTGTTTTCTTTCCCATTTTTCTTGAAACTGGCAAAGTGTAAAACTTCCAGTTTGCACTTGGCCTTTAGAGAAGACATTCCCCTTCTTTCTCCTCATATTTCTGTATGTAGCTTGTCAGTAGCTTTTACGGTATTGTGGAAAAGTCACTGTTACTGCGAAGAAATGGAAAAATTGCTAATTCTTGTATAGATTCAAAGTGGCAGATGTTTGCTATTGTCTTCTCAAGAATGAAATTTAATTGCTACATGCTACTAGACTTTAGGATCGTCAAGGGAACATTATCTCACTATAAAAATAATTAAAACCTTCTTTCAGGATAATGCACATGTGGCTAATATAAATGTTGGCCACAGGCATTGCATCTGGGGATCTTATGATTTAAGGTATTTCTTGAGTGCCACGTTGTGATCTCACGTCTGTGGGTATAATTCCATTGACTTCAGTTGAAATTGTTCTGTTCTCATCTGTGAGATCACAGTTCCTGCAACCTAATTCCTAGTATTTTTATCATGTTCTATGCACGTCTCTTAGGACATGGGAACATGTAAATGGAGCAAGTTTTGAGTACACTGAATTTTCACAATGGTGCTTTGAGCTGCTTTTACTTCAGTTATATGTAGAATCATAAAGCCAGGGGGCCAGAGCAGCAAGTGGACTTGGGATTCCCTGGAGTATGTGTCTATTCTCCTGCACAACCTAGTGTAAATGTTTATGCTTTCTAATGTGTGGTCTCAAAGCCAAGAGGTTCTCTGTGCTCTGGTGGTGTACCTGTCACTTGAGATTCATGTGTCCTAGCTGCTTTTGGATAGAATTCCATATTTTTATGAATCAGGTGCTTCCAGCACCAGGATAATACCCAGATATCAGTATAGTACAGCCTGGCTACATCAAGGGAATGTTTTTTTATTAGATGGGTGTGAGACTTTGGTTGCATTAGATGGAATTGAACAAAAGCTGTTTTTCTTCTTTCTGTGATCCTAAAAAGTACAATTTTTTGGTACTGCAAAAAACTAATTTTTTTTTTGCCAAAAACTGGTGTCTGTTGTGAAAGACTGAGTAGAGGCATGGCCAGTTTTGTAGAACTGTGATTGATAAGTACATTAAAAAGTGCATTCAGCTCTGAGTTGCTGACGTTATATAAGCACTTAGTATTGTACTTTAAAAATTATTTCTTCCTTAGTTGTTAATTTGCCTCTAAGGGAAGAAAATAAAAATGTTGAGCTCAGAGTATTGAGTATTCAGTATTCCTCAAGTGCTCAGAACAAATTGCAACATACTGGGGTGGGGAATGTGTGGGAGAGAAATATTTAGGGGACATCACTGTGAACCTGTTTAACCCAAGCAAAAGTCTTTTCCTTGAAATAATTGCTCTGTGATGTTCTCCTGGTATCATTGTTCTGGTTTGACTTGATCTCAAGACCAGGTTGATTGCAGGGGACCAAAAGATCAATACAGGATGTGTACTGTTTGCAGGACAGTCCACATCAGCTTGTCAGGGAGTATATGAATGGAGAACAATGCCAGCTGCCTTCATCTATGGGACCTAATGCTGCAGCTCAGGCAGCTGAGCTGCCTGTGATTGAAGGCCTAGAGATACTTGTCTTTGAGGTCATCACAGCAGGAAAAAAGTGAAAAGATTTGAATAAAAGAGCATGGCTTGTGCACTGATAGGCATGAAATTCTGGGCCCATCATATGTATCTTCTGCTTTTTTTCCTATATTGTTGATGTTTCTCAAATCTTTTATTTCCCAGTTAATTGCCCCTTAATGTCTGCAGCATGTTAGAACAGAAGGAAATCTTCAGTATTTGAGAATGTTTAAATGCATACTTTATAAAGTAAATTTCTTTCATGAATTAAGGGGAAAACTCAGGTGAGACTCATCTGCATGGGACAGACCTCAAAGTGGAAAAAAGCTGAAATGTTTTGACAGCTCACCCAGCTTTCTCTCAGCAGAGCATGCAAGTAGGACAGGGAGTACTTTCAGAAGTACTCATCAGGAGCTTGATTTTCTGCCCACTGAAATGTGTTGTTTGTATTGGAGGTTTTGGTTGCTGGTTTTTTTTCTACTGACTTCTCTAGGAGTGGATCTGAACCAAACTAATTCTTGCTTTTCTAATGTAGTGGCCATGTCTCTTGAAGATCATTGGATACCTGTGTCTCTAGTTCTCTCTATACCTTCACAGGTGTGTGTGTGTGTGTGTGCTCCACAGGTGTGGATTTTCTTGTGGCCTGTTCCTCCTGTGCTCCCTCATTGGATCAAAATACTGCTTTAACCCCAGCATGATTTGTATGTGTGCCTTGTGTTTTAAATTTCTCTGAATAATAAGTGGTTTTAATTCCTGCTAAATGTTGTTTACTTCCTGCCTATGAATGGTAAAACCTCAATGTCTGTTTTTCATATACTGTTTCGGGAACCTTATGCGATCCTAAATGGAATGCCCTAGGGAATAGAAGATGAGGTCAGCCCTGCTGCTTACTTATCTTGGGATTCAGCCCTTCCGCTCTTGTTCTTCAATAGTAACATTCTTGGTTCTAAGCCACTATTGAAAGGTGAAGATCCCGTGGAGAGCTCATGTAGTTCACCTGGAGCTGATGGTGTTGCTGTGGGGGGAAGGCCTTATTTCAGAGGGGCAGCCATCGTCCTTGGGGGCATTTGGTAACTTCTTGCACTCTGAAGTAAGGGTGAAGAATTACTTCCTTTGATGAGAATCAGACAGAATTTCAAATATATTCACCTCTCTCGGGTTATATGTTAACCTGTATCTCCATCCTTGATCTATAGCATCTTAGCTGAAGGGTGACATGCAGTACTTTGAAGAGCATAATGGCTGAGCAAGCTCTGAGAGAGGAGGGCACTCAGCCACTCTTTGAAATGATTACTTATGTTTCTATGCAAGATCTGTTTTTTCTGATCAGTAACTTCTGAAATTTTTTCTAATGTGGTGACTTCATTGTTCCCTATTTATTGCACATCTTAACTGTATTTTAAAAGAACTTGAGCTGATGCCAGCATCAACATGTCTGAGCAGTTTTGATGCAACTTAGGTAGCTTTAGGCCTGAGCTCATATGAAAAACGTTGCTTTGGGGACTAAAGTCTTAAATATTATACCAGCAGGAGTTTCCGTAGAGATTTCAAGAGAACTGGGCAATTCTCTCGAGTTGACTGCAATAGCTTTTGTTACCTGCTTTATAAGCTTTGGAATTAAATATAGTGGGTTTTTTGGAACAAGTATATTGGGGATGGGATAGGGGGATGGACTTGGCATGGAAGTTAACGTTTTGCAGAATATTGATTCAACACAATGATGACTAACAGAACTGCTTAATCACTAGGAGAATATGTTCTGATTCCATTTGCAATTAAAAATACTAAAGGTAATAAAAAAACTGAGGTCTGTTTTCCCAGATAATCCCCATGTCTGTACTTCCCTATTTTTTCTCTTGAATACTTATGGCTGTTGGCAAATTTCAGGTACCAGTTGGAAGGAAGTAACTGACTTTGTTTTAGAAGTGATCCTGTGAAGTATCTTGTCTGCAGATAACTGACTCCCTCCGTAATGGCAGAGCTCTTAGTTTGTTGGCACATCCATTAAAACAGTCGTGCCTCCAAAAGCTTTGCTCTTTATTAAGTGCTTGAAAGACCTGCTTCCAGTCTAGATGAGTGAGAAGCAGCCTTGCTTGGAACAGACTCGCATCCACAGCTTCCTCCAAACAGCCAGCTGTAAATGCCACGGGTACTTCTCAAGGTGTCTGGCCTTTCTGGATGGACAGGGATGTTTTGTTTCCGTGTGCCATGTTGGCTGCACACATTTCTGGGCCACACTGCTTTGGGGCCTCACCTCACTCTGGACCTGAACTTCAAAGAAGTAAAAAAGCCAGGAAGTCTAATGCGTCATGAAAAATCACTTCTGGATACAGAAAATATCTAACTTCATGTTCTTGTGCAGTGTTCAGTATAGTCCAGTTCCCAGTGGAATGTTTGCATCATCCACATGTTGCTATTGCTTTAGCTTTTTAATGTCTTGTACAGAGGGATAAGGTGGAGGCGGCAATGCTGTGTTTGGATTGACTGTGGTAATGAAAAGCATGTCCTGAACACTTCTTTTAAAGTGTCACTGTTGTGTTGTGGTTGGCTGCCAACAAGTTTGCTCGACACTGTTAGGTAAGGTGTAAATGACATCAGCTCCTTTGGTGTTTTCCCCTTAAGGGAATGGCTGAGCTGTTCAAGCAGTCTCAGCTGGGACACCCCTAGCTGCACATTAGCTCTGCTAAGGCACCATTTGGAGAATGTTGGTGGACTGCAGTCAGGGATCACTGTGTAATGTAGGTAGGAATGATAATCTCTCTCAGTCTAAAAAGTGCAAGTGCAATTGAGACCACTTGTTAAGCCAAAATCCATTGCTCTCTGTGCTGATTCACAGTGGGAGCTGACATGAAATATCAAGGAGGGATTAGCATGCACAGCATGCTGTGGTTAAGAGCTTGTGCCACTTGGTCAGACCACGGCATGAAGCTGTGGTGAGTGTTGAGTTGTAATGTCTCCTCAGGTTACTCGACTTGGGTTTGTGTGCAAACAGAGCAAGGTGGCTGATTGGCAGGCTGGCTTCAGAGCCAGGGGTTTTAGAGCACTGCTGAAGAATAGGCCTGGAGTATCACCACTTCCAGTGCCTCACTAATAGGAGCAACTACACTGAAGCCTAACTGAGAAAGGAGAGCTGGTCTGGATTTAAATTGATGATTTAAAAATATTTTACTGCTTTTTTCTTTCATATAGATTCCCATGTACTGGTGAGCTAGCAAGGCTCTCCTGTGCTAAGAGAAGTTCAAGTGTGCTGTTGAGCTTCCCACTCAGGAGTCTCATGTAGCTATGCAGGAGTCCATGCATGGAAAGTTTTTTTTAAGAAAGATTGCATTTCTCGATGTCAAACATCAGCCTTTTCAAAACTTCATATTACTGGGTAGATGTACTCTCCCATTCTCTTGCCTCACACGTGTGCCTTTCTGGGCCACTTTTTCTCACATCAGGGATCTGACTTGCTCAGGAGTTCCCTGTAGCCCGTGTTCACTGACAGTATCGTGACCCAGTCCTGGCAGAGCAATTTTGCTGAAATGGATTTCCCATTGCATGCTGTGGAAGAGGCACTCTGCCCATGCTGGTGGTGGGAGACACGCCTGAAGTACAGCATCACAGAATATTCTGAGTTGGAAGGGACCCACAAGTCCAGCTCTTAAGTGAATGGCCCATACAGGGATCAAACCCACAACCTGGGTGTCCTTAGCACCATGCTCTGACCAGCTGAGCTCACCTGTGAGAACTGGCAAGAAATGCATGTTCATCCCAAGTTCCTAAAAGGAGAAGTCTTTATTGACTTGGGGAGTGTGAAAGCAAGAGAAAACCAGGGATGAGAAATTAAACTGAGATCCTTGCCTGATTGCCTATTACAAGTTTCACAGATGTGTATGAACTGTTGTATTTTGGGCCCTTCTCTAGACCTCAGGCGCCAGATCTTTGTCTCTGTTGCAGGTCCTAGCCGCAGATGAAGGCAAGCAAATCAAACTGTGCTTAAGTAACTGGATCAAAACAATGTAGGATACTACAGTGAAGGATCTGCTCCTAAAGCTTTTTCTTATGCTGGAGTCTTTGTGGAGGGAAGGATGTAATTGTGCTAGTGCATTATTGTTGAATGTCTGAACTCCTCCTCCCTGCTGCTGGCTCTCAAGCACTTTGTTATTGCCAATTCACTGACCTCTCCTATGCTGATTGCGCAATACCAGGTTGAAGGTCTGTTGTGTCATCACCTGGGAAACTAGAAAATAAATGGAATAAATCACATTAAAGTATTTATAGATAGGGATTGAGCACAGAGGGTTGGAATAGATAGACATATATTTAGTGCAATCACAAAACTTTTTAAAACTAATTTTTAAAACTTTTTTTAGTTGTAAGAATTTTTAAAGTTGTAAGAATTCTATCAATGTTGGTAATTTCTGCTTGTGAAAAATAACATTCAGAGTGTCATGGGAGGAAGAAAGGAAGCTATCTGTGGGGTGGAGAGAAGATGGTGGTATTAGGCAGCAGGAGTGGATGCAGTTGGTGTAGGCGGACAGAGCTGTAGGGAGTCCACAGCTCTGCTGCCATACTGTGTTCAGTTTCTGGGAGGATGAAGGTTCAAGATAAGATGTGTCAAAGCTCAGTTCTTAATCACTGGTGAGACCCTCTGGGCAGTGCAGCCACATGTCTTGAGTCTCCTGTCCTCTGTTCTGTGCTGCCTGAACTGTTACCACTGCTGCTGTGGTGGGCAGCGTGTGTGATACGTGCTTGCCCAGATCTGAACTCCTCAAGAGTGTGCATGTCTGGTCTGGCACAACTATTCTAGCCTGGAAATTCATATGTCCTTTTGTACTGAGGCTACATCTTCACATAGTAAACTGCAGTGGGAAATAGTTTCCCCTTGCATTATTATGCCAGCAGGGAAGTTTTATTTCCCATGATAAGGTCTGTACAAGCACCGCCTTCCTGCTGTGGTTTTTGCTGGCCAAAAAGGTCACTGCTTGTTTCCTCCAATCGCCTGCAGATCTCCCAGGTGAGTGGCTTGCTTTTGCTCTGTGATTGCCCTGGATCATCACGAGCAGGGTGAGCAGTAAACAGCCTGAGTGAGTAAAGGGCCACTGCCAGGTTGGTTTGTGCAGGTTTTGAACTGGGCATGGGCAGCTAAAGGGGCATGACTTGAATAAGGGTGATGATGGGTTCAGAATTCCCCTTTCTCCTCTTATTTAAGCAGTCACAGCCAGTGCTGACTGGGGATGTGTGATCAAAATATTCATAATAGATATCTGTGCTCTGAAATACAGACCTTGAAAAAGTAAACTTAGCTACCCCAAGACAGATACATTGGCTCCACCCTGGTGCTTATTTCAGAATGGATGCTGTTCTGTATTTGAATGTACATGCATGCAAAGTGTTTGAAAAGAGGCTTAGAAACAGACAGGATCCCTTACCACACCCTCTATTTCTGTTTAATTTGGAAAATACAAAATCTGCTTTTATAAAAATCCTTGCTGTGCTAGCAAATGTGTGTCGTCCACCAGTTTGCTCCCTCCATCAGCATTTCCCAATGCTGGGAAGTATTTCTTAGAAGAAAGAATGGAATAAATCATTCAAATGACTATGTTTTGCAGTGCCTGCCTAGCCAGATGAGTAGTTTTCTGAACACTGGGGTTGAACATGCCTACTTGCCTATAAATTTGTGTCCAGCGGTTGACTGTGAGTCTCAGTGGAAGCTTTTCCCATGGTTGAAGAATTTGCTGGGATGCTCCCTTCTCTCTGGGATTGCACATGCCAGCCTTGCCTTTCACAAAGATAATTATAGAATTGCCTTCCTGCCCATTTTCACAAAACTTGTAAGAGCTTGCAGGAATTTGCTTTTCCAGCTTTTTGTTGAACCTTGGCTCAATGGCTGTGGGCCAAGAAAAAACTCTGGGATCAACACACAGACATACAGAGATATTGTGGTTGTCATATAAAGACCTTGATTCCCTGAGGAGCAAGGAAAAGGGGATGTGCAGTGGGAACTGCATTGGGGGCTCTTTGTGAGACAAGGAGTCACTAAGAGTGTCCTGAGAAACGGGGGTATTGCACATACAAAGCAGGGGGTAGGAGGAGCACAGCAGCTTCTCCTTGCCTGCCTGCTTGAGCTTCCCTGCCTATGTGCCCCAACACTATAGGGGATGCTTGGTGGCTTTCTTTTTCTTCTGTGATGTAACCTGTAACCCAAGTTCAGCACAGTGGGCACTTGGAGAAACAACCTTACAATTAGTAAGGGACAGGGAGGATTTGCCTGATCTAACCAGAAAGAGTTTTCAGAAATAAGAGAAATATGGTAATATTTCTAGTAACCCTAAGAGAAATGTGGTAACTGCAAGCATAAAGACACAGGATTTTAGATGAATGAAGGGTATTCAAATGTATGTTTCCCACTCTGGTGGAAATTCACCCTGTGAAAATAACAACCAGTTACATGTAACACTTCCCAAGGGTGGGAAAAGCATACTTCAGTCTTGCATATTCAGCATGTGAAAAATAACTGGATGTAGAGACACATACCATAAATAAGCAGAAAAGCCACACATGGGCTTGCAGATGTTTTACCACATCAGTGAGATTTGCATATTGTTTCTGGCATTGCCATTTAACTTGGCATGTGATTTGGGAAAAATCATCTTCCCGTTCTGTGCTCTGGCATATCTGTTTTCACTATAGACTGTGGCTGCCATCTGAAATCTCACTCTACTTGTAGAGAAGTTGGCGCTTTTTTTTTCTGATAAACTTTGTAGTATTTTTTCCAGTATATATACAGAAGGTGCTGGGAAAAGGACTGTAATTTGTAGTTTCAGGACACAGTTTGAGCATCCTGGGTTTTAGTAGATTCTCAATCTGAGACTTAAACTCAAAATGAAGAACTAAGGGTTTAACGTTTAGGGTTTTAGCTCATGGTATAGGATGAGTTGGAGCACCAAACAAGAGATACAGAGGTTAAGTCTGAAAAAGTAGGAGAAGAGTCAGGCGTGGAAGTGCAGTGGTGATTCCCAGAAGCAGCCTGACTGTCAGCACAATGGCTCATGTCATGCTGCTAGGAAACAGCATCTCGGGGTCTGAAACGGAGCTCGAGTTTACAGGAAGGCCTTAGATGGCTTTCACCTTGAGTATGGGATCTGCTTCCATGATGATATTCAGGTGTATGGCAGTTTTAGGATGAGAGGTTTATGGGCGTGTGATAATTTACTCTGCTATTTACTGATAGGCTCACCTCCTTTTGTGCAAGTGAACCTTAAAGGGAAACCATATAATCATGTTAGCAATTGCTTTAGCTGAGAGAAGGAATAGTGTTCTTTCCTATATCTTCAGCTGTTCTTGTGAGAAATTCCACTTCTGAGGCTAAAACTTCCCTGCATGTACCAGCGTTTATTTATTTTTGGCTTTTCTGAGAATAGGAGGTTTCAGCCACATTTCCATAATGAGAGAAGAATGAAATGAGATTTTCTTTGTCCCCAAAAATGTTGGTTTTAAACATCCTTTCAGCTGTGTGGATGAAATTGTAAAATCGGCATGTGACAGTGATGCTCCAGAATTCTCCAGGGGCATTTGAGCTTGACTTCATGGTTTCATGCAGCTTTTTGTGGCTGATACAGAGCCGATGAAGCAGACTTTTCCAATTCAGTTTTTCTGAAGCACACAACTAAGGAAAGATTGACTACAGAAGCATCTGCAGCTAATTTAGCAGAGTAGTCCAATGAAGGATATTGCTGCAAATTGCTACAAAGGCCTGGCATGGTTGGTGGCCAGGCCAGAGAAGAATCTTTTGCGTGGCTGTCAAAATCAAAAGGTGCCTCAGTCTCTTGTGCTCTTACTTGAACTGAAGGAGAGGCAGCACTTTTCTAGAGTCGTCCAGTGGTCTGAAATGACAGTGAATTTATCAACAGTGAGGTGTGGCTTCTCCTTTGCTTTTTCCTTGGTCACCCCCAGGAAGTTTTTTGATCAGGGAAAGATAATTAGTGGAGCAGAGTATTTTGCCAACCACATTTAATGTTGGTATGACAGCTGAGTCCTCAACGCTTTCCTCAAGCATCTCAGGGTCTAAATGGGCAACTGAAAATGGTTTTCTGGTAAGAGTCATGTCCAAAGTGGTGAGGAGAGGAGAGTACAGAGAGTAGCTGATGTCTGAAGAGAAGTGTGAGGGTTGTTTTTTGTTTTAATTTTGTTCTTAAGCTCTTTCCACAAAAAGACCTGGCTGCCATTGCTGCTCTGATTTTTCTTCTTATCTTATTCTTTCCCTTTTCCTGGCCCATGTTTGAATGATGGGGTGTGACCCCTCTTGCATTATTCCTTCTCATTTCACAGTTCTAGGTTCTTCATATGTCTCTCTATTTCCTTCCTTAATTTTTGTCATTATGTTAAAAAAAAAAAAAACAAAAAAAAAAAACCAACCAAAATTCTTTGATGGCACCACATGGGCAGAAAAATGTCTGGAGGATCATGTCATTCAGTCTACACAATGCTTGGATCTCAGCCATTCTCTGAGTTCATTGCTTACATGACCTCTAAATATTTATTTTTGAAATGGGTTTATAAATTGCTATGATTGATTAAAAGACTCCTGAAAAATGTGACTTCTTCTAAACACATGCAGAGTGGTGGTTGGTTTTAGCAAAACAGGACAACAAAAAAAGCAAACAACTTGTTTAATTTTAAGTGAAATATCAGATCTATGCAAAACTGTATGTTGTTTTATTCTTTAAATCTTGTGGGTAGAAGCTGAACAACCAATATGTATTCAGAATGACCATAGCCTTGGCAGCAACTCTGAACTCATATATCAACATTTCTGGCATGAGAGATGCAACCATAATTTTCTTTCAACAGCCACGTTTGGGGGGGGGTTGTTTTCTTTTGGTTTTTAATGTATTCCCCTTGTGCTTTTGCTTGGACAAATACTGTGTCTTATGTGATTAAAATCAAACTCTCTGACTAGTATATATTTAAATTGCTTTGTCCTGTACAAACAGGCAGATCTTGGCTCCAACCCTACATTAGTATGTGAGACATCAGATTCTTAAGACCACTGGTTAATTGGAAATTACTTAATGGGAACTAATTGTCATTGCCTTATGATGAAGGCTTAGTGAAAGTATTTTAATAGAAATACATAGGTGACTGTAAAGGTCAAACCCAGATAGGAGTGTGGGGAAGCCTATAGGCCAAAGCTAATTTGATGAGATATAAGTGCTTATCCAGCCTTCCTTTGCTGCAATGATAAACAGTCAAACAACCTTCATACATACTTGCCAGGTAAATATATGAGAGTAGGTTTGCCTTGTGGAGTTTGAGTATGGATGTATAATATGTTTCAATCTTCTATGTGGAAATCTTCATTTTTTCAAGTACTTCATACCAGGGTTTATGCTACAAAACTTATCAGCCTGCTCCAAGAGGCATAAAGAGCCCTGTCAAACACAGATTTGTGACAGATTTTTATTTGCCATGGCTGAAGTTATGTGGCAAGTTTGGCAATGTAAAAAGTGCAATATTTGAGGAGGTAAATGGCTCTATCTACTAGTCTTTCTTTCTAAACAGTACCTGAGAGTACAGGTGACTTGCTTTGCCAAAAACAAGCCTTAGGAAAAGTAAATTTGACATCTTGTTTTGATGGTGTAAGTGGGTGAGGGTAATACTATTCAACCAGAGTGTTTCATTATAATTACCAATTTAAAAAATAAAACGACATTTGAGAGCATGTTATTGCACTAAAATGATCCAAATCCAGCTTTCATTGGAGAGCCCAACTGTGTAAAATGAGCATGGTTTTAGAAGTTAATACTCCCTTACCACACAGTGCCTCCACACACAACAGCAGTAACATCTGTGTAATGGGGCATTTCTATTGCTTTAATCACCACTTACTGCACCCTTATTGGTCATTAGTTCTATAGATTAATGACACAAATGTGAATTTATTAGTGCTGTAAACCTGTGGGAAACAGTGAGTCGAATTAGTGTCTTTTTCATAATAACAACTGATGTTTATTAGACCTGAACAGTCTTTCTACAGTAAAAATGACTGCTTGTGAGCCATCTGAGGTTGCTTGAATGATGCTTCATCACTTGGTTGTAACATTTCTAATTGTAGAAAACTTTTCCACTCGCTAGCAAAGTCAGTTCCTGATTTAGGGGATCAAAAACTGTTTGGAAATCACTTTTTACCCCAGAGTGAAATCTTTTTATTTAAAAATACTGCTTCCTCACATGTAATGTTGACACAGTAGAGACCCCTTCGTTCCTTGAGAGTATAAGATATGCAAGATATGTGTGTCTTAATGTGACTGTTCATAAACCAACTCACTGCTGGGCTGCAGCCTGAAATGCAAAACTGGTCAAAGAAACAAGTTTCTGATGCAAAATTAGCTACTGTAGTTAGTGCCCTTTGGATTTTAAGGAGTTGGAACCTGTCAAGCCGTGGTTGTATATTGTACCAGTCTATGCCATGTCTACACAACCATGAGAACATCTCTGAGATGGTTAGAGACTTCAAAACCTCTGTAAGTTAGTAAAAATCCCTTCTATCCTCTTTTTGTGTGATTTGCCATCCAGTTGATTATGGTCACTTCTAAGAAGGGCTGATGAATATGAATCTTACCTGCTACCCCTAATAAACGAGTTCTTAAGTTCAAGGTTAAAGGTTGTTTCTCAATTTGGTTGTCTTTCAGTAGCAATGAACTGTGTTATTTACAACATTAGCAGCTGTGTGGTATCTCTTGGCTGTAATGCTCCACAGCTGATGAAAATAACCGTAGAAATTGTTGAACCTTAGAACCAAGAACATGAAGGACCTCTAAGAGGTACATTTTAAGGAATTGTTGAGTACAGTAGTTTTTTTAGTGTCCTTTCCTGTACTCTGAGAGGTGTGCTGCCCGGTCTTCCACTGGCTGCAAAATCTGGGCATCTCCTTCTTCTGGTCTGATAAAGACAATCCTTGTGTAACCCATCCCAAAAACCCTCAAATGGATGTGCTGTTGGGACCAGGTCCTTGTGTGAGAGAAAGTGGCACAGTCATCTTGTAAGCAGAAGACAAGAAAGGAATGAGTTGCTCCTGGGCATACAGAGCCATGGAGGGGCATATGAATCCCAGGCAGTTGCTTTGACAGTGCATATGGAAAAGGAGAGGGGAAGGATTCTGAATCCTTAAGAAATATTTCTTCTTGATACATGCTGAGATTCTATTTCCTTGTGCTGAGCTGGAGACAGCTGGTGTTCCTCCAGACACTGAGGAAGCTGGGCGTCAGCACTGTCTGCTTCAGATAAGATTAATAATGTATAGATTCATGGGGAGTGGAGCCTGATCTGTTGGGATGCCATGGCAAGCACTCCTAGTGAGGAAGAGCAGCTGCCTGCTTTGGGCCTCCTGAGAGCAGCGAGAGGAACCATCTGAGACAGACTGGGATTGGCTCCTGTTTGTTCTGCAGGCGGCTTGCTCTCACCTGGTAGCAGACTGGGCTGAATGCAGCACAGATCTATGGATGTGTGATCATGTCCAACTCCTGGCTCTGTACACTTCAAAACTCTCTTAGAAAAATGACCCCACAACTGAACACAAGAATACAGCAGAAGGAAGTTTGTTTCACCCTTGTGTAGCAGATTACAAGTGAGTTTAGTAAAATACATTCTAACACAAGTCTTGACCAACAACTAAGAACAGCAGCAGTTTTTAAAATTAAAATCCTCTGCAGTGACTTCTGCTTCCCATTTTTGATTTGGAAGTCGAGAATTGTTTGATCTTATGAATGCTTTCTGTGTTGTATGCAGGTTGGAGGCTTTTGACCTATCTCTTTTACACCTTTTTTATCAGCCAGAATATTGTTCAGAGCCATGCAGTGATAAGGCTTTGTAGGCTCAAGCTCTTTTGGGCTCACTTCTGAGGTCCTGGCTAGGATCTGCCCAAGCTCACAGTTTTGAAGCAGCTGTTAGGGTCAGCCCGAGTTAAGTGCACCATGTTATTTACCTTTCCACATCCTTGGATGCAATTAAGAGATATGGCATGAGTGAAGAACAGAAAATTAGCAGGGGAATTCTAGATCACTGGAGGCTGCAGCATGTGAGTGCTGGTATTTTCACACATTCGTGGTGAGGGGTTCCCAGTCCTGGTCCTTAACCTGAGGCAGGGAGAGCAATAGCAGCTGTTCCTTTCCTGCTGGCTTGAACACGGTGTAAGTGGTGGTGTACCCAGTGGGTGTTAAATACATCACTCGAGCTCTTCTGAAACCTGAACTAAATACTCGGTTGGTTGCAGAGTGTGAAATAAAAAAAAGAATTAAAATGACTGAGGCTTGCAAATCTGCCTCTCCAAATAAAAAAATCAGAAATCAGGTTTTGTGCCCTGTGGTAATTGATGCTTTTTTTTTTTTTTTTTTTTTAAGTTTGCAGTCCAAGCTCTTCAAGCATTGGTTTTACAAACAATTACTCCTAGGCATGAATGACTGGTTTCCAGCCTGGAATAACTTTACATGCTCCAGAGAATGCCATTGCCTTTACCCAATTCTGTGATTATTTACTGTAACAAATGATTACTGTAATGGTTGGGGTAATGACAACTGTAAAATAGAATATCTGTGGTACTCTTGGGCTAGCAGAAGCAAACAGAAAATAATGAACTGGATGCCTTGCTAGAGATGTGAGCATAGGTCTGTACCTCGCCTGCTGTCAAAGGAAATCCATTGCTTCTGCACGAAAGTGAGATGTGCTTTCTTATCCTGCACAGAACAGTTTCACCCTGGAAAACTAATCTAATTCATATTTTATTTTATTTGGGTTGTGTTTTGTCAGCTTTATGGATACACTGGGGTAAGGGACATGTGAATTTACTTCTCTTTCTTTCCCCTAGCCTCTTCAGTGCCTGTCTTTTCAAAAGATTTAGGTAACAACAATGAACAGCTGGTAGATTTGTGCTGCATTTGGCCTGGTGGTGTAGCAGGGAGGGCTTGGTACCCCTTCACAGAGGTGGGAGCTGCCGGGAACAAATGTGTTTCCATCCCTGTGGAAGCACTAGCAGGGACCAAGGAACCGTGACTGTCCAGGCACTGAGCAGGGGGTGCAGCAGCTCACCGTGCTGAGAAGGGAAGAGGGTTGGGTTTTGCAGGAAACAAAGCATTTTCTACATGACAAGGAGAAGCATTCTGACTCAGAGCCCCACACCTCCTGCCCTCATTCCCTTTCCTGCCACTGGCTTCAGTGGTGTATGCTGGCTGCCCTTCTCTTGGGTTTAGCCCTTTCTGCTTGAATACTGTCTTCAGGGTTTTTCCTGGTTCTTTCCCATTGTCTGGATCTTTTTCTGGTTTTTACATCCCTCTTGGAGGAAGGTTTGGTATCTACTACTGCTGCTGGATGGGGACAGTGTACAGCCATCTCTGCAGGTCACATTTAACTGATACTGGGGACTGCAGTGTCTCAGAAGAAATGGGGAGAGTACTGGGCAGTTTAACATTTTCATTTCCATACAGTAGCAAAACACTGGTGAATTCATGATGCAGAGAAGAATGCACAGGAAAATTACTGAATTTAAAGATATAAATGACATCATCTTATGGGTCTTATGATGTATTAGCTAAAACTTGCTTATATTTAGATCTGGTTCTTCCTTTGCCATGTGTTTCTATGCATGTTTTGTCAGGCTTTAAGCATGACTCCCTTAAGCCTGGATGATACAGAAAATGTATATGACACTGCACCATGTGTTGAACCTTGAACATCCTGATTTTATCTTGTCATGTTACCTCATATTATTATGCTAGTTCACTGCTGAGCTTTTTAACCAAATGCTACTGTGGCTCATCTTTATTATAATACAAACGTATTTTAAATTAAAATGCTTTTACAAAATACAAAAAAAACCCCTTCTTTTGTAATTAGGAATGTCTTTGTGCTTTTAACTAATATAAGTATTGAAGAGGTATTTGGTTTCTGATGCTATATTTGGCATTCCACAGCCACATGCTTTTAGTGATATATAGTTGAAATGCCTTTTGAAAGCCTCTATAATAAAAATAGAAAAGAAATTAGATTACCTCTGAGACTTAAACGGACCATTGAAGAATTTATTAGAGCAATGTTAAAATATGCTGTAAAACGAGTCATGTTAGTCTGCAAATTGATGTGGCATATCTGGGGATTCAGAGTGCTGTACTACTCAGATTAATTAAAATGTAGTCAGCTGAAACCTTCACTGTAATCAAAATTGTTCCCCAGGGTTATACCTTCATTACAGTCCTGGTGTAGCCTTCCAGTCCTGACCATAGCTGAGCTAAGTAATTACTTCAGTTTAAAAAAAACTCCAAAAACAAAAGGAGAAAATGACCATGACAGTACTTAGGTTTATTGTTTGGGGGGTTTTATTGCTATGCTGGGCTCTGTTTGATATCATTAATTATACATAGCTGTTTTTTATTCTCCGGAAGACAAACAGTGAGAGACAAAGTATCTCTGATGTGAGGGTTATGCTGTTTCCCATATTGTAAGATGTGGAATATGTTACAATTGCTGGTTTCTGTAACTTCAGCTAAGGTGCCGATCTCCCTCTGCAGATGTGCTGCCTGTCTTATCCCTGTTGTGCTGTGGGTAGTGTTCTGCTGCACAGGGTTTCCTTATCAGCAGTCCTGCACTAAATCAACAAGGAGGAGACTGCATTTCCCACCAGGGTCTCGAAGGAAGAATTCACATCATGTGAATTGGTACAGGATGCCAGAGGACATCTGCCTTACGAGGCTGTCTCCAGAGTTCAGGCTTCAGGAGCTAGATAAAGCACTGCTTCTGTCCCTCCCACACCATGTGTATTCTGACCCCAGCTTTGCAGAGCCTGTCAGCAGTTTGTCCTTGAGCTGGATGCGGTAGTGAAACCCTCTGGATAAGGCTAACCCTTATCATTCTCTTGTGTCGTGTCAGGGCGCTCTCCCAGAAGCTGCTGAATAGCAAAGACATGACAAAGAAGCCTTTGATGGTAGCTGTCAATACTGGAACCTGGAGATTGTAACTCAGAATCAAAATGCATCCTACTGAATTGTGGCTCTGACAGAGTGAGCCCCAAGCTTGTTCTTCATATTAATGATCTGAATACAACTGGTTTAGATTCCCAAAAATACTTCTAAAAACACTCATGCTTTTTCAAGGGTTAAAGAAAGGGATTTCATGTCCTTTCTGTCAGAATATAATAAACAACTATTATATTCTCATATAGCACTTCCAGAATCCCACAGAACTTTGCATGTGTTATTTAGGCTCCAACACACCCCATTAAGGGGTATTTCTATTTTTTTTTTTTTCTTTTCTGCAGTAAGACAAACTGAGATGGAAGAAGTGCTAGTGGTTTGCTAAAGGCTAAGCAGTCCCCCTGAGATGAGTCCCTCTCAATGCATACTCCCAAGCTCTTCAGTATAACAAAGCACATACACACACCTGACTTCCATCCAAATAAATCCTCTAGAATTCCCTCCTCTGACCACATGCACTGGGCATTTACACAAAGGAAACACAGTATATCTACTCATCTATGTAGTACCTCATCAACAATTGTGAAGTTTAATATTGACTGCTTAGTACCTGTGACAGCTTTGCAGTTTTAATAATAAAAATGTCTTCAATGTTAACAGCTCTATTTAAGTGACATGTCACAGGAAAGGAGTAGAGAAGAGGCTAGCTGGACCTTCTGCAGTGACTGCTCCATACCCTGCACTGTTTGATGAAGCCTGGCATTTCTTCCTTTAATTTCAGTGTCAAGGAGCGAAGTTGAAGGGAAACCTGCCTTGTACATTTGTGATGGGGCAGTCTAAAATGGAGGAATATCTATGCTCCCAAAGAGACTTGTGAAATTCTTTGCCCACGTAAGGAGCCAGTCTCTGGGAAGACTCAACAAACCTATAATTAGACTACATGCTGTCCACCTCAGACAGCTGGAAGTCAGATGAAAGATCGTGTGAGGGGGAACAAAGGCTCTGTTTTTCCCCCTTCAGGAGCCTCAAGTTGCAAGAAAGGTCATATAATTTCAACCTCTTGGTGTCTACTCATCTGTGTGGAGCCTCCATTGCAGTCTGGTTGTCTCTCCTTCTAAGTGGGTTGGTGCTGGTGAGTGGGTGAATGTACAGCAAGGGAATGTGCAGCCCCTGGGCTTGGCTGAGTGAGAGGAACTGCACAGGAACAGCAGGTGCTTGAGCACACGAGCCCTGACACATCATCTCAACCCTTCATTTTTCTCACATACTGACAGGCTCATCCTGTACAGTCTCACTTTCTTCCCAAGTGGGACTTCCTTGCCTTCCCCCTTTTTTAGGCAGGTGTTGTGAGAGGGGACACACATCAAGTTGCACTGGATGACATCTCTAAGCGTTGTGTTAGCAGAAGAAAACGCAGTGACAGGAAGAGTGGCTGCTGCTCATTTGCTATTTAAATTGAGTGTTCTTAAAGACTGACAAGATGATGTAAAATGCCTATTTTTACTGTACTTCGTACATGATTTCTAAATTGTTTCTTTAGGGAGAGTATCTAAATTATTTTACATCCATTTAGAGATTTTTTTTCATCTTTCATCCTTTTATTCACCTTTAGTATTATTAGTGGTTGAGAAAAGTGCATGAGGACTATGCTAAAATAAAAATACTGATTTTTATTTTTTTGCAATGTTATTTGCATGTTAGGGCTTGGATGCTGTTCTCCCGTTGAAGTGAATGCCTGCAGATCAGACTGGTATACTAAAAAGCTGGTTATGAGTGAAAAGTAGGAAAGTTCACCTCCAAGGATTTCTTCTAACAGGACTATGTTTCATTTTATGTAAAATTGTAATTTACAGTTTTGCAGCTGTCTATATGCACTTTCACTCTCTGGTTTTTGAGACAAAAGAACTCAAGTGTTATTGGATTACTTTCTGTGGCATTTTGGCATCAGTAGTGGTCACTGTGAATTTGCTGTGATTGAATGAAGTTAGGCTTATGTAACAGAAGATAAGAAATTTGTGTTAGTTTTGAATAATCCAAGTTTCTTCCTGCATAGCTTAATGCCACATTGTATAGGTGGGATTGGCATTGGAAATCGTCTTAAAGTTGACAACCCTCATCTTCTCACACAAATTGGTTGTATACCCATCCTGACTAATCACCAAAGTAAGGACTGAGACCCAGAAAATTGTACTGAGTGGGACCACAAGGATGTCTGGGCAAGAAGTAGGGCACTGAGTGTAGCAGACTGTGGCCTGCTGGCAGTTTTCCTGAGTTTAGAGCTGGCACTTGCACCTGCCAAGCAGCGTGGTACTGCAGGCCTGAAGAGTACCTCAGTGTTCCAGTGGATTTCTTGTTCTGTGCCTTACTGTGCTTAGTTGTGAGCATGAAGATTTTTTGTGCTTTTAGTAGACAACAGTAAATTTACCGCAGTTAAAAGTAATATTCTGTAATGCAAAATGTGAAAACCAGCGTTTGAGATCTTTCTGTCAGTCCCAACACTTGTATCAGACTGAAAGAAAATGCAGATGATGAGCCTATTCCTCACCTCAGGGCAGACTGTTTTCTGCAACAAGATATCACTCTACCGCTGGTGCACAGAGAGCAAAATACAGCAGGGCACCCTGTGGAAAAGTTGTGTTGTTGGGTTTTTCCTTGCTATTTTTGAGAGATGGATTTGCAAAAGCAGGTCAGACAAAGGTTGGGGGTATGTGGCTGCTTGTGAGTATGAACTTTGATTTCTTTCCCTGTCCTGGTTATGAGTAAGTCTCAGGGGAAAGTACTGTTTAGCAGAATGACTATAATTATTTAAGTAACTGTTTGCTTAATTATAGCTTTGTGATTTTTCTGTGTCTGTAAGTATCTCTCTTTCCTATACAGCATGTGTTGGCATATCATCTTCCATCCCTTCCTGGAAAGTATATTCAGAAGTTGCTGCAGTAGTCACTAAAGGTTTTGAAAGAAAATTTCAGTGCAGGGTTTAAGGCAGAGCTCCTTCAGCAGTTGTAGCAACCTGTTTTCTTACCAAATGCTGTGTTCCTCCCTTGTCTTATGCAAGTATACACATAGAGCTGTACCCAAGTACTCACGGAGTGACTCCAGGTGCCACCTTTACCCTCTTCACACTCTTCCAGTCCCCTTTTGGGTGTCCCTGCCTGGATGCTGGCTGCAGCACTAGCTGTGCATTGATGGTGGTGGATGGAGGTGAATCTTGGGTCCTGCAGATTGACTGCAGAGCTGTGTAGCATTGGTGCTGTAGCACCTGACAGGACCTCTTGCTAAAGGTCCTTGTTTCAGTTTGAGTTGAGGTATGCTTTGACTTTCCCCAAAATCTCAGCTTGTTTCTGTGCGTTCAGCTTGGCAGGGAGGGAGGAAAATCCCAGGATTGTTTGTTGTTTGGTTGCACCAGAAGAAAGCCCCCAAGGCAGAACATAAGTACAGTGAGTAGAGAAGGGGATCTGACTGCTGGTGGGACTTATCCCCCTGGCACTGTTTGGATTTACCCATCTGGCTCTGGCCCTGCTTACACCTGTCAGCTGAGGGGGACAGTGCCAAAGCAAGGAGTGAGTGAATGTCCCCTTGGAGTTTTGCCTGGCCAGCTGGCAGCATACATCATCAGCCGAGCTTTGCCTTCCTCCTCCTCCACAGCCTTGGACATGTCATTCAATATATAGAGCCATGCCCTCCCATCACAAGGGAGGAAAGTGGGTTTCAGCCCCATCAGTCCCACCAATAGAAATGAAGGGTTTCAGTCTTTCTTTTGTACATTAGAGGAGAAAAAATAAATTTCCTCCTTTTTATTTATTTTTTTTTTAATTTTTTCCCTTCTGTGGTGGTCTCCAGTAGAATGGACATATTGTGCCCATTGAAGACCACACCTTGGCAAGACAAAGCTAGTTCATGGTGCTGGAATTTTTTAATAGAGTTTTATGAGGAGAGAATAGAAAGAGGAAGATCCTACCAAGTAGGTTTGGCCTCAGAAAGAGGTTAGAAGCAGATTGAGGTTTGTCTGCCTTAGAATATGAGGCCTGTTCACTCAGATGTACTTCTTTTTAGCTTCTTCTGGTAATGCCATGCTCATATTCATCATCATACTGCCATTTTCCAAAGCTGTCATCCTTTCATCCCTATGTCAACAAACCTCCCACCAGTTTGGGTGACAGACACATTTGAGGCTCAGCTCCTGTGGGGAAGGTGTGATGACCCTCCCTTCAAAACAAGCCAGTCCCTGTCTGCCTGTCTGTGATGCAGCACTGCTCCTGTCCATCTGCCAGGGGCATCTTTGGGAATGCTGCATTAGTAAGCTCAGTCACTACTGCTTTAAGCCAACCCTACATCCCTGATGTCTTTAGTATTGATGGGGGAGTAAGTAATATTTTCCCACATGCAAATGGAGAATAGTACCACAAAGTATCACAAAAACTAAGTTGATTCATTAAGCAATAACTTAAGGCAAAACCTGAACATTTAAAAATTATAAAGATGAATTTCTGCCCTTTTCTATCACTGTATAACAAGTGTTTATAACAGATTGTTCGAATCCTAGACTGCACTAGGTGCTTTTATACTGTGAAGCCTTTTACTTGCTGATGAATTTGATAAATACAATTGCAGTACTTCAGTAACACTCCTTTAACAGCCTCTTCTTCAAGTCCTCACAGTATAAACCTTCTGGACGAGTCTGAATTATCACATGCAACACAGCCCAAGTTGGTTCCATGGCATGCTACCATAATTTTCATTGGTTAAAGAGTCTTAGGACTGCTAGGAAGGTATTTTGTGTGAAATGGGTGGTTTTTACTGCATCTTTCAAATAAACTTAACACTCAAGACTCCAAGAATAAATTACTAAGCAAAATCAGAAGCAAAGAATGATAAGATGATCTTATGCATAGTTGAGAGTAAGCAAAATCAGAAGTTTTTTCAGCAGATAAGACTTTTGCCAACTTAGAATTTTTTACAGCCTGATGCATGGCATTGTTTAACCAGCAGCTATATTAAAACAAGACCACCCAAAATAAGTACAGTAACTCACCCAGTCACTTTAGCTGAACTCCCAGTGACTTGGTGACCTCTCTTGCTCTTTGCTTACTTTTAATCCAGAATCCCTATATAGTTGCCTTTCTTCAGTTGCTTCTGCTAAGACTTTTATGTAGTGATTATGTTGTGAAGAACATTTTGGTGCTGTCCCATCGGTGTTTCAACCATTGGATCAAGTGGATCTTTCTACCCAATATTTTCAGGTTACCATTCCTGCGTGCTTGCTGTGGTCATGTTGCATTAGAAAGTGTGTGTGTGTGCCAGTGCTAAATCCATGGCTCCAGAGTGTCTTTACATGACAACATTCTCCTCATGCTGGATCCACACTAGAGTATCATGATGCCCATGTGACCTGAAGTGTGCTAGGATCTCTTTACAGACAGGTATGCAATGATGTATTCTGCCCAGGGTTTTTTTTCCTTCAGAATCACAACAGTTTAAAATGGTGCTGAGGAAAATGTTGAGCCATGTGTGTTTTTAAAAGGAGAAGCAATGCTGAACCAGTGTACAGCACACAGTGGGAAGGAAACCAAATACGATATGATCTGTAATACTGCCTGTACTCTGGAGCTGAGCAACTTCTTTGGAACTATAAAGGGATTTGAGCACGTGTTCCTTTATTAATTATTATTTTTTTGCTTATATCTGTGCCATAGCAAGCCCTATATCACAAACTTGATGCCATACTCACTCATAATGTACAAAATAACGTGGGCTAAAACATCACTCAGCACATCTAAATGCATGCCTGTATATGTAATCAGTGTGCATGTAGCCACACATATGGGGTTCTCTCATTTTCAGAATGATAAAGTCTATCAGCATGGCTGTGTGCTTTTTACAGTAATTTAGGCAGGTAAAAAGCAAATAGTGTATATTCTATTGCACATGCTGATATCCTTTTATCTTCCCATTTCCTATGGACAGTGATAATGAGAATTGATGTTTTTACATGAAGCATTGCATTATCCAAAAATACCCTTAATGCTGGCATGCAGAACTAGTGTTGCAGAAAAAGCATATCTGATCCAATTGCTCTGTAATTACAATGACAATACAAAAATGAAGCAACCTTACCTTATCTCAGGAGAGTCTTTTTGCTCTATCGCAGGCAGTTTCCTCTCCTTATTCAACTGAAAAGGGAAAATCCACTTAAATAACGAAAGATAAGGACTAGAAGAGTGAGGGATTTAAGGAGTTCTCATCTGAACTGCTGATCCACTTGTTTTTAGCAAATTGCAAAAAACCTCAATCCAGCAGTAGCTCAGTGCTACTTTCCTATCCTCATGTGTTCTGTGGGCTGAGAATCTGCAAGAATAAACCTGAGACGGTGCTGCAAGAGAGAGACAGCGGGGGGGACCTTGGCACAGAGTTGGACCAAACTCTAAATATAGCCCAACCCACTTTCTGTGCAATTCTCTTCATACTCTGAAGGCAGATGACCTTGTCAGAAAACTGACCTCCCAGTATGTCCCTCTCTTAGAAGAGAGGATCTAAGAGAACAGGACTGCAGCACAAAGGGACAGAAAAGCAATCCACCATCTGCTTGCAGCAAATGAATTTAGGTATGAGCTCTTATTTTCCTGGTGAGTTAGAACTGATTGACTCATAATGTGCTTTATTTGATCATTTAAACAAATGAGCTGAATGTCAGTTCACAAATGCCCTGTACAGATGAGAGATTGCATTGTAATTGTTAGTCTTAAGTAGAGAGCACTGACATAGATGACAAGCCCGATGCCTTTCCTCCTCTCAAAAACCTTAATGCATCAGAGTGTGCAGTATTTCCCTAAATGCTTCTGACTATAAAAAGTGATCCCTCCTTTCATTCGCTCTTATAGTAAGAAAGACTTTTTGGAAAAGTGATCTAAATCCACAAATGTATATTCTAGTACCATATAAATCTGAGATACTAGGATAGCTTGAAAGGGTATGAGAACCTGCAATATCAGAGATCAAACTGCAGAGAAATCTGTAGTATATGGAGAGGAGGAGGAAGCAAAAAGTAAGAGGCATAGAAACATAACCCTTGTGCCTTAGACAAGGAACTGGTTTTCAACAGATGTTTTATAATCCAGGGAATTTGCCACTCTAACTCTATGTGGCAACATGTCAGGGTATTTTGTTCTTAGCCTGAAGGAGAGTTTAACTTGATATGAGTCAACCTGATACTCTGTCAAATGGGACCTGATACTTCTATGTCATATGAAGGCTTCTAAATAAAAAAAAGCTGCAGAAATCAGAGCAGCTCAAAATGTCAACTCTCGTGTGTAAAGATGGGTAGGAGAATTGGGATAAAAGACTGCAATATTGTTCTTCAGTGGGATATATTATTTGGTGGTGACATCTATCTGAGTGTATGCTACGTTATATGCATGCATGCAGTTTTCCATACTCAGAGAAAACCTGAGCAAAATCAGGACTGTGATAACTGCATACTACAGATATGTCTGCAAAATATCCATGAGCAAAAAAGGTGGGAATGGTACCAGTAGTCAGTAAAGTAGCAATGTGCATCTGTGAACAATAATTTGTGCTGTTAAGTTTTTGTGAAGTGTGCTATATATCCTTTTTAATTGCAGCCTACTATTTTTGGCAAGTTCCACTGTGTAATTTTATCATGATCTATAGACTTGAAGTGCACAGGATCAGCCAGACTAGACTCTCTGTGTTACCCTTACAGCAAGAACTACAGCTGTGAGCCACAGCTGCTTCCCAATATAGAGAACAGTAAAAAAGCACAAATCACTGGCAGTATTAAGGGGGACATCACATCTGGGACCATGCTACATTCCTGGCTAAAACTTGCTCATAGCCAGACCTAGGCTAGACCCTACCCATTAAGTAGTTTTATGGATTTATCCAAGTTCATCTTTCCTCCCAGTTTACCTGTTTCTTCCTCATTAACAAGAATAAGTGTTTGTCAGAAGTTAATATTATAACAAATGAAGAATGCTGGTGTTTGATTTTGAAGAGAGGACCTGAAAAAGGGAAAAGTCCACCTCCAGGTGTATATTGAATAGCACACTAGCAGTGTGTAAGTAGGGAAATTCTGAATATACGGGTCACCGGCATCATTAAAGATGGATGGCATTGTGCTGTCTGTGCTCCTGGGTGGTACCCTCATGAGAACCACACCAACCACCAATTCCAGCTCCTCAGTGCCACTGCCAATTCTACCCCTCTCTCTAGTGCTAGGATATTGAATTCACCGTAGATCCCTTTGTTCAGACCATGAAGGTGAAGAGGATAAAGGAGGGACCATATACTCCTCCCCAGCATGAGTATACTTTTTACCCTCTTTTTCAGCAGCTTTTCACCCTGTGCAGCAAACAGCAGCTTCCATACATTATAGATGGGTAGGTCTTAGAAAAAGAAGGAATCACGGTGCTTGGTGGGTCTTAAAGCACAGGAATAGTCATACTTTGCCAGGAACTGTGGCATGCACTTCTCCCATAGGAGTATTGTGGAGAAGGAGTGATTTCTTCCTCATACACGTAATACAGTGGTTGGCTTTGGGCAGGGAGTTAATCTTTGGGGAGGCTTTCATAGAGTGGTGCTGTTCATGTGTTCAGGGCTCTAAATGTTGCGTGACCAACCCCAGTGATGCAAACTTCCTGGAAGAAGGGGAAAAGGCTTTAAGAGTGGTTGTATGTGTTTGTCAAAATGGATGGAAAAGTGCTTCGTTGGACAGCTGTGTACACTCAAGTTTTCTTTAGGATGACTTTAATTTTTCTGCCTGCACCATGAAGAGGAAAATGCACTAGAGGGTCAGGCACTAGTTTGTGCCTAGCTTTTCCTGAGCTCTTGTGTTTTCCTTATGATTCTGAATGGTTTTTCTGCTTATTTATTGACAGTTTTTAACTGCCCAGCCTTCTTTGGTAGCATTTCCTCTGGAATGAGTTGGGTCTGACTTCTCCAGAGCAGTTTCCTCTCCCTGGCCAACAGATGGCCTGTGCTGGGGTTGAGACTTATTTCAAGCCAGGATTGTGGGATTCTCCCTCAGCACAGTAAAACATTCTGTAACTAGTATATGTGTGAACTGATTTTTCTTTTGATTAACCCCAAATTCCTAGACATTTGTAGTTGTTTAAATATCCCATGGAGCATTTACAAGGTGAGATTATAAACCACAATGGCTCAGACCATTTCCAATGTGGTCAGCTGTATCCTGGCTTGCCCTGTTCCTCTGCTTTTCAGAGTTGGATAGCATTGTCTCAGGAGCATAAACTGTTGCACAGTATTGCTGGCACCCTTTTGTGTGGTTTCTAAACTGACTGTATGGTGTGCAATGTGTGGCATCTAGCAGGAAGAGAAGCTCTTTTTACAAGGTTAATGTTTATGATGTTCATCCAGTAGATTTGAAAATAGCCAAAACCCCATGCTACTTAGACAAAACAGGCTCCCATCTCCCCCTCTCTCTAGAAATGTGCGTTTGAATTTCATTTGGAGTTATAAGGAGATTATTGGAAGTTTCAGCATGAAGGATAGTTTTTGAGAGCACAAAAGAGTAGAAGTGATTTGTGGATGTTATCTCAGCCCTCACTCATGATACCATTGGTGAAGCATACAAACAACAGAACTGATTTGTATGCTGTGCTGAAATGTTCATGTGTCTTTGGACTCTGCTTGCTCTTTCTTGGCAAGCTCATAATGAAGAAAGTAAATTGGATGGCAAACAGTAAAAGGACCTGTCATGTTCCTATCATGTCAATCATTGTGTTTGTCCTTTGCTTACCATGGGTTTTAAAACTCCAGTGACTAAGTGACTACTGAGTTCCCCTTGCTTACCTTGGTGATGCTTGTTTTCATTGTCTGAGGCAGCAGTGGGATGTCAAATTCAACCTTTACCTAGCAGGTGAAAAAGTTATTTTTGTTAGAAGGGGAGTGGTCTACTACTTTTTACCTCTGATCAGTCATATTCTGTGGCTTTTCTACCATCTTTCTGTCTTATAGGCAAAATATAACAATGAAAAAGTCAAATTATGACTAGGGTGAGGTTGTAGCTGTACTACAAGCTGGGCCTAACCTTGATCATATAAAGTTTATTCTCCTCTGCTTACATGTGTACAACAGAGGATTTCCTCTGGTCTTATTCTCTGATATGCCCTTTATTTTGTCTTTTAATTCACTCCCAGTCAGCAACTCGTGTCAAAAATTAGTTTGGAAGTACCTATTTTGAGTATTAAAGTGTTTAAAAAAAGGGAGATGTAGTTGTTAGAAATGTATTGTGGGAGATCCTTTGCATCACAGACAGTTATGTCTCTGAGCTAAAGATTTTTTATCATATCTGAATATAGTGAAAATTAACTTGATAGTATTCCATTAAGACCTGTTCTTTTTTGCTTGAATGGACAGTGGTTTTAATTTAAATTATCCATCACTGTAAAGAAGAGGAACCTAAACTGAATATCCTTAAACTGAATGTAACAAGATTTATCAGGCAAAAATAGTTGTTTGGGCTAGATGTGCCTTTTGAACTGCCCCAGGAAGGGGTTTGCCTTTTTAGAAGAATGTTGTCTTTGACTATGTAGTACAAGCTTTTGGCACTACTTAGAAACTATTACAGGGAATTGCTACAGGCGGGCTTGGCACAGGCTTAAGCTGGCTGGAGTGTGAAGTTTATGCCCTCTGAGTGTTACCTATGGGGACAAAGTTGAAGCTCATTTGATTCTTTGATAGGACACTGTGCTGAGCTGCACATTGTCTGCCATTCAGGTGTGCCTCACACGCACACTTGGAAATACCTTTTTTCAGATACCTTGGGAGCAGGTAAAGTCTGCAGTTCAAGGCATCCTCGCAGATATCAAAACTTACTGTTGTGCTGGAATGCACCTGTTCTGGGAAAGGACTCCTTGGTTCGTAGAGATTGGAAGGCAGAATTGCCCAGACGGTGGGGACTGTGGATGGTTTGGGATGATGGAGCATTGGCACCACAGGTAATTCCTATGGAGGTTGTCTCAGCCTGAGCAGAGAGGCAACTCTGTTCTCTGCTGCAGTAGGCTGATAAAGGCAGAGCAATGGTTACTAACTGGTAATAACCTGCAACAGAGCTTTCTGTGCAGCTTCGTGCTTCCTAGTGACAACAACAGGTACCAGTGCATTCACAGTGTTCCCTCTTTAGTTCTAAATGGTCAAAACACCCAAATATTTTAAGGCCTTATGAATGAAGGCACTTCATTTGATTCATGTGCTCATTTTGCAAAAGCTAAACTGCAAAAATTGTGTAAGTTTTCCACTAAGCTGTAGTATTATGTCTTTTGATACAATTCAATACTATTTTTTCATTTCTTTTATGTGTTCTTGTATTGATTTGTAAGACTAAATCTTGTCTTACTCTACTGTTTTAAATGATTTAGCTAATCCTTATTCAAGGATGTAAGGAGATATTTTGTTGTTTGGGGATTTTTTCTGTAATGTGTCACCTAGATTTCTCAGTTGTGCCACTCACTGCACTTGATGCATGCCTGTGATAGGGAGAATTACTTATTTTTCTTGAGTTGTCAGGGGACCCTTTCTAATTTAGCCAGAGCAATTTGAGAAAATAAAAGGGTGCTGACACTGTCGTAGCTATTTTTAATGCAACGCTTATGTGGTGATCTTCCCCAAGGACAGATTACTTTTGTGTCTAACATTTTTATCTCATTGACTAGAAATTTCTAAAGTATTGCCATGGTAAAAGCCAGCAACTGGTCTGAGGAACCATATTAATAATAAAATATGCATTCTTAGCCATTCCATGGTCTGGAAGTCCCCAAAAGAGCTTCATAGCTATTGCTTGGCCAGTTGGCTTTACACCATGGGCTCCAGGGTATCTGAGCCATCGTTAAGCTCCTCAACAGGAAAAATCAAAGCTGTCCACTGCCTACAGAGAGGATTGACCTGGTAGACATGAAAGAGATCCTCCTTTTGGGGTTAGCTGTGCTGGTGACACACAGCTGAGTAATTCAACATTTGTCCAGGAGGCGTTTGGGCTGCTGTGAACTGCTGAATTCTGTACCTCCTTCTCCCACTGCTAGGCAGAACCTTTCCCTTTTGTCAGGGAATTATGTTAATCCTTTTTTTCTCAGTTAACTAGCCCACCAGCCAGGCCTGTTGCATTTCAAAGAGCTCATCTGTTGTTTGGGTACTGTTGGGCAGCGTGGCAGGACCTGCCTGAGCCCCGTGTTCTCTGCTGCCTCGAGGAGTGGTGCCATAGGGGTGTGTTAAAACACTGTCACTGCCACTTTTAGCCCAACTACTGTGATCGACACAACTCTGCTGGCAACAGGAGCCCTCTCAGCTGAGCAAGGATGAACAGGGACTTGGGAGCAAATTTTGCTGACAGCTGTTACATTTTACAGAAATTTAATTGACCTTGCACTGTGTGTACCTGGTGGGACACGCAGGAGAAATGCAGTGAGAAAAGTTCCAAGTAGTGCATTGACCTTGAGGTTACTTAATCTGATTCACTGAAGATTGAGGCCAGTTTTTAATAGCAAAACTGAGAATAATAAGGAAGTGTCCGAATGTTTTTTTTCTCTGACCTCATCTCTGCCCCTCTTCTCCCTTCCTCCCAAAGAAAAATGGCAATTAAGTCTCAAGATGTGCCCAGCACACTTGGCATTTTAATTGGCATCAAATATGTTTCAATCTACTGAATTTAGAGGTGGGAGCCCTGAGAAATATTTTCCCCTGCCATTAATGTACACAGATCAGTACAATTTAATCAACCAGTAAATAAAAATACCACTTGAAAAGCAGTCTGAAATTAATCCATCACAGCACACCCAAACTGTGAACTATGCCCACCGACAAAATAAATACAAGCACATAATTTCCTGTAACATATCTGAAACTAGAAAGAGAGCATAACAAGTATAAAACCTGTTTCCACAGCATACTGAGCTTTTTGTTAAAAAGTAGAAAACAGAGGCTTTGTTTAAAATCTGGTTTCAGATATGAGACAATTTTAGAACAGGCAGAGAAGGATGGAAATCAGGAAAGGGGAAGGGGGGGGGCATAATAAATTTTGTACAGCCTTTGTTTTCATGTAATTCCAGTTTAGTACTGATACATAGCCCTGATGAGAGCATATGGGAAAAAGCAGGGATTTCTGACCCTGAGTGTGTCTGACTGCAGGCAAATACTTCAAATAAAAGTTGAGGGATTCTCTCATGTGGGCATGTAAAACAGGTTCCCTCCAAATTTTGTCACAGAGATTAATTAAGTGGTAAGAAATGAATTTGTCCTGTACTGGCCTCTGTCACTGGGAGCCTTTTGGACACCAAATAGATGCCTGATCTCACTTTGCTTCTGGATTAAAAAAAAACCCAAAAAACAAACAAACAAAGAAACAAACTCCAAAACAAAGCAAAAAACCACCTAGTGGAAATTATTCTCTCACTTATCTTTGGATATTTAGAACATATTTCATTTCCAAGCTTTCTTTTTAATTACGTGTTCGTTGTTCCTACATTATGAAGAGTTCTAAGAACCTTGCCTCCTTTCTCTCTCAAAAAGCTCCTTTTGTTTCCTTCATGTTCTCATCGTGTTACAAGCCTCCCATGACTGCCATTATTTCTGTGAACTTCCTTTATCTTTATTTCAGTTGTATGCTGGCTTGAACCACAGGTTGTATTTCCCAAAGAATTTTAAGATGATTTTCAGTCATAACTTTTTCAGTCAGCCATGGTTCTTACAGGAATGAATTATTTATGTCGTGGTCACTATACTCCAATGATAATAATTTCAGAGCAGAAAAGAGGCATGTGAAGGTCAGAAGTCTAAGTAATGGTGAATCAGCATAGCAAATGCAAATTTGTATGCACTAGCTATTTTGTATGAACAAAACTGCATTTACATCAAAGCACATGTCATTACATCCTATATCACTAAGGTCTTGTTTGCCTTTAAAAATACTATAGTAAATAGTGAAAAAAAAATGCATTCTTTGTGAATATGCAAGTTAATAAAGGTGATTATTAAAGGGAACCTGTTAAATTATCTACATATCTCTGTACTTTTTTATGTGAATGTGTATAAACATGCAGATGTGTATATATTAATATGTGTGTTTACATGTATGTAATTAGTACACCTATTGATGTACTTAGACATACATGCATGTGTTAATATTAAATTTGTAAGTTAGAAACCAGTGCACTGGATGATTTTAAACAGTGATTGATATGAACGAGAAAGTCTTTGTCTGTGTGTCTGTGTGTGCGTGTGAAGCAGAAATGGCTTTTTCCATTTTTACATGGTTCAAAATGAGATCAAATATAAAGACCTCATGACTGGGAAGCCTGTTAGTATGTGCCATGTTGCTGATGTAATACCAAAGCAAAGCACTTGGAGAGTTGTGGAATTCCCATTTATTTTTCTATATTGAGAGCATTTTGTGACCGTTCTGGTGCCTTTGATGACCTTGTGGTTGTGTAAATGCCGTAAGTCTCAGGAAAGCAGAGGCAGAGAATTGCTGTGCTCAACAGCATCACCCTCCAAGCAGTGTGTCCTGTCAGCGCCTGCCTGCCCGCTTCTTTGCACCTCAAGCCAGATGAAAGTCAACTTTGTATTAATCAATTAGGTTCCACATTTGCAGCAGCTTATTATTAAGGAAGGATTTGTGAATTTTCCTGTTCTGGCAGAGAGTAGTCTCCTGGGAAGCTCAACACCTCAAAGTAGAGCAAACAGTGCTGGTCTGTTACAGACATGTTTGTGACCTGTGAGCTTCTGCATTTATCTGCTTCAAGTTATGATTTATTTTGTGAATAACCCCACTGACATAAAGGTAGCTATTTACAGAGAAAGGTACATGGTTTAATGTGAACATGGTTGGCAGAGTCTGGCCTGTGGTACTTTAAGGCCTACAACAAAATGCTCCTGTCATCACAGGAGCTGTCATGGTGTCACAAACAATTACAGGTTGAGATGAGCTGCTGTCCTGCCTGGGACATGGCTGGAATAGATACAAAGTTCTCCATTGTATGAAATAAAAACGCTCAGGTACTGCAGAAAGATGCTGAAACTTGAACTGTTTTCACTGATGTTTGTTGAGTCTGAGTCTGTGCCCTCTTCTCTCACTTCTTGCTGAGAACAGAGGACATTGCATCATGAAGTGCTGTCCAAAACTCAAATGAGCAGTGAACAGGTGGTACATTGTCAGGCTATTTCAGATCATGGAAACCATTTGTCCAGTTTTAGATTGCTATTGCTAGCAGCGTGTCTTTTAGTTGTGAGAAAGAGAAGAGGTTATTTAAAACTAGCACGACTCCTGTTTGCCTTTCAGAGCGTGCCAAGTGGGATTTCAGAAAGAATGCTTGCAGATCACAGGCAGCTTCCCCTGAATCTATTTGATGCAGTTCTCATTTATTTTCAATGTGAAACATTGGAAAGAGCTCACACAGCAGTTCAATTCAGTGAGACATGCACAAATTCATTTTGGAGTGGGTTTGGGGCTCAAGTGCAGTGAGGAAGAGGGACAAAGAGGCAATTCTGATTTCTTTGATGTACTTCATTTATATCACCTCTCCACAGCCCGAATCAATGCAGTGTGTCCAAGACCCCAGGGGTGTGGAGCTGGTGTGTGTTAAAGCTGGTCACACTTTCAGTATCTCTGAAGTCAGTGATGGGTCCTTAAGTACAGAAGCTGCCCTACTAAAATATAGCACAATAAATTTGCCAGAAGAAGGGATACACAGGGAAACAAGCCCATGGTAATGGCCAGTGGTAACACTGAATTACCAAGACACCTTTTAAACTTTCTGGAGTATGCTGAATGATGTGATTTTTCAGGTTCTTCTAACAAAGTGTTGTATCTGAGATTCCAAAGTGGCTGGAGGTCATAAGTGGTCAGTGACTCTGGAGAGAAATAGGCAGGAAAGATCTGCTGCTGTGCAGGGACAGCCATATGGTACAGGAACACTTGGACATCCTCTGGAGTATGATATTTGGCCTGTAATGTAAGGAAAAACTTTGTCTCACAAACTTTGAGCTTTCTTTGTTCCCTGTTCACGTGCTGCTGTGTGTTGGGCTGTACAGGACTAGGCATGTAATTTCTGCATGGGCTCTGGCACTCGTGTGGCCACAGTCCATTCAGCTCTGAGGCTGTGCCTGCAAAGAGGATGAAGCAGATAGGCCAGCTGAGCTGTAGTGTTCACTTGCTGCACATATTCCTGCATTTGCTTTAGAGCTGGAAAGCAAGGGCTTTTCTTGGTGAATTCCTATTTTAAGATTTCAGAATATGTCTCATCCTATGTTGTAATACAAACAAGTGCTGTCATTTCTTCCATGGCATTTATTTTGGTCTTAATTAAGTTCATTAACATATTTATCTACCCTCTTCACTTAGGAGTCTCTTAGTTGTACTGAACAGAAAATAAATTCTCTTCTCAGTTGCTGCTCTCTTTCTAAAGCTCTTGTGGTTTGCCAAGAATCTAATCTATGTCAAGTAAGATTTCATGACAAATGGCATCCAACCTGCTAAAACATTTACTGATTTTCTTTACTATTTTTCAACTTCCTACACTTTCTTGAACTCCTAACAGCTGTCAGAACCCAACTTTAGGGTGCTGACTGTTACACAAGGTAGGAAAATGGAGTGATTATGAGGTGGTATCTTTCCAGGAATAAATATGTATCCATTTTGTTACCCATTCTGTCACATTAGGATTTTCAAAGCCACTGCCTTGTTGCCACATAATACGTAATGTTGCATTTGTGGCTTAAAAGAGATTCTTTCCCCCCACCTCTTTCATCCCTTTACTTACCTTTCACTGAAATTCTTTTGTGTATTTTTCACATATCCTTTCACTTACCTTTTTTTCAGTAGGTAGCTATTTCGACCTGGAATGTGTAAATGCCAGCTATAACTGATTTTCTCTCTCTCATGTTCTCTGGCCATCAGTTTACTCTGCTCACAACTAGTGATTGCATAGATTTAGTTATATCATCTGTACTCAGGGTGACGCTTAAGAAATCCTTCTACTCCTCTCTTTTCAAAATAAATAACTTAATCTTGAAGCTGTAAATTTACAACTTTGGAACACAAGAGATTGCAATAATGACTGAATACCTGTTGGGCAGAAATATTCCAGTTACAGAAGTTGAATTAATTCAGTTTGATGGATGATAATGCTTCTGGCATAATCAGGGAAGTGTCCCCAGCAGAAATGTCTGTGTTTGAATACATCAAAAGCACTAGTATAACACTATTAGACGGAGCTGTTGCTGTGCATTTATTTTTTCCCCATAGTCTCTCTGTAGATAGATGAAGAAGAGAATGGGTAGAAGCATCTGAATTTAAATAGTTGTCTTTTTAAACATAAGCATATTTTAGTTTTGCAGACATTCTCCTCAAACCTTTGTGTAATTATTACTGAAGTAAGAGACACAATTAAAATGTACTTGCAGGAAACATGTGCATATATTTTTATACAATAGGACATTATACCTATCTTGTAATTTTTCCTCTTTAATATCTGTCAGTAAAGCATTTGGGAGTTGGAATGGGGATTTTGTGCATTTTTGTATGTGTTTGCTTGGATTTTCTTTTCCTTCATCTGCAAGACTTGTTTTAGTAGGAGAAAATAACATTATTTTGAAAAAAGTTCAGCAAACTTAGCAAGAAGAATGTATTTGTTACAGCTGTATCTATTGCCAATCATGAGATTGTATTATTGTGACAACCTTTCAGCTGGAGATTTTATCCCTATTTTTGAATGCAAAGATGGATAGATAGATTTGAAACACAGTAACAAGAACTCTTCTTTTTTTCGGATTAGATCCTTCAGATGATGAAGCTGTTGAAAAAGCAAGTGATAACAGGACAGCAACACATCAAGATTCAGATTCCAAACTTGCTGTGAAAAAGAAAAGAAAGCAGGTTGGTAAATTAGGCAATTATTTAGCTCAAAGATGATAATACATAGGGAAACATAATCTGCTTTTTTTCAGTGAAGGGGCAGTTTTCTTCAGTCTATCTGATCTGTTCATGTAACAAATTTTTTGTTTAAATTATGTTGCCTTATTTGGAAGTGATCAGATTCTAGTACATTTCAGTAATAACTTCACACTTGTTTTGTGTGAGTTGAGATTGCCAGGCCTGTCCTACAAAGTGACTGTCTAGTGATGCAAGCCTGGATGGTGCTACTCCCCTCCCTAGGGGAGGCTAATATCTTCCCCTGCAATCTTTTCCTTTCCCTGCACAGACGAAGTCTGGAAAGCTATATTTATATGTTGTGCAGATTCTCTACCCAAGCATGTCCCCGGTGCAAGGTCCAAATGAAAAATAATTTAGGTCTACATGGACTGATGTTTTCTTACCCTTGCGCTGCTAAAAACTTCATTTAATGCCAATAGGAACTGTGTTGTTCAGCATTACATGGAGTATGCCAGGGAACAGGCAGCATCACCCCAGTTTGAGGAAAAAAGTCATCTAGAGGTCAGCTGATTTTAAGAAGTTTCTTGTTGGAAGGTAAATTTGTTCTGCCCTCCTCATACCACCCAGGAGAATCGACTGAGTGGCTGTCGGAGAGCTAAAATTACATTGGAGGCTATCTCTCCTTGAGGTTATGGGTATTAATTTTGACCCCTAGGTCAATAATAAATTCACTCTGTAATGCCTAGGCAATTGCCCAAGTGAAAGCCATTTGCAGGGATGTTCTTTTTTTGTAACAGAGAAGTGTAAACAACATGGTAGCAATTACTATGCTTTTGGATGTCTTTCCAAAGAGACCAAAGGTGAAGTGATCCAAATATCTGAATTAGACCTATGTTTTGATTAGGAAGGAGAGCCAAGCAATACAGGAGAAAGCTGTATTGCCTTTGTATGTGCTCTACCAGGGGGTCAGATGCTGAGGAGTGAGAATCCTTATGGAGCCACTTTTTATCACCATTTTCACTTAGGCATTTAGAAGGAGGTTAAGACACTTTGTTTGGAAGGGTTGCTTGACCTTTTTTATGAGAACATTAGAAAGGATAGCCAACACAAGTTACTTGCCAAGGTGGCCTGGGACTGCTCAGCTGTAGCAGAACACCTCCTGCTGGTCTTTCTGTCATATAAAGAATATCAGCCTGCATGTTGGAATCAGGTAATTTGATGTTTAGATGTGAAACCGTAAGAGGGAAATGCTTTATGGGAGCTCAAAGTCATGGATGGGTTATTGCACATCTTTTAGACATACAAAATGAGACGTATTTATGGGATGCTGGTGGTTTTGTAGTTCTGGTGCAAATAACATAACCCATTTTACTCATGCCTGCCTTATTCAGAGGCTGGAAGCTGTTCCGCTATGGACTTGGCACCTTTAAGCCTGTCACGAGACAACCAAACAGAGTTATGAACATCTATGTTCCCAGTCTGCAGGCTGTCCTCAGGCTTACAGTGAAATGAATAATCTGTCTCCAGTCTGAATGATGCAGTGATGTGTTTACTTTGTCACAAACTCCGAAAGTCAGTGTGTGGCTGACCTGGAATGTAAACTTTCACACACATTCAAGACTGCTTTCAGTCTACATTTGAATTTCCCGTAACTTTGGCAGCATGTAAAGAAAAAAAGCATGTTAGAAATATAATACAGGAAATATTTTATGTTCTGTGTATGATTAACAAACAAGGAATTTATGGCATTTTAGTTCGTAAATCAGTGGTCTCGGCACAAATTTCCTGTTTTCTGCATTTTGAGAATTTCCATGTAAAAATAGCATAGAAAACACAGAGCACAAGGGAGCCATGTCAAAAACCAGTTGGTGTCTGCTTTGTGTCTTGCATAAGAAAAGCATGCAAATGACCTTTTCTTAAGGTGGCATGCAAAGAGCTATTGCATGAGTAGGTAAGCAACTAATGCTTGGATAAGGGTCAGAAGTTCAGGCTAGATCAAATGCTGAAATATTTTAGACTGCAGATCATCAAAGGCATGCAAGTTTACAGCCATTCACCACCATGATGTTTCTCTTTTTTTATGTCATTATTTTTAATGTCTGAATAAAGTGGATTTACTGTTTCTGGGCTAATAATATACTATGCCTAAATATATATATATGTGTCAAGGTTTGATGCTGGCTAAGTGCCAGGCACCCATGAAAAACTATTCACTCATTTTCCTCTGCTATAGCTAAGCAGAGGAGAGAAAAATTAAAACAAAAACTTCATGAGTTGAGATAAGGATTAGGGGAAAAACATTTTAAGGGCAAAACAGGCTCAAAACTTAAACAGTATAAAGAAAATTTATTATTAGCAGAATCAAAATAAAAAGGGTAATGAGGACAAAAATAAACCTTACGAACACCTTTCCTTCCCAGTCCCTCCCGCTTTCCCACCAACCGTGCAAGGAGACAAAACATGGAGTTTTGGTCAGTCTTTCACTTCTTAAAAATCTTTCTTCAGTATGCTTAAGGAAAAGAGTTTCTTTGCTGTGCCGTGGGATTGTTCCCATGGGAGATAGTTCTCTGTGAACTTTTCCAGCGTGGCTTTAACTTTCAGAAACAGGAGCCTGCCCTACCTCCTGTAACGTGAGTCCCTCCCACGGGCCAAGCAGTCTTCCCACAACTGCCCAGCGTGGGCCATTTTAGTTCATGGGGTTTAGTCTTTTAAGGATGAGCTGTTCTAGTTTGGAAGCAAGGGTTCTCTACCTCTGGAAGCAAGGGTCCTCTCCCTCTGTTCAAGTTCCTCACTAGATTACAGCTTTTTAGCATCCACGCGCTCCAGTGTGAGTACCGTTCCTCATGGGCTGCAGGTGGATCTCTGCACTTCCCCATGCACCTCATGAATTACAGGGAAACAGTTTGTTGTATTAAAGTCCTCACCATGGCTTGCTTGGAGCACTTCTTCCAGTGCTTGGAGCACTTTTTCCCTCTCCTTCTTTTCACTGACCTTGGTGCCACCATGTTGGTTCTCCTCACGTGTCCTCACTTTTCCTTTGCACTCTGACTTGGAAGAAAGTTGGTGTTTGTAGGTTCACTTGTTCTCAAGTTCCATTAATTGAAAAGTTCTTACAGAGCTTCGCTGCACTGCAAAGGTTTTTGTCTGGGCTCCATATCAGGGAATTGTTTGCCATGTTTTCGTTGCTGGCCACATGGTCTCTGCTGGCACCACACAAGCGGCTCTGGCCGCACAATCCCAGCCTCAGGAGGGCCCCAGCCGCATGGCCCCCAGCAGCCCCCACCAGGATGGGCCCTGGTGGCCACCTCACCACCCCTCAGGAGAAGAAAAGAGTTTCCTGCGGTTTCTTCCTTTCTTAAATGTCATCACAGAGGTGTTACCAACTTGTCTAACTGGGCTTGTAACCTGCCCATGGTCAGAGCCTTCAGCAATTGGCTCTGTGCTGGACATGGAAGTTTCAAGCAGCTTTTCTCCCACTCCCAACCAAAAACCAGGCTGTGTTAAACCATTACAATATGCAGTGTAAAGGAGGTAATTTTGAGCCTTACCATGCTTCTCTAAGGAAGCAAGGCTGTGACTACAAGCCTGCTGTGTGCTTGTGTTGCCTGCTGTGTGTTTCTGTGTCTGTTGAAAGAAAGGATTACATACTGCCTTCAAAAAAGAAGCCATGGCATTTGGTCATACTTTCAAACATTTGAATGAAGAAGTTTTTTCTTTTAGAGAAATTTTTTTGGTTGTGTGGCACATTTCATTCTTTTCTCATACAGATACCAGTTGGGAGTGTCTGAGAGTTATGTAAAGCAGTTCACGATGTGTAAGAAGGGAGAAATGGGCCCAAAGTGAATGAGTGACATTTTTCAATATGCTGGAAGAGTGGTAGCACCACTGGGATAGGGAACCATCATACTCTACAGGAGGAGAGAGATTCAGGTTGGCCGTTTTCTGACTTTTTGATTGCTTGTAGGTATCCCTTTACCAAAGCAATCCAAAGGCTTGTTCTCTGCATAAAATATGATGTTGAACATAAAATTTATGATTAAAACACCTGGCAAATGGCCTTTAAGTATCTATGGACAGCTGGGATGTGTAAGAGTAGAGCAGAGGGTAGCTCTGTTTCAGTCTCAGTGTCTGGGAATGCTAATGGTAGGGCTAGGAATGAAGAAACGTATGGTGGTGTTTTAAAAACACTTGAATCAGAGTCAGGACAGAGATTTTTAAAATAGAAACAAACCAAAAATAAAACAAAAAACCTTATATTAACTCTGGAACAATTTTGTTAATTAAAGTGAGTTTCCACTTGCAATCATTCCCTTCATTTCTAGTGAAGATAATCTCTGTTTATACCTGAGAAAATGACAAGGACAGATCTCTGTTGTTGAGGCAAGGTATGATCCCTATCACAGCTTCTCATGGCTTTTTATGCAGGCTATGTTACATTCCAGTCATAGCTATAGAGAGCTTTGCTGGCTGTAGCACGTCCCCAGCCACATCTTCTCTGGTAATTCCTAAGTTTCATTTCAGTTCTCAACCAGTTTCAGAGCCACTGCCATACAATACTGCTGCCTTTGCAAGGGCAGTGACTGTGGCTGCATCACAGCACAGAAAGCAAGAGGTCATTTATTTGTGTTGAGCATGGCAGTTACCTGTTTTTATAGCTAATTAGCCAGGGCAGTGGGGAGGAAAAGAGAAATGTAGGCATAATATGAACAATTAAACTTCAAAAAAGGCTTCTGACGAGGCTGTGAGAGTGGGCTTGGAAAGGCAGGAGTGTGCTGGGTTGGGTCATTTAGTACCAGTTGCCATGAAGTGTCCTTCTGTTAAGGTGGGCAATGCAAGGAGGGCTCAGGAGGACCCAGATACTCAGAACTTCTGTTAGCTGTGCTTTGGCCCTCTTGGCGTGACTGAAGCTGCCTTCTCAGGGGAACTAAGGAACAGCTTCTCTGGTTTTCAGCTAGGCTCCCTTTCCTGCTGATACTTTTCTTTCAGGCTTTCCTCAGGGAGGACTGCTGGATTTGCTGTTCCCGAGCTTTTTAATGCTCCATGTGATGAGTCTTCTCCACATTTTCTCATAAGAGCAGAGTTTTCCAGCCAAATGCATCATAGTAGCATGGAGCTTTTTCCTGCAGTTCAGCCTATTTTCCCATTAATCTTCATCAAGTCACTTATTAAGTTCCAAAGCCTGTCTATGTAGATAAATTTGCATTTCCATGAGGTAGAAAGCCCTAAGAAGGCAAAAGAAATGATAATTGCTGTGCTCAAAACAAGGGAAGTCTGTGCCTCGCTTCCTCTGGACAGTTTTAGGCAGCTACGGACAAATCCTACCCCTGGATTGTGTGAACAGGGACTCTGGTACAAATGGACCAATTCAGCCTATTCACTCAGGCACAAAAGAGGGTTAATGATAGCAGCACGTGTTGGATTGTTCTGAAATGCACCATGTATTTTTTTTGTGTGTATTTGACCCTGCCTGCTATGAGGAGACAAAGCAAGAATGGGGTAGGACAAACTTGAAACATGTTTTCCTAAATTTTGCATTACAAGTGTAGAAGGAACTCCAGAGCATGATTGTTTGTAATTAATCTTGCCCTGTTCCATGCTATTTTTAACCACCTGGATGCTCACCTTAGACCCAGTTATTTTAGAACACTACTGGCAAAGTTTAGAAAAATTATCACTCACAATAATAGAGATTAAAAATATAAATTTGGTGGTAGATTTTGTTCATATTTTCCTCCTGATATTTTTTTTAAAGTATCAAAAACAGCTTTTCACCATTTTATGGAATTATGACTATACCCTGAATGTTTCAGTTTTCTCTTCTTTTATTCCTTCTCTTGGTTGCAACAACAATCTCAATTCCAAAATTACTTTATGTGCATATAACTGTAAGAATTTAATTCCTTCTACAGGTGGGAAAGTTCAATTTTATTTGTTTTTTCCTAACTCAGCATTATAGTTTCTGTATCTCCTCTTACCCCCTTTGTCTTCCTTCAGTGACTTTTTTACTTACTTTTTTTTTTTTTTTTAATGTGTTTTGCAGCCTACAGAGTGTTTTTTAAGCCAGCCTGAAGAAAAGCAAGAGAGCACTGTCAAGGCAAAGAGGAGGAAGAAGGTATGAGTGTCCTAGAGTGTGTATGGGGACTGGGCAGTGGGTTTATAGGCTACTACAAGATGCAGAATGGGGACAACCCCATGATGATGGGAAATAATATGGTCATAATATTGCAGCCTCTTTTAGAGAAGAACAGAAATTCCTAATTTTTAAACCTTACTCGCGATACCTATTCCCAACCTATGGCATTATGTCTGTATTGCACTCAGGGTTTGTATGTCTACACCCCACTTGAAAGTGTTGCACGCCAGGAAAGGGTGACTGTATGGAAGAAAGGTGGAACTTCAGCTGCTGCAGAATCTGACCTGTTCCTGAAGTGTGGTCAGGCTGCAGCTGCTGTTACGCCTTTTGAGCCAAGGGCTGTCCTTGTTCACTCTTCTCCTCATAGCATAAGGATATAAATAAATACTCTGTATTGTCCCTCTGGCCGTGCTCCATGCTCACCCACAACAACAAACACACACTTGCAGTCTAGATGGAGATTGTATGGCACCAGGCAAGTTCATTGTCTTTTGGGACAGGCTGTAAATAGTTGGCTCTCTCACAAGGCTGAGGAGTGGCCTTTTTATGTTATGTTAGCCCTCTTATTCATCTAAGGAATGGGAAGTGGGAAGAGTGGGATTTTGCTTTCAACGTGGCTCTGGCAGAGTAAGTACAGTAGTTACTCCACTGGAGCCAGAGCAAGGGCATCCCATGACAGAGGCTGGCAAACCAACCTAACAAGAAATCCCCTTCTCAGGCAAAAAGCAGCTGCTCAGTTATACCTTTGCTTTCAGTGGGCCACTAAGCTGACATAAACAGCCTGTCAAAAAAACCCCATTAGTAAACATTTATTAGGTTGGTCTGTGGCTTCCAAACAAAGTGCTGTCTCCAAAAGTAAGAAAAAGGGGGGAAAGCCCTTTTGCTTTTAAGCATCTGGAATGAATTGGAAGAAAAATAATAAAACTTCCTGCATGAGAAACATTTCCCCACAGCTCTCCTTGAAGGAAGTAAGTTTGCTCAGGTGTCCTTGCTCTTGCTCTTAAAGAATTTCTTGTTTTATCAGTCTTCTCTCCTCCAGAGGCCCATAATTTTTCTGAAGGAACCAAGTGGCCCAGTGAATGATATAGTGGTCCTGTGGAACACTGTCTTATGCTGAATTACCAAGTAAAATGAGCCTGATAATTCTATCTTGCTGTCTTCTAAATGAGAGGTTCCCAAATGTGGCTCACTTGAGAGGCAGCTTGTGAGGCAGGGCTGGGGAGAAAGGTGTTTGTGGTTGTTGGGAAGAACAATGGAGAGGTCTGGTTGTGGGCCTCACACAGTGGCTGGTTGTGCTGCCCACAGCTGCTGGTCATGCATGGGGAAGGCACTTGGCAGAAAAATACAATAGTGGTAAGTGAAGGGAAATCTTGGGAAGGAATGCTACAGATTCAAGCCCTGCAGAAACCTGTGGAACAGCCAGACGTCCTCTGCAAAGTCTTCCAGGGACTGCAGAGGGCTTTGCACCAGGCCAAAGCTAGACTGAGAGGAAGGCATAAACACTTCATCTCCGTGTGACCCACTGTCAAAGGTTCAGCTGGGGTCTTGCAAACCCACAGGTGGCTTTTAGCAGGGGTGAAACAGGCAGTGCCAAAGTGGCAATGGCTGGGAGAGGCAGTGCCTGCTTTGCCTTTGCTGTTTTGGCAGCCCCCAGATGGCTTTTCCCTGTTCAGCATTCTGCCCCTTATGCTGCTGTTACCAGGAGTATTTGGGGTGTATTGGGCAAGAGGGAGAGACAGAGTGGTGGGGAATGGAAGAGAGGAGGGAGTGGGTGCTGAGATGGAGTGAGGGAAAGAATGGATGGAAGAAGGTCTGTCTCTGACATTAAAATTCCTGCCATACCTCTCTTCAAAATTTCCATTGATCTTTGCTGTTCTGGACCTTAGCCTGCCAAACTGAAGGTACCTCCAAAGCTATTAAAAATGCCTGCAGACCCACCTCATCTCTGTGAAATCCCACTTTGCCTCAAAAATACTGACCCTATTGCTCCATCCTAAACCACACCCTTCTTGTTTTCACTTCTAGACTTATGCTGCCATGTGTCCCCTTGATAACAAGTTCAATTTAGCTTACACAGCTGAGAAACCTTAAGCTGGCCTTTCAAAAACTGAACATATCTCAGCGAGAACAAGAGAGGCGTCACATTCTTGTCATTCTCTCCAGACTGCCTCTATCCTTGCAAATCTGCTGCTTTCTTAAATGCTGGCAGATCATTCAGATAATGGGAACCTTGGGCTATTCTATCCACATGTTCCATTTAATTATGGGTAAAAATAACAGCAACCCTTTCACTTCAGTGAGAATTCAGACCTGTTACTCGGTAACCTGTTACTTGGTAACTTGTTACATATTACATCAATAAGGTGTAAAACACAATCATTATGAACTCATGTTCAGCCTCTAAAAAGTAGTAGTTTGTTGTAAAAGTTATACGGTGTGGTAGAACAAAGCAGCTGTGAACTCTTGCTGCTTGACTGTGGTTTTGTTGCTTTAACTTATTTTCATCACCCTGGCATGGCATTCTGTGAATATAGCTAACCATCTTCCCTTCCAAGTATAGATAGATAGTTACCCTATTTGAATCAAAATATAACCAAATCATATATTATCACTTGATTCCTATTGTTACGCCTTAAGAATAATAAAAATATGAAAAAAAGCCTGAATTTTCAAACTGATACCAGAGGGTAGCAATAGCAAAACAAAAAAACAGCTTTCAGTTATGTTTTTGTTACAGCAGCATTTCAGGTGAGTGGACAAGATTTTTCATGTTCAGGCTCACAGGCCATCTTGTCAAAGTATCTCAACTTGCATCTGAAGTCTGCATTCCCTCTAAAAGACAAAGGGAATCTTGTCCTACTGTAAGGTGTTTTTCCAATTAAGCCATAATTAAACTAATATAACTGTATAAAGATATGGAGGAACATTTATTTACAGTGTTGTTGTCTAGTCAAAGAGCTATATAGAAATACCATACTGAACCCATTTTACTTGGATTTTTTAGAAGAAGATTTCTGATGTTCTGCAAAAATCTGCTCCAAAACCTGGTGTCCCTGCAGATCTACAAAATCTCCTTACTCAACATTTTGGTGAAAATCGTTCCGTGATTGAAATAGAGGAATTAAAGCTGTCAGGTAACTTATCCTATATTCAATATATAAATAATGTTTTTTTCATTATACTGTTGACTTCTTTTTCTGCAGAAGAAAGAAGATTTTTGGGACAGGTCTTGAGTTGTACTTTTAAATGAAAATATTTTCTTATATTTCTTTTTTACTGTATTTTAATTTGCTCTTCAAGTTGAAGTGTTAGTTTCTTTGGAATAAATGTGAGGTTTCTTGGAGTTACGGAAATGAAACATTGTTTAAATGTCTCTTTTTATTGTAAAGTATTAATTTCTAGAGGTCACTTTTCTGATAGAAACTTTATGATTCCTAATAGTAGCTCCCAAGATGCTATGAGAGATGTATTTTGTTCCTGGGATTATCTGAGTCAATCCAGATGCATAATAAGGGGCTGACAGAACCAGACAAAGAAATAATGAGGCATCATTCTCATATGGATATGAGATGTTGAATGCAATAGTTTTTCAGGGAGTGGCTTGAATTGAGGTGGTCATTTTGGTCCGTGTATGACGTGACCAAGTTTTAACCATGAGGACCCTCTTTGTTCCCTGTATCCTGCCTCCAGTTAAAAGCCAGATAGAAAAGGTAAAAAGCAGGACAGAGCAGACTTAGCTTCTGTCACTTGGTGGTTGCACTGGAGGTGATGGCAACGTTGAACTTCTCTGCCTCCTATGCCTCTGTGCAGAGACACTGTCCATTATTTGTTGGTGGTACCCATGATAACCAACCTGCACTCACCTTTGGGACTTCTTGAACTGTCAGTGGCCTGTGCCCAATGTAGAAGCCTTCTAGTCTAGCAGTGCTTTTTCTTTTTTAATGCATAAGCCCATCTCTCTAGGTAAATGTGCCCTTCCTTAACCCCCAAGATTCTAGGTGGATCCTTCTTTATTTCTGTGGGGCAGGTTCAGCTTTGTTACTGAATCAAGAAAACCTGGAGAAGTCCCATATAGCTTTCTTCGAAAATCTTGTGTTAAGTATTTTTTGGCACATAAGGTTTCTAGGAAATAATAAATTGCTTTTGTTTCTTTCTTATTTGAAGAGCCCTTTGGGCTACTGAAGTGACCCATTTCCATATGTGTTGGATGGAGATATTTTTCCTTAATATTTTTGCTAGGAGTTGAAGGCTTAAAGTGCCAAGGAGTTTATGAACTTGTACAGCTGTCAAGTCATTCATGTCAAAGCACTGAGTAAATAACAAGCAACTACTTTGGAGTTGTGTGTTCCTGTTCACTGACAAAGTGCAGAAGGTCAGGGTTGGTGGGAAAGTCAGCACGGTCTCTTGCTGCAGTCTGGAGCTGTGTGCTTCTCCACGCCTTGCTGAGACTTCCATTTAAAACTGTTGGAAATACTGCAGTGTTGCTGGACTGTTGGTGAGGAGTCAGTTGATGCCTTAGGTTTTAACTTTCATATTTTTCAAATCCTGTACTCCCTAGTGTGTATCTATGAAGTTCCTTGTAGCCTGTTAACTTCTGCTCTCTAATGCTAGGTAGACATTACAAAGCTTCTGTAGGCCTGCTCTCCACCCAGACCGTCCTAGGCCCAAAATGTGTAAACCAAAGCCTCTAAAGGGGGGAGCAAGCTTGGGGAAACCACATCATTAACTGAGGCTTTAATTGGAGAATTAACTCTGATATGCAAATGAACCAAACCTATAAAAGTGTGAAGAACCCGTGACCTGTTTTCCACCTTGGGGTCTGTCTTGAGAGTAGCCTCTGGCTCCCCAGGGTGCACCTTTGAAGGCCCTTCAAATAAATACCTACCTTTATTCCCTTATTCTTGTCTAGTCTCTGTTTTTAGGTGGCCTCTTGAGGCATCACAGTGGCTGAAGCTGTGTCCTTCAGAAACCACCTCTTGAATGGTCACTCATTAATGAGGTCATGTATTCAGAAGATCAGCCCCTGCCCTTCCCCACCAGCATCAAGCACATCTTTTAAACATGATTTGTAAAGTAATCAGCTGCTGACCCTTCAGTTGTGCATATTCATTTCCTTTGAAGCTCAAGTCCTAGTAAATGTCAGTCTCAGGATTTAATAGGAATCAGTGTAGAATAAAAGTTTTTAGCAAGACAACACCCACTAAATGAAAGATATAGTAATGGAGAGCAGCTGTGCTCAAGGAAGTGCACAGACAGGACTTCAGCCAGGCATTAGCTACAAACCGAGGTTGTCACAGTGTCTGTCCCTATGAAGATCATGGATTGATGCTCTCAGCATTAGCACAGTGCACCATCCGTGTGAACATGAATAATGTCTTTGAAGAAACCTCCTTTGTTTAGAAAATGTATCAGCAAACATCCATGGGCACCCTGAGGGGCTGTGCTTCATGCAAGATGCTGACAAATATGTAAGACTTTAAGGACAGAATTGTTAATGCTCTGCTGAACCATATTGTTCCATCAGGCAAAGAGCCCTTAACAACAATGGCAAGTTTTCGGACCATGGAATTTTAATCACCTTTTTAAGAACTTTGACTTTCTGTAGACATGAGAAAGGACGTTCCAAAGAACCTGTTTGGATCTTCATTGCCATTATATGAAGTTAAATGGCGTGTCTGCCACAGGGTGCTTTTAAAAGACTTCCTAGTTGACACAGTGACCAGGGAAAGGGAAGTCAGCAGGAAATGGAGGAAGAGAAAGGCACAGAAATGAGTGTAGGTGTTGCCATTAGGGTCAATATTGTTGGGTAGGTTACCACAATATGAAAGGCCAGAAAGCAAACTTACTGGCAATTGGTAGATTTTGCATTTACATAGTATGAATTATTTGGGGGATGTACAAACATATTTCATCATAGGTACATTGGAGGAACAGTCTAGCAGTGTAAGGCTTTTGGCTGAGGCTTGATTCCTTGTGGCAAAGACATATGAAAACTTTTTTTAAAGCATGTGATCACACCTGTACAGCAGCCCTGTGTTCAAGGTTTCAGGCTGGGAGAAAAGGATGGAATTGCAATTCAGAGATGTTACCTTCATTGAATTAACCCATGTAAAGTTTCTTCTACGTTAATTTTTGTTTCAGAAATGGTAATTTACTGATGATGGATTTTATGAAGTTGGGATTTCATCAATATAACTAGTGGTTGTGCTGCAAACATATATTCTCCCTTTGCTGTTAAAATACATCAACAAAAATATTTTTTCCTTTATGTTTTCAGATTCCTGTTTTTTGCCAGCCAATGATCTCAGCCACAGTTTTTCTTCATACCTGAAGGAAAGTGAGTTAAAATGTTGGTCTGGATGAGATGAAAGTTGTATGAAAAATATAATTAAGACAATATGATTGCATTTTTTTAGATGTAGCTCCAAATACTGTTTATTATAAAATATTAATCACTTTAAGGCTTTAAAAATTTTTTTTATGCAAGGTCTTGTTTTTCTGGCACTTTTTTACTCTATAACTTTTTTTTTTTTTTGTATCAAAAATGTTCTAGGCTTTCTTTTAATTGCTAGGGATTATTTGTCAGTAATTTATTGTGGCTTCATAAGTAGGTGTATGTATTATCTTACAGTAAAAGTCCTGCAGCTGTCTGCTGACATGAACCAAGAGAATTTTTATTCTCTTGTATATTTATATAGAACTTCTGGTCTGGTAAATGTTTCTTTGCAGTTGATTTTCTCTGATACAAACTGCCATGTGTGGCAAATGAAGACAATGGGCTCATCACCTTAAAAAACTGTTGATTATTAATGCTTGTCTAGTTTGTTCAGTTATGTGATATTTCTGTATTTTATTTATTTTGGGCATTACATTTTCCAGTTTCTCAGCCATGACTAAATGCAGAAGTGTTGCCAAAGTTCCAGACCTCATAGGAGTCAGCATGTGTGTTCTTGCTGCTGGCTACCATTCATCATGTACTCTAGCAATTTAAAACTGTGGCATGTAGTACTTTCTGTGTGTGTGTACAAGGGCTTTTCCGTTGCAGTCTGTCCGAAGTGGGCAAAGCTCCGCAGAAACCACGAGGAGAAGAAGTCGGTGGTGATGCTGGTTCTCTGCAGTTCTGCCCTTCGCTCCTTGGAACTCATCAAGTATGGCAATAGCAAATGTTGTGTTGAGGTTGGCAGTCGGTCAGGAGTTTTGTCTTGGAACCACAGGCAAAAAGGCAAAACTGGGACACTGTCCTCTGCTAGCCAGCAAATTCACTGACTCAAACTGATGCAATATCCCTGCCGTCTTTAAACTCTGGGAGTGTGGTGTTCGGTTTTGGACTGAAGTAATGCTCAGTGCTTCAGTTGCCTGGGAAGTGTTACTTTTGTTAAAAACCAAAAATGAAGTGTAATGGGTTTGGGGGAAACATGGAACATGTTATCCTTGGGAACAGAGTAAGCCCATAAAGCATCATGATCCACCACTAGAAATCATGGCTTTGCACCAAAGGCAACGAGGATATGGCATTTCAGGGCCTCGGCTGTCAAGCTGTGTCTGGCCTGAGTGCCTCCAGATCTGTGTCAGTGTTCTCAGCTGGCTCAGGCTGGCAAAACTGCTGGGCAGAGATGACAATTTTCGGCGTGCCCTGTCCCTATTTTTTCCCCTTCTCTATCCTCGCCCTTCTCACACCAGAAGTTTTGATGGCTTTGGTGAATTAATGTATACCTCACAGATTTCATGGTTGTCTTCTGTGTCTTGACCCTACTTCCTGTGATTACCTGTCAGTACAAAATGAGATGGAGAGTTGAGAAGTTTGATTGCATGACACAGATATAAGCATAGATAAGGCAGATAAGTGCCAGTTGTGCATGCAGAGACTAGCACCTGAAACTTAGGTGGTTTAGATGTATACAAACCTTTAGCTTTGCAAATTAAAAATTCAGTGCACTGCAAGATGCATGCAGAGCAAGCTGTCTTAAATGACATTCAGAAAATACTGAGTATGTTCATCTCCTGTTTGATGAATATGGAACATAGAGTTGTTACTGTGTGCCAAAATGGAGTGTCAGGAAAACAAGTCAGCGTTTCTAACAAATGAGTTTTGGTTAACTGGAATTTGGACAATCTCTGCAGTACAGACAATGTCAGCCTAGGTTTTCCCAGCAGCCACACTGCAGGAAGATTGTAAAATGTAGATTGGTCCATTGATCCTTCCTTTTGTGCACACACACTCATTTTCATTAATGCCTCTATCTCAGTAACTGAATTATTTTTTAATTAGGATTTGGTAATTAACCAGTTTTGAACTAAGCTAGCTGTGAAAGCACAGGCCATAATATTAAATATTATCTGAAAAGCTATCTAAACAATATTGCCCCCTACTGATGTCTTCCCTTGTGTCTGTCCAGTTGTTCGGCTCTGTTGATAAGTAGCAAAGAAGAATGTACATAGTGTTCAGAGTACAACCAGTGTTCACTGGGGGACTGTGTGTGTCTCAAACATATTGAGAAATGCCAGTTAGTTTTTCTTTCCTCATGTGTGGTCTTAAGCCCAGCCCTGATTCTTGCATTTCCTTGTTCATTTTTTTTTATTGCTAGGTCAATGACAGCCTTTAAAGGAGATTGCAAAGTCCTCAAGTTGTTTGCAAAGCACATAAAGGTAGGGAATTTTAATAGAGCAAGTAAACAGCTAAACAGTGTGATACCATTTTCTTTTTAAATCCTTTGGCAGTAGTGCCTTTCATACAGTGTTCATATGAAGTTCCTTCCTTTAGGTAGTGCTTTTGGTAACCCATTGCTGCAGAGTGAGGAATTTCACTAAGCACCATTTCCAGTAGCTCAGGTGCAACCTGTGCAGAATGTAGATGCTTGTGCACATGCTGAGTTTGAATTTTCCACACTCCCATGAAGTGCTCATTCAAATGCCTGAAGGCTCACACACATAGGTCTGTGGAAACAAATGCCTGGATCCCCAGTATCCATACCTGTTAAAAGCACAAATTATGGGGGTGTTGGGAGTAATAAGTAGACACTTAACCTTTGATGTAAATGCTGTCAAACACATAAATGTCATTTACTTTATTTCACCTTTTTCCAGTATCTTCATCTTGAAGGACTTCAGTGTTAATTCAAGTTTGTCAGTTTTCCAGAGAATTTGTTTAAATGCTGAAGGAATCTTACTGTTCTCACCTCCAAAAATAGTTGGTGCAATAGCAGGTTTTCAAAGTTAAAAAAGATTGAACTTCTAGAGAAGTGTGATGCCCAGCTGGCTTGTTACATTTCTTAAACATTCTTCCAGATATAATCATCTGACAGTTTGAAGGACAAATATCATTTGTTACCTGATGGTGTTCTAGAAAGAAATACAATGATATCTTGAACTATTTCCAACTCCTTGAGAAGAAATTTTAAAATAACTGTGCGTTTACTGTGGTTTTTCTTTCTCTCTTCAAATTAGATAAAGGAACAAATGAATATGTTGGAGAAAGGTGTGTTCCACATTGGGGTTGGAACTCCTGGGAGAGTAAAGGCACTAGTGGAGCAAGGTAGGAGAACAAGAAGGGTTTCCTCCCTAGGTATCTTATATTTAGTCTCATGAGAAGTGAAACTTCAACTGGTTTTTTTAGGTTGACATCAATATGTGGATTTGGGTACAAAACTATACAGTTCTGTTTCTCCACTCCTGCTATGTCAGTCAAAACAAGGTCAGGGTTCTAGTACTTTGTTTTATGATCACTTTAAGCTGGCAGAAGCCAGTATTAGCCGAGAAAGGCAGAGTAATGCTTCCTCTAACCTGCCAGTCAGTGCTTGCTTATGCCCCCCTTCTTGCTCCCTGGGCAAGCCAAAGTCTGTTTGGCAGCTCAGTGAAATGACCCCAATTAAAACAAAACCAGTGTGCACACAAAATCAGGTAATGAGCAGGCAGAGGTGGGGGACTTCCTCTTTTGGCAGGGATACTGATTTATGCTGACTTGAAAGTGATTGCAAAACCATAGTGTGAGATTTAAAGCTCCAGGAAACCAAACACTGCAAGTGGATCAAAAGGAAGTAGCGACAGAAGTCACTGTATCATATGTCACTCTGAGCTCAGTGTAAACTTTGTGAGGGGTGGATGAAAGATCTGCTTGCTGATTTGGTCTTATTTCTCATTTGCCTGTAATAAAATTGATTATTCTATATAAATCTTATTTTCCCATATTCTGAGTATTTTTACTTACTCAGTAGACAGTATGTACACAAAGAAAAAGAAACAACAAAATGACATGATAAGGCAATTCTTTCCATTCCTCTTATGCAAGACACTGTCTTGCTCTGACTGTGGTCTCTTGGTCAGGGACTGGCTGTAGATTGGGTCTCTCCTGTTCCTTCCAAAAGGGTACAGGAGTAACATAATTTTGTTGCTTCCACCAACATTAAATTGTCAGTGCTCAGCACATGAGCACATTGCCATGAGGGTGGTGAGGCACTGGAACAGGTTGTCCAGAAAAGTTGTGAATGCCCCATCCCTGAAAGTGTTAAAGGCCAGGTTGGATGGGGCTTGGAGCAACCTGGTGTAGTGGAAGGTGTCTCTGCCCATAGCAGGAAGTTTGGAACTGTATGATCTTTAAGGTGCCCTCCAACCTAAGCCATTCCAATTCTCTGTTAGGTGGAGGCAGCTTATGGCATGGACACAAGGTGTGTCATTTTAGCCCAAGCTCTAGTTCTTTTTTGACAGTTTAGTGTTGCAGTGCCAGGTCACTTAGAGAAGGGAGAGGAATCAAAACTGATGCCAAAAAATGGTGGGCATCATGTAGAAGACCAGGGAAAAAATAGGAGAATGGCTGAAAAGCAAGTTCAGAAAGGACCTTTGTTTTCACCACCATTTATTTGAAGGATAAAGGACTTCTTCAGCAGCACCACTGACCTGACTCATATTCACATAGCACCCAGTCTCCTGTAAGTTGCTGAACACTGCCTGTCCCTGTGAACATCAATTTTCAGGTTAGGGTGCTTGTAACTTACCAGTGGCATCAGCTGCAGAAATTCAACTCCTGTGGTTTCATCAAGAGGAAGCTTGAGGAATTACTTTCTGGCAGGATGTTAAGCTCTTGACAAGTCTGGCAACAGTAGTTGTTCTGCTTTTGTGTTTATCTTCCAAAAAGGCATGGGATTATGTGGCTAAGGGAGTTTGCAGTGTCAGTGCATTAGTTTTCCAACCAGCAAATGTAGTACTTAAGTGTTCAAAGATTAGTTTCCTTGGAAACAGACAGCAAAAGATGTAAAAGCCAAAAATCATTTTGAGAAGCACATGTCATATTATCCTGGTACTGAAATTTGTGTTGCCTTTTTAGATGGCCTGTGCTTGAACTCCACAAAATACATGATTCTGGATTGGAACTGGAGAGATCAGAAACTAAGGAGAATGATGGATATCCCTGAGGTATTGTATAAGCACCTGTATATATTATATTCTGTGTATTCATTACTTTTGTTTCTAGTTCTCAGGTCTTGATCAGTAAAGTTTTTTTTCTGTAAAGCCATCTTCAGTGGTACAGAAACACAAGGAAGTCAACATTGACTGACAAGTCTGTACTCCCAGGTCTCAAAATTATCTCCTGAAAAAGAATTTTTCCTTTATGGTTGCAAGTCACAGCTGTGACTTCTGTGGTTGTGCTGTGAGTTTCCCGTTTATGCTCGATGGATGTTCTGCCTGTCCCCAGGAAGTTCCCTCAGTAGGAGGACTTTGTAAAGAGTCCTAGACCTCAACAGGTGAGATGGGCATCACCAACTGTGTGAAATTTAACAAAGGGAAGTGCCAGATTCTGCACCTGGGATGGGGCAGGCGTGGATGTACAGACAGACTGGGGGATGAGAGGCTGAAAAGCAGTGCCATGAAAAGGGACCTGGGGGTCCTGGTCTAGAGAAAGTTGAACCTGAGTCAGCAGTGCCCTGGCAGCCAGGAGGGCCAACCCTGTCCTGGGTGGCATCAGGCAGAGCATCGCCAGCCGGACAGGGGAGGGAATTGTCCCGCTCTGCCCTGCACTGGGGCGGCCTCGCCTCGAGTGCTGGGGGCAGTTTGGGGTGCCACAATAGAAGAAGGATATAAAGCTATTAGAGACCTGCCAGAGGAGGGTAATGAAGATGATGAAGGGTCTGGAGAAGAAGTTGTATGAGAAGCAACTGAGGTCGCTTGGTCTGTTCAGCCTGGAGAAGAGGAGACTGAGGGGAGACCCCATTGCAGTTACAGCTTCCTCATGAGGGGAAGAGGAGGAGCAAGCAGACACTGATCTCTTCTCTGCAGTGACCAGTGACATGACCCAAGGGAATGGCCTGAAGTTGTGTCAGGGGAGGTTTAGGTTGGATATTAGAAAAAGGTTCTTCACCCAGAGGATGATCGGGCATTGGAACAGGCTCCCCAGGGAAGTGGTCACAGCACCAAGCCTGACAGAGTTCAAGAAGCGTTTGGACAATGCTCTCAGACACAGGGTGTGACTCTTGGGGTGTTCTGTGCAGGGGCAGGAGTTGGACTTGATCCTTGTGGTTCCTTCCAACTCAGCATATTCTGTGATTCTGTAAAAAGTTTCAAGTTTCCTCAAAAACTAAACAAAACTGTGGACAAACATCTACATTTCTCCACCTGAGAGTAAGATAGCATCATGTGAGTAAATCTAAAGACAGTTCCCTTGTTTTTTCTTTTCTTTCTTCTCTTTTTTCTCTTTTTTGTTTTTTTGACAAGAGGTAGGGTGCAAACAATTTAGAGCCATCCATCATTTGTACAGTTCTAAGATAATTCCCAGTTCTTTTCAGTTCTGTAATCCAGCTTTCATATTTCTTGCTAACAAGCAATGTTTACAATGTGTTGTGGGACATCACCTATTTTTAGCCAGATGAAGAGGAAGATTCCTCCATTAGGGCTTGTTAAAAAGCTCCCAATTTCCAGCACAGTGCCTTTAGGTTTTGTACATTTAGAGCAGGCCCATGCCTGGAATCTCCAGGGAAAAGGACTATTTTTTACATATAGACATTAAGCTGTTTCACAATTGAAACAAATTATCAGTCATTAATCCATCGATGTACTTGTCTAAGTATTTGAATGTGCTGTATTTTACAGCCTTGCATACACAAACCAAAAAAATATACATTGCAGAAATGAAGTAGCAAAAAAAACCCCTACCTTTGCTTTTTTGGAGGCAAGGAGGCTCCCTCTTGTGGTAAATACATAAGGCTTTTTTGTATGGTGCTTGACCTCATCTGTGACTTTTTTAAAGAACAGAAAACATGAAATCACAGACAGTACAGTACAAACTCACAGGCAGTACAAAAGGTGCTGATGGGAGTGGGATGGATTTTTTTAAGTCATCTGAAGTCAATATCCATAAAGTAGACCATAGGTGATCCGCCTCAAAAAAATGAAGATTATGTTGCTAATATTTAAGTTTGGGCTACTGCAAACCTGAACTAATCCTTTCAGCTCACTGTAGGCAGCATCATAGCAGTTCTGTGTGTCTATCTAGGAATACAGGCCAAAAATTGTGACTCCAAGTCTATTTTATTAAGGCAAAATCCTAAGGCTATCTTAGCGTAAAAAGTTAAAGCTTAGTTCAAGTTAAACCCAGGTAAGTAAGAACATTACACTGTCATATATTGTGTTAGGATAAGCAATAGATATTGATGTGTGATTGCAGAATAGTGAATATGTAATTACAGAAAGGTCTTCAAAGTAACTTGACTCAAGTAACACATCATAGAGGAAGGGTTTTGACATCTTGAGCTTTTTAAGTGGAGTATCTTGCAGGTATTTATCCCACTGCAGACATCAGGCAGATTCCCAAAAGTTATGTATATGGAATGTCAACAGCGAAAGATACCCAAATAATGTTTTGGTGATAAAGCATCTTAACACTACATATAAACCAATGGGATGTTCTAGCAACTTGTGAGCTTCAGATATGGAATACAGTCTTCGCCAGCTTTTCTAGTTGGATAAAAAATGTCAAATACATGCTATGAATAGTTGTACGTTTTCTCAGAGAGAGGAAATACAGTGCCAATGACAATTTAGAGAATTGGCTGTTTGATGTACTAAGTTCTTTCATCCCTGTTAGTTATAGAGGCAAAATTGTACACTTAAAATTAGAAACTCAGCATACTGGCCTATTTTCAGAGCAAACCCCAGTTGTCAGTAGTTTCTTTGCATACTTAAGGTGCAACATTGATACATTTCATTGTATTTACACCAGAAAGCAAGAACAGCTGGAAGCACATGTCCATTGTCCTTGCTGTTTTTGTAGTCACCTGATGTTCAGTGGAGAATTATGTACACAGTGGTATATTCTGATAAATATATGAATTTTAAAAATGGTGGATCTTCCCACATAACAGTTCTGTATCCCATCATATCCACACAATGGATGGTGTCCTGATCCACTGCTCTGTCAGCTGCCTCAACATCTCATTAGTTAATGCTGTTGGGTATTTTCATTCTCTGTTTCTGTCTCCCACTTCATTCATCCCAAGCAATGGAGAGAGAAGGAGATGAAAAGAAAGCTCCCAAAGAAACCTGAGGAGGAATGAATGGGTTTATCAGACTTTGTCTTGGCACACCGGAGTTGTAGTAAAGCATAAAGGTCTAAATAAAAATGGATTGTATACTTTCTGATCTGACCAAAGGACAAGCTTCCTGCTTTGAAAGCTTTTTGTACAGAGCTTGATGGCAATACAGAGCTGTCTCAGCTCCTCAAAGTACTTGTTTGTAAGATTCAAGTGATTTTTTTTTCAACAAAGCCCAATACTGTGTTGTCTGCAAACAGTACACACACCAAGCCTTCAGTAAATTTGAAAATATGGAAAGTTTAAGTTTCAGACTTCATCAAAATAAAAAGGTTTGTGAGAAATGGACTTGTGATAGAAAGACAACTGTTTTCACCTTCATGTAGCACATCCAGTGTGAAACTGAGGCTGGCCAGGCTTTCTTACATCATTTATTCCTCTGCAAAGTGGAGGCACAGAAGGATATAATCCTGAGAGAAAACCTGCAAACAAGTTATTTGTAAGTGGTAAGAGGGAGCTATAAGGAAACTCTGGACTAACCATGATGATAAAGAATCTTGTGTTCCCTCTGAAATATGTAGTCAATATTTACTCTGTAATACATTTGTTTTATCTTTAGATAAGGCATAAGCTACAGCCATATCAGTGTCATAAACCAAAGTACTTTGTATGCAGCACAGGCAGACCTGACCTTCATGCTCATTTTCATTCAGGTGTCTCAGACACAGACATGGCTGTGCCCGTTGTACTGCCCTTGATCTACTTTATGCCAATGGTTACTCTGGAAAGTCCTGTGGGGATTCTGTAGCCCAGGATGGGCTGTGGCATGCTTTATCAACTCTTTGCCAATGACAACCTTTCTGTAGCCATGGGACTAAATGGGACTTCAGGACTGCAGGGCAAATTCTGGGGGTTTCAAAAAATGGAAACATTCTAGAGGACCTTGTATAGGAAACCCTAATTTCTAGTCCTATAGTAAGGTGCCTAAGTAAATAAATAATGGTGTCATTATCATAACCTTTTATTCTTTCTTTGATTTTTGTTTTCTTCAGATAAAGAGAGAAACAATTGACCTACTGGAGAAGAGTATTATAAAGCTGTGCAGAGACGGATCTGTGAAGCTGGGACTCTTTTAATGAGTTTACCAACAAGGAAGTAATTTGCAGCTGCATTTTACTATTATCCTGTCTGCAACTGAATTTTGACTTTTCAGAGGTCTCTCAATACAGAATGCACATTGCAACTTTTTCTGAGTTTTCTTTTAATAAAAACCCAGAAGCTTTGTTTGTAGTTCTAGTATTATTTTTATTTCAGGAACAATGTCATACTGAAATTAGAGTTACACTGCTTTCACCTGCTAGATTTACTACTATATGTCACCACTATATGTCACTAGTAACACTTTGAAGATGAGCAAACATGGGTGTGAAAGACTTTTCACAACTCAATTTTCTGTTCCCTCCCTGTGCTGTCCCAAATGAGACGTGTTTCTCTCATGAGAGTGATAATCTAGTTCTTGCCCTTGGGGGGTCTTTGAAAAAGTTGTGTGAATTTCAGTAATAGGTCAAGAAGGTATTTTTCACCTATCTGTTCTAGAGCTGGCCAAATGCTATTTTTTTGCTTTTACATGATAAATTATCTGTATATTATACTGGGACTTTATTTTGGTTAAACTGTTGAAGAGTGCAAAAAGTATTCTTATGTTTGTCCATTTAATTTAAAAGGGGGTGATCTCTGGGTGATTCTTTTGTCATTGTGGACAGTAGGGAATGGATGGATTCTTTTTCAGAGAACAAGATGAATAGAGACGAGGAAATCATCGGTATCTTGGAAAGCCATTGATCCAAACTGCATATTTTAAAAATGAGTTGTCCTTCTGTGATAAAGAGCACACAACCTTTTTACAACCTTTAATCACATCTCAGTCAATAGCAATGAATGTAACAGGTTAAGAAATTTGATTCAGTCTTCCAAAGCAATGTTTTCTGTCCAGTGCTGTCTGAGCACCTGCAGTCCTCCCCAGTGGAATTCAGCACAACTGGAGTAGAACTCCTTTCATTGTATGCCATGCCTGTTAGCTGGGCAGCTATGGAAGTGAAGGGAGAGGTAACAATGCATCTGATATTACACAGAAATTCCAGTATAGCTGACAGTATCCCTGGAAATGAGTAAGACATAAAAAATCCCACTGAGTTGTGGGGAAGGAAAAATATATCTAAGCTTTTCAAGGAGGAATGAACTGGACACCCTGATCAAAGTACACAATCATTTGATTGGTACAAACTGATCATGGAGATCCAGGCACAAATACAGAAAGCAAGGAAGAGAGAGATCTAGTTAATAAGTAATTCCTCACCATAATGCAGGCTAGAACAAACAATAGTCTCCCAACAATAAAGACAGTATCTCAGCTGAAACACTATCCAGCACAAGGATATTACTCCTTTCTCTCACCAAGAAGAAAATGAAAGGCAAGACAAGTTTTCCTCCCCAAGAAGGAGCAGCACCTCCTTCCAGATGTCCGGATAACAGTGCATTCAAACAGCAGAGGCTGCCAGCTTGGAAGCCCCAGCTCACCATTGCATCTGTGCTCTCCAGCTTCTTTCTGATAGGGGCATTCTGCCTCAGTGTGGGAGTCTGCCTTGTCCTGTCTGCAAACAGCGTCAGAGAAATCCAGGTTGGTTTGGGGGTGCTGTTCTTTGATATTCTGTAAAGAGGAAACCAGGCTAGGTTTGGAGGGAAAGGGCATTAAGTTTTTGCTTCTGAATAAAGGTGATAGCAATGGCTTCGTGCCTTGGACATGTGTCCAGCAGCTGGTATTGCTGTGAAAATCTTCAGAGGCAGTCAGTCATTAATAAAATCAGAGCACTGGGTGATTACCTGGGTGGTAATATCTGAAATATGAGTGATAATTACTGCCACTGGCTGGTAATACCAAAATGCTGTCATTATTTTCTAGTGTTTTGAAGGGAAATAAGCAAATCCCTCTGAGAGTGTTTGGTACTAGAAGAACATACATATTTGCTGGGGCAAAGTCTTGAAATACAGGGAGCCCTAATGTTTAAATCCCTCCTGCAGACAAGGTGATTCAGACCTGTGGTGTTGTGAATAGATTCCTGTTAGGAGCCAACACTCAGCGCTGCACCCGGGCTGTTCAGCAGGGGTGGGCCATGATGCATGTGGGGATATGTCAAGCGTTGCTTGGTCAGCCAGTCCAAGGTGCAGGAGTATTCTTCACTCAGCACTCCTTTACCAAGGAGCAGATGTGCAAGTTCTGCAACAGTCATTGAAAGGCTCTAAACCAGCTTTAAACTAGGGATAAATGTCGTGGTTGTTCACTGAGGCCAAGTCTTGACTCTCTGCCTCTTCATTTTCAACAATGCTTTTGGCAGTCCAGAGTCACTTAGAAGAGAACTGCTCTGAGAAGTCTTGGAGCCAAAACACTAACCTTTTCCTATGAGCATGTCCCTTATTACAGTGTATTTCCTTGTTCACTTCTCTGACAGATAGATTATTCAGATAAATGCTCAGATTGTTCAAAGCTCCGTGAAAATTCCTCTAATTGGAATAAGGAATGCCACTGTTCTGTTAATTTCACACTAAAGGAAGATATATTGGTGAGTGCAAGAAACCAACTCAAGTTGCTTAGTACCACCTGTTACTTATATCCGTGAATTATAAAAGACACTAATTCTGTTCTGTAGAGCTCCTGATTAAATTTGCTTTGTATGTTTCAAAACATGTAATGCTCAAAATTTTACACTTTTGCTTTTGTTGTTTCATTTTGGTGTCTATAAACAAGACCAGGCTTCTTGGTTGGGAGATGTCCAAGGAGAACATGGGGGTGGAGGGAATGGTGTTTGACTGTGGAGGTGACTTCTCTCTGTATCTCTCTCTGAGTCAGTGGCAAACCCTTGCCCTTGGCCTGGGGTTGGTTGTTGCTGCCCTGCTAAGCTCTCAAGTGAGAAGAAAATCTGAAGCTCTGACCACTTTACATAAGTAAACCCCTGTAGTCATTTTTACAAGGGTTGTGCTGCTAATCCCCAAGGTCCTTGAAATAATTCAAGTCTAGAATGTGATTCTGAAGTTTTCTTTTGGAAAAAGTATCCTTCATTTCCTGTCTTAAACTACCAGGTCATGTTTTTGAGACTGTTAAAATGCTTCATGTTCTGCCAAAGAGATCTTATACTTAGTACTGAATAAATGATCCCTTAAAATCACAGTGCAATTTAAAGTTACTTCAGGATTCTTCAGTATGGAGGAGGCTGTTAAAATACTTTGTAATTCTTCAGATTACAGTGATGTTTGAGATGAAAAGTTAATTAACTGAGTAATGGGTTTTTTATAGTTGCATAATTACCTTTCATGCTTGAGTTGCCTGCCTAGCATTCTTCTTTTAATGTGAAGGGTTTTGTGCACCTTCTTTTATGGAAAATGGGTGTCTGTCTCTACAAAATTATTCACAGTCATTGCAAGTTCATGGCCAGCCATGCCATCTTGAGTAAAATAATTGTCAGGCATTTTTATTTTAGGTTTTGTTTGGTGATTTAAATTATGTTTAATTTTGTGCCAAAACATAAAAGCTTACAGTTAAAGACTAGATTCTAGCCCGTTCCTGCTGAATTGCTTAGGGTGGAGTTACCGACATTTTAATACGAGTTCAGTACTCCCCTTCCCTCTTTTTTAGCAAGTAATAGGATTTCTCATTGCCTTCATGATCTCTCCTTATTGAAGGGATTTATCCATGAATTCTAGGGTGATGTTTTTATGTACTATGGTCTGCAAAACTTCTATCAAAACCACCGTCGATACGTGAGATCAAGAAGTGACGCACAACTGTTGGGCCGAAATGTGAATGTAAGTTTTCTTTTTACGTTGTGAGATCAGCAGCAGTTCCAGCAGGTGTGCCTTTGACCATATGGAGAGCTAACTAGGCAGAACCATAAGTGTGTTTAGGTGGCTCTAGGGAATAATAAAGTACAGATTTGCAGTGTTTGGTCCCAGCTTTTATGCTTGCTAGGGCCATTATGTCTAATAAGTTAGTAAGAGAGGAAGGTTGAGGGGGATAAATAAAAGATGTCAGTCCAGTGTTGCAGTTCTCAAACCTGCACCTTGCAGTGCTGATTAAAAATACATTGTCTTTTCAAATAAATACACAGAAAGCTTTTTCTTCTTGTGTTGTCAATCTTTTTAGCCAGAAGTGTTTTAAACTGTGTTTTTATTATAGGGCTAGGGAATTAAGTTATTCCAAGTCTTTCATTTTGCCATCTGGCTTTGGTAGCAGACAAGGAGCAGGAAAAGGTTTGTTCTGAAATAAATGATCACGTAGCTTTCTAAGTATGCAATTTAGAGGTCTAAAAAGGGAGGTAGACAGCATCACCTGCAGCAGACCTGCAGAAGGAAACTGGAGAATGTAATCACAGCATTCAGGTTTTTTTACTTACAAATCTAAAGCATATTTTCTGTAGCTTAAAAGTAGCATTTCTCAATATACGCACAGTCCACATGTCCTTTCTGTACCTATGATGGTTGTGCCATGCTAATCTGTTGTTTCTATAAAATGCTTCTTACAACTCTCCAGACATGTTCCTCATTTCTATAAAGTGCTTCTTACAACTCTCCAGGTGTCTTGTCAGCTTGTTTGTTTGCATCCAGGTGCAGCTGCTTTTGGCTTTTATGCCAATCAGATACACAGCTCATTGGAGTTACTTGAAAATGTTTCTGTGTTTAAACCTGAAGATTTATAGTTTCTTATAAACTGGGACAGGAAAGATGTGATAAAGATGAGGTGGACTTTTGTTTTTCATTCTGTGTCTTTGTATATCAAGATTTGCCCACGTTCAACTGCAGTAATGTGGCCGGCTACATCTCCAGCAGTAATGCAGCCCAGGTCAGAATTAAAAAGAAGGAAAAATAAGATGCTCTAGCGTAAGCCAAGGCTTCACTGGAACATTTTCAGTTGTAGCCATTTTACAATAGCAGATCCCCAAACCTGTTTTTGTAGCCTAGAGCTTGCAAGTCAGCAGCAGAATTTGGTGAAGACCTTAAGTTTCCATACCTAGATACGGAAGGTGTTCCTGAACTACAGACCCATTCATTTGGATGTCTCTCTAATGTGACCAAAAGCTACTGGAGACTTAATTATTCGATGGCTTTTCAGAAGAAGGCATGGGAGGACACCAGCAAATTAAAACCAAACCCTGGCTCTGTGCCTGACTGTTGTGTGACCTTGAATGCAGATCCAGAGGAGCTACTGCGCGCCCTTCAGCACCTATAGAAATGGGACCCCCATGGCGCCGTGCGGGGCCATTGCCAACAGCATGTTCAATGGTACGTGGGCACCTTCCTCTCCCACCTCACTGATTCCCTCTTGAAACTATTCCCTTGCCCCAGTCCAGGGAGTCCTGGTATTGCAAGGTCTCTTTCTCCCACAAAAGGCTTTGTTTGGTGGTGCTACTCTAGTGAATTTGGGGCTCTGCTTCCTACTGTTTAGTAACTTGGCCCTAGTTTGGAAGCTGAGGGAGATTTTTCATTTTCTAAGGCCCCCTTCCACGTGAGTGTACAGCAGGAGTGAGGAATTTAGGCCCTCTTGAAATAGGGAATGAGGATACAAGGGATTTAGTGTACTTCCTTGCTTAAAAGTACATTCTTGTACAGTGATGGGAGAGCCCAGGTTCTGCCTTCCCACAATCATGTGCTTAGAAGGAGGGATTCTCCATGTTCTCCACATTGTTTTGGACCTTTGGATCTACGTGGTTTCATTTTTGTTCTTAGAATGCTGGAAGCATGCATAGTCTTAATTTGATCCTGGGTTTGATCTTTGTAGTAATCTAGTGGCCATAATCTGCTTATGAGTACACTTGGGAGATTTCAGAATATATCTTTGGAAGGAAAACCAACAAAAAAACCTGTACAGACTTTTCTCCCCTACCTCATCTTTTTTGTCTTCCAATCTCTGCTGCTTCTCACTCCCACCCTTATTCTAACCTGTTCCATGCAGCAGGTTTTGGGAAGGCAGCAGCTCTTTCCAAGCAGCTGAGCCACCCACACCAGGGGACTTGTGAAGGCCAGTTGTGTTCAGTAACTTCTAGATCCATTTGATTTTCATGTACCTGTGCACCCACCTGGAAGTGTGATTTACTGGGTTCTCCCCAGACCTAGGCCAGCAGAGCCCAGCTGTGGGCAGCCCACACTGTTCTGGAGCATGTGAGGGAGAGTCAAGACAAGCAACTAAGCAGGCAGAGCTCAGAGCATTGCAACTCCTGTGAATGAATGGTGACAAATAGATGGGGATGTGGTGGGCCACAGAATGATCACTTGCCCAGAAGAGTGTGTCTGAGCTTTAAGGAGCTGTCTGAGCACAGCTTTTGTAGCAGGAGGGGGGAAAAAAAGTATGTTTTCATTGATGCTCATGCAGCTGAGTTGTGCTTTTCACATCTCCTAAAAGGCAACCCCTCCCCATCTGTATCATCTGATTATCCCTGCCCATCATCCCATTGGCTGCCATGGGGTTTACAGAGATGTTAATGAGACCTATCATGTTTCTGTTAAACTAATCTGTGTAGGAAAATATAATGGATAAAAACAAGTGCTCTTCACCCACTGAAACTGAATGACATGGTTAAGCACAATTTTAACTAAATGGTTATTGATTGAAGAAAGTGTTTGTGTTGAAGTTGGTAGGCAAGCTCTAATTGGCATAAAATTAAAGCAAAATTTTCTCCAAAGGACTGGATTCCCTTGATTGTGCTTTTACCTCTACCCTAGTCCCTGAAAAGACATCATGTGTAGCAAAGTTTTAGGACATCTGTCAAAGAAATTCTAGGGAAAACTAACTAGGACAGTAACTTCCGTAACTAGTTAGAGAGCTCAAAAAGTGATCTGCAAAGAAGTTAGTCCCACAGGAGCTGATGGACATGAGGAACATGCACAGCGTACACAGGGATTGGTAGGAAATGTTCAGTCTTTGAAATTTCAGAAGTTCTAAGACTGGTACCTTAATTCTTCTCATGAAATGTGCAGTGCTCCATACACATGATGAAACCTTTCCCAGGATGTTCTGGTTTCCTATCCACTTGAAAGATGCTTCGACGTACCATTTTTCTGTTAGTCATGCTGCCAATTTGACTGACTGTCTTCTGCTCACAGATGTTGCTTATTGTTTTCCCTGCAGATACTATTGATCTTTTCTACAATCGTAACTCATCTGTGATTCGAGTGCCACTGCTGAAGACTGGAAACAGTTGGTGGACAGATAAAAATGTGAAATTTCGCAATCCTGAATCATACAATCTCTCCTCTGCATTTGCAGGTAAGAATGGTTCTGCTGGTGTTCCTTATTTTTCAATGGCTTCCCTATCTTCCCCTTCATGTGTCCCCCACTCTGAGAAAAATCACCTTTGGGAGAAATACCTTCCAAAGCAGGTTGAAGAAGCAGCTTTAGAGGGTGACTGAGAGCAGAAGTCACATTTAGCCAAAATATCACCTTTTTACTTTTTTAATCAGTGACTGTAGAAATTGAGAGAAGATGTTTTTGGAAGACTGAAGTTAGCCCACATCAACATCCTTCTATATAATTTCTTGTAATGTTTTATCTGTCCAGAGAAAGCAAGGATGCAGTTGCACTTTTTTTTTCCTGTTGGCAACATCTGTGAAGGAGAATCGCACGTCCCATCTTTCCTTCATGCCTTTGCAGATTCTTGGGCAGCTGTGAGACACAAGAGGCTGCCTTTGTCACTAGTTCTTTCAGACTTGTTTCCTAGGGCTGTTTCCTGGTTATGGTGATACCTATTGAAGTGGGGCTAAAAGCTGCCCGTTCTGGATCAGGGCGGTGCTGTGCTGGATGCAATATGCAAGAGTTAATTATCTAAGTAGTTTTCATGGGACAGATTCTAGATGTCATGGGCTGTGCCATTAGACTGCAAAAAGGTGCCTTTCTGGTTGTACAGGAATATATTAATGTATAAAAATGAAGGCAAGCTCTTCGTTACAGAGAACATGTTGCTTGCTGAAGAGGCAAGAATCCAGAATAAACAGTATATTCATTTGTGCAAGTCACTTTGTTTTTCTTGTGCTTGAAGGGTCTAATGTGTAGCAGCCCCTGGGTACTGTTAAACCATTAATTTGTGTTCGAGGTGAGTAGGCATGCTTGGAGATGCTGTTATCTGCCATAATCATTTTGAACAGTGTCTTGTGTCTCTTCTATCTCTCGTATTCTGTTTTGGTTGTGTGAGGCCCAGAATTTCAGCAGCCATTGTTTTTACTGACAGTATGTCTTTCCTGCTTTGTCTCTTTGTCACCAGGGACAGCAAGACCTCCTTACTGGCAGAAACCAGTGTATCTGTTAGATGAGAATGATGAGAGGAACAATGGTTATGTGAACGATGACTTCATTATCTGGATGCGAGTGTCGGCCTTCGCTACGTTCAGGAATCTCTACCGTCGTGTCAGGCGGATACAGCAGTTCGCAGAGGGCCTGCCAGCAGGGAATTACACCTTCCATATTTCCTACAGTATCCTTTCAGATTCCCTAGGACTGTTAGAGAGTTACACTGAGGTGGAAGTGAATAGGACTTGTATGGTCAGCTGACAAAGAAACTGCACAGAACACCCCTGTGTCAGCAGAGCCCTCTGACGGATTTGGGCCATGGCCTGACTGACAGGAGCTTTTGTGCTGGTGCCACTGCCCCTCACACCCAACAGTGGGAACTCTGCTGACTAAAGCACTCCTTTTGTCAGCAGGAGTTATGTCAACATGGCCATAAATTTCTCTTTCTCAGCTGAAAGAGCTGTGGTTTTAAATGTTGTGTCATGGTTCTATTCTGAAAGCTTCCATGGGAGAGATGAAAGGTAAACTCATATAACATTCTGGGTACAACATATTGGGTAGAGGTGAGCGCTTATCCTCACAGAAGCTATGTGGAGTGTCACAATAAGCTTCCCAAAAGGCCCATTTTCAACTGAGCTTTCATAGCAAATTAATGCAGTAGCAGTTCTATAAATTATGAATCTGAAATTTACAATGTTTAAAGAAAGAAAGTATTTCCATGTGCACATGAAGACTGTATCTAAAATCACTGGGTTTCTTACCACCAGCTGCTTACCACCACCGAAAAACCAGCTGGGTTTTTGGATCCAGAATAGCAGAGACATCACCAGTCAGTTAAAGGGGTTTTGGCAGCAAAGGCAGACCTCAAAACTCTTTATGCCTTGGAAAGCTTCTTGAGCATTTAACCACTACTTTCTCTTCTCCTGGAAATAATGTACACTTTGTTAGTGAAATCTTAACATCCTTCTCTCAGATTTCCCTGTTACCAGGTTCAAGGGGAGGAAGCATGTGATTCTTTCAACTGTGGTGTGGAGCGGAGGAAGTAACCCATTCCTGGGAATTGCCTACCTGGTTTCTGGCACAGCAGCAATCCTGACAGGTTTTGTCATAACTGGCATCCACTTAAAGCTCAGGAAAAAGAAAACATACTTTCAGAAACAATAAGATTCACCTGCCTTTCTGAACAAAGACAAAAGTGTGCAGTGAACAAAGAAGGTGCAGCACAGACCTTTCACTCTTTCCCCTGAGCTCTGGACCATTTTCAGTGTCAGGTTTGGTGAACGTAAGCACACTGAGGGGGAAAGCTACTCCATCATCTGAAACCAAACTTACCTGAGGTGTCATTCTTGTTAATGCACGTGTGAGCCTAAATTTGTTTCCTAGGAAACTTGTAGTGAGGTGAGCTTCAAACAGCAGATAGCACAGCGGATTAGAATTGCAATGGCAAAGAAATTATGTGGTACCAACGTCTGGCCAGAAGTCAGGGTCCATATTAATTTCTTTCTTGGCCCATAATTCAGACATTTCTCTTAACTGAAATGGAGCTTTGGATGGGTAAGAAGGGAGGTCCTGATCCAACAAAGAACTTGAGCAGGTAGAACTGATTGCTAAAATCTGCTTGTGGGCCACATACATGTGCTAAATGGCTTGGTTTGGGTTTGATACATCTTTTTCAGATGTGCTGAAAAAGCAACCAATTTACATGAGTGTATTCACTCCAGTTTGAAACCTGATTTGTAATTGAATACAGGGCATTTATTAGGAGGTTGGAATTTGTTTAGACCAAATTTATTGTATTTATCTAGCTACTGAGAGCTGGAGGGCATCCAATCACTGATTTACATTTTTTAAATGGTTTAATAGGTATGTTAAATTAAAAGTTCCTTTAATGTAAAATATTTAGCAGAAACATCTACCTAATATAACTATTGGCCAAAATTGCACTCCTACCTACCCTACCCTTCCACATGAAAGTTCACAAATTCTTACATGACACAGAATGGTAACTTACTGTCAATAAAAAATAAAGCACCAGAAAATCTGTCAACTTAATTTAAAGCAAACGCTGCAGCTCATGAATAGGTTCACCAATTTTCATGTTCAGAATTTTACACATTTAGGACTTATTTCTAGTCTCACAAAATGAAGGAACAGCACTGAAGAATTTAGGTCAAGCATACCATGGTAGCTGCGAATTTTTAAAAATCATTTTTCTGTTGTAAAGTGCAACTGGAATAAAGCACTTAAATTCCTTTCATAAGTATTTTATGTGCCTTGCCTCTCTCTCTCCTAAAAAACCTTCTCACTCACTAGAACAAGAAACAAATCACAGACTGGAGCAGGAGAGAGGGATGTGGCACAGGGCGGCTGCGTGCCACTGTCAAGGCACCTGCATCTGCTTTTGAGAGTGTCTGGGGCTGGGGATCTGGTGACCTGTGACAGCTGGCCCCTGGTGAAGGGGTTTGCAGCCTCAGAAGGTGCAGTTTCCCTGAAGCTCTGCTTCGTAGCTGAGCCATGAGCAGCAGAAGGGGAGCTGCTCTAGTTCCCAGCCCGGCCTGGGAGAACAGTCCTGCTCCACCAATGCTTTGTGCTGACTGGGAAAGGTGCCTGTCCCCTCTGCTCTTCTGGCTCCGGGCCTGTCACCTCCATCCAGAAGCTGTAGAAACAGGGTTCCTGGATTTCAGCCCTTGCACCTGGATCTGTCAGGAGCTGTGGAAGAACCCCACCCCTCTCTGGGCTGGACAAGACAGAGCATGAAGCAGTGCATTCAACAATGCTTAAGCTCATTAATCTAAATCACTTTTAACAGTGAGACATTCTCCTAAACCTTTTAAGTCCTTTTGAAAATGTGATCCCATGCTGCTCTCTGTGGGATTTCCTGACAAAGCTGAACTTATGTTTTCTGGCTCCTAACAGACCATAGGAACTTCTTTATTTTTCTCTTTCTCTTTCTTTTTTATGTGGGTTTTTTTAATCATCTGAGAAACTGACTTTTGAGAAATGATAGGGGTGGTTAAGTCACGATGCAACTGTCACTGATTTTATTTCTTCATGAAGTATCTGGTAAAAGAGTTAGTAAAAGGAGACTGAATAATGAGGTATGTATTTCAGTGAGTCAGTGTCTACCAGGAAGAAAAAGCTCTATAGAAAACACAGCCCGGCAAGTAGTGTTTGCCCATTATCTCCCAGAGTTTTTTGCAAGAACCTCTTCTCTTGAAATGTAGATTGTCTTCAAACCCCTCCATAGGGAAGACCTGTCTTCAAACAAGTCTTTCTGTTTTTCCAGAAGTTGTCTAAGTCTTTGTTTATAAACTCAAAATCTCATTTTTCATCTTACCACAGCTTTAAACATGCCTTACTTCTTTCTGGTACCCTCTGAACAGTGTCCTTGAAAGCTGCTGCTTCAGCTCCAACCATTTCTGTTGTTAGCTCTGAGAAGCTCTGCAGTGTCTGTCTGGTTCAGGATGGTGCTGCCCAGACCAGAGCAATGGGAATGGTAGCTTTGATTAATTACTCCCAGCAGATGGATTCTGCCTTGTTCAAAAGGGTGGAAAATAAGTGTTAACAACCTCCTTACGTTGCCTTTTGTGCCAGGGCTGCAGCCACGCTGTGGGTCTGCCCTCTGTGCCAGAGCTGGCACAATTACACCTTTTCAAGAAAGCTTTGCAGGTGTGTTCCTCAGTGCCCACACTGAGAATACTTCTCTATCTACATGAAATGTTTGTTGAATATTTTTATGCTGCTGCTGCCTTATTCCCTTTCATGCAGGAGCTGGAACAGAAGTGAGAGGCTGGGCTGAAGGACTGGCCTAACCTAACAGAAAGATGGTAAAAGCCATCATTAACTGCTCCTCGTTGTGCCGTGTCCCAGGGGATTGTCCCCTTTTGTCAGCTGCTGGTAGCAGCAGGAGGCATGAGTCCAGGCAAATATAGCAGGATTTGGAATTCATTTATTCTGGCTAGTAGGAGATCATTAGGACAGCTGGATCAGGGAAGGTAACACTGAGGTTTGGAGGGCAGAGGTATGAAGGAACCAGAGATGTTACACTTTTCCTGAGGTACAAATTCCTTTCAGAATACCTGGAGTGTTACAACCAGTATTGTGTCTGATTTATCCTGCTTTTGCCTTGTGCATTTGATTTGATGAATTAAGGTTATGTGCCTTGAGTAAAAAGGAATTTTTTTTTTTAAAAGTGCCTTGGTAAAACTTCCCAAAATAGAATTTTAATTAGCTTATCTATCAAACATACTTTCACCAATAGTGAGCTCTTATCTCAGAGAGATTGACATATGTAGCCTTGACAACTCAGTGCAAAGACGTCTGGGTTTAGGATTGCTGAATGACATTGAGTTATACCTGAAAATTCTGTAGTCAACAGCACCACCGTGTGGGCTACAACATTAAGCCATAAAAGACTAATTGCCATTATTTGTAATGTCCTGGCATATCATAATTATTAAATTGTCAGTTCCTTTGTTACTACTGCTTAAAGCCTCATCTTGCATCATTGCTGCATTTTCAGTCCCTTTGAGCTAAATGAAATGTTGCAATTTTCTTCACTCTCAACAAAAGAGACTCATGCCAGAAATGGGGTTTAGGTTTGTGAACTGAAATTAATGATGTCATAGATGCTGAAAGTACTAGAAAGTGATTTTTTTATTTTCCCTATCTTTTTTCCTAGAACAGATAAATAAAAGAGGATATTTAGTTGTTAAGTTTTTTTCTTTGGGGGAGTGGATATTTAGTAAATGGAAAACTGGACAAAGGATTCCTGTTAACAGATGTAATCTAAATTCATACAGTAAAAGTGGTCTAAAATAGATAAGTCAAATGAGATATATGTTTCTGGGGTTTGTTTATGATTTTGAAGATGGCAGTTACACGTGGGAGCATCTTCTGGGGTTCTTCAGTTTTTAACAGTGGCAAAAATATCTGGAGGGAACAAGATCCCATTATTATGAAAAACCTACCTGCAATTTAAATCTCATTTCTAAATTCCAGGGAGGTATAGGAGACATCTATATTTTAATGTCAAAAACTGTTGTAGTGGTTTTGGTTGCCAGCTCCTTTTGGGATTAAATTTCATTAATGGATATAACTCTATATCTAGAAAGAGAGACATTTTTATAAACCCAAAATCTCATATTTCATCTTAGCCCAGCTTTAAATATGCCTAATATCTTTCTGGTACCCTCTGAATTAATCAGGATATTTCAGAAGAACTTCAGTTAGAGAATTTTTCCAAGTCTTTTTCAGGCTTTACGGTCTCATGAATATATGCCCAGTATTTTTCTGCCATGGTTGGTTTTTCTGTTTCTAATCACACACATTTGCTTTCCTCTAAAAATAAAGGGCTGAGTCCTTCATGTGAAACTGATTAGCATGATCACAGACCTATAGAATCTGGAAAAGCTAGTTACATGCTGCATCTGTTTTATATTAACAGCTGTGTTACATGCAGATTGTCAATATTAATGTGTTTGGATGATGTGTTTTAGTGATGCACTGCAGTGTAAAAGCTTCCTCTCCTTCCTCTGCGAAATGAAACTCATACAAGAGTGAAGTCAAAGATGGCAGTTCAGGGAAGGGAGGGCTTTGTGAGCTTTGACAATGTAAAGAGAGGTTGCACAGCAATTTGGATTTGAGTTAGATCTAAGAGAGAAGAGAGCATTTGCCGGTCACACAAGAAGGTGCTGTCATCCTCACTGAGAGCAGCAGGGTTTGAAACAGCTGATTTGAGAAAAACCTGTAACCACAAAATGAGGGGAATGGCAGAAGGGGAAGAAGTATTTTTCCTACTCTTGGGTGTGGAGGCAAAGAAATTTGTCTGAGCTGCTCAAGATGATGGTATATCCTGACATGTGATCTGGAAAGTCCATATGATTTTGAGCAGCAGCCAAGTTACGCTAAAAAGTTTCTTGGTTTTTAGTGCAGTCTGAACTACAGTGCACAGGTTTTGAGCGAGTGTTTTGACTGGGTTCTTTGTAATTGCATTACTCCCTACAATTCCAAGAATAATTTTGTTATGAGCTGGAAGTGCCTTAGGCAACTGCCTTCAAGTTGGTGGTCTCTTGTTTCCAAAAGAGGGATTGTGGAGCATTTTTGTTCTCTTTGGGTTCTGCTTTTTCTTCAGGTTATGGCAGCCAGGCAGGGGAAGTGTGGGGCTTGTTTTGCTTTTGCTCACATTTATGAATGAATGGGAAAGGTTTTCTCCTTTTTTTTTGCCAGTGCAAGTAGAGGCAGTATTTAGATGACATCAAATAGTAATTGTCATAGGTGAAGATACCAAAATACCCTCTGGTTAGCCATTCAGGCGCTGGGAGGGGCTTCCTCCGGTCGTCGGAGGTGCTTTTAGAGAAGGCTCTAGGGAGCGCTGCGAACAGGAGCAGGTAAATAGGGGGGTGGCACCGCAGCTCGCACAGGCAGGGCAAGCTGGCAGAGTTGCAGCCATCCTCCTGCTAGTCGGGTTTTTATTTTGTGTTGGGGTTTTGGTTGGTTGGTTGATTTGGGGATTTTTTTTTTTTTTTCAGCAATGGGCCCCAAACGATCAAAAGCTTGTTCTTTGTTAAAATTGTAATACCAAAGCAGGGAATCATATTTGGTTCTTTTGCAGTTATAAGGAAGGATCTTAGAATTTCAGTAGAATATTTTCTGTTTATTAGGAATACATCAATTTAATAGCATCAAATTTGTGTTAAAAATATAATGGCAGTTATAATCCTATTTAGAGTGTCTTTAATTTGTTTTCTACAGAAATAAGTTATTCCTGAGCCTTAGACTTCTTCCAAAGCTATCCCATAATTTTTCTTGTGTTACCATTCCATCCTTCCAGAAGCTGATTATTGCTTGCAGAATTGTCTGCAACACTCAAATTTACTACCTAAATTCTTAAGTAGCAATATGAAGAAGTCATATGAAGAAGTCATGTCTCCCACAGTAAACTCCTGGAAAAGCTGGCAGCCCATGGCTTGGCCAGGAGCACTCTTTGCTGAGCCCCCCTTGCTCCTTACCCATCAGGATGACTTGTTAGAATCCCAAGTTCTGTTGCAAATATGGGCTGAGATGCATTGTCTCATGTTCTGGAGATTTTAACAATAAACAGAAAGAAAATGATAAAATTGAATGAGGAGCCTGAGAATTACAGTAGCAGGTACAGGTATGGAATGTTTGGAAGTTGTTCATTTATTTTATTTAACTTCAAAGCCTGAGAAAGTGCTGGCTCTGTAAAACTGAGCTTTACTTTATCCATCTAGAAGTTTAGGCATCTTCCTTTTCAGTACACTTCTATACTGTAAACACTACTGGAGCAATGAGTGGATGTAATACTACATTTTCCATTTTTTAGTTTGCAGTGGAGGTAGATTTGATCAATGGCTACATTTGGGAATTAAGTGATTAAGAAATCTTAGAAAGGAAATGAAGTCATGAGTAAGAAAAGGGAAAACAAATAATTTATAAATGAGAAACATGGAGACAATAATATTTAATCCTCACTGGAATCACACAGTAATATTAAGAGGCCAAATTTCTTCTCAGGGCTGCTGGTAGTATATAATTTTCTAATTTATGTTGCTAGAATACAAATATGTGAATTCTGTATATCTTTTTTTTCCTCCTTTAGAAGAAGCTTCAGCAATACAGGACGGTAACAGATGAAAAGCTGATGTGTCTCACACAAGCATTTAAAGGCCTCCCTTTGGTAGGGCCTGGAAGAGAACAAAATCCAAAATATTTTGGAATTGCAAGCAAAGGTCCAGCAGGCAGCCAAGGTGTGTACGTGAATGTGTGAAGCATGAAAGAGGAGTTGTGGCTAGTTTATCCCTGTAGTGGAAAATCTGGTGTTTAATAGATGTCTGCTTGCACAAGTACCTCTTGCATGAGCTTGACTGTCACTTCTGTAAATTCCCATGCCATGGGTTCTGCTGGCAGCACAAGCAAAGGAGGAGAATAGCCTTCCCCCATTAAGATGGCTTCCAAAGTCATTTTTGTTCTGAGGGTCCCAAAAAACGCCCAGAAACCCAAAGAAATCAAACCCAACAGAATCAGGATCTCAGCTTCCTGTTGCTGAGCAGGCTGACACTCTGAGATTGGTGTTTCCATAAGACACTGGAGGTCGCTGCTGGCCAAACCAACCGGTCAGAGAGGTCTGGTACTTGGTATTTGTGACTTTGTGAGAGGGGAGTGACCAGCTGAGTGCTGTGTGACATGCAGACAGGCTAAGATAAGCCAGTAGCATTGGTGGCCAAACTAAACAAACGTGATTCACCTTGAACTTCTAACCTTCGTTCACCACTGAGTTTTCTCCCAGCTCTCTTTCCTGGTTTGTTGTTTAAATGCATTGCTTTTGCTCTCAAGGTCAGTAACTTCTTGTGAATCCCAAGATTTTGGGAGTTACTTGTATTCCATAGTTAAATGTTGGTTTGGGGAATCTTTGTAGTTAAAAATTTTCTTCCTGGAAGAATTTTCTTCTTGGGAAGAAGCCACATACCAGATCCTTTTTAATTTTTTGAGATTGACCCAGGCCTTGTAAAAGCAAACAAAAGGAAACTATCCCCCAAAATATAAAATCCAAACAGTCAGAAAAGCACCCCTCAAAAAAACCCCAGCCTAACACCCAAACCTTCACATTCAACAGTTCTGCAGCACTAGAATTTTCAAATAGTCTTTCCTTACTTTACTTAATTACTTAATTAAATACAGAATAACTTCTTTTTTTTTTTTACTGAAGAGATGTCTCATTTAAATTAAATCGTAAGAAGATCAGCAAAGAGCTCAAAAAAGTCTTGCATTGTTTTCTATCCAGCCATTGTTGCCATCAAATTTATAATATGGGACATTAGGACAAGTGCGTAAGTCTGATTTTCTCAAGAAAATGTCACCAAATCAGCTCAAATACCTGTTCAAGTCACACGAAGTAAGTCTTGTGCATGAGCTACAAACAGATCTCATACTACTATCCTGAAATTGTGAGGCTATGTGTAAGAGTTCTTCCTGTTCTTATAGCCAGTAAAGACTTACAGCATGCTTGAGTGAAAGAATTCTGTACCTGGGCATCAGAAGAAAGTTAGGAGTGTGTGTGGAAGATCCTCTAGTCTGTTTTTTCAGATACCTGAATATAAGAGTTGTTACTGAGATTTTTCCTATTTCACTATAACTGATTTTTGTTGCCTTTTTGCTTGTTTGTTTGGGTTTTTTTTGTTTAACTTTTATCCCTGCTTTGTCTTTTTCTTTAGAAAAACCTGATTTGACCTATTCTGAGCCCAGGACTTATGCAGGCAACAGGGAAAATATGGGGAAATTTCCACAGGAAGAACTACCTTTCACATTTCCCCCAGGGCCAGGTGCCTTGGGTGATATGAGATGTGGTGGAAGCTTTCCAGCTCACATCTTCCAGCCAGCTGTGCTGCTGTCACCACCACAGCAGAAGAGCAGTCAGGAATTGTCTTCCCTCCAGAACAGTGAGATCTCTCTGACTGCTGTAGACCTAGGAGTCTGTGTTGTGTGTTACTGTTTCAATCTCACAGTACCTTTGAAGATGTATTTTCTATGGAAAATTTTTAATCTGTATGCCTAGACATATTGGCCCTATAGCTGGAATGTCCTACTGCTGCACCCAGATATGCATTTCTTTTGTTACTATGCCTGCTGCTAGACAGCCTGTACAAATTTCCATCTCCTGGCAGCAATCCTGTCAGTGGCAGTCCAGACTGACATTTTTATTTGGTATTCATTTTGATTATCATATCTGTGTGATTGCTGAAGCTCTGTGTCGATGACCCACAGCACATCATTTCAGATTTCCATCTGCTGATGGTGTAATCCAGCCTCCACCACCTTTAATGGTGGGACCACTGAAGCCTGGAACTTCTGTTTCTGCAATCCATGTTGCAGACACACCAGGATGTCTGTAGGCTGTGTGCTCCTGCTTTGAGCCCATCTTCCCAGCAAAGGGGTTTTTGGAAGCTGTGGGAGCCAGGTTCCCATTTGGTTTCATTTAATACACAGGAAGTGGTTGAGGGAATTTTGGGTGAAATTATGTGGTGCCAGATAACCAGGTAGCTCAGTCTTGTGTCAGTATCCATAGGCTCTAGGAGTTTCATATGTTGGTGGCTCACTTCTCATTGTTGGGAGGAAGAAAGTTCATCAGGGTGATTAGGGAAGGCGTTTCTCATTTATCCTTACTGAAGTGAGCAGAAGGAAGCACCCTTTGTGATTCTCAAAACGAGCTGTTTTCTGCTGCAGCTGTCACTGTAACCACAAGCATCCCACTGATCATGCCAGGGCCCTGCATAACACCCTTGTTGAGAGGCAGATAATTACATCTATGGCCAGCTGGATGGTTGCTGACAAGAAGGAGGGTACAGGAGTGGGTTTTGGGGTTTTCCTGCTTTTTCCTCCCTTTCAGCTGTGTTGTTTTGTAAGCCTTTTTCAAGTGAGAAAAATAACCGAAAAGACCTTTTGATTTTTAAGGAGCTGGCAAGGCAATTGGAAGTTTATATTTAATTCAGCCACTCAGTGGGCTGCTGTGCTGTGAGGAGGTGCATAAAAAATCTGGAGGAAATGAACCTAAGGTCTTGTTCTACAAAGAGCAATGTCTGGTTTCAGTGCCATTGAGAGCTGTCAGATGTCTTCTGTCATTTGAAACCACAGTGCAGAACTGTATTCTGAGAATTCTCTAAAATATATTGTTACTCTCTTAAGACTGATGCTAAATGGCTCAACAAATGTTAAACTTAATGAATGTTTCTTTATGCTCAATGATTCATAAAACACACTTGAGTATAAATTTCTAAGTGCTCTTCTCAGCTTAAGAGGCAAGAACTAAAGCTTGTGAAGGAATGGGCTATTTGGTGTATGAAGCATAGAAAATCTATTTTCTGTTTTGATCACAAAACTCAGCTTGGACTTAGCATGTAGCAGCTGGCAGTGCTGTAACTTCAGTCATGTCTGTCTGGTGTGTTATCTCTTTGCTAACCACAAAAAAAAACCTAACTACTTTTGTTGGCCACAGTGTTTCCTCTTTAGAGACTAGGTAGTTAGTTTATTATCATGCCAAATGTCTTGTATTATTTTGTTTTAGTATCCTAAAAGTTTTGTTAATAACCCAATATAAATATCAGAACTGAAACAAAAACTTAGTTTACCAGGAAAGGTAACTGAATTTTGGAAAATGGAAGACTAACTAAGAAGTAGTATTTGATCTGTCAGCTAAGAAATTCAAAACAATTTACAATCTTCTCAGTGACTTCTCTCTCAATCTCTAATTAAATCATTTAAATGTAAGACTGTTTGCAATAGGAAATACTAACCTGGTGAGTTCTTACAGCAGGATATTGCATAGAGTAGTTTTGATCAGTAACGTAACACCATTCAGGCCAGATGTTACAATTCAGATTCCTACTTGATTATTAGTAACCTGATGCAATAAAGCCAGTGTTGGCTTCCTCAGTGAGGATCACATATCCCTGTCCTTACTGTTCCTTCATTTCGTGTTTGTAGTGTTTGCAGCCATTTCCCCATCTACTGAAAGAGAGCCATGCAAGGAAGGGAGCTTACCTTCCTCCCCGAGGACACAGAGCACAACTGAGGAAAACTGTCCCATCTCTAGAAAGCAACAGCTCCTCCTGCAGACAAAGACATGGCGAGTTCCCATGAGAAAATCAATCTGTCCTGCCCAGGTGACTCTGGGAGAAACAGCACAGCTGAAGAGTTACTTCAAAATGGTGATCTGCTGGGACAGATAGCTGAGCTCACACGGCAGAATGCTCTAATTAAAGCTCAGCTGAGCAAATTCAGAGGTGTCTCTGGAGACAAAAGTGATTGCCTACATCAGCCAGACCCGACCCAAAATGCACCTAGTCCAGACTCTTCACAAGGACAGGTCAGAATTTAACAGAAGAGGAAGGCTGGATCTCCTTCCTGCTGATCTGCTTTCCCATAGTTTACTGGGGCTTTTTTGTCTTTCATCTTGTCAGTTACTATTTGCTTGCTTGAGACTTGTGATTTTTTTAAATTTTTCCATTAGCAGATCAGCAGTAGTTTCTCATATTGGCCCTATGTTGTATATGGGTGCTGAAAAGTGTGCAGCACATTTATAAGGTTATGCTGCAAAAAGAGGTGGTGTAGCAATGTGATCCAAGCTCTTGTAGTTTGCATACTATGAGCAGTGAAAGCACTGCACCAACCCACAGCTTCTTGTCAAGCTTGTACAATGCATATTTAAAGCCATGTCATACATGTCTTCTGCTACTCTGACCCAAAAGCACATGAGATTAAACTTAAACTTGGGAAAGAGAGATCTTGAAGGCTTCAGTTTACATGGAAGAACTTTAACCTGCCACTAAGCAGTTACTCAGTGGCACCCCAGTGAGTGAAGTTATCACAAAAACATCCCTGCCCTTGCTACTGTCTTGCTATTACATGTTCCATCACAGTGACTGACTGACTGACTGACTGTTCAAGTAAAGATCCTAAAGATTTAAAATTTCCTCATTTAAATATAGGCTGAGAGTGTTGTCACTTTCTAATTGTGTTATGTTGTGTAATATTTAGTCATTTGGTTGTAGAAGGTGATGCAAACTTTTAGTAAGTGTTGTTTTTGTGCAAGCAATTACTGAAAGGGAGGGGAAGAGTTCAAAGCAATCAAAACCTGGCTTAAAGATGAGTTCCAGGACGATTCTGCGTTTGCTTCCCCACACCCTCCTGAATATTTGTGTCTCTGATTAAGTATATTCTTAATTATAGTTAATTGCTGGATGTTTGGTGGTTTTGGTGTGGTTTGGTGGTTTGTTGGGGGGGGGGGGTTGAGTTTTTTTTTTTATTCTTTCTCTAATTATATGGACAATAACTGTATTTTTCCTACTTGAAGGAAGATCAGTATAAAATATTGTAATGTTTAATCAGTTAAGGACTTAGATACAGGATAGTGAAAGGGACAAAATCAGATTTTTCACAAGAAGTGCTATATAATTATATTCACTTTCAGTTTGAAAACTAAATGCATAGAAGCACTTGCAATATATTGTATGCCCTCCTCGAGGGTGCCAAATGTAACTTTTTCATTGGAAGTAATTATCCCATTATCCAAGTAGAGTCATCTCATGGTATCAAGGAGCTTGGAGGAAAGAACAGCAGAGCACAGAAGCGCAGGATCAACTGTTGCAGTTGATAGACCAGCAGAAATCAGCTGCTGCTGACATGGTCTCTCCTGTGCTGCCTCCTGTTCCAGCCCCATCACTGAACTATACCAGTAAGTGCCCAGCTTCAGGAGAAACAAAAACTAGTAATACAATGTTTTTCTCCTTCTGAGAGTCCTTATCTTATTGGATCAGTGGTTGTGGTCAGCAGTACACTTGCTGTTAATGACTGTGTGGGTACAAACACTCCTTACTTCAGAGAGCTAAAAACACATCAGCTAAACCACTCCTAAAGTTAGCTTCTTAGTAATTAGTCTGCTGCAAGTACTGTGCTTCATGTTAAGTTTGTTCTTTACTATGTTCTTGTCTGAAGAACAGGTGCTGCATTTGGACATTAGTAGGAATTTCTCCACAGAAAGGGTTGTCAGGCATTAGAAGGGGCTGTTCGGGGACATGGTGGAGTCACCACCCCTGGAGGTGTTTAAGGAAAGACTGGATGTGGCACACAGTGCCATTGTCTAGTGGACAAGCTGATGTTCAAAGGTTGGACTTGATGATCTCAGATGTCTTTTTCAACCTAATTGATTCTGTGATAGTCCCTCGTGGGCAGCACTGGGCTTTTTAATCAGTCCTCTATTGTGCAGAATCTTTGAGAAAGATCTGGCTTCTAAAAATCCTGGCAGAGTGGTTATCCTATTCTCAACCACATTTTAGTTTTTGTCTTTTGGGTACTCTTTCCATCAGACTGTCTTGTTAGTTACTGACAGTGTTAATAGAAAGTATTAACTGGAGCTTCCAGTCATGTAAAGAGGTAAAGTACCTAAGGGAATATTCTTGCTGATTCAAGATTCATAGATTAGCTGCCATATCTAACTATAAAAAAAAAATTACTTTCCAGGAGGCCAGGGCTGCTTTACCTTCTCATGGAGTCATTGTCATTACAAGCAGAACTGCATGTGACCACGTACTCGTGCTCTGTCTGCAACACCTATCCTTTCCCCTTGTGAAACCAGAGGGATGTATAAAGGGGGAGGGACTTGGAGAGAGAAAGGGGGGCGGAGGGACCAGTGTGTGTGTGCGCATTTGCATGCAGGTGCAGATGCAGTGACTCATGGGTTGGGTCATAACACTTTCAATGCTTCTTTGGCTGTTGTAAATTCAGCATGGTAAGTAAAATCTTAAAGGAACAAAGGTGAGAGATCCAAAGTCTCTAAGCCTCTAATTGCCAAACAACCCAGAAAATTTAACCGTGGAAGAATCATTCAGTATCTGTGAGCATTGTCTGTAGTTGCTCTGAATATCTGCTCCCCATTGTCAGTCATTTTAAGAAAGTGGGTATGAAGTTTAAATTTAACTTGATGTTTTATTTCTGGTCCGTATATTCTGTGAAATTGGGAAGAGGCTGTGATGCCTCTGAAAAAAATGGCAAAACAAAATGAATGTTGTGCAGTGTTGCTGTGTTCTCATAATAATCAAGCAATTATTTATTGCCTAGAAAATGCAAGGAGGACAGTTGAAGTGTCTGTTCCCGTGGCAGTGGGTGTGGACAGCTCCAAGGATGACAGTGTTTCCCATGCCAGTGTGAAGTTCACCCTTTACTATTTCATTTTTGTTGTATCTTAATTGCCCATGCAGCAGAAATTGAAAACAATGGGAAAATTGCCATGTGTTTTTCTGGCTTTGTGGATTTTCCCTGACTTTCTCACATTCACTGTGGAAGTGGGACAAAGGTCTAACAGCTTTTTCACAACTTCCTTTGTATTTAAAATATCTGCAATCTGACATGAGACAGATGACATGTTGTTGAAGACTGCTGATGAGGTGTCCTAACTCAGGATCAGAGATACTATTCTACCATTCACTTCCATTTTTCACTTTTCCAATCTTATTTTGACTATTTCCAGGTCTGTAGGAGACTCCAGCAAACCTTTTTCACCTTTAAGTGCCACATCAGAAAGTGCCAAATTGACTTCTGTCAGCCAAAGACCAAAGGTGAAAACTGAAAAATCTTCAGCCAGAAAATCTGATTGTTGTCATAAAAGGAAAAAGATCATCCTAAGATGGATGAAGGGAGGACTGCTCTGTCCTGTTTTAAATATCCCAAGGCTGTTATTAATTGATTCATAGCAGTTTGGATTATAGACAGCTGGTAGGAAGACACCTGAGAACTAGTGGCATTCATTATTTTCCGCCACAGAGTTGTTGTGTACAAGTGAATAACCCTTTTCTGCTGTGGCATCTTTGTGTGTTAGAACTGGAAACCTTTGGAAGTCTTTCCCTGGTGGCTCCAGAGAATCTCAAGCCATGATTATGATGTACTGGTAGAGCCACAGTCAAGAGGCAAGCAAGCTCTTACCTAGCTGTTGCACAAGTCAGTTGCTGAGGGATGAATAAATCCACATGTAAAGAAAAATCCCCAGTCTAGATTTCTGACTCCTGATGTGCAAGGAAAAGGATAGCCTACAGTGAGATGCTTTCACAGGGAACTCTGCAGGGGTACAATCTGATAAACCAGTCACTGAGCTGTTTATAGGCTTGAAAGCAACCATGAGGACATATTAATAACCTATTTCCTAGTGTCCAAAATAATCTAAATTAGGAGTGATAAAGAGAACAGAGTTAGGGTCCAGGAATCCCTATCCTGACACCAAACTATACATCTCCAGAAGGGAAACTTGGAATTACTAAGGTAGATGTGGCTTGAAGCAGCTGATGTGACTCCCTCCATGGTGCCAATGGCAGACAACAATCCTAACACAAGTCTCTGGGAAATATACTCTATATGAACCTCAACTGGTTTCTTCTTTTACAGAAAAGCAAAAAGAAGGATGGTTTGCATTGTCAATGCACATTATGTAAAGGAAGCTGAGCTCAAGTCCTGTATTTTTAAAATATTTTTTTACGAACCACAATTCAATCACAATCTCCCTCTACAAATGTAGTTTAACTCTGAAGTGTTTTCATGTCAGTGCCATTAGTATGGCAAGGTCCATGTGCTTATTGTATTTGTGCCCTACAGAGCAATCTTGGTAGCCCTGGGAATGAGGTTCTGAGCTGGACACACCTCTATGACCTTACAGCTTTTCACCAAAAAAATCTTTCATGAGGTTGTAAACTCAGGCTGCTGGAGCTTTACAAGTGAGCACCTGATACCTCTGTTAGGTACACTGAAGGCAGGAGGTTTTAGAAATTGCCTGTGAAACTTTCTGGAGCATTTATTTGCACAAGATATGGGAATAAAACGTCAGGAAGAACTGAGATGAGGAAAGGTACCTGCACTGAAAAGGAACCTGGATATTAGGAAGCCATTCTGTTTCTGGGGGATAAGGATTTGCATCAGAAAGAATTTATTCCTTCTGTGGTTTACAGCTGCTCCCAAAAGTTGTGTTTTCTGTGCAGTTAACATGTCAGAGATTGCATCTGGACTTGAGGATTGCTTTTCAAAAATCTCATTTAATATTTTTGTAGTAAATATAAAGTGACTATTTGAAGTTGAAATCAGAATCTTTATTTGCTATGTACTAAAGTATGTGCTCTTTGATACAACAGGAAACTGATATATATAATTGTATTAAGCTGGTTTGCTGCATGTTTTTATAATATTCTAATGGCCATGGTTTTTATATTGGTTTTATTTGACTTTTTAAAGTAGTCATTATTTTATTAGTAATGCTTACCTGATGCCTTTTCCTGGTCTTAAAATCAAGAGTCAAATACGGTTAGAAGGGAAAAAGGGAGTTTACCTTGGTATTTATTTTAAGGATCCTTGGGTGCATTACATCCAGGTCAAATGCACTGAAGTGCACCCCGCAATGCACACCCTCAAAAGATCTGGTATAACATTATAGGTTTTACTAGTTAGCATATCTATCAAAGATTCCCCAGTGAGAGGCTCAAGTGAGCCCCCCTCCCCAAGGAACCTTCCCCTGGATGGTTCTATCTCAGTTTACAGAATGTGTTCTGGAGAGGACCTTGGGGTCTGGGGCACACTGATCCCTAACTATGAAGCTTCTAAAATGTTTAGTCTCCTAGCTTGACAAACAAGTTCAAGAATGTAGGCAAAAAGGACTAAGAATACAGAAGTTATAAAAAGGCTTTAAAAGAAAAGGCAAAAAATCTTCATGGCATCATACCAATAAAATTTAAGACTGTGAGGAAATGCTTTGTTACCTGTTTCTTATCTTGTAGTAAACCTGGCCAAAAACATTTATGATGCAGGTCTAGAAAATGAAAATAATTGCAAGTCTGGGAAAGAAAATAGCTTCAGGTATCAAAAACTGATTTTGATGAAGATGCCTTAATATTTCTTTGAATTGTGAAATTTCTTCCTAAAGATAGTGATAGGGTGGAGCCAGCCTCTGTCCTTTCAGTCAGTTCAGTTTTAGGAGAATGAAGAAAATATGCTTCTCTTTTAATTTTTTTCTGTTTTGTTTTGGTTTGGTTTTTTTTTTGTAAAGGAAAGGTTCTTCTAAACAGATTTAGAAAATCTAAAAAATGTGGGATTCAAAAGAGGATCTGTTCAAATGTTCATTGATACTTCCATGGTTTATTTTTCCAGCGTTAACTATGGGAAGTGAAGAAGGTTTCTATTTCTGTATTTTGTAAAATAACAGTTAAAATTGCTTGGAAGAAATCCCTCAACTCATGAAGAGACAGGAATGCCACAGTTGGGATGGGACCACATAACCATAGTGCCCACAGGTTAATGCCGTTGCCTCTGCCAATGGTTGCTACAGATGCTCTGTAATTTGTCTGAGAATTCCTTTTAGAACACAGGATCAGAATGAATCTTTTGAGTTGTCTAGTTTCTTTACCATGGAAGTCTCTGGGTGGGAGGGACACTTCCACTCCAGATGTCTCCAGTCACCTCCCACCACCTCCTCCACAGCCTGTGACTTCCTGCAGTGCAGGCTGGGGTCACACAGTGTTCCATGGCTAAAAATGAGCTGTCCCTGGGATGTCATGGAAGTTTGCTGGAATGCTGAAGGCTAGTGTAAAGCTCAAGGCAGTGTCTGAGAAACTGTTAGTGCAGGGAGTTCTTTTGGGAGTTTGTTTTTTTGTCTGTTCTAGACCGAGCAACAAACTGCAGCTGTTGCTAGAACTCGACTCAGCAGCTCAAGCTTTGCTGCCTGATAAGCAGGCTGGCCTGTACCTGGCTGAAACAAAATGCTGACTCTCATTAGACTGACATCTGCTCCTGCAGGGAACTAGTCTTCCTGCACACCTGTTGCAGGCAATAAGATTTTGTATTTCTTTGTGTGTACATATATGCATAAAAGTATGCTTTGGCAGGCCTCATGCTGACCACAAGTCTCATCTGAGTGAATTCCCTGCTCTCACTGCCCTGCTGCAAGGCTAGGTTTTGTTCCTAGGTGCATCTCAGTGAAGTACCACACTGTGATATCCGTCTGTCTCATGGTCCCAGCAGCGAAGGGAAAGAAAAAAAACCAACTCCACTGTCTTCCCAGCATGAGTATTAAGTGGTCACAGCATCAAGCCTGACAGAGTTCAAGAAGCGATTGGACAACACTCTCAGGTATGTGCTGTGATTCTTGGGGCAGGGCCAGGATTTGGAATTCAATGATCCTTGTAGGTTCCTTCCATCTCAGGGTATTCAATGATTCTATGACGTTTTGCATGTACAAACTTACAGCCTTTCAGATCACTTCCCTGGCTCAAATATGGCTAAAGGGGAGGTAAAAAAAGATTAATGTCCTGACATCACAAAGAACTTGCTTCCTTAGAAAAGCCTCCTTGGAAAAAATCCAAATTTCATCTTCCCTTGTAGGCAGCATTCAGGAGAGATTAAAAAGAATATATATAGCAGCAGAAAGATGAAAGTGGCAGCAGGTGGCTGGAAAGCTGCAGGGAGGAGGGGAAAGCAGGAATGTCTGGTCAGAAGCCACAGCAAGGGCAAGTTTGCACAAAGCCTGTGTTGCTGGGTCGTTTGGCTGCAGCTGCTGTGGTCTTCAAAGAGCTGCTGCCAGCTGAAAGGGATAACGCTTGACCACTTCAAACTCTGTGCTTCCTGTCGCAAATCTGGAGGACAAGAGAGATCCACCCATCTCTTTTGCCGCTTTCTTTCTATGTTTCAAGTGTTGCCACATCTCCATACCCTATCCTCTCCCAGTCTGCTATTTCAGGGTTAAGCCAAGCCCCTGTGTGTGATGATTGTTGCACGCTAATGGAAGGGGCAGAAATTTACGCTTCCAGGGGTGCTGTTTTTCTGCCTTCTTCCTTCACCTCTCTCAGGTCACACTGCAGTGGCTGAAATCCTGCTGGAGCACAAGTGTGATGTGTGACAGCAGCAGCTCACAGAAATGTACTTTGGAGTCCAGCATGAAAATGAAGATACATGGGCTTACATTAAATGAGGTAACTTGAGATCCAGTTTAGTTTTGTCTCCAAAGCTCAACACAAGCCTGAAGAGAAAAAGCTACTGGCAAATTTAAAAGAGAGAGTGTATATGCATGAAGGGAGACATTTGGTAGTGAAGGTGTTCCACTAAAGAGTGAGTTCCCCTAGAAATGCCTTGTAGAAAGTCTGTGAGAAATCGCAGCACCTAAGTCCTCACTCTCTGTCCCAAGTGGTGTCCCCAAGGAAGGGATCAGTGTTGCCTTTCTGCTGCAGCTGTCAGGTTCTCCGATGTGCCATCAGCTTGCAGAAATTTTGTCGTGTGAGGCTTGGGCTTGGGGCAACTTACTTATGTGTGTTTAAGGCCCAGCACAAGCAAAGGTCAAATGGCACCTCCTTTTAAAACCTCCATGGTTTTAAACTAAAAGAGGAGAGACTTAGATTAGATGTTAGGAAGAAATTCTTTACTCAGAGTAGAGTGTAGTGAGTCCTTGGGCAACAGGCCAGATGCAGAAAGTGAGGGCTGAGGATGACACCAGCCTCTGTGCCTTAATAAATGATAATAGATTCTTGGACAAGGAGCTGAAAGAACAGTACAGAAATGCTCCTCTCACCAGTCAAATGCCACATAATTTCAAATGCATCTTTAGCTGAATGAGGGAGCGATTCTGCCTAAGTTGGGAGATGTTTTTAAATCCTTTGTTGCATTTTCTGGGTGAGGTTGATATAAATGTCATCTGGGTAGCTGGGAACAGTTTGCGTGGAAACAAGGATGCATCAAGTACTCCCAGACCAAGTCTGGCAGCGCTGCCACGTTCAGAGAAGTGTCTGAAACACAGCAGCTCCCAGGGCTGACAAATCCACAGCGAAATTGGACTTGTTGGTCAATGGGAAAGAAGCCAACAGTCTGTTCTACTTCTCTTTTCTTTGTAAATTCCCCAAATAAGCCATTTTCCGCACTCCTCTGGCTGCCATTAAGCTAGGCTCTGGCACTTTGACAAGTTCTCAGTTTTCTGTCAACAAGTCACCTTGGACTTTTCTGCAGTCCTGTTCACTAATGACTTTTGTTTCACCACTTTTTCAGTTTATTTGTGTTTTATGGCAGGATATCCAGAAACAGCTCCCTGAAATTATCAGAGTAAATAGGGGCAGGAAAGCATGAGGCATTCAATTCCAAATGTAATAAATGGGCTACACTCACACTGCTCACAGAGTCTAGGAAGGAAATCATGCTTTAAAGATTTTTTTAAACATGCTATAAGAAGTTTTACCAATTTTCCTCCAGAAAAATATAAACGGGAAAACAGCATAAAGCTTTCCCCAGAACAGGCTAATTAGGAAATACAATAGAAATATTAGTCAGAAGCCCTTAAAGAAAAGGAAGAAGGAAACCATAAAATCTTCCATATCTCTGTGTAATGATCTAGTGCTTAATGATAGGAAATGAGAAGCAGATAAACAGGAAAAAGAGGAAGGAGCTGGTAGGGAAAGTGAGGTAGGGAAAGAACAGATCACCCAGAGCAACTACTCTGGGAGGCTCTGATATACATCATTAACAATAGGAGCAGGAAAACAAGTTTAAAGAGGACTTCATTTCAAGTAAATCTGGGTCAAATGAGAATAATGAGCCATCCATCAACTCTTGCGGCAAAAGGAAAACATTGGCGTAATTTTAATGGCATTTTCATTGTTTCATTTATGTAACTATGCTCCTTTATTGCCCTTCAGTGTATATATATTAATACATTGTTTTTTTCATCCCTAAGTTTTGACCAGTTACAAAGCAAACACTGGATAATCCAAGGTGGGAGAGGGTCTCTCCTGCAAGTTCTTGCAGTGCTTTGCAGACCAAAATGCTTCACTGAAGATATTCACAGAGCTCCAGTTTACATGTCCATTGAGTTGCCTTCCACAATGTAGGATGTAGCAGCACAGGGGCTTCCTCCACTGACTTGACAGTAGCCAAGAAAACAGTATTATGGGGAAAGCAACCAAAGTGAATAATGAGCTTGTACTAAAGCAGCTCCTGTTTTGTGGGTCACTGGGTTAGTTTTCTGGGTGGATTTTTTTCTGCATTTCTGCTTTTCCTTTCTTTCCCCGAGGCTCAAGGGGCTCCTTTGATGATTCTCTCCAGCCCATTTCACTACAACTTCCTCTACTCATCCCAAGGGTGCTCCTGCTTTGTGTTGGTAACTCATAAATACATTACACAGCAGGGATCCATGCTCCAACCAGATCAATGGCACGGAACGTTCTCAGATCAGCTGGGCTAGATTCTCAGATTTCCTCTGCCACTGCTACTCATGGCTTATTCCACCATCTCTCTGCAGCGATGAAAGATGCTGCCGTTCTCAGAAGGTAGCTCACCTTTTCTGCACAAAAGTGACATTATGACTCTTGCCCTGTTTTCTTCCCACACCCACGTTTACATGGCCAGTTACTATTCTTTCCTCCAGCATGATTAAAAGAACCAGTCTTTCTTTGTGACAGTACAGAATATTCTTATCAAGTCATCTTGTCTCACAATTACTGCAGCTTTTATCCTCTAACCTCAGTAGGAACCACTGCTATAGTTAACTGCTAATAGTTAATCTGAAGAAGGCTGTTGGAACACCTTTCTTCTTTTGATTGGCTTTGAGGTTGTAAACACTTCATCATGACCTAAAACTTTGATCTTGTATTACAACATAAAAGACACAGAAATGTTTGAGTGTATCAGAAGAAAAAGACGATTTCTGTGTTAAGCCCTTGTATATCGGGGGTTGTTAACATCTGTTATAGAGGAAATATTTACTTGTGTCATATGCAGATATTAAGTATTTATCTACTGCTCTGTAAATGGACTCTGTGGTTCTAAAAACAAAAACCCGACTGGAGATCTTCCCTGTTGTTGATTTTTGTCTTAGGGAACTTAAACTCTGGAAGTCTCAAATGCTTTTCACATTACATTGGTATTCAAAAGGGCCAGCAGGATGGGACAGGTAAGATACTGAATGTCCTGGGCAAACTAATGGAGAGGCTGGTAAAGAGTTCAATCATTAAGGGCTGAATGTGGTACACTAGAGGAGGCTTTATAGAAAACAGCTTTTTCAAAACAAGAGAAATTGGTTTCAGTCCTTGAAGAGCTTACACATCAGACTGATAAAAGCAACCGTGTAGATGCCATCAAAATCCAAGGGGCATCATGCAGGGCTTCACTGACGTTGGGCTTTCAAAGCCTGCCTTTTGCAGTATTCCTAATTCCCAGGTGCAGTGAATGAAGAGAGACAGAGCCCGTCCCGGTGGGCAGTCGCAGGGAAGCCCGGCCGCCTTGCAGCGTCTCTGTTAAAGTTTCACCGCTCTCGCTCAGCTGTGCGGCGAGTTCTCCACTGACCCGAAGGAAATACCACCAAGACCTGAAGGCATCCAGCAGACCGGCAAAGGGGCTGCAGAGGCCAGTCAGGTGGTAAACCTGGAAGTTTTGAACTGGAAGAAGTGGAAACACGATCTACCGGCGGTGGGGTGGGAAGGGGCCATTTCCCATACAACCGGCTGAGACAACCCTGCAGGTACCAAAGGAAGGGGGCAGCGGGCCCGTTCCTCCCCGCCTCGGTGAGAGGGACGAGGACAAAGGGGGCTGCCGGGGCCCCTGCGGCCTCCTTGACCGGAGGAGGAGCAGCGGGAGAGGCAACAGCGGCAGCCCCCGCCCCTCACAGCGCGGCCCCCGCGCCCCTCACGGGGCGGGCGGCTCTGGGGCGGGAGCGACCCCGTGTGGGGCGGCGCGAGGCGTTCCCGGCGGGAATGCTCGGCGGAGCGACCGAAAGGGGCCGCGCGGGCTGCCGGCATGCCGGGGCCGCGCTGCCCGCAGTGCGCCCAGCCCTGGGTGTCGCCGCGGCTGCTGCCCTGCCTGCACTCGCTGTGCGAGCCCTGCCTGCGGCGCCTCGGGCCGCCGGAGGGGCCGCCGGGCGCCGCCCGCCCCGTCCTGTGCCCGGTGTGCGACGCCGAGGTGTCGCTGCCGGCCGGCGGCGTGGGCCAGCTCCCCCCCGACTGTCTGGCCGGGAGCCGCGCCGGGGCCGCGGCCGGGTGCGACCTCTGCGCTGACGGGGCGGCGGCCGGGCGGTGCCTGACCTGCGGCGTTCGCCTCTGCCGCTTCTGCTGCCGGGCGCACAGGTGAGGGGCGGCGGGGCGGGGACACCGCGGCTGGGGGGCGGCGGGCAGGGACCCACTCGGAGAGCCAGAGCAAGAACTGGCGTGTCTCCCAGTTTTTACCCACCGCTCACCACCCCTGCCTGGAGGATGCTCGGAGAATGGTCCGTAGTCAGGCGGGGACCAGAAAGCTGCCTGCATAGAATCATAGAATGTCTGGAGTTGGAAGGGATCCACAAGGATCATGGAGTTCAAGTCCTGGCCCCAAGACGGCACCAGGAATCCCATGTGCCTGCGAGTTTTGTCCAAACATTTCTTGAACTTCTTGGGAGTAGGTCCATCAGCCATGTTACTGGCCATTAAGTCCAAAATCAGGCCACCCCTTGCCTGTAGTGGTGTCCACATTCTGGTTTGCATCTCAGTTTAGTATCCCTGGGCAACAGGCATGGGTATGGGCAGGTACTAGCAGGATAACAGCCTCTCATGCTGTAGTGCCCCACTTTGAGAAGACATGTCTCCCAAAGGAAAACGGGGAAGTTAAGCTGCTGCTCTGTGTCTCTGCACCTCCAGGACCATTTACTGTGTGTATGTGTAAAGGCACCATTAGGCAAAGTGAAAGGAGATGCGTGGAAGTCCTGCCTATTGTGGTTGCTACCTGCTAGTGATCAACCCATGTGCTTGCCTGCTACATGTTGTAGAAGTATTGTAGGAAGAAGAGGTAACTGCAACAGAGTTAAGGGTTAAAGAGGAGAGGGGCGCAGTGGCTTGTAAGCCAAGCAGAGGGCAGTCAGCACTACAGAAGAAAAGTGATATAACGCCTGAGTGGCCTTCTGAAGCAACGAGGTGGCAGGCAGGGTCAGAAAAACACCCAGCAGCACGAGCCAGGGAAGCCTCAGCCTGAGTTACATAGCTCAGTCTATTCCCTCCACTTTTGCTGCTCCTTTTCACTTGATTAGCAGATTCTTTCCCCAGATGGAACTGAGACATTCCTCCCTGCCCTGCCCCCCTGCACATACTGGTGCCTGTGGGGAAAATGGTTTAGGCTCTTAGTTACCTTTCCACTCCGGGTGTAATTTTCAGCATACCATTCTGATTAGCTAATGCCTCATATCTCATGGAGCTGCTGAAGAGTGATAAGAGACCTTGAATAGCAGCCTGCTGCACTGACAGGAGTAACTGCAGAAGGGAAAAAGCAGCAGAAAATTTGTCCCTGTGACCCACTTCCAGTAGTATTCACTGCTATAATTTTTTCACCCCACCTGCATCTACAGACTCACTTGATTTAGTTGATGTCAGAGCAGAGCAAGGGCCAAGAAAAACCATTTTGAAAGGATTTCATGGTGTGTAGGGAAGGTTTCTATGGTTCTGAGTGCCATGGTTGCGCTCCTTGGAACAAGTGAGAGAGATCTTAGGCTGAAGTCACGCAACACTGGAAGGCTTTGAAAATGTGGTGGATTTTAGGGAGATTAGTGGGAAGCAAAAGGAGTAGCATAAGGGCCCGTGGTGAGGTTGCTCTGTGTTACCAGAGCAACTCTGCAGAGCTTGGTCCTTGGAGGATGTCTTTGCTTATGGCTTGGAGCTCCCATTGCAACTGCCACAAGTTATTAGTGAAGGAGAGGAGGGTTTTACATCCTTCTCAAAAACTAGCTGCCAGTGCCCAAAATAGCATGGAAATATTCTAGTGCTGCCCTGTGACATGGTAGATGTGTGGGTTATAACAGATTCTCTGTGTCCCATCCTTGGCCTCTTCTGAGCAGGACCTACCCTGAGGGGTATTAGAGCTCACTTGCCTTGTGTCTGAAATCAGTGCTGACCATGCAGTCAGGGAGGCTCAGGGAGCCTGAGAGCAGCCCCTAGTGAGCTCCTCCTTTGTGTGGAGCCTAGTTCTCAGGAGAGCATGAGTCCTTTCGGGGAATTTCAGTGGAGACAGGAGGGAGCAGTGCACACTACGACTTGCAGCTTGTACAGAAAGGCATTTGCCAAGGGTCTCAGTGTTTGCATTTTGTATCCAACATGTATAACATGACTGATGGTTGCTCCTGCCTAGGAGACAGAAGAAGACGGCCTCCCATGCTGTGACAGAGCTGGAGAACAACAAGGATTGCAGCCAGGCTGGGAAGCCTCTCCTGTGCCAGTCCCATCCCACAGAGGAGCTCAGGCTGTTCTGTGAGCAGTGTGACCAGCCCGTGTGCCGGGACTGCGTTCTGGGCAAACACCGTCAGCACCCTTGTGACTTCACCGGCAATGTCATCCACAGGCACGGGGACGCCCTGCGGGAGCTGCTGAAGAGCAGCCAGCAGCACATGGACACCCTGGAGGATGTGCTGAGCCAGGTCGATGAGATGGGCAGTGCGGTCCGCAGTCGCGCAGAGGCTGTGGCCACAGAGATCTGCCAGTTTGCCAGGGGCTACGTGAAAGCGATTGAAGAGCACCGGGACCGGCTGCTGAAGCAGCTGGAGGATTTGAAGGTGCAGAAGGAAAACCTGCTGCACTTGCAGAAGGCCCAGCTGCAGCAGCTGCTGCTGGACTTGAGGACAGGCGTGGAGTTCACAGAGCACTTGCTGATGAGTGGCTCAGATGTGGAGATCCTTGTCACCAAAGGGGTGGTGTCCAGCCGTCTGGCAAAGCTCAACAGCATTGCTTACAGCACCCACCCCAGTGTGGACGACAGGATCCAGTTCTCCCCTCATGAGAGGGCAGGGCAGTGTTGTGGCTATGAAGTTTTTGGGGCCATTCTCAAAGTGGTTGATCCAGCCAGATGTACCCTGCATGGGGAAGGTAATGGGGTGCTGTACAGCAGCTGAATGGGCGTGCGCTGCTTCCTGAAGTCACCCCTCTGCTCTCTGTACCCATACGGTGTGCAGCTTCTGGCACTGTTGGCTCTGCTATCCAGTCATTGACCAGGGGCAGAGGTAGAGCCCCAGCAGAAATTGCATTGCCTGTCTATGGGAGCTGTGCTGGGCGGGGAGCCAGGCAGCTTTTCTCATCCAGATGTGCAGGGTGTATGGGACTGCCCTTCACAACATCACCGACCTCAGCATGGGGCTGAAGCATGAGGAGGGCTCACTTGGGGGATGGGAATGGCACCTGCAGTGGCAGGACATGATGCTTTCTCGGTGGCCCTCAGCATGAGCCCAGGCAGATCCACTTTGTGGCTGAGTGAGGAGGTTCATTCCCATTATGATTTCTACTGAGATTGCTGTGGGAATACCTGGCATCGATGGTTTCATGGATTTTTGCTTACTAAGGACTTGGAGCAGGGCCAGCAAACAGATAATGTTCAGACCATCCCACAGAGCACAGCCAGCTCCGGTCAGTAACAGCCTGTGCAGGGCAGATGAGACAGACCCAGGGCTTCTCGGATCCCTCCCATGCCAAGCTGTAGTGTTTGTAGGTGTTGAATTTTTCTGGTGCTCCACACTGCACAGTGGGGCTCTTCCTTCTTCCTCTGGGTTGCATGGTGCATCTTGGGGCCTTCTGGGGACGTGCCAGCTGGGCTTAGAGTGACAGGAAAAAGACCCCCTTTGGTCCATACAGACCTCTGGGCTAAACCTGCCAACCTCAGAACCTATGGCTTCCACTCTCTCCTGATACCCAGTCATATGTTGACTTTCCCCTGTGAGTGGAAGGACCTGTACACCCCAGAAGCAAAGTCCTGGCTGTGCTCTGATGGGGCTGCAACTCTGCAAAGTCGGTGGGAGGTGGCAGTCATGGCTTGACTTGAATCCTTTTTAGTCCTGTTTCTTTCTGGTTTGGTTTTTTTTCCAGGTCTCCACAGTGCCCGTCAGAACCAGCTGAGTGGCTTTACCCTGCTGTGCAAGGACACCACGGGGGAGCGCATGGGGCGGGGAGGAGAGGCTGTGCAGGTCACCTTCACCCACAAGGACAAGAGAGACTGGTGGGTATTTCACCCAAGAAATCCCTGGTCACTGGCTTTGCCTTCCTGCCTCCCTTACCCTGGCTCCCTGCTTGCTTAGGCAGGTGGGAGGATGTGCTTGAGCAAGTGGGTCAGAATCTGTTGAGGAAAAGGCACTACTCTTTCTCCCACAGGTACAGCAGTGCTTCCTACTGGAAGCTGGACATTGTATGTCTTCTATGTAATACTTCAAGACATGAAGTATTTGGCTGGACAGTGATTGCTGAGATTTGTATTGAGTCTTTGAGTGATTTGGGCTTCTTAAAGGATTCAGCTCCTGGTGTGTGTTGCTAGGCAGGGTCAGAGGGAGCTGTTGTTCCTCCTAACTCCTCCCAGCAGACACCTGGGGCCCCTGCTGTTGTTAACACCTAGTAAGTGTAAGTCATTGCAAACCCTGAATGACCATCCCAAGTCAGACAGAGAGTTTACCGAACTCGTGAGCCTCTGACAGCTGATGGAAGTGCCTACTTCATGTTCTGGAGAAAGAATCTATATTGTGCTTTTGTCCTTTTTCCTGTAGTTGCAAGCGTTGAGTACTTCAGCATCTTTGAAGGTTTTCTAGCAAAAGCAAGAAAGGCTGCACTTGAGCTCCTCAGTGTTTCCACAAGGAAAATGACCAACCAGAAAAAAATATAACTGTTTCCAGACCACACTTGTCACTAAAGAGCAGCCAGGCACAAAAGCAGAACCAGTTGGCGGTCAGTTTTTAAGAAAAGTATCTATTACTTTGCAGTAGTTGGAACCGGATGTCAGCATTAATTTGTTCCAGGGACACTCATGATGGGATGGCCCGATGAAATAAAGGGGCAGGATGCTAAAACCCTTTGCTATGTTGACAAAGCACACAGAAGCAGTGCTAGCTGCACAGATGCTTATCAATAATAGCATTATTGTCCAAGAATATTGTTCCAATGTACCTTCCTTCCCTAAGTGCACTTAGTATGTAGGAGGCTGCACGCCTGAGGGGTTTGTGGATTTCTCTCAGTGGGATAGAGGTCGCTGTGGCCACATTCACTCAGTTTCTTTCTCTTGCCTGTATGCAGTTGCTGTATGGGTTGCTGGAAGCTGTCTGGCTTTGCTTTGAGGCACAACAGCTGCAGAAGAGCGTGAAGTATCACCACACAGTTCATGGCAGGAAATTATGTGGGCAGCTGTATTGATGTGAAGTGTTGGGGGTGGGGAATACAGATTATAAACTGTCATGTCAGGGGGCCCAGGAGACTGATTAGTGGGGATTAGCAAGAACACCTTCCTCTCTGCAGAGCTGCCTGATAATTGTCTGTGGAAAGCTTTCCATCTTCCTGTGGAGCAGGCAATTAATTCTCCAGTAACCAGCTGAGGCTTTCTCTCTAGCACTCTGTTCACCAGGGTTTCTTGTGAAACGGAATGAGCTTCACTACGAAAAGGGAGAGTTTACCATCAAGGACCTAGAACTCCTCAGCACTGAAGGGAGGAGTTGGGGTCAGTGCAGCTGGGACAGTGGTTAAAGTGATTCAAACCTACCTGATTATATCCTGTCTTCTTCATGAGTTTTTCTGAAGGTAACTGCTTGCTGAAGCTGTGAATTTACCCCATTTTTGTGGGCCGTTATCTGATGGGATAATCTGACTTGCAAGTGTGCTGTATGTCATCTGCTTTTTCGGAGTGCAGGTTGCTACAAATCCTTGCAGTGCAGCTGGCTTTGTGACTTCCTTTGTATGGTATCTGCAGCTTCCAGTAGCAGGGGTGTGTGAAAGCCACTCTAGGCCAATCTAGGCCAAACTCTGGTTTACACTTAAAGCAATTTTCTGGCAGTCAGTGACCTCTTGGACTTGTCTCTGTTCACAGTGCACTCAAGCCAACAGTATGTGATAATGGTGACGGGACCTACTGTATTTCCTACAGCCCTGAGGAGCCAGGCTTGTATGCTGTCTGTGTCTGTGTGAAAGGGCAACATGTGCAGGTAGCATTTCTTGTTTCTCTTGCACTGCTTCTTCTTTAGCTGCTTCTCTTTTCTTATGTACTTGCTTTAAATCTTTCTAAGGATTACCTCTACCGTGTAACAGTTTAAGGCTGGGCTTAGTGATCTGTGTCTGACAGGGTCACCCACTTCGGTGTCTGAGAACACAGACACATCTGACAGCACCCACTGCAGCAACCTGTCTTGTCCTCTGCAGGGCTCTCCCTTCACTCTGATGGTGAAGCACAAGTTCCGTGAGCACCAGGGGGTGTTTCACTGCTGCACATTCTGCTCCAGCGGAGGCCAGAAAGCCGCTCGCTGTGCCTGTGGTGGGACCATGCCAGGTGGGTGCTCAGCTTTCCCCATGCTGCTGGGATCTGGAGGATTTGTTGCACTAGGCCCTCCCTAGTGGACAGAGGTGTGAGGAGATACTTTGGCCCAGCTCCCACCTTGCACACGCACCAGGACTGTGGTAAACTGTGCGTGCACACATTCTGGTGGGGTGACTGCAGCAGTGAGAAATGCAGCAGGACACCCAAAGGGTCTTTGTGGTACATCCCATCGACAAAGACCTGAGCTGTGTAGGAGGTGGGGCAGGGCACCTCAGCCTTTCAGCCCTTCTGAGTGAGGCTGAGCAGCATTGCATCTACAGTGTTCCTGTTCCAGTGCTGGCATGCTGCGTTGCACAGTGACCAACTATGTACTCTAGAAAAGCCTCCGTGTTGAGGACAAGAGTTCAACACCCTTACTTGTTTAATCCCCACCAGCTTTCCTGTTCTTAACCTGCATGTGTCATCATGTGTTTTGCATGTTTTTAGGATAGAACTGACCCCTTCCTTTTTCTGCGATTGATCTGTATCTTCGGCCATAGCTACAAGCAGCTAGCATGGGGTTCTGGATGCCCATGTATTGCTTTATTCAACTGGCAAGGAGACAGAAATCTTCAGCTTTCCCCAGCAATTGGGATGAGTTGTTCTTTCTTTATGGATCCCTGGCAGTTTTGGCCTTGAATATGCTGTGTTCTCATCAGCACATTTTAGAGAGTCCTAGGGCCAAAGCCTGTAACACACTGGGATTTTCTGGCCCGCTTTGGGTTCAGCTGCTGGTGCCTCTTCTCTTGCAGGTGGGTACCAAGGCTGTGGCCATGGACACAAAGGTCACCCTGGCTGCCACCACTGGTCATGCTGTGGACAAGTGAAGGAGAGCTCAGAGTGTTTGTGTGTGCCACCCAGCGACACCTCCCAAAGGAGTTTGCTCAGGACAGTGGCACTCTGAGCATCCAGGTGAGCTCCTGGGAGCCCAGGCCACTGCTTCTGGCTGCTCCATGAGCACAAATGATCCATGAGGATCCACATGATTGATCCCTGCATAGCTTCACTGCCAGCAAACAGCGTGATGGGTGTGAGCTGAGAGGAAGGGATGAGGGAAAATAAAACCGTGCCTTATGTTCCACCCAGGAGTGTGTATGCAAAGTTATTTTGTGCTCGAACAGGAGCAAATTCTGGGAATTGTACTGCTGCCTGCACTTCTGAGGACTTGTGGCCCATGGGGATATGCTCTAAGGGGAAACTCAGTCTGAGCAGTTGCCTCACAGGAGGGTCAAGATGTGTCCCACTTTGTAGGGTCAACAGCCTCTGCTGTCCTCCTTGGTGAAGTCAAACCTGCTCATTGGGGCACATTCCAAAGGGTTTGTGGTCATGCCTCGGAAAGGCTTGGCACCCTGAATATGGCTTCTACCTCCCTGTCGGATATGCATCTGGATTCCAGCCTTGGATGTGTGCACATAGCACACTCATGCTTCTGGGAGCTGCTCTTTGTTTGCAACTCCTACACTTTCTCCAGGTAAACTGTAGTCTCATTATACCCTGCCTGCAAAAGTAGGAGCAAGGCAAGTTAGTAATGTATCTGCAGGAAGTCCAAGAAAAACTCATGGCTCTGATGGGAACAGGAATTGGGAGTATCATTCACCTGGTTTGTGTGTTCTCCATGAAGATGATGTGGGACACAGTGCTCCTGGGGGTGATGCGGGAGCCAGGGGAGTGCCCAGCTCACCAAGGGAAGATCTGGGGACAGTTTGAGCATCAGTAGGAGTCACAAACATAAGTTTGCAATTGTCTGTCCAGAACTGGAGCACAGGAGATGCAACACAGCCAAACTCCCGAATTTGGCTTGTGCAGCCTTGGCAAGGCTCTTTTTAGAAGGAGAGCTTGTCCCATTTTCCATAGGGAAAGGGGGATATATGTATCTCCTGGGCTTGTACACATGCTATCAACCCGTATTTGGGGAAATGGCATCTGTGATGAGGAAGAAGAGGCACTTCCCTGGAAGGGCAGTTGCCAACCTGCTGGCTGCTGCCAGCTGCTTGCCTGGGTGAAGCAGACACACCTTTCTTTACAGAACACATTTGTGTTATTGAGACTGGGAACACCACTGCCCTGGGGGTAACTTTGCTGGTAGGTGTGTGGCTAGGGGCTCCTAATTCTGCCTGAGGAGCTGGGCACAAAGGTCCGACTGTTGGTCACTCAGGGAGAGGAATGCTGCTCCACTGTCAACAGCACGGACTGGTTCTTGCTTTCTGCATTCTCATAGCTGGCTTGTAATAGTAGAAACCTGCACTGTTTGCTTGCTCAGCCTTAGAAGTCTCTCATCTGTTGTTTGTTCCTCTTACAAAGCCAGTTTTGGAACTTCTTCCCAGCAAAGGAGATAGATATCCTTATGCAAATGCTGTTTATAGCTTTCCATTAATCATCCAGAATGGGCTGTCAAACAATCAGAGGAAGGTTAGGCAGTTTAAATCTCCAAGTTGCTGACTCAACTTCATTGAAATTTCAAAGTGAAAGTTTAGTTTGAGTTAACCTTTAATGAAACAAACAGTAACTCATTCTCATCTTTGCTATGTACAGAGTCAGTGCTCAGTGCAGAATGTGATGTAAACCAAAATGCCTAATTTTTTGGGTCTATTTCTTGCCCCCACCTCACTATGTGTGTTGTTTTTTCTCAGAGCCTCCATGCTGTCTTGCAGGGGGAACACATAAGGCCAGCACTACCTTCTAGGCACATAATTTCTGTCTAAAAACATCTTAGTCCTCTCAGACAGAGGAATGTGTTTTCTCTTGGTGTTAGGTATCCCTTACACACCCTGTCGCTGACATTTTCCAAGAAGCTCTTTGTCAGAATTACACCAGTGAGCACATAAACCCTTCAGGGAACTGCAGCTCTCCATGTGACATGGGCAGAGCAGTTTTCTGACAGCTTGGGTCAGGCCCTGGTATTGCGTTTTTCTTTTTGTTAGACTTGAAGGCTCAGTTGGTCCCAGAGATTAGGAAATATTGGCCAGCTACCACTGTGTGTTTGGCCCAGGAGGGCTGTGCATGAGGATATCTTGAAGAACCATGTTCAGAAAAGACTTTTAATGACCTTTGTCAATTTTTTTTTTTTTTGGGGGGGGGGGTAGGTGTGAGTGTCCTACCATTATTTGCCAGCAGCCTTTGCCCTCAGTCTTCATAATTCAGAGTACTTTGCAAATGAATATATCCTTCTGATCTGCTGGAGTCTGACGTTGGACCCCAACAACCATTCCCAAGATGGGCTTCCAGTACTCTGTTGGTAAACAGCCTGGGTCAGGTGGTGGATTAGGAGGTGTAGTTAGTCTGCTGGGCTATATGACATTATTTCTGTCCAGCTGGTCCTTGAGATAGTAAAGGTATTTTCAAGACAGACATGAATGCTGTGCTGACAGAACTGCAGTGGTGGATATTGATATTTTTTCCTCAGGACAAAAGCTCTTGTTGATAAAATTGCCTGTCTCCAAAATTTGGGGAAAAAATTGGGGGTGAACATGAGGAATGGCTTTGGGAGGCAAGAGAAGGAGGATTTACTCTCTCAATAGGGAAAACAGAGTGTAGCTGGAAGAGAAACCATCAAGAACAAGACTCTGGAAAACATGGATGCCTGGAGCCTGAAAGACTCCATGTAGGGCCAGGAGTCAGGCTAGGATATCTCTCCTTTCTTAGAGGCAAACCACAGTGGTGACACAACTGCGCTTGTGGCTCTGTTCCATGAGTGTCATTTTGTCCCAGAAGATCTCAGGAGCAGAGCAGATTCTGGCTCAGATGGGCATCTTGACCTTCCCATGGCAGAAGGGGATTCACAGGGGAGCACTGATGGAAATGCCATGTCAGGATAGATCCTGGCAGATCACATGCAGGGTAGAGGACTTCGTGTGTTTGCAGCCCAGGATGGCTCAGCATCTCCCTGTTTTGAGAGACAAGGGCTTGTTCTGAGTGCTGCTGCTTCCAGCTTCCCTTCACAGGCAGATGAGGCTGATAACAGATATTGTCGATAAGGCAGCGTCAAATTCTCCTTCCAGATAACTGGTGTTCTCATTTATTGTGATTCTCAAGCATCTCTTGACATCATTGTTACAGATGTGGGATCATAAGGCTGGAAAGATGTCCTTCATTTTGGGTCAAACCCCAAGAATAGCTTTCATCTCTTTCAGCTTGCTGACTGCCTACACCTCTGGAATGCTCTGTCAAACTTGGCTGCTGGTCAGCTTGCCACAATTCCATCTTCTCCTTCACTGATAACTCCTGCAGCGTTCCAGTGACACTGAAAAAAGGTGTGAACATTCCCTAGGCAGGGGAACTCTTCTGTAGGGTACCAGCTGGTGGGCCCAGCAAACCTGGTAGTACTTTGTGCCTGCTGTTGCCTTCTCCTCAGTGAAGGCAGCTGATGTGTCCCAGGTGTCCACCAGCTCTCACTGATCATGTGGGACCAGATCCTGCTGTCACATGTGGTTTGATTTGCTAATACAAGATTGGTTATAGCTGGGCTGATCATGTGGTCAAAGATCCTTGGTTGCTTTGGGAAATCCTGAACAGCTCTTGGGATTTTTTTCCAGCATGAGCATTCCAGCATGAGATGCTCAGAAATGAGCAGAAGTGAATGTGGTGTTGCCCTGCAGAATGGGACTTGTCCTGGTCCTGCTGCGATTGCCTGTGCCCGAGAAGCAGACGTGTTTTTCCAACATGGAAGTAACCTGATACCTGAGCAATGGGGTGTGCTGTGGCTGACCTGGTGTTAACTGAAAGGGGAGCTGAAAGGGGACACCTTGTCTGCCCACTGCACACAAAGCTGTAAATCAAATGTCACCACACCCATTAATCTCACCAAGGACAACAGGATATTTCTTAAATTTGCATTTCCCACCAGGCCACTGTGGCCTAGAGCTGTTCTTAGCTTCTAGTACTGTCCTGCTAAATTATGAGAGGCTTCATAATCAGCAGAATGCTAACAAATAAGTGAGGATTTTTTTTTTTCCCCCAGATTATCATCACTGACCTTGATTTTAACCTCTGGTTGTTGCAGAGAAAGTAGTTCGAGTTTTTTAGGTGTTCCTAGTTCCTCTGGGCATCCTCATCTCTGCATGGGAAAGCTGTTCACCCCCACTAACCATCCAAACTTGCTGGAGATAGCTACAGACTGTCAAAAATCCCCTTTTCCCCATTCTCCCTGGAACACAGTCCAGATGTAGATGTCAGGATATGCAGGTTCCTTTCGGGAAACTGAACACGGTGGTGCAAGCTGCCTTCCCTTTTCTACTCTTTCACAACCTCTGCCCTTCTCAACCTCTTATGCCCAACAGCTGCTCATCCTACCCCCAATCCTCATCTGAGGCCAAGCCCAGAGGGAAAGACCTGCAGGGTGTTGCAGGTGCCATTTTCTTTCCTGTACGTGTTTCCAAGTGCACCACAATGGCAGACCTGAGGGCAGCAGGAGCTGGCCTGGGGGGGGAGAGGTAGTTTGGCCCGAAGGAGTTCAGTGGAATTAAACAGCAGTCAGAAAAGGGGCCACTGCCAAATCTGTGTAGCTCTGAGAGCACTGCTGACCCTGGAGGAGCCTCATAGCGCAGCACAGAGAGTCTGGGGAGACTCACACTGAGAATGGGGCCAGGAGGGGGGCCCGCAGGTGGGACCCCTCTGCCCAGTCCCAAGAGAATGGTTGGAGATTTTTGTAAGGACACCTGAGCTCGTCCTGCATATGACACAACCCCTCTGTGATGGCTAAGTTGCAGATCTCCTGGGACACTCGTGCACTCTAACCCCAGGATTAGCTGGCTACCAAACCACAAGCTGTGCTATTTTTTGTCTTAAATAAGACATGTTTCTTAAATGGATGGATAGGAGGTCTCTTCTGTTGCCGCAGTGTCTAACCAGGCCTCCCTGCTTTTGACTGTCCTTGTGGGGGGAGTTGACATGCTCAATGCTTCCTCATTCCTGAGGGTTCAGTGCTTGGGCTCACCACTCCTTAGCTTCGTTCAGTTATTTAAGCAGGACAGCTTGCATATATCATGCAAAGGGCAGGGGCTGTACTGAACAGTGTGGGACCTTCAGCACCTGGTGTTTGGCTTGTCTCCGTAGATGGCATCCCAAGGCCAGGTCATTTTCTGGAGGTATGGCACTATCTGCACCTTCTTTGGGAGAGGGGAGGGAGGGAATTGCATTTTTCAGACTCTTGGGATGTATCACCCTGCTGCTAGGAACTTCCAAGACAGCTGTTCTTTGCACCTTGACTATACTGCACTCACTAAAGGTACTTAAATACCAGTACAGCTTGTTTAATACAATTAGTAAGGCCATGCAAGTATCAGACACCCATGTGCAGGTCATCAGCTGTAGTCAGGATGCCAATGTGTGTCCTACAAACTGTGCATTTGCTAGAATTTGTAGCTCAGGACTGAATGCTGTGGTAGATTGGGGTAGTGATGCTTGAGGAAGGCTCTATTCCTACCATTGTAGGTTGGGGTTTCAACGGCTTGAGGAAGGCACCGCATTCTGTCTGCTGGTCCTCAGACAGTTGCTTATGTTTCCATCACATCAGCTTGCTGTGGGGAGAAAGAAACTTGTCCTCCACAAGTTTCCGTGCAGTGTGGGGCAGGAGTAAGAGCTGGGAAGACATTCTCAAGACATTCTCAAATGCCTCTCATTTCAATGAGCCCATTTCCTTTGGAGCTATTGACCAAGTGCTGGTGAACTACAGTTGGAAAAAGTCATAAACATATCTGCCTCATATCCTCACCTCCTGATTAGTTGAAAATAACCCCCATCAGATGGATAAAATGGCAGACTTTTTCAGCCTCTAGTGAACATGGACTGAGCTTTCATCTAAACCTCATTGCTTGAACAGAGACAGCAACAAGCTGTGTTTTTCCATCCCAAGTGTGGACTTTCCAGGCTGGATGGAGAGGTTCCAGTGGTATGTGAGACAGTCCTGCTGGCATTTATTCTGTGAAAAAGGTTTCAGCTGTTACCACTATCCATCCCATGTGAGCTGAACAGCAGTGGGGAAAAGGACAAGCCACATGTAAACAGAAGAGACATCATACATGAGCTTTGTCACATGGGGAAGAAGTAAATAGCAATATTGTCTGCACCTTTTCACTGACAGAAGTGAGGTTGCCTGTAGGCACAATGTCACACAGTGTAAATATTCCCTGGGCACTGTATTCCTCATGTGTCTGGAATGCACACAACAACCAGCTCTGTTATTCTCCAGAAGCAGCCCAGCCAGCCTTTGTCACGGAAATGAAATAACTGATGGGTGTGAAAAAATGCACATCTATCCCTTGCTGCTCTGAAAACCTTCCTCCCACTCTGCCGGTGCCTCTGCCTGCCCTGGCAGGCAGCAGCAGGTTACTGGGAGAAGCAGGCTTCCTTCAGGGACATTTGCTCTTCAGGCTAATCCTGAAATGCAGAAACAGACCGGAGAGAGGGGTGAATTTTCCAGGAAGCTTCAGAGAAGCAGTGGAAGATTTCTGCTGATTTCAGGAAAAAAGCAAAACCAACCAAGGAAACAAAACCAAAATCAAAACCAAAAAATCCCCAACAAAAACAACAGAAGTTGTTCAGCACTCCCTGAAGTGCTGAAGAAAGTTGGGTTCTGCAATCATCAGCTGCATATTCAAATAGAAATCCTGCTGTTTTGGTTTATCACTGCCATGCTGTTTCTTTTCCATAGTGAACTTTGATATAAGGAGGAAGGCAAGGGACCTTCAATATCTTAATCTTCCAGTTCTTTTGACCCTCTAAGCCCATTCCTGAGGGAAAGCTTAGTCCAAGTGGAGCTAGAGATCGGGAGGATTAGGACTGCTGCCTATCACAGCCAGGCTGCAAGACTCTCCCTGTTCCTGGGCTGTGCTCAGCAGCATTCAGGCAGGGAATGAATGGATGAATTCAATGCCAAATTTGATTCCAAGTTTGGCTGATGAGTAACAAGACTATGGAAAGGAGGGTAGGATGCATGGAGCAGCATCCCACAGGCTGTCAAATTGGTGCTGGGAACTAAGGGTGGTGTCAGGACTCCAACTGGTGCATCCTCAACCACCTGCATCAGTCTGTTTCCATGCCTTTAAAACAGTAGAGGTACCAGGGCTGCTGACACACAGAAAATTCCTTTTTGCTGGAATTGCTTGAAGTGGACTGCTGAAAAACACAGCTACCGCCAGCATGTGGCTGGGATACCAGGTTCCTTTTGTTCACTCTGCATTCCAGATCTACTTGCTACACACAGTGGGCTCACAGGCAAATCTTTGTAAGGATCTTGTGATTCCTGGATCTTGCAGTTTCTGCAGAGGAAACTCCAGAGGAACTAATTTCTCCTTGTCCCTTGCAAGGGATGTTGAAGTGGGCAGTGGCATCTGTATACCCAAAATTGCTGTTCCCCCTGTAACAAATGAGCAGCTTTTTCAATCAGCCCTGCTGGTACCCTGAAGCAGGGGTGGGTAGCACCTCTCTGGGTGCATAGCTAGCAATGCTTTGCAGCCATGGGGGCAGGTGGCACCAGCAGAGGACAAAAGCGTTGGTGTGGCCTGTTTGTGCTGGTTTGTGTTTGTCTGTGAGTAAGCTGAGGATGGTTTTGGCCAAAAGAGTGTAAGGGCAGAGGTGGTGTTAAGGCCAGAGGGTCCGTTCAAGGACCAGAGGCAAGTGTGGTGGTACTTGAAGCATTCAGGGACTGCACAGGAGGACATCCTGGCTGCTTGTCCTCCTGCCATACCTCCCAGCATTTACTGTAACCCTCTGGCATCGTCCCTTGGCTCTGAGCAATTTCTTTCCTGCCTATCCTTGGGAAGAAGGATTGTAAGATATACAGATAAAGGTGAGTCACCACTGTTGCTGACAGCACAGTGTGGCTGCTGCTTGTTTTGTGCTTCCCAGGTGTGAGAGCTGAGGCTGGTCATGGCAACATTGGCTGAGTTTATAGCAACTATCTTGCTCTGGGATCAGCTCCCAGAGTGGAAATTGGTAGAGCTCCTCAAGGAGATGGATGTTATTCAGCATACATAAGACGTCTGGCATCTTCCCTGGAACAGGAAAGCACAGGCTGTCCCACGGTGAGCGTGGCTGCGACCTTGAGTGACTCGGGGTTGAGCCCCGTGGGACATGGCAAGACTTTCCTGGGAGGGGTCACGCTGCAGGAGCCATCAAAGTCCCCATCCTGCAGGCCCCTGTGGGAGGCAGTGGCTGGTGATGGGTCCCCAGCTGCCTGGTGCCCATGGCTGGATGATATCCATGGCATTCCTCCCAGTAGGGTCAGCTGTGACCACAGCACCAACAGGGAGTAGGGGTAGAACTGCTGTCCATCCTGGCCATAAGTGAAAGCTGGTGACAATGGGGAAGAAGCCAAACATGAAATCTCCCAGCTCTGACGACATCTGGACAGAGCTTGGTATGGGTGTGGATGAGTATGTGGATTTGTATGAACCCTTATCTGGACTTACCACATATTTTGGTGAAATAGAATTCTGATCCCTTCTTAGCATGTGCAAACAGGGCTTCCTCAGACAACTTCCCAGTGGCTTTAAGGATGAGGAAAGGAGACAGTGGGAGGGCAAACAAGTCTGCAACATCTCCCCTTCTCTCCATTCCCTCTTTCAACCCATCTTCCCTTTCTCCCTTCCCTGCTGTTCCCTGCAGGAGAGGCTTGTTCACATGGTACGATTCCCTAAATTTCCATACCAGCCCTATGATCATGGCATCTGTGGAAATTGAGCAAGTCACAGATGCAGGCACACATCAGTGGTGGGAGGAGTCCATGGCTGTAGGGACTCTCCTGCAGGAGGCTGCCCAGTGTGGTGGGAAAGTGTGCTGCAAACCAGCAAATGCTGCTGAAGCAGAGCAGTTGATTTCGCATGGCCAGAAGGGCCATGACCTCTCACAGCCTGCAGCTCGCAGAGCTTCTCCTCTGTGAGGAGTCTCTGTGAGACTGCTGGGCATGAGCAGGAGTTGCTTGCTCCAGGATGTATCTGTGGGTTTTGTGGGGAGCTGCTTCAGGGCTTGCTCTGCTTGGGAGCTGAGTTTGCTGCCACAACCCCCTCAGTCCACAGGAAAATGTGCCTGTGACCACATGAGAGCTCCACTGGCTGTGGTGGGAGGCTGTACCCAGCTGTGCTTCTGGATCTGTCCAAGCTGGGCTGTGCTGGAGAGGTCGTACTTAGCACGGCTGGAGTTGTGCTGACCCATGATGTGCTGCCTTTCTTCTCCTCTGGCACGGCTGCTCCACCTGTGTGTCTTGACAAGTGCTCCTCTCCTCCTCAGTCTCTCATTCAACAGCTCATTACCCATCTCCACATTAAGCATCCCAAATCCAACCAGCTCCAAAAATGGCCGTTTCCAGACCCATCCTGCACATTCCCTGCCTTGTACCTGGTGTCTCCTGGGGTTAGGGGCCACTCTGCTCTGCTCACTCTTTGGTCCCTCGCAAGCACCAGCAGGGACTGCCTGACTTGCCTATGCACCAGGGAATGCAGAGAGGAGCATCCTCCACTGGGGCCAGCTGACTGCTCTCGAAGGTAAAGCCTGGGTCTCCTGCCACATGGTCCCCCACTGTTGATGGCAAGTGCTGCTCACCTGAATGTTTGTCACCATTGTGGTCATGTGCTCCACCCCTCTGCCATATTCGGGGTCTGTGGCTCACCTGCCTGCACCTCCTTCCTGCAGATGACTCTGCAATGCAGACATGGCCTGTGAAGCAGGTGGGCTGCGTGGTAATGTTGTCCTTCCCTTTTTCCCCAACAGCATGACTACAGTCATTATCATCCTGGCTGCAGTGATTGCCCTGATCATTGGTTTTGGTGTCTCAGGTATGTGACTGCTCAGATTTCTTGCTTTTACTGGTGGGGTGATGAATTTCTACCCTGCCTCTGCCTCTGTGTGTCCATCCTGCGCACAGGCTGAGGTGTGATCATGTGTGGAAGTGCTACCTACCACCCTGTAACAAAGGGAACCTTCTACAGTTCCCTCAGAGGCAACAAAAATGTGTTGCTTTGGTGTTGTCCAAAATGTAGCCTCCTTGGCATGTGCTGAGTGAGGATAGGTAGGGAAGGGCTGCATGGGAAAGAGGACCTGGCTCTGGGAATTCTCACAGCTTAGGATTTGAAATGCTGACTTTTCTTAAATGAAAAAAAAGTTTGGATTTCAGTAACAGGGAAAGAGCTGCTATTTCTCTGCCAGCATTATGCCTTGCAATCACATTTATTTTGCATAAAGGGAGGGAGGTCCTGACTAAGAAAAGACACAAAAATCATGCTCTTCTGGCAGCTGCAAAGAGAAGAATCCCTGATACGTATAAGTAAACAAGAAAATACCACATGAATTCTTCTCAAACAACTAAGAACAGCTACTTTTTGAAGCACTCTTTTGGTAAAGAAATACTCCTGTGCTTTATCTTGGTGTACAACCCATGGGAGCTGACCTCTGCTAGCAGCACTGGTAGCTGCCATTGGTGGCCTTGCCGTGTGCCAGTGCCTGTTCAACCTCAGGTTTGGCCCATGACAGCCACAGAGCAGTCTGGCCTTTCTCCAGACTTGCTGCCTCACCTTTCTCCAGCCTCCTTGCTCTCTCCTTGCAGGAAAACACTCCATCAGTGTGACAGCACTGACGTCTGCAGGGAACATTGGCCAGCACAGCATCCTGGGCTGCACTTTCGAGCCCGACATCCGGATGGACAGCATAGCAATCCAGTGGGCCAAGGAGGGGGTGGCTGGGCTGGTTCACGAGTTTAGAGGTGGAAAGGATCACCTGCAAGAGCAAGATCCATCGTTTCAGGGCCGCACAGCCATGTTTGCAGACCAGGTGATCGGCGGGAATGCTTCCCTGGAGCTGAGGGATGTGCAACTCTCCGATGCTGGCACCTACCGGTGCTCTGTCATCACGGCCAGAGGGAGCGGGGCAGCGGTGCTGCGGTACAGGACAGGAGGTGAGGGCTACAAGGAACAAAATCCTGCTGCAAAATACGTGCTAGTGCAGCTTGGTTGAACCTACCTGTGCTTATGATGGTGCTGCACCCCTGAGTAGGGTATTTTTCTGGCTTTTACAGGGATATTTATGGCCTTACCCACTCTTTTGACACCATTGTTCCAGAAAAGGTTATAATTTTGATAACATAGTAGCTTTTTCTCACTAGAATTAGGATGTATCTCCAGCCAGAAGTGCTGCATAGTAAAAATTGTAGTGTATTTAATATATTTTTCTCTGTTTTTCCAAAGTATTCAGTTTTTTAAAATTACTATCAAGGCAACAAGCCTCTGATATCATAGTTATCTGAAATACTACATGTTTACAAGAGTCAGTCCTCCAGGGGAGATCTGGAAACGACCAGACCTTCAGCCTGTTCCAGTGAGATGAATTTGGCTGTAATAACAATTCACCTCCCAAGGGGTCACCTCATGTTGAGTCTGATGGATGAACCACTTGAGGGTCCCCTCCAGACTGCAGTCTTTGCACCCTCCCTCTCATCCCTGTGGCCAGAATTGCTGCCCTACAGCTCAAATTGGGCGAGGAAAAGCCCTCAGACCTCTCCCAATGAGAAAGGGTTTTGGCTCAAGCCTGAGGGTTGCAAATATTCCATGGGGACTTGGTCCCCTACCCCTCCTTGAAATCTTGTGGATCTGCCTGTTTTTGTGTTGCTTGATTGGATGTTTAAAGTAATCCACACTGAAAAGGCATTAGAAAGAACATGTGAAATGCTGTAATGGGTTTTATTTCCAATGTAGCTGTAATAACTGTTCTGTGTGGAAAGACAGAGATGTTCCCTGTAGCTGATTTTCTTTAGCTTTCCCTTTTACCAGTTCACCTCCAGGTCCTACCACCCAAAGCCAAGGCCGATGAGTACAAAAGGCAAGTGTCCTGTGCTTTGGCTGTGTACAGCCCTCCTTATTCCAGGTCTGCAGGGGATTGCTCAAAAGAGGAAATGGCCTCAAGTTGCACCAGGGGAAGTTTATATTTCATATTAAGAAAAATTTGTTCATGGAAAGGGTTATCAAGGCCTGGAACAGGCTGCCCAGGGAGGTGGTGGAATTACCTGCTATCCCTAGAGATTTAAAATGTGTGCATTTATGGTTATGGTATAGTGGTGGACTTAGTGCTGGGTTAACAGTTGGACTTAATCTTAAAGGCCTCTTCCAACCTTAACAATTCTGCAGTTCTGTGAAGCTGTAGGTGTTGGTCAGGCCCCCTTCTCAGTGTGGAGAGGGTGAATAATCTTTCCCGTTATTAAGACAAACTAAAAGACACTAAAGCTGTTCCAGGACCTCAGCAGATCCTGTCAAGCCAGACTGCCATGTCCTAGGAGTCCTTAGATCCCCTGTAGTCATCCTCCCATGGCCCAGCCTGTACAGAGCTCTGTCTGAGCCTGTTCTTGGCTTGGCTGCAGGCACTGCTGTGACGCTAAGCAGCCTAAGCCTAGAAATACCTGGGAGTGGCAGGAGCAGTTGGGTATTTCATGCCCAGTTCCTATCACTTGCCTTGTTTTGACTCTCTCCCTGTTTTCCCTCCCAAAGCCTTCAGCATCCCCATGGTGCAGGTGGAGAGCAGCAGCCGTGGGGACACGCTGCAGTGCACAGCCCCGCGCTGGTTCCCTCGCCCTGCCGTGTGCTGGACGGCCTACGGTGACACTGGGGAACACCTGCCCCACACTGCCAACACCAGCTATGAGCTGAACCCTGAAAACATCACTGTGAGGGTGGTTTCCCTCCTGCACAACGTCACTGCTAATGCCACCTACACCTGCATGATTGAAAACAGCATTGCCAAGGCTATGGGCAACATCAGAGTGACAGGTAGGGTTCAACATCACCCAGAGACCCCAGGCATGGGGGAGAGGAGTTGAAACAGTGTTCCTGGTGCACCCGGGGGTTCCTCCAGCACCTCGTCAATCAAGAAAGGGACTGAAAGCATGGCTAATCCAACCACTTCTCCCTCTGTCCCTGGGATGGAGGAAAGGGTCTGTGTTTGGTCCTGCTACTTCATATGCTTCCCATGGTATTGATTGTCACCTAGGCATGGGGACAGAACTGTCAGGGGACCAGAAGGAGGGACACACTTCAAAGGAGTGTGTATTACTTTGGAATGTTAACCAAAACCAAACCAACCAACCAAACCCCACATCTTTTGACACACTCTTTAGCAGTTCAGCTTAGATCCTATTTGAGTACCAAACCAACAGGCCCCTTTAGCTGTAATTAATGACACTGCCTCTGACTCTAGCCCAATCCCTTTGTTTAAAAGGCCATTTTACTCACAGAAAATCAAACTTTCCAAAAGTCCTGAGTATCTTCTGCTGTTCTACATGAGAGGGGTCATAATGCTTCTACAGCCAGGACTTCATTGCTATCGGTCTCTGGTACAAGAAGCAGGGTCTATCTTCATTCATATTCAGAAAAATGGGAAGGAATAAATACACACACTTTATTTGCCTTCCCTGCTATGTTCCTGTTCTGGTAGCCTCTCACTGTTTTTCTGCTACAGATTTCAGCATTACAAAGGTGACCAACTTGCAGCTGGTGAACCTGAATGCAGAGTCAGTGTCATCCTCATTTCCGGCCTGTCACTGGATGCTTCTGCTTTCCTTGTACCTGCTGTCAATATAAAGCCCCTATAAAGGAATTGGAAACTCTACTGGACGTGGAGGTAAGCTTGAAAAGAGAAACTCGTAAGCATATATGTTCAATATGTGTAGAGCCTCTTGCTGAGTTTGGCTACAGCAGCAGACCTATCCCAAGCCTGCCAGAATGAGAGAATATGTCTTTCCCCTCTGCCCATCCTTTCCCCATCCCCACCTTTAGGTAGGATACATGGCTTGTCCCTCCCACAGGCTCCCTGATGGCTTCTCCCATCACTTTCTGCAACCTTAGAGATCCTTCTCTTGCACCATCAACTGTCAGCTCTTACTTATCCCCTAGTTCTCTTTCCTGTGCACCCTCTGGACCTGGGCTATGGTTTATGGCTGCAAGGCAGCATGAGCTTTTTCCTCTCCCTGCTCACGAGACCGGCTGCAGTAAAAGCGTTTCCTGCTCCCACTTTGTTCAGACAAATCCACAGTACAGTGCAGTGTCTGCAGTAAATACTTACAGACACCTTGAACATGGCTAGAGGGAGCTGCCAGCCTGAGCAATCCCCTGCAGACCTGGAATAAGGAGGGCTGTACACAGCCAAAGCACAGGACACTTGCCTTTTGTACTCATCGGCCTTGGCTTTGGGTGGTAGGACCTGGAGGTGAACTGGTAAAAGGGAAAGCTAAAGAAAATCAGCTACAGGGAACATCTCTGTCTTTCCACACAGAACAGTTATTACAGCTACACTGGTGGCAGGACTCTGTTCAGGCTTTCCTCCCTCTGGGGCTGAGAACTTTAAGAGTTCCTGCCAGTTCCAGAGCACACAGTAGCACAAACATGAAGTTAGATGATTTCTCTTGTGTTATTATTTCTTACCCACACCAACAACAGGATACTTTGTTTGGCTTCACAAGGCATGTGATAAGAATTGTGTAAAGGAAAAGTTCTGATTGCAGGACAAGGTAAGTTCCCTTGTCTGATCTGACACAGTGACCAGAGCTTTGACCATGGGCAGAAGTTCAGACACAAACAGGAAAAGGGTTTCCTGCAATACAGCTGAGAACTGCTCCTTCAGAGTACTAAAAGCAAGCAGATCTTAACTCCCCCCAAACAGATTTGATTCACCCATCTCTTAGCTTGTGATTCTCTGACTGTACGAACAAAATTATAAATAAGAGAGCCAGTTAATCTCCTCCATCTTCTTGGAATGCTAAAATCAAACTCCCTGTCTGAAAAAGATGTGAATGGCAGAACAGCAATGGGTTAGAAAACTGCCAACAGGCTTGGAATATCCTGGCAAAGGCAGACCACATCTAAAGTCCTGTATGAGGAGTGATGATTGCATTTGTAATGTGAAATAAAAGAGGAACAGATAAGTAGACAGCAGACAGAAAACTAACATACAGAATGAGGAGGAAAAGGAGATTTGTAAGATACTACTGGAAAGTTCAAATTCAGAAGCAAAGTTATTAAATTCAGATATAACTTTAGAGCCAAATTTTGGTTTTTTTAAAATAGCTGTTATCTGGCACTTCCTATCTATTTTTGTAGCACTGCCTGTTAGTCATATTTTAGGAGTACTTTCAGTTGCACTTTTTAGTCCGATTTGATCTCTTTGGCTTATCACAGTCAACATTTTCCTCAGGCTGAGATAGTTTATTTTGGGTTTTTTTTTGTTTTCTTTTCTTTCTGGAGGGTGGAGAGTAAGCTTTAGTAAAATCTTTACTAAATCTTTAATTTAGTTTTGCAGAAAGCACCTACAGAAAAAAAGGTTGTCACAGCAGAACTTGCAGAGACCTTTGCTTTAAGCTATTTTGGCAACCTTTTAGGATGGAGTCTCAGAACTTTATTGAATGGTGGCACCTGTCAGGTCTTGTGCCACTCACTTTGGTCTCAAAAGTGGAGAGCAGGCCTTGAGGGGGAAGATACTTCACCCCTCAATAAACCCAGTGCCTGTATCACAGCTCAGTGCATGCCTCTTCTTACCAGCCCCACCTAATGTTCAGGTGGCTGTTCATAAACTGCAAAACAATGCCCAAATAATCTTGTCATTTAGTATCATGATCTCCAAACAGCAACTTAACTCACTTTCCTTACTCACTTTCCTTCTTGAAGGAGATGCTTTTAAAGTGTAATTTTAATAATTTCAATTAGGTTAAGAAGACCATATCCTGTGGGAACTGTATAGTTTTGTTAATGGTCACCATATAGCAAACAATGGTCACCTCAATACTAAAATAGAAACTGAAACAGTGTTCTTTAAGTAGTATTTTAATAGCTTTATTTAGTAGATACTACCACACAAAATGCACACATTGTGTGCCCCAGGCCCAAGGCAATAGCTGTCACATAGGGAGCACTGAACATCTCTCTTCCAAAATGTAGCCCAGTATCACTGGTCGACAATGGCCCAGAGTGGCCATTCAGGAAATCTGCAAATCACAGCAGCTGCTTGTCTGTACCCTGTGCTCACAGACTCGTGCTCCCACTGGAAAGGAGATTTTAAAAGCTCCTGCTCCCAGTAGGTATTTCCATAATTCCTCTCCCACTGGGAGAGATATTAAGCAGTGGCTCCCACTCAGCAGGAACTGGATGTCCTCCTCATCCTCTGGCTGTTCAGGTAGCGTAAGGCATCTTGTCCCACTTCCTCCACCTTGAGGCACAGCAGGCTCGGACGAGGCCCCACTTGTGACACGAACTCCACTTCACCACAGCGAAAATTCCGCAGCTGCAGGGGAGCTGCAGGGGAAAGATACAACGGGTAACAAGTCAGTACAGGGCTCTGGCTCTGCTCTGGCACACAGCTGCAGAAGTTGCTGGGAGAGAGAAGGCCTTGCAGCAGCTCCTTGGCATCTGCTAAACCTCAAAGCACAGCACGATGAATAATTCCAGGATGTAGGCAGATGAATGCATTTTTCCAGCATCCCTCCAACTTGGAGGAAACAGACATTCTATACTGTGAAATGCTGTGAACTATGTGCTGTTTACAGAGCTGATGCACTGAGTATTGTATCCTCTATCAGTATCAGCAACCTGCCTTTATGGACAGTGTACATGAGCGCCAGAAACAGCCTCCATGCAGAGCATCCTCTTGTGGGCTTAGCAAATAAACCCCTGCAGCACCTGGACTCAAATTTAAGCACTAGGTACTTGTGCAAACAGTGTGAAGAACTGGTGTGAAGAATGCCCCCTTAACACAGCAACTGCACAGTTGTCCCAGCATGAGCTCGGAATCTCAGCATGCATGAATTCAAAACACTTCAGTGCTGATTTGCAGGTGAGGATTTCCAGGCCTAGTATTGACCCTATGTGCTGTCCTGTCTAAAGTAAAAGCCCACTTGATTTGAGAGGTCTGCACAATAACTCTGGCTGATCAGAATCTTGTCCCAGACAAGGACTGGGAATCTTTCTCAAAAACAGCTTTATGTTTCTGTGTGAAGTAGAAAAATTAATGGATGTTGTTTTAGTCATTTCCGTAATATTATTTCTCTATTTTTGTAACCATGGATCTACTAAGGCACAACTTAGTTCTACACTACAGAATTCAAAATTCCAGGAAAATCTTTCAAAGATCTTGCTTTGTGGGCAGTGAAGGCAGCTCTCCTTCCCCAGCCTGGTGAGATGCCTCCTTCCTTCCTTCCCACACTAAATACTAGGAAAAGCAGCAGTACTGGCTTACCAGGCTGCAGGATCTTGGAGGGCTTCCTGTCTAGACTGAAATCCAGCAGGATAGGGCGACATATGAGAGGACTCCTGCACAGACTCCTTAGGTAGCAAGCAACGAGATCCTCGGGTTCCTCTAGACACTGAGGAAGGAAAGAGTGTGTTGCCACGGGGTGTTCAGAGGGAGGCAGGGAAGCTCTGAAAGATCCAGAGCAAAGGGAAATCCTGTCCAGCCAAGACTTGAGCCCACCACACTGCAATTGCTGCTGGAGTAACCCACTCACCCCTGTGCCAGGAGCTTCCCCATGCTGAATGCACACGCTGCCCCTGCTCTGCACACAGTTCTGCACAGCTTCCCACTCGAGAAGGCTGAGGCCCAGCACTGCTGCCACATGTTCATTCCTGCACAGCACCACAGCTTCACCTGTTCCGTCCTCCACCAGCACCCTGTACAGAGAGCAGGCAGGCTGGGATCAGAGGGAGGGCAGGACAGTGCCTGGCTCCCTAACAATGGTCACAACCCTGACAACAGATCTCAGGAGAGTTTGTTCACATCTCAGAAGATGTGATAACTCCATCTTTGCTGTTCTGTCCACATCCCATCCTTGATATGATCTTCCCCCTCCTGTTTGTGGTGTAATTTGTTCCCTCCTCCCACACCCAATCCCTACAGCACTTACCGTGCACTAGCTTGCCTCACTCCTGTTTGTGATGGACAGGGAGGATTGTGTCGGGTGCATCTCCCCTGAAGGAAGAATAAAACTACAGCTATGTATGGGTGGTGTGAGAAGGGGAAGGGCCACTGCTTATTTTAACCCTTTCCTAAATAAATATGCAAAGGTGTAAAGAATTTCACTGCATTTCCAAGGAGTGTCCTGGAAAAAGTTTATATGGGGAGAAAAATCACCTGCTGCAAGGTGCTGATCCCCAATAGCAGTGAACATGGGAAGAGCAGAGCATTAACAGAGGAGGATTTTCCTCTTCAGTGTCCTCACTTCACCCCGAGTCCTACCTGCCAGTCTGCCTGGCATAAGATACATACTTCTAATCAGTTATCACTTTGGTCCCTTTCTAATATGCGAATCCTTCTCACACACTGGAAAAGAGGGTCTGCAATTGAGATAGGAACGCCCACTTCTTTTACATGGTAGCAAAGGATGTGTGAAGGTAAAAAATATGCAAGACCTCTCACAAATTATCTTTGTGGAAGCTTGAATACCTCCTTGAAGATGCAGCTGCAAAGTGAGCAAACCCACTGCAGGCACACAGTCAATACACAGGACAAGTGGCATAAAATCCGGGCCTGGAGCAGGTTTTGCAGCTGAGATCTCAAACTGGATAGAAATACTAGTGAGGGGGATGAGGCTTCTCCTGCAGGACTAGAAGAAATAGGAATTTGAGACGCTTGGAACACAGAAGCCTTTCCTGGGACACTGTAAGATGAGAACAGACCCAACACTTACCTAGAAGGAAAAGGTACGTGAGAAGCTGGCAGAGATACGATGCTCACACAGCTGGAGGCAATGTATGTGCAATAAACATTATGGAATCTGCAATATGAAAGAGCAGAAAGAGCTTACAGAAACCAAACACTCAGTTTTCTTGGGATGACTGGGCTGAGCTTCATTTGTAACATGGTAGGAAAATAATTTATGGTAAGGAATTGGGAGACATGAAGTGTGGACAAGGGATGAGCAAAGTCCACATGGGAGGTCAGATGAAGAGATGGTTTCAAAGACAGCAAGAGAGATCAGAGACAGGATCAGGGCTCTAAAGACAGGAGGACCTTGAGATCTTGCGTTCCAAATTCTGGAAGAGGATCTTGGCTCCAGGTAGCAAACCCCAGAGATGCTGCAGGTAGGTGGCAGTAATGTAAACGTCCATCACAACAGGGGAGCCTGGAGCAGCTGAGACACAGAGCTTCACGCTGTGATCCCTGGACAGCAGAGTCTCTGAGGAGGCACAGAACCACAAACCATGAGCTCACTCACACAGACAGCATGGCCTGCCACTGAGCTGGGCCTGCTAGAGGGGTTTTTCCTCCCATCACAATGAGGCTATCACAGCCCCACCTCCCAGATTTTCCAGGTACCACATTCCCATCTCCACATATGCAGTGTGCAGTTTCCTAGCCCTACGACATGCAACAGGGTGCAACATCCTGGCATTCTTCCACTATTCCCAGACACAGCAGCACAGTTAGCCAAGTCCATTGGCTCTTTCAAACAGCAGGAATCAAGAACCAATCTGTTGCTTCTCGACAGGCTGCCACAATCTTACCTTTCTGCTTTGGAAGGCCAACAGTCACAGGTGGCTTCTCATTCTTGGGAGAGGCACACAAGGTCCTCTCCATGACCTCACCACAGAAAGAAACAAGGGAACCTGTGAAACTGAGAGCAGACCAGGATTTTTGTCCTGCCTGAAGACAAAGGGAGTAGAAGGCCTGACTTCAAGATTGCCACAAAGTAGAGCACTGTTGGTTAAGACCAGTTTCTGGGGAACTTGCTCTTGAGCACCTGAGCTACTGGACTGAGGGCAGCTTGCTGCAGCCTACCCCTCCCAGGGACAAGAGGCCTGTTTACCTTGCTTTCTGCTGCTTCAGGCTCAGCAGTGAAGAAGGGTGAGGCATTACAGCCTTCCTATCTGCTAAACTCCTAATTGTTTTTCTGAATTAGAGAAAGAAGCCAAGCAAAGGAAACAGTTTATCATACAGCACTGGTGAAAATTCCAGTGTACATGCATTATCACTCCAGATTAAACATGCTTTGAACAGAAAAGCTTCTAACCTTAGTATTTGTTTGAGCAAAGTATGCTAAAGCAATCTAAAAACAAAAAAATCATACATTCAGTCTCATTTCCTTGCTGTGCTTCTTTCCACTTTGGCAGACACCTTTGGGACCTAGTCCACACCAGCAATAGCTGAACCATCTTCTAGACACCATTTTGCAGTCTTGTCACCTACAATCCCTTTAGCTTTGATAACCAGGATGGGAGAAGTCTGGACTACTTGCACACAGGCAGATTTCCAAACCATATTCCTAGGGTGGGTATTTCATCGCAGTTTAATATAGCACTGCTCCCAATAAAAGTTAACAAAGAGCCATTCCCTAGGACACAGTCACTTGTAATTTGGGGTAGACCAACATACCTGCTGCTAAGCACTTCTGGAATGGAGGAAGTCCTCTGGTCCATGCCTGTCAGCATTGACACAGCTGTCAGCTGGAAGTGACGGAGACACAGCCTCAGACGGGTTGCAGTTTACAGGCATCCCCAGCCAGAGCACAAAAGACAAGCTATGCACACTCAGAGCTAGGTCAAGCAACTCATGCTTCCTTCTCCAGATGAATTCTGAAGCAGGAAAATGTGAAGCCCAGCAGCAGCCTCTGATTGAACTTAGCGCAGAACAGTCTCATCAACAAGATACTCTGTATTAATAATTTTCTAGCTAGTTCTGGAGAGATCTACACGTAGCCTGTGAAAGCCCCAGGCAATAAGGCACTGCATACCTGGCGCTCAGGCAGACAGGAGATCCAGGTCTCATGCTGTAAGTACCAGCTATCTTGGACAGGCAGGCACAGGGGGCAGGATGGCCTGTTCGGGAATGTTGCTGGCACAGGTGGAAAACAGAGCTTGTCAAACACTTCCAAGTCCTGAGATAAGAGTGGTAAGGCAAGAGAGAAGACTATTAGAAGGAAGGAGATTGAAGTTATATAGGGAAAAAGTGAAGAACAACGGTTTACAGAACAACAAAAAAAATTCCACTAAACTCAGAGCTCTGAGAATTTTAATCAAACACAGAACATAAGCAGTTTCTTGGCAAGACAGAAGGAAATTCCAAGCCTCGAAAACAGCTTAGTCACCCTCTGACTCCTCAACTCCCACATGCAGTTCAGCAAAAGTCTCCAAGAGAGAGCAGCATTCTTCTCTCTTACCGAGCAGCAGGGCACAATGAAGCGATACAGTCCATCTACATGCAGGAATGGAAACCATCGCAGAGACTTTCCCATGAAGAGTAGCAGTGCCTGGTGGGGGAAGGGAGGAGAGAGAGAGAAGGTGATGAGAACTGTTAGGTATGGAATGAAAAATACAGCAAAAAGAAAGGAAGCCCCATGCAGAGGATGTCTTGATTGAGAAGCAAAGTTAGCACCACCAAGAGCAAGAGAAGGCAGATGCATTTACAGGAAGGTGACAGAGAGGAGATGGAATTTCCTCTGGGTATAAGAAGGAATTTGCCTGCACAAACACACAACTGTACCCAACACAAAAATCACTTTCCCGGCGATACTGAATTACCGCACAGGCTCGCTGAGGAGCCAGCTCCCAGACTTATCAAACTACACCCCAAAACTGCCTCACTTCTTGCTGTGTCACGCCCTCTTCTCCATTACAGCCAGTCTCCTCCAGCTCTGGTAGATTCTCAATTTCTCTGGGGTGGTCCCAGAGACATGGTCTGCCCAGCCACAGCACTGTGGCTTGGAAACTGCACTGCAGCTCCTTTAGCTGTGCTTCTTTATCTTCTTCTCCGGGCGGTTGGTAATTGCGCGACATGAGGCCCTCTTTCTGGGTAACCAAGAACAGGTGAGATACACAGCTCGTTGTTCTGGTGGTGCCCTGGCCCCCTTGACAGTTCTCATCTCTGCCAGTATCTGCCTTGGGATCCTCCAATTTCAGCATTTTTGCCTCTGGGGTTTCCAGCCTTGTGCTGCCATCTTTCTTCTTCCTCAAAGAGGAGCTGTTTCCACTCCTAAGGCCTTTCTGGATTTGTCCTTCAGCAGCATGGAGAACCTGAACATCCTCAAAGTAGAACTGCACATAGACACTGAAATGACAAATGGTAACAGTGAAACTCCCTGTTCCTGACACATGGTTGTCCAAAACAACTGTTTATCTGGGAAAAGCACTTCTGCTGAGTGTCCCAAGAAAAGAGTGGGAAAGAGTGAAGAGGAGGGCAGCTCCCAGGCTGCATGTATTCTGAACAAAAGGGAGATGGTGGGTTTGTTGCTGAGAAAGAGCTCATTTTATGCAAAGAGCAAAGAACAGTTGCTTTGCCACTGAAATGCTATGTTGGTAAGAAGCCTTACCATAATCCAAAATATTCATGGAACTGGAAAGTGATGATTTAACCTGCACACTAAATAAAGGGACTCACCTAGTTTTTTTCTCTCTCACATGCTTCAGATTTTCCAGGTGTTCCCAGGAGGGAAAATCAGTCTTAAGGAATCTCTCCACTACAAGCTGGTAGTTTTCCACCTGCAAGAGTGATCCTGCAAACACATCAGAGAAAAGAGCTGAGCTAAATAAAAAGAGAACATAAAAACAGTAAGGTCAATATCCTCATTTTAAAGTCATGAGGTCAGGCAGTGACAGTTCAGCATCTCCACACCACGTCTCTTCCTCGTTTTGAAGCTGGAAGGCAGAAGAGCAAAAGCTCAGCACTCAAATACAGTTTAGTGGGACATACCTATGAGAGCTGTCTGGGCAAAGGGGCTACCATCCTTACGGGAGATCACACAGGGAAGTGTGCTGCTCTTGTCCTGCAGCTGGAGGGAACTGGTCCTGGAGGAGACCCTCAGCACACCCAGAAGTATCTACAACAGAAAGGAAGCTGCAAAGAGCATCAAACAATTCCTATCTTTGAAAGCCATACATCAAAGTGTGTGTAGCAGCAGCTCAAATTCAGTCTGTTTTCAACACAGTGAGAAAAGCAGTGTCATTTCCTAAGAGCAGGAAGAGGCATGCACTGCACAGGGTGCTGGAAGGCATGGTGAGAACCAGGAGCTCTCAAGGCACAGACAGGAAAGGGAACAAGGCACTTACCAGCTGGGGCTGGAAACTTCCTGCTGAGAGTGTGCAGTAGGACCAGGCCAGTCTGCGATTCAGCTCCTGGGTGCCCATATACTGTGCCTCCAAGGGGGAAAGCAACTGTGATGGACTGAAGCCTTCCCAGCTCCTCTGTTCTGCTACACGGCAAACTGTAGACAGAGATGGGGCCTGGCACGGAGGGTTCAGAGTCAAATACTATGAACAAAAGAGAGAAAGAACAAATCAGCTGAGTTTCTTCCCATCACACCAACAGGAAACAGCTCACAGAACTTTTACTCACTTTCTGCAGGGGACACTGGTGTATTTTTGCTAGAATTTCATTATAAATATCTCTTGCTTCCTCGCTGTCTGGCACCATAGCTTGCAGAAGGGGGACAAGGAACTTTTCAGCAGGTCCAGGGTTTCGGTGTGCAGAGCTACACAGTCGACGGTGCCCAAAGAAACAAGAAAACCTGAAAAAAAGTTGTGACCATTAAAAGCAAAAGCAGTCCATGCATTTTAGTGAGTCTTGCACCTAAGTCAGGGACTCTTTCTGCTTGTTATGAGCAAATATGCTGCGTAGGACAAGAACTAAAGAGAACACAAAAAACATGAAGTGATTAAAAAACAGAACATTTAAGGCCAATGCAGATTTATGTTGGGCAGACACAGAACAGGAAAATCCACAGAAGTGGATAGACTGGCAAAATCTCAAAACTCAAATTGCCAGAAAAACAAACCACATGAAGATAATCTCCCTCTAAGTCACACAAATGGATCTCCATGCATTTTGGCTAGGCTTGATATGATTACTCATGTTAGGTACACTTGGCTTTCTTTCACAGGATGCAAAAAAATCACAAGGCAGAAACAACCACAGACTACTCTTCCTCTTATTCCAATATTTTCCTCATGCAGAATCAATTTCAGAAGTTTAGCTTACTGCTTTTGAATGTCTGGGAGTGATCACACTGCCAGCCAAAATACAACTTAATAACAGAAAGTGAATTCAAATGAAAAAAGATAGCAACTAACTCACTGGAATAATTTTTAAGCAGTAGCAGGACTTAGCAATCACATTTAAAGAAAGTGAAAAAGATAATAAAACCTGAAACTTATAGCTAGCATAACTTCCAGGGCAAAACTGAAGCTGTTTTATTGGAAAGCATAGTCAAAATTCCACAGTGCCAGTATAGCACAGGAACACTGAGCATTCTATAAAATGCTACTTGACTGAGAATAAAATGTATGTATTTTAAAGTCCAAGGCAGCAGTTACAGTGACCAATCATAACTGCTCCAGAACAAAGACAAATATTTTCACTAACAGAAGTCAAAAGTAAACCCAGAAACTGGACCACAGCTGTCCTGTGAACAGAGTGCAGCATCAGGGAGAGTAGGAAGCCATCTAGAAGACTCGGAGGTAAGCATGGGTGGGAGAATCTGCCAAGACAGAGACTCTCAAACAAATGATCACACTCCTGGCAACACTCAGAATATCTCAAAGTGATATGCTGAGCAGCTGCTGCTGCTTCTGTGCACAGTCAGGACACAAGAGCCTTTACATCAGTTGTGATTTAGCTGTAGCATCAGGTTCCACCTTCAGCCTCAGTGCCCACATTGATCTGCCAAGCAAACCACACTGGCAGGCAGACATCCCTGTGGTGCTTCTGTATTTCAGGACAAAACAGTCCAGGCAGGATTACATGAGCACAATGCTCTGAAGTGCTGCAGCTTCACCTGCACCTGAAAAACGCACATGATTTTCTCGTAAGAGCAATTGCAAGGTAACAAGCAATTGGACATGATGTGAAGTCTGGCTGAATGGCTTACTTAGGTCTATAAACCAGAAGCATTTGCTGCTTGTAGTATCCAAGCACAGTAATTTTGTGATCCCTTAGTCTAGAAGACACCCAGGTAACTTAAAAAGCACATTTAGGCATAGCCTGTCTTCAGAAGAATTGTCCTCACCTCTCCTCAAACATCTCCAGGAGGCTCACCAGCCAGAGGTAAAGTGGCATTCCAAGATTGAAGCGGAAGAGCAGCTGTAAGCAGAGATTTCCTGAAGAGGCCAGTGGCTGGTAGGGGGTGCTGAGCCTTGAGAAACTCTTCAGCACAACCATGCTGCTCAGGCAAGCACCAAGGACAGTGAAAGGGAAGGACACCAGAGGCTTCTGCAGGAGGTGGACATCGATGAGCTGGGATACACAGATATCCAGTGTAAGACAAGAGATAGCCAGTCTGCCACCACTCCCCAAAACTGTCACCCCACCTTAAATCCTTTCTCACTCTACTGGATTGTCTATAATCAGGCCTGAGGTACCAAGCACAGTTTAGGGAGGAATCAGATAATAATCATATCAACTCTCATGACTAAGCCCAGGCAGTAAGATCTCCAGTTTTTTTCCAAATACTTTCTGAAATAATGTTGATGTTCCTGTAGCCTTCTGTTGACCCACACACTCATGAGCCATCCCCAGGGCCTGAGCCTTTTCCACCGAATACTTCATGACTTGCAAGTCTTTATTTACCTCCACGCACGCTCCCGGTCGGAGTCCCTGTGCAAAGTTCAGCAGTGGCTGGTAAGCAAGGCACAAGCAGACTTGGTTATCCAGTAAAAAGAGACCAGCTTGGACATTGAGTATTTTGGTGACAAAGCCCTAAACAGAAAGCAAACAGAAAGTCACAGGAGTGCAGAGAGTCCCAAAATGTAAGAGACTTAGAGGCCTGAGCAGTAAGAAAATAAACTCATGATGAAAACAATGCTTCTTGCAGGCCAGGAGCTGAAACCCCAGTGCATGAGTGGGTGAAGGCTAAGTCTACAAACCCTTACCACATAGGAGATGATCTTGGACTCCTTGGTTGATCTTGACGTCTCCTCTGCAGCTCCCAGCTCCAAGGAGCCACTGAGCTCCTCAGCAGTCTCAAGGAAAGAAGACTGAGTGGATTCTCCTTGCCAAGCACTTTTCAGTGGCTGCTCCCTCACCCACTCTGCACAGTAGGGCAGAAGGCAGGAAGACACACTGGTGACAAACATAGTTTGTCCAGATTTCTTCAGGCTGGACTTACTCAGGCCAGTTATTGTGTACCTGTGACCCAGCTGGAAGACATGATGCCACACCAGCTGGCTCGGTTTCTAGAGCAGAGAAACCAAAAGCAACATCAGCATCAACTCCAGTGAAAAAAAATTCTTCCTGACCCCAATAACCCCACACCCAAAACCACACCCAAAAACCCCTTTTCTCACCCAGAGGATTGCCTCACACTCCTAGCAAAAGGGCTGTATCTGCAAAACATTCAGGGACACTGCAACTGCATGAGGGAGAAGGATTGCACTTCTGCAGGGCACAGAACTAGACTTCTTACATACAAAGACTATTGTACACTGGGTGCAATTAAAAAGATACCACTAGTAAAATGAAGAATATAAATCAAACTGGAAGATCAAGGGCAAGCTTCAAAGAATTAATCACTAGCACATACACAGATCCAGACAGTGAATTTGTGAGCAAAATTCCAAGGACTTACTTGCACCAGCACAGGGACACAAGCAGCTGAGGAAAAGCACTTCAGAAACAGAAAGAAGAATGTCTTGTGGTGAACACGAAGGAGAGGCCCGAGTCTGGTTAATTCCCCTGCTAGAGTAAGCTTTGATCTTTTCTTACATGGAATCCTAGAGAGCAATTGAAGAGGCAACTGAAATCAGAGATGAAAGAACAGCTCAAAAGTATCTCAAAAGCAAAATAAACAAATACACAGCATGCACTTCCTGGGAATAATGGATCCAACAAAGTAATATGATCAATCTCTGAGAGAGGTTTTCAAAACAATACTTGGCTACAAAATTTGTACTTTAACTTTTCTGTACTAAATTCCTTTGATGTTTTAGTATTTGAAGACAGAAGGGTTGTTTTGAACAAATTCACATGCTCCATGACAACAGCCAGGTTTTAAAAAGCTTTACCACAAGCAAGAAGCTAATCATAGGTCTAAAGGATAAGAAAAAAAAGTCACAAGCAATTCTTCTGCAGAAAACAGAACTTGGATTTGTAGGTCCATGGAACATGATACTGTGGAAGCTCTAAACCTATAAACAAGAGGCCTGAAAGCAACAATGGAGCCTTTCTAACAAACTTGGCACAGAGTGAAAAAGCAGCAAAACTCAATTCTCTTTGTTGTTTCAAACCTACATTTCAAAACATTAAAAAAAAAAAGTAATTTCAAACAAATTTATGTTTGTAATTTGCATTTCAGCTCCTTCTGGACTTGAATATAACCATCCCACTTACTCTAAACAAAAACATTCTTGACGCCAAAACATATAAACAGACATGGCTTTGAAAAAACCCAACCAGTAGTAGACACACAGTAGTACCAGCACCTCACTGTAACATTTTTGTAGTAACATGGAAAATTGATCAGATATCAGTCAATAACAAAGGAGCTTTATGTTAAAAGTCTGAGAACATATACTGAAATATGGAAATAGTTTTCTTGTTTAGAAAGGTTCCTTGAGCTAAATCAAACACTTAAGCTTAAAATTACTTTCTTACAAGCAGATAAATCCAATAAAAACAAAGATAACTAAAAAGAAACTAAAGCAGCATGATTAGTGACATTTTATGGTAATTAAATTACACCAAGAATTCTCTACTCAAGAAGATAAAACATGATCTAGCACAACTTGAAATTATCAACTTAGTAAGATTTGCAATTCCATTGGCTCATTTTCACATACTGTAAACTAAAGCACAGTTACTTCTACCAGTTGACATTTCACTGGCACTTTTATCTCAGTAATCTGACCAGTGGCACATATTAACATCATAATATAATATAGGATTATTTTCAGTTATATTTTTCGTTCACTGGATGTTCAAATAAAAAAAAAATTGTGCTAATCAAAAGAGTGAATGAATTTTAGCCTCAATGACAGCTGAATCAACACTGTTCTGTAGTATGAAATTACATCTGGAAATACTTAAATTGGTCTTATTTTTTCAAATTATGGAATAAAAACTTCTAATGAAGTGCTGCTAAACAGATGATTAAAGACAAGTGGCTTTGTTGTATAACTCTTACTTCCACCACTCACTGCTATGCTTCCACATGTGGCAGAAACAGTTTGTCTCCTTCTAAGCCAAGTGCTTTTCATGTTACTTGCCAAGCCAGAGCAACAGTGTTATGATGGAGTTGGGCACGGTAGGTGTTTACCTGGAGATGAGCAGTGGCTCAGCTGACACTGGGGAGGTGATTGGAATGCTGTGAAGTACTTCCTTAGGTGCACCTACTGGCACTGGATCCACCAGGATTTCCAAGTACCCTGCTGCTCTCTGGTTGGTCTGTGGTATGTATGACCAGCTTGGGAAGACAAACAGTGACTCCAGCCACTCCAGTTCAAAGTGCAAGAGCTAAACCAAAAGGTAAGGAGATAAAAGTCTGAGATGAGTTTCAGTGTGTTTTCTCAGCACTACTTACAATGTTCATTACTAATACACCCTTGCATGCACGTCGCAAACTCCTGTCCTACTGCCGGGCTTCATTACGAAATGAGAGCAGTGTTTTCTGCCCACTCTCTCACCTTGCATGGAAAACTTCTGTTCTTCCAGATGCAAATCTGGAACTGACTTGCTGAGCTCTACAGCTAGCATTTCCTGGGTTATAGTCACAAGCTCACAGAAAGGCGAAAATTAATTCACTGCAAGGCTGTTATTTTCAGACTATTTTTCTAAAATTCTTGCCTCCTTTCTTTTGCCCCTGTGTTTTCAGTTAGAAGTTCTTACAAATACAGCTTTTCCCTAGACTTTGTCTCCTTTGAAAGCCCAACTTCAGTGCTCTGTCATCACCACTCTAGGGGTTATTTGTCATCTCAATTCCCCTTGCAATGACCTTCAGGAGGGTTTTAAGTCAATTGTCATGCAAGCTATTATTTCCTCAAAGTATGTCATCAATGCATCACTGACACCCAGTACAACTCTCCAGAAAGTTATTTCTGCTCCACTAGTTGGAATTCTGCCAAGAGGGGGGAGGTTTCCCAGGCCACCTTGTACTGTGGTGAATTTAACAGAACTGTACTGGCTACCTCTTTTTTCCAGGCCAGTACATTCAATATTTCTTCTCCCAGCAATGGCACATTTCACGTGTTCTATCCTCTGCCCAAGCTGTGAGCTTGCTGTTTTCCTGCCTGCTACAGAGATGCATTATTTCCTTCACTGGACTCTGGCAGAACACCTGAAGCCCCTGGTAGTTTGTGACACTGTCCCAGAAATAGGAATAAACACAGAACCCCTCATACCAAGGACATACCTCACATGGAATTATCCCAGTATTATCCTTCACGTATAGGCAACCATCTACCAACTTTTCTTTGTTTCCTTGCCTTTCATCTGTTAAATAGCCAACCAGGATCAGGTAAGTCCTTGGCAAAGTGCTCTGCATGGGTAAAGCACCTTGTCCTTGGTAAGACCACTCCTTAAATTCATTAGTGCTCCAGCTCAGGTGGCTGCAGCACGGTATGTGCTGCTGATGCTGTAGGTCGGAGATGGAGATGAAACTGGGGGGAAAAAAAAAGGAAAAGGAGAATATAGCAGCATGTACAAAGAACTCAGTCTGCAAAGTTTGGGGATTACAGCAATCCCTGCCGCGGACAGTGCTTGGCTAAGCCAGAAGAGCTTCGGATGTTGGTGCGGTCTGATGATGTGTCATGGCAAGAACCAACTCATTCAACAGCATTTATCAGTGGTGTCTGTCTTTCAGTTCACTCAACACATCTGTCCTGCTTGAGCACCCTCTCTGAAAACAGACATGCTCTGCTACTGAGCAGGCATGGAGAAAACTTGAAAAGAGTAATAATTGAGACTGAATAAAATGAAACGTTTCCAAGTGCATGTGGAGGGAGACAGGGAGGAGAACAGTTCCTATTTCAGACATTTTTAGTTTGAATGGGACACTCTGTGAGAAAACCTCAACAATTGCTCAATACAGCTTACGTACCTGTAACAAAGACAGGTAAATACAGACTAAATCCATCACTTGGTGCTAAAATTGCTGAACTATAGTAAAACCAAGTTTGAACAACTTCTAGATGAAGATTGTGACAAGTTTGGGAATGAATTCTGTCCTGTGGATAGCTTGCAAAATACAAAGCTGAGAGACAGCAAGCCAGTAATCTTAGACTGGGTGTTCACTTATAAGAACAGAGCCAAGCTAGCCCTGAATCTTTCCACCCTCCCTTCTGACTTCAGCAGCAGGGGGAGAAGGAGATGTAACATCAAATCAGCCGCATCTGAAGCCATCCACAGTTTACACCTATCATGCTTAGACTAACCATGGGAGAACATGGGCGAACAAGGCAGCCTCCTCAGTAGGTTCTAAGCCTTTTCAGTGTTTCCATGACCATGGCAGTACTCATCATTGTTTTTTACATCCTGGCTCTCTGTGCTAGAGAATTATGCAAGTCCTCTGTCCATGCTAATATCAACACTGAAAGAGCCAACACAAACTGTTCTCCAGCTAGTGATTTTGGTACTGGTTTCCAGTGAGCTGCACTGACAATTTTAAGTTGTGAAACTGGAGCTCTATTCACACCACCCACTTGCTCAGTAGCAGGACATAATCAACTTCAAAGGGTGTGAATTTGAAGAGTTTCACCTGATTAGTCAGGGATCAAAAGTTCAAAGCAAGAAACTAGTCTAGATAAGTAATGGGTCTAAACCAGCAATAAATAGTATTTAGGTTTAAAAAAAATTAATCAAAAGACATAAATTTATGCAGGTACTTATGTTGTGTATTTCACAGGAATCTGAACAGGAGGTTAGTTGAAAATTCTGTTAGCTGAAACTGCTCCATCTTCAGAGACAGAGCACCACTAGAATAATACTGGTACCTATGATCCACAAGGAGAATACAGTGCTGCTTGTGTTTTTGTCAAATGTGCTGAGTGCTTTTTGGGAGAAACCAGAACTTCAGCAGGACACAGGCTCATGGTTATCACATACAGAGAAGCAAACGCTCTTTTCTCGTGCTCCAGAGCTTGGTGGTCAGCTGTGGATGTAGCACGCTGCTCACAGACTACTGGCCTCACAGGAGATAAACACCAAGTACCTTCAACTCTTCTCTATGAATTCTCCTAAATATAAACCAAACTCTGGTTTAATTGTCATAAAATACACAGGAAAAAATATGGCTTAAATGAAATAGGTTTAGCTGGCGTGAAAGATCGACCACCTACATTTATTAACGATTAATTAAAGGTCACAAATCCCTAATCAATTCCAGCTGACCTTTTCCCCCAAAAACGGCTGTGCCAGAGGTTTTAATAGACGTTCTCCCACCATAAGCTGGAGCAAGAGAGAGACAGATCTGGGCAAGCCAAACCGTGCAATATTTATATCTCTTAAGAAGCTGCGTGTTCTTTATGATGGTGAGCACCCAAAAGCCTTTTATCAATGAAAATATGGACCACGTTATCCTAGATTCCCCCTTTGTCAGAGTGCACACTCGAACGCTAAGCTCAGCTGGCCAACAGGTTCGGAGACCATGCCCAGGAACTTCCTCTTGAGCGGGCCAGCTGGATCCAGCCGGGACGCTGCCGTGCAAACGCTGTACAATGCGACAGCTCGCTCTGGGCGAGATGCCCCACTTTGGTTACACTCTTTACCTACCGCACACAGGTGGATACGGTGCTTAATCACACCGCAAGGCCAAAAATCCGCGTGCGGTTACCCCTGTTCGACAACATCCCTCCCACAGCCGCCTTCCGAGACGGGCATCGCGCAGGGACGAGTGATGCCGAGCTCCCGGGAGGGCCGCACATGGATACCGGGCCCCCCCGGTCCCCTCCTCTCCGCCCCGCTGTCACCTGTAGCCGAGCGGCAGCGTCCCGCCGCTCGCGCTCCGCAGGCACCGCAGCACCGCCTCCAGCGCCGCTGGCTCCTGCCCATCCGGCGCCGGGAGCGCCCGGCGAGCGAAGTCCCGAGCCGCCCGCAGCCAGCGCTGCTCCTGCAGGGGGAAAGGAGAGAAGCGGGCTCTCAGCGCCAGGCGGGGGGAAGAGCGCGGAGCCGCCCGGGCCCCTGACTCACCGCCGCGCTGGGCGCCGCCATGACGGCCCGCGCGGGTCGCGCCGTTGCCGTGGCGATGCGGCGGCGGGAAGCGCGCAGGGGCCGCCGGGAGCGCCGCGCGCGCCGGGCTCCGCCCCCTCCCCGCCCTCCGTCCAATCGCCGCCGCCGGCACCGCCCGGCCGTTCCCGCCCCTTCCGCGCGGGGTGGCGAGAAACGGGATCCGGGAGTGGGTGGGATAGCCCCGGGCGGGCGGCAGGCAGCCACCGACGCCGCTCTATCGCTCCCTTCCACAAGTGGGCAGGGGAGAGAGCACAAAACGGAAGGCTCACGGGTTGAGATAGGGACCAGGAGAGATCACAAAGCGATTACCGTCACCGGCAAAGCTGGCTGAACTTGGGGATATTAATTGAATTTACTACGAACAAAACCAGAGCAGGATAATGAGAAGTAAAATAAATCTTAAAAACACCTTCCCCTCCATCCGACCCTCCCGCCCCCCGCGGCGCAGGGAGACAGGGAATGGAGATTACGCTCAGTTCATCCCACGTTGTTTTTGCCACTGCTCAGGGAGAGAGGGGAGTCCTTCCCCTGCTCCAGCAGGTCCCTCCCACGGACTTCTCCAATGTGACTCTTTACCACGGGCAACAGGTCTTCATAACTGCTCCAACATGACTCCCTCTTCCACGGGGTGCAGTCCTTCAGGAACAGCCTGCTCCAGCCAGCGTGGGTCCCCCACAGGGTTACAAGTCCTCCCAGGGAACCTGTTCCAGTGCGGGCTCCTCTCTCCATGGGTCTGCAGGTCTCTGGGAGGAGCCTGTTCCAGCACAGGTTTCCCGTGGAGTCAAAGCCGTCTTTCAGGCATCCACCGGCTGCAGCATGGGGCTCCTCCATGGGTTACAAGTGGATCTCTGCATCCCTATGGACCTCTGTGGGCTACAGGGGGATAACCTGCTTCACCATGGTCTTCATGATGACTGCAGGGGAATCTCAGCTCTGGTGCCTGGAGCACCTCCTCCCCCTTCTTCTCCACTGACCTTGGTGTCTGCAGAGTTGTTCCTCTTACATATTCTCACTCTGCTCTTCTCTGGCTGCAATTACATCTGGCCAATAACTTTTTAATTTCCTTCTTAAATATGTTATCACAGAGGCATTGCCACCATTTCTGGTCGGCTTGGCCTTGATCAGCAGTGTGTCCATCTTGGAACCACCTGGCATTGGCTCTGTCAGACATGTGAGAAGCTTCTGGCAGTTTGTCACAGAAGCCACCCCTGTAGCACCACCACTACCAAAACCTGGTTATGCAAACCTGATACAGCTCTGCAGCCTGGGAGTAAAGTGGCTGGGCTGTCAGACGAGCTGCAAGCCACTGATTGTGTGACAGGAAGGTGGGCTCAGTCCCTCCGGGCCTTAGCCTGTAGCCAGAGGACCTCAGGAAGTGCTGGAGACCTGGCAGGCTGCAGGGAGGTGGCAGGCATGGAGAGAGGCCTGGACCTGGAGTTCTGGTCAAAGCTGGGAAGTGGATGTGCATTGATGCGTTTGACATTGGTGTAAATGTCAAATGTGCAGTGGGCTGTGAGGTCTTCCTCCCCAAGCTTGGGAGGAGTCAAATGTGAAGATTCACAGGGATTTCCCTGACATTTGTGTGGTTCTAGAGAAATTTTTTTTTCTTTTCTTTTTTTTTTTTTTTGAAGGCTGAAACACCATGAAGATTATATGATGTGCCTCATCCACTCACACAACAGCATGTGCTAAACCTGAAATAGCCCATTAAAAACATTATTTCCTTCTTCACAGATTGTGTGCCAGAATTTTCCCTTTAGGGACTAATTTTGTATTGTCCTCATTTGGGGCAAGGAAATGAACGGGACAAAATCTTTTCCACCTCTATCCCTGGAGATGGCTGCAATCTGATAGCAGGTTATTCTGCTATTTCCTTCCCTCCCGGGACTTGCATCTGGAAAGTCAGAGCTATTCCAAGCCAAAGTGTGGAAAAAGTGTCCTCCTTGTTTTCTCCTGTGCATGTGCCATCGTTGGCTTCCACACAGCAGGTAAGCAACTCCATAGGAGGAACAGTCTGTGGTGGTGCTTGGATTTCTCCGCAGTAATTCAGGCAGTCCACGGAGTGAGTTGTACCCATTTTGTACTAAAATGGGCAGATTCTTCCAAAACAATGTTTAGTAACTTGATTTAATGTCTTTGTCTGGAGTATAGAGACAATTGCAGAAACCAAGGGGAAGTCTTAATGGGCAACAAATGAAGGGGATTCCTTTATCATTTAGTCACTTATTCCTAGCTGTGTTTTTGTTTTTCAAACATGCTAAGAGGATATATTAAATGAAGCAGGGCTTACACAGAATGTCACGTTGGCTTTGCTTGTATTTGCACTATCTGTACAGGTGGTTCATTGGAGCATACAGGAAAATGTGTGTTTTAAATTAAAAACTACAGGAAGGTCATATAGACTCTAGAAATGCGGATCGTGGCTGAAAAATGCCTTTCTTTAAAATTAAGGCAGTTAAGATGCAAGAAGTCTTTTTCTTACAAGTACATGGTTAAGTTTCGCATGGAAAGTGCAGCTGAAGGGTGAAACACTCCTGCGTCAAGGAACTTTTAAGATTTCAGTGGACCTCCTCTGACTTTTCCCGTGCGGTTCTAGCAGCTTTAGCCACTCGATGCACCATCCGTTGCTTTTCTTCAGCTTGTCCATCAGGACCTTTAAGGAATACTACCGACACCGGTCCGAGCGCGGCGGAGGGCGGGCCGAGTGCGGCGCGGCTCCGGGCCGCCTCCCGCTCGCCGCTCTCTTTCCTGCTGCCGCTGCCAGGAAGTTGGAGACGGGGTAGTCACTCTGCGCGCTGCTCCGGCCGGCGCTGGGTAGGGCTGGGGCGGCGTCCTCTGGACGTGGCGGACCCTGCCATGGGGATGTAGCGGGCCGCGGAGCCATGCGCGGCCCGGCGCTGCCCCGCACCTCGCTGGGGACGGTAAGTCACGGCGGGGACTTCGCCGCTCCCGACGGAGCGGAGCCGTGCGCCGGCGGGACACCGCCTCGCCCGGCGACAGCTCCGGTCCCGCGGATCTGCAGCCCGCTGCGGGTCCGCAGAGCGGTGTCCGCCGTCGAGCTTTCGGGCCCGGGCTCTCTTCCACCCTCCTGGGCGCCGTCGGGCTCCCGATCGCAGCCTGGCTGCGGACACCCCGCTTTCTGCTCGCCCTCTCCGAGGGGCTGGGGCTCCCCTCTCGGCAGCCCCATGCCGGGGCGGCCAGCGGCGGGGGAGGGCTCGGGGAGTCTGCGGGAGGGCGAGGCGGGCGGTCGTCGTCGCAGGGGAGGCTGGTGCCGGAGCGGCGGGAGCGGGTCGGGCAGCCGAGCTGCGCCATCCGCCGGGCGCCCGCGGGGCAGCCGAGCAGCGGCACCGCCGTGCTCGCCGCCTGCCTCCCTCCGCTCCTGGCCACCGCTGGGCACCGAGTTCGCCGGCGCCGTTTCCGGGGTTTATCCCTGACTCAGGGAAAAGGCGTCTGGGCTTACAGGAACGGCGGTGGATTCCCTGAAGCCCGCGGCGCGGCCGTTAACGCGCGGGGTGGTCCGGGCGCCGGGGCTGGCCGGGGACACCGAGCCGCCCGGGCTGGAATCGGAGCCGCCCGGGCTGGAATCGGAGCCGCCCGGGCTGGAATCGGGGCCGCCCGGGCTGGAATCGGGGCCGCCCGGGCTGGAATCGGGGCCTCCCGGGCTGGAATCGGGGCCGCTCCGCTCCCGCCGCCGCCGTGCGGGGGCCGGGGATGAGCCGCCCCCGCTTTGCTGTGCAGCCGGCCGCACGCAAATGCCACTCTGCGGGCGTTTAAACAGAGATTAGTGGGCTGTAGCTACGCCCCAAACCACGGGATTTGTATAAAAGTAAGTTCAGCTTTGCCGGTAGATCTTCTTTAGCCTCCCCGGGCGTCTTAGGGCAAGACTTTTAAGATGCCCGTTTTGATTTTGCGGGTAAAAAGTTGTAAAAGAAGTCGGAGAGTTTTGTGAATAACGTGATTGCCAGACGTGAATGGCTATCTAGTATCAGCAGATGTGTGATAAAGCTGTGACAGTGGGGTGGTGTCACTCAACATCATGACATGGCTATAAATTCTGAGGTTACAAGGTCAAACTGTTTATCCCTAAATACCTGAGCATCCTAGTAATACACACTTGCACTTGGCTGCAGTGCACTTGTAATGTTGGGTTAGTTGTTAATTTGTGGTCAGAAAGGTTGCCTTCTTCCAGCAGGGTTTGGGTTTGGTATTGGGGTTTTTTATTGCTTGAAAAGTTTGGAAACCAGGTAATAGACTTAAAGTTAGCAATGGCAGGACAACACAACTAAAACTGAGGAGCAGGAGCACCTTGACTCTAGCTGTGGATCACTTACCATCTTGGGACCTAGGCAGGATACATAAACTGTTGACTTATGGATAGACTTCAAAGCAGTTACCAAACCTGAAAAGTGTATTTCTGTCTTAAGAATAGAGGTGCACACATTTCGGTGTAAATCAGATACTATATGTGATGTTACTCATTCTATTGGCAAAAAAAGAAAAACCTATTGGATTCCCCAAATTCATTATATTATCTTTAGTTAAGTAAGATACTGGAGGAAGTGTCTTTCAGTGGGATTTCTTTTTGAACATGTTTTCCCCCTCCTGTTTGCATGTCATTTCAAGTTCTCAATAACACTGTACTCCCTACAGATGTTTATATTTTCAATAAAATAATACTCTTTTTTTTCAAAATTATTTTTCAGAGTTTTTCAGGTCTGTTGCATGCCCTTCCATTCCCTTCCATGTCATTTACTTGGCATATCATTCTCTGTTTGCCCTCATTGTGTTTCTTGACCCCCTGATGCCTCCCTTCTACTCTTCTGATTCTTGTATGCTTCCTGCGATTCTTCAGAATTTCCTGTAGCCTGATTCCATGCATTCACTCTTTCTGCCTGTCCTTTAACTCACTTTTAGGTCCTCGTTGTTTTCCCCATGCACTCCTAACTTTTACAGTAGACAAAATGGCATCTGTCTTCACTGAGGCCAGTGTGTTTTCTGTCACATTAAAAAAAAAAAAAAATATATATATATATAATGGAAGTTTCATTTATTAAAGAAAGTTCAGTTTTATGAAGAAAAAAGAATAGCCATAAGGGTTCTTCTGGCACTGATTTCTTTTCAAAGTAAAGGGAGAAATTGCCATTTTGAAGTTAGAAGCTATGTTATATAAAAATTGAAAACCAGGCCACCAAGTGCATTGTAAGAAGGAACTGTTGGGCCACCAGCCTGTTTCCAGTAGTGACCAGGAACATCTGCCAAGGGTTTTGGAGCAGAGCGAGTGTACAGCAACAAAAAATAAGAATACTTTCCTGGCTTCCAGGGGTCTGGGACTGTAGGAATGTGAAATGAAATGGCTTCTTCATATTTCAGACACATGAGTGTGGGTTTTTCCTTCTGCTGGTGGGTGTGATGATCAGTTTTGGAACCAGGGCAGGTTTCTGGCAGAGCCCACACTCTCTCAGGGAGTCCCGTACCTCAGCTATTTGTTTGCTACAGAAGTACCTTCCTATATTTGTTTTGAACCTGTCTCCTGCTTGTCTTATGTGATGCCTCTTAGTTCTTGTATTGGAGGAGACAGAGAACAGTCATCCCAGTTCACCTTCTCTTTGGCATTCATGACTTTGAGCCTGCTACAGTATCCTTGGCTCAGGTTTCTCTTTTATAGACCAGCATTTTTTATCATTCACTTTATGGCAGCCAGTCTGTACCAATGATGGTCTTTTTTACTTTTCTTTCTATTATATCTGGGTTAATTTATATTCTCAAGATTGGGGACCAGGACTACAGTCCAGATTCAATCCTTTATATATTGTCATAACAACACTTGGTTTTGTTCTCAAATCCTTTCCTAATAATTCATAGCATTTGGTTGCATTTCTGATTGTTTTCACCAATCAGATTAATTGAACTTTTACAGCTTAATAATCTAATTTTAATTCCTGCTTCTAGCCAAATGAAACATTTATATTAGGGTCTGTGCTAAGTACAATTATGTGGTCATTTTTCTTCTCACAAGTAACCAGTACTGTCAATTTGGATGCCTTTCCCTTTTCATTAAGTAATCCATACTTAATAATACTGCATCAGCAGTATTATTTGTGGTGAACCCAGTGTTGTCATTTTGCTCTTCCTTACCCATTTTCTTTAGTCATCACAAAGAAACTCTGTTTGTATTTGGGGCAGATGCCTTGTGTTCTCTTTCGTAATCCCTGGGTAGCTGAGTGCTTTCTTTGGTAGCACCTATCTTTGTGTTAACAGTTTTAGGAACCTGACAGTGGAAAGTACATGTCAAAGCAATGTCACTACATTTCTCTGTTAAAACAAACAGGAATGTATCTGTTCCAGTGAGTAGAACTCGGCATTTGACAATTACCTGACTTAAAAATTCACCTAGTGAGTCACTGACAAGGGGCATGAGCAGGTCTGTGGCACAGTGTGGGCAGGGGCCGAGGGCTTGTGCCCAGCTGAAAATCATTTTCAGGATGGAAAAGTAAGGACCCCACTGAGCCTTCCCACGGCTCCTGCTCCATCAGCACTCTGATGTGAGGCTGTACAGCAGCGCAGTCAAACTCAGCCCTGGACACAGGCAGGCAAAGTACTGGAGTGTCGAGGGTCAGTGAACTCAGAACTCTGATGCAGTGTTCACCACATTGTGCTCTGAGGGAAAAATTCCAAAGAAATTTTCTTATGGTTGTTATTACCTACTGACTTCTCCATTATTTTCTTTATCTGTACTAATATGAAATAAGACCTTCTAACTTTACATACTGTATCTATATGATATTTCATGGTGTGAAGTCCATGATCTTTATAGATAATCACAATTTCTTGGTTTTTAAGTTAAGATTTCTAAGGCCTTTCTTCATTGTATCAAAGCTATTACCAGTCTTCTGATTTTAGACAAGGCCTTAAATACAGTATTCCTTCATCTGATCTTCATAAAATGGAGGATTATTTATAATAGTGGTTCTTGTTTCTCAATGTGTAAAGCAGAAGTTCTGGTTTCCCTTTCATTTTTGTATAGCAAACTAAAACAAATGTAAACGTCAAAGAGCTTTTGGAAATGGCTGAACCAGACAAAGAAGATAAGGCTAAATCCTGCACCCTGATTTCTTTAGCAGCTCATTAGTCTGAGAAGGATATTGGTTTTTTGTCCAAGCCGCCAAGCTGACTAATTTTTCTATGACTCATCAAAAATGCTAACAGATGACTCATATGTAGAATACTTGTGCATTGGGTGTGTATCATGCTGGATTCTTAAGCCAAGGTAACGTTCAATTAAGAAATATTTTGAGACACTCTAATAACTCATAATGCCTCTTATTTGCAGGTAGTTAATTAGTTTAAAAATGGAATTTGCAAAATGAAAGTCTTTTATGAGCGAAGCGCTTGATTACGTTATTGTAACGGAATCCATTGTGCAACTTGGTCCCTGAGGATTAAGGATGACAAACTAAATATATTTATATGAATAAAATATTTATTTCATTGACAATGATAATGCTGAGACTAAAAGACTTCATTCACATTTATAACACAATAGTTATAACTATTAGTATAGTGTACTATTTTTTCAAGCAATATTGAATGAACAGTATTAAATATTGCAAAATAATATTGTGTAGAGACTGGTATTACTCACCCATACCAACAACTGTGGGCAAATCTCTTTAGCTCAGCCTTGAGGAGTGACTTAGAGGGGCATCCCCACTCAGGAGAGGAGTTTTCCACACACACTTCTAGAAGGGGTGTATTAGGAGTGCCTGCTGGTAAAATATGTGACTGGGCTGTCAGTCATATGTTTCTAGGCTAGCCATATCAGATCAGCAGCTTTAGAAAAGTTATCAATGCTATAATTTGTTGGTTCCTTAATCAGGAACTTTATCACATACTCACTAGTGCCAGTTTCTTTCAGGAAACATTGTTTTTCACATCCTCAGAATGTTTGGGATTGATGAGTCTGGCTGATCTCCACATTCTTCAATACCAAAAGCAGCATGACACCCTCTTTTCCATCTACCACTGTAACTTCTTCTGACAGAGTAAAGCTTGAGCTGTTTACTCCCACTTAGGCAGAACATCCTGCTATACCTATTAGTTCATGTGAACAGGTGTGGGGTCTCAAGATGCTGTGTGTGGGCAGGAGTAATTTCTTACCGTCTAATCCCCATCCTTCCCACTCAGTGTGTTTTCTGTGACTGGCCTTGGTCCACCTCTAGGCATCCACTGACTTTCTAGAAGAGGCAACTGTTGCTCCCAGCACAAGCCTCTCCATCCCTTCTTTCCCATCATACTGTCCTACTGATTTCTTTTCCTGGTCTTAAAATCAAGAATCAAACACGGTTTGTAGGGGAAAAGGGATTTTACCTCAGTATTTATTTTAAGGATCCTTAGGTGCATTACATCCAGGTTGAATGCACCTCCATGCACACTGCAATGCACACCCCCAAAAGATCTGGGTATAACATTATAGGTTTTACTAATTAGCATATCTATCAAAGATTCCCCAATGAGAGAGGCCCCCTCCCCAAGGAACCTTCCCCTGGATGGTTCTATCTCAGTTTACAGAATGTGTTCTGGAGAGGACCTTGGGGTCTGGGGCACACTGATCCCTAACTACGAAGCTTCTAAAATGTTTAGTCTCTCAGCTTGACAAACAAGTTTAAAAATGTAGGGAAAAAGCACTAAGAATACAGAAGTTATAAAAAGGTTAAAAGGGGTATAAAAGAAAAGGCAAAAAATCATCATGGTATCACAACCTGTGTGTCACTATACCTGCTCCCTCCACCCTTCTCCCTGCAGGCAAGGAGCCTGGCAGGTTGCAGCAGAGCTGAAGCCCTTCATGCTGAGTAATTTGGTATTTCCTAGCCTCGTGAGGTCTGGGAACCTCGTGGTAGCCCTGATAAGCTGCACTTCCCTGTGCAGTCCCTCTGTTTCAGGTACTGTGTCTTAAGTATCCCTGTCCTGAGAACACTGCTCTCAACTGTCCCTTATTTCCACCGTCCCACCCATCTTTCTGGCATCTTGCTGTGTTCTTCACTTTTATCTTTGCCCTTCCTTTCTTTCTTTGCTTTACTCTGTGGGGTATCACCTCACTTGTAGTTCTCTGTGCATGGCCTGGTGAGGCAGAAGCAGCAGCAAGGGTGTAAATTGTAGTGGTGGCAGTAATTCAAGAATATTTCAGTGTGAAAGTTGTGGAAAGGCTCCTAACTCCTGTCTCAGCTGTCAAAACTTTGCCCAGAAGAGTTTTTGGGCTTGTGCTGTGCCTTTTTTCACTGTAGGTGTTGGGCAGTAGGTGCTGGCGTGAGACATGGGAAGGAACTAGGGTCACCTTACGTGTGAGGAGAATGTGCGGGGAACACAGCTGTCACCCGCAGAGGTGGAATGTTTCAAGGAAGCAGCATAATGCTATATTCTGGTTATTCCTGCAACAGGTTAAGAAGTAAACCCTAGAGTTTCTGCTGACTCTGTTTTCCTGGGTAGTCCCTGCTCTCTGAAATATGAATCAGTGGTGTGCATTGTGTGTGTGGTTTGAATTAGCACTTGGCTTAGGTAATACACATTGTCCACTTTTCTATGAAGCTGTTTAGTGGGTGCTGGTTTTTTATACTGGCAAGAGGAGTGTGTTGTACATCTAACAATGGAAAATCAACTTATTTCACTTGCAGAAGACCTCTAAACTTTGCCTTGGCAAGCTCTTACCAACAACTTGAGGCTTCAGTGCTTGGTAAACAGCTAAATCTGGCTGGCGACTGATCACCAGCGGTGTTCCTCGGGGCTCAATTCTAGGGCTAGTTCTGTTCAATGTACTTATTCTAGATAAATTTGAGCATTGAGCAATGACTAGTGGAATGAAATTGAACAAGTCCAAATGCTGGATCCTGCACCTGGGGACAGTTACCACCAGGCACAAATATAAACTCTGAGAGGAGTGTCTGGAGGGTGCCCTGCAGGGAGGGCCCTGGGGGTGCTGGTGGGCAGCAGCTCAGTGGGAGGCAGCAGGGTGTGCCCAGGCAGCCCAGAGGGCAAAAACCCTGTACTGGGGTGCATCAAACAGCATCACCAGCTGGTCAGAAGGGAGGATCATCTGCTGTGCTCAGCATTGGTGTGGCCTCACCTGGAGTGCTGCGAGCAGTTCGGAGCCTCACAATTTAATGATTTGAAGGTCCTTGAAGGGAAACTGCTGAAGAAATTTCTGAAATCAGGTTCTCATCTCCATCAGACAGATTTATTGGCACAAATCGAGCGTGTTACCTGTAGCTCAACTCAGATGCCTCAAAAGAGGGACTCCCAACAAAGAAATCCCTGGGTAATTATACCTTTATGATCTAAACTCCTATCCCTCAGGTGACAGTCTGGACCAAAAGCATTATTAGGTTGTGGGGTTTTCTCACTCTTCATTGGGTCACTGTTTCACTATCAGGTAGTTGCCATGTGGTCACCTTCACATCCTCTTAGGTTGGTTTTGCTGGGGATTTTGGTCAGTTCCATGGTCCATGTTGTAATATGGTTGTTACAGTTCATACAATGTGAGTTATGGGCTGTCCACTCTAGCTATTAATTTTTAAGTAATGTTTAAGCTACAGCTTTGTCTATTCTGTTATTAATGTTCAGATTTGTATCTTCAAGTTTCATCCATCTTTGTTTTACTCTTCACAGCCACATGGTTCAGATAGAGTTCAGCTTGCAGCCTAACAGTTCTCTACTTATGTAGAACAAGCACTTAGCTACTTCTAAATAAAACAAAATTTCCAACAGCAGCAAAGTTGGTGGGAGGGCTGTTATGCCCTGTGCCTCACAGGAGCATGTCCTGTGAGCATGACAGCTGCTGAGGACTCTGGGCTTGTGTAGTTTGGAAAGATGAAGGCTGAGGGGTGACCTTTGCTCTATACAGCTCCATGAAGAGGGCAAGGGGAGGAGGTGCTGTTTCCTTCTCCCTGGGATCCAGTGTTAGTACACATGGCAGTAGTTCAAAGCTGAGCCAGGAGAGGTTCCGACTGGGCACTAGAAAGCATTTCTTTACCAAGAGGGTGGTCAGACAGTAGACAGGCTTCCTAGAGAGGCGTCAGTGCCCCAAGCCACCAGTGTTTAAGAGTGTACTAGTTTGAAAGCAAACCAGCGAGAGATTCAAAATCAGAACTACAATTTGATAGGAAAATTAAAAATAAATGCAGTAGTACAGAAACACTGACAGTCAGGATACAACCTGACACCCTGTCGGGCAGGGTGGTGGTAGCAGTCTGATTAGATGGTGGCTGCAGTCCTCCTGAAGTGAGAGATGTGGTCCTGTTGAAGCAGTGATCCTGTAGAAGGGTCTGGTCTTCCTCTGAAGGTCCAGTGGTGGCTGTGTAGCTCCTGTCCTCCTTACCAGTTGGTAAGGGCTGACTGTGGTGTTCCAAACCTCAGATTATATCCAGGTAGGAATGCTTGGTTCCTCCCCCTGGGCAGAGCATCTCACGATGGGATGATGTAATTCTGTGAGTTCAGGCAGTGAGGCTGGATGGCCCATTAACAGAAGATACCTCTTCGGAGGGAGTTATCAGGGATGTGTCATGGAAGAGATAAGGAGCACTGCCCCACCTGGTTTTAACAGAGGGTGATAGAATACATACTTCTGGTTGTATCTTACATCTTAACCTAAGACAAAGAGGCATTTGACAGTGCCTTTAACAACAGGCTTTGACTTTTGGTCCACCCTGAAGTGGTCAGGCAGTTGGACCAGATGACCACTGTAGGTGCCTTCCAACTGAAACAGAACAGGCTATTCTAATTTCATGTATTATCTGAATTTGATGAAGTTGTTCATTGGTATAAATCAGTGTATTGCTGAATGGCATGGGGAGCTGCTTAAGATGGTGGTGGTTTTTTTTTTTCCACCATGTGAATAATTCTGCTGGATGGCCACGTCATTGGTTTGTGAGTCACTTGTGGCCTGTGACTGTTCCTCAGATTATGATCAGTAATAACACATTACTCTGGTTTGATTACACTTGCAGACATGCTTTCACTTAATCTTGAATCACGCCTCAACCGGGCCAGGTGACACTTCAGAGTCAGAGAAGTGGGTATTTGCTTTATTCGGCGTGCCGAGTGTGTGGGGATCGCTCCTCCAAACACACACACCTGGTGCTCTCTACAACACAGTATTAAGGGTTAAATTATGAATATTCATCACATTCCTTGGGACAGGTGTGGTTATACAAATTATTTATCAGAAGTCATTAGCATATGGGCCACGCATGCGCTGTGTGTCCTGGTGGTCGCACTGAAGAAGACCTCTCCTCTTCCTCGGGGCTCTTTCTGATGAAGACCAGCAGTCATCCTCCCAATGAACTTTTCACCTTTCTCCCTGGGCATGCGTAGTCCTTTGAGGAATGATTCAGCGGTCTCTGAGATGATCCTTGTCCCCTCTATCTTGACAAGATTAGGGTGAATTCGGCTTCTCAGGCTTTGTAATTAACATCTGCTGTCTGAACTAACATTTGCTGTCTCCCAATAGTTAACTTGTGCTTACATGAGTTAGTTATTGACTGCCCCTTCTTCAATCTGAAAAATTGAAAACACTTTGTTGTTTTTTGGCTTTGAAGGTGTATCTGACCAATTTTCTCTGTATTTTTGGCTTAATCTTAGATGCTTTCATCTTCTTTCTATTGCTGACTTGTGTGATTTACGGGCTGACTGTATATATTCTCGTATCAGGGGATTAATCACTAGCTAGAGAATCTAGAAACTAGATAGTTTTATTGTTACTGTGTGTCAGACCGTCTGTGTGAAGGATCTTTTACCCATTTTCCTGCAAGCAATAAATCTTGTAAGACTGTCAGCTGCTGAAACCATTTTCAGTTTCATTTAGGAGTTGTTGGAATGCTTTCAATTATCCTGTGGTCAACTCATTAGGTCTGAAATGCTAGCTATTCACATATGTGGTTCTCTTTATTCCTGTTCACCATTTTAGCATCTGGTCTATTGAATATGTCAGAGCTCTTGGAAAAATGATGTTTTAGCTTTGTCAGAGTTGCAAACTCCATCTTTCTTGAGGTTTTAAGTTGCTTTTATGTATGTACCTTTCTCCCCCAAGGCTTTAATTCTGAAAGAGAAACAGGACAGTGTGGGGCTGTCATAGCCATCTCATTTTGTGTTATCTTTTGTTAAGCTTGCTACCACAAAATTGGTATCAGCATTGTGGTTTACCCTTATTGGTTTACTTTGCTTTTGCTATAACTCTTCTAGCTGAAAAAGAAAAAAAAAAAAAAAAGGAACTCTGTCTGAAGCTGTGCCTGTACTGCTGGGCATCTTACCACTTTCAAAAAAACAAGGTGGGAAAACAGTACAATTAAAGGGAAGGTAGTGTGGTAAAACTTTGTGTGAGATTATCTTGGGGGGGGTGGTGCTTATATTCAAAAAGAATTTGTTAATTTTCATCATTCCCAAGATCTGACGCATAGAGTACATTGGTACATCTGTAACAGACTCAGAAGCATCAACACACATATGTCCAGATGGTCTGGCCAGGATCAGTTGTGTGCAAAGGGGATGATAGAGATGCAGGGTTGAAGAACTCATTGTGCTACTATGATGCCATGATGATTTTTTGCCTTTTCTTTTATACCCTTTTTATAGACCTTTTTATAGCTTTTGTATTCTTAGTGCTTTTTGCCTACATTCTTAGACTCCATCTGTAGTTAGAGATCAGAATGCCCCAGACCCCAAGGTCCTCTCCAGAACACATTCTGCAAACTGAGATAGAACCATCCAGGGAAAGGTTCCTTGGGGAGGGGGGCTCACTCGAGCCTCTCACTGGGGAATCTTTGATAGATATGCTAACTAGTAAAACCTATAATGTTATACCCGATCTTTTGGGGGTGAGGGTGGGGGGCATTGCAGTTTGCATTGAGGTGCATTCCACCTGGATGTAGTGTACCTAAGGATCCTTAAAATAAATACTGAGGTGAAATCTCTTTTTTCCTTCTAACCGTGTTTGATTCTTGATTTTAAGACCAGGAGAAGGCATCAACTATAGTTCTTCATGGTACTATAAACTAGGTTTTGGACAAATCTTTCATATTCTTCAGGAGTCATCAGTTGGTATGGGATGGATCTTTACTGTAGAAACTTGCTGATTTCAGGTTTCATAAATCTTGGGCCCAGTTTTTAGCTGGTTTTGTTTTGTTGTTGTTGTTGGTTTTTTTAACCATTTTGTTGTTGTATGTTTTTTCCTTGTCTGAATGCATGTTTGAAATATATGCCCAGGGTTTGTTTTTCTGTTGGGCCAACAGGCAAAGGAGTCATGTTTGTGATATGCTGCAATCTCAATCAATATGTTACCATCCTTCTGGTGCAGGATCTTTTGCTGATGAGTCATTTATGCTGTGGTCTTACCAGAGTGGAGACCTTTGGGCCATTAAATAAACAGTGTATTTCTCAATTTCACTGCTGGGAATAGTGTCCTGAAAGCAGTGTCCAGGCATCCTTCATTATTTGTACAGGCTGTTCTTTAACCCTTTGTTTATGTGTGTGGGGGTGGACAAAGCCACACTCTCTTGCAGTCATGTGGCAGTCATGCCAGTCTTAATATTTCTGTTAAGATTGGCATGACAACAGTAATTTTCAAATGAAAAAAATAAAAATCAAATCATAAAGGAATTAAAGAAGAAACTGCACATTTTTGTGTTGGACTGTACGGGCTTATTGTTAACAGCTGCAGTTTAAGAGGAAGAATGTACATTTGACATGGGGATAAGTCAAAAACCTAAGTTTCCCATGTTTCTAAGTCGGGCTTGCTCTAGGTCTGGCTTGGAAAATTTCCTATACTTTGCTGACAGTGATATCCTCCTTTGCCATCTTATTCCAAACTTCCCATCTTGTGTATTTATTCAGTGGAACTGCAAGTACTGGAGGCATTCTTCCCTGTGGATCTGTTTCTACATGGGCATTTTATTAAGGACTGCCTTCCTTAATAAAAACATTTCTTTGCTCTTGTGTAACTTTTATGCAAGCTGAAGCATTTTCAAGGCATTCCATGTATAAACTGCACATAATGAAAAATATTTGTTTTATATACAACCAATTTGCCATAGAGGCCATTGAAAGGCATATTAATATCACAGATGGCAGGCACTGGGTTGTTGGGGTTTATTTTATATATTTTAATAATCTCCCCGCACACATTTGTCAGTGGAGGGTTCCAGTAACAGAATTATCCAAGTAAACTGAACTCATTGTTATGGTTTGATGTAATTCTAAGTGCTGAAGTCAGAGGTGCAGTCTGCAGGGGGGTATAATGTTTTCTCACCTTGTTCCTCTCCTCTCCCTCTCTATTTACAGGTTATTCTGATATTTGTCTGCATGTTGACAAAGGAATCTATAGAAATAACTCCAGTGCCATATACACTGCAAGCCCCTCGGGTAGCTTTGGATAGAAGAGACCCCTCTAACCCCTTGAGGAGAGAAAAGAAACAGATGCACTGTCAAGTGGGACAATACCTACACCCCAGAAAGACCCACTGCTGCATGCGGTGTCATGCAGGTACACAAAATAAATACAGTAGGAGTGACTTTCACCCTGCAGTCGTTTCCCTGTCCTGCACCCTCAAACTGTCTCTTTCCTATGGCTAATCAGCTCTCTCTTTGCTTGGTACCTATTCCTACCCAACTAAATTATTATTCCTTTTATTTATTCCTATTCCTTATTCTCTTCTTACGGGTCAGTGTTGTTCACACTGGTGAGAGGAAGCATACTTGGTCCTTATGCTACCAACTCCAGGGTTTCTTTGAGGAACTGGTGACTCCTGTCTTCCCTAACACAACGCATTTGCCTTCCTGCCAGAGCTCTGTTAAGTGATTTTCTTGCAGGTACCTACAAGGCAAAAGACTGTGATCGACCTGACCAGGCAACTGTCTGTCTTCCATGTGCTGATGGCACATTCACAGCTGTTGATAACACCATGTCTAAATGCTTCCGGTGCACACACTGCCGGACAGGTGAGTTACTGTCAGATCTGCAGGATCTGAGGAAAGTGGTGGTGGATGGGGACTGGGGGGATGGCAAGATGAGTGAGGAAGCTTGGAAAAGTAAGCAATTGAATGGGTAAGACAGCATGTGGCAGTGAATTGGGGACAGCAGGAATAAAGGTTACCAAATTAATACAGTCTGAGATACAGTTTGTGGGCCTTTTTGGCCTTTTTCTGTGAAATTTAGGGGATAACAATACCTGACACTGAACCGTGCCATAAATCAAATCCCTCCTGATGGGAGAGAATTTTCTAAAAGTCCTTGCAAGGCGTTTCAAAGATAAACTAAGACTTTTCCTGGAGTTTCAATGCTGCTGGATAGTTGTTTATTAAGTCTTATCAGAGGAACAGAGCCACTAGTGTGACCCAGGTACAGCATAGAGCACAGAAAGCAGGAGTGAAGTCTCTCTTTATCAAGATTTACACAGCCTTTTAAAGATAATTTAACCAATGGTTACTAAAAAAGTATATTATTTTCACTTTCCTACCAATTATTCAGTAACACGGGCAGGAACTGAGGAATTCTCTATCCAGTCATTCTAAACTACTTTTACTACAGAACATGGAGTAGTAGAAGAAGGAGAAGAAGGTTTAGAGAAAAACAACAATCCTCCATTTTGATATTTTTTACTCTTATCTATTTACTACAAAGAGAAGCTCAAAACCTCTTAAATTTTCACCCTGTGACAATCTTACATAGTAGTCTATCACCTAATTCACACCACTGTATTTTCTAGTTCTTCTCTGATCGTTGGTAATTTTTTCCAAGGTTGGAGGTTAAAGCAGTGTTGTTCAGGGGGGTAAGAACCCTTAAAAACAGGCAGAGAAATATTCTCGGTACTCTGGGTTCCTACAAATACCTATCATCATAACAGTGCTCTCAGTTGAAGGTGAAGCAAGAGGTTGAAGTAATCATTTCTCCTTTCTTTCCACAGAACTCCAGCAGATAGTTGAGACGCCCTGCACCCCACAGCAAGATACTGTATGTGGCTGTCAGAAGAATCAGTATCAGACTGATTCTGAGTCTGAATTCTTCCAGTGTAGGAACTGCAGCTCATGTGCCAATGGGATTATTACCCGCTGTGAGTATGGCATGGATATGGCTCTAGTACAGATGTACTATAGTAGGGTAGACTTTCTGATTATCTGCAGTGCCTTGCACTTAAAGGATGGTAGTTTTGGAACAACTCTTAGGTTTGTCTGCCCTCTTTCCCCAAAAAGGCTGCTATTTTTTGCCTGCTCTGGCATCAGTCCCTGTTTCCTATAATAGCTGCTTTCTTTTGTCCTTGACCAGTTTCTTGGTTTTGGCTGTTGTGAGGAGCTACTTTCTACTTAATTTTGGTGCCTCTGCCTTGTGTGTCCTGAAGCAAGGTCTTTGTTTATGCTCTAGAGCAGGTTTCCCCTTGCCTTCCTTGTTTGTCTGTCTCCTGATTCTCACTGTATTTCCCTTACCAACTGCTTGAAGCACTTTGAGTACAATGGATGAAAACACCTCTGGTCCCAGTGCTCAGTTGAACTGCTTGTCAGCTGCTGAACCACCACAGTGCTCTGTGCAGTGTTTTAAAGCAAAGAGGTGCTCAGGTAATGCTGAACTATACCCAGTGGCAATGGGCACTACCTTGGGATGATGCTGGTGTCTGGGAGAAGTACCTCTGTTAGCTGTCCCAAGATGCCTCATCTCCAGTCAGGAATCAGAGATCTTAAACAAACACTGCTGTCTGTAGTCTTAATTCTTTCCATGTCCCTTGAATGTCTTCTTTCCACATTCCCTACTGTGGTGACTGAGAAGGCATGAGTCAGTATTGGATGCAGCACTAACTAACTTTATTTCCTTGATTAGCTCTTTTATAAGGTCACACAGGCAGATCCAACTGTGCAGCCAAACAAGATGTCCTACATCTGTGCCCATTCACACGCCGACTGCTCTTCCAGTTGGCACGTACATACATTCCTTAGTGGCGGTCTTCCAGCCCAGGGACACCCCCTCCCCTCTGAACATCTTATTCAGCTGGTCATGATCTGTACAAAAGATACAATTATAATTAATTTAGTCATTGTTCTTTAATCATCCAGCGGGCCAGTGCTTCCAGTCCAGCTGCTCCCACACCCTACCTTGTCTTAAAGCTATCCTCTCTTCTTTGCAAACTATGCTGCTCCTGATCCCTTTCCTATCTCTTACCCTGCCTAGTGGGAGGTTTGTGGTTTCACTGGTGAATGTGTTCCCTCCTGTGCTCAATCATCTTGTCACAGTTTCCACACTTACGCCTCTCCTCAAGGGTCATCATCGTACGCTGTCTTTGAGCAGCTTCCTTCCCTCTTGGCTGATGTAGAACTGTTTTATTCCCATCCCTCACTCACCACACAATTTAGCTCCTTGTTCTAGTACGTTTTCCCCTCCTCTCATGCCATTTGATGTTCGTCCATCACTTTTCTTGCCTGCTCCTCCCCACACCTGTTTTAGTCAGGCTTTCTCCTGTGACTTGCTTAGAAGCAATAGTTCTTTAGTTTCTTACCCCTTGCATTCACAACATCAGAAGAGTGGTTATGTGTCCCGTGGCTTGAAGTGATTTCTCCCTGCCCCAAACTGACTTCCCCACCAGTCCCAGCTGTTCAGGGACCACTTCTCCCTCATCTTGGCCTGACTAATGTAGTTTCCCCTTCCTGTCATACTTGAACTTGAGTGACTTTTCCTGCTTTTTGCACATTAGACTAATTTCAGCTGCACTGTAATTATAGTCCCTTTCCAAGCCTCTACACAGGTGCTCACGTACAGGACAGTGGCACTCTTATTTTTATTACTTTTATCCTCCCCCAACTCAGTTTTAAAATGTAGACCAAATCCTTTTCCTCTTCTTCAGTAGCAGTTTCCCAGGCTTAAAAAAGGATAATCTTTCATCCATCTTGGAGTGGATTTTTTTTCCTTTTCTTTTCTTCCCTGTCCAGATTATGGCAACAGTTTCTGTTTGTTTTTTTTTTTTTCTATAGGTTCAAAGAACAAAGATGCAGTTTGCAGGTGTAAGCCTCAGTTCTTCCTGTCACGTAGTAACATTTGCAAGCCTTGCAACAGGTGAGCTTTTTTACTCTGTATGCCCCACCACTGAGTAGGAGAGATAGTAGGAGCTCCACAGGGTGAGGGAATTCTTCTCACGACTCTTTCTATCTAGACATAACTTTACAGCACTCTAATTGCCTTTCTGGGGCATTTAGGTCACCCCCTCTGCCACCTCCTCTGTGTGGCATCAGCCCACTAAGAACCTAAAGTCACTGGTCACACTGCATTGCTCTGCTTTGCAGGCCCATCTTGACTTGTCTGTTAATTAGGATGGTTGCAAATGGCTCGGGTTTCATTGCACGTGTGTTCACCTCTCTGATTTTCTCTTTCAGCTGCACTGGAGAAGAATGCTTGTTGTGTCCTAGCCCAGTGACTACCTCACCGACTTCATCTGGGCTGGGTGAGTGCTCAGGAGACTGAGGGGCAGCAGAATCTTTTCATTGTGGGCTGTTGTTCTGTTAATGCCTTTTGTAAAGGGTTACATTTTCCACTTTGTCAAACCATTATCCTTTTTCTCCCTACCATTTGCAAATCTTCACTTGCTGTTCTTTCTCCAGCACTTACCTCCTCCCTTCTTAGTCACTCATGCATTTGCTCTCTTACTTTTGTCCAGATGGAAACCTTGTACTTGGCATCCTTGTTGCAGTATTTGGAGTTATCTCTATTCTCTGTGTTGCACATAGAGTCTGGAAGCTGGTCCAGAAAAAGAGGATAGTGTCATCTTTCTACTCCTGTGGTGAGTATAGCAGCATGTGCAGTGATACTGATTGGGATGGACATCATTCCCTGTGTGTTCTTGTGTGTGCACACGTGCGAGGGAAAAAGGAGGATCCCCTTACTCTGCTCTGCTGCAAGGCCAGAGTAGCACAAGAGCTAAATAGCCACGGCTCTTGTTACAGTTCTGCATCCAGGCCCATAGCTGTGACTGGAAGTGCACGTAAGCTTATTTCTGGGACATGTATTTTGCTGTAAAACATTTTTGAGGGCAGGATTGTGAATAGCTGCTTTCCTGTTTTCTCTGGGACAAGAGGAAGTGAAAGTAATTTCTGCCTTCTTTTTTCTTCTTTCTTTGAAGTTTCTTTGCCACAGACAACCAAGGAGCTGGTATCAGAGGTGAGCAAGATGATGAGTATAAGAGCTTATTTTACACTTTAAAATATGTTAGCCTGGGATCTGGAGTAATATTTTTCCCCATGGGCTATTTTCAGGCCTTGTATTTGCAAGTGAGCTGAGTAATAGGGCTGTTTAACTCAGAAGTCTTTTCCTGTAGAGGGTGGAGCCAGTAACACTTTACTTCCCCTCTTCTAGAGGATGCTTTTCAAACTCCTGGCTTTTTGCTTTTTTTTTCTGGATGCATTTTGTTCAAATAGTTGCTCCTTTATCCACTTTTCTCTCTGTGTACCCCAAGCTTGGAGGATTTAATTAATTTTACTTCACTTCAGATCTTGACTCCACAAGCCTCTCAGTGCTGCTTCACAGCGTTCTCTCAGGTCCAAGGTAACTCTGCAAAATAAGAGGGCCCAGGCAGCAGCTGAGGTGGGGTTTCCACAGCCTTACAGAGGTGGCTGATGGGAAAGGTGGCATGTGGAGCTTCTAGAATGGTGGTGATTTGGGGTCCCAGCCTTACTTGATTTTTGTAAAGAAATATTTTTTTCTGGACTGCTGTTTTATGGTGCCAAAAAAGAGTTAAACTCTTTGGGTTCTGCTGGAAAGAAATGTTTGGTGTCTTCTTCTGAAACAAGGCATGTAGGAAGAATTAAAATCTCAGCACCCGCTCCCCACCTATCTCAGATAAATTTTAGCATATAAAGCTAGTGGTTACTTGCAGGAGATAGGTGTATTGTGCTGCTGTGGGTGATTCTGAACTATGTCATGTGTCTTTCAGGATGGGGAAAAAAGAAATGAAATTTCCATCCTTCCTGAGTCCCAGAAAGAAACACAATTGCCAGTAAACACAACCCCATCTGCACCTCTGCTGCAAAGTTCACATGAGTTACCAGACTGTGTCAGACCTGCCAGAAAGACACAACTTCCAGACAGTAAGTGAAACTCTCCCATCCTTCCCTCCTTCCCCAGTCAAACAAGAACCTAATTATGCAGATGCAGCTCGGAGTGTGCTGCACAGACCGTACCCAATTCACATGACCTGTGTGTGTACTTCACACATGGCACAGTACAAAGGCAGAAGCATGGCCAGAGCCTGTGAGGCTGTACATGCTAAATACCTGTGCAAGGCCTTTCTGTTGTCCCTTTTCCCTGCCAGCAAAATGGATTGTCATATGTGTTGATATGCTGTCAGTCTTAATGCCTCTGGGGTTGTGACCCAGAATAATTTCAATAATTCATTCTTTTTCAAGAATATATGGCATCAAGGCCCTAAGCATATGTGCTTAACTCTGCTCATAACCTTATACAAGAGCATATGGAAACATTCCCATTACATTCTGAGGGATAAGAGCAAGTCTGGACATCACACAAGTCTGTGTGGTTACTCTGAAGAACTGGAGAAGACTTTTACAAGAGGGGGCACTGCAAGATCCCAAGGCACCCTCCAGCCCTGGATTATTCACATTCTACTTGAGGCTGCAGAATCTTGGTTCTCACGCTTTTCCCTCTCTTTTCTCAGACCCTGCTATTCTGTACACTGTGGTGGATCATGTGCCGCCGTCTCGGTGGAAGGAGTTCGTGCGGCGCCTGGGCCTGAGCGACCACGACCTGGAGCGGATTGAGCTGGAGCACCGGCGCTTGCGAGACGCCCAGTATGAAATGCTCAGACTGTGGAAACTGCAGATGGGCCGTGCTGCCACTGTGGAGCACATCAGCTGTGTTCTCAACCAGATGGAGCTCAGTGGCTGTAGTGATGCTGTTCAAGAGGCTTTACTAAACCAGAACTCTCCTCAAACTTGCAGCCTCCACAACCATCTTTAGTATATTTGTGCTTTAGCTGCCTTTGACTGTTAAGATGGGATCATAGCTCTCTTCCTTTTCCTTTATCTCCCCATCTTTCTAACACTCATCAGCTGGTTTTGTTGGGGACAGCAGATTATGCTGGAGGAAGGCTGAGGTTTGCTTCTCAACCACCATACAGTTCAACACCTTTAAGCCACAGCAGACCTCTGCAACACCTCCTTTCCCAAGGAGGGAAGGCACCTCATAAAGGAAGTGGTGTGTGGACTCTGACCAAGATGCAAACAGGAGCTCTGAGTGACTCGATCACAGATCAGCTTCTATGGACAAGTTATTGCTGAAACAGGTGCTCCACACGTCATGTGGTGGGTAAACTTGTAGGGTGATTTGGTTAAGCCAACTGTTCAGATGTTAAAGTACTCACTCACTTCTTGCGGATTTATTTTTCTGCGAGATCAGCCAGTTGAAATGGCTCATATTGCAGCCTTTTGATTGCTAAATCAGACTCAGAGGAAGTGGTGGGAGGATGTGCCTATTTCTGGGAGCAGGAGAGGATTGCCCCCTCTCGGTGTTAACTAGTAGGAACTAGTAGATATTGCTGTAGCAAAAGACTCCTGGAGATTCAGAAGTGGTGGTTCTCTCTGTGAGACACATTATCCTTTCCACACCATTTCCCTCAGCTTCCAGAGGAGTAAGGATTCCAAGCCAGTGAGTCAGATGAGAGGGTTGGTGCTCTTTTTCTCAAGTATTTTTTCTGTATCTAGAAACCATGTAAGTTAGCATTAACAAAACACCTGCCTGTGTGTTTGTCCAAGTGCAGGGTGGGAAGGAGTGCGTGCATCTGCCTGGGTGAGGTGGTACCTATGCACCTGGTAGCATGAGCGCCTCTGCAAATCTGTGCTTGCACACAGGTCAGTAGGCTCGTGTCTGCCTGCTTATCTACCTGTGGATGATTCAATGAATCTAACTGCAAATGGGACTGTGTATGTGTCTGTATAGATGTTTTAGCAACTGTTGAATAACTTCACACTACTTCCTGGACTGCATTCTGTGATTGCTACTTGGGTGTGAGAGCCATTCGGTACCATCTCCAGGCTCTCACCATCACTTTCTCATTGGAATTACCCAGGGTGGACCAGACAAAGAAAAAATCAATTAGCCTGCATGAGGTGCAGGCTGTCCACACTTTTGTAACATGAATTTTTTTAGTCTCTAATCTCTTGACCGGAGAGAAACTTTCTGTTGTAAATACACTAAATGTTCTGAATTAAAATGAGTATTTTTACCTCTGTTCTGGTTTTGCTCATATCAGCGTCTTTTCTGTGACTGTGGCTGGGGGCAGAGGAAGGGGAATAATTTCTAGAAGTGGCAAGAGTGGGTGGCTTAGTGGTCTCATGTATTTTTTTTAAAAAATACCCAAGTTTTATGTACTTTGGTATGTTGAACTTAGCTGACCCCAACTCACAAGAAGCTAACTGAGGGCAGGAAGTAGGACTGAAATGAAATGCAGTTGCAGGTCTTCTCAGATATTCAAGAATATGAATGCCAGTTTAGACTGAATTTTTAAACAATATACAGTGAGTCATTTTGGTTTGTATCTGGCTTTTTAAACAGGAAAATATCTTTTAATAATAATAATAGGTTATACTTTAATGTTAATGTTACATGTTTTTGTCTGAGGAACCAAAGCACTGTGTTAAAGAAGCAAGGACTATTCCTACTCCACTTGAAAGTTTCCTACTTGAAATTTGGAAGTTCCTGACAGTGACAAAGCCAGGAACTGAAGTCAGTTTTAATTCTCAGTTTGAGGCTTTGTTTTGCTATGCCTACATCCCATTTTAATTGAGGATGATGTTGTTGCTTTTTTTTTCTAATCAGAGCACAAAGCTCACTGTAACACACTTTTTCTTTCATGGTTTATGTTCAGCAAGCACAACTGTATGATCATTATGGTAATTATTAGAAGTACATGCTGTTGATTGAAAGTGCTTGAAGTGGGGAAATTCTCAGAAAACTTTTTCGGGTATGGTATCTAAGCTTTGGGGTTTTTTCCCCCACCTCAGATTGGGTAATACATCATTTAAAATCCAGGTGTTTCAATGCTCTTGGCACAAGGTAAGCCACAAGCAGCAGGCCCCAGGCCACTGCTTGGTTGCCAGTGGCTTCATGCAGGAATTTTACAGAAATCAGTGGCTACGAGATGTTTCAGAGAATGCTGAAGACCCTTTCACGGTAATGAAGGCAACTTGGGTGGGTAATGTATGTGAAGATGGGAGTGGAGGCTCCTCGTGCTGCTGCCTCTGAGCCTGGACACAGCAGGCACCAGAAAAATGCAACTCTTTATGTAATTTCATTCGTCTTTATTACTCATTGAGTATCTAATGCTGAAGCGATGATGTCTGTAGATAGAACATTTACATTGTAACTGTACTGCATCTAGCTCTGGTCCCCCAACATAAGGAGGACATGGAAGAGTTAGAGCAAGTCCATTGGAGGCCACGAGGCGGATAAGAGGACTGGGCCACCTCCTGTACGAAGACAGGCTGAGGAAATTGGGTCTGTTCATCCTGGAGAAGGTTCTGTGGAGACCTCCCAGCAAGCTTCCGGTATCTGAAGGGGGCTACAGAGAAGCTGGAGAGGGACTCTTGGTCACTGTAGTGATAGGACAAGAAGGAAACTGAAAGAGGGAAAATTTAGGATGGATATATTCTTTACGGTGAGGGTGGTGAGCCACTGGTACGGGTTGCTCACGGAGGCCGTGGATGGCGCAGCCCTGGCAGCGTCTAAGGCCAGGCTGGATGAGGCTTTCAGCAACCTGGTCCAGTGGGAGGTGTCCCTGCCCATGGTAGCGGGGTTGGGACTAGATGATCTCTAGGGTCCCTTCTAACCCATGACATTCCAGCATTCTATGGACGCACGGTAGTCACTCCTCCGCCTCAGCAGTCGAGCGTCCCTCGCCGCGGCGGCGGGCGATGGCCCGAGCGGGGCGGTGCCACCCCCCTCCGTCCGCCGCTCCTTGGAACGGCCCGCGGGGCCGCGGTGCGCGCCGGGAGCGGAGCGGGCCGGGCCGGCGCGCGGGGGTGCGGCCGTGATCCCGCGCCGCGTTCCCGCCGCTCCCGGCACATCCCGGCCCGGCCCGGCCCGACATGGCCCTCAACAAGTCCATGCACGCCCGCAACCGCTACAAGGACAAGCCGCCCGACTTCGCCTACCTGGCCGGCAAGTACCCCGAGTTCCAGCAGCACGTGCAGACCACCCTGGCGGGCAGGGTGAGGTACGGCCGGGGCGGGATGGGGCGGGTGGGTGCCCCTGTGTGTCCGCCCCCCGGCGCCCATGAAAGCTCTGCGTGTGCCTTTCAGCCTGAATTTCAAGGATCCGGAGGCCGTGAGGGCTCTGACGTGCACCCTCTTGAAAGAGGATTTCGGGCTGAAGATCGACATCCCCGTGGAAAGGCTCATTCCTACCGTCCCCTTGAGGCTCAACTACATCCACTGGGTGGAGGATCTCATCGGCCACCAGGATGCTGAGAAGCAAACCCTGAGGCGAGGCATTGACATAGGTACTCGACACAGCTAAATATTTAATTCCTTATTTACCGTCAGCGGCAGTAGCAGATACAATTTGTTGCGCATCCACAGAAAAACGTAAAGTTTGAGAAACAAAGAGATCTGATCTATGCTCGCGGTGGTGAAAGGCAGTCTGAGCTCCACCGGTGTTCATTTGCCTCCTGGGTGGGCAGGATTTCTCCGCACAAACACAAGAGCAGTCACGGGAGGCAATTATTTGGCTTTTCAGGGCCTTGAACCCCCTTGAGTGCAGCTTTCTGTGATATACAAAAATTTTGCTTCTAAAAATGCAGGCAAAAATGTGATTCTAAAATAATTAAAAAGTGTTTCTTCTCAGTGTTCTAACTAGCACATTATGTTTCGTTGCTAATTTGTTAATTTGGCTTTTGGATGTCTGCACCAGAGGGTTTGTGTGTTGCATAGCAATATTTTTTAGTGTTCCACTTAATAACTTTTATAGATCTATTTGACAGGTGAATGACCTGTCCTTTCTAAACTTCGATTTTTATTTTAATTTATTTCAATGTAGTTATATTTGCAAGCTGAGTTTTAAAAGAGGCTTAATTAGAAACCAGGGCAAATGCTAGCTAAGCTGTGTTTTGGTTGTAGATGGTCAAAGATTTCTTGTTTATTATTGGAAACAAAATGTCTTTTAAGCTGGACGAAGCATCAGCAGATGGATGATATGGTCCAGTATAGTTGTTCACTTTCAGTCTGGATTATTTGGTAATATCAGGACAGTATCTAGATTAGACAGCAGATAAATGTAAACAGTCAGCAGAGATGTGAATTTGTAAGATGTACACTGATGGCCATAATTTGGTTTTCATTAGAAATAAAAAAAAAAGGCAAGCTCTGTAAGAGCTTCCACACACAAATAATAAAATTGGCATTTGGATTCAGAAACTTTGGTTATTCTTTATGAATTATTTAAAAGGCACCAGTGATAGTACATTTGAGTTTAGTTCACATCTTTTATTTTGTCAATAAAATCTTTTACAGTTTCAAAGTCTTGATTTCAAAGACTGTTCTGTGCTGAAGAATGAAATTGAGAGAAGCTGGAATTTCCTTTCTAACTTGTTTTAATGCTTGATATTAAAACTTTAAAGTTACTGACTTCCTCAAAGCTGGGGTTCAGGAATCTTTCTGTGCCAGATTTTACGTTTCTGTTTATTTGGTATTTGCTGTCATTACTTTTTGTGGTGAAATTTGTTGTTCTGAAATTTACTGACTTGCATTTTTAGCTGGAGTTATGCTGGATACCAGGTTTGTATCATCACATGGTGTGTCCACAGCTGCTTTCCTCTATAACTTTTAAATTTCTTAGCCATCTTCTACACCTTTTATATTAGTTTTCATTTTTGAAAATTATTTCTATGAACTTTGTCACGGTAGGTGGCTGGGTAGAAGAGACAGATCCTTTATATCCTCCACATACTGCAGAATCTTCAGTTTGAGTTTGCATGGGCTTTGATATTCCAGCTTTGGAAAAGCAGTAAGCTGTCCAAGGGGGACTTGACAGAAGTGCTGGAAATAACCCCTTGCTGTTGTGTACTGACAGATGAAGTTATTGATGTTTCAGTAAATCAGTATAACAGGTGCTTGACATGTCTAAACTCAAGTTTTGTGGTGGTGGGATATCTTTCCCTTTTCTTGTATCAATTCACTTTAAGCCTAAATTTGATTGTCATTGATAATTTGATCACCTAGATATGCCATAATTATTTTCTGCTGGCATCTCTCTCTCTTTTAGCAAGTTTTCATCTATCTGTCTACCTTTTTTGGTATCTTAATTGACACTTAGGTTTCTTTTATAGTTTTGGACATTAGACAAAGACAGTCTGGTGGAACAGAATTTTTTTGTGGTTGTTGTATGCATCAAAGTAAATTATTTATGAGAGATGATAGAAAAATTCAGAAGAGAAATTTATTTGTGGTAGGGTTTTGTTTTAGTAAAGCCAGAATGTATTTGGCTTTCTGTATGTAAATTAACCACTGTCATATAGAAGAAAAATAGCTTAAACTAAAGTTGATAGTTTACTAGAAAAATTATTAGAGATTATTAAATTCTTTATCTTATTTAAAGTGCATATTTGACAATGCTGTTTTTCAAATTACAAAAATAAAGTTCACTAAAGAAGTGAGTAGTAGATGATGAGTAATTTTCTTGAAATTTCTTGATCGCTATCTTGAAGTTAGTTCTTTTTGGTGTAATAAGAACGCAGTTAACAGCCACAGTGTGTGTAACAGCAGAGATTTATTTTGCCTTTTTTGTGGATTTTCACTTCTGCAGGGACAGGGGCTTCTTGTATATACCCATTACTTGGAGCAACTTTGAATGGCTGGTATTTCCTTGCAACAGAAGTGGATGACATGTGCTTCAATTATGCCAAGAAGAACGTGGAACAGAATAACTTGTCTGATCTTATAAAAGGTACAATGTAATAAGGTATTTAATAGCATACGAATGTTGTGACGTACTTCTGCCATGTTCAGTGGCATTTCAGAATGTACATTCCTTCCAAACAGGTGCTCAATTGTTTCTGACTGGTGCAGAATATTTACTGAGGTCTGGGTGTGCTTAAGCCAAACAGCCGCCTTGCCTAGCATGGGATGTGTGGATAAAGAAAAACTCGCCCTTATGAAAATCTGAAAGATCAACTTCACCCTGGGGTGTTTTTATCTCTGTATTCCTTGTCTGTTACTGAAGTATTTCTTAGTGTTTGTACTCTTTATGCTGGTAGGAGACCTGGAATGCTCCCCTTGGATAACTGCATGACACTTCCACAAAGGCGTACAGAGAGTTGTACAGAGAGTTCTTTGTCCTCACTTCTTGAGTGAAGTCCTGACACTGCCTGTGGTAGCAGTGCCAGTATGCCAGATGTGGTCTAGGAATAAGCTTGGAAAATTCTCTGTAGGAACTCAATGTAGTAAAAAGCAGATCCATTTATGAGCTCTGAAATGAAAACTTTTGGAAGCATCCTTTTGAACAACATGTCTTAGTCTGTTGTCCATGTCAGTCTTTAAGATCCAGAACTTGATGCGGAGAACAATGAGAGTTTTCTGTTACTGCTGCCACTGATTTTTAATGGTGTGGTGGTGTTGCCATATACTGGAAAAGGAGCTGACAAAGGAACAGGCCTCATGTGAAGCTTTAGTGCCTGTAGTTGAAAGGGCTTAAAGCACATGCGTGGTTGTATTGGAGAATGTGGTATAACTCAGGCAGTCCTTGTTGTTTTAAAGAGATTCATGTGGTTCTGCTGCTGGGTATAAACATACAGACTGTTTGTATGCTAATTCTTAACCCAAAATCTTTATATCCATGGTGATACTTGTTACATCTCTTTTGTAGAAGGCATTGTTTAGAGAGTACAGGTTTTATACAATGTATAATGTATATAGCCTGTTAAATAAAATACGAAGTTCCTTACTGACCAAATTCACTTCTTCTAATAGTGGTTAAGGTACCACAGAAGACTCTTCTAATGGATGCACTGAAAGAAGAATCTGAGATCATTTATGATTTCTGCATGTGCAACCCCCCCTTTTTTGCCAACCAGTTGGAAGCAAAGGTAACAAACTGGATGTTGTATGTACTTCAGTAGTCAGTGGGAAGGTAGCAACAATTTAACCTCTTGACGTGGGGAAGGTTGAGTGGAAAATCCCAAATCATTATGAAATAGCATTTAAGTCTTCTCCCTTCTCATCCCCTAGATCCTAAAGGAGTTTTGAAAACTTAACTGTTACCCTTCCTAAAGTGGAAGATGAGCTGTAGCATTCTTTCACAAGTTCTTACTGTCCTAGAAAATTAGTTTGGAAGGTAGACAGCTAGTAAATCTGAAATCAGGTGCCTGCTGCATAACAGTAGTACAGAGGAATTAGTTCCTGGAATTTTGCATAACTGTGTTTTTCATTTCCTTAGTGATGTAGACAGTATCATACAGGTCTTGCAATACCCACTGAATCTAGTCAGAAATGTATAATACAGGGCAGTAGAAAAAAGGTTTAAGATTTAATTAAACACTATACATTGTAATTGCACAGATGCACTTAGCATGCCTTACATGTATTGGAACCACGTATTTCATATTAGCAGGATCCTAGTGTGTGACAAGTAGGTTTGAGATTGTAGCGAATTCACTCTGATTCGTTTGTTTTGAATGGATCTTTGTTATCCATGGTTCTGATGGGGGAAGGCTAAGTAGAGGTGGTGGTGCTTGCTACCCACTAAGATTAAGATAGGAAGCAATGTACAAAGCAGCATAACATTTCATTAAATGTCCATGTCAAATGTTTTTGGGTTTTAATCCAGGGAGTTAATTCTCGAAATCCGCGGCGTCCTCCTCCCAGTTCTGTAAATACAGGAGGGATCACAGAAATCATGGCTGAGGGAGGAGAACTAGAATTTGTCAAAAGAATTATTCATGATAGTCTCCAACTTAAAAAGAGGTTACGGTAAGTGTTCTTTTCCAGTTAAAAAACCCCAAACTAACACCTTTTATCTTCATCTTTGGCAGAAGTCATGCAAAAATGGTATTTTTAGTATCGCTATGGTCCAGTGATAGCTGTTCTGTTTGTTTGATGATACACATCAAATTGTTCCCGAGCAGCAATTAGAAGTTATTGCTGGAGTTATTTAAAGGCAGAGAACAAAAAAAAGCCTATACAAGCAACACTTGTATCTTGCAGCAAATTAGCATATGTATCTGATAGAGACAGGTCAGGGTTCATTCTTAAGGGCTTTTGGGATGAAAGAGGTTTCATGACATAGCCTAAAAATTTCTGTCTTTTCCTGGCTGAATTTTGGTAACTTGCAGCTTTGCCTGCTAAGGGACACTGTTGTACTGAATGCTGTCTTGGGTGAACATAAGCTGCAATAAAAAGCATAGTGAGACATTCTTTTGAACAACATAAACAGATGGCACATCTGCAGTTTTCTGATCAGCAGGCTTTTACTCCCCCAGTGTTGGACAAAGCTGTCCTTTGATAATTGGGAGATCTTAAATTTTGTACTTCAATACGTTTATATTTATGATTAAACTTTTTTGGATCCAGTCATCAGAAAGTATGGAAGATGGGGTTGTAGAGCTCGAATAATAATTCAGATGAAGAATTTAATGTAACGTAATGTTTGGAGATTCTGAAGATGTGGATCTGGGTTGAAGGATAGGCTTCACTAGAAGTAGGAAAATAGCTTTCTTTCTTTTTTTTTTTTTGGCTGATTGTTTCCTCATGAAATATGTGTTATGTGATGGAAACCTGGATAAGATATGAGTGAGCACAAATGTTAGTCAGTATGTCTGTTACTTGCCAATAGTTGGTTATTTCTTTTTATTCTGATTCATTCTCCAAAAAAAGTGGAGAAGTTGAAACAAATTCTTGTAAGGTGTAACATCTTCCCCATAACTGAAGTCACTCTTTGAAACAAGATTCCTGGTTGTTGGGGTGTTGTCTCAATGATACTCCTAATGTATTTCCTAAAAGCTCAAAAAGATTTCCCTGTCTAGTCTGTCTTTGGACCTTCTGTTCTGAATTTTGCTGTACTATGTCCTAGTCACTGTTTAAGTGTGATTTTTGTTGTTGTTTTGGTTTTAAATCTCCTATTGTTTTTGCAGCTTTCTGATCCAAGTACTTCTTACTGATAGCTGTCATTTTCAGTTGATCTCTACTTGTAAAACGCTTTTTTAATGTGTGCTTTGCAGGTGGTACAGCTGCATGTTGGGGAAGAAGTGCAGTTTAGCACCACTGAAGGAAGAACTTCGAATCCAAGGGGTGAGTTTGCATAGAGTCCATATATATCTTGCCTGTGTTCTATACAGTATATAGTATGCTTCAATGCATGTGGGTAGTTATTGTTGAATTATTTTACTGAGTTTTTATTACAAAAAGGGACTGCAGTTCTTTGTTAGGGAAACCGTTGAAGTTACTGTATATTCAAACCTGACCAGGAAGTAGCAATTATTGTCTGCAAATTTTTGTCATTAACACATGTTGGAGCATGTCTTCATTCTAAAAGATTCAGAGTTTCTGCTTTAAAGTAGCCTTAACAAGGTTGTAGTAAAAAAAAAAAAAAAAAAAAAGAACAAGAACAACAAAAAATCTAGCTTTCTTTCCTCTTAGCTCACATGAAATCTAGCAATTTGGTTGATAAAAGAAATAGTAACATGATTTAAGTGGCAGTGTTGTTGTTCTGTTTGTGTTGAATTCTGGCATCAAGTAAAATGGAACTTTGTGCTACTATTCGCATTAAAGAGGGCTGTGCAAAGGACTTCTTGGTGGCTTTCTGGAGGAAGCATACTCCTCACTAATTCCCATACAAACAAAATAATTGTGAGTTCTGGCCTTGTGTATAGTGGAAGGAAAGAGAATGCGTGGTGAAATAAATTTCCAGAAAGATGAATTGCCAAAAGCAGATGCTGAGCTAGACACAAAATTTCAAGTATCTGATTTCCTTTGTCCTTGAGCTGTCGGTACGTCTGTCTTAGTAAAGCGAGAGGAGTGAGAGAGGGCCCTGACACCTCTGAGGCATGTCAGAAAGAATCTCCATTTGTGTCATGAGAAAATATGCTTTGTTTGAAAATGTGTGCAGTAAAACAATATTGTTTATTAATCTGAAATAATGTATTGCTTCTTTGCATAGGTTCCTAAAGTCACTCATACTGAATTCTGTCAGGGACGCACCATGAGATGGGCACTGGCGTGGAGTTTCTATGATGATGTACAAGTACCTGTAAGTAGCTTAATTCTGGTTTGCTTGTGATTTTCTGTGCCTCTTACTTGAGGAAGGGGCTAATGAGCTACAACTGCTGTGATACAAACTGTTCTTCTTCAGACTGGAATATTGGATGTGCTGGGCTGTATGGACAGCGGAATTTCTTAGATGGCTGCCAGTCTGTTAGCAGTTGTGATATGTGATTCATGAGTGACCCTTGCTGAGGGTGGAAAAAGGAAGCCATTGTAGGAACTTCCTGTGGGTTTCAGTGAAAATAAGGATCATTTGTAACATACCTCAAATAGCAGTTTAGTAGTAATAAAAATAGGCTAAGTTGGGGCTGGATTTGAATTTAAACTTCTCTCTGAGAACTCAGTTTTAATTTAACATGTGGATTCTGTTACCAAATAGGTATGACCACGTCTAACTCAGACTTGCCTACATCAATGTAAGTGGAGCTTGTTCACCTTAAATGTGAGCCAGTTACTTTTTTGGATCTGGATGTTTGTATATTTGAATATAGGTATAGACAATAACCAGTCTTAAGGAAGATGCGAGGAAACCTTCAGTGCACTTGGATCAAAATGTGGATATTGGCAGCTGGCCTCTGTTTCCAAGAGCAGCCACACTTTCTCAGCTCATGGAGAGCTAATAGTTTGAAGGAACCAATGAAGCTTTTTGCCTGATACCTGAAGATAAACTCCCTCTGTCCATCAGGCTAGCATAAAGTGCATGATCCTTTTAGCTGGTTTGAGTCTAAAACTCCTGGGGGTGAAATGAAACACGGGCCATGTGAATGACTGCCTAGTGGTGTACATTACACTCTTAATCCTCGTGTCTTATGGAATCACAGTCTTCTGAGTACACAAGTCACCCCACTAATACTGCATAGTCTTGTAATTGTTTTCTTTCTTTCTTCTTCTAGTCACCTCCCTCTAAAAGAAGAAAATTAGAGAAACCACGAAAACCAATTACATTCATGGTTTTGGCTTCTACAGTCAAAGAGTTATCCACCAAAGCTGCAGCTATGGGCTGGGATGCTGTAGAAGCTATTGCTGTGGTTAGAGCCTGGGTAGAGAAGATTCTCACTGATCTGAAGGTACAGTATAAAGTGTTAGATGTTAAAACAATGTCCTAATTGAAAGCATAACTGTGAGAGGATTGTATGAAATTTTGCTGTTTTCTGCAATAGGTTCAGCATAAACGTGTTCCCTGTGGAAAAGATGAAATTAGCCTCTTTGTGACTGCCATTGAAAACTCCTGGATTCATTTGAGGAGAAAGAAAAGAGAGAGAATAAGGCAATTACGAGAACTTCCTCGAGCTTCTGAAGATATTCTGCAAGCAATGGAGGAGGAAAAGAACAGCCAGAAGAGTGTGAGCAACAACTCGGACTGTGAAAACCCCAAGACTGATGACTCTGAAATGGGGTTTATGGCACCTGATGAGGATGTGCAGATGACGGCAGGTGATGAGCTACCAGAGGAATCTGCTGCCAAAGAACAACACAGTGATCCTATGAAGGAACAGGAGATGGCAGCAAAGCAGGGAGAAACATCACTTGGCAAAGGCTCTGGTGATGCAAAGGAGGAACCTTGCCCTTCAGAGGAAGCTAGCAATCTGACAGTGGAAAAAGAGCAAAGCCATAAAGAAACTAGTGGGGGTTTTCTCTTCAAGTGTTTAATGAATGTGAAGAAAGAAGGAAATGATGTAGTAGTAGAAATGCACTGGGTTGAAGGACAGAACAGAGACTTGATGAACCAGCTGTGCACATACTTACGGAACCAAATTCTTCGACTGGTTGCTAGTTAGCTCTTTTTCCTACTTTGGTAAAGTAGGTCTGTCCTCAAATTTTGTAAACTATTTTTAATGAATTAAAAATTTTAGACAGCAAAACCTGGGTTTTCCCCCCTTAAAAAAAGAGTAGAATGAAGATAGATGTCTCCTTTAATATTTTAAAGAGCTTTTTCAAAGATGTGAGAAGGACATGTAATGATGAGGAAGTAATAGATTTCACACTGCAGTTGTAAAACTACATGTTGAAGTGAAACATGTCTATGCTGTGAGCATTTTAAATATCCGCAGTGCTTATTCTGGTCTTTTTCTGGCATAATAGAATTATATATTGTTTCTAAGTAGAAGTATTTCCTGAGTTATTTTCTTCAATATTTTTTCAGTACTAGTACAGGAAACGGTTAGTGTGCAGTGGGAATTGTTTTCTGCAGCAGGGAGTCTGTAGCAGAGTATGCCTCTCTTCCTTTTAATGTATCTAACTTTTGGTCGACAGAGTAGCAGAATGGATACATTCTCTAAGTATCAATTCATTAAAATAATCACTTTAGGAAAAATGTGTGTGTTGTATTTGTCTAGTGCTTGGGCTTTGAAACACAGAAGGGCCTACTGTTAGCATCTGGTTTTGTAAACGTGAACAATGAAAGAAGCTTTTTAAGCTGCTTGATTTAAAGAGGATTAAAATATGTTGACTCCTCCATTAGACCATCCCTTGCACTTGCTCAGATATAATTGTCTGAAATGACAGCAGTATTCTTAAACAATTTTGCTTCCATTTAATCTTAAGAGATTGCTTTAATGACAGCAATGAGAGCACATGCTCTGCTGCAGGACACAGATGAGTACAGAAGCATTAGGTTTTTCCAAAGGAGGACATCTGGAATGAAGACAGTTGCTTCCACTCCCCTAGTCCTATTTATCACTGGCTGTTTTCCAAGTGTTTCTGGGCCAATGACCTGTTCCTGTGAGAAGAGAGGGACATGGGTCTTGGATGCCTCAGAGAGAGGATTTGAGCTTATGAGCACTGGTCCTGCTTCCTGTGAAGTCAGCCTCCTGAGCTGTGATCCGTTTCTCTGAAGAGAGATAGAGAACATGGAGAGCTTTCTGAGAGAGTGGTGTAAGTGTGTGCATTACCCAAAATAAAGCAGTGGTGGCCAGAAGGAAATAACTGTGTATATTCATGCTCCTGGAACTGCTTTCAGTGTTCACCCTTTGCTGACCTTATTTTTGGAAAGATCAGTATGTTTTCTTCAGTTGAAATTAAAAACAACTTAGAAAAGCCTTATTTTTTTTGATATAACGCTTCTTAGCACTTCTGTGGGTGATGGACAAAGACATGCATTTTTTGGGTACTGCAAAATTTTCATAGAACGCGTGATAGTCGTGTTCCTGAGGAGAGGTTAAACCAGTCCTACTCTTTTAGAATCTGTAACAGCTGTTTTGGCGTCAGAGCCATTAGAACCAGCAAACGAGGCTGTTTGTCCTTTGTGCCCTCCCCTGTTTATTGCTTCAGCTCTGCACGGTAAGCCTTGTTTTGGTGAAGCAGACCCCGTTACCTTCATTAATTATCTCAGCCTTTCACCGGTACAACGCGAGAACCGCACACGTACCGCACGCTCGGAGCGCTGCGTAAGCACTGACCGGTGTTTTTACAAAGACAACCCGTACTCCGCAGTGGCCGCGACCTTCGGGCGGGCCGGCTTGCCCAGTTCCCGGCCGTTCCCGGTTCCCAACCGTTCCCCGCTCCCGCCGGGACCGCCCTCCCGGCGGCCGGGGCGGGGCCGGGTTTGAATGGCGCGGCGGGAAGATGGCGGCGGCACCACCGTCACGCCGAGCGCTGCCGCCGCGGCCGCGGCTGAGGGGCTCCGCGGCGGCAGCTGCCGCAGGGCGGGGCGGGCTGTGCCGCCCGGCCCCGCCGCTCCCCGCCGCGCTGTGCTGAGCCCCCCGCCCGGCCTCGACCTCTCCCTGCGCGGCAGCGGCTCGGCAGGTACTGGCGCGGGAGAGCGCAGCCCTTCTCCTCCCTTCCCCTTCTCTCCCTTCCCCGCCTTCCCGTCGGTCGTGCAGCGCGGCGAGTCGGGACGTGCTGGGCGAGGGGGAGCGGGGCTGTCCCGGGGGGGACCGGGGCGCTGCTGGAAGGGGCCGGAGACCCTCCGAGCCTCTGCGGGCGCGGGGCCTTGGCCCCGGGAGCGGCGCTGCTCGGGCCGCGCTTCGCCCCTTCCTTTCTCTCTCGAGGGCAGTGGCTGCAGCCGAGGTACGTGCTAGTGTTGTTAGCACGGTGGGGATCGAAGGATTTTCCTGCACTATTCGCTGTGTAGTTGAGGAAGACAATAAGAAAATGTGAATTCTGTACACACTTCTGAGATGGGGGCATTCTCCGTGTCTTGTAACAGTGGGCCTTATCCTTGGTTTGGCCTCTAGGTGCTGCCATAGTACAACAATCGCTATAGTCTGTTCTCTTTGGTATGCCGGGCAAGGTTTGTTTACCTACGTTGTTAAATTGATTCAAGAGTACATAATAGAATACAGAAGAAGTATCCACAATATACTTCTTTATGCCATGTACAAGATTTGCTATAAACATCTTGTGGCAAGGTGTCATATCAAGTGGTCCTGCTGGCAGACAGAGCTACTTAAAGTGATGCTTCTGGATGCCACACATACATTTTACCAGCTTATTGTGCTCTTGAATCAAGAGAGAAATCAAGACGTATACAGCATCGAGATTGTATACAACATCTAAAATCAAGATATTTGCATTGCACCTTGCAGTTTCATCTCTTTTGTGATTTTTTTCTGTAACTTTTTAAAGCATTTACATCTGTCAGTCTCTTCTCCAGTCATGTCACATCTTCTCACTGATGTGATTATGTTCTGCAAGATACAATTTCATGTCAATTTCTGCAAATGGAGCAGAAAATGTACACATTTACACAGTCAGCTTCCCAAAGACAGTTCAGTAAGCAGCACTCTTGTAGTCAGCTGGCCCCACAACCTGGAATGGTTTTCTTTCTGATAACCTAATACCCAATGCTTCTAACCAACAATTCGTATCTTCCTAATTTTGACTGTTTCTTAGCATTGTTTTAGTAGATAAAAAAAAAAAAGATTAGTGTCACAGGTATATTTCTGTACACAGATCTCTAAGCCACAAGTTTTCAAACACATGTTCAGTTCTCATCTATTCTTCAAACAGCGGAATCACGTAATCCTTTACTCGTTCCACCTTTTACATGAAGTTTGTTGGTTTTAACACTAGGGAAAAAGCTTAAGGTCCTATCACGTAGGGTTTTTTATGTTTCTGAATCCTAATTCTGCCATATTAGTCACTGTATTGGATTTGCATGGCAAGGGGGGACTGTAGGAGTGGCTTCTGTGAGAAGCTGCCAGAAGCTACCTCTGGCCAAGGCCATCAGCAACAGCAGTAGCACCCCTGGGATGATGTATTTAAGAAGAGGGGAAAAAGCCTGTGCAATGGTAACTGTAGCTGGAGGAGCGAGAAGATGTGATGCAAACAGCCTGCAGACACCAAGGTTGGTGAAGAAGGAGTGGGAGGAGGTGCTCCAGGTGCTGGAGCAGAGATTCACCTGCAGCCTGTGGTGAGGACCATGGTGAGGCAGATTGTCCTCATGCAGCCTGTGGAGGTCCATGGGGGAGCAGAGATCCACCTGCAGCCCCTGGAGGAACCCATGCTGGAACAGGTGGATGCCCGAAGGAAGCCGTGGCCCTGTGGGAAGTCTGCATTGAAGCAGGCTCCTGGCAAGACCTGTGGAGAGAGGAGGCCATGCTGGAGCAAGTTTGCTGGCAGGACTTGAGACCCCGGGGGGGACCCACAGTGGAGCAGTTTGTGAAGAACTGCGGCCTGTGGGAGGTACTGCTGATGAAGAAGTTCTTGGAGGACTGTTTCCAGTGAGAGGGACACCACGCTGGAGCAGAGGAAGAGTGTGAGGAACTCTCCTCTGAGGAGGAAGGAGTGGCAGAGACATTGTGTGATGAACTGACTGCAACCCCCATTCCCTGTTTCTCTCTCCTGCTGGTGGGAAAGAGGTAGAGAACATTGGGAGTACAGCTGAGCCTGAAAAGAAGGGAGGAGTAGGGGGTAGGTGTTTTTAAGATTTTAATTCTCATTATCGTACTCTGATTTGATTAGTGATAAATTAATTTTCCCCAAGTCAAGTGTTTTGCCTGTGATGGTAATTGGTGGGTGGTCTTTCCCTGTCCTTTTCGTCACCCATGAGCCTTTCACTGTATTTTGTCTCCCCTGTCGAGTGGAATGATTTTGGGTGGCACCTGGTGTCCAGCCAGGGTCAACCCACCACAGTCACAGTTTAGGATGGACAATTCTGGTCTCCTCTGAATTCCCCTTGGGAACCCTGTTCTGCTTTGTAGCATATTTCTGTTCTCTCCTGATAGTGCTTAAATTTTTGTTTAGTATTTTATGGTACTTTGATTATACAAAGTGAAGCAAAGCTTTCAGAGCTAAGCTATATATCAAGTGTTTTTATGTATTTGTGTAGAGGAGACTGATCACGCAGCAGTGACAGCCTAGGTTGGGGTTAACTTCAAGGCAGCAGTTGAATTTTTTTGTGTGTTGAGAGAAAAAATGCTGGCTGCTTATGCAGGCTGGTATTGCTGATCTAGCCTGCCCTTATGCTGGCAACAATGGTGGGAAATTTCTTTTAGAAGTTTTTCTAAAATGAATGTATGAGTAGAAAAACGGGTACAGTAGAGTCAGGACACATGATTACTTGGTTTTTATCTCAATTTGACAAGATCTTTCACAAAACGCTATTACAGGAACTATATATTCATGGGTGATAGGGGAGGCATTACTGTGGATCAGAAACCTGAAAGGGACTTGAGTTTTCTTAATGATTTGGAAAAAGGGAGGAGAAGGAGAGGGAGGAGGCAGTGTCTGTAGTCAGCACAAAGTTGTTTAGGGTTACTAAGACAAGAAGTAATCATCAAGAAGCTTAATTAAGCTGGAGGAACTGGCAGTATTGTGAAGATACTAATCGGTGTTAATAAACTGGAATATAACACACTGCACAGAGTAGCTTGAGCTGCTTGTTTGGTCTATGTTGTGGTTTTCATTCATCTGTAAAACAAAAAACACTGGGCAGTTCTGTAATCAGTGAGAATTACTGAAATCTCAGCAGCAGTAATTTAAAAGGGAAATGGTGTGGGTGCGGACGAGATGGCAAATCCATTGTAATGCTGTTGCATTAATCCGTGCTGAAGCTCTGTTTGAGTATGTATTTGGTAATGGCTGCTCTGTCTCAAAAGCAAATACCAGGGCAAGAGTTTGGTGAAGGAATTATTCGAATGTGGAAAATCTTGTAGGAGGAAAAATTGGAAAAAAGATGTCAGAAGATAAGAAGAATGGTGAACCATCTACACAAAATATTGAAAAATATAGGGCAGATAGTTATTGCCTTTTCTTGTAATACAGGAGTTTGTAGAGAAGTTTGACATTTAGGTGTATAACCTAAGTGACCTCAGATTCAAGGATGATACCTGACTTTTTAATTTTTTTTTTTATTATTATTATTTTTTCCTCCCAAAGGGCAATATCAGCAGGTAAATGTTCCTGAAGACCAAGCAGACAAGTTGCTCCTTGCAAGCTGGGGTCTTCCCAAAGCAGTTCTGGAGAAATACCACAGTTTGGGAGTGGTGCAGATGTTTGAATGGCAAGCAGAATGCCTAATGCTTGGACAAGTTCTGGAAGGGAAGAACCTAGTTTACTCAGGTATGCGAACATCTGATAAAAACAGTCCCCCTAACTTTTCCACTGCCATTTACAAGGACATACTGGTGCTGAAGGATTCTGATCTGGCAGCTAGAAAGGTCAGGATCCTCTTCTGGAGACATCTTATTAAGATCTGTCCCATTGATGTACCTCAAACTTGACTTAATGGTCTCCTTTCCAGATGTGAAGAGAGGCTTTTTGCCCCATTTTCTCTGTTAAAGTTCCTTTAGAAATTGATTATTAGGAGTCAGCTAGTGGTGACTCTTTTATTACAGACTGTCTACTATGAACTGAACGATAACTGCAATTGAAGATGCACATCTGAGAATATTATTTGCTATTAGTTTTTTTCAGTCCATTTATCGTTTCTCATCACATATTGTGTGTGGGGTGTGTGTGCAGAAGGGGAGGTAATGCAGAAGGAGAAGTAAGACTGGTGGACTAGGAATCTGTAGGAAATGACAGCTGGTTGTCTACCCTTCATGGGAAAAAGGTTCTAGAGCAGCACTGAGAAGATGAAGAGCTTAGAAAAGAGGCAGATGATTTTTAGTCTTCTTTGCTCTTTATGGAGTTGACTGCAAGTGTGGTTGTGGGTGAGAGACATGAACTGAAGAGTCCCACCCCAAGTTCTCCAGTAACTGCTTTCTATGCTAGATTTGTGATGCTTGCTCTTTAGATTTATTTTTTTAAACTTAAAAAATTAATTGAACACCCCCCCCCCCCCCCTTTTTTTTTTCCCAAGCTCCTACCAGTGCTGGAAAGACTCTTGTCGCAGAATTGCTTATTTTGAAGCGAGTCCTGGAGACTCGTAAGAAAGCTCTTCTCATCCTTCCCTTTGTCTCTGTGGCCAAGGAGAAGAAATGTTACCTGCAGGTAAGTAGCATTCATGGAGGGTAAATTTATGGGTAGTAGTTGTTGGGTCACATTTTTTAAACAGAAATGCAAAACCGTGGATTTGGGGGGAAAAAAAAATTGCTGAGTTTTTTCAAAAAGAAGTAGATAATTTAAAATTTGCTCTAAATTGGAGATTTAAAAAAAAAAAGAAACTTTTAGCCAAAAAATTTGTATGGAGTTGATTAAAACATTTTATTTCAGCTTTGACTTTTAAAGGGTTGTTACTTGCATTTATTCACAGATTTTATAATATACAAAATTTAAATGAATTTTCTAATGAAAAATTGTGTTAGGAAAAGTACAAAGGGAAAGTGTAAATGTTATCTTAAGGATAAAAAGATATTTTAGC